>NC_083630.1:4072500-5375000 GCF_963584025.1 Labrus mixtus
ACTGTCAGGCTGAGGTGAATGGTCTGGTTGAGCCGGTTTCTTTAACCCTCTGTCTGTCAACCAAATAGATTTCCCATCATCCCTCCTCTTTACAAACGACGGAGTGCCCCAGGGCACTTAAACCTTCATCACCTTCTTTCACGCTGTGCCTGCAGTGTTCCCAACAAAAAAGCCCAACCTGCAAACTTCTGTCTCGACTCATCCGGGGCCAAATTTGCGGCCTTCCTTAGACATTCATTATAAGCCAAAACCACAAATCTGCTTTCTTAGCTCCACTTTGTAGTCGTAGCTTTCACCGCTTATTGATCATTGTGTCAGTCAGATTGGCTGAAAGTGCTGCAGGATTAGCTTTAGCATTACATCAGTCCTGTGCAATCATCTGCTTAGTTCCATAAACAAGTCTATTCAAAGTGAAAGCAGGGAGCTGGTTGAATTAGTTGAACTGTCTTGACCTTAACACTGCACTCAGAGTCTTTTCTGTTTCCCCAACGAGTCTCCATTTGTCCATGTGTCTCACTGATCAACTATCTAAATGTGTCTCACTGATCAACTATCTAAATGTGTCTCACTGATCAACTATCTAAATGTGTCTCACTGATCAACCATCTAAATGTGTCTCACTGATCAACCATCTAAATGTGTCTCACTGATCAACTATCTAAATGTGTCTCACTGATCAACTATCTAAATGTGTCTCACTGATCAACCATCTAAATGTGTCTCACTGATCGACTATCTAAATGTGTCTCACTAATCGACTATCTAAATGTGTCTCACTAATCGACTATCTAAGTGTGTCTCACTGATCAACTATCTAAATGTGTCTCACTGATCAACTATCTAAATGTGTCTCACTGATCAACTATCTAAATGGGGCTTTCTGCATTTAATCTTCATGTATAAGTGTAAAGTACACTGGATGTATGCTGGAGAGTAATTTCACATCCCTACAACTTGAAGTGTATTTAAATTTCCCACCAATCTATGAAGGACACTTAGCTTCAAGCTAGATTGTAGCTGTTGACTTCTTGTTTCTACATGAAGCTGAAACGTAGATCGGGATTTGGATGTGCAGCCTCTGTAGGGGAATATCTGTATTTCTGCAGATTAATACTTTTAACTGTTTTTCAACATTTAGTGGCTCAAACTCCAAAATGATCAGCACTGTTAGGGCACACTCTCACTACACCCAGTTGACCTGTACCATGCTTTAGTACGAATGCTCCAAGCCCAACGGAACCTGAGCGTGGTTACGTCTTGTACGTCGTAATACGACACCAGATGGCTTTACGTGATCATGAAGGATTCTTTTGTTTACAACGAGCACAGAGTCAGAGTCAGCACAGGAGGACGGCTGAATCTTTTTTTAAAATTATTATTTATTTTTGAGCTTTTTGTGCCTTCATTGAAGAGACAGGCTAGTGGATAGAGTCAGAAACCAGGGAGAGAGAGAGAGAGTTGGGAATGACGTGCGGGAAAGGAGCCACAGGTTGGACCCGAACCCGGGCCGCCCGCCTGGAGGACCTCAGCCTCCGCACATGAGGCACGCGCACTAACCACTCCGCCACCAGCGCCCCGAACATGGCTGAATCTTTACTGACTTTGTGACTTATCTGTTTGACTCATAGTCTGTTTGGTTAGATACCTCTTACATCCCTGGATTTCTTGTTTATGAAAGACAGCACTTGATTTTTTATTGTTGCGTACCTGTTCTTGTGCTTGTGAGTGAGCAAGTGTACCGTGCCGAAACACACCTCTTCCACCTCGGCCAAGGCCAAGGAAGTGTACGGAGCACTCACACTAGAATAGAATAGAATAGATGTTTATTGCCATCTGCACAGGTACAGGACAGTACAGGTACATTGGAATTCTTGTGCATTTCTCCCTGAGTCAGCTCCTACAAAAAAAAGTTAAAATTATATATAAAATAGAATAGCATTATAAGACAAAAAAAGAGTAGAAAAGTACAAAAAAAAGTTGTAGTAACAGCTAAGTGATTTAAAATAAACTGTACAGAAGCTATACACTGTATTAAAACAAATATATAATACATAAAAATAACAAAGGGGAACACTGTACAATGAAATGAAAATATAAACATGTTTTCTTGTCTCTAACTTTCCACATCTCTTATTGCACCTGAGGTTATTGCACACATATTTTTCACATTATATAATTAGTTTTTTGTTTTTAAGGTTAATATTGCACACTTGTATTGCACTGTGAGGTGGTCAGCTGTCTATTTAGTCTGTGAGGTGTGGGGTGAAGTACTTCCTTCCCATCTTAATGTCCTGTGCTACAAGTCTCACGGCAGACCCTAGTCAAACTAACTGGACTTTAGGGTTGAAGCGTGCTTGGGCACGGTATGGATGGCCAGTGTGACCGCGCCCTAAGAGGTGTCAAACTAACTGGACTTTAGGGACGAAGCGTGCTTAGGCACGATGCGCATTGCCTAGTGTGAGTGCACACTCAGTCCTCTTTGAAGAACACTAAGAGGCTTCAGAATGCTCTTATAGTAGCAGACAAACCCCGTCATAAACTCTTGTTTTGGCAGTTTAATGGCAAAGCAATAATGACACATTGCACAAGTATTATTGCTGTCAACAGCGAAGGCCCTTAGGCTGCATTCAAGGCACAAATATAAATCAGGCTTTACAGTTACCAACAGTTACCAACAGCGAGATGCATTGATCCTTTATAGAAGTCACCGTGGAACAGGAACATTTATCCCCTCCAGTGGCTCTATACTCTCACACCAGGCTTTCAACTCCGGTGGTCCTTAAGGGAGATTGATGGCGCTCTCCTCCATCACTCCCTGACATTAATGAGTACAACCTCAGTGAAAGCACCGGACTGTGGGCGAGGAGGAACAACGGAGCAGCGGCGGGGGTTACAAGCAGTCACTCTGATACAAAGACACTTGCGTCACCTTAAAGCGGAGCGATGTTGAGCTGAATATGGCGTCAAATAGAGTCATAACAACACGGTCACCATGGAGACAGAAGAAGACTTCATGGTTCTTTTTTGAGGTGTCCGTGTTCCTCAAGCTTCATGCTGTTTTGAATCCACCCTGGAGGTTATTTTCCGCTCAGCTGGCACCCCGTCTTCATGCACAGCCAGAGGGAATGAGATGTATTGAGGTTGCTTTACGCTACAGTCTTGTTTCAAGCATCAGCAGGTCCTGGAATTACCCAGAATAGATGTGTGTGTGTGTGTACATGCATGTGTGCGTGAAAATTTCTACTCTCCCCAGCGTAATTGTGTCTCTAATTTACTCGTCGATAAACACTGAGCTCATTAGATTTAACCTTGCAGCACGGCCTGAGGTGTCTTCTCTCAACATCTTTTGTATTCCCTCTCAACCTCCTTCCCCTCTCGTTGTCGTCGTCTTTATTTTTATCAGCCCCTCTTTCTTTTCTTCTGTCCTCCTTTTGCACTCTCCTGTCCCGTCTGTATTTGGGTTCACCTCTGTCCTGCTTCTTTCATTTTTTTCTTCCTCGTCTTGATTCTCTTTTCACTCAAACATCTTCAGCTCTCCTTTTTCTTGCTGTTCGCAGTCAACAGGTCCGTCTTCAGAGAGCTGGATGCGTCAACAATCTTGCATGACGCTTTGTGATTTAGACTCATTATCTGCTCGATGGATTTCTGAGTTAATGCTGAGAACACCTCAGAGACATTTTAAAAAGCTGCTGGCAGATAAAAGCAAAGAGTATGATGATGGATCACGTTGAGACATGAAGACAAAGTGGTGCGATACATTCTGAGGTTTTGCAGGTTGTACAGCTTGTCCATTAGCAGAAAGAGAGAGTTAGGCGTAGCAGCCTGGAAACATCACATGCTCTATATTGTCTCCTGTTTCACTTCTTTCTAACGTTATATGTTCCAGCTGCTGCTCCTGTGGAGAGATGATCAAACCCATGTGAACTCACTATTTCTGTCCTGTAGCAATGTTTCAAACTGAACCCCTCTGTTTAGTTTGGGAGACCTTTGATGACAGCGCTTCTCTCTCTGCAGACACTTCATCAGTCATGGGAGGGTACCTTAGAAATGTTTTTAATTTGAAGTCATTATGTGGGAACACTCTGCTGCCATTTCAAGGGCATCATGGGAAAATCTGAAAATTACAGGTTAGAAGCAGAGAGAAGACACACTCTGTTTTTTTTTTTTTTATGTGAGGGATTTCCCATGTCGACACTTCTCAGGGAATATTTCAACATTATAAGCCGGTAGCTTTGTTGCATCTTTTTATGAAAATTGGACATCAATCACATCAGTCTTTCTCCAGATAGACTTTTTAAGATGTTGGTTGAAATTGTCTTTAGGGGGGCCCTGGTGGTGCAGTGGTTAGTGCGCATGTCCCGCATGTCATTCCCCACTCTCTCGCTCTGATTTCCAACTCTATCCACTGTCCTGTCTCTCCATTAAAGGCACAAAAAGCACAAAACTAAATCTTTAAAAAACAAAAAAAATTGTCTTTAGGTCTTGACAGGTCCTAGTTGGACGGTAGTTGCATTAGTTTTTGCGGTGTGTCCGGCTCTCTCGCTAACCGTCGGCCTTTGTTTTGGCCTATTCGACATGTTGAATCAGCGGTCGGTGAGAGGAATCTCTCTGATTGGCTGTTTGGAGGTTTCATTTCTCTCCAGCTCTCCTCTCAGGTTCAGGAAAGCCCCTTGAGCATGCCGCTGTAGTATCCATGCTTTCACCCATTAGTGCTGTTTCTCCTTATTTGTCTCCTCTGCCTCTTCTTTTCTTTTTCCACTAAAAGACCAAGGGCTGACAACACCAGCGCCATTTTATACTTTTTATCAGACATTATTCTCCATTAGTAGACTACCTATAATACGAGAGGTGAAAATGGTCTTTTCGTATCATAACAACGGACTACCGCCCCCTGCTGGCATGGAGAGTTATTTCCTCTCACACATGCGCAGAACGATCGTGGTTGTTGTCCGTCGGCTGTAGTCTTTGTGGTGTGTTCAAGTGCAACTTTTTGGCCAAGATGTGAAGTGATGTGATTGCTTCAACTAGTTCTTTGCCGTCTGCTTGGTGTTTCAGGGCCGTTAGGACATGATGTAACCCTGTAATGCTCAGAGGGGTCTGCCGTTTTCCCTCCCAGTAGGTCGATGAGAGGTTTGCAGGGAGACATCACCTTTCATTCATTTGATCAGAAATTTCTCTAAGACGAGTGTTTACCTGACAGATTAGAGTCAGAGACAGAGAGTGATGGGTTGATATTAATCAAGTATAAAACAGATACTTATCTCTTTGTGTAAGAGCTGAAGCATGATGCAGGAAAACAAATATCACGTACTGTTTGTTGTCTGCACAGAGGGGAGGAGAAAGTTGGACTCTTTTGTGTCACTGCTAAATCTTAACTCCAGCGTTAAGTATACAGTATAGTGACATTAATCCCGGAAATCTTTTTTGTTACACTTTGCAAACAAACACACGTCTGCACACAGGCTGCAGGAGTTCCGCTGACGGTGTGTGTGAGCCAGGCGTCTCTGTCAGACTTTGGCTCTGAACGCTGCTCCTGCTGCCAGATTTCAAGACAGTGAACAGAAAACAGCCGAGCCTGCGAGAGGCCATGTGTGTTTCCTCCTAACTCTGCTCTTAAGAGTTGACAAAGGGGGACACTCCACAATCTGAGTTTTTCTTACGTTACCTTCAGGATTCTGAAAAAAAATGATGTCTCATGTTTCTTCCTGCTCTCGATAAATCTTTGCCGTGTGCTCGTCAGCACTTTCTAACATATCACACCGACGCTGACATAAATCTGGAAGCTGTGTCATAAGTCTCCACCCTGGATTGATTGAGATCTTTATGTCATAATCAAACCATTATTACTTCAGAGTTGTGACATGTTTGCTTAGATGGCACAAATCACAAGTCTTTCAAACCGCCTGTGAAACCTGAGCTGAATGTTCTCGTGTGTGTGTGTCACGCAGGCTGTGAGCCACGAGGGGGTTTCTGCAGAGCCGTTTGAGTGGAGCTGTATGCTCGGCTTTATCTATGTGCAAACATGTAGAATAATGTGAAAAAGTGCTTAAAAGGTGCTCAGAGAAACTAAGTCTGAACTAATGAAGGATTTAAATGCACTGCTTAATGTTTGCACTTTAAATAAAAGCTCATTCAACACATGTAAGCTCTACAGGAGAGCAGTGGGATCACATACTTTACATACTAAGGGCTTGAGGCAAATTAACAGTGTTTTGCAGGACTGTAGCCGACTCAGAGGGTTGTCAAGGAGTTTGGTTTATATGTTTAATATAAAGAAAATGACCAGTACCTCTTGTTTCTTTTACAGTTCAGCCTCACACCAAACTCCTCCAGCAGAGTAAAGGCTGGATACACACTGGAACGTTTTCAAATCTTTTTTCTGAAATATCTCTTTTTTAATTCAATAGGTATCATGATATACAATGAACATTAAGGACCAGTTTTTTTCTTGGTAACATGTCAAATCTTAAGAGGAGACCACACACATAATGACAGTTTCTCCCGATTTTTAACAATAAAATCATCCGACTGCACACACTGGACGATCCGGCCAGACTACAAAACCTCACCCCGTGTAGTAAGATATGCAGAGGCGATTCCACGGATAGGAGATCTCACAGAAACTTGTGTGATAAAATGTGACATCAGAATATAAAAAAATATGGAGGAAGATGTCTGTGTAGGTCCTCAGTCATCAGGTCACGGTTAAATTCAAAGCTCGATCCAAAGTCAACTGGACTGGTTGAAGATCTTGAAGATGTTTCACCTCTCCTCGTCTGAAAGGTTTCTTCAGGTCTAAACTTTCTGCCGGACAGAGCTAGAAGTGTAACCCTCTGTGGATCATTAGCATGCTAATGATAAAGCATGACTCACATCAGAGTCGTAAACAGAGTTTCACCTAGAGTCGTTACCACAACGTCTTCAAGATCTTCAACCAGTCCTGTTGCCTTTGGATCAAGCTTTGAATTTATAGAGGAAGATCAATTGTCAGGTAGCTGTACTTGAATGCGTTCTGTAAAAAAAAACAAGAACAAAAGACTACATGTGTTATCCTGGCTGAGACAACAGTACAGCTGAAAACAAAAAAAAAACTACACATCCCATCGTCACTTGGCACCATGTTAAAGCAGGTGCTAATAGATTAGTAATCCACCTGCTCTGCCTTTAGATGAGCAAATCACCAAATCATAGAGACTTCCAAGAAAGCAGAGAATGAGCGTGTGTTTAATGTGGTTTAATGTGAGACCAGCAAGTTGTTAGTTTCACTCAGGTGAGGCTCTTTCCAGGAAAGAAGCTTAGTCGTGTAAAACCCCGCTGTGCAGCTTTGATCTCTGAATGCTTCTCTCCGACTCATCTTGACAAGATCAGAACAAACAGCCTCTTGATCTGGAGTAAGATCTGCTATCACTGCATCACAAAACCTTTTTACACCTTTTGATCTCAGTTCTCTTTTTCTGACAGTTTTATCTAAGATGATACAGAACAGCTGTGCTGTCATTGGCTGGAGGAAACACACCAGCTCCCCGCCCACAAACGTCCCGAGTCAACCAGAACAAAGCAGAACAGTAAAATCCAGTCAGAGGACAGAGTCTCTGCAGACACAGTCACCACCACACATGTATGGAGGCCCAGAGGGGACGATGGAGCAGCTTCACTTTAGGAGAAGTCTGTACTTTATTTTGAAGGAGAAAGCTTCTGACTCTACCTTTAAAGTGAGACTTAAAGTTGGATAATGATTCGACATTTTGGCTGAAGTTAGCGTTCCTCTAAATGTTGGGCAGCTCTTAAATCCTCTACTTATTTGTTTTCACACATTTGTCAGGATATCAAACCAGACGTCAGACTCTAAACACATTAAGAGTTTATAGAGGGCGTTTAATGCAAATCATTATATACACAACATGACATGGGCATCCCCAGTCGCCTGCAGGCTGTCACCATGTTTTAAACCACACTTTACTAAATGTATTGATATCATCATTGATGCAAAGAGACAGACGCTTTATCTTTTTGTCTGCTAAAAGAATAAATGTTCAGGCTATCATGGCTGTTACATGAGATCCTGCAGATCTGAACGTCGTGCTGCAAGGTGATGCTCTGCACGTACTCTCTTGATTCTTAATTACTATTTAACTTTTACAAACCTTCCTCTTTGTCTCACTTTCACTCTCATGTGCCTCCTCCTATCCTTGCATGCTTTTCTAACCTGACTTTGAATCTCCCCGCTCTCACCTTTAACCTGCTCGGACATTTCCCACTGATGTTTCTCTTCAGTCTTTAGCCTGCAGAGCGCAGAGTCGCCTGTTCCCTCTGCAGGGTCAATGAGCATTTCTCAAAGCTTGTAGCGCCTCATTAGATGAGATGAGGGACTATATGACACTATAGAACCTGTCCACAATATCAGTAACGCTGCAAAGCAGCGCTGCACTGTAGAAAGAACGTATCATTTGTTAAACATTTAAATAATTGTGTAGCGGGTTTCTGTCAGTCTGTCTGTGTTTGCTTCTCCTCATTGACTAAACATGTCTGACTGTTTCAGTGTCTGAGAAAGAGGTCATGTTTGCTCTGAGTTTTTTTGTTTTGTTGCATGGAGCAGCAGGCTGCGCTGAGGAAAAAAGCTCCTCAGATTACGAAACCCGGTTTGTTTATAGGAAAACAAAAGGAAAATGGAAAATCGGGGACTGAAGTGGGTCACTGCTGTGCCGTACTGTATGCACAATATACACAACGTTTGTGTGACGCCGTGCAGTGATGACTCAATCATCCTTGGGAATCAAATAAAAGAAAAAACACTGACTGGCCGATGCAGATATTAGATGCATTGAGATAATTCTGCACGTGGTGTTGTGTGTAACTGTGACCCGTCTCTACACGGTGCATGGTAGTGATGTGTGGTTTTCTTTATGGCACAAACAACATACACTTGCATGCACTCAGCAGTCAGCACTTCAGCCTGTGTACAACTACTGCTGCTACTCAGTATGGATATCTATCACACACAATGTTAAACCTGTTTTTATACTGTGCAGGACATGTCGGTGTCACCCTTTAGGTCTATCTGTTTGTTTGTCTCCTCCTCTCCTCGTCTTTAGAGAGCTTTCCTTCACACTGTTTCCATGTCATGTGTTCTCTGAGTCCAACTCTTTGTTTCTCTGTAGAGTTTGAGGCATCACTGTTTGTGGATTTGAGGTGTTTCACCCCCTAAAAAAATCGTTTTTAAAGATGTTTTCATCAGCTCTCTCTCTCTCTCCCCTGTCTCATGATTTTTCCCTCAAAGATTCAGAAATGTGTTGAGACAAAGTGTAAGAAGCATCCTGCGTTTAACATGTGTGTGTATAAACTCTGCCTGTGGAGGCAGGAGTCGAGCAGTTTGTCCTGAAGAAATGACTAGCTACAGTAAGTTTTCCCACACATATTATTTTTGCAGTTCTTTGACTTCCTGTGGTGGTGGTGGTGGTGGTGTATTTTTGAAATAATTAGTTTCCGTCCGGGAAGTTCACAGGAACATCGCCTCAAATCAGAACAACTTCATGGAAAGTGTGAGAAACTTTGCTGCACAACTTTTTCTTCAGTGTTGACCCCTCACCTTCTCCAGTAAATGTCTTAAGGGTAACACACTTCTGTAAAATCACATATCACACTTTTATCACACTGATTTTGTGACTCGGTATGAGATTCTGTCCATGGAGAGTAACATTGATTATTTATGATCTATTAAATATCAATTATTATTCCCAACAATCAGCTCAGATTACAAGTCTGGGAAAACAATATAATAGAAGCTTCACAGCATCAAATGCAGCACAAACTCACAATATGCACACAACTCGTTAAATAGATGTTAATTGCAGCATTTCCACCGCAGACGCTCGACCGGGAACCTTTGGAGGAACTGAGTTTTCATCACAGGGACCGGCTGCTGCAGGGCTGAGAGTTTAACAGTACAGGCGTTTCTGTTGGCTCACAGCGCTAAACATTTGTGACAGAGGAAGTTACTTTAGCGTTTTAGTTCAGTTTTGGTGTCAGTGTGGACGTGCACACAGCTGGTTATTTAATCAGTGTTAAGACCATGTTAGAAAAGCAGACAGTTTCAGGCTTCAGGAACCTTTTAGTGCCTCACAAAGTCTTTCCAGGGACGTAAAATGCTTTGTATTTTGGGTCATTTTTTTTATTTCTTTGTGCAATCAAACACAAAACATATTCTCTAGTTGACCTCAGTGTAGTCATGAACACCTGAGCTCAGAGAATAACTTTCTGAGAAGCTCATCTTAGAACAGGCTTCTGTTTTCGAACATTTCACAATGACAGCTTGCAACTCAACGTTTCTTTCCCACATGGAGGAAGACCTTGTGGCGCAACGGTAGCGCGTCTGACTCCAGATCAGAAGGTTGCGTGTTCAAATCACGTCAGGGTCAAATGTTTTCAAAGCTGCAAATGTACAATTTGACAAAAACTCTGCAAATATGGAGAGTTTAGATTACGAAGAGAAGACAATCCACGTTAGTGTGCTTCTGCTGATGGTCTTTAAGTCTTGCTGTACAGCTCTATATATGAACTTCTGTGTCCATGGTGGAGATATGAAGCTCTCTACATGAAGAGAACTTCAGATTGTGTGTGACAGAGCGACATGAGTTGGTAGTGGGTTTAAAGTTCTCTGTAAAAAATATGAACGTCAGGGTCAAAACATGAACACACAAAAGCGGATGGTCTTGTACACGTTTTTGCACTTTTTTTTCTGGATAGTCTCTTGATGTCATGGGAATGACTTCAGTGCAGGTTCACTTTTTTTCTCATGTGTCCCATCAGAAAAGACCTTGTGGCGCAACGGTAGCGCGTCTGACTCCAGATCAGAAGGTTGCGTGTTCAAATCACGTCAGGGTCAGGTGTTTTCACAGCCTTGTATCCAGACAACACCAGGACTTCTAATGAAGGCCAACCACAGTGTGTTCACTCCCTCAGCTATCATTGTCTGATAATTGATGCAAACCTCTGAGAACAGATGGAAGTTTCTCAGTAATGGCTGCCACTGCAGCTGGTGCTTACTTTGCAGACTTGAAGCCTTCCTCTCTTGGTCCATAATATCCCGGAGTATTACCTGTTCATGTGTTGAGTCTCAGGTCAACAGTAGACTCAATCAAGCTCACTTCAGCGGCTTGAGCCCCAACAAAAAAAACAGACTCTCTTGTGATTTGCTCGCATTTATCAGGAATCAAATTTGCAGAAATAACAACATCATGATGCAGATTTCCAGAAAGTGAAAAGTCAAGCTTTGTCAGGTCTGTGCTCGAGAGCAGAAGAAAACTTTTGAACTGTTTGTTTGTTGAACAGAGCTCAGATCGATCACTTCTGATGACTTCAGGAAGTCGGTAAATCTAAACACTACTTGGCAGTTTCCTGACAGATTTGACACAGCTGCATAGTTTGAACGTTGATTTAATAATTATATGCTGCGTTCAGGTGCTCATGAAAAAATAACCAGAATAACCAGAACTATCAGGTGGGAGTGAATTCAAACATGGGGATAAACACGCTGGAGGCTGTGTGTAGATTTGATGTGATCTCCACGTTGGCAAACTGAACAGCAACAATATTTAGTCCTGCATATCACATATATCAAAATGTACACTGTGAGTGGGGCAGTGGGTGGACCATGGGTTTGTTGTGATTGGCCAGTCTGGATCGAGTTTCAGACATTTCTTTTTTCAGAAACTCACATGGCTGAAGAGAGGGTTCAGACTCAAACTCAGAGCTGTTTGGTCGGGGGGGGGGGGGGGGTCTGGCTTTGCTGCATCATCTGAGGTATGATGCCCTGAGAATGATTACCTGAGCCATTTTCATTGTTTAAATAAGACAGGCCTCCAATGCAGGCTGCAGCAGCTGTGTGTGAACGTGGTTTTAAAGGAGCCCCCTCATGTGTTCATGAGCTCATCTTGTGCTTGCAGGGTGCAGATGCGGCGAGCATGGTGTATTGTCTGAACATGTGAGGTGCCACTCCCTCTAACTGGCCTTTATACTCCTGGGATGTCGACATCTGCTCTACATATGTTGTTCTTGAACCTACTGGGATTAGGACGGATGCTCCCTCTTTCCTTTCAGTGTGAACGGTGATGTGTGTGATCTTGTGTGAAGTGTGTTGGACAGTTTTATGGTCACGGTGCGTTGCTTTTATTCACAAAGCATGACCAGCACACTCCGCAGTACAAATGAGGTTACAATACACGCTCACCAACCTGTGCTTCAATTGAAGCCACTTTCTTGGTCTTCTGACATTTAGAGCTGTTTAAAAAAGTGGGTTGATTACCTGCATACAGTAAAGGAAGAAGGGGTCGACTGATTATCAGCCGTGATCAATATCGGGTTTATCAGTATCTGCGTTTTATTTTACGATCGCTGATGAAGTGTGTTACTTTGGCTTAGCTGCAGGTGTGTCTTTCCCCCTGGGTCTGTTTTCACTCTCTACTCTGGCTCACCTTTTGTCCCACCCACAGCACTGATCTGATTGGCCAGACATCACACTAGTAATAGACAGTCAACATCAAAAGACGTCCTGACCTGCTCTGTGTGACAGAGAAGATGCTGATAGCTCCCCTGGGAGTGCGTATAGTCTGAGACTCGTAGTCTGAGACTAAGTTCTGAACTCAGCAGCCGGGGGTTTAATCCAAACACAAACCCTGTGCTAAATGGCATCCACTGTCGCCCCTCCCCCGTTTATTTCATTTTAACTTTCCCAATAAAGTAAAGGCAATCCAAATAATGCACAAAATAATCTGAAAATACAACTTGTTCTTAACAATCTGTTTCTCCTGTTACTGGAGAAATACTTAACACGCTCTCGCTGCTGTAAAGTAGAATTTGATTAACTACTTCACTCTGGCAGAATCCAAAGAAAATACTGGATCACACAAATCACTTAAGGTTGAAATGACTAATGTTTCAACATGCACCGCGTCCTCCTCAGAGTCAACTCACTGCTGTGAGCCTCAGATTTGATGACTTCATCGGCTGCCTCTCTCCATGATGGAGTAAAGTTTACTTATGTTTCCATGGCTGCTGTGATTGTCGTCTAACCATTTGTCAACTTGAACATTGACATTATGTTTCTATTTAAACAGCTCACAATAGTCGGAGTACACATTTAGATCCCAGGCTCCTCCTCCTCCTCCCCCTCTTCCTCCTCCTCCTCCTCCCCCCTCCTCCTCTTCCTCCTCCCCCCCTCCTGCTCCTCCTCCTGCTCCTCCTCCTCCTCCCCCCTCCTCCTCTTCCTCCTCCCCCCCTCCTGCTCCTCCTCCTGCTCCTCCTCCTCCTCCCCCCTCCTCCTCTTCCTCCTCCCCCCTCCTGCTCCTCTTCCTCCTCCTCCTCCTCTTCCTACTCCTCCTCCTCCTCCTCTTTCTCCTCCTCATCCTCCTTCTTCTCCTCGTCCTCCTCCTCTTCCTCCTCCTCTTCCTCGTCCTCTTCCTCGTCCTCTTCCTCTCTCTCTCCTCCTCATCCTCCTCCTCCTCCTGTCTATCCTCCTCCTGTCTATCCTCCTCCTGTCTATTGTCCTCCTCCTCATCCTCCCCCCTCCTCATCCTCTTCTTCCTCCTCGTCCTCCTCCTCCTCCCCCCCTTGTCCTCCTCTTCTTCCTCCTCCTCCTCCTCCTGGTCCTCTTCCTCCTCCTCCTCTTCTTCCTCCTCATCCTCCTCCTCTTCCGCCTTCTCCTCCTCTTCTTGCTCTTCCTCCTCCTCCTCCTCCTCCTCGTCCTCTTCCTCCTCCTCCTCCTCCTCCTCCTCCTCCTCCCAATCTTCTTCCTCCTCCTCCTCCTCCTCGTCCTCTTCCTCCTCCTCCTCCTCCCAATCTTCTTCCTCCTCCTCCTCCTCCTCCTCCTCGTCCTCTTCCTCCTCGTCCTCCTCCTCCTCGTCCTCTTCCTCCTCCTCCTCCTCCTCAACACGGTCAAACAAAAATCCTTGAAAGCACTCTTTGACCTCTCTGTGTTCCACATCTGCACTCGGTGAAAGCGTGTGTGTGTCTTGTGTCTTGTGTCTTGTGTGTGTGTGTGTGTGTGTGTGTGCCGTGACATCTCCACTGCGAGTTGTCTGTTCTTGGTGATTCAGCCTGCGCTCTGTGTTTCTCTTGGCTTGTTTCGGAGTACCATCTGGCAACCATAACCTCTGTGCTTATGAAATAATAAACAAAGTGTGCAGAAATTGTTGCTGACTGCTGCCTCTGTCAGAACACAGAGAGGCTCGCAGGCCTTCTCTTGCAGGGACGACACAGTCTTTTAATGCAACATGTGCAGGGTTCTGATCCTTTCTGCACAGACTGGCAGCCCTTGACGTCTCTCGCTCTGCTGGTTGAAAATTACAGGGATTTACTCTAACGCTGTGTTATAGTTGTGGATTTTGGTGTGGCTCTTTTGCATATGGAAAGCTCAGACTAACAATAACTTCAAAGAGGCACATCCAAATGAGAACACTCATTCATCGTTCTTCTCTCGGTCTTTATTCAATTGTCTGTGCAAACACATACTGTTACACACTGAATCTGTTTTTAGCTCTCATCGTCTCCCACATAATCATAATGACACACCAGACTCTTCTTCACAAAGAATAACAACAAAACAAAGAAAACAAAACAAAGAAGAAGGGGGATGAGGACAGAGTTTGTTAGTGGTTAGGCGATGTTGAAGAGGTGAGTTTTTAGGGTTTTCTTGAAGGTGGAGAGTGAGGAGGGGTCTGTTTTTTGAGAGTGACAATGGAGAAGACCCCATGCCCCAAGGACCGGCCGTTAGTCCTGTCTGCAGACCTGAGGACCTGAGAGTGTGGGTGGGAGCGTGCCAAGGGGAGGAGCTCAGACAGGTGGGAGGCAGCGATGTGGAGGGCTTTGTAGGCCATAATGAGGAATAATAATTATCCTGCATTTGAGAGGTAAAGAAAAAGGTCACACTGGCACTGAATGAAGAGTACCCTACAGGTTTCTCTGATCTTATAATTCCCTGAGTGACCACATGTTCCCCTTAAATCTGACTGTTCCTCCCCCGAAGGTGAAGGGGAGCAGATGGCCTCATTGGAAACGTCTCCCTGAGGGGAAGACTTCAAATGTCCTTTCAGTAACCTGACTCCCTCTCCCTCTGGTTGAGAGTCTCACAGATAAACTCTTTATCAGCCCCCCCCCCCCCCCCCCCCCCCCCCCCCTGAAGGAAATGGTCTTTTTGCTTTCTCTTTCCACTGGGAGGTTAGAGGTCGGGGTCAAATAGGGAACTTTGTCTCTATTTGTCTCTGTTTAGTTCAGGCTGTAGGCTCACTTTTTTCTTTGTCCACAGACTGGGCGTTTGTGCTGAACTTACAGAAGGCTTTTCCACCAGCACTCATTGTTGCTATAGTTATGAAACCTAACTTCTGTTTTAGCCTTAATTCAAAGAAAACCAAGAAAACAATGTGAAGGAGTCGTGTCCTGACATCAGCAGCAGCTCTACACCTGTAAACTGTCAGACTCTCGTCTCCTCTGGTATTGTTGCTGCTGTTCTTTCAACTGAGAGCGCTGTGAGTGCAGCCACAAAAAACATCTGATGACGAGGGCGTTGTAGCGCTTAGGACGGTGAACCCTGTAAAATGCTGTCTGTGGACAGAGGGCCATAAGGTAAAAAGCTGCCTCATTTGTAGGAAGCCCTTTACTGTAGAAATATATCAAAATCAGATTCATTTTTATTGCAGGTCTCAAATTCACTCATGCTCTTAATTGCTGAAATTAAATTTGATTTTCAACCTTGTAGTAGTTCAGCTTTGTCGTCTGATCCCACATGTTACTTTGCATGTCTCGTTTCCAGGAGCTTTTCATGCCCAAGTCAGTAAATGTGTGTAAGCTGTGTGTGTGTGTGTGTGTGTGTGTGTGTGTGTGTGTGTGTGTGTGGTGTGTGTGTGTGTGTGTGTGTGTGTGTGTGTGTGTGTGTGTGTGTGTGTGTGTGTGTGTTTGTGAAGGCCTCCTGCTGCTGCTAATGACCCCTTGTCTCAGATGGGATGAAACTGGCTACCTGCCCAAACAAGCTTCACCTCTCCTGCTACTCCAGACAGAATGCTAGCTAACATGCTCAATCTACACTAATGAAACATGTTCTTAAATTATCTTGTGATGTTCATTGTGAGTATCTGAGCAGCGTCACATCATGCATCACGGTGTTTTGTGAGTGTGTCATGCCCTCTAATCTCCGACACATCCTGTCTGAAGTTGAACTCTTTAATTGGCTTAATGAGGTTTCATTAGGGAAACTTCTCAATGAGATCCTCGTGTGATAATGTCAGTTTTAATTCCGCAGTGAAACCTTCATCGCAGCAGCAATTCAAGCTCACGCTGAGCCAAGAGGCTGCATGCATGTCTGGCCTGTGTAGACAGACACACACTACACACGCACACACATAGACACACACATACACGCACACACACACACACAAACTCAAGGAGTCCGACCTTTTTTATTCAGACCAGATGCCCAACTTTCCACGTTGTACTCACCATGAGTGGTGATGTGTACAGTTGTAGTCATAATGAAACAAGGTTAAGAGACTACAACTCCCCGACATGAGCAGATCACTATGCAGAGGGTGGTGACTTAAAGTCACAGTGAAGTCTGGCACACACTAAACGATTTCAGACAGATAGACACAATTAGAAATAATCTATCACTAAGACTGATATTAAAGTCAGGCCCGGTCATGCGTCGATCAGCAACTTCAACTAGTCGTATCAGCTGACAGTTGTAAAGCTGATTCCCTGACTTCAGGACTTCATTTTCCTGATTGTGCCCGCACAAACTGACAGACAACGTCCGGAATCACCAGACCTCTAGCTGACAGGGAACATTTGTTATGATTTAGTTGCTGTTAGGTGGGGGTTGTTTCTGTATTAAATGGACAATGATGAAATCGTGAAACAGATCTCACAATCATTGACAATCATTGGCCAAGTCTTCATCTTCACAGTGTTGATTATATTCTACTAGAAGGTACAGCCCACACATTCCTGGCTGCTTCGTTACATCTCTAAAAGACTAGAAAGAAGACATCACACTGACTCTTAAATATCAGACAAATACATTTCTTCAGTCTCAGAGTCACATTTCCTTTTCAGCTCACAACAGACTCTTCAATCCAAATATAACTCTGCTGCTATGAGGTCTCTAACACATGTATTACAGCTTCACAAACCTAAAAGAAGAATTACTCTTAGATGGTTGACACAATGTAAAGATATATCCACAAAATTAACAAGATGAATGAATCCATGAAAATATGCACTAACAGTTGCTAATTAGCTTTGTTTATTGTTGATGCAGATTGTGTGTGTGTGTGTGTGTGTGTGTGTGTGTGTGTGTGTGTGTGTGTGTGTGTTTGAGACTTGCAAATGAGACAGTTGAAATACATCTGCCTGAGGGAGTTTTCTATTGATACTTATAATACTCTGTCCAGATTTAACCTGTACAGTGTGAGCTCTCCAGATGTGCTGCACAATCGGTCACACAGTGTGAGCCTATAACTTCAATCATGATCTCATCATGGTCGTACGTCGTAAACGATTCAGACAGAGAGTCAGAAAGGGGAAATTTTTTAATCTTTCAAAATAATGTCCAATTCTCTCCGTACACACTTAAAGCTTCCCAGGAGTTCTCAGACTGAACCAGGTGTCCGAGGTGTTTCTGGGGCCTCTGAAAACGATCGATTGGTTTGGATGTGAGGCGTAAATTTGGGGTTATTCAATAAAACATGAAATATTTAGGATGTAGTATAAATAATGGCCGTGTCTTTGACGTGCAGTTACAGGAGGTTATTTTCTCTGGCTCTCTGCTTCTCTGCCCTCCACAGCTACAAAATGAGACTCCAGAGGATTAACATGAGTCTGTAGTCATGGCTCTGTGTGTGTAGGTGTGGCAGAGGATTTCACTGTCTGGCCCGTTTCACCGGCCTGATCCCGAGCTAACCTCTGTGGCACTGTTACTGCCACTCCACAGCGGTCTGAGCCGGGAGCGACCGTCTGCCAGGAGAAATAAACATATATCTGTTCAAGACTTTCATATGTGCCAGCGCTCCAAACATCTCCGCCTCACAAAGCCGTCCCTCATACGAGACTCTCGTGTGGGAAACTTTTACTTGTTTCCATTTGAGGACGAAGTCTGGCAGAATTCATGAGCAGACGTTGTTCCTCTGGGCCTCTGTGAGCGCTTTGTTCTGTCTGAATTGAAGATGTTGTTTAGAGCTGCGGAGCCACAAACCCAAATATACTGTATATGTAAGTGAATAGTTAACGGAGCTGAATGATTTATTATAGAATATGATGTTTATTGTAACATGAAAATTAGTTACAGAGCAGAGCTGCCTCGAGTTGTGTTGAGTTGAGAGTTGAATATTGTTCGTTTTTTGGATCGATATGGGCTAACTTGGGCAGTACTTATATTCTAGGTGGTGAAATGTTGATCTTATCCACATTTGATTGTTGAGAATTATCAGCTGACCGTTGAATGAAACTGCTTCAAAGTCAGATTTTAAAGATGAACTCCTCTCTCTCTCGTTCCATCAGGATGGAGTCCATGTCTTTTTTTTCTTAGGGTTGTAAAGTTTTACTCATGTTTGGGTGCTGCTCAATTTTAGTGTCTGTAGCTCCTTAAAATGAACAACGTGTGAACATTTTTTAAAACTGGCAACACCTCGAAAGTTTCCATTAAACTCTGTTTTCTTTTTGAGTTTCCAGAGTTGCTTTTTATGAATCTCTGAGCAACGGGTGTGCTCCTATGAGGTTAATAAGATGTAGTAGGTCTTCAGTGTGTGTAGTCAGTCTGTGCTGTGTGTGTGTGTGTGTGTGTGTGTGTGTGTGTGTGTGTGGGTGTTGTGTCATATTTCTCTCAGTGTAATACTCTGCAGGCTGCGGTCTCTTTGGGCAGACAGGGCAGGGCATTAATAATGCAGAGACCCTGGAGGTGACTTTACCTCAGAGGAATAACCAGTATAACACTCATCTCAGTATACTCAGAATACTTTTGTTTGAAACCTTCTGAGCACCTTTGAATCAAATCTTGCATCAGTTTGTCAAAGTGAACTCGAGTCCGTTTGCCAAGTTAGTGCGGTTAGTTTGCTCTGGTGTGAAATCTGTTAATCGAACACAGGTGTGGACCAAACAACCGTACAGAGACCACTTGTAAAGGTCCCGCCTTTTTTTTTTATTGGACTCTGGGGCAGTTTGGTTAGAACATGAATCGTCCTCGATTCCACCCAACTGCAGGATGCAACCACCGTGGGCCCCCTCTGTTCATCATCACTGAACATATGTTAAAGACGACCTGGTTCAGGAGGATTAACGTGCTCCTTCTCCTGAACTGTCTTGATAAGCGCCTTCGACGTCTCCATCAACATTGGTGATCGGAGAACTTTCCCCACTCCAGTATCTATGTCAGTCTAAAATAAATCCATAGTAATGAGGTTTTAAACTTTCTCCTTCAGTGATCCGTTTTGTATCAGCCTTTAGTTTGACTGTTATCAGGAGCACCTTCTTCATTCCCCATGTTTAGACCTGAGTGTTAACAATGTGAGGGATACTTCCTTTTTCAGATGGAAACAAACGAATGACACACTGACACTCTTGATGTACGATGTAAAGACTTCACACACACACACACACACACACACACACACACACACACACAGAAAATGAAGATGCACATTATGTCGTTGTACTAACAGTATCTTCTGTTTTGCATGTTTCCCTCCCTCCCGTCTGCAACAGTGAACGTTTTGGCAAAGATAAGTAGCAAGGGAGGTGTGTGTGTGTGTGTGTATGTGTGTGTGTGTATGTGTGTGTGTGTGTGTGTGTGTGTGTGTGTGTGTGTGTGAGTAAGTATGTGTGTGAGTAAGTGTGTGTGTGTGTTTGCATGAACCAGAGAGGCAGAAAGTGTTTGGGACAGCAGTGTTTATGACTCACTGGGGGGAACATTCACTCCATAAATCACAGAGTTATTACTCTGCAGACAGTGAACTCTCAAAGTAGGAGGTTGAGAGGTTGAACTACTGGGTTGAGCCGGTGATTCACTGGGAGGGCTGCACTTGACAGATTCAGCAATATTACAGTTTTTTTGTTTGTTTAATTTATATGCACAACAAAAGAAACCCAATCCCAATCCCAAACGATGCAGGTCATATTTTACACTACATTAATTTGTATCATTTAAATCAGTGGTTCTCAACTCGTCTCGCCTCAAGACCCACCACCAACTCCTCCCTGAAAAGTTGCGATCCAAATTTCTGATATTTTTTAATCAATCAGATTTATTGAATAAAAATTTGTGCAGCTTGCAGCTTCGGTCAAATGTTTAGTACCTCATATGGTGCAAAACATTTAACGGAAACAAGAAACTGAACAACGCTAACACATTTTAAAAAGCCTTTAACACACTGAGACAAGGTTTTTTTTTTTCCAAGCAAATGCACACGACCCAGTGAAAACAGTTTTGCGACCCACTTTTGGGTCCCGACCCACCACTTGAGAACCACTGATTTAGAGTAAAACTAAATTCTTTAAACTGAAATTTACATCACAGATGATTGAATGAAAAGTCGACTAAGGAAAGTAATCACTAAATTTGAGTGATCGAAGAGATGTGTTGGCGATTTTTCAAGAAAGAGAAGTCCAACATTTTCTGATTCTTTCAGTGAACTGTTTCATATGTTGTAGAGCATTAAACCAAACAAGAACTTGATTAATCATGAAAATAATTAGCAGATTCATTGATAATGAAAGTCATTTTATGTTGCAGCCCAGGGTATGTTCATAATCCAACCACAGGATCTTAGGCCGCAGTAGACCTTAAACTACAGATCGTCTCAGTCTGCAGCTCAGCTGTTGTAACAGCTGAGCTGCAGCACCTGCCACAAAACCAGCTTTACACAAGCTCGCAGTTATCTGAAATCTGAACATCAGCAAACATCTGTATCAGCAGGTTTTCCTGTGAAAGCAGAACCTTGTTTCAACCACCTTAAAGTCCTGGAGGAAGTTCTGATGTCACATGACTTAACCACCATCATCACAGCTGTTCATGAAACAGAGACGATCTCACCGTGAGGAAACAAAACACTGACCCATCATGACTCCCAGAGAAACTTTATCTGCACAAACACACGTCCCCGAGGATAATAACAACACACGTCTGCTGGGTAGTCTTATCAAATAAAAGAATAATTATGCAGGGTGCATTTCATCAGCGAACACAGGATTCTCTCTGCACATTTCACATTCTCTCTGTATTTCACACTTCAAACTTTTACACCCTCCCTGAGCGACATCTTTAACAGTCCTGCACAGACTCTCCCGCTCTCTCAGTGCAGTTTAAAAATAGCTTTATTCTCAATATTTTACTAAATTAAAATGTAAATAGTTCATTTTGTTATTATTTTATTAGATTTTGATGACAGTAGGAGTGCTACTCTTCACTTGCTTTCGATTATTGTATTAAGTTTTTTGTATTAATTGTCATGCTCCAAACCATAAGGACACATTCCTCTTTTTCTTTACTTGGTGATGACATCGACAGGATATAAACCCAGTTCTTACAGTCTCCGCGCTCCAGTCTCGATGATTAACATAAAGGATCCATCCTTCTGCTGATTTTCTATTCAGAAAGTTAATTACTCTGGAAATCTGTGTTTAGATCAAAGGTCATTCAGTGTCAATTAATGAGCAATGTGAAGCTACGAGCTAACTAAAGAGCGCTAACATTAGCATGCTAACACAACGATTCAGGACTAAGGCAACCACAATTTTTTTCACTGCTGGCGCTCAACTTCTCCGTGCACATGTGAGGGGAGGGCGGCTGGAGGAGAGCGGAGGCTGCAGTATGGAGGAGGTGTGGCCTAACAGCAGTTTTTTCCAGGGTGACATCTAATGGATCAAAAAGTCACAGATTATTTTTTTTTTTGAGGATTAAATACAGTTCCTTATTATTAAATTATATCATGGACTTTGTTGTTTCAGTCATAAAAAGTTTTCACGTAAACTGTTAACATACATGTAAAGATAAATACATACATAAGGTTTATTTTGGGGCCTTTTATGTCTTTATCCAGAGACAGGACAGTGGACAGAGAGAGTAGGGAAGGAGCCACAGGTCAGACCTGGGATGCCCCCTTGGAGGACTACAGTGTCCGTACATGCAGCATGTGCACTAACCACTAGGCCACCAGCGCCCTCATAATGAAGTCTTTATGCTTTGAGAGATACGGCCTATAACAGATAAAGAAAACATACTTGTGGTACTTTAATATAAAATCTGTAATCTCTAGAATAAGATATTTCCTCTTCTAGCGGTGGATTAGTAGAACCTGATTGTTTTCTTTAACACGATGATCAGATAATGATGAATACAGTGTTGTTATCCTCCATGACTCATCGTCCCCCGTGTTGAAGTTTACAGAGCGGGGCTTTGTGATGTCATCGTTACCGGATTACAAAAATGGACACATTTCATCCATCAACCTCAGCTTGAGGCTCGTGTTTCTATCTTTTATAGAATCAAATGCACAAATGTTTACTGACATTAAACATTATGTCAGCTGGCGTCTCTACTTTGTTGCCTTTATGTGTCCGACAAAGTAAATCCCATTTCCTGCTCATTTGTGTGACCGACCAGGCCCTGCTGTGCACCGAGGTCTGTCCGACTTTTTGAAAAGCACTGACCCCGACGTGATTTGAACACGCAACCTTCTGATCTGGAGTCAGACGCGCTACCGTTGCGCCACGAGGTCCTGTTGTAGCTCTGGACATTTGAGAAGCACATGAGGCCGCTCGTATTTCCCCCCCTGTGGGAGTGTGAACACTTGCAGGAGCTAATGCAGCAATCATAAAACACACACAGGCACATGTTCTCACCCCCTCCCTCCCTCACTCCCTCACTCCCTTAAGGGCTGCAGTCTCTGTGTGGTCTCTGTCAGAAAACAGGCAACGCTCTCCGGTACAAAGACACAGATAATGGGGTGAAGAGAGCTTTTGTCTGCAAGTGTGTGTGCGTGTGCGTGTGTGTGTGTGTGTGTGTGTGTGTGACGCAGAGAACAACTACCTCTCTGTTTCCTTGTTCCTGCTGCAGAGGATCAGATAAGCAGATACCTGATCACACTGAGGAGGTGGTGGTATGTCACTCAGTCTGAGTGTGAATGCATGAGTAAAGCTCACTAGAGACTAAACATGTCACTGGGACAGGAAGTAGAGCAGCAGCAGACAATGCACACAGCCACACCCGCTTCATGTCTAACCTGCTACATACAAGTCACTGAACCTGTCAGCATACGAGGGACCTGTATGTGAAGTCTGCACGTTAATCCAGCAGGTCACTTTTTCAGAGTGTTACTCCTTCTTTTGCTACGTGAACGTCGTTTTCCAGCACATGTTACAATCTGTCATTTACATACTAACCAAGATACGTCAACGGCTCGTCTGACACCACTGTAACTCTAATCTCATTAAAGTTAACAAACACTGGAGTAAATTCTTGTAATGTGGCCTGAAGTGGTCAGTGGTGAACAAGTATCTCTCATGTTCTGTGAGGTGAAATGACACATCGTGCCATTGGGTTTTGGTTGCTTTGAAGAGAGCGATGTATTGGGTGTTTCTGGTTTTAAAACATCGTCGTACTCTGTCAGTTGGGATTCTGAAGGCCTTTGCACCATGAGTCTGTTTTTTTTCATCCAAAATTTGACGCAAGAAATACGATCTCATGTTATGTCGAAAATGTTTGCACACAGACTGCGAAAATGTTGTCCATTTTTATTCCTTTTGGAACAAGTTTGATTTATTCGCATGCATCACTTTGTGTGTGTGTGTGTGTGTGTGTGTGTGTGTGTGTGTGTGTGTGTGTGTGTGTGTGTGTGTGTGTACATGTGTGTGTACATGTGTGTGTGTGTTCCTGTAGTGTCCCTGCCTCAAACATGCTGCCAGCCACTATCCAGGATCAGTTGCTTCATGGAAAATTGGTGTTCTTCTTCTTTTTAATGTGTGGTTCAAGTAAAGCTGGCAGCATCTCAAACTTGACATCTGACATCCTGAAGTACACCTGGAAGCGATCGGAATAATTCTGCAGCTTCTTATCAACAAGACAAAACTCTTTAATCAACAGGTGTAACTCTCCTCGCTCTTGTCTTGTTTTCATGTGGACAGAGCCCGTTGTTTGTTATCAAGCAGTGAAAACCACTAAATCATCTTCACGGCCTGACCACTCTGCAAGTATGCAACATGTGGTCTCATGCTGCAAATTCTCGCAATTAATAGAAAAATAAACACAGCGGACTCAGTGTGTAAGGTGTCTGTGCATCCAAAGAAACTGACTCAGTGTGCGACGTCTTTACAGTACTGTTGTCAGTTATTTCAAATAGCATTATAAGCCTGGTGGTGCTGTGGTTAGTGCTGTTGTCTCACAACGAGAAGGTTCCTGTTTCAAATCCTCGTTGGACACAATGATTCTGTGTGGAGTCTGCATGTTCTCCCCGTGCATGCTGTGGGTTCACTCCGGGTACTCCGGCGTCCTCCCACAGTTCAAACACATGCCCGTTAGGTTAATAGTCCGTAGGTGTGGCTAGTTGTCTGTCTTTGTATGTCAGCCCTGTGATTAACTGGTGACCAGTCCAGGGTGTGTACCCCTGTTTCTCGCCTGATGACACCTGGGTTCAGCTGCAGCCCCCCCGCGATCCTGAACGGGAAAACGCGGTATAGATAATGAATGGATGGATTAGAAGCCTGTCTGTGGTAAGAACAGGCAATTTTCCTGGATTTAATTGCATTGCTACAAGGATTACGTGCAACCACAAAAACAAAGTTTCATGCCAAAAACATTTTATTTTACCTTTTAATCATGAAGACCTTTTATTATATTTAAATACAGGCCTCAGGGTGAAATGCAGCTATGCTATGGTACAACGTTTGTAAGTTATTACAGATAGTTATCACACCTCCTAAGTGTCATACTTTAGGTTTTTATAATGTGCCGATGTGATGATCAGTATCAAAACGTTCTCGTTGTAATCTCTGTTGCATGATGCCCAAACATCAACACCACCATGTTGTGCTTCAGCTGTCTTTGTTCACAAGCTGAGGCTGACCTTTCAAACACTTTGTTTCCCGTCCTGAGAAAGTGTTCAAGTTCAGCTCTGAGGTGAAATCTTACACTTAGAACGACACTGATGGA
Organism: Labrus mixtus; assembly: GCF_963584025.1. Classification (NCBI taxonomy): domain Eukaryota; kingdom Metazoa; phylum Chordata; class Actinopteri; order Labriformes; family Labridae; genus Labrus; species Labrus mixtus. The sequence continues at coordinate 4,097,684 of NC_083630.1, forward strand.
GCACAGGTTACACTAGTTTCAACACGTCATTAATCTTTGTTCCTGTTTGCAGTATGGTGGACAAATATGTGCTGTTCTCACATTTCATCCCACATCTATGTGGCTCGGATTGTCCATGAGAGCTGCTCTTAACAAAGCTCTTTAGACTTGTTTGTCTCTGTGGTTTTTCTCCATTTTCACATGAAATACTGTCGGGTGTTGCTTCTGGTCCTGTGTGTCTGTTTCAACAAACGTATTAGTAGCTCTAATGAGATCAACAGTGATGGGATGTTTGTGCGGTCTGGTAATGGAAAGCCATTTGTCTTCAGATGGGGACAAACAGCAGCGTGGACATGGTGTGTGGATTGGATGTGGGTTTTGGTAAAATGACCTCACGATGAATAACTGTGTGACAACATTTCTTGCCACAATCCGAGAGGTATTTTCAACTGGTCTGTGATATGACTTTGCACGAGGAGAGCAGCAGTAATCTTTTTAATATGCTTTGTGAGGCTGTCTTTCCACATGCTGGAGAGGGAGTGAAGCGTTCTCCTCTAAGACCCGAAGATGTCATTGGCCCTCTGCAGAGTTTAAGTGCATGAAACCATTTACTGAGAAAACACATCTGTAGCTGAGGAGAGCTGCAGAAGGGCAGAAAGTGTTGTTTTAGTTGTAGAGAAGATGTGAACAAAATGAGCTGAGGTCGACTGCTTTAATCATTTCTACAGCTGTCCTCCTTACCCTCACACTGACACTGTGCACCACAGTGATACAGATGAATCTGTCATAATGGACTCCTCTTTACAAAGATCTGCTTTCACAAGGAGCATTCACAATTGTCAATAGAAAACGTCCAAAGATGGAGGCTGAAGTCAGTTCTGTATTTCAGTTGTCACATATGTATCTTTCATGTATTCTGTCATTGAGGTCTGCAGATATTTCCTGCCAACATTTATGTCATTATGGGAGGGGGAAGACAGATTAAACAGGGATGCCTGCTGTTGCCACAGTGATTTCAGAAGCTGTCTGTAACCTTTTAATCAGGAAAAAAAATTCCTGATCTCGGGGAATCGGCTCATGGCTCTGCTCTCGCTGTGCGAGTGTGTGCAGTTGTACGACCAAAATATCAAACATGTCAGAAAATCATTTGGCTGTTCAGGAGCAACTGATGGTGCTTCAGTGTACATTGCATGACTGACGACGAGTGATCAGGCTGAAATGTGTCCCAACTTAAAAACTAGTCTTACAACTGAGAAATCTGGTCTAAATTGGCCTTAAATCTTACAGTGTTTGCCTGGTTTAAACTTCTTCAAAAATCTTCAGATCTTGGTATCTGTATTTTGAGTTATTGCTTTTAATTCCACTGGCCGGTAAATTAAATTGTGAAGGATCTTTCAAGGTCATGATATGTGATGCTAGAACATGTTTCAAGAGAATGAGTAGAGGTTGATGAGGTGAGAGAGAAAGAAAGGAGGAGGAGGTATGTTGAGACATATGTGCCAATGAATACCATTACTTTCATACAAATAAGTGAGTCAGGAAAATATTTAGCATTTCCCAAAATATATGTTGGTCAAAAACAGTATGCCCACATCCCCCTAAAACATAAAAAGCAGTAGAAGATATCTGACATCGACTGGCAGGCTCAGTGACGGGCGTTTTCTTTTCTCATGGCAGCCATTTTTTCTACAGTACCACAATTTTGACCAACAACGGATGTGGAACAGAAGTGGTATGAATTCTGGTTCCCAATTGTGTGCCTACTGCAAGCAAAGCACATTCTTGTTTTGGACAGCTGCAATTGGTGCTATAGAGAAAAGACAAAGTAGATGATTGGGAGTATAGGGAATGTCTTTTGACATTGGGAGGAGGATAGTACCCCCAGAGGAAACGAAACATGCACACTCAACACAGAAAGGTGGTGGTTAAAGAGAAAAATATGAAAGACACCGACATGATGCTTAACCAGAGATTTGAGCTGAATGACCACATGAACCAATTTGTCTTCCTTGAGTATGTACCCACCAGGGGCGTAAAACCTTCAATCCTGTGTTCTCGCTTCAAATCATTCAGAGATGACCACCAAAACATCCAATCCAATCCAGTCCCAGTTAGCGATGAGTTCTCTGCTAATACTCTTGTAATGAAGAGTCCTTGACCCAATAAATCTTAAGTATTTCTTTTGGCTTGTTGGAGGCAGAGCACCACTGATGTAACACCATTACATCATTTTATGCAAGTCCAATCTCAACCGTTCAAGTCAACGTCCAATGCTTTCCCTCCATTCTAAGTCTGTCTGGGATTAAGTTTTGAGCCAGAGCTTCTCCCGAAATCATATTTTTCTTCCTTGTAATCCATCCTAGGAACAAGTCTGGTGGAGGATGGTAATGCCAAACAGACATGGAGTGTGTTAACATTTAACCCCCCCACTCAATGCTGAGGGTCAGTTTGTGGTTTGTAATGACTTCCAGAGACGGCTAATTTTTACTGTCTTTCTTCTTCTTCTGGGTTTTCTGCATGTTTTGTAGAAGCATCAAGAGGAGTTTCAGCGGTTTTCCATTTTCTTCCAGGAAGAACTGCTTTGCTTTTCAAGTCAAACAAACATCTACATCGTGGCTACGATATCTGACTGTTCTCTGCCGAACATAGAAGCTGCATAGATCGCTCTTTGATTAATTTTTCTTGTTCTGTCTTTTGGGAATGGCCCTAACAAACTTGCCGTCTCCTCTCTATAATAACCTCAGACGGAAGGAAAATACCACAGAGTTATTCCCCTCATCATTTGGACCATTTTGCCTGGTGAACCACATTGGAGTTCAGAACAACAGAGCTGTGCATGAAGGCATTTAACCACACACACACAAACACACAGAGAATAGATAGCTCAGTTACGAGCAAATATAGAAGAAATGAGACAGAATGAGTGAGAACAAAATGCAGACTAAGACTGACGAGGTTCTTCTCTAACACGGTGAAGGAGGAAGGAGGGCTTGTGATTCCGCCTCCTATCTGAATTTTGCTATCATGTCGTCTCTCTGCTCGTTTGAGGTGTTGTCAAAGACAGACTTTTGGAAAGTAGGAGGAGAGGAAAAGGAAACTAGGGCCGACTGATATGGGATTATTCTGGCCGATACCAACATCGATATCAGGAAGAGAAAAATCTGATATATCAGCCGATGTCTATCTAAGATCTATCTTTGATTCTGTAGAGATAGATACAGATACACACATTTATTGCGTTGATCCCTTAAATGTAGTTATCAAACAATTATGAAGAAGATATATAATGAAGACAAGATGGTCACTCAATTTAACAGTAAACTGTACATGTATCTATATAGCGCCCTCTGCTGTTGCAAGAAAACTGCTAATGTAATACAATGATAATCAAATTAAATGCTATGTGACTGGTGAATAAATATTTTAGTATCGGCGCATTTCTGTGATAAAATTAGCCGACACGGATAGTCACTGGATATGATAATATCGGCTGGCCGATTAATCGTTCAGGCTCAAAGTTTTTATGTATCTTCTAATTTTTTGATAACTGAATGTCAAACATCCAAACCACACAAGGAGGCACTGAGTGTGTTAACATGGACTTTTTGATCAGGTTTTTGAAAGTGTCCCGTTTTTGTGTTTTTGCATGTAAACATCACAACCCGATTTCTGTTTTCCTTCTTATCTGCTGCTGTTTTTGCTGCTCAAAGTGCCGTATACAATATTTATGAGACTTTCTACGCTCATGTGTGTCCTATTGAATATTTAGGTACAACGCTGTGATGAGCACTTATCTCAATATACATAATAATTTTTATAGGATATATGGAAATGCATTTCACACTTATACTTGTCCAACTTTTCAAAACAAAAGCTCTTAATTGCATGTGTTTGAGTTCACTGGTTACATAGTCTGCTGTGTCTTTTGTCAGCGTTTCAGAGAAGCTCGTATCGATATCTGACGTCAGAGAGGTCATACTGGATGTGTAAAGTTCTGAGATGATGTTAAACACCTATCCGCACGAGGGCATCATGATTATTTGGAAAACAACAACAACAACACGATCTTGATTCATGCATACATGCCATCTCATTTCTAAATGACAGCGATTCACTTTCTCGTATTTCACTTTACATTCAAAACAATTCACATGTTCACTTATTGGCTTCACAACTCTCCCAGTTTGCTTTATCAGTCACACTCACTCAGCGTAAAGCAAAACACATATTTATTTAATTGATCTGACCATAGACTAGCCTGTGACTTAAAACAAATTTGTTGACAAAATAAGAATAGTGTGAAAGAATCGTGATCGCAATACTCAAGGCGAAAAATTGTGATTCACATTTTAGCAAGAGTCGTGCAGCCCTAATCTATAATAATAATAATAATAATAAATTGTTTATAAATGCATGATGTTGATATACTAATGCAAAATACAAAAGACAGTTCTGGACCAAACAGGGCACGGTGGATTAGTTTGAATCATTCTTTTACAGTATGCATTGAAATGTACCGTTTGAGCCATATGCTGATGTAGCAGGCCATCCAGCTGCAGATTAAAACATTTCATAACGGCTATCATGATGTAAATCCGCGACCATGTCCGAGCGCCCGTGTGCCAGCCGACTGGATCATTACATGAGCCGCTTGGTGATTAGATCAGCTGATTGCTAAGGAGACACAAGCTGCTAATTCCTGCTAATATGTTGTATGGCTTGACTTACATAATGCTCCAAATCCCCGGTTTATATAGTGCAGATAAAGCTGATCTCATTATTGAGCTAATACTCTTGTTCTTTTTTTCCCTCCAGGACGTAAGTTACTGGGTTCAGGTGCACAGGTTGGAGCATGATGGAGGCATTTTGGACCTGGACGACATGCTGTGTGACGTGGTGGACGACAAAGATAGGGTGAGTCTTAAACCTTTGTTTATTTTCATGCACCACTAGCTCTTCTCTTTTTCTCTTCACCTTGAAAGTGTGTGCAAAGTTTAGACATTTCTGCTGAGTTGTTTAAATGGCTTCAGGAGAAATTCTTACTGCAGATATTTTTCCAATGTGGTTTTCAAGTCACAAGAGTTTTGTTGGAGTTGAGGAGCTCTACAGCTGTTTAGCCACGTGCTGTTGTTGCATGATGGCCGTGGGTCAGTCCTCTTCTTGACTGAATATTTCACTCTGTCAACAACCGAGACGAGCGCTCTCTTCATCAGTAACACTTTGAGACCGGCTGCTATCACTGTGTCCTAGTTGAATTTGATGCCATAGTTGGATGCTTGCTTGCTTGCTCTTATGTCTTCAGTTGGTCAAATCCCATTGGTAGCTAGTATGTTGAACCAGTGAAGGTTCGGATTATTAGGGAGGAAGGAAACGCCTCTCTAGCAGCCAGCTAGTCGCTACTGCTAACCAAGCTAACATTACGGCGTCTGTACGTTTACAAGAACAGCCAAGTCACCCGCCATGTTATTTTTACATTTCTTTAAAAGTCCAGTTTTAGTTTGAAGAACAAAACAATCGCCCTTTTTTAAAATCATTTAACTCGATGTTGAAAACCCAAACTAAATTCAAAAAGGGCAGCAGGAGCAAGAAGCTGCTTCTGTTTCTGCTTCAGTGTTTGGTTAACAACTTTTCAAATTTACACCTGGTGCATGATGGGAAATGATCCTAACAGGAGCCTAGTTGTAGTCTTTTGAAGCGACAGTCCTTGCTAAATATTGTAACCCTGGACTAAAATGTCTTGGATAATATCTCTTCTTTTCATGGTCTGATGTATTTCAGGTGAAACATCTGCTTGTGATCACCTGTCAGCTGTTACTGTCTCATCACTACTACTACAAAAACAAACAGTAAACTACTGTACACCACCATGCTCTCTGTAGAACTTCTCACAGTCCTTTTTTTGCTTTCAAATCCTGGAGATGAAATGTTGAATGAGTCGGATAGTCTCTTCTTAGCTGCTCGGCTCTGATGTGTGCGAGGCCTCGTGTCGTGTTTTATCTGCCTGTGTGAAGGTGTGTGGGCCGAATCCATGTCAGATTACTCCCCCACCTCCAACTATACCAACTGCAAATAATTACCCACAATCCCATTCCCCCCTCCTGTGGGAATGGTGCTGACTACACCTGAGTCACCAGCAGTTTGGCTTTCATGTGGGGCCAGAAACCCCCTCTGTGTGTTTGTGAGCGGGAAATAGATGAATGAAATCAGTGATGAGGTATGAAAGACTTTTGGCTGCTCTACAGTCAATGAAACACAGTCAGTGAAATAATCATAAATACATGAGTAAAAGTAGTTAATGATGTCATCTGACAGACAGAACGTGTATTACAACATGGATAAGTCATCTCCTCTTACTCATCAAAGTGTCTCCTGATGACACAAATGATTCATCAGAAGTTTTAATCGCTTCAAAGAAGACCAAAGTCAAAGCCATGCAGGGCTTCATCATGTCTTCTTTCAAATGGTGATGAAACATGCGAGCGTCGGTTGAAAGTGTTATCTCAGACTCGGATCTGTTTGCAGGTTTTCTCAGGGTATCTGGTGTCACATAGACACGTCGGATATCGTGTGAAATCTGAAAACATCTCGTCCTCAAGAACACTGTGATATTTGTAGTGCTGCTGTTTCATGTTGAAAAGCACATTTCCTACATTCAGAATCATTATCCACAGACATGTTTTTTATTAATTGATCGTACTACAAGATTTTAAATGAGGGGCGTCCCACAAAAGGACAACAGAACCAAACATGTTTATAGCGGGTTGAAAAAAAGAGTTTTATAATTGGATGGTTTTAAGACAAAAGCTAACAGTTAGCACGTCATGTACTCCACAGAGAGCTTCAGAAACATGCCTATAAATGAGGACTTAAATTAAATTAAGTTGTCTGTGGAATAGCCAGATTTAAAATGTATTATACATATATGTATTTGTGTCTTTGTCTTCCTGTGTTGATGTCTGTGAACCTTATTGCCCCTCGGGGACAATAAAGATTTTCTAACCATATCCAAGACCTGCCGCTGTCAGGCCAGAGAGTAGATCTAGGAGACGAGATGTGATGTTCATAAGGTTTCAGAAATATATGGATGCATACAAATGAATGCCATTAATTAAAAAAGAGCACGTGTGAAATGACACCAAAAGTTTTATGTCTTTTTCTCTTTAGTTTATATTCCAATAGTATAGTCCATTGCCAACCCCAGCTCAAAGAATGGGTCCCTGATCTCTGTTTGGCGCTAAAAAGCTACCAGGAGAGTTATGGTTTCAGTGTCACAGGGACCACATTTTCCTCTGAGGACAGTTTGTGTACAGAGTTATGAACATATACCACAGAATCTGTACACCGCTCCAACTTTCACATTTCTATACCAAAACTCCATAGTGCACCTTTAAGTGAGCTCAGCTTAATTTAACTAAGTTACAGTGAGAAGAAAAAAAAAACAGGCAGAAACCTCGAACATATCAATCTTAACTTAGAAAATGGTGAAAATGACACGTCAACAACCCGTGCAGCTTCTTAGAAACGTCAGGGAGCTCTCATCACTCTGAATACTTACAGTCCTGTTTGATATGCAGATGCTTTTTCTGACTGGTTTCTGCCTTCGTGCCTGACTGAGAGAAACTTGTTTTTCTATATAAAAAAGATGGATTCATGTGTTCACGAGCGTCTATGCAGGTTATTATGGCTGTGCGCTGGGTGTCATGGAAACACATCAGATGGGATCAGGGGTGAGAGCAGATGTTTTGCACCTGCCGTCTGAAACGCTCCTTTCTCCTTTTCACTCTCCTCTCCCCTCGTCTCTGTTCCTCATGTGATCCTTCATAAACAACACAAACACAAACACAAACACACAGACAGAAGTCGTTTTCTGAGAGTTGATTTCAAACTAATTAAAGACTATTCAGCACATTCATGTTGCATTTGTTCTGATGCTGTGAGAGACTGCTCCCCCTGGTGGTTATGTGGGCTCTTTACATCTCACTCCTGACCAAATATTAAAATCTTTAGAAAGACAAAAAAAAACAACACAACACCAGCTTTTTATTGGATTATTTTTGTACCAGTCTCACGAGTGGGAGTGTTTTAGCTCCACTCAAACAGTCATGTTACAGCATCAAACCCAGCCCTGAAAGTAAACAGAAATAAAACGGTCACTGACACACACGCTGACACACACTGCTCGATGACTCTGTTGGTAGTATCTGCATGACACACATAACGAGAGAGTGCACAGGTCGGCTGGATGTGGGCCGAGAAAACCAGCCCTCAGTGTGTGTGTACACATGAATTATCTGTGTGGGTGTTTGCTTCTGTGTGTGTGTGTGTGTGTGTGTGTGTGTGTGTGTGTGTGTGTGTGTGTATAGTAGTTAGTGGTAAATCCAGTCAGTCCAGTTCCTCTGATCAGCCGCTGTCTCTGTTTTACTCCACAAACAGACGGGAGTTAAGCAATGCTTTCTGAAGTCTTTTCTATTTTATTTGTATTTATCCTTTATTTAATCAGAGAGGAACCACTGAGCCTGGTGTCTCTTTTCCACGGGTTCCCTGCAGCAGAACCAAAACACACACACATGTAGAAACACAGTCGAGAAAGAGTTAAATAAACATTCATAGACACATGTTTATAATTGTAAAGCCACGCCCCCTTTCAGTATCTCCATATCATAAACAATTCATATCAGGCTACTGCTTTTAAAAAGATCTGTCCTCTCACTTTTTATTTCCTAACCTTTATTCAGAAGTTCAAGGAAACCTGAAAATACAAACTTTTTTCAGACACATCATGGCTAAATTCTCAAATCATTCAGTTTGATTTTTAGCTTTGTATGAATGTAAATCAACAGAACGAGGTTACAAACAGTCAAAAGCAATCACTTTTTGTTAAACCAAACAGAACAGTTACTGCTGCCTTGGTGATGAATCAGAGACCCCATAACCCAAAGCAGAAAGCAATGACGTGTCATCAAACCGGCTGTGTTTATTTACAGTTTCTGCAAAATAATTCTGCGTTTTCCATGTAAGTCGTTATTAATTCATCTAATTGTTTAAATGAGAAGCGTTAATTGTTCCCTTGTCATTTCATGAAAGAGGAGCTACTAACCCTGCTTCACCCTGTGGTGGTCAATGTTTGTGAAGTCTGTTGCTGTGTTCATTCATTGTTTGCATTTCTCATTACTGATGAACTCTGTGAGGTGATTGTTCATCTCACACACGAGCCATGAAGTCATTATTTACATCGCTTCACACCGATGACAGCTCGGGTTTGATGCTTTAAGATAATGGAGTCAGTGCAGCTAAGTTTGAGCATAAATGACCCCGACGTGATTTGAACACGCAACCTTCTGATCTGGAGTCAGACGCGCTACCGTTGCGCCACGAGGTCCTGTGGTTGCCCCCCTCACCTTCTGATGACATGGCTCGGTTTAGATTAGAGTTATAGTTCTGCTCTCTGCCTCTGCTCCGGCCGGCTCCGTTTAAAACCGGAAGGTTTGTTCTGTAGAGGTCAAAATCAGGGAGAGTTTAACCCTCCCCCCCAAAAAAAATAATTGAAAAAAAATAATATTTCCTCAATATGATCCGTACCTCTCAGTTTGAATTTATCACAAGTTTTTAACACCAGCGTTACAGCTCAGTTTGTCGTTCGGTATCTTTGCTGATAGCCTGCGCTTTAGGACATTAACGTTGGTGCAAATGAAACTTTGTGCATGTGTGTGTGTGTGTTGAAGTCTTTACAACAAATGAAGTCTTTATTGTGATCTTTATTATTGGGTGTTGATTTTCACTGTATGAAATGTAAATGAGTCACATGTAGGTGCAGTGATAAGAAAACACAGCAGTGGGGAGTTAATGTAAAAACAGATGTCGTCACCCTGCAAGTTTTGGTGCAGTTAGGTGCAGCCAAGCCTTACTTGTGTGCGCGTGTGTGATTCTATGTGTAACTATGTGTGCGTGTGTGTGTGTGTGTGTGTGTGTGTGTGTGTGTGTGTGTGGTATGTGAGACGTCAGGCTCCGGTTCAGCAGGCAGTCCTACGGTGGAGCTGCATGCTGGGGCCTGCCCGTCTCCGCTCCACACTTCTTCCCATTGATTTACTACTCGACATGAAAAACAAGAGCGTGTCCGGACTGTTTGGATCTGCTGTTGCACAAGTGTTTCCTTTGCTTTTACACGTTAAAAGTCCTCAGGGAAGTAGAGGTGTCTTTCTTCATGTATTAGTTTGTTTTAAAGATAAACTGGTGACATCATTCTGATGTTTATTGAGAGATGTTGTTGATGCAAAAGTTTCAGTAAGAGAAAGAGCTCAAATCAACAACATGACACCGGCTGTACTATTCTGTCCACTAATTTCCACACCTGCCTCTTGGTGCTCTGCTGCCACCAGTAGGATCAAAGTGTAAAGTAGTAGCTTCTTTTCTCACACACACACACACACACACACACACACACACACACACACACACACACACACACACACACACACACACACACACACACACACACACACACACTGAGTGATCTCAGTCTGATGTGACGCCCACAGATAAATGAAAGCCCCTTCTTTAAGGTGGAGTGGTGAATACAGCAGAAAGCCATGGGGCGATCTCCGCTCACGCACACAGAAACAGTAAATGTATATAACCATGATTTCACTCTTATAGTAAGCTGTCCAAATCAATAACGTAATGCAGACCGACTCAGTAGAATCACTCTGCAATATGAGATAAAAAACCCTACATATTTAGAGGCATTTATTTTTTTAACGTCTTATCATTTCAATTTGATTTTTTGATTTATTTATTCATTTTTGTAAGTCCAAGTAACCAAACACACGTGCACAGTAATTCATAAGATCCTGATTATAATGTACAACATTTGTTGTTGCAGATGTTGCACGCTGTTTGATGTGCATTCAACTTTAAAGGGGATTTACTTTATTTACAACTTTTGAGCTATTTTCTGCACATCTTGGGGTCAAAATTGCTGAAATTAAAGAATTGCATCTGTAGATTGTTAAAATGAGCTTCTAGTTTTTGTCACTGACGGGCTCAGATTATTATTCCAAGTGTCTGACAACATGACGGAAAGCTTTAGCGATAGACTTTAATGTCAAAGAAGGAGATGATTTTTTGTATTCAGAAACAGCTTCTATATCGCTCTCTTTAAACTACTACTTTAATCTAAACCACACTCTATTGACAAAAACAGATATTTAATCTCACAGAATACAGAAATTGGTGTTTAAAGCCCGGCTCAGACTGCAGGGTTATCGGGCCGATTTGAGGTCTGATTCCTTCCCGACGATCGCGGGGGTATTCCTGACTCGAGGCTGCTCAGCACCGATTATCTGCCCAGATTATCTTGTAGTGTGAGTCGTATAAAGAATCAATCTTAACGTCCCCGATCTGCTCGGAGACTGTCCAGGACACCCTGATTTATATCAAACAAGTCTGATATTTAGGATTTCACGTCATGAAAGGGTTTGGTAGAAATTGTGTTTGACTTCAATAACCGAGAGAGACGAGGGAGGATCAGTGGGCAGTAGTGGAGACTGGCGGCAAGACACAACCTGCACAGTGCGCAGGACACCTGAAATACATCTGACAGGTACAATCTGACCTCCAGCTCTCACTGAAGAACATAAACATGTCCTGTCACCCAAACTTTTTTTTTGCGCTCTGGCACGATAATCTTAGTAAGATCCTGTAGTCTGTGATGTGCCATGATTGTCATATCTTGTAGAGTGAGGTGCATGTTTGAGATTACATAGAAGAATATCTGTTAAGATTCTCGACGTGTGTGTGATGCTAACAGATTTTAAAACTTGTCTGTCGTCTGAGCCAGGCTTAACTCTGCCTCTTTACGATTGTTTGTTGGTGTTGTATCCATGGCAACTCTTAAAAAACACCTATCTACTATGTATTCAGAATATAGTGGAGAATATGTTCTCGTGTCTGGTTTTACATGAATGTTTCCTACTTTTTTATATTTTTTTGAGAGCAACAGTAACAACCTAATTCCCCCCGGGTTAACAAACTATTTTTTGATTCTGATGTTTATAGATATTAAGCTGATATACATAGTGTTTGAATGAGTCTCACTGTTTTATTTGTAGCCTGTCATGTCTTCAGCTGGACTGATGAGCTCCAAAAACAACTGTGTTATGTAGAGTAGAGAGTGTCTCAGAAGGAGGTGTGTGTGTGTGTGTGTGTGTGTGTGTGTGTGTGTGTGTGCGTGTGTGTGTGTGTGTGTGTGCAGCCTGTGGTTAGACTTTAAAAAAGCATCCAGAGTGAGAAGAAGCCTCTGATCGCTCTGAAACAGGCCGTGATCCAGACACCTCATCTCTCCTCCAGATGGCAACGTGGTGATTAAAAAGTCTCCTGGTTTGGATTGTGTCCTCAGGTTAGAACTTCACAATGTGGATCTGCTGTAATGAGTTCATAAAAGAATGAAACCAGTGCGATATGGCTGATTACATGAAATGAGACTGAACTTTAATGGTCATTGTGGGGAAAGTGGGCGATTGCACGAGCAATTAAAATGGTATAAACTTCAAAGCTGTTGTGATTATGCAAAGATGGAGAGACAGTCGGATGCAGAAACAAGCTGGAGTTAATCAAACCTTTAGACAATGTTGCATGAAGAAGAAACAGGTAGAATTGATTTGTATTTTTATTGTGATTAAGAAGTGTTGTTGAGTCAGCTTTGCTTTTTTCCCCACAATAAATGCAAATAACCTGACACTGAAGCTTCTCAGCTTCTTAAAGAGTCCTTTCAAAAAAGAGACCCATGAAGTTTGCACGTACTGTGAGTGCAAAAAAGTCCACTTATTTGGGACGTTGGATAGCCTCATGGTTATGTCACACGCCCCATGTTCAGAGGCTTTGGTCCTCATCGCAGTGGCCATTGGATTCAAGTTTAACCTCGGCCCTGTGCTGCATGTCACTCTCTCGACCCAACATTTCCTCTCTCTCTTCAGCTGTCCTGTCTAATAAAAATGCAGAAATCCAACATAAATAAAACCTAAAACTAAAAAAAAAAAAAAGTCAGCTTTATTTCCCCTTCCGCGTCAATCATTAATTGAGTCTAATGCAACTTGTCAGCCTGCTTAAGGTGCAAGTTTTCATCTTGTTATGTGCTCTAAAGGGAGGTTGCAAACTCATAAATGAAGAGGATTTGAGGAGCAGGTCCCTTGATGTTTGTATTCTGGATCTCCCTCATTAACACAGATGAGTCAAAGCACACCTGTCCCAGGGGCTTAATGAGTGCTGGGGGTGAAAGGGTTAATCTTCAGGGATGATTAAGGGTAAAAACTCTTTCTAGATGAAGACCCTGAATCAGCGGTTCAGTTTGTGTGGTTTTGTTTTACAGCAGTTGTATGAACTGCATTCATTGAGCTGAACTGCAGTTACACCTGTGGACCACAGAGAGGCGGTAAAGCCCAAATTGTGACAGTCTGAGCGTCTGTAACTCGTCTACTGCAGAGACTCTGCATGCATGTTTTGTTTTTATTAGATGCAGCCTCACAATACGGACACATCATTTGATTTAGAGACAAAGAGATGTAGGGAAAAAAATAAAGTAGAAGATTAAGAAAAAGGAGAACAAGAAGACAAAAAAGGAGAAGAAGAATGGATTCAAATAAACTAAAAATAATTAATGAGATAGAAGAAGAAAGAGTGAAAAGAAGAAAGAAAACAGAACCCTGATTGAACCTAGTTGAACTCTTCATGTCTGACTGCTTCGTCTCTTTGTGCTAATGCTGCCTGTTTATAATGAGCACCACATCCATGGCTCCTGTGGCTCAGCTCCTTGGACAATTGGCACTTTCTTGGCCCCTGAAGTTGGCATTGCCATGGCAACAGCAGTCGGGTGCCAAGTGGGCACCTGCGCTGGGTCGAGATCAAGCCGTGAGTGAAATTAGCCAAGGCTAAAGCGGGGTCCCAGCAGCTGCCCCCTGGTACCAGAACACTGCCGGGGGAAATCAAAGACTAATTACTCTGTTTGTCTGTGCTCTGTGTGTGTGCGTGTCTTTGTGTGTGTGTGTGTGTGTGTGTGTGTGTGTGTGTGTGTGTGTGTGTGTGTGTGTGTAGCCTCTTTTGGCAGAGATTGAAGACTATTGTGTCTGGTTGTCTGTCTCTCACCATCCTCTCCCAGACAGCATCGCCATGCTCCTCACACTTTGTGGACTAAGCTTTTAATTTGTGCATCTTTGCAGCTTTGCATGATTTGTTGGTCGCTCCATGAAGCTCCACATTGATGTTCACAGCAAGACAAGCTGTGACAAGCATCGAAACATTCATAAACCTTGGGATGTGTAAATTATTGTGCGAGTTCTGGGTTGATATGGAGTAAATCTGAGTTACAAAGCCAGTTCTGGCTATTACTGCAATATAGTGTTTTGAAAACTGACTTTTTTTATGATATTCACACCAGAAAAAGCTCTAGATACCCTGGAAATGTCATTCGATTCATCTGAACAGGCCTGTACCATAAATGCAGTATAACCCAGATGCTGCCCTCTGGTGGCCAAACAGACGCCTCACTTAGGTGTAGTGTTTGCATACTATTTTTCCTCTGGTCCTGATTGACCCTTGACCTTTACTTCGGTGGCATTTGATGTTTTGGATACTGCCAAAATGGACATAGAGAGACCTGTTACTTAAAGGGATACTTCACCTGTTGAAACATGAATCTGTATTGACATTGGGTCATATATATGTAGTAGAAATGTGAAATGCATTTTGAAGTTGGTGCTTCTTGACCCGATAAAAGGCAGAAAGTGTCTTTTTGGCTGATGGCTCACCGACCAGTATGTGGTTGTGTATTCTTCAGTGGACACGGTGCATCAAATGTTAACACTTGATCTCTAATGTAGAAGTATGAAGGAACTGGGGGAGAGCAGAAGCAGGAATGTGTGAACACATGACAGTTTGTGAGTCACCTGCACCTGTTTCCGCTCGGAAACAAAAAAAACCTTCATACTGGCACACATCGTCAGCCCGACACCGAGATTCAGGATAGCATAAGGTCATAGAGCTGAACTTTAAAATGTGTTACTGCTGATGGAATTAGACACACACACACACACATGCACAAAGTTGAACTTCTCCTGGACAGAAAGTGAAGATGTTGTCAGCCAGCATGGGAACAAAAAAGAACAGTCAGACCAAATGAGACATCACACTCTTTTGTTCACACAGACAGAAATAGTCACACACTGACAGAGGAGCAGCACACGTCCACACACACACACACACACCTGACATCCTGACAGACACACACACACCCTGCTGGAGAGAGTTGTAATTAGCCTGTAAGGACCGGAGTCAGCTCCGCGCCCTCACAGACTGGCGTGGTAGCAGAATTTATCCCCTTCCTCTGCTGCTGCGCTCCGAGGCTGGTGGGCGGCAGAAAGCAGTTTTTCATTTCATTTTCCTCCGGGGCTTTGGATTTATTGTCGGTCGTTGCTTGTTTATTAGGTTGCTAGCTTTTGAACTTCACACACCCGGGGACGGTTTGTTGAGCAACGCCGTTTCTATTTCAGCAACTCCCTCTTTCCCACTTCTGCTGTTATAATCCCCTCACAGCGGGAGGTGCTTTGGAGAGGATGAAACAGCTTCTTTTTTAGAGAGCAGGAATCAAACCTGTTGTCGTTATTCACTGCATTGTGAGGTGCTTTCAGTTTTAAACACAATGTTCACCAAGGTACTACAGTCTTATCAGTTTAACTCACAACATAGGAACACAATGACAGAGAGCATTCTCCAGCTCTCACAGGTTCAGTAAATCCCCTTGAGCATGCCGCTGTAGTATCCATGCTTTCACCCATTAGTACGGTTTCTCCTTATTTGTCTCCTCCACCTCTTCTTTTCTTTTTTCACTATTATTCTGCATTAGTAGTCTATCTATAAGACGAGTGGTGCCCAACAGCGGTGTGACAACGGTCTTCTCGTATCATAACAACGGACTACTGCCCCCTGCTGGCATGGAGAGTTATTTCCTTTCACTCATGAGCAGAACTTTCATGGTGGTTGGCCGTCGGCTGTAGTCTTTGCGGTGTGTTCAACTGAAACTTTTTGGCCAAGACAAAAGGCCTTCATCACCAGTAGTTCTTTGCCGTCTGCTTGGTGTGTCAGGGCCTTGATATGCGCTCTGAAATTCAGATTTTGGGCACTGCAAGGGCAAATATAGCTGTTGAAAGACAGAGGCTCTTTGTTGTAGATTTACTTCTGTCCAGCTAACCATGAAGTGTTTGGTACACGTTTTAAATCATTATGGTAGATAGAATCTCACAGACAACATGCATGGAGCATGCCTTTCCCCCCTGGCTAACATGTTAAAACAAGCCTTATTCTGTAAATAACTCATTGCATTAGTTTGTTTATTTTTTGTATGAATCAACAAAGCTTGATGCTCTAAAAAATGTCATTCTTTACCGTGACACTTTTTCAATTTGGTCCTTAGAATGAAGAGATTTGTGTAACCTGTGGATTGAAAAAAAGTCCCCAAAAAACGCCATATATTCGTTTTTAATAGCCATATTTGATTAAGTAGAGCTGCTGAAAATATCAGGACAAAACCAATGATCATGCCAAAGAGTCATTTTCTCTTTTGATTAGCTTTCATTTTTTTTTTACAGTTATGTTACACTATTTATTTCCCTGATGTCCCTTCTTTAGCAGAAATCATTGTCATACTGGTGAACGGTTTTGTATACCACATGAGGGTAAAAGAGTGTCATGTGATATAGAATGGAGGAGTACCATGTGTGCAGCACAGACAGTCAGAGACAGAGAGGAGATGATGCAGAACAAAGGTCACCTGGCTGTCTTAAACCTCCAGCCTCAGTCGAGCATGACGGCCTGCTGAAGCTGCTGATACGAACCTGCTGAGCCACCAGGAAAGAAAACATTGTTGACAAAAAAAAACAGCTCGTGCTGTACAGCATATGCAGAATGACATACATATATTTGTGCCTTGGGGTAAGAATGATATGTTATGTTTCCATATTGCACCGCTGCAGAAAAAAGCCCGTCATTCTCTTTAGAGGTTTTCCTGGAAAACGGGTGAAATCAGGTCATATCATCGAGCCTTTCTTTAAGCCATCTCGTCACGTAGGTGTCTCTGATTTCTCCACTATGACAGCCGCCCTACAGGAGGAGATTCCTGAGGATACGCCAAATCTCTCCTGACATGGCGTTGGCTTGTCTGGATACTGTCTGGAAATGTTGCAGCGTTTACCAAAGCTGAGGATAGGCAGCGCCGAAACAAGAGAAAGAAAAGCCTCACTAAGGGAATCAGATAGAAAAGAATATGCACACATTTACAGACTTATGTACCCATTCACACACACAGAATTCCTATTGTCGCAACACACAATAACAACAATGTATTGTGTGTGTGTGTGTGTGTGTGTGTGTGTGTGTGTGTGTGTGTGTGAGTGTGCGTGTCATGCAGGAGGATGTTTGTCCTCGCTGACAGCTGTCAGAGCTGCTTTGGTTTCAACGTCTGGATACTTTGCCAAACGAGCCTATTATCTGCAGCGATGTGGTCATGTGCGTGTGTGTGTGTGTGGTCATGTGCGTGTGTGTGTGTGTGTGTGTGTGGGGGGGGGGGGGGGGGGGGGGAGGGGGTCTGTATTGCCACAGGGGGGCTGATTTGGGTCAGCCGCCATGAGACAGGCCTTAAACTGAGGTGACAGAGATACAAACCCCCCTACTTGAATCCTGCATCCTTCCCCCCCCCGCAGGGATGTATCCAGGAGCTCTAAGATAACAAAGGACTGGTTTACCCACAAACTGAACCCACTACATGAAGATACAGGAAAGAGACATGTCCCTGACTTCGACTTTTGAGGCTGAATAAGTTGCTATTTATCCTTATTATCCCAGTATGAGACCTTTTAGAGGAAGTGGTCTTCATATTTCCCCCCCCTCTCCTCATGGGGGCAGCAGTGCTTTCTCCATGTGGCTCTCAGCATGATTGCCCGCTAGAAAATTACTTATACAAAGTCACCGTCAGTTCAACAGAAACTGCAATCTTAAACAGAAAACTTCAATCTTCCATCAACTGCTTATTCTTTTGAATATATAGACCTATTTTGTGTGTCACCCCCGCTGCCTCTGGGCTCCTTGTTAAAGCAGCCGAGTGTCTCCTCTGCATGACAAGTATCCTTCTGTAGCTTTTGTCTCAAGAGTCTCCAGACCATGAGCTGCTGTTTTCAACACTTGACTACTTCTCTCACAACCAGATATAATTACCCTCACGGATCCAAAGTCACCGCAAGGTTGAGTCGGAAAAAATTGGCTCTCAAATTGAGTTTGGAAGGCAAAGCTGTGTTTTAGAAGATGGGTTAAATTATTAAAAGGGATATGATATATGCCACGCTGGATTGTGAGCAGTGTGTGGGCTTCAATATTGTAGCAATTAGCTGAGCTATGAGTACGGTGCAGCGGCTTATAGTTGAGTGATTTGGTTACACACACCACTGCATACTCATGAGCAGAAAATCTGAGCCACATAGACGATGTTTTAGAGTTCATGACGGACGACTGCAAGAAAATAAAGAAGATTAAAGGTAGAGAGGACACAAGAGACAAATCAAGCAAGAAAATAAAGGAAGGAAGCAATGTAGAAACAAACAACAGGAAACACATTGGAGTGGAGAACAGGCCTTGCCACGAGCTAAACTGAGTCTGGCTGTTAGCAGGCTGGCGCTGCAGCGAGCTGAAGTTGACTCTGGCACACAGAGGTAGGGCGGCGGTGCCAGAGCCGGGGAAAAGCTAAGCCTGGTTTTGGAGAGCTTTAGACGGGGCATATTGTAGGAGACAGAGAGCTGAATCCCCTCTCACACCAGGCTGTGTGCTCTCAGTGCCTCTCAGCTCACCAGAAAAGAACCTCTTCAGATTATGGGAGGCTTACAGACACGCTGAAGAACCGAATGTGGACCAGTCTGATGTGTGGTGACGAGGTTGGTCCTTTGACTTTGTGCATCTTCAACGTCAACGGGCTTTGAATATTGTTTAAAAGACATCAATAGAGATTATATAAGAAGAACCCAACAGTCATTGGTCAGAAGATTGAGCGGATATGGGACCAATCAGGTATCAGTGTAATGGTTGTCCAATATGAATACTTTGGAGCATACCATGAAAAAAAACATTATCAGCGTCTTCCTTGTTTATAATGCTCTCAGAACATCTACTTTAAAGCCTTGAGTCTGGTATTTTGGCAGTCGCCATCTTGGTTTACCACTCACTAAAGCCCTAGGTATACTTTCTTTTACCTCGGTATGCAAATGCATGACATCAGCCTTGCGTATCCTTTGGTGGTTTGGAGCGTTGGTTGTTAACGCTGCCCGTCCGCGAGATCTAATATGCATTGAACCGCTGTCGGAGCAGTTTAGGATGAACATTGGAGACACCAGAGAGCTGCTACAACAATGGTGGGAAGTTTAGAAGAAAAGTTAAAAATCAAGATTTCAACTACCTCCCTGATCTTAGAATTAGATAAACCTCCTCAAGTTTCGCCATGCAAATCCAGAATCTCTACTTCGGTGTTTTCCGCGGTAGGATTTATGTGGTGCTCCCCCTAGAGGAATCCTCCAGTAACACGTGTTGTACATAGGCAAGTATGTGAACTTTTACATTCACAATGCAGCCAGTTGTCTACTTGTACCTTAATGTGCCTTAATGTCAAACACACTGCATCTGCTGTCCGTCCTCCAGACTCATCTTAAGACACATGGCGATCGTACTTTAGAGGCCAGAGCGGAGGCCAATCCTCTGGAACTCTTCTGACTCTGTTGGTCCTTCAAAAATCAGTTAAAAACATACATGTTCAGACAGGCCTATAGGGTAATCATGTCCACCCTGTCTACCTTCTTTTTTACTGTGCTAATAATTGTTCTTTGTCATAGCAGGATTTTATTATGTCGCGCTGTGAGCTATCCCTTTGTTCTGTTTTTATTTCTATATGCTCTACTGTGTTGATGGAGACCACTGTGTGACCTTTGTCTGATTCAATAAGTATGATCTCTTGTGTATTAAATATGCTGGGTGACTGTGTCTACTTTTCTCACTGGGCTGCAGAACTTAGAGCTGTTTGTATAACAAGAGGCTATCTGGAGTTCAGTGGGCCAATTTAAGAGAATGTGTCTCAGTGTGTCTCCGCGTGCAGCCATGGTTTCATCCAGAAGGGTTTTACATTATATTATCATCAGACCCTCCTCCATCACTGGCTTCATTCTCCCTTTGTGTGTTACTACATGGAGGATCTTCTTGGGAGTCCTTGTATGAAAGCCTTATGTCTCCTCTACAACAGATGTGCTACAGCCTAAGGCCCCCTCAGCTCGTTATCTGAGTGTGTGTTTGTACATGTATGTGTGTGTGTGTGTGTGTGTGTGTGTGTGTGTGTGTGTGTAAGATTGCATGCTAGCCCCGTTCTGAAGTCAGCAGGGGGTTTGCCTATAAAAGACACAAATAATGGGGATCCGTTTATCTGCAAAGACAGGCATCCATCAGCCTGCACACACACACACATCTGATGGTTTGTGATATTGTTGCTCTGTTGTGCCAGAAGCAGCGTCCTGTAAACATGCATTAGTGTCACTGTCTGTCTTTACACAGAGGGAAGAGGAGACGTTGTCCCCTGTCAGGGAGTCTCCCCAGCTCCCATGTTTAAAAGACCGTTGCGTTGTGAAAACCCTCATTCACTCACTGACACTGTGTGTGGCCTCACCCACTGACGACACTCCCACGAGGACACACAATCAATACAGTTTGTGTGTGTATAAAATCTGCTGTAAGGTCTTTAATGGTCAGTTTCTGTCAGGACATCTGGAGGTCATGAGGTCAAGTCTGAAGTAAAGTCTGTATGTTAAAGGGAGAAATTCTCCTGAGGTAAGACATGATGTAAACATTTAAATAAAAGTAACTGTTTCTGAGCTTTTAAAAGTAACTTTAGCATTACTTATTATGGCTTCAATAAGGGGCCTGTCCAGAGGCGTGGCCAGCGGTGGCATGGGCCCCCCATAGAAATCGAATCGGTCACCCCAGGTGCCACCCCAAAAGGCTAAACTGTGACCAACAGTGTGTTTCACAACAGGCTATAAGCTCGTTTATTTCTGCTGTTAAGTCCATTATTTCAACATTGGACTCTATGGACGCTGACTCACTTCTGACCTCACCCTCTAGATGCCACTAAAGGTACTGCAGTGTGTAACACTTCCATGAGGCGATCACAGTGTTGTGGGGATATAAGGAAACAGAGAAAATGAGTAAAGATGAGATGATTACAGATCAGATATTCAGCTTTGTTTAAACATTCACTAAACTTTGCACTCAAACTATGTATTGCCGATAATTCAGTTCTTTTTCTCTTTGATATAACAACAACAACAAACACTGTGTGGGCAATAAACTGATGGATATGACACAGTTTTGTCATTATTTTCCATTTATAAGTGAAATAACAATGACAGTTGCTGAAAGTGAGGACAGGCTGTTAATAATTCATGACAGAGAAGAAGAAAAAACCTCGACAGATGTGCCACCTACCTGTATTCTAGTCTGCTGCTTTGAACAACAACTGTGGTACACAACCCCCGTCCCCAACAACCCAAGCATCCTCACATCCTCACATCCTTTTCTGCTGCTGGGTTGGTGCAGCTCGCTCCTTTCTTCCTCCTCTGTGGGTGTCTGCAGATTGGGATGCATGTTTTCAGCAGCTACAGAACTCTTTGTGAAATGGATGAGCAGGGACAAAATGTTAATATATGACATATATATTCTGTGCGGTTATTCTGATCTTTACTTTCTGACTTTCTCTATAGTGACAAGATTGTTCAGGAACCAAGTCTCTCTATTGACAACATCCCTAATATTCAATGCAACTTGTTGACTGGCTGCTTACAACGGGGACAAGGGGCGTTGAAGGAAGAGGACAAAGAGAGGCTGAAAGTAAAAGAGAAGCTTTTTCAGTCTTTGTTACTCTTGTGCTCTCTATTTTCTATCCTCACTTGTCTCCAAACATATTTATTTAGATCATGTTAATTATTTTTAAAATTAAAGGAGATCTATTAAACTCACTTTCACCATTAGTGATGTCAGTCTAGGACTTTGCTCCATGCTTTGCTCTGATACGTCGGCAGAAACCTGACGTCAGGTTCTGGATAAGTCTCGACGAGTTCTCGTAACATCTCGTTCAGAGTAGCAGGGATCCACGTGCATGGATCACGCCAACAACTGTGTATCTTGTCTTTCAAAATAACTATGGATGAGCTGATTCGATCTCCCTTAAACAGTAAAATATATCTAAATATCAAGACACTTGTTCCACACACACAGGCACATGTTTACACAGATATGAGAAATCCACAAACCCCATGGGGCAGGTGAAACGTACAACACTGTGGCATGCCTGGCCCTATTGTGTGTGTGTGTGTGTGTGTGTGTGTGTGTGTGTTCCTCCATGCTCCAATTAGCAGTGCTATTAGCGGAGGTGTGGCACCTGAGAGCAGAGTGTCCGCAGCAGGAGTCTCCCCTCTGCTGCAGCACCTGTTAACACGGCATTAGGAGAACCAGCCCTCGCTTTAGTTTGACAAAGAAATCACTGTGACATTTCATCCTGAGGTCCATGATTATATTTCGTCATGTGGTGGTGAAAATGAGTTTTGCTTCAGCGAGGGAATACAGAAACTTGGCGGAACTTGGCGCTCCCGTTGTCCACACTTTCTTGTCACTGAGGTGGAGGTCGGAGCGGGTGGTGCATGAATGAGGACGACACAGTCCGATGGTGGTGGCTGGTTGTCAGGGAGGTCGGGTGGTAGTAGTGCAGGATCACCTCCCTGAAGGTTGGGGGAGCTCCGTCTACTCGAGAGCCTGGCTTCTGCTTCAGGGACAAGGCCTCCTGGTAGAACTTCATGTTTATGTATATTTGTGTTTTTCAAGTGAGTCGGGTTTGGGTTCATCAGTGTTGATGTATTAATTTGAAAACATCGCTCAGGTCTCCAAACTCAGTCTTTCACATCAATCCTTCTGTCACATTTTGTCTTGCTTCTTCAGTGCAGAAAGAATCAGTATCTCTAAATCGTGTCTGAACTTTTTGGTCCAGTTTTGGTTTCATTATTCTGACCTGTGAAGACCTCTGCACTCGTGTTTACAGTGGAGTGAAATAGATGTAGTTTACATGCAGCGTAACGCCATCATATCAGACTGTGGCAGACTCATCCATGTGAATGAGGCTGGTCTCAGTGGGGGGGGGGGGGGGGTTGTGTTTATACTGAGTGGAACAACAAACTCTATGTCAGTATTTCATGGAGGAGAAGGTGGAGATGAAATATTGAAATGTTGCGCCTTTTTTTTTTACAAAATGTTTTATTGTCATGCTGAAGTGTTTCTGTATGAAATCACTGTGTGAAGGAGTTTGTTAGCAGGGGGTTCTCTGTCGTTATTGTTGTTTTTGTTGTCGCTGTGGCTTCCGCTTCAAATGTGATCCTCAGAGTCTGGAAAAAAAAGTCCCTGCATCCACCAGAGAAGAGATAATGAAGAAAATAAAATCATGCACAACGACATACTGCAGAACGTGATCAAACCATGTCGATGACTCAAAGTTAAACATGCAAAACATGATGTACTCTAAGGAGAAGAAAGAAGGCAAACCAGGGCAGTTCTCGCTGCGTAATAACATGCCTGAATTATCGTCATGGTAACGACATAAGAAGTCATTCACATGTGACTTAAAAATAGTAATACCACTGAAGAGAGAAGTGCTTTTTACTTACAAGTCAAAGTCATGCACTTTGAATGTAGACATAAGAGAGACTATTCTCCCTCATGAAAGTTATTGTGCCATTAGATCATCTTTGAAACTTCTATTTAATGGCGGAGAAGTTACATGTTGTTGCTTTGAAATGAACTTTGCATTCAGCTGGAGTGAAAACAGAAACAGCTTCCAATTGCAGATGCCAAGATGGAACATCACAAAGTATCCTACTTCTCCAGAGTGCCACCTTTTACTTTAATGTAAATAACCGTTTAGTAAAGACTGTTGCCAACGCAGGTCAATGCTGACAAATGTTGTTTTGCAGTAGTCTACCCATACAGTGCTCTGTATAAAAGCACAATAAAACTGAGAGGACACAGGGGGAGGTCTTGATCTACACCAAACTCCTCATCCACACTGACTCACTCAGCTGTGGCAGCAGCACGTCAGTGACGGCATACATCACATGAAGTATAATCACCTCTCCAGGCTGTCACAACGATGCTCCGGCTGAAATGGCAGAGTGTGGAGCGGTGATGACTTATGGCTCCTCTCAGAGTGTACTTTCATCCGGCTGCAGCAGGGGGCACTGTGGCGTCACCGTTGGTACATGTTCTGCCTGAAGAGCCAACAGGGTCAGACTCCAATGAAAGCAGGAAACCATGTACTACATGTTGCCAAAGCACTCACAGAATTAACTTTAAAAAAACCTTTCTACATTAAGAGTCATTGTGGGATTATGTAAGGAGCTGTGTCCATTTAACCGACGATGTCTCTGCAGCATATGTACACAACTCTTATTTTATCACTATTTCAAGCATTAAACTGAAACTTGTTATCCTAAAAGTCAAGTTTTCTTCCCTCAAGGACACCTAAATAACTCGTTGGCTGCAGGAGTGTGTCCCGCGCTTCTCGGCATATCAGGAATATCACATTACTGCTATGCTAAAGCATGCCATGTGTATTCAGAAGCATGTTAAAGACACGGGCTATTCAGCAGCGCCGGGCCGTATCGTGAGAACCTCCTGCTTTTGAAGATGTTCATACAGAATCCGAGTGAAGGGACTTCTCATCACAGCAGGAGTAACTCAAACCTCCTCTGCTCGTTCCCCCTTTTTCACGCTCCCTGCACCAAATTGCAAAGTTTGCAACTGTAAAGCTGCAAAACTTGAGCTTGAACTTGTTGGGGATGTGGAAAAGCTAAATTTGCTCAGAGAGCTCCTAAAATGCTGTTGAGTTCTTACACATGCTTTCATCACCAACAGCATAACAGGCATGAAGCAGAAACCTCTGCTCTGTGCTCGCTCTCTCTCCTGTCGACACCTTGACGTGGAAAGAGTGGGAAGAAACAGACATACGGGGGGGGGGGGGGGTTCCATTTATTATCCACTGTCCTCCTCCTCAGCTAGTTACCTTACATCATGCGTGAAATGGCTCCAAATGGATTCCTTTTGTCTATTGGCAGTGCTGCTGTTATGCTTTACATTACGCCTGGTCTCTACGGGCACATACAGACTGTGCAGTATTTGATTTGCTTTGTAGCAGCCACACTTGAAAATATCTAACAGCAGGGGGGCAAACAAACACACCCACAGAACTCACCTTAACTGTTTGTGTAAAGTGTGTGCATCAGTCTGCCTCCTCACCCAGTATATTGTGAGACTTTCTTTTAGAGGAGGACTTTTTCAAGAAAGTTTTGGGCCCCCCCTCTGTTTCACTCAGTTTCACCCTGACTGAACAAAAGGTCCTCAGCGGCCTGCTCTCCTTTACGAGTGAATCCTGTTTGTACACAGGACATGGATGGAAGCACAATCACTTGTATCAGTCACGCAGATGGTTTACACATTAGTCCTTCAGCTCATCCCCCTCTACTGTAAGACTCTTCTCCCTCTGAGAGGACATCTCCGCTCGGCGTACTTTGGAAAACTTCCCCTCAACTACAGCACTTTAAAGCCCTAAGCCTTTTCCCTCTCCGCTCCCACCGTGCACATCTTTGAAGCATCGCTCATCGCCGATACTACACAGCTTCTGAGAGCTTATACGCATGGAAAGCCTAATGGCCCAGCGCTGGTTAACTTTCAAGCTTACACCCCTCTGTTGATGAACTCAAGCAGCCATCAGCACTGTCTCTCATCCGAGCTAAAACCTGCATTGTGCTGCTGAGGTTTAGAGACGGGGAGAGGGAGGAATGTCAATAGACAGGAGGAGAGATGAAACTTTGGGAGGAACCTGTTAAGAAGCTGGAGCTCCAAACTCTAAAATATTGAACTTTTGCAGAGAAAAGACACAAAGAGGAGAGTTTAAAAGGACTCTTCAGAGCAGGATTTACCGTGTAAAGCACCTACACAGTGTCAGTCAGGGTTATGTGCAGTCATGTAACCCTGTTTGACACTAAGACGTGCTGCACCTCAGCATCAGTCAGACACCGCTGACGGAGACTGAAGGGCTTTAAGACAGAAAACATTTCAAAATCTTCTCTGTGTTTGTACTTTTTAAAGCTAAACCTGATTAAGGGACTCATGCAAATCCAGTTTGACTCAGAATACAGCTCAACAACATGTAGTCACACTATACAGACACATACATTACACGTGCATCAAAGTTTAAAGCTGATAACCCCTTAAGTTGACGCTGCACTTGAAATATATCCTCTCATGTAGATCTTGCCAGTGTGTGCATTAGTTTTATTTTGGAGACAAAGAAGACTTGAAATAAAATCACAGCTGTTATCAATCGCTTTGCAGAATTACACATTGATTATTCAGTATATGATATTTGGTGGTTTTAAAGGTCACAGATTCTCCTCCTTTTCAAAATGTTTAAATAAGTCTAATAGCTCCTCAAAACATGTGTGTGAAGTTTCTTGTTCTTAATCCACTCTGATCCTGTATTTGATCATGTCTATAAACCCCTTTATTTCAGCCCTGCTCAGAACAGGCTGTTTCTGTGTCTGTACCTTTAAATATGTAAATGAGCTGTGTCTGACCACGCCCCCTCTCTGGAAGGGCTTAGGTCGGCTCGGGCTTTCTCGCTCCATGTCCTATTGTTTACGGTGAGAAGGCAGACTCAGAGGGCAGAACAAACACCTAGCTGTGGGAGTGTCACCCACCTGGGGGAGGGGCTACTGCCCTTTGTGATGTCATGAAGGGAAAACTTCCAAACAGCCTGTTTGAGCACACATTTTCTGAAAAGTGGAGCAGACAAAAGACAGAGAGGATGGACTGGGAGTGTCACCTCCAGTGTAAATGATAAATTGTTAAGAAAGGCTCTCCTTTGAGTGGGCTGTAGATCGCTTTGTTCCAATCCCACCTGATGATTGTGGTATCAGACACTGAAAATGAGTTTTCCATAGATTTTCTGGATTGTTTGTGCCGGTCATGAAGATGCATCATGAGCAGTTAAACTCCTCAAACTGTAGTGACGCTGCATTTGGGATTGGGACAGTGTTCTGTGACGTACCTCTTAAAGCCAATGGGGCTTGTTATGGAGCCAGTGATGTTATGGCCTCAGCTGTCAATGTGTTACCTCTGTGCCTCTTTATGAAGCCATGCCTCAGTGGCTTTTATATACAAAGATGTCCTGTTGTTAGTCCAGCGTCTGCTGTATGTGGATACCAGTGATGTTGAAGCATATCTCTTGATATACTTAGAAATGACTGCAGTGTGTGAAATGTATGTTTTTATGTACTTTGTTCCTAGTGTCCTCCTCCAAACTGTGTGCACTTGCCGCTGTTTTATGGTCCTCCCTCTGACAGGAGGCCTATTTACCGATCAGCCTGCCATCATGTTTTACAGCAGTTGATTCCGAGATGGCCTTCAATTCTCTCGATGAAGAAACATCGCTGCTGTTTTTTTTTCCCCTCCTCACCCAGCAGCGAGGGAGTCTGGGAATATAAATCGACTTGAGGAGAAGCAGTTGCTTTCTGCCCGGGGGCGGCTGGGTTTTATTGCCCGCCATGAGAAGCTTATTGGAGGGCTCTTTTGTGAGAGGGGGAATTTTACGGCTGATTGCGTGTGTTGGAGTAGTCGTAAAACTAAGTAGAGGAGACCTGTCTTCGTGGTGTCAGAGGTGCCCGTACTCAGAGATCCTCCTCGTGTGGTGTGTGAGAGAGCTGATGGACATGAGTCAAAAGTCTCCTTGGTCAAGTGTCAAACGGACGGTAGCTCAAGTTTACTCTCCATTTGTCTTTTATTCTCAGAGTCACAAAGCAGCAAAACTTATTAAAGGACTCAGATTTTGCACATTACAGCTCATTCTGATTCAATATATAAATAATTGTTTCAATTGTTTTCTTTTTTTCATCCCCACAAATTGAGTATCAACACAAGTTACAAAAACCATAGAAGAAGAGAGCCCCGTGGGTTACTAATGGGTCACGTTCCTCCTTCATTCATCCCCTCGCTCTTTTTTTTGTTTTCATCTGCACGCCCACGCCGAGCTCTAGTACAAAGTGTTTCTTTCATCTTCCTCCTAAAATCTGTTGTTCTTGGTCCTTTATTTTGCGCGTCTCATGGGCAGATTTCAGTGCAGCCCCTGTGCGGATGTGAAGAGGTTGTTTATGAGGTTATGGTCGGGGGGGGGGGGGGTTTAACATTGGAGATGAATGGGGGAATACTCCACACCTCTTCTCTCTGCCCACACAGACACTGATAGGAGGCTCACTGAGCTTCAAATGGCCTCAGACTGTCCGTCGTATCTGTGTGAGCCTCTCAGGCTGGGTGTAATGTAAGTGTGTGTGTGTGTGTGTGTGTGTGTGTGTGTGTGTGTGTGTGTGTGAATTTGTGCTTCTGTCTAATGTATGCACACTTGTCTTTACTCTTCATTAATTGCATTTCTTTGTCTACCTGTTCTTCATGCTGTCGCTGTACCTGCACTGACACAAGTGTTTGTCTGCATACTTCATATGTTTTTCTGTATGCATGTGCGTTCTTGCTTGTTTACCAGACTGCACATCTAACCTCCCCTCCCTGCTCCTCCACATTAGCTCATGCTACCGATAGAGAGCTGCGATAACGCGCTACTATCAAATCAAACGAGCCGTAGAGGGGGGGCTTGGAGGAAGAACTCCTTCTCGTCTTCCACCTATCTCCCTCTCTCATCCTTCTCTCCCTCCATCCCCATGTTAAACCAATTAACAGTAATTACCAGGCCACCCCAGGCGCAGCCTCTTTCTGCTGGCTCCGCTGTTTTGTCCTCATCACCACGCCGACACGAAGGAGGCTCCGAGACGTGTCGGGAAGCAGGTCATTACTGTTTATTAGCTAAGGGAGGCTGATTTCCCCCGATGGGCCGTGTTGGAGCCTGCTGAAGTTCGGACGTTTGGTCCCGCAGCTGACGTTACACATCAGTCTGTGTTTTAGTGATGCTGCTGTACCGTTAGCGTCATGTATAGCACAAGTTTAGAAACAAAGGGATGACATATTATTCATTTTTCAGGTAGACTTTTACAAAGTCATGTCAAGTGAGGGAAGTACAACCCTACTGCCCGTGTTAAGCGACCATCAGAGTAGTCAAAAAAGTGACCTTTGGTCTTGAAACAGTTCTGCAGTAGAAACATGTACAGCTGTGATGAGATGTAAACAGGTCCATTTCCTCTAGTGCAACTTGCTTTGGTCCAACGTGTGCTGCAGGAAATAGCTCCAGAGATTACAGGAGTCATTGGAAGTTACATCACATTTATTTCTGTTTGCATCCTGTTTCTAAAAGCGATTTAGCGCAGTGTAAAACATCAACATGTCTTCATACAACTGTCTGTGTAATACCAGATACTAAAAAAGTTTTGCACAATGTTTTCTTAGGGCCCGTGTCCACCTAGCGTTTTTTTTTTTCTCGGGCAGAAAGAGCTGGCTGTACGCTCCGGAGTGTTAGCATGAAGTGTTTATACGCTGAGAAGAAAAGTGCTGCACCTCCGTCCTGTCTCCATGACAACAGTCTGTTGACAATGGCTGCTGTATGACCGCCACGGCTCCGTTACTTTTTACTGCACGTTTTTTTTTCTTCTTCAGATCGTTTATTTCCCGATCAGACTCAGAGCGAGGAGGATACGAGATGTGATCTTTAGGGGTGGTCAAACTACGGGGAATACATACATTTGGAAAAGAGCGCCGGTGACGTCACCAGCGCCTTTCTGAAAAGTTGGACGATTTTGCAACTTCAGCGCTTGGAGTATTGATAACAACTGAAAAAGATGATGGCGCTCAAAAAAAAAAAAAGCTAGGTGGAAACGGGGCCTGATTCAGTCCTTGGTGAAAAGGTCAATACATCATTTCCAGTCCCAAACTCTGTTTTTATTTTATTTCTCATAATGACCTCAAAAGAATAAAGTTTGGATGCAAACTATATTTATATTTACTTGTTGCTTTATTTTGGGATGTACAGTATATGTTAAAAAAACCCATTTAAAACAGCCAAAATATGTTTGTCTAAGAAAATAAATCCTGAAAGATAAGAATGTGAGACACCAATCTGTTTCTTCCTGTCTGTGTAAAGTGATCGTCAGGGAGCGGACTCTATTATAATGTGCACAAAGATATGAAAATACTCCATTCAGCACACGGTGATAACGACTACACACACCAAATGCAGGCCTGATAGCTGTTGTGATGGATTGTCTTTCACTGCGGAAGGTTGTTTTTCATATAGTGAAGTAATAAACAACATAAATGGTTTCCGCTGAAGGGGGAATATGAGCCCTGATATCTCTGTCAGTGCTGACACTGTGCAGACTGAAGCGGCCAGATGTCTCTCATTCAGACAAGAGAAGTGTGTTGTTTATGTTCGATTCCAAAATCACTGAACATTAAAGGAGCAATATGCAACTCTGACCCCTAGTGTTTAAAACGGGTACTGCAGTCCAAATTCTAAACATTGTAGAGATCTGTCTCCCCCCTCCTCTCTAGAGTCCATGCTCACACAGGTCACCATGTGGTGGACTCTGAAGCTTCAGTGTTTATCCAGCTCTGCATGGGTCTGTAAACCTTTCTGTGTTCTAACCTCTCTCCATTTTTCAAAAGCATCTCCAATATTGATCCTAGTTTGAGCACGTTTCTGCTCGTGGAGCTTATTAGAAACATGCAGAGGCTTTTTAGGTCGGGTACAATCACTTCTATCTGAACCACTTCTCTTGCCCACTTCTATCGCTGCAAGACCTGTTGGTTTGACCTGATAACTGCTCTCATATCTGGCAAACCGAGGGGCGTCCAAAACGGCCTGTCGGGGGTCGCCTTAAAACCTTCTACCTTCTCTGGTCCAAGTACAAATCCAGAGCATTCAGGAGCAGAATCTAAAGTTAGAAGGAGGACATACTGGCTGCTGCATTGTTGTCAGAGAAGCCAGCACTTCAACATAGCATGTTTCCTTAATGTCTGATCAGATAGTAAGATACCTTTATCATTTCATTCACTACACATCTTACTGACCTTTAAAAACTATACTTATTTGATCACTGCAAAGCATGCAAGCACAAAGTGAAATGTTTGTTAGGGAACGCGATGCTGCATTAAAGTGCTCCTTTAAAGTAGAAAATTAAGAGATTTACATTTATTTTGTGTTTTTGCATGAAGGGTATAAAGTCAGCCCTTGTAATGTTGTTTGCAGAGACACAAACAATAGAATTCTTTTTTATTTTTAGCACCATTTTAAAGCTCTTTCAGAAGACGAGACTTCCAAGAACAGAACAAATACTCATCTAAATGTAAAATAGCTTGTTTTTTCCGGCCAACGTATCAAATGGAAAAACTCTAGATTTCCAAATTTGAGTGTCATCTCCCAATCGAAGCTGCGACGTCATTATGCAGCGCTGATGAGGCTCAAATTACCCTCGTGTGTCATTTGCATCTCAAAATTAGGAACAATTTGATGACATTTCATAGCAACACAAGTAGCAGGTCGTTAATATTCAAATGAGCGATTCAGCGTGGCGAGACATAATCAATCGGTCACAGATCACACATTATTCCAACAATGAGACACAATCAATCATGCTTAGCAATTTGCCTAACCCGTAATCACAGTATATGCTGAAGTCTGAAGTTTACTTGAATACAAATGAGTGTAACCCCTCCTCACTCTTTAAAAAAAAAACCACACATACACACCCCCTTGATTAATGACGGTGGTTTTATTCAGTGGTGAGGAGTGTGAGAGGTCACAGCTCAGATGACGACAAATCCCATCATGAACCGACTTTGTTTCTTTTATTAACACCACCATGGTCGACATATTAGCTCAGCCGTGAACACACATATATTCTTCACATTTCACAGTTGCCCAATGCTTCAAAAATATGAAACTGACAGGAGCCATCCAGCATCACTTCTGGAACTGTCCTGCAGGTATTTGTTGAAATGTGTCGTTGAGGTCAGAGTTCATGGACGGGACTTTCATCCAAGTTATTCTTATGTGACATCAATTCTTAATGTTGGCTTCTTTTGGGAATCCAAAGGTTTTTGACTTGGTTTTTGATGGTCACATAACTGCATGTACCAAAAGTACTCATTTGAACCTTTATCATCCAGGAGATGGTCCAGATTTTTTGACTGGTATGCAGTGGTGGTTCTAGACCACTTTTCCTGAGGGGGCCAAACTGGGGCCAGTTGTTTTGTCAGAGGGGAGCATTAAACCCAGGTGAAAAATAGACAAAGATGATCGCAAAAAATTATATTTTATGCCAAATAATAGCACACATCATAAAATACCACAACATAAAATACCATGATTTATATTTGTTTCAGTATTTAATACTAGATTGTTGAGTCAAATACTGTGTATGTGTTATTAGGGGGGCTCTTCCTTTTGGAGGGGTGGCCACAGGGGGGACCAAGCTCAGTGTTACAGGGGCACTGGCCCCTGTTGGCCCCTGCCTAGAAACGCCCATGCTGGGATGGCTCAAGTTGTGAACTTACTCATGCAGGGGTGGCATGAAGTCTGCAGCCGTTTACAGACTGCGGTACGTCCAAGTACTTACAAATCCGCAACAGCGTAATATCGCCGTGAATTCACATTTCACCACTGCGCCACCAGCACCCTGAATGTTGCTTATTTCTTATCGCAAACTTGACTGCATTTTTAAAAAATTTGATGCAGGAAGTTGCATTTTGTTTTTGTTAATTGATCATAAAGTATGCATGTGTAAAACGTACTAAAGGAGTACCTAAAGTGTCTGCAACAAAGCTGCATATTTAACAAGTTGGGAGTTAAATGTGTTTGATATGCACACACATATATAAACACACAACCACACACGCCTCCATGACCTCCCGCGTCTGAGAGACCATGATCTCATCCTGTGAGAATCCCCCTCCTGCCCCTCCTGCCACCTCAGGGTGGGCACCTCTGTACTCAATAATTCAAAGGCTTTTTATATTTGGAGTCTTGATATTGGTGGGTGATGCCCTCCTGCAATTATGTCGACTTTAATAATAGATGAGTTGGGCGATGGGGAGTATGATGCTGAGGAGGGGGAGGAGGGAGGGGGGTCTACGCCCATTCACCAGCTTGGGATGGTTCAACAGAAGGGCTGGCATGGTAACATGATCCGAGTGATGTGAGGAGAAAGAGGGCGCTTTTTACTAACAAGGAGGACTGGGACTGGGTGTGTGTGTGTGTGTGTGTGTGTGTGTGTGTGTGTGTGTGTGTGTGTGTGTGTGTGTGTGTGTGTGTAGAAGTCTCCTGAGTGTGTGTGCAACAGATCCTGATATTAAATGCAGCTCTCACCTGTCCATGCGAAGAAGGCATTATGGTAACACATTCACTTGTCTGACCTTCTGTTTTTTGGAGTGTGTGTTTGTGTGTGTGTGTGTGTGTGTGTGTGTGTGTGTGTGTGTGTGTGTGTTTGTGTGTATGTGTGTGTGTGTGTGCAGAGAAAGTGTGTGGATCCTGATATGCCTGCTTAGTATATTCTCTCTTTTTCTTTTTTTTAAGAAAATCCATCTGTCGTCTCCTTTGGCAGCCTTTTTCTTCTCACCCTCTCTCTCTCTCTCTCTCTCTCTCTCTCTCTCTCTCTCTCTCTCTCACACACACACACACACACACACACACACACACACACACACACACACACACACAGAGTCAGTCTCAGGTTGAGGTTCAGCATGTGTCTCCCAGCTGCAGGTGGCTCAGAGGCCTGATGTCTGCAGGGCTGCAGGAGGAGCGCTGACCTGTGAAAACCTCCAGCTCCAGACTGCTCCCTCTGCTCTCTGTTCTAATTCAATAGAAGCTGCTCGGATCGAATGTAGACAACATCTGTGGGGGCTCACACTTCATCGTGGCCCCATTTGGAGACACAGAGACCCCTATTTCCCCCTCTGCTTTATTGAAGCTTTAGGCTATATGACAAGGTGCCATTTAGTGGATTGCATGAGATGACTTTAAGGATCCACACACATTTAGTTAACTGTAAATGAGAACCATCTTTTATAATCTAAATCAGAAACATCACTCCTTTGAAGTGTTATCTCAAGACGCTAATGGGATAATATGCAAGCAGGATTTCTCCTTTGTATTCCTCGTGTTCCTGTTGTCCACACTTCCTTGCCGCTGAGGTGGAGGTCTGAGCAGGCTGAGCATGAATGAGGACGACGGTGGTTGTTGGGAAGACTCAGTCTGATGGTGGTGGCTGGGCGTCAGGGACGTCGGGTGGTGGTAGTGCCAGATCATCTCGCTGATGTTTGGCAGAGCTCCCTCTACTCGAAATAACGGTCAAACGCTGCCTTAATCAGGCGATTTGATGATGTCATTGCATCACTTTGCCGTGTGAAACAGCAAGTTTGGATCAAACAAAATATCATGTTAGGTAAAAAAATGTAAATTAGTGGTTAGTACACACGCCTGATGTACGGAGGAATAATCTTCCTAGCTGACGGCCACAGGTTAAAATCCAACCTGTGGCTCCTTTCCTGCATGTCATTCCCCACTCACTCTCTCTCTCTCTCTCTCTCTCTCTCTCTCTCCCCGGTTTCCAATTCCAGAACAAAATACCAGAACAGTGACCACCTGTACAGTATCCTCTTGTTTGTGTGCAATCAGAATGTCTCAGTTTTTGGACTTCTTTATGAATCCGTCTTCTTTTTATGAACTCTTGTTTCACCAAACACCAGTCAGAAAAATGTTCTGGAAAAACATCCTCATCTGAAAATGTATATTTTCTCATAGTAGTTTCCAAAACGATGGTCACGTCACAAACCATAAACCAGAAAGAAGAAGGAAAATCAGTATTTTGAGAAGCGAGATCCGGCACGTGTATTTCCTTTTGCTCAAAACATGTCAGTTAAAAAATTATTCTGTATGATGGAATATAACCTGATTTAGGCTTTGTGAAGTGCACCAACAAATGTTTTCTTATTTCTCCTTCATATAAACACCATATCTGATCACATCTTCGAGGAAAAAAAATCATACATTTTGGGCTCACCTTTTACACGAGGTTGTGATCATACAGCTGTCGTAAACAACATGTTATCATTCAGCAGTTTCAGAGGTAATGTATCTGAGATCACAGACGTGCTGTTGCTCATCTCTTCTGTTTTCCATCAGCCATGATCCATCTGATAAAAATAGAAAAAATGGCAGAAATGAAAAAAAAAAAGGATGTCTTTGTCTGGGGATGCTGGGAGTGGAGGAAGGTGCAGGGCGGAGGTTCAGGAGAGGAGGAGGTGAAGGGGGGGGGCAGGGCGGAGGTATCGTATTACCTCCCTCCCCCTCCGCCCGTCATGCTGTCTCCTGGTTTTATCAGTCCTCTGCACCTCCAAATTAAATTTGTCCTGAGAAGGGGTGAACAGTGGGGGAGGAGGAGGGGGGGATGGCTCCATCAGAGTAGCAGGGGCCCCCGAGGAGGCGAGCAGGCCACTGACGATGACAAGCCAGATGCAATCAGGGATCTGACCTGAGCGTGTGTGTGTGTGTGTGTGTGTGTGTGTGTGTGTGTGTGTGTGTGTGTGTGTGTGTGTGTGTGTGTGTGTGTGTGTGTGTGTGTGTGTGTGTGTGTGTGTGTGTGTGTGTGTGTGTGTGTGAGAAAGGAGAAGCCCATCCTGGAGATAAACATAGTGTAGCATCAGCGAGGCCCTCAGGCCGAACCAAGTGCACACTTCCTGTCTGCTGTGTGTGTCCACTCACACAGAATTGATTCATCTGACCCGTCAGACGGAGCATCTCCGACTTGAGTTTCCTGTCTCAGAGCAAACGGCAGCGTCTGTCAGAGGAGCCGATGGACAGCAGATGAAAGCGGCAACATCCTCTCAGGGATCCTTGAATGCTGTCGAGTATCCAGGATGGACGAGCTCTAACCTGTCAGTGCTCCTTACCAAGTTTAAAAGGGTCTTTACATCGCCTCATGTATAAAGAATTTGGAGAAACGGTTCAACGGTCATCATTTACTCTGAGCTATTGTCTGAAGAGAAGTGCAAAAACTCAAATCTAAGCAAGTGTATTTATCCACTCACAAAATGCTTAATTACACTTGTCATGAGCCACATTTAGCTACAAGTTTTGATAAACTGATCTGATCTAAATCTGATTTTGAGATATTACAGGCGAAACAAGGCCTGAGATGCTTGTAATAATTAAAAAAAATCTTCCAACAGGCGGACAAATTCTACACAAGTTTCTTAAATATGACATTACATCTCATTTTAAGAAACTGCAAGTCAGGAAGACTCACAGAAGACCGGACATGACCGCCTCACACCGAACCACGGCGATGACCCGAAGCAGGAAACTACTGCCAAACTCTGGTTTTTAGAAACTTTCCTACAGAAGTGAAGTCACTTCAAAAGTGTCGGGATGGCATATATTATCACCAAACAAAATGTAATGCGGAAACCTTTTTTTTTTTTCTTCAGACGAGCGTAGTGAACAGGTGAATAATCTCTGCTATAACTGGAACCCTGTTAGCTCTGAATCTCTAAATCCATTTTCGCTCCGAGGAGGTGTCAGAAGAGGCGCTCACACTGAACTATTCATGCAAACTCTCCTCAGAATTCAAACCTGAGCTCAGCCTGCTAAAGGTCTCTCTCTCTCTCCCAACACCGTGTGTTAAAGTTATTTCAAGAATCTCAGCACAGGAAACTCCTTACAGAGAATAATTCACCCCGCATGCTTTAGCACCATCCCTCCTTAAACACACAGAGCTTTTAGTGTACCCTCATGAGGAGCTCTGTTAGTGTTAGCATGCAGCTGGGGAGCTCTATTGTTTGCACTCTCAGAGTTTTGCTTGGCATTTTGTCTTGTTTTCTCTCCTCTTTTATTTATTTTTTGGTTTTGTTTACTCAGACATCTCAGTGAAAAGGTCGATCTCCCGTTGGGCCCCGCTGTGAAAAAAAAAATAACCGCAGTGTTTGAACCCCCCAGCATCTGACAGCTACAAGCACCGCGCCTCCAATTTCTATTGTCCCACAAAGTGTAAAAGCAGACGATGAGCTTTTGTGGGACGTGAATCCTTCAGAATAAAAAGGTTACTCTTAATTGAGAGAGCGTCGATGAGGCCCTTTGATGGATGCAAAGCGTTCGGCCTGTTGTTGAGATAAAGAGGCCACGTTGTCCCGCTTTGAGATGTACAAAGAGTTATAATGAGCTGCTGCTATGCAAACACACAAACAGACACACAAAGCACACACCCCTGAAATAAAACACACACACATATTCCCTGGTCGACTGTCTGTCGGTCCTCGGTGAGTGATGAATGGAGCAGGAGGACTCGGGGTGCGAGGCCTGGCCTGGCTGACTGATAGAGCCATTGATTCTAGCTCTCTCTCTCTCTCTCTCTCTCTCTCTCTCTCTCCACACACACACTCCTTTCCTATCTCCGATGTGACAGTGCTTCTTTTCAGACCTCTTAATCGGCCTGACGTTGACTAATTGAATTCGTTAACGGGCGTCTCATTGTGCTCCTGGTTATTTACAGGTCCATTTAAAAAGCAACAAAACAGAGGAAATGTCAGGTTACAGTTTGAATGACATTATGTGAAAACACAGACTGTGCGTGTGTGTGTCTACGTCCGAGTGTAACATTTTAAACACACACACACGTACTATTTAAAAGCCATGAATGATTAAGTGCTCAGCCTAAAAGCAGTTGGCCCCCCCCCCCCCCCCCCCCCCCCACCCATTCACTCCAATTGACTTTGTTTTATGGCAGACGATGACAAAGAAAATGAATCATAACCTACTTAACGTTTTGTGTGTGTGCACGTGTCAGTGTGTGTGTGTGTGTGTCAGGCAGGGTTAACCAGCCTATAGGAGGAGGAGCACCCGAGGGAGGGCTTTTATTCCAAGCCAAATAAAATCCTACATCAAGCATGGCTTCAAAAGCTTTCCCCGAGGCCTCTTTAAGAAAATATCAACGCCCCATATTCCAAATCCAGAGAGTTTAGAGTTCTGGGAACGGCCCCCCCCCTCCCCCCGCCCTCCCCTCACAGACTCGAGACTATTTGGACGTGTCATGAAATCTGCTTTTCTTACCCTCTCATTAGTTCTCTGTGATTTATTGAATTAATTTTGAGTGTGTTTGGTTCTGGAATAACACTTTGGGGCAGTGTTACATTCGACCTGTGCAGCTATCTGTTTTCATTTCCATGTTTTTTTTTTCATAATGGCCTCATTGAGATTTTTATGTAAGCCCTGAGAGGGGAGCAAAAAGGGGCAAAACAAATCTGGTCTTTATGTTTTATCACCTGTGTTTATGACTTAAGGATGAAACCTCCTAATTCTTTGAGTCATCATAAAACTGATGATTCCTTTAACTTTTTAAAGCCCCTGAAAAGACGTGAAAATGACTTTTCAGTGGGTGTCAGAAATGTTTCCAAGGCTCATTTATCTTTGTTTTAATAGGACAAAAAGATGTTGTTGGATCATTTTGGCCAACTACTTCTTTCTTTACTAGAAAGTCAGGGAAGTGACAAAATGTTTTTTTAGTTGTGGGAGGAAAGAAATTCTCCAATAATTGAAAAAAAAAAAAAATTGAAAAGAAGAAGTACAAATTAAAACCTTTCCAGTATCCTTCGTCATTATGTTGTTGGCAACTTCACAGTGATGTCCACTTTGAGGCTGTAAGCATTTTTGGTTTTTCAAAGGTTTATTTTTGGGCTTATTCTGCCTCCATTTAGAGACAGGACAGGTAAACACAGGTGATAAAACATAAAGACCAGATTTGTTTTGCCCCTTTTGCTCCCCTCTTAGGGCTTAGAGAGAGAGAGAGAGAGAGAGAGAGAGAGAGAGAGAGAGAGTGGGGAATGACATGCAGGAAAGCAACCACAGGTCGGACTCGAACCTTGACCGCCCGCCCGGAGGACCCCAGCCTCCGTGAATCTTTTGGTGAAATATTTTAGGAAGAAAATCATTTACTGTTTAACAACTCTAAATGTACCTTTTCACCTTTGTTGCTGAAGGAAAACATGATAACTCCAGTGCAAAACATATTTGAAAAAAATGTCTTAAAATATCAACTACCTTGTAAAAATGTTATTTTTGTTTGAGCAGTTTAATAGTTTTCTTGTATTTCTCAATACATACCAAACTGAATCACGCCGATAGTCCTCAAGGCTATCGGCGTGCACTGCATGCACTGCATGTAAAGCCTCCGTACAGTGGGCGTGACCTAACCGCTGGGCCATCAGTGCCCCCAGCAGTTTCTCTTTGAGGAGCTTAAAGGAGCGTGGCTGTTTCATACTGGAGTCAATCAAACACCTGCACTGCAGAAGTTTAATTATTTAAGTAAGTTTAATTACAGCGCTCCGATGCTTTTATTCATTTAGCTCCTGTTTTTAATTTAGTCTGATTATGTTTGCAGAGCACACTCACATCATCTCTGCGTGTGCTCCGCCTGTCTCTGTCTCTCTCTCCTGCGAGCCCTGACCGTGTCACAGCTCCACGCTTAATTCAGACGCCCCCATGATGCCGCCGTGTTCGGGGCAGAGCTGGATGGGGTCCAGGTGTGTGAATGAGCGCCATCCAAAACTCTGTCATGTGATTTCTTTTACCGCCAGAACAACAGACTCTCTCTCTCTCACACTCACATTCACACTGTGCAGCTCACTT
Source organism: Labrus mixtus (assembly GCF_963584025.1). NCBI lineage: Eukaryota > Metazoa > Chordata > Actinopteri > Labriformes > Labridae > Labrus > Labrus mixtus. The sequence continues at coordinate 4,137,450 of NC_083630.1, forward strand.
CTCTGGATGTTCTTAAATGTTTGAACCAAATGTCCTTGTAGTGGGACCACAGGAAGCGCTTGAATGGGTCAGAGGGTCAAATGGTTAACATGTTGGATGTGTTGCACCCCAGGGTTGAACTTTTCCTGACAGGTGGGTGTGGAGGAAATCTAAGAGTAACAGGGGACGAGGGAGGAAGTACTAAGAGGACAACCTGCACGTTGTGTGCATGTAGCGCTCAGAGATTTGTTACCTCTGAATGATGTCTTTCATGGAGCGGAAAAATAAAAGTTGCTGCACATTCAACGACCGCTCCAAGCATGGGCGCTTCTAGGCAGGGGCCAACAGGGGCCAGTGCCCCTGTAACACTGAGCTTGGTCCCCCCTGTGGCCACCCCTCCAAAAGGAAGAGCCCCCCCTCATAACACATACACAGTATTTGACTCAACAACCGGACTCACAATCTAGTATTAAATAATTGTTACTGAAACAAATATACATCATGATATTTTATGTTGTGGTATTTAATGATGAGCGCTATTATTTGGCATAATATATATTTTTTAAAGCGATCATCTTTGTCTATTTTTCACCTGGGTTTAATGCTCCCCTCTGACAAAACAACTGGCCCCAGATTGGCCCCCTGAGTAAAAGTGGTCTAGAACCACCACTGGCTCCAAGGGCACGTACATCTTGTCAGGCGGCATTAGCTTTGGGAATATGAGCTCAGGTTAGGGCTGTGGCTCTCAAAGCATCCTTAAAAATCTTCAGAGGAAGCCACGTTCTTACTGAGAGGATTGTAGAGATTTGGTATTATAACTGAAAAACTGGCGTCTAACTTTTGCCCGAAGAAGAAATGTGTGTGTTTATGAAAGTGGTTTGCTGTGGACAGGTCGTCTGACCGTCTGTTATTGTTATTAGGATTAAAGGAGAGAGGACACCTCAGTGCAGGTAGGGTAAGACTGAGGAAATGATTGTTGCATTGAGACACAGAAGAAGCGCAGACACAAAAACAGTCTGAGAGAAAAGCAGACATCTGTTCTTTCAGAGGAAATGATTTCAGTGCAGCAGCTGCTCAGACTTCTTTATGTTAAGCACGTTGTTTTGACACTGTGTGTTTTGAGTGTTTACTGTTCATGTTTCAGGACGAGACAGCTGTCGTGTAGAGAGGCTCTCTCTCTTTCTGTGTTTTAGTGAAAATGCAACCACATCATAGACAAACAATACCATCCTTTTGTCAACACAGGTCGCTGTTGTCTGTGAAAACATTTGACCCTGACGTGATTTGAACACGCAACCTTCTGATCTGGAGTCAGACGCGCTACCGTTGCGCCACAAGGTCTTTCTATCTTTTCACTGAAATGCAGGCTTATCTTCTTCCCATGGGAATAACAACTGTTGTGATTTGTGTTTGAGAGTCAACACAAAAAAAGAAAGTCAAGAGAGCTTTTAACACGATCAAAACGACTTTAAAGGCTTTATATGTTATTTTTTGATCCAGCAGATGTCGCCCTTGAGCACCAGCATGGAACCAAAACAACTCACGGTGCATTGTTGTGTTAGCATGCTAATGCTAGTGATCTTTATTATGCTCGTATCTTCACACTGCATGTAAATTTACCTGAAATGAGCGTGATCTAGAAACACAGTTAAGCAGTGAGTACAGTATGTTATTCTTATTTTCTCTAGTCCCTCAATTAAACAACTTTTATACTCGAGGGGAGGAGTCAGCCGGCCGTCCCGGCGATGTAAACAAAGTGAAGATAGGACTCTGAAAACTCTGAAAACATCACAGACAGTGGGACTCGGGTGTTACACCCATTGTAGACAGTCATGGCTCACAGAGTTATTTTCAGAGGATATACTTGATTTCTACTACATTACAAGTGTGAAAAGTGTAAAGAATCTCATATAAAGTTGGTTATTATAAAGTCTAATGCTACTAAATGAATACCTAGTTCCAAAATACAACCCTATCACAAAGGAAAACCCTTTCACTATATGTCCTTATAGTTGAGTGTCCTGAGGCTCTATTAGAGGCCACACTAACAACCAAAGCAGCCCTCAGGTCACCTGGCCTATCCAAGATGTGATACAAATAAAGGTGCACATAAATCTTGTACACATAAGTCGATATATTCCAAGATGCATTCTTATAACTTGACTTTAAATACTCTATAAACCCCATCCCTTCATCTCTGGGCCTACAACCCTCAGTCTCCGCCTTTGGCTCCACTCTTTCCTCCATTTCTCTCTTCAGTGTGTCTCTAATGTTTTTCTCATCATCCTGCAGGACAGAAGAGCAGCACGTCTGCGGTCTGCCCTTCCCTCAACACCCCCACAATTTGTCGGGCCAACTTCCATTTTAGGGCTGCTCCTTCAGTCCTGCACACGCGCTCGCAGCAGGATGATGTGTTAAATACCTCCACCAGCTGTTTCTCTGTTCCTACATACAGTAGCTACTTCACAAACCAGACAGCTCCGATTCAAGAGTCGTTTGATTGCTATACTGTGGAATCTCGATTGTTGCATTACGCCATGGATGAGTACATCATTTTGAAATGATAAAGAATACAGATGCATGTGAAAGCATCCATCACACACACTGTGGCCTTCCACTGTATGCAGAATACCAGATCACAGGTAAACAGTCTATTCCAGCCGTAACCTCTCGACAAATAATAGCTGGTCGCCTGGATGGGAGCTCATATAAATACCTATTAGACTACCCAATTGTCTTACTGCCAGCTTAGGGAGAGCGCCCCGGCTGCCTAAATGGAGCCCTGACTGGCATTCATCAGCGTCCATTGTCATTCTCCCTCCTGCCTCTCTCACTGGAGGTAATTGACTGGAGAATAATGCCGGCCCGATCAGTCCACCTATTGAGAGACGAGCCGCAGATTGATTAGCTCCAACGGTGGCGCGGTGAGCCGCACAGCGACTCAGATATTGTTATTCTCGGATATGAAACAGCACTAATGGAGCCGGACAAGGACTGATGATCAGAGGGGATGGAATGGAATAAGAAAAGCACTTGAAATATTACCACGGCTCGTTTATTTAAGTGGCACATTTTGCACAATGAAAAGGTTGAGCTTTCCCTAACGTCGCTTGTCATATTTAGAGAGCAGGGAGGCAATAAGTGACTTTATTATACTGACAGTCTGCCTGGATGCATTTTTATTGCTGATGGCACGTTGGTGACACCGTTGAACTCTCAATGTTAAACAGTCTTACACACAAACGGTAACGGGACCTTTGGACAACTTTATAACTCTTATACCCTGAAGAGCAACAAGCTCCAATATTTGGAGGTTAAAGGATGGTTAAATAAAGAGTCTGACTGATTAATCTGTCAGGAGGATGCGACTACCACAGAAATGTTGTAGGTGTTTAAGTTTGCATACCAAAGAAAACAGAACATTTACAGAAAACAGTTCTTTGGGTGATTTAGGGGTGGTGTCCTTACTAAGTCTGTCCAGCAGAGGGCACTCTGACTCCCCAGTTTACAATCCTCTCAGCACTGTCTGCAGCAACGAGGAAACACAAAGTTGATGGTTTAAACAAAGCAGCTCTAAGTCCCTTTGCAGAGTCATAGAGGTGCAAAAAAAATGGATCAGAGGAGTAATGACTTTAAAAAAGCAGAGGATGTGGCTGTAGAAGGAGAGACATTGGTCCCAGATTCAGTCGTGCTTCAAGCAGCCGTGAGACTTTCTTTTAACAGCAAGTTTATCACGCCGTAGTAGTTGTGATCACAGAGTGAACACTGGGCTGTCTTCGTGTCGATTAGAGTTAAATAAAGAAGACAATTGTTGGAGAGATATTGTAGCCAGCTTATTATCCACAGCCAGAAGAATGGGAGGTTATCAGTCAGGAATAGAGGGTTACACTGCTATGCACATACACACACAGAGCTATCTGAAAGTGTGCAAATGCTGCGGTCTCATAGTTGAACCTACAACTCTTCAACCCTCAACAGCCTGACCAACACGTCTAGATTTTAAAAAACTGAACAAGTTTTGAAAAAGAGAGAGAGACCGCACATACTGACTCATCATCAGAGATTTCACCATTTAGTTCCTGTGGTGTGTTGTGATGCTGTTTTGGTCACACCGTTGCTCTCCGTATGCTAATATATTCTTTTCAGCAACAACCAGAGAGTCCTGACTCTCTAAACGGGAAATCTGGCAAAATGTCTCTCAGTCAAACACAACTTCACAGTAAACAAACATGGTGGACGACGGGCAGGGAGAAACTGATAGTTTGATAGTAAAATTCACAAATAAAAGAAGTTAAACTTTGAGTAAAGACATGGAGATGGCGTACAAACTAAGAGGAGGAGGAATACAAATTGATTTGCTTGAGGTTGTTGTGCTTCCTTCTTCAGTCAGCTCACGTTCTAATAGTTATTTTCCATGTGACGATTCACAGAGTGCATGTTTGGCTGCCCTCAGGGTTCCCCCCACACAACAGTGGATCAGATTGTATATTTAAGATATATTCAGGATTTGCTGTCGGGGTGGTTACGACGACCTTCTGAGCACATCGGATCACTCTTAACACGCCTCACACCACTGGACAATCTGAGAGGATCATCTTAAGAACCATTAAAAAATCATGACTCCGCTCAGGATTCAGAAGGGAGTTATCGGGCCCAGAATCAACCTGATTATCTTGTAGTGCGTACCCTGCTGCACTGTCCATCCTCTGGAGTCCTCCCCCCTCAAACAGCTCAGATAGCGCTTCTTTTTATGAAACAGACTCCAAGCTGTTACTTTAGGAGACTTTCAGAGTGATCTCTTAAGGTGAAGCAGAGTTCATTTTAGCAGCGGGAGCTTTAGTTTGTTATCCCACCTGAAGTCTCCGAGTTAATTCACTGTACTTGGAATGCCAGCATCACTCTCATCCTCACCACCTCAGGGTTCAGTGAACTGCTTTGGCTACCTTTGTGGGGGGAATTCATCCGCTGTTTCTGTCTTCGACATAGAATACAAAAACAGAAAAGTTCTGAATTATTTCAAATGTTCTCAGGGTTATTTGACTGAACAGTGAGGTAGCATAGCAAGGCAGCTAAAGCATCACAGTCAAACTTCACTTGAGTCAGTGTAGCTGTCCGTCCTGTTTGTTTTCCTGAAAAGTCTGGCTCTTTCTATCCTCCTCCCAGTGATCGCTGCTCGTTCTGAAGCTGCCCTTGAGACAAAAGAGTGAGAGAGAGAGTTTCTGCTGATGAAAGTGACAGTGACATTGGGCTTATTGCCTAGTCAAACACACACAGCCACCGCCTCATGCAGCCTGACCCTGTAATAGAGGCCAATGAAATCTGCTTATTGGGAGCAGGGGACACGATGGTCGGCGTGGTAACTGAGCCGAAACAGTCTCATTTTGCTGCTGTCATACACAGAAAATGGGCTGACTTGAGTGTGAGCTGCGTTAGGCCCCTGTGAGGTTCACTTCTCTGCTCCGGCTCCGCCGCTCTGACACCGGGGATGAGAATTTATGCTTTTACGTTGTGAAACCCAAACGGATGTGACATCCAATTTCACCTGGAATGAACACAAACTGTGGGTTTTTATAGAGTTGTACTTTTTCCCCGGCTTCGCTTAAAGTCAAAGCAACCTGAAGCGGGGATACAAACAGACCTGCATGTACCTCGTAGAGGGAGGATGGTATTTTTCATCCTCTCCCTTTGTTTTCCACCCTGTAATCAGATAGCACTGTAATGAGGCTGTAGGGAAAGAGGAGGACAATTATGTGTTCAAAATGAGCTCAGCTCCTCTGCGGAAAGCTTTTTTTTTTGTCTGGAGGTGGCTGTGGGAGATGCTGCTTGGAAATGGCCCAGATTGCTCCCCACAGGGCTCTGCACTGATTGCTCGGTGTGATTGCAGACTGAATCCGGACATGCGCGTGGTGTTGTGTCATTTTGTCAAACAAGGGCAAAAACAATGGTCTGGCTAACCTCCTTTGTCTGGAGAGTTTGCCAAACCATTGTTCAATCATCTCTAAAGTGCAGCGCAGGTCAGGTGTCTCCCCCTGATCATCCATCATAGACCACAGCGCCCCTTCATCCCATTTCACAGAGGTTGTACATGTCATGGATTATGGTGGGCTTAGAGCTAGCATAGCCCTATCAAATGTCATCATCCTGCTGTCACAAGAGCAGCATCGCGTCTGTATTGGCATGCACAGAGCCTGGCATCACAATCCAATGCAGAGTGCTGCAAAAAAGGATTAGAATGAGTCAAATGTGAAGAGTTCGACTAAATCAAATTGTAAGCAGACAGGATGTGTTTCCTATTGTTCTGTGTGTTGAGCCGTCATGTTGATACCGCAGAACCAGCTCCACATCATCAGCAAACTTGGCTCGCTGGTATCCTCACTTTCCCCCGCTTTTTTTAAGTGAAAAAGAATACATTTAACTTTATTTTCTTGGCTGAGTAAAAAAAAAAAAACCAAGATGAAAGTAAACATGCACACACAACAACTGCAGTGTTTTTTATGTCTGCTGTCTCCCCCCTCCTCCTCCCTCCTCCCTCCTCCTTCCCCATCTCTCTGTGTGTCTTGAGGGGTTTTGGAGAGCCGAGGAAAACCCTCTTTTCTGGAAGCTTATCTATCGCACAGCTTGCCCCCCATGCAAACACCCCGCAAACGCCTCAAGACACACCAACATTAGCATAATTTCCAATTTGCTGTATATTTTTTTCAAAGCTTTTTTTCCCCTACCATGTTTACTACAAGTTCTACATCTCCAATATTGCACAAACATGGAGGGAGCGTCTCTTCTGAGCAGGAGGCGGTCTGCACAAATACTTCTTTACATCATGGCTGTGGTTGAAAATCAAGGTCAAATTTAAAAAGTCTTTAAGGGTCCAGATCAAGGAGCAGACTCATCAAAGGGCCTTAAAGGCTTTATATGTGATTTTTCACACTTAAATGTAATAGAAATCAAGTATATCCTCTGAAAATAACTCTGTGAGTCATGACTGTCTACAATGGGTGTAACACCCGAGTCCCACTGTCTGTGATGTTTTCAGAGTTTTCAGAGTCCTATCTTCACTTTGTTTACATCGCCAGGACGGCCGACTGACTCCTCCCCTCGTGTATAAAAGTTGTTTAATTGAGGGACTAGAGAAAAGAAGAATAACATACTGTACTCACTGCTTAACTGTGTTTCTAGATCACGCTCATTTCAGGTAAATTTACATGCAGTGTGAAGATACGAGCATAATAAAGATCGCTAGCATTAGCATGCTAACACAACAATGCAGCGCAAGTTGTTTTGGTTTCATGCTGGTGCTCAAGGGCCACATCTGCTGGATCAAAAAATCGAATATAAAGCCTTAAATGCTCATAAACCATGCAGGTTCATTCATTACTTTATTCAACTTGTTTGTTGTGTTATTGGCCAATTCAAAATACTGTTAAATAATTCAAAATGCAAAGATTGCTCAGTTATCAAAGTGTTGATTTCAGGGAATTAAGGATATGGCGTAAAAAAACATGTTTTCTATAATCATCATTAACATAAGTCAGGAGATATCAGAGGGTATAGTCTAACTGTAGAATATTATTGATTTACATATAATTATAATGTTGTGCACATTTTATGAATGTATTTTCCAGTTACTTCTCAGCAGACAAACCCTAACAAAATATAGCTGCTACTTTCATGAGCTCATCTCGTTATATCTGCTCGGTTTCTTTAGTGTTGTACTTTTCATTCCTGTCTTCGCAAGATTTGAACTAGAAGCCGAAAAATCTTCAGCATTTCCAATGTGACGACGGCCGTCTTGGGCTTCAAAACTCCGCTACAGAAACCAATGGGTGACATCACTGACACTACGTCCTTTTTTATACGGTCTATGGATAACAAAAGATTACTGCCCCTTGGTTTCACTCCTTATTTTTATCACTGGTATTTGCTCAAACAAACTTTGCTATAGAGATAATAATAGATAAGATAAGATAGATAATATAGAGAGTGTGGTCTTTGACATGTAAGCTAAAATCTGCACACTGACTGGCTGTTGTCACGTTTGTTCCTGCTGAATGCACTGTTCTATCTCTCCATATCATTAATCATATTTCACATGTTTAAGTGAAGCCATTTTCTCCATTATCTTTACCCTGTCTTTATATTCTTTTTAAACTGTTCTTCTTACCTCTTAGTCTATTTCTATCCGTCACAATTTCATTTTAATGGAACACTGTAGAAGCCACTTCTAGGCCAATTGTCTTCGTCTCCTCTTCATCAAACATGCATTTCTCGTCCCGATGCATTCATTTATTCACTTATCTCTGTTTTCTTCACTTCTTCAATTCTGCTGAATATCTCACTCTCTATATTGTCCTCGTGCTTTTTCCGCTCTGCTCCTCATCTGTATTCTCGATTCCATCACAATGCGGTTTTCACTTCTCTCCTTCGCTCTCTTCTTCTCTCCTTCCCCAGCCCCCTCGCCCCCTGCCTCCTCTCCGAGTAAGCGATGCTGGGGTTGCCTGGATACTTGTTTTCCTCTCTCAGTTTAAAGGGGGGGTGTGGGGGAGCATTGAGGATGGAGAGAGGAAGTGAAGGAGGTCAGCAACAATCACCACAGGGCTGAGAACCCACTGAAGGAACACGATGGGAGAGGAGAAATGGGGGGGGGAAAGAAGGGGGAAACAGAGAGGGGGGTTAGGGCAGCTGTCAGTCTGAGTGCGGTCCTGACTTACTAATTAATTTCATATCTATTTTTTAATTGCATACAGTAGCACGGTTTACACGGCTGTAGAAAATAACATCAGCGTTATCTCTGTATGTTTGTTGAATTATTGATTCATTTGTCTCGTGTGAATTATTGATAGCTCGAGAGAATGGAACCTTATCTACAGGTGAACCTCTATAATCAGCCCCATAATGACACAATACACACACACACACACACACACACACACACACACACAGGCGCACACACACACACACACACACACACACACACACACACACACACACAGGTGCACACACACACACACACACACACACACACACACACAGGCGCACACACTCCTGTCTCGCTGCAGATCTTTGCATCCTGAACCGGCCCTCTCCCCCCCCCCCCCCGCCTCACCCTTCACTTCTCCCATCATAATAACCCATGCCAGTCTCTGTTTCCAAGACAACCACTCCATCAGCCTCTCATGGCTTGGCTGCCAATAGTATTGCTGATGATGTGTGTGTGTGTATTTTTGTGATAAATACTACTGTATGTGCTGTCTCTGCTCCGTCTTGTATGAAATATTGAACATCAAGAGTCGGTCAAGATTGAAAATTGATTTCTGATGTGCTTGTGTTAAGGCAGCGGTCCATACGCAGGTGCATCCTGGGAGATATTAGAGGTTGAACTCATTAAAACTTTGTAGGTCAACACCAACTGGAAAAAAGCACACTTAAAACTTAACAGTGCAGTAACTTAACTGAACACCTTTTTGTTTTCCCTGGGTGAATACGTCTTCACCTACACTTGATTTTTTGATTTGGCTGTTGTGTTCAAACCTCTCCTGACTTATGTGTTGATATTAACCCACCTCTCTCTCTTTGTCTTTTTTTCCCGGTGCCTTCCTGCTGCTTCCCGCCGTGTGTGTGTGCGTGTTTCTTATCCACCAGGTAAGTTATTTCATGCTCCTTACTCACAGAAGCGTCTTTCATCAGTGTGTTTAAACCAAGAAGCAGCCGCTCGTGAACACAGAGCGAGCAGGAAACCAGACTCCAGCCCGCTCTTTTTTTTTTTCCTAATGTCTTCTCTTCCTCTCACTGCAAAGATGCCACTTCATCCTATCCTCCTGTTTTTTATTATTATTATTATTATTTTTAAGGGATGTTTGTCCGTCCTGCTCCACAATAAAAGGCACACGTGTGCTGGTGTGTGTTTGCTGTGAGACAGCGGTGTTGATGAATGAGCTGTCGGTGTGAGATCAGGATGGCAGCGGGCTTTGTCTAATAGGATTCTATGGAGACAGAGATCCCATAGGGGGGACGTGAGGCGTGGTCATGCTGGTCGAGAAAGGTAGACTCAGCAGAGAGAGAGAGAGGAAGAGAGATGGAGGTGGGAGGAGCAAGTGATGTATAGACCTACAGGTGCACACATGCATACATATTCATAAATGTATGCATGGTTTTCATAAACAGTATGTATAATTGCCTTCATGCATGCAGAATGTGTGTTGAACAAATAAACAGGCATGTACGTGCATGCAGATGATATGCTTGCATATGTTAAGAGGCACAAACACAACACGCTGTGTTTCAGTGGAGATGCTGAATGGTCATGAAATCTGCACATTTACTGAGGGAAGGAAAACATGGTGACAGGCTGGTAACATAAGACAATCATTTTTTGAAGTAAATTGAGTAATGCATTTTATAATAATAGATAAATCAAAAGCAGAATGAGATATTAATGCTTGTGTTTACACAATGTAGAACCATAGACTGTAAGTACGATATGACCTGCTCAGTGTGCACAGCAACACGTTCATGTCACTCCTGCAGCTGATGTTTTAAGCTTATTATTTTGATTTCTGTGAAATGTCCTAAATTAAAAAGGCAATCAAGCAGCAGGGGTGGAAACCCCATATTTGGTCGCTGGTGAAAGCGCTTTTTGTTTGTTTGCTTCATCGTCTTAGTCTGAGCTGCAGAGTCAACTTAAACTTGAGCTTTTAGTCGGCTTTGAAGACTTGAAAACCGTTTGACCACTGTTTGCACGTTTCTCTGCTCAGTGCTGATTGGTTGATTGATGTGACATCTGTTTTTTGTCCGTCTTTTGTTCTGTCTTGAAAAAAGGATCTCAATGAGAATAGTTTCCCGATAAATCAAAATGTTTTTAACTTTGGTAGAGGACATGCTTACTGGACATTTGTCATCTGCTATGTGTTAAACATAAGCAGCCCCCCCCCCCCCTCCTCCATCATCACTCTGTATGCTAAGTGGTCGGAGCTCTCGCAGGCTGCTGGGGGTTGCGCTGTTGGCCAGCAGTCAATGAGCACATTAGCCGCCGTACAGCTCTTTGACACAGCATGAGGAGCTCAGAAGCATCAAAAACACGTAATCAAAGACGAGTGTCCTGCCTGAGCACTGCCCACTTCTTCACAGTGTGACGCAAACAGAAGGAACCTCTACATGAGAAGCTCAGATGAGACCAGTCAAAAGTCCCTTTACATCTTTAAGGAAAAGCTAAAGACCCAGCTCTTTATGAACACCTACGACCTTAATGATGACGATGATGATAACAATATTATAGGATGGTTTTGATGCTGATTAGAACTCTCACGAGCAGCTGTTGAGGTTGTTGATGATGATATATTAACTTTAATTACATTAAAAAATAAAAATTGCTCTGCCTCTGGTCACTTCCTGTCAGCACCTCTGGTCACTTCCCTAAAGCTGTTTGTTTGCACTTCCTGATGTTGTCTCCTCCTCTATATCCTTGCTTGTGTTGTACTTACTCTCTGATGTTCATCACTTTGGATAAAAGCGTCGCTAAGTGAATTGTAGAATTAAATACCATCATGCTGAGTTAATGAATTTAATGCTCCTAATTTCAAAGCAATCAAGGAAAAATCAGTTGGACTAGATAACCCAGAGTGAGGCATTGTTTAGATGTGAAGCAAAAAATAAAGGATTCAAGCTCTTTTAATGTGACTAAATGACTTTAGTCTGAACTTCCTTTACCTGCTCAAAGTGAAACAACTTCTTTTACAACCTCGACACATTCTCATGAGGTACTGTGGCCTGGTGTCATTGAATGCTGTAATGTATGCAGGACAAAGTGAGAAGAAAGAAGGAAGACAACCTTAATGTATTCAAAGTATTTCAGTGTCATTGGCACCTTGAGTACCTGCCGGCAGGGTGAAAGCTGTTTCACTTTTCACTCTGAATTAGAACAGCACCCCGGAGAGAACAATATCACAAAAGAGAGGATCTGCTTCTGGTTAACTTAACGCAACGTGATAGACGTCTCTGATGTCTTTGTTTCGCCTTCGTCTACGCCTCGATCTGTTTTTAAATATATACTTGTTAACTTGAGTTCAGGGTTGTCAGGTGAAAAGAAACAAACTCAGTGTGAGAGTAAAAGTGTACTTGTAACTTTCTGCAATCCCTCTTTCTGTTGGAAATAAATGTTTAAATGTGGCCAGGGCTACAGTAAGAATTATTCCTTTTGGTCCACTCTATTGAATTTGGATTGACCCGTTTGGAGGGACTGGCTGGGGTTCACCATGCTGTTTTTGTACAACACCCACACACACACACACACACACACACACACACACACACACACACACACACACACACACACACACTTTCATTTTCTCCACCCCTCTTCCTCCTTCTCATTTTCCTCTAATTGATGGATGCCGTCTCTCACCCTGCATCCAGCATCTCTGGCAGCTTTTAAGACACTTTTAATGGGAGCTCAGAGAACCAGCAGCAGCAGCATCTTTCGTTCCCTCTTGTCCTTCAGACCAGCAGCTTTCATTGGCTCTCTTGAAGACCATTGTGTGTCTGTGAGTGAGTGAGTGAGTGAGAGAGAGAGAGGACCAGCTGTGTGGTGCGCTAATAGGCTCGCCCAGCCCGCTGTCGCCGGCTTGCACGGTCACCGCTTCCATCTCCGTTCCCCCTCGCTCTCATGCTCCCGATGGGAACTCAAGCAGCCTCCTCAAAGAGGAGTAAGACTCCGGCTTTGTTAGCTGCAGAAAGAGTAAAACATGAGGGGGCAGCCAGAGAGACATAAAGAAGACTCCCTGTAAACCTGGTATTAGAACTGTCACACTGCTCCTGTGGAGATCGGACTTTACTGGATTTCATTTACACTCAGGTTCAAATTATGGACAGTGAAAAAGCAGGTGTGCATCATTGAAATTAGATTCCTTTATTCAAACATTACATCCTCTTTATCATTTAACCCTTTCTTTTGCTTTTAACCCACAGACTGCTAGCTTCATAATTAAAAGATGGCCTCGTATGTTTCTTCTTAGATCCACATGTGACTTTAATATCTCCAGTCATTAAAAGTTAAAGGCCAGTCTACTCCTCTGTGTATCTTCAGGAAATGTTTTAAAATATGTGTTTCATACTGCTCAAACATATTCTAATGCTTTTGATCACTTTCATTTGCTTGCCATAAAGGAACCAAAGGTCAAAGTCACTTTGGCCTCACATATATACATGCAGTAATATGGGGTGCTGATTATAAAGTTGCACACACTACAAATAACAGCAACATTTCTCCACATTTAGCCCCAAAACATCCTAAATATTGGTGTGAATTTTTAAAAGTCACTTTTTATTCACATTTAGAGAAAGATTTGTGAACTTTGACATATTTAGTTATGCGAATATAAATTTAAGATAATTTCTTTGGCAACTATAAATGTTAAATATTATATCAAAATATGAATGTTATATAGAAATGTTACAAATACATGTTTTAAATATTTAGCTTTGATTTCTAAATATTTAGCTAATGTACAAATATACTGACCACTGGAAGCACCAAAAATAAAAGTTCAATGAAGCGATCCAGCAGGACTGCAGGAAGGACATGACTGGTAACAACAACAACAACAACAACAACAACAACAACAACAACAGAACAAACATACACACACACACACACACAGAAACACACACAACATCACATACATGCTGTTTCTGCAGCTCTCTTTGTCGACCTCAGCACTACGCAGCAACACAAGCTGAATCTGTTTATGTAACTGAGCTTTGTTTTATTAGCTTTATTGGCCTGACTGCTGATTACTCAAATGCATTTAAACAACACACGTTTTCAGACACATTGATGCAATTATTTACAATAAATATTGAATGTTCTTTTGCTTGTATGCACAATGTTAGATATCTCTCAGTAAATGTGTTTTGGTTTGAAAGAGGGCACAAAAAAACAGATTTTCCCCCATCTTCTTCTTGCTCTCTCTTTGGGTTCTTCCACTCCTCCCATGACACCCAACTCCCACCACCACCACCACTCAATATTGCAGCACTAATACTGCCACTTCATGTGCAAATATTAGAGTCTGCCGTCAAATCCCTAATCACACCGATCAATCTCCCAGATATTACCGTTCAAGTGAAGACCTTCGGACAAGCGTATTGATTCTGATGTTTTTCTAGACATATCCCTTCCCCACGGATATATCTAATCAAAGCTTTTTTAATATAAGGTAAATATTCCCTTCATCCACTCGTAGGGTGACAAGGGAGGCTTGTCTCTTAAAGCTGTTGGAGTGGGAGTCCTATCACCAACGACACCACGATACCTGGGAACGTGTTTCTCACCTTGCATGGAAGCCTTTCTGCACAAGAATTCAGATCACCTACTAATGGTGTCTGAAAGAGCAGCCAAATAACAAGCGCTGAATGTTTAAGGGTAAAAACAAGAAAATGTCTGTAGTTTGCACATCATCTGGCTAATTAGGCAGAGCCAGACTTGGTGAATGCATAGCTAATGAGCGCCTTATCCATCTCTGCTGGGATCACCCGGCACGTCTAATGGTCACATAAATTCTCATTTATAGGTCATAATCTGTCATTTATGTACATGGGCTCCCCCAATTAGAGGCTTGAGCCCTTCAGACTGATGCCTCTCTGGGGGATTCACAGCTATGGTGCCCTGGCACTCACAGAGACCCATTAGTGACAAAACCCTGACCTGGCGTCCGAGCCGACCCTGGAGGACTGTGGGTAACCTGGCTCATTAATGACGCTCGTTCTGGGGAACGGTTCCAGGTGCTTGTTGTGAGAGTCCCGTGTGTCTGTTTCCATGTCTGTCGGCTGAAACGGTGAGGGGCTGGCAGGAAACCAGTATTGAACCTGGGGGACAACAAGAGGACATGAAAAAGCCGGAGCTCAGTTGGGCTGGGCTTCCTCTGCTGCCATTTGACATTCTAATGCTGCCATTTTATACAACAATTAATAACCGCTGCCTAAATGTTTATATGAGGCACCTGGGCAAAATTAGAACTGTGAAAAGATCACAAACCTGGAGCCATTCTTCTTCTTCTATTTAATTAGAACAAAGACTGTGAATTGGCAATGAGTGGGGGACATTTAGCTCGGTCCCAGTGGAACCACCTAAAGGCCAGGCAAACACATTCCCATGACCCCCGCAAAGCTCTGTGAGTGTGTCCTCACAGGCAGGAGATCCTGCAGAGCTGGGACAGTTGGGAGGCTGTGGTTAGTCAAAGAGACCTTTTGAGAAAGTAGCAGACATGAGAAGTTTTGATCAACTTGTAACTGCAGCGTCCTTTCAATGAACCAAACAGAGATGTAGCACATGTAGCGCTGAAGGGTAGAATATCCCCTTTGCGGCAGCAAGAATCCCCCTCGCTTCCATTTACTTAATTTTGAACAAGTCCTCCAATCTATACGGCAACTTAGGTGTTTTCCCAACCGTAAGGAGTGCTTCCTTAATTAGAGCCCCTCCAAACGGCATGCAATATACTCAATAAAAGTCAGTGGACTGTAAAAAACACATCGGAAAAGTGTTTAATTTAAGGATACGGTTGCAGTTTGGTAAGGTTGACAACAAAACAGTTTCATTGAAGTTTTTTTTGTGGCCGTTTTTGCCTTTATTGTATAGGACAGCTGAAGAGAGGCAGGACATTTTGGGAGGAGAAATTACAGATCTGCTAATAATCAAAACAGGACACTCTTGTGTTTATGCTACTATTGTATTTGACCACACTGTATACAGGCTTTCATCTATCAGCAGAAACTCTGGTAGCACCACACTCATTCTGTTGCCTAATGCCGACAGTACCTGCAGAGAAATGTAGATTTAAAAAAAGACCAGCATCAACAGTGAGTCATGGTGTTGTGCGAAGCTGAAGTCAAGTTAGCTTTAATGGCAAAGAAAGGCCAGACTCAGCAGTGAGGGTTGAACTGGCCCACATGATGCTGACCTCAGGACGACCCTGGCTAGTTAGCCCCTGTTGACCCATTCCACATACAGTACACGCCAGTGCTGCTGTGCCAGGAAGTCGATTTGGATGCTTTCAGCTTCAGCCTTCTCTGGAGACCCGTCTATTCTCCGCGGTATGTCATAACAGTCACATTTTCTCTTTCTCTCACTCGTATTCTCCCTCCTACTCGCCCTCCCTCTTCATCCCGTCTTTCCATGGTTCTAAGAAAAGATCTTAGCGAGGCCTCAAAGTGCTGTTTTATTGAACAGGAAGTCATGAGGGCATCCCACTCCTGTCATCTCTGTCAAATGGTCAGTGCACATGGTTTACCCTGGAATGGAGGCATGTGTGATAGCTCCACAGAAAACAGAAAATAGGATAAGAAAAGTAGGCCAGCCAATCGGTTGGTAACCCAAGGCTGGTTATTCAGCTAGACAGCAGACTGAATTGTAAGTGTGCTGCGATCATGGATTTACTGTACAATATTTTTCACTGCATTGCCGGTGTTTTTTTTGAGCAGTCAGTTGCAGGAAGGATGCTCAGTGAGGACAATGGTAGAGTTTAAGTTCTAGTCTAGGGGCCAGCCAGCTGTGTTGCAACTCAAGCCCTCTTAGCTCAGCCAGAAAAAGCCAGTACAGGTCAGAGTCAGTGAGTGGGCGTTTAGTAATTTACTTCTTCTGAAGCGCTCTCCAGAGGGGGTTTTTCTTGGATTTTGTTACCAGACAAGGAGACGAAGAGATGCTTGTGTTGTGGTTCACCTCTGAATGTGTGGGAAAAGCTCAAAGAGCACATTACTTGATGCCTCTCTAGGATGCAAGCCAAACACACTGTGATCTCCTATTTTTAAAAAAGGCAAAGTTGCTTGATCGGTCAATCTATGAGGTATTTTAAAGGCCGGGGTTGTCAAGTATGGGTAAGGCAAGTACATAAAGCAACATCGAAATAAAGTGGTGTAGGAAATATGAAAAGTTAGAGTCAAGGTTATGGTTTATAAAAGGAAAGTCAGCTGGATAAACACAAGACCCTGTGTCATCATCCGCAAAATCAAACCTGATAGCTGTTTTATTGCTCTCGCGGCCGTGCAGCCGAGTGTTTACTCACTGCACTCAAAGAGTCATCGAGGCTTTCATGTGGCCCTGACTCTACTATTATTTTCTTGTTGACATTCATCCTGAGATGATGCTGCAGTCTTTGCCGGTTAGTGGTCAGCTCTGAATAATGCATATTAAGTAATGAGCTGCCCAAATGGATCAGTGGGCAGTCTGTTAGTCCATGCATAAAGCAATCAATTATTCGATCAATAGCCCTCATTAGTCCATCATATAGTTAAGCTGTATGTATAGGCCTCTAGTCGGTATAAATAATTTACAGCCCACAGAGGGAAAGGGGAAGTCTGGCCCAGTTTATTGACTCATGTCGCCTTCTTGGGAGGATAGAGAGACTTGAGAAGAAGAGTTTTCTATTGAGGGATTCTGATTCTAACTCGTTGGAGATATTAGGTAACTGTCCCACCATCTTTTCATCCTCTGCCTCTATAATGTAACGTCACAGTTAATTTCTTTCACTTCGTGTTTCATCAGTTAGGAGTTGTCTCTTTGGGCCTGAAACCAAGAACAAACATTGGTGTATAGTGACCAAAAAGATGATTGGAAATTCAAATTCTCTTTTCCTAGATCAGCAAATATCAAGGCTTTGTTTTCCATCTCAACGTCAGATACCGACATACAAGACATCTTTTTTTATCTCTTTGAGAAGCTTTAAAGTGTCTCCGAAATGAACCCATTTGTAGTATAAAAGATACAGCTGCACATGGTTTCTATATTTTATTTCAATTCATTTAGCTATGTAACTAATGTATTTAGCTAAATTATCAATGAAACGTCTGCGGCTTTGGTAAATGGACTTCAGCTTGTATAGCGCTTTTGTAGTCTTCTGACTACTCAAAGCACTTTTACATTGCAGGTCACACCTACACATTCACACACTGATGGTAGAGGCTGCACCTGTGTAAAGTGACCATCAGAAGTAACTAATACCATTCATACACATTCACACTCCGCTGACAAAGCAGCGGGAGCAACTTGGGGTTAGGTGTCTTGCCCAAGGACATGTTGAACGAGGGAATGAACCCCTGACCTTCTGGTTGAGAGGTGACCGACTCTACCAACTGAGCCACAGCCCCCAAGACGCTTTGTGTTTCAGATTTATCAAAAGAATTCCCTGCACTTCCTTAGTTCTCCAATTGGATGTATGCTCGACTTATATTGCGCTGATGGGATGAAAGCCCAGAGTATCTTCATCTGGTTCTTTGGGCCGTGACAAACACAAGTACTTGATTATCAAGGACTCAGAAGAGTTTGCTACGGGCTCATTCATCATGTGATGCACGCTGGCCAAAAATAACAGTTACAAATTCTTGGGAACTGTAATTACTCTCATCTAGCAAGGACTCATGTGAGAATGCTGTTTTAAAACCTACACACAAAAAGTTTGAGGGCGCCCAGGGGGGCTTTCCTTATGCACATTTTCAGAGACACTTTAGAGGAATGAATGGGAGCTGGAGTATTTGTCATCTTATAACTTACCAGGAAACTGCTTGGATTTAAAGCGTGAAGCTTCTTTTGACTTTTAGATATGCAACTTTGTGCTTAATAATTAAACTGAAAACTTGACTTGCGGAGGGGACTCGGAACACATTCCTGTGGCTGGTTACAAATCCATGACTTCTTATTAGCAGGACATTCTTTCCAACCACTTGATAGCACTCGTGCACTCACTTGAAGTGAGTGTGATGCATGTTTATTCGTGGGAAAATTGTAACCATAAAAGCTACATCACCTTAGCGAATGGAATGCTTGCCGTGCCTTTGACATGGAAACCTCTGCCACAGACGTGAAAACGCACCTCGTCTTCAAAGCCCTCCACATAGTGTCGTGCTGCGCGACCTACTGTAAAATGTACGGCGCGCATTTTTAGATCTTGGTCGGCGGTCGTGTTTCATTCGCCTTTTGTTTTGTTGCTAATGAGCGCCGTGACGTGCGCCTAACACAACCTCGCTGAAGGGGGCAATGCTGGGAACCCGAGCCAAGCCCAACCCGCTGGCGCCAGTCCCGCATAGCGATAAATCTGGAAAGGGGCGGAGCCCTTGGAGATCAGAGTGCTGCCGCCTTTGCCACTTTTCCCATGGGACTCTTAACAAGAAGAAGGAAACTTTCACAAACAGCTCAACCATTATACATCCAATCTTTGTTATTCTAAGGTCTGACTTGGTGTTAATGTATCAACATCATTTTAAAATCTGGGTCAAAAGTATTACTGAATTTGATTCCTTATTTGCTGTACTTTTGATTTTTATTCACAGTCATCTGCATCCTCACCAATCATTAGGCTCACCAACAGTAGTCTCAATTCCCAGCCCGCTGTCTTAAATCCCCTTCCTGCCATAAGTGGCCATGTTTCCTTCCTCTAATTGCATCCAGCCGTTTGGAATCAGACCTGAATGGTTTCCTAGGTGTTAATTGGTTTGAAGGACTGCTAACAGGATACAAACAGGAGAAAGGTGAATTAGGACAGTGCATGTTGCCCATAAATAGCATGGTGTGGCCTGTGTGCTGTCATGCCCTGTTTAGAGGTGTTCTGGCTTATGTTGTCCATAAGGTGGGCTGGTCAAACGACACGACAACAAGACACTCCAATCACATCACATGAACACACATGATGCAGTGATCTTTTATCAACCTCCAAATACAGGTTGACGACTTGGAACTCAAGCATTCATTATTAATCTATTATTCATCACTTACTTCAAAGACAGTTTGACTTTAACCCTAACCTTTGTGCATTGGGACAGATTTACAGATAGATCCACCAAGGATGGCTGAACGTCCATACTCTTCAAAATGGTAAAACATTCACACACACAAGAAAAGAAAATCCTCTTCCCTATTCCATTTATCTTTACTCATCCATGGCGGTCATAGTCACCCTCTTTCCAAAGCACACAATTAATTCATAAAGTCTTCTATTAAACATGAGTAAGAGGTGGAAAAATGGTCACACGGTTCATGCAAAGTGAACATTTGACCACTTCTGCTTGAATCGCTGGGTCCATTTACTTCAAAGGGCTTCTCTTGAATCCAACCGTGACATTTGAAAATACAAAGTCGAAGAAATGACAGCCTCTTAAGATGATTGTGAAACAGCTTTGACATTATGGAGATGGTGGAGTCGGTAGATGTCCTTGAGAAGGCATTGTCATTGAAAGTGTCCTGGCAGTGATTTTCACTAGATTGTTGAAATAGCACATTATCCTGAACTAACAAGTCTTGGTCCTGTGCATCATCGACAGCTTTACAAAGAACGACTTCTCAACCTGAGCAGAAATAAGCCTTTTTTAATCAGAAACCACTGCGTGAAGAATAAACTGTGCAATAAATCTGTTTCAATAAACAGAACAACTCAGCAAAGCTAATTTTGTCTTTTCATTGACTGGTTGCTATTGGTTTCTTTCCCGAAAGTCATATTCTGTTTAACTTTGGCAAAGTGTGGACCGGTTTCACTGCACTTGTCAGGCGCCTCTTTGTGAACAAGTGTCACTTTGTGTCGAGGCTGCTGTCTGCCTGCTGAGAACTCTGCTGATTCTGTTCCTTGAAAGCTGCAGCTTACACATCTTCTGAAGCCGGAGATTATGCTCTTTCTGTTGCACCTCAAGACACTGTAGCCTTACCCTCCTGCCAAGGCCTTTTTCCTACATAGATCAGCTGTCCACCTGCGAGAAGAGCTGACACTTTGGCTCCTGATGTGCGCTCCTCTTTCCAAAGGAGCCTTTGAGGAGGGCTGAGGGGATTTGCAGCTGTGTACAGCAGAGTGGAAGCTGGATCTCCAGATGGATTTGGCACGTTGATGCTGCAGAGCAGGCCAGTGATGCTTTGGCCAGAAACACTTTCCTCTGTGTTGTGGAGGGTTGGAGCACGAGTGAACATCTATCTCTCTTTGTGCTCAAGCTTCTTTTTTTAAAATGTTTCCTTTTGTAAGTTTGAAACAAAGAAATGATGAGGGTCTGACCTGCTTAACAAATTGATGGATATGTATTAGCTACTGTACATGGCAAACAAAAATGCTTATTTTTACTATTTATTTCATAAATCTTAATATTTATCTGTTTTTCTAATAAAGAGATGAACAAAGCATGGAGGAACATCAGCTTAACTTTTTAAGTTGGGTAACATTTTCATGCCACTTGTAGAGAGATTTTGATTTTTTTGAATCAGGGCATCAGGGTTGCTGCATCACGCTGCTTTGCTGGCGGACCCTCCAATAGAATTGATGATAGAATTAAGCTGATTTTGTCGCTCGTGTTGCATGCTGTAAGTTCAGGCCGTTAAAGGCACAGGCTTGTTCTTCATTTTTGGCATCACTCTTTGGCCAGCAACCCACAGTATTTTACCAAAATTCATGTTTAAACTTTTTCCAAAATTCCCATTTCACACATGTTCCCCAACATATTTCAATATTTGGGAATGTGGGAGACATTGCATTTCATATGTGATCAACCAATTTGCCACCACTTTCTTGGGCTTGTCGATGATTTTTTTTTTGGCTTTCAATAGAAAACCAATCCTACTGCAATATGTATATGTTTAGATTTTTTTTCCCTGGTGTGCTTTTATGTTTCTGCTCCTATTCTCCCTCTGCGTTTGTAAAACGCGTTTTTTTTTTTGCTAAATATAAAACAGAATCTTTCTTTATCTGTGCATCTTTAATGTGTCGTACCTGTTTGTGACAGCAGACAGTTGGGAGATTACTCAAAATGAGAAAATATAGATGCCACCTGGTGACATTAAGTCTAATGGTTGTTGCCACATCCACAAGTTCTACTTCAGAAACTGTACTTTGAGCCAGCATTGACCCTTACAGTCTCAACTTTCCCAGTGATACGCTCTGAGGGACACGCCCGCTGCACACAAGATGATGACTTTTCAGTGATATTTATGGTATTGGTCTTGACTCGTCCTCGCTCTGCCTTGGTCTTGGTCTTGGTCTTGGTCTTGGTCTTGGTCTTGGTCTTGGCCTTGTCTCGGTCTCAGAGCACTCTAGTCTCAGGTTTGCCTTGGTCTCCGTTACTGTGGTCTTGACTTCAACACTATCTCACACATTTCTCTGTTACCTTTACGTCTGTAAGTCATTGGCTGCCTCATCCATGTCGGTCTAATAACTTTGATAATGAATTGTAAGGCCCCAGTGGAGAAGCTCATTTAACACTCTACATTCAGATGATGAACTTCAAGCAGCACTGGTCGCAAAAAAAGTCGACCCCCTTTGCGATCAGCTGATTGATAATAATGATTTGTGCATGAGATATTGAGATGATAAGGGGAAGGCAGTCTGAGGGAGAGTGTGAGAAACAGAACCCAGAGAGGGATGAATGTTGTGTTAGGCAGTGAAAGACAGCGAGAGCAAAAACAAAGAAAGAAAACCACATGAAGAGTTGGAAAGGAAAGTGAAGTTTCTCTGAGAGAGTGTCGAGACTGTGAGTGTTGATTCTCAGGATGTGGACGGGGGCGAGACGCAGACTCTCTCCTCTCCACCCTGGCAGCAGCTGACAGAATGATCCACCTGCTGATTAACATTCATGCCATCGTGTGCGAGTCCGCTCTGAGCTCTCTGCCGCCTCGTGAAGAGCGGGTCTTTATTTTACCTCTCCGTCCATCTCTCTTTATCTCCCTCTTCATCCCACGTCTGAGAATCTCTTTGGTGTTTGTATAACCCTCTGAGCACGAACACTTGGAGGTTTCTTTTTTTTTTCAATATGCAGCACGGCGTGCCAAAGTTTTGTGTTGTGTATCAGGATGAATTTAGCCTCCAGGCTGCGACTCTCTCAACTATGAGATAAGTCTCCAACTCAGGGCCAAGTTTTGACAGGTACTAATCCACAATGACCTTACTCATGATAACTTGGATGAGTTGGACAACTTCTTGTAATTATGCTGCCTTTTGATCTGTGCTGACAATTACAGTTAAACACCAACGATGACAGACCTGTGTTGACAAAATATAAGAATCTAGCAGCTACTAAAAGGGGTGTTGACAGGTATGAACTCAGGTTAAACAGGCCTCCAAACACAGACACATACAGAGTCACAAACATCAATATTTTGCTTGCATAGTTACCCACTGAGGATGCAAAGATATCTGTGCACTGCTTTAATAAACAGGGGAAAGAGGGAACAGCAGTAAACGCTCGCTGTGGTCTACCCTACAGCCTGGACTTGTCATCAAACCTGCCAATTAAGCATTGATTAGGAAGTGAAGCCCCATCACAGACACTCACTCAATGCTGTGACCCAGCCTTGCCCTGTTCACCTCTAACACACCCTCTCAACACACACACACCACTTCAGACACACATCTACCAAAGTTCCTGGAAAATCACAGCCATGCAGAGAACTCTGTTTAAATTGTTTTTTGTAACCCGACATTAATCCACCATGAGCGCAGATCTGAGCAAGTAACAGTGGCAAGGAAAAACGTCCTTTTACTGGGAAGAAACCTCGAGGAGAGCCATACTCAAGGATTCAAATAATTCTTTAAAAAAAAGGATAAAATGACTGTCTCTTGAGTGGTGAACTGAGATATGGAATCCAACACTAGAGTCAGTCTGGAGTTTTCTTCCCTGGTCCAGCACTCTCTCACCTTTACCAACACCTCCAACCCCCCTCATCTTCCTCATACTCCACTTAGCATGTCCTCAGCCTCAGGTTTGCCCCCCCTCCAAGTCATCAACCACTGAACCAGCTCAGCTCAGATCAGCGCTCCGCTCTGCTCAGCCCAGCACAGCTTCTCAAGGTTGGGCCAAGGAGAAACTGCAGAAATGCATCTTCTGCCATCTGCTTGATTTGGATCCCGAGGCATGTCCGACCATGCAGCCAGGTACGGCAGAAGAAAAAACCTACATGTGACCACACTCAGACCTGGATTGTGATGGAAAATGCTTGTTTTTCTTGTGTTTTCACACGCTCAGTAAATGTGAGAAATATTGCTGCTGCCATAGTGATGTTATTTGTTTACACTGAGGTCGACTTGGGTACTGATGTATGCTTGAGAAAATGCCCCAACTCCCCCAAAATCCTCCCCCCGGGCAATAATACCCCATATCCTCAACCAATTAGTCTCCCCTGCATATCTGACTGCCGCAGAGTTTCCCTTTCAAACATAAATATTGTTCCTCCGTCAGCCATGGGAACCCTCTGCCCTCTATATGCAGCATCATCCTTCCTCCCCAAGGTCTTCATGCCAAACTAACCAGCCCCCCCCAGCGTCCTGTAACTAACCAGTCCACGAGGCTGTGACATCTTCATCTATCTCAACCACGATAAGGGGTATCTTTAATTACACCCTCCTCTCCAATGGATCTGTATCTCTTTTCTCTCTCCATCTAACAGACTCCCATCCATCCATCCAGTCTTAAAGATCCCTCCCAGGGAAGGCTATAGCGTGTCACTGTCCCAATGCTCGGGACTCAGTAAGTCGATCCAACAGGAAATCAATAGCGGGGCCTAATGCTGAATAATTGAGGTTACGGGAGTTCAGCAGCAGTCCCCAGACGTACACCCCCACACTGAATTGTAACCTCCCATTATGCACAGGGTGGGGCAGACTGTGCGCTCATGTCCCAAAGACTGTACAGAAAACATTTGTTTGACGTCCTGACCACTTGAACATGAGGCTGCTCCTTTTATTTTTTTTGTTTGTGTACGAGTTTACTTGTTGCTTATTCAGACATGTAATCATCTTCCTTTAGCACCAGGGTTTCTCTATTGGAATTAAACACACAGGTCATCACAGGCATATTTCTGTGAGCTACTGTAGATGTGGAAAAGCTGCACCTAGAGAGAAATCTGACTTGGCCCTACGCGTATAAAACCTGATTTTCTGCAGACATGTTAAATTAATATCTCCTTAAAAGATGTTCCACATTATCTCATAGTCCCATTTGCTCTTTGCTCTATTGCCACAGTATGTAGGAGAGAGGGAGAACAAGAAAGAGGACAGTTACTTGCATGGATATTTTGAGTGTTATGTGCACTAGAGGGCACAAGCTGCCTTGCTAAGACACTACCCTCCATTTGGAAAGAGCAGAGAGGGTGAGCTGAGAGGTGAGCCTCTGTTTAAAGGATATAAGGAGGCAGAATAAAGAGGGACTTACTGAAACGTTTCACCTTTGGACTGACAGGCTAACAAAAAGAAACCCATTTACCTTTTTTTGCTGTTTGATTCAAGAGTATATGTCAAAAGAATAGTGAGCTGTTTTAACATCTCGGACATGGCAGTGCTGTCAGTACGCTTTGCCAAAGTTTGGTAGCAAACACTGGTACATCGAGATTTAAGCAGATTTGTATTCTAAGCTGTCAGTGTTTGTCTGACAGTGTTTGTGTAACAGCCCAAAGCTGTCAGTTTTGGTTTGTTTCGGACAAACTGTGTGCTGACCTGTTCGTCTCTATCTTTGAGAAGAGCGAGACGGGGAAGTAGTCAGCTCTGACACACAGAAACAAAAAGACCAACTGCAGGAGCAGCTTGCTGAAGCTTTGGTCAGCCGGGCCTTTCACATTTAAAGTTCGTACTTATGTGAACCAAGTAATGCACCATGTCTGTAAAGCTCACAAACTCATATGGACCATATCAGTTCAGTTTAGTTTCCTTAACCTAAGAGAGTTGATTTTGTACTTTAACCCAACAACAGACTTTACATGTAAACCATGTGTAATAATAATAAAAATAATAATAATAATAATAATAATACATTCATTTTATATAGCACTTTTCTAAATACTCAAACAAAAAAATACAAAAACAACCAAAAACAAAACAAAAAAACAAGAGGTAAAAAGCTGTTTTGTGTGTCTGGTTGAGAAACAAAGGAGAACTGAATTAGGGTCAGTGTTTTAAGAGCAGGGATGAGAACAGTCGTACAATTATATGCAAATAAAACTCTGAAAGATTTTTCAAACACAGCCACTGCTAATGGTTTGTGCCACTGATAACCTCTGCCTGTAAATGTCTTTGCTCTGACTGCAGAGCACAGACGAGTCGTTTCTTCTACTCGCTGGTAAAGCACATCAGCATGTATGTCTTAAAGCAGCTTCTTTTTACACACCAGGATGAAACGCCTGCCTCTACACCAAGCTGACTCCAACACACCATGGCGTTCACACTTCTTACCAACTAGAAGTTTTCGAGCCACCGCGGTGCTTGGCTCTGTGAAATGATGCACTTGGCTTCAGCCCATGGCAGCTACAGAAACAGCATGAAGAAGAGGGGAAGCAGAAAAACACACTCAATATCTCAGTAGCCTGAGTCCTTTTTTGTTCAGTCTGAGGCTTTCTTGCTGAGTGCTCTTTCTCGTATTACCCCCCTCAGACTGCTGCAGACTGTTTCTTGCATGCCTTCCTGAAATATGTTTAAAGTTTGTGCACATAGAAGATCCCATCACATGGGATCGCAGATCGACGTGTAAAACTGCACAAGCAAAAGATTGTGTAATTGCAACTTATTTGGCCTGTTTTGTCCATTCAAAATACTTTAAACAAACAGTTTAAGGAGGATGCAGGAAAAGAGTTTAACATCGTTAAAAAGAAGAACGTCTGTGTGAAGAGTTACGCAGTATGTGAGAAGCATAGACTTCACACACAGACGCACACTTGTGATGGTGTTAGGTCTGCCGGGTTGTTCTCTTTGAGCACACTGATGTAATTGCTCTCTTCTTGTCTAACATGCTGGTTGTACACTTCTTTGTCACAAAGCAAACGCTGTGTGTTCTCTCACAGGCACAAAGCCATTTCTTTGTTGTCTTCTCGGGTGCATTGTGGTGTGTTATTGGAGTGTGTGCTAATTCTCACATTGTGTGTTTACCACCGTTACACATACACACATAAGGACGGGCATCCTTACTACTCTTCCCCCTCCTTTGCTACCTCTCCCTGCAGGCGAAGGCCACTCAGGCCTGCAGATGGAAGATAATGACAGTGCTGTCCCCACTGGCTAGTTGTGTGTTTTTAAGTGTGTGTCTTTGTGAGTTGTGCGTATTGGCTCTGCCTCGGCTCAGGCTTGTGCCAGTAGTCACGTATTAAGCTCCACTTGGCCATCTCCTTGCTGGCTGAGTTGATGGCTGGGTTACTGGTGGGTTTACTGACTGTCTTACTGGATGGACACTTTAGTGGCTGGCAGCAACAGACCAGTGGATGGCATACAAGCTGATACATCCAACAATTAGCTTACATACTGGTTACTTGGCTAAATGGTTCCTTTCCCTAAATTTGATTTTTAGCAATGTCACATTATATGTTTTGCTGGAGGCATGCTCAGGTCATCATGAATGTTTTGTGTTGTAATGGGGTTAAACAACTGAAAGGATGTGTAGTGAATGAAATGATAAAGTGACCTTACTATATGATCAGACATTAAGGAAAGAAAGAGGTTTAAGGACTTTAACATTGCAAACGTCAGTGGTAATGGGTGCAGTTTTTTCAGCCCCTATAGGAATCATCGAACCGGGTAGATATGGAGGAGACTGTGGCGTGTAATGCTGTCCTCACCCAATTGGACACCATATGTGTTTGTTGCTTGCTTGCTGTGACAACATGGTGTTATGAGTCTGACGGTTTGCTCCTGTGGAGGAAGAAAACGCCTTGTTAGCAACCTGCCAGCTAGTGATGCTAACTGAGCTAATGTTGCGGCCTCTATCACAGCAGATTGTATGCACACATTAATGCACTTGTGTCCGAAAGCTGCCTCCATTTCCACTCTTTTCTTCTTGGAGGAGCATGATGGGAAATACTATCAAAGGAGTGTAGTTGTTGCAGTTCTGTGAACTGTGATCCTGTGAGATACCCCGTCTTTGCAAAAAAAGTTGCCGTCTTGTCTGAACTGTCTTTAGATGTTAGAGTGTTTCTTGACTTTAGCGTTTTAAAAGTCCTTTCAAAGTCTTCTTGTGGGAGCAGGGTAAGCATTACTCACTTGCTGATGGGCTGCCTGGCTCATGTATACTTACCTGCTCATTAGCAGTCCTGCTGAAAATCTGACAGGCTGACTGACAGGCTGATTGACTTAGTGGCCCAACACTGGCAGCTGCTCAGCGTGAAGACAGGTAGGAGTACGATAACCAGAGAGAGGGAGGGTGTGAGTGTTTTAAGGTCCTCGGGTGTTCACTTACCCTTTTCCCTCAATCTTTGCCTTCCTGTCCCCTACTGCCTTGAAATAAAGTGTTAGCCCCCTTTAGTACAAGATAATGTGTTCATAACCACATTAAAAAAAGACATGTTTTGGTGTTTGATAGTTGTTTGACTTTCTTATTTTGTGGTGGTGACAATCACAACATACATGATCTAAGGCTGTAGTAAAGACAGAAGCACCTCAACTCTCAGACTGAGAACGTTGGAAACTTTTTTAGTGTTTTTAATGGATTAAATGAGCTGTTTGGCTTTGAATTCAGATTTAAATGAGAGGAGTCTGTTGATCATTCTGATCTTTGTGAAAGATGAAACGCCAAAGGTTCATTTTAAAGAGTCTACATCCTGCCATGATTTGTTCATGCATTAGTCTTTGCACGATGACAAACTTAAGAAGAAAATGTGTTTACTCTGGATATTTATGACTGATGATTGCCATAATGAAATACACACTGTATCATCATGACCAGCCAATTAATACTGAACATTATGAGTAAACTGTTACTTTAACCCTTAATGAACTGAGTGCCCATTTAGTCATGGAGTTATCTGATTTAAACAATAATGTTTCTTACTGTAACACCAAACTGCTCAGCAACATATCCACTTGTTTGTTCATAATGGAAAGTTGTCTTTAGTTTAATTTTTGAATTAAAGTTGAACGCTCGGCTCAGAGCAGCATGAAAATATTAATGTATTCTAAGTCAGATTTAGCTTTGAGTCGAGCTCACTGAAGTATTGTTTTGAAGTATTTTCCCCCAACAACACACACACACACACACACACACACACACACACACACACACACACACACACACACACACACACACACACACACACGCATTCTTTGTTGCTGGTCCGAGGCCTCAGGCTACCAGACATTAAACCTGAGGCCATCACAGGTGGCGGGGCCATGCCCCCCCCCCCAGGAGAGAGACAACGCCCTCATTTGGCAACAATACATACATTTGATGTATACACCTCAAAGCCAGACAGTCGAATCCCTCGAGTCATATTAGAATGATATTTTGATCTGTACTGTTCTTCAGAGATTGACATTTCTGTCTGACTCTGACATGAGTGTGCAGGATAATGTTTGGCAGTAAAAAAAACTCCCTCTTTGTAGTTGACAATGAAATATTGATATGGAAAAGTGGATCCCTCTCAGCACACGCTGGAATCGACAGGCTCACAATCCCAACTTGTCAAATCTTGTAGATTGGTTAAAAAGATGGAGCAATATAGTTCTGTATTAAAGTTGAAGTTTTGATGTTCAATCATACAGAGTAACTTTTGAAATTTTGAAAGTCTCATTAAGATGACGAATTAGACAAGCAGGGAGTGAAGAAGTGTGTGATAGTAAACCCAAAACAAACAGGATAGGTTAATACAATAATATGATGCTCATTAACGAGAAAGGTTTCTGGTCTCCCCAGATTATCCTCAAGGCAGAGACTTTCTGAGCTCTGCATCATATCGGTGTCAGATGAGAGCTCATGGCATCCTCAGAGGATTTGATTTTCTTAGATCTTTTTTCACCAACACCCTCGTCTGGAGTCATTAGGATCAGCGTGAACAAGAGGACACTATAAATGCTGAAACTGCTGCTGGTTAATGATGATAGGTCTGGCCTTGTTGAAGGTATAAAATACCTGATTTCCATCCGTCTTGAAGACAGAGGATACGTGGCCTTGTGAAGGATACGGCCCTCCCACTCTGTCTGCTCCACTCCACTTTCTATTCCTCGTTCCCTCCATCACTTTCCACCAGGGAGGCCAGAGATGTTTGAAGCGTTTCCTTTTTTCTTTTCTGGCCTCTCCGTCTCTCTCTCTCTGTGTCGAGGTCCCTGGATGTGGAGTTTTTAATTACTCTCTCCTGGCTTTGTGCATAACCAATGAAAGATTGAAGGGCACTTCCCTCTGAAAGGCACGCTTAGAATATGGGTTTTTCTAATACCATTGCTTTGGGAGATGAATACTAATACACAAACTGTGACTTTTTGTGCTTTTGTGTCTATCTGCCTTTGGGTTCTTATATGTGTGTGTGTGTGTGTGTGTGTGTGTGTGTGTGTGTGTGTGTGTGTGTGTGTGTGTGTGTGTGTGCGTGTTTTTGTGGGAGAGACAGACCGTCTGGCCGTTGTTTTGCATGTGAATCGGGGCGGAGGAGGAACAGCATTATTAGATTGGGGTGTGCAGAGTGGTGGGGATGGGCAGGGTGACGACTGCCTGAGCAGGTGAGTTCATTGCACTGATTCGATTTCATGCAGAGAAGTTTGCGGGTGCAACACCTCAAGGTGCCCCCCCGAGACTCTGTTTAGGCAGCAAAATGAATATAAAGTGGCATGAAAATCAATAGAGGCTATCATATCTAAGTGTTGAGCTACAAAAACCAGTGTGGGTCCTGCCCGAGCTCTCTGTGCCGTCAACCCAAAAGTACATCGTCCTTCAGAGCAACAACAACAGAGCGGTCAACCAAGGACACGATTAGTCTTCATTTGTAAAAGTGGGGGGAGGGCGCACAGTTAAGTTAAAGGAAATGTTTAACCCAATGGACAAAAACACAAACACAATGTCTCTTTCTTTAAACTCACTGTAGGGGTGATAGCTCTGTAAATGAAACACGGCCTCACACCAGGTGATAGACTCTGAACTGATTCTGCACACAAAGAAGTGGACATGATAACTGATGTGATTAGATTGAAACATGTAGATGTGTTGATGGAACAAGATGAGTTCATGGGTCTGAACAGTGTTAATCAGTGTCAGATGATTGGTGGTAATTCAGCCCATCACGTTTCTTGCTTTCTCATGGACGCCCACCTTAATTGCTTTCATGAATCTGTCATTTTCCCTCCTTTCCTCCCTCCCTCCCTCCCTCACCCCTTCACTCTTAAGTTGCAGACAGGGAAGGTCTTCTTTCTTGTTTATTTCCCAGGGCTGAGTAAGGTTGAATTGTATGAATGACCACAGGTTATAAGGTATTAATATACACGGCAGAATTCAGGAATGTTCCCCCTCTGTCAGCACTGTGCAGGTAGCACTCGCACAGGGCGCCCTAATATGTGTGAATTCATTTCCCCAAACGCAGGAGGAAAACTTCAAAGGCTCGGAGGAGAACTCGGCCGAGTGGATTTGAAAGGGATGAAACTCTAATCTGGTTCAACTTTGCTTGCTTTGTATGTTTTCTCACTGCCTCTTTGCCCATTCTTTTCTCTGACACCCCCCTCACCCACCTTGTCTGTTTTCTTCCCCCAGCAGCGATTCTCCTGTGTTGAGCTGCTTTGCTCTCAAAAAAGTGAGAGAAATGATGACTTTAATGTTTTAGCGAGAACAGCAGCGTAAACCAATCTCAGGACTTGCGTTTGCTTGTTTGGGGATTATATTTCTTTAAGCCTGTCATCTTCCTGCTCCCCCCGTGTATAAACTCCCCTCCCCTCCCCTCTCCTTCCAACCACACCCATCTTCTCCCCTCACACATCACAGTTATGAATGTGACCATGCAGCCGATGTGTTTCAGCATCTTTCTGCATCACATCTGCTTTGAGGTGTGTCATGGTGTCAGACTTTGCGGTGCTCTTTCCGTGCATGAGCCTCGTGTGACAGCACCTGAAATATGCATATGCTTCAGAAGCGCTGCGGGGCGCCATCGGAGGGCTATTCTGAATGCTAGTGATGGCAGGCCAGAGTGCTGGAGACCTATTCTCTGAATATTTGATGGTCGTAATGAGCAGGAAAAAAATACAGGACTAAGCACTTTGTTGGTGTGTTTGACTCGTGGTGTCGAGGAATAATGGACGGCAGGAAGCGGATGAAATATTGAAGACTCTGTGATAACTCTACAGCAAGAGGACGAAAGGGTTCTCCTGTGTGACGTTGCCTGCAGTTGAGAAGAAACGACAAGTAGAGGTCACGCTCCAAAGATAGATGCCAGCAGCATTTTGAAACATCGGCCAAATAAACCAATGAGCCCAGAATTCGGTGAAATGCAATTTAACACAACTGACCACAGTCTTTATCAGCTCTGACACTTCCACTATTAAACATGTTTTCTTTCAAATTTTAAAAATACAACCCCACCCTCATTCCCCCTCCCTCAAATACAACCCCCGCTCCCTTCCAACGATGTGCCTTCATCAGGCTTCAATGCAAATATTGTGCAAATTGAATCTATGGTTCCAATTTAATATGACATCAACATGTAATGTTTAGATTAGGGCTGAATGATGCTGGAACAAAATGTCCTTTCAGGCACAAGCTTTCCAATGAGTTATTGTACATTATTTATTACAAATCAACAACTAACTCGACTGAGAGCGAGGGGCAGGCTGGTGATCACGTGTAGTCCCATTTAAGTGTCGACTTAATCGCTCATGGATTCCCTCTGACATCACTTTGTAACATTTCTGACAACATCACCCAACAGTCGGGTGAAAGGGGCACTCATGTTTTTCTCCTCTCTCCTTTTCAGAATATAAGAGAACTTCTTCAGAGCATAACAATCACTGATTTCTCTCAGTCACTGGTCTAACACCTAACTTTGATCAATTAATTTAATTGATTACGTGTTTTATGTCTTGGTTTTGGATAGGGTGGCCGGTTATAACACCAAAATAAATATTTGAGGATCAAGAGGTAGCTTTACCTTGTGCATTTTTTAAAAATGTATTTGTTAAATCTTGCACCAAAGAGTTTCTATCTCTTTTTGCATTGCCACACATAGCGGGCGACATGTCATCATTTTGGCTGCATAGTCAGGTTTTTGTGGCCCAGGCTGTCAAATCCTGAACCGTTATTATAACAGGAAATGAAAAAGCCTTGCACTGTCACTGACATGTAAAGTGTATTAGCAACGAATTGATCAGTCTGCTACTATTGGAAAATATCAAAGTCAGTGATGGATTGTTAAAGGATCCATGACTGATAAATGGAAGGTGTCAGAGGAGGTGAATGGATGGATGGACAGATGGATGGTGTGTGGGTGAAGGATAGTGGCTCATGGCTATCACTCAATAAGTTCAGAGTTCCCGGAGTTTCATGTGGCGTAAGTGGCTTTCACAGTTTTCATCGTTACTGTACCTGTAATAACTTTGTGCCCCTGGTGCCCTTGCAATAAAATGATGATGGATGACAGGGAGGGGAGATGAAACCTGGACTGTTTTGTGTGTGGCAGGGTGGGTGTGATTGTATCGTGGCAAACACAGTAAGTGTGAAAGTTATAGCAGGCATTGCATTTTTTATTATATATTATATATCCTTGTTTCATTTTTAAGGGAGCAATATGTAACTCTGACCCCTAGTGTTTAAAATGGGTACTGCAGTCCAAAATCAAAACATTGTAGAGAGCTGTCTCCCCCCCCCCCCTCCTCTCCAGAGTCCATGCTCACACAGGTCACCATGTGGTGGACTCTGAAGCTTCAGTATTTATCCAGCTCTGCATGGGTCTGTAAACCTTTCTGTGTTCTAACCTCTCTCCATTTTTCAAAAGCATCTCCAATATTGATCCTAGTTTGAGCACGTTTCTGCTCGTGGAGCTTATTAGAAACATGCAGAGGCTTTTTAGGTCGGGTACAATCACTTCTATCTGAACCACTTCTCTTGACCACTTCCATCGCTGCAACACCTGTTGGTTTGACCTGATAACTGCTCTCATATCTGACAAACCGAGGGGCGTCCCAAACAGCCATGTGGGGGGTTACCTTAAAACCGCCTACCTTCTCTGGTCCAAACAAATCCAGATCATTCAGGAGCAGAATCTAAAGTTAGAAGGAGGACATACTGGCTGCTGCATTGTTGTCAGAGAAGCCAGCACTTCAACATAGCATGTTTCCTTAATGTCTGATCAGATAGTAAGATACCTTTATCATTTCATTCAGTATATCTTACTGATTGCTCCTTTAAGAGATGTCTGCACAGCCTTTCAAGTAATCTCAATAAATGTAATTCATCTGCTAATTCTTTAAATTATAATCTCTGTTTATTATTCTCATGCTAAATTTAAGCTTTTAACTGGAAGAGAAAGAAATGGTGCGACACCCAAATGAATAGAAAACAAACCTTGCCTACAAGGTGTGACTTTTGTGCAGCAATAAATATTCACAGCAGGAATGACTTTAGATGTTCTCTTTAATTGAACGTGCGGATTGAGCGGACAGGTTTCCCGCAGGTCGACTCGTGTCAGCCGTCCCCTCCACTTGGCTGTAAAGAGGCTGTGGTGGCAGATATGGATTAGCGTCAGAGCATCTCGGGGCAGGTATTACATGTCTGTGGTGGCACTGCCAGCGCTGCCCTCTGACTGCTAATAGCCTCTGTTGTCTTTCGTCTGTGGAGTGTCGCTTTGAAAGCGCTATGGGACAAATGTTTTGTACCACTGCCAGTCCCAATGTTTCCTGGCAGATCACAGGTTTTGAGAGGTGGAAGGGTGTGTTTGGAGGAGGAAAGGGGTCGAGGAGGGGAGAAAGGAGATTGAGGGAGGTTGTCAAAACAGCTCCTCATCCCCTCCTCAGCTGCTTCCTCTCCGTCTCTTCTCCTTCTCCACCCTTGCTGCCAAACGCAGGAAAGAGATCAAAGGAGGCCAACATGAAAGGCATCCCCGAGATTCTGTTTTTTCGGTGCCCCGTTTCCTCGCTCTCTCTGTTACTGATATGGAAATGCTGAATCCCAAATACAGCCTGTACCAAGACTGCGGAGGATGCCCATCCTCCTCTCCTCTTCTCTCCTCCTCTTCTTCTTCTCACCCCTTCATCATCCTCCCTCTCCATCCTCTGCTCTCTCCTCAGCCCTCAGGCTTGTAGGTAGATAGCGTTTGATTGGCAGCTGCTGTGACAGTCAGTGGAACCGGCTGAGAGTAGATGAGTGTCAGCCTTGCTCCAGGGGCTTAAGGCAGCAGCAGTGTTGTAGCTCCCTGCTGGAGAGAGAGGGCCATGAAATAAGACTCAGTCACTTCTTCTCCTTTTCCTCGCTTCTCTCAACTGAAGCAGGTGGCAGCTAAATAGGTTTTTCAAATCGCTCCTGAGTTTATCCTGTGCCTGGAAACTGGAACATTTCTTCAGCTCACATCGTGTCACGAGCTTTCCATCTCTCATTTCTCTTTACCTGCCTTTGGATTTCATCTGAATGTGTCTTGTGCTGCAGTTTGTAGCATCTTGCTACTCAAATTCTTCCTTTAGTGCTTCCCTCCATCCCTACACTCTGAATCCTCATCCGTAGCTTTAATGCCACTTGACAATTAGCCATGCTGTTCCCATTTAGGCATCTATATAAAAACTTTTCCGTCTTTAGAAAAACTTTGGAATAAAAACTCTACGCCTGCTTCAGAGTAGCCACAGGGGGGAACTCTGCAAATAAAAAAATATTGAAATGTGAAATCGTCTCAGTTCTTAAGTAGCTGTGACGAATGCCCAGATGGAGGGAAGACGTTAGCGGGATGTCTTTGCTGGGTTTGCAGTTTGAACTCTGTCCTGTCAACACAGGGAGTTGCGTCAGTTTTTCCGTCCAGCCAAGAGTGCCCACCGTCCCCGCCTCACAGACAGAAGAGTGAAACATGATGGCGAGAACTGTGAGAGAAAAGAGAGTATGCGGCTTCATGGGACACTGTTTGAAATCTGGCAGCCCAGACCAAAGATGGTAAACAGATGTTTATTGATGATAAGTGAGTTAGTGAAACTGGGAAGAGTCTCTCTTTCCCAGCTTTTTATTTCATCCTTGTTTGGTCAGAACAACTGGCCACAAGCCATGCTGGAACGTATGTAAATGGTGATTTGGATTTTCATAACTGGGTGTTTTAGATAAGCACACGCAAATAAATATACATAAAAAACCATGCCATGCCTGCTGCCCTATACGTTGTCATTATCACTTATTTGGTTGAACCACCAATCAGTATTTATTGACCCTTACCATTTAGAGCCGGTCCAGACCACATACTGTATAAAACATGGACGTAGTCTCAGTGACGTCACCCATTGGTTTCAGGAAAGGCGTTTTAAAGCCAAGTGATGGCGCTATACAAATAATGATTGATAGATTGATGTTGGATATTTGAAGAATTTCACACAAAAATTGCGGTTTACTTTGTGTAGGATATGATGGGAACCTGGTAGAAACATTAGGTTTCTAGGTTCTAGGTTCAACATTGGAAAGCCGTCTCAAATGACATTTTTTTACTGTTCTTTTTCTTTAGAGGTTAATTGGACAGATCAGAATGGACAGTGGAAATGAATCAAGAAAAAAAAAAAAAGTTGTTTACCCACCAGAAATGAGAAATGTTGTGTCTGAACAGTGCTAACTTTTTATGTCTCCTTGAATTCAGGAGATGGACAAGCACTTTCAAGAGGCCATAAATATTAAACGCAGGATAAATGCAGGAACCATGTGATTACAAAGTGGAGCGTGTGTGACTGAGTTTTAGCTGTATGTGTCAGATACCCACAGAGTGCTCTGGAGTGTCTGCTGAAAGGATGCAAAGACACAACAAAGTGGACCTAATTAGAGGGATTTGGAATGTATTTAAAAATGAATCACACACCAACAACAGTATTCAACACGTCTTGAAACGGGCAGCTGGCAGAGCAGAGGGCTAGTCTGCTTGCTCAATACTCCCAGAAACATATGAATGGGAGGCCTGATTACTTTGTCGCTAATGATTCACTGGCTCGCACATGCACACAGGCGGCGTAAACACGTCTTAGGACAAGCCGTTACTTACTCTACTTACTTATTCTGTGTTCATGGATGTTCCCCTCATTAGTATCTCTACGATGGTAAAAGCAAAAACACAACTTCACCTTTCAAATTTAAAATATAGTGTGAACATTTTAAAGGTCACCCCGGCCTACATCTGTATATGTTCTTTTTCTGATGTGAATATATATGATACTGATGAGGATTTTGAATGCTTATAAAGTCTCAACAAACTAGGACAAGAATCTGCATAGATCAAGACGCCATGATAATTGTAAATACGTCTCAAAATGTTGTCAAAATGTGTAAAAAAATCATGTATGCTGCGATCAAATTCTGCTCTTTAAAAAGCACTCTTGATGTAATAGATTTCTTTTTTAAGTTATATTTTTGGGCCTTTTTGCCTTCACTGGACAGGACAGCTGCAAAGAGACAGAAAACACTGGGAGGACAGAATAGGGGGACGACATGCAGCAAAGGGCAGAGGTCTGATTAAGACCCACAGCCGCTGCAACGAGGACCTTGGCCGCTGTACATGGGCGTGCGTCACAATCGCCAGGCCATCCGGCGCCCCTTAACAAAATATTGCTGATCGCTCCAGAAGGGATAAGATAGTTTTTGAGATATGCTTTGTAATATCGTTTAGTAGTTTCATTTGTAATGGATTCATGAATGTGACCTTTTCTAGTCTTCTGACTACTCAAAGCTCTTTTACACCACAGGTCACACCTACACATTCACACACTGATGGTAGAGACTGCTGTGTAAAGAGTCCATCAGAAGAAACTAATCCCATTCATACACATTCACACGCCGCCACCAAAGCAGCAGGGTTATGAATGTCTTGCCCAAGGTCACATCGGACACGTTGCTGCAGGAGCTGGGGATTAAACCCCTGACCTCCCAGTAGAGAGACGACCGACTCTACCAGCTGACCCACAGCCGTCCCTTTTTGGTATCGTTTGGTATACTTGTTGTTGTATACATTTTGGGGAACCTTTAAATGCTCAATATACCTAAACATGTGTAGATGATATTACATTTTGTGAGGTTTGCATTCAGTATTACAATTTTTTTTATTTCAAACATTTACATTCATGATCTATTTACGTTTATTTTCTATTTGAATCTACCCACATGTCTCCCACAGAGTCTTCACTCTCAGCAACCGGCATGTTTTTAAAAAAAAAATCACATTTCACACCACATGTTCAATTATTTAATGAAACCATGAGTGACTGAAAAACATGATGATGCAAAAGATGGAAACCTTAGCTTTCCTTTGAAATAAGAATGCTCGCCCTGGCTGTTATTGATGTTTTATTTGAGATCTATTTGATCAGGATATCACATGAAAAACCATCTTTAATAGATTCCCCTTACAAGGTCTGTCTTTAGGGGGGGAATGGAGGTAACCAAACTGTTTATCATGTCAGATAGATGTAACACACTTTGCTTATTACCTGTGTTTGCCCTTGAACACATCGTGTTTTCTCATGCTTTAAAATGTGAATTTACATATTTACCAACAAGCAAACCCTTCTGCAAATTACCTCCTTTAACGCCGCCTTTCCGATATTAATGCCTTCTTTTTCCGTAGCACCGGATCTCTCTCTCTCCTTTTTGATTTCCCTCTCTGGTGCACTGAGAGAGTTTGTGATAAATCCCCTTACAAGCTGAGGAATGTAATTTCAAGATCAGAATGAGACGTGATTACAGTGAGATTGTGGGAGCCTTCAGTGATTGAGCACGTCCTCCAAAAAAAACTGCATCATGGTGTGAGAAAAACATGTAAGGGTAAAAAAAAAGAAAAAAAGCAGACTGATTTAACCGTGCAGAGGCAGTGTGAGAGAAGTCACCGTGAATCACTGCAACAGTTAAAGCACACGCTCGTACTCACATGAGGGCATCAATCCAGACGCAGACACACAAACACATGCACACTTAAGCATCATCCTCTGCATTAAATCAAAGAGAAGAGCAGGGGGGGCTTGCTAAACTTGTTTATATGCAGATTTCCGTGCATTGAGGTGATGAAAAAACAGCAAATACATGGAAAACACTTGTGCTATTTTTAACCCTCAGACAAATACGATGTGAGAAAGCTGCTTGCTCCCATCGGCGACTAATGCTCTCTTTGTTGGTTTGCTCTCCTCACATCCATGGCCTCCCATTACAAAGATTTGCTGGTGGCACAAAGACATGAAAAGGAACTCTTCTGTCGTCTGTAATATACGTATTATTGTTGTGTGTGGCATGTTTCAGTATCAGGCTGCTGCTGCTGCTCTGTCTGGATGGTATAAGAGTTTAATCCTCCTGTTAGAGGTTTAGGAAAAGGCCATGCTGGCAAGGAAAGCGCTTGGCAGTGTTACCTCTGCTTCCAACATTGCAGGGTGTACGTCTGCCTTGCTATCTGTGTCACGCTCTCACTCTCTTGCACTCCCATGTCGCCAGTGAGCGTTCACCGGTCTAGTTTTCTTCATCCCGACTAAAAGGAAACACATCTTATATTTCTCTCATCCCAGTTCTGACTCCTACTTGGTGTCCAGGTTGGCTGCGGCGGTGAGCAGTGTGTGGTTAGACTCTGGTTATTATGAGATGTCATATTACTGCCTGTCAACAAAGGCAGCGTATCACCTTTGTGGGAATGTGAGCAGCAGTTTAGTGTGGGAGCCAAACCTGGCAACGCAGAAACAACATGGCTGCAGATGCTACAGGATTATACTTGAGAGAGAGAGAGAGAGAGAGAGAGAGAGTGAGACTGAGAGAGAGAGAGAGAGAGAAACTGAGAGAGAGAGTGAGAGACTGTTGCAACAATATTTACAACAAGATTTGGTGCTTTGGGTGAATGACAAATTTCAAAACCAACACACCTGTATGCAGAAAAGATCCTTTGACTTGATATTGTCACACACCTTTATCTTCTCATTTCTAACCAAACAACACCAAAACAAACTCTCTTGTCTCTTATGCATTTGGTCTTTGTGCATGGTGTCTCTTTGGCATGTGGCAGGCTGTGTAATGTCTTCTTCATGTTTAGAATTGATGCATATTTGAAATTGACTGGAGGTCCACATTGAGTCAGGACGGCCCCTGACCACTATCCGCCCACCCCTTGTCTAATCAGATCTCTAGTTTATAAAGCATGTACAACTAGTCATGTGCGTATATTTTGGCTTTAATCAAATACATCATTTCTTTTAATCATTCCTCACACTGATGTTCCGCTCTCTCTCTCTCTCTGCAGCTGGTTGCCGTCTATGAAGAGCAGGATCCTCACAATGGAGGGGACGGTACGAGTGCCAGCTCAGGTACCCAGAGCCCCGAACCTTTCGCCAGCGATATGAGCTCAGCATCGGCCTTTCAGCCCTACCAGGCCAACAGCGAGATCGAGGTCACCCCGTCCGCTCTGCGATCCAGTGAGTCCAATGAAAACATGATCATGATTAGTTCACTACTTTGGCTTTATACCTTGTTGTTGTGGGGGCACGCGACATAACCACTAGGCTATCCGGCGCCGCCACTTACTCCTTACTAATTCTTAGTTGTTTCACATAGAATAATATAACCAGTGTTCCTGCTTGAACTCAGCTCAGTAAAGGTAAGCTCCCAGGCTGTCACAATGTTTGACATTCATGCTACTCGGAGGACTTTTGACTCTTGTAACTGGACAAAGAGAACATGAATTTACGTTGGCCAGAATGTAAAAAAAGAGTAAACTTTTTCTACTTAACAACAAGCCGGCCGGCGTCTGTTTTGCATAACATGCTTCAGGTGTTTTGTGTGGGGTC
This sequence comes from Labrus mixtus, assembly GCF_963584025.1. Classification (NCBI taxonomy): domain Eukaryota; kingdom Metazoa; phylum Chordata; class Actinopteri; order Labriformes; family Labridae; genus Labrus; species Labrus mixtus. The sequence goes on from NC_083630.1 coordinate 4,178,069, forward strand.
GAGTGTCTGTGTGGAGTGTCCAGGGAACGCTCGTGTTCTGACGTGGACAGACAGGTAGAAACTGAGACAGCGGAAGGTATGGAGACACACTTGGCTGCTCAGTCATGCATGAGCAAGAGCACACATGCCAGAGCAAGACGGACATACACACACACACACACACACACACACACACACACACACACACACACACACACACACACACACCCGTAAAAAATGGGCACACACAAGTCAGTGACTCAGTCGTGGCTCATGTCCACACATTCATGTCCCATGAAGTGGAACCAGTGAGCTGGTGCAGAGCTGTCTGAGACTTCAAAAGGACATCTGAGACATTCAAACCAGAACTCTTATACGGGCATGGATTCACACACACACACACACACACACACACACACACACACACACACACACACACACACACACACACACACACACACACACACACACACACACACACACACACACATGCACATGATTGAACAGTACTCTCCTGCCCTAACATAGGAGCGCACTCCATCTACCTTCAACCTGCCTGCTGGAGTGTGGAGATTCATGGAAATTGTTCCAGAGAATAAATCAATGACAATCTCAAAGAGTAGAGGCACAGTGTGAAAGAAAGGTAATCTTAACTTATATCTGAAGCACTCGCATGTTCCTGAGAGTCATTTGGGTGTGTTGAATCACACTGATGACGCAGAAACTTCTAAAACTTTACATACATGATGACCCTAACCGCTAATGGCCACTTGAGGCCGGCTCCAAAAGTGAGTCAATCCTCATAGATCCCTTAAAGGCAGAGATGGTCATTTCCTTCAGATACACTTTTTAAGATTTTGGTTGAAATTGTCTTTAGGTCCTGACAGAAATTAATAACTCATGTTCTCTGAAAAAGGAACAGAGAAGATCCGTCATCTGTAGCAGTTGTAAGCCTTTAAATACATTGCGGGGCGCTGGTGGCGCATTGGTTAGTGTGCGTGCCCCATGTATGGAAGCTATAGTCCTCCAAGCGGGTGGCCCAGGTGGCTCCTGCATGTCATTCCCCATTCTCTCTCTCTCCCTGATTTCTGACTCTATCCACTGTCCCATCGCTACAATAAACGCCCAAAAATAAATCTTAAAAAAAAAAAAAAAAAAAAAGAGTTAGGTTTTGCATCGTTTGCAGGTTATATTTGAGACTTTGTATAATGCACATTCTCCACCTACGAGTTCTGATCTCCATGGAGAAAGTTACTCAAAAGTTATGTGTGTCGTTTATAATCGAATGAGCTGTCGAGACAGCTGTACAGATGGACAGACTGACTGGCATCAGATGCACACTTACAGGAAGATGAACAAGATGGACAGGTCCCTCCAGGGACGAGGATGAGCAAATTACCGGCATCTATATTGCAAATCAGACATCAAAGCGCCCTCGCAGCTGTGCTCTGAGGCGGAGAATTATGGCTCTTTAAAATCATCATCTCTTCAAGCCATATTGATTGTTTTCTCTCCGCCTACAACTCCCAAAGTCCCACACTCTCCCCTCTTGCTTTCTTTCTGTCCTCCCACCCCTCCTTTGCCTTCATCTTGGGAGCCCCATTTTAGATTTCCGTGCTAACATGAGCCGCGCAGGTCAAACTGCTAATAATTGGATTGGAGATGAGATGTAAATTACAATAATGAATGTAATTTTCCCGTAATTATACGCATGCTGGAGCTGCCTCTGCCTCGGCTCACTACTAAATTGTATTCTTCAGAAGTAGAAGAAAATGTCTGAAAGTTTAAATTAACTCTGGATCTTAGCAGTGCTTGTAGCTTTGAAATAAATATTCTGGTGTCTTTTACATTCTGCCTTTTGTTAGAGCCAGAGTTAACTTTATACTTATGGTAGTCAGTTAACATTAGCATACTTTTCCTTCATTTTAACCATTGTTTGACAGTCACAAGTGTCACAATTGGTCCCTGAGTTATGGCAATGATGTAATATGCAATATGTAAACTCCTATATGAATCCCTTTTGCTCCTTGCTTCTTCCCCCTGCAGACACATAGATAATTACACATCATTCAGACTCTCCATTTGTAAAGGTGGTGATCAACATTTATCTTAAGTGTCCATATCAAGCTCTATTGTACCAGGTCTGAGGTCTCGAGGACAAAATCAGCCTGAATATCGAGTTGATGGAGGTCAGGTTATTTTATATTGAACGAAGGGCAAATTCAAAAGTTTAAGTTTCAACTGCCACACTTGAAAGTATCTTTTCACTATGAAGATAACAGTGCACATGTTAAAGAAAGGGTTCAAACCCTGGTTCTTTTCTCATTCCTGAACAGCTGATTGATGTTTTCTTAAGGTTATGAAATATAAGATGTTCTTTATTGATACTGCGAGGGTGAAATTAAATTCTATTCAATGATATTACACTCTTTTGTTGAACATGCTCAAACACACATACACACATCTGCACAAACAGGATCCTGTGGACATGTACTGATGGAGAGATGTCAGAGTGAGGGAGCCGCCCACAGCGAGCGCTCCTGAGCTGGCGGGGGGATGGGGTTTGGGGTGGGTGCCTTGCTCAAGGGCAACTCTGCAGTGCTCAGGAAGTGATCTGGTCTTTGAATCCAACAAAGACTGGGCGTCAACTCTAGAGACTGTGTACCTTCTTTGAATCTGACTTCACAGATAACTTTATGTAATGATTCCTTCACTGTGCGGTTATTTATTTTTTAGATTGATCTGGCACTTGCTCAGGCAAAAAGCAACAAATAAGACAAACTGAATCACTTTTGACGGACATGAATCAAACGATCATGCGTCAAGGTTCTATGATTGACCCTTTGCAGAAATATAGACAACAGATGCATTTCTATTTTTTCCTTTAAGTAGGGACCACTTTCAGACCACTCGCACTTATCCCCCTAAAGAAGGACAGTGCTGGTGATGAAATGTCCAGTCATGCACTGGCCTGGTCTTGTGGTCCTTGGATCTCTGCCTTGTTGTTCCTTGAAGCTCCACGGTGACAAGGGTGGCAGGCTATTAGAGAGATTGCCTGACACACCTTCAAAGATGAGAGACTTCATTTAATCAATTAAGGCTTAGTGGTCTATCCGCTGAGGAGGCTTCCTGCAGCCATCCAAGGCCATATAAAAGTCACTACGCAATAGGTGATGCTCAGTGACAACACAGTGACTAACAACATGGTTAAATTCCCTTTTTGCAAAACAAAGATGTAAAATTATGAAACTAGTTCTTAAAGGGTTTTGAGATATCGTGTGAAGTTATTTGTACATCAGTTTTCACCTTTTTAAGATCTTCCTCTCTGCCTCAAGGGTTTAACAAGTGGACTGCTTCTTCATCCTGGGATCTCCCGGGGGGTTTGGGCGAACTTCCAGAGGCTGTGATTGTCAATTATAGATAAACTAGCAGGTTTAGGTTTTGGAACCACATGCAGCTCGGTCTGATAGCAGGCACTGATACTTATCACTCCCATCTGTCCTCTCACTCTAACTCTCTGGTCCAGAACTACCTCTTCAATCTCTCACTTCAGCGGTAAGCAGACGGTGCGGCGCGATCTCGGGGCTGAGTTATCAGAAGAATCACAGAGTTGATAATGTTGGCAGTGTGTGCGTCTGCTGATTGGTCCTGTCTGATGGTTAAACCTTCTCACGTCTGGCGGTCCCCTGCTTCTCTTTTTTACTTTTAGTTCACTTCTTGCTGTCACTTCATCGTAAAAATTTTAACTTCACTTAAAGTACACAGGACGACCCATCATCACAGAGTGGTATAGTCACTGGGTGATGGCCATAGACTGTATTCAACATGCATGAAGTCTGTGATGTCACCAACTGGTTTCTGAAGAGGCATTTTGAAGCCAAACGTTTGGCAGTCGCCATGTTGGAAATGATTTCTCTAAAGCCTTAAGCCTCCTTGCAAAAAGCTACAATGCACCAACCTGTCAGTCAAATGAGCCAAACTTCTAATAATGAAAAACTCTTAGCTTTAATTAAAAAATAAAGGAATGGGTTATACGAAAAGGTAACTTCTCACATAATGTGTCTAAGTAAGAAATGAGCTATGGGGCCAAAAACTGATTTTTTAACAAGTTTGAAGTTTGAACATGTTTGTTTCTGCTGTAAAGATTGTGTTTTAATATGGGTGTTATGGGGCTTCTGGGGCTTTTGGAACCAGTCTCAAGTGGACACATGAGGAACTGCACTTTTTTTTTGTTGCACTCATAGCCATGGGCTTCATTTTTCAATGCAGGGACATGCCACTTATTGATGACAAGTTAAGCTTTGAGTATGAAAAAATGTGGCAGTGTAATCACAAACGGCTAACTTGAACCTTAGGTACTGGGTAGTGATCACGCTTCACGTCCATGGACTGGGCTAATGGACTGAAAGGTTTTATCGTACAAAAGGAAAACAAAGACAGCAGCACAGTGCTTACAACTTTCCCTGCAAACTACCTCTGTAAAATTGCTTTCTACACAAACAAAAAGGCAGAGCAGAATGAATGAAAGAAACACTCTCCATTCCTCACTGAGTTTTATCATTACAGGACATGGAATTGCTTTTTTTTTCAAATGGTGAGCTTTGTTTTCTGCTCTCTGTTTTTATATCTGGCCTCGGGAAGAGGTGATGACTGTTTCAGGATTCTTTGTTTTGTAGTGTGGGTGACACTCTCCATCATCATGACACACGACCATGACCTTATCTTTTAAGTGAACATGGAGCATAAACTAAGTATCTGTTAAGCTCTGCTTCAGTGTAAGAAAATATCATAACAGGCCTTCAGTTCTTTGTGCATTTCAGGCTACCTAACAGTTGAATAGGCTATGAAGTTTTGTGTTTGGGATCCTGCAAGAATAAGTTAAATGTCACTTTATGTGTCAACAGTGTAGAGCTCAATATCACGCATTAGTTGTTACTGTTAGTATTCTTACCTATTGCTGCTATAACTGAATGTTTGCTGGTCTTTTCAGGCCTACCTTTATGCCTTTATCTCGAGATTGGACAGTGGATAGAGTCAGAAACCGTGGAGAGAGAGAGAGAGAGAGAGAGAGAGAGAGAGAGAGAGAGAGAGAGAGAGTGGGGAACACCATGTGGGAGAGGAGCCACAGGTTAAATTCAAACGCTCTGGAGAACTTAAGAACTTAACCACTAGGCCACTGGCACCCCCTGCAATTATTTTTCATGCAGAATCCAAAATATTTCTCATTTATGACAAAGACAAAAGAAATGATAATCCTAGCAAATTCAACAGGGTCCTTGCACTGATTAATGCATGAGCATAATTGAATGTTCTTTAATGCATCTCCTCTCTACTTAGCTAAGCAAGGCACTATTGTTCCAATGGACCAGGAATTGATCCATTCCTAAGATAAAAAACACAGTGTTTTGCATGTACGGGGAAATGAAAGGGAGTATGGATGTGTCTATGCTATGGGAGCCCTTGGACCCACTCAACCCATCTCCAACAACGATCCACAACCACTTCAGCCGTGCATCAGCGCTCTCAAAGTAGCTCCAGAGTAGAGTACATACTCAGCAGTGAAGATGTCGAGATAGCATGCTCATCATTAGCACGCTGAAAAGCACTTTCAAACCCATCAGCCCTCGTGAGACTCTAAACCGCCTTACTCTACCTGAGTTAGTGGAGAGGCTATTAGTTATGTCAACTTTTAATCATAGTGCAGCTTGTAGAGGGGAGAGAGGGAGTGCCCAGTGTGGGTCTTTAAACTGCTGAGGAGTGGGTGTTCAGTTCACAATCACTGGGAATATTAGTCATAAAAAAAATAAACTCATACTGTCATAATATCTTCCAGGGCTTATTAAAGCTAATTATTGCAACGGCCAGCACGGCTAAATAGTGAAGACAGTGTTTTGGTAATGAAGTGTGAAAGTCTCTATTCAGCACCGCTGGGAGTGTGCAACCCGTACTATTCCTATTATTACTTCTGCCAGGATCCCAATAAAGCTATAGCCAGAATCATGTGTGTGTGTGAGAGAGAGAGATGGAGGGGGAGTGTGTGTGTGTGTGTGTGTGTGTGTGTGTGTGTGTGTGTGTGTGTGTGTGTGTGTGTGTGTGTGTGTGTGTGTGTGTGTGAGAGCAAGAGAGAGAGAGAGAGGGAGTGTGTGTGTTTGTTGACTGCTTTATTACTTCCTGAGCTGGGCTGAGATCAGTGCTTGTGGGTCACTTGTGTCACACTTAAAACAACACAGGAGCAGTGAGGTCTTCATGGGGAAACAAAGTCATTTACACTTTGTGACATGCAGAAATAGACTCACAGGGAGGCTGGCTGTAACCCCCGTGGCAGGGAGCATGGGAAAAGAGCCTGAGTTTGTTTTATCTGACTCTGGAGTCATCTCACCATCCGACACTGATACTGGGCAGAAGCACGTTTATCAGAATGATGTGTCTGTCTGTCGCTGTGACTTATGACATCCTTACCCTCTGTTATCTCTGAGACTCTTAATACACAGTTTATTAAATATTTAAATAACTCCAAGGTACCCTAGGAAGCGAGTAGATTTCAAGAAAATGTCGAGCGGGAGTCATTCCAGTTGAAATGTATCCAACATCTGCATTTGTTGTTGTCCACCTACTTGTGTGCTTGTGTGAAAAGTCATTTTCAGAGGAACTGCATATCGGCAGCAGACACATCCAGAGAGGGCGCTGATTTCAAAAGCTTGGACCCTGGAACAGGCCTTCAAAATTGCCTCTGTACATGGGGTGCTCAGCATAACTGTTGGGTTATCGGCTCTCCGTCTCTGATATAACATTTTGAATTAATTGATTTAACTTTAAATATAAAGCAATGCTTGAGTTATTTTTTTTTAAGCTGTTCACCTCTCTGTCTGCCCTCCGCTGTGTCTCCCTCATTAGTCAGTGAGACCCTCCGCGCTTCATTTACATTGTGTACGACGAGTCAAAAGAGGGTCAAAGTGGCCAAGGGCAATGCCTCTCAGCGGGATGAGTCCACAAAGGGTGGAAGATGTTTAGCATCTCTTTGTCTCCAGGCTCTTCATCCCAGTGGACCTACAACCCCTCGACTCCTCCACCCACTTCATTAGTCCCTTTGTAAGTGCCCCACCATCCCTCACTCCTGTCATTGTCTTCCACGTGGAGGTCACCTGTGAAGTTTGGGAGCTTCAAAACTCCCATATCGGCTACACTCAGGCATGGCGTGGCACATGCTGCCGGCTAAATGTGGTTGAAAACAAAAAGTGTGTTTACCCACTTCCAACATAGGCACACATGCTACACATGCTAATGTATGCATGCATTGTTGTGAACGTGCATATGATGTTTCAGATTAATTGACTTCATTAATATTGGAGGTTGAGTGCTCAAATTCGCAGAAAAGGTTTGTTCTATCCCAGCAGCAGTCTCAAAACCTGCCATTCAAGTGTAGAAGTGGGTCAATCCCCTCAGCCAAGAAGAAGGAGGACAAGGATGCACATTAAGTCAATGCCACAAAAAGTGTCAAAATAGTCACAACATTTTGACCAAATGTACATTATCTTTGTCAGGATATGGTTTTTGATAAACCGGGGTGACAGATATATCGTTGATTTATGAGAAATTGTTAATCTCCTTGCACCATATGTGAGTATAACCACCCTCCTTAAATCCCCGTAGACCTGTTTCTCATGATGCATTCATGGCTGAGAGAAGTCCTCTGCATATTGTCAGGATAGACTTTAAATTTAAATTCTATGGCTCAATCATAAAATGTTGCTCTGTTTCAAAACTTAATGGTATAAAAACACTTTTAAATCTGGACTGCTGTCTGTTCAATTGATTCCAGGGCTTTTACAGCAATTACAATAAAGGACTCATTTTTCGAAATAAGGAATTACAAAGGACTGACACACCGATGGAGTTAGAGAGTACAGCGGCACAATGAATATTCAGGAAGGGTTCATTAAAAATGATGTAACTAGTCCAGGCGCACTTCTATCAGAGATGAAGATACATCGTCCTCTTGGCCTCCGCTCAGATACAGTGCTTGTCCTCCTCTCTCTCCTCCTGTTTTCCATCAGATCCACAGAGATACAATCCAGCCCACAGCACTGTGGAAACCCCAGAACACTCCCTAACCACATTCCCATCGTCTGGCCAGCATGATCACTTTCAGAGTACTTACTTTGGCTCACAATCACAGCTTTTGATCAGAGTCAAACATTTTCGCATACTCTGCTTGATTTATTGTTTTCTCTCATGGAATGTTTTCTGCCAGCCTTTTAAGGGCAAATTAATGTGACAATGTGCAGCCACTACCCGACGGACTTCCTTTGTGTGCTGCCTGTGCAGACCACATGTTGGTATGCTGGACTGGAGCTCTGGGCTTGTGTTGTTTGGATATGAGGGAAACAAACTGCGTTCTATCCTCCTGCTTAGATTGTAAGGATAAATTATGAATATGTGGTGAATGTTTTCATTCGCCCACAGGAAGCAGCAGCAACACAAGAAAAGAGAAAACATACCAGCTCTCCGCTCTACAGCAATCTCCTACATAAACACATCGTGAGAAGTCTCTCTTGCATTTTCACCCATCAGATGCAGATTTCTGCTTTAGTCACGGCCTCACATTTGTATTAACAGTAATAACACTTTATTGATCTCAATTTGTGAAGCCTCCTTTCGTTCTCAAACCTACACAAGGACCTGTCAGCACTTGGCCAGCTTCAAAAAGTCTCTTTTTTTTCCCCCTCCCAAGCTGGTTTGGTTTTTACTGTCTTATTCAAGCAAAGCAGATGCAGGTTGACAAGAGGGGTTGTATTTCATGACCACTTCCTAAAGCCCGCTCGACCAAATTGTCTTTGTCATGTGGAATTTAGTCAAGTTGCAGAGATCAAACCCACAACGAGCTGAGTCATATTATCTCCTGGGCGAGATCTCTCAGGGGGCAGAGCTCTGAGGCAGATCAGGAGGTGCCCCCCCCCCCCCCAATTCAAGGGGCCGGGTGATGACACGATCCACACTTCTGATGGAGACTGGGTTCAAGCTCTGCTGTCAGCAAGCTTACTACTTGCAGAGGGCTTGTATTAGACACCAGTTGCATAAGTTTACCATGGGACTTAGACCAGCTTTTTAATAACTCGATACTGATGCTGCTGCTCGCTTAACCCTTTAAATACTGTAGGAAAGGTGCTCAAGGTTTTTGAAGGCCGAGAGAGCAGAGAAAAGGTGTCAGAAAGTCAAATGTTTGTTTGGAATGAATGAGTTTCAGTTTCAAAACTGTTTTTTTCAAAAAAAAATTTAAAGATATTTTTTCAAATGTTTGCCTTTAGTAGATATGACAGCTGTAAAGAGACAGGAAATTCTGGGAGGAGAGAGTGGGGGATGACATACAGCAAAGGGCCGAGGTCGGATTTGAACCCTCGGTCGCTGCGATGAGGACTATAGCCTCTGTACATGGGGCGTGCAATAAAACCACTAGGCTATCGGCGCCCCCATAATTTCAATATCTTTTAAATAAAACCTTTAAAGGTCACTCTGCATGTGAAACAGCTATGGCCCCTTGTTGGCAGAAATCAATATCTTATGACTTTGGCGACGTAAAACAAAAACAATAACTCTAGAAAACGTTCTTGTGAATGCAGCAATCATGTTCGATATCTCCGAGCCTGATTCACTAAGAAAGAATCGCAGCCACTAAAAAATAAGATCAAGAATACCTTGATACCTTGCGAATAGTTTCAAAAAATGCTCATCCCGCTCCCTCTATCTGCTCTGTCTCAAGTACTAATTCACAAAGCATATAGCTCTAATGATATTAAGGCACAAACATGCCCAAACAGTCATCCTGCTCCATGCAGTTTGCTCTTGTTTTGTGTCTGAATTCTGGACCTTCTCTCTGCGCGGAGCTCTCATGCTGACGGCATAAATATGATGAGACCGGAGGGGAAACTTTATCAGGGTTTAATTTCATGCCAGACTTGAAATATGTATAATGACTTTCACTGTTTATAACAAAGCTTCCTCTCTGAACAGAGCAAACAAGGACATCCCAAGAAAAAAGAAAAGAAAAGAAACTCACATCCTTGTGCGTAGTGGCTCCAGACTGTCTCCACAGATGTAGATGAAGAGACGAGCCGCAGTCAGCCGGACTGATTTAACCCCTGGTTACATTATTAATAATGTCAAAGTCATATTTATAGACCTTATGAATGCATCATGATTTTTAAAGTCATACAGAGGTGGAATTTTTTCCTGATCACTAGAAAATTAGTGTGACTTATAAGAACTGTGGTGCAGTTACCACCAACTCGCAGCAGACATTTCATTTTTTAGCTTGAGTCTGTTCGTGGCGATAACCACTGGTGTGTTTGACGCTTTTTTGCAATGATGCTTCTTTTGTATAGAAAAGGGACCGCTTTTAAACGGCTCAACGCACAGAGACAGTAGCCCTATATAGACAACTGTTTCAAGCCGCGGTATTATATTGGATTACATGTAACAAAGTTACTGCTTACAGTAGATATCACCAAACCAAAATGGTTTTGTCCAAGTGAGATAAACTTGAGCTATTGGCCTGTAGGTGGTGGCTCAGATCCATTTCAACTCTCTACTAAAACATGTAGAGAGTTGAAATAGTTTGCAAACTTCCATCTGAGCATGACGGCACAATTTAGAGTGAGCCTCATGCTTCAACACTTTTATATCAAAATGTGTGCTTCCATTCAAGTGAAGGGAGAAACTCTGACTCTGAAAATAGTTTTGATTTTCAGCACATGGTCAAGGCTTTAGGACTCCAGGTGCTGTGCAAAACTTACAGTTACCTGCTTATTTCATCATTCTATACACCTTCAGTTTGAGGGCAAGTTGTGCCATTTCCATTAGAAAAAGAAACTTTGGAAAAGTGGCGGCTGGTCAATAGAGGGCACTAGGGCGCTGCCCACTCACTCCTCATGAGGAGAATGACAGAACTTCACTGGACTGTTTACAAAGGTGGATCAGAGCAGCAGACCAGACTTGCATGAGTCAGCAGTTTTTTCAGTTTGTTTAGTCGCGTTAGTTAAGAAAACATAATGCCTTTTAGGAGCACATGGTGTTGTTTGTTGAGTATGTTAAGTAAGCTCTCTTAGTTAAAATTGATGGCGATGCTTATTCTGTTAGCCAGTTGTTGGTCTTTTCGGGGTCAGCCCAATGTTCCCACATTTTTCTGACAGGTTGACACAGAGGAGTTTTCAAATAGGCATCCTCCTTCCTTAACGTTTCCTCCATGAGCCTATGACGCCTCCAGAGGGCTGGAAAGTGACTCCAAGCATCCCAGGAGCTCCCCCTCTCTATGCCAACCCGGCTTTCCAGAGGTATTGATGCACTGCAAACTATGGTTTGCGTTCAGTTGCTGTGCTTCATTCGACTGATCTGATCGGAAGCTAGTCAATGTGAGGCCTCTGTGCTACTTAGTTTAGTTTGTTTATTTGAAAGGACAATGTGCACTTACATTAAATGTTTGCAATAAACAAAGAGATGGACGCACCAGATTTATCTAAAAGCTACATTCCATCTGTAGTCCATTGCTACTGGATAATAGGTTGGATGTAATTGGCTACCAAACTGGGAGAAAGGGGGATACAATCTGATACAAATTTATGAAAAAGGAAATGTGGGAACATAGGGCCTAATTTTGGAAACAAATCATAGAAATGTGGGAACATAGGGCTGTGGGAACATAGGGCTGTGGGAACATAGGCACGCTCCTGTATTTTCCAGTATTTGTTAGCAACAATCTAAAGAGCTAAGACAGCTTGTCCATCTGAGAGAAATTGTGCCCATGCACCCTGGAGAACAATGCACCAGCCGCCTCTGCTTTGGACCTTGGGTGAGGTCTTTCAGAGCTGCCGCCCACAACTGCAAGAAGGTCTGGAAACATTAACCATGCTTAGACTGAACATCTGAGAGCCTTTGTTCTTCTCTAAAGTCATGTGAAATCATCCCTTTTTGGTGTCCTGACCCAGTTCAGTTTGTTCTCTGTGTGGATTCCAACCTATGGGTACATGATGTAAAAGTAGCGTAGAGGGATTTTAACAATGGTTTACTGAAGTTTTATTGGTCACAGACACTTCAGTAATTCCTGTAAAACTACCAATTTCTCCATTATCTGCAGACTGAGAAAATTCTCTACACCCTTTTCCAACTTGTTGCCGAATTAATTGATTTATTCCCATTGAGGGTGCATTACAAGCCAAACCTGCAATGAGTTAGAGCTTCTAAACCCGTGTTTGTCTGCTATCATCCCCTGCCTTCAGTGTGTATAAAATCCTCATGTGCTTTTATGATACTGCGTGACAGATCAGAGCGATGCATAACCAAAACACAGAGGCTGCACATCAAAATACCATCTGTTTCATAGGAGCCCGTGTTCCTTTTTAAAAACAAAAGTTCCTCCCTTAATGCCGAACAGCACATTTTGTGTCTTTGTCATTCTGCTCTGCATTATGGAAAGAGTTTCTCTCTGATGTGCTGTGACTTGTTGCATATTATTCTAGCCTCATATGTGCTGCTGTGTTTGTATCCGATCAGAATTGGATTCATGTGTATGTGTTAGCCGTTTCAAGATTAGCATGTGTACTTGTCCGCAGCTCACAGCAGGCTTGGATTTTTAACCCAATGTTCTCCAACCATTGATCAACCCAAGCCACACGGCTGAGCTCGTATCAGCCCTCCCTCAGCACTCCTCTCATCTCTCACACCAAATAACTGTTTTCCCCCAATAAATCATCAAAGGGCCGCAGAAAGTTGGGGAGTCTGTTAGAAGTTTGTGTGTGAAAAGAGCAGCTGAAGTGAGGATGTTTTTTTGTTCAGAGCAGAGGAAGAAGTTGTTCTTGCGGCTGAAATGTTTGCGATATGGATTTTCTCTACGTGCTGTCTAACCACGGTGGAATAAGCTCCATGATTTGGATGTTTTCTGTCCTGTCAGAAACTGAAATTCATTCAGTGACTCATCAACCTCCAGTTTCCACTCGCACATCTGCTCTGATGATTCATCTGTGACGGTTAAAGCTTGTAAGATGACACAAGAAGCAATGTCGTCGTGTCTTGACCTGACAGCCTTTCGACAAAACATTAGATGTGGGGCCGTTGGTGCTTCACCATGTAGGAGGATATAGTCCTTCAAGCGGACGGCTGGGTTGGAATCCGACTCATGGCTCCTTTCTCACATGTCAATCCCCACTCTCTTCCAACTATATCAACTGTCCTGTCTCCCAAATAAAAGCATAAAAAAGTTCAGAAATATAGCTTTAAAAGTTTGTTTTTAGTAAATCTGGACTGATATAATCTAAGAGTCTTCTCAGTAATAATCTTGTCTTCATCCAACTATTGTAATACCTCTCATTATAACTGTAGTTATTCTAAATTGATGCTTTTTTGCTTCATATTTTACCTTTAAGGGGTTTCTGTTTTGCCCCCCGAATGTCTCTGGGTACAACTTCACTGCCGTAAAACACAGAATGCTGTTACGCCTCCCCCTTCACAAAGAACGTACATTTGTTGACAAGTGGAGGGTGACAAAGAGGGGCTTTTCATCTATTGAGAAATGCGTCCTCTAACACCTTAAAGGTTTTAATAAATAGTGTTAAAACACGCTTCCTGTTTCAGTGCAAATGCAGAAAGTAAAGTTGTTTTAAATTGATTCTGTGCTTGGAGCATTATTTGATAGTGGATAATTGTCCATCAAGATACGCTTCCCTTTGAAATCTTGGACAATAGAGCACCAAAACTTCTTCTCGTACTCTGATCATTCAGAGCAGTGAGAGAGTGTTCACTCTGTACAGTTTCTTTTATAATTTGTGCTTTCCAAAACGATCAGGCATCTTTTTAGTACAAGTGTGAAAACAAGTGTAAACCTAGTGCAGCTCAAGGCCAGTACACACAGTTCTGTATTGTGATAACACACAGTGTTCAGTTTACAAGTGTTCAGGGTTAATCCTGAGAATTTTAACTGGGTGCAAAAAACCTCCTCAAAATACAAAGGGGCATTCAGGAGCACCGATGGAAGCCACATAAATAAACTTTTTAAAGGTGGCTGAATGGCTTTTTAACGAGGAGCAGAGTCAGTTTCATTGCAGCTTTTACAGACTGACACCCATGGAGTGACTCAAGAAATCTCCCCTGCTGAGTTTACTTCTCAGCATTAAGCACAGGTTTGGTTTGAAGGGTATCTTTATGTTTCCATGCAGACGCAGGTTTGTGATATTTAAAATACAAGTCAATGTTTTTTTCCTGAATCCAAGTATCAGGCCTGGTAGTCGTGTCTGTGTCTCCAGCGTGCACCCCTCTCGGCTGGCTCATGACATTTTCAAAGTGGTGTTTTTAATCATGAGCGACTCGGCCACATATCGGGCTGAGTGAGATTTATGGCCCCTTTTCTCCGAGAGCCTGTACCTCCAGACCGGCCGTAATGGAGAAACACACAAAATAGTGTTTACAAGGAAGGTGCTGTTGCCGATCTGTTCCTGGGCCGGCTGAGGGTTGTTTGGTTTGCTGATTAGGGAGTCCCAGAGGGGTCGAGTGTGCAGGGGAGTCTCCATGAGTCTGGTCTAAGTCTGGATAGTCAGGGTGTTTTAATTGGGCGACGGATCCCAGTGTTTTAGTAGATCGAGCTGCAGAATATTTAAAGGGTTCTGTTCTAACAGAGCCAGACTAATTCACTGCTGCAACTTCTAAAAACAGGAAGACATTAAAATAAATTAATCAATACTGCAGGAAATGGAATCTGACTTTCACAGGATTTAAAAAATGAGTTGAGCTGAACATTTCAAACCTTTTTGGGCAGGATAAACTACCTGAGTATCAGACCGTGCAACAGCCCAGAAAAATAACACACTTTTCAGGCATGCACATATGAAGAAAAAAAAATAAAAATACATACAGGCATGCACACCGATAGTGTCGCTCTATAGTTTCTATAGAGCCCTGACTTATAAGAGTCTGGTTTAAATCTGAAAGTGAACTCCCCTCCACCTCCTATCTGAGATCTTTACTGTCTGGGGGAAACAGTCACGCATACAAAGCACACACACCTCTGTGTACATGTTGCGAAAAAGTCTAGGTGTCTGCTGCTGGAGGCCTCAACTCAGAGGACATGAGGACGGCTGACACCCTCTGCTGTTTCTCCAGAGTTAATAGGCAGTATTTTCTTTATGTCTGCCTGGCTTGATATCTGCTTCAAAATAAAAAACAGGACGGGTGACTCAGCTACCCTGTGGGAGAGCTCCTCTCCTGCTCTAGTGTTTGACTCACAGAGAATAATAACTTCTACCCTTGTGTGATTGACATAAGAAGTTTTTGTCATAGCGAGGAAAGTGACTCTGGCGGGCAGATTACACAGGATCAGTGTGCACTGTCTGTGCGGCGCACACTGGATCGGATTGCTCATGTTTACACTGCATGCGCTGTGGTCAGTCTCCAATGTGTACCGGAAGAGCCACTCTGATATACTCTGCTACGAATATGCGCCAAATATTTTCCATGGAGCCCACCATGAGCATGCATCAAGCAGGACAGGAAGTCAGACAAGGCAACGCAAAAAGCATTGGGTTGATAAAAGACATACAATGTACAGACTACATGTTTTATATTCCATCACTTTATCAACATTAGGTCAAATCAGGTTCCAATTAAAAAAACAATTCAAGCTGCATGAAGTGGACCCAGTGGGTAAGGGCGCATACCGTTGGATGGAGCAATACCACGGTGGACATGTAACGCTGCGGACAAGGTGCTATGTGGAATCTGCAGGTAGAGGAGTAGAAATATGTTCCCTACATGCCTAAAACTGACAATAGATGGGTGCCTAAATAGTCACATCATGATGCATAGGGTGATTGACAAAGCTGCTGTATTTAAGGCACTGAAAGGCATATTGGTTGCACATTTAAGAAAATAAAATAATTTGAAACTGAGTGGAGATTTCCCTTTTGAAACTGGAAATGCTTTCCCCATCAATCCATATATCGGATTTCATCTTCCCCTTTTGGGAAAGGTCGATGTACCATGTTTATTCAGGGTTCGTCTCGTCTAACTCTGACGTTACATCAAAGTATAGACTTTTACCAAACACTCCACAGAAGCACTCTGAGTGGGGATGTCGAGCATGTTTGGCCTCAGTTGAGTCCTCTACATATTTCATCTCCTTCTCCACAGTCCTGCTTCCCACCACTCCAGAACTGCACAACTCCCCACCCCAAAAAAAAGGAACATTTCTGTCCCCCTGTGGATCATTCAGGTCAGGGTGTATTCAGTGGAAATCCCCCCATGCTGCACACAGACACATCAATATGAAGTCAGCGGTTGGAGAGGAGAGTTAAAATGGCTCGGTGCCATAATTTATTCAGACACTGAACTGGCCCAGGATTGAAGTATTCAAAGCAGCCCAGGAAAAAAAATAGCTTTTAGAGATTTCATGAAGCCATGGTCACAAGGCATTTATATTTAAATCAGTTAGATGTGAAAGCATGGACTCATACGCCAGGGCCAGAGGGCCACAAGGGAACACACCAAGTCCAGCCGTAACACAGCCTTCATCTCTAATAGTGCCTATACTCTAACTGAATGCACATATTTGTATTTAAATACTGGAGGAACCCGTATATTATTTATTCCATAACCTCTCACCTATATCTAACCTTAAAGAGAAATGCACTGCTTGGATGCAATATAGCATTGAAGGTCACATATTATGCAAAATACACTTCAACCTGTTTCTCTAACATTAA
Organism: Labrus mixtus; assembly: GCF_963584025.1. NCBI lineage: Eukaryota > Metazoa > Chordata > Actinopteri > Labriformes > Labridae > Labrus > Labrus mixtus. Next base: position 4,194,787 of record NC_083630.1, read on the forward strand.
TATGTGTCTCTAGTCTGTCTACAAACCCCCCAATGATGAGAAAAGTCCATCCTCTCCATCTTCTGCCTGCTCCACTTTTCAGAAAATGTGTGCTCAAACAGGCCGTTTGGAGATTTTCCCTTCATGACATCATAAGGGGCAGTAACCCCTCCCCCAGGTGGGTGACACTCCCACAGCTAGGTGTTTGTTCTGCCCTCTGAGTCTGTCTTCTCATCGTAAACAATAGGAAATGGAGAGAGAAAGCCTGAGACACCCAGGCCCTTCCAGAGAGGGGGCGTGGTCAGACACAGCTCATTTACATATTTAAAGGTACAGACACAGAAACAGCCTGTTCTGAGCAGGGCTGAAATAGAGGGGTTTATAGACATGATCAAATACAGGATCAGAGTGGATTTAGAACAAGAAACTTCACATACATGTTTTGAGGAGCTCTGAGAATTACTTAAACTGGTTGAAGAGGAGGAGACTATGTGACCTTTAAAACATCTTCATAGATATGTTGGTTCATTTGAGCTGCTCTCTTTAAAAGTAGCTGTGTAATAATACACACAAAGGATGTTCGGTCGTCTTTGCTGCAGAAATATAAGAGACCAGGCACAGACACACAGCGTCTCGTTAGCGTGTCCTCTCTGTAACCTTCTCAGTATGCTGAGGCATTAACTCCATTACCTTGAGTTGGCAGCCGGTCAGAAGGAAGGGCCACTCCCTCCTCTCCAGGTATAGGATGGACCCTCTCGCTTCACTTCATGCCATTTTAGTGATTGGAAACTTCCACAGCTAATACATTAGAGCTGACCTCCATCTCTTTCACAGTAAGTTTGTGGTGGATTCTGCTGTTATCAGAGCCGTTCTGAGGGAAAGTGATGTGAGGTGGATGTAAATGTACTTCAGGTGGGTGTAGTTTATGAACAAATACAGATGACTATGTAAAAAAAAATAAAGTTTAATGTGTTTTTTGTGGAGTTAGTTTATAAGATCACAAGATTTTTTGACAATTTCACAACCTCCAATTTTCTTGAAAGCATCTCAGGCTTCACAATAACAAGAAGTTAGACGATATAACACCTCTCATCCAGGCGGCTCAACATTGATGTTTAGCATGTCGCTTGACATCAGCTCAGGGGACATTTCCCTGTCACTATATCAGCCTCTAGTTCTTCAAATACACCAGGACAACAAAGGAACATCCGACGTCCTCAAAGACGTCTGAAACAACTGTGAGTCTGAGTGGGTGTCCTTAAACAAATTCTCATTTCATAGAGAGGAAAAGCTTCATGTCAGGCATGCATGATTTCTTTCTGAGTGTTTGGTCTGACGTTATTTAAAGTGAACTTTTCATCTCTCTGGTAAAGAGGGCTGTTGGTTATAATTGTAGAAAGTGATAGTTTAGAGAAACATGACGACATCTGATTTAAAGTGAACTTTGACAGCAGCATTAACACTTCCTGCTCCTGTTTGAACTCAGCTGCGACTCATTGGTTCATGACAGGTCACAGGCTTTCATGTTTTGAGTTGTCTCACCTTGCGTCTGTCCCATAATTCATCCAGCGTCCCATTCTTGTGAGCCTTATACCCAAAGACCGGATACCAAGAACTAGTGTTGTAGTACTCAAGACCCATCTTTGTCTCAAGACCGGTCTGGAGACCACTTTTTGAAGGTCTCGGTCGCATCTTGGAATCAAAAGCATATTAACTTTGTTTGTCTCAGACTGGGCGGACTCTGGATTTTAAATCAAGACCAGTCAAGACCACCACTGATCGGTATATTCTTCCACATCATTAATGTCATTGGAAGGAAAAGGCCCCTTTCTACAATTTCAATGAATAACTCCAATTCATTTGTAGTTTGATTCCTAAATGTCAGTCTCGGAGCACTCTGGTCTCGGGCATGTCTTCGTCTTGGTTCATGTCATCTTGACAACAACACTACCCAGAACATATTTTTAAGAGTTTCACTCTGTGACATCACAATGTCCTAGAAAAACGCGATCATGGGTTTTATTGTTGTCCCATTCTTGTGAACACAAAATCCTCAGGACACCTGAAAAATAATTTCTTAAATGTTTACACAAATATCCTCTTGGACACAAGGGTGACATTCTAACATTTTGTGGACAAAGGCCATGCTCACTCTTACCTCATGTATGTCTTATTCAAGGGAAAGTAAATTATATTACATATGTTTCTGTAACTGTATCGCATGTTTGAAATGGGTATCAATACGGAGCTGTTAAATCCAAAATAACACAACATTTAGATTTTTGAATACTGTTCAATCTAATACTGAATTTAATGGTCTACCTTCTGTCCTTTTTTTATATTAGTGTTTTATCCATGGTCATACATTCAGGCTAATATATATTTGTCCTCTAAACAAGGTGAAAGATAAATAAAAGACAGAGCGCGGGGTAATAGCCTCTGGAGAGTCTGACCTTTCCCTGTGGTGAATTAAGGTGTGTACATCTGTATGACCCTGCGCCCTGGCCATAATCCCTCACTACGGAGGCTGGATTAGGGCCTCTTTTATTAGCTGCCCCCCATCACTCCCCGACCACCACCTCAGTAGTCTCACTCCCCCTTCAGGCTGGATCGATGGCTGACTCGGTCTGAAGTAGCTGTGCTGGTTATTAAACGTGGGACCAACCGAACCCTTCGGACTGCAGGGATAATCCCATCACAAATTAAGTAGAGGGAAATTGTTCGGGGAGAAAGGAGAGGGTGGAGAGTGGGAGGGGGTCTTCATTGTGTGTGACCTTCTAAACAGTGAACACACAAACACACACCTCTTAAGGACTCCTCTATTTATCATATATGAATCTGGAAGGATTTGTCCTCCTGATGGATCAGCGTTTTATTAAGTAGAAGATCAAAAATAAATCATAAAAGGCTTTTTTTTGCTAACGTTTGGATGCCAGTTTCATTACAGAGACATTCAGACATTATGAGTCGATGTCTAAGCAGAGATACATGATGCAAAGGAGGCCTAAGATCCTGCTTTCCCAATCATACAAAGTAAATCCCTCATATATTTCCCTATTCCCTCATGTAGGCAAAGAGATCAGACGTCAGGCGTACAGGTTTTTTTCAGCCTTTTGAGAATAAGAACAACATTTAAAGAATCGACCGAACTTTCAGTATAAATGTCAGACATACGAAAGAAATGGGAAGGATTTTATTAATTTCAGAATAAAGAATAAGTGTTGAAAGTAAAGTCAAGATGTTCGGAATAAAGTTCAAATATTGAAAATAAAAACCAAAATGTCAAGATTAAAGTGGAAAACGTGCGGAGGAGGTGGACATGTTCAGAAATGTCATAAAATCAAAGTTAGAGGAGACGTGGACAACCAAGGTGGAATGTATGTTTTCAAAAAAATAAGTGCCGAATTAATGAAACAGCAAAGGTAATACCTTATTCTTGTTTGGCATATTGAGAAAAAAAATCCTAATGTTGAAAATAAAATAGAAAAATAAATTCAAGAAAGAAGTCAAACTCTGCTTTTCTCAAAGTGTTGGCTTCATTCTGGCTGCACGGTGGTGCGGTGGTTAGCGCTGTTGCCTCACAGCGAGAAACACCTTTAGAAAAGAAGTTCTAACCAGCAGCAGTCTGATGGTTTTGGATACAGAATGGTCTCATCTGCTGATTTCAAAATGTGAAATGAGATGAAATAGATCATATCTTGTATCAACACACGATGTAACAAAACAAACTTTACAGAGATTCAGATGTTGACCTGCAGGCCGTCACAGCTGTCCTCATCTGCAGCCTCTTCATTTAATGCTGCTGTTTCGGTTGATTGTTGGCTAAGCATGGTAATCAAATAGTACACATACATATATGAAGAGCATCTGGAGTCGATCACGTTGCATCAACAGAGATCGATGGCGTCATGGTTTCTGAAGAGCCGGATAAACGTCTTGAGATATTCTGGGAAGTACGCCGCAGCTTTTAATCCACGTCGAGTGTTTTAGTGCGACTCAATGTCCAGACACACACAGACAAAACTTTATTATGAAGTCTTTAATAGAAATCAGAGGCATATGAGATGGATCAGGGGATGTATACGGTTTAATTGATTCGATATGATATATCTGATTTATTCCATATTGGCCCATCTTTGTTTTGTTTTTTTATCCTTTCCTTCTCTGAATTCCCTTTTTGTTTTCCTCCCCGTCTCTGTGGATATCACTCTCTCTCCCTGTCCTTCTGTATTTGTGTCATCTCTAATCCTGTCATGGAGGAGAATGCTGGACGTTAATTATCCCCGCTGTCTGAGGTGAACCCCATTAGAGCCCTGAACTGGACTTGAACCGGCGGTTACCGCAAGAGGGCAAAGTCTATTAAATGCCATTATTGAATCTTGGACCTGATTTAAGAGTATAGATGCTCATGACGGGCCGTCTGGCTGCTAGCTGAGGCCTCTTTACTCCGCTTCAAACTGCTTTTGAGGAAGGCTTCAGACACCGGCCAAAATAAATGAAACACATTTGTAAGAGGAGGAAAGAAAATATGAAAAGCGGCTGGTGGTTTGAGTTGGCATGGTCGATGTCAGCAGGATGGTTTGTTGAGGAGGACGTGTTGGGAAAGCTTTGGTTTTTTTTACAAGCTATCAGTTTCTGTGTGAGAAATTGTCTCGCAGCAAAGATTCCCTCATGAGAGATCCAGTTTTATTAACTCAAGTTACTTTGAGAAAGTAGTTTGGAACTTCACTTTTTTTTGGGGGGGTGGTTGAGAAAGTTTCTCCGAGTTTCCAGATGTCATGATAAAGTCATTTGCATATGAAGTCTGCCTGTCAGAGTCCCCCGGCTCACAGAGGAAGGAAGGGGACGGCGCCGGGGGACACACGGTGACAACTGATCTTTTTCACTGCATCAGGATGAAGGCCCAAATATCTCTGTGTTGGCGTCAGCCATGCTGGATTCTTTGAAAGTGATACTGAAACTTTATCAAACGCAGGAGTTAAGTTGGCAGCAACAAGAAGAGTTTTTATAGCACACTTAAACATAATGACAAGCAGGTTCAGGTTACACTTCATGTAAAAAGAGGTTCAATCACTTAAATCTAGTGTGCAGTTTTTCTTAAGTCATGACATGTCAGTGATTCTGTGATGAAGAATGCTGCTCTGCTGAAAAATGTTTTTCTGTCCCACTAAACCCAAAGACTGTCCTCCCCATTAAAACACCAGTGGGATTGTTTTCTTGAAGTGCATGAAAATGGTTTATGTTGGACACATTGTTGCCCTGCTACAGAAACATTTCCACGTGTCATTATGGAGGGATTTTAAAAAAACAACAGCATTTTGTCTTTTTAATTCGGAGGACTTGTGTTCTTTCTTTTTTTTAAGATTTATTATTGTTTTCATCACCAGACAAGAGCATCAATATCTGACTCTTTACATTTTTTTATTTTTTTATTGTTAGCTTAACGCCAGCTGCATCTATCGCAGACAAAATACCTCCAAACACACTCACCATATTTCGGCTTACATATGTGGTTTAGTAAAAACATTTTTACCAGTATAGGGTGAAAAAATATGAGTTTTACTGCAGAATAATTACAATAATTGTATTTGTTATGTAACAGGGAAGTGAGCAATGTTCACAAGTCATGCATACAGGTTTCTAGACATGGCTAGTTTGCAGTCCCTGTCCCATACTTCTTTTATTTCCCTCTCTGTCTTTAAATGCAAACCACAGAGTTATCTTGCAGGAGAAGAGGTAGTGAAATGAATTGTATGACATGAGAGAGTTAGATTTTTAAAATCATGTTAGCATATTGAAGCAGTGCAGGTAAAAGTGACAGAGAACATTCAAAGCAAAGGTGTGATTTTCCTGTCTGCAGCAGAAAGGCTCTGACAAACACATGTTTATCTCACCTTTATTTGGGGGATTCAGTTATAATTACACTTCCCTTTGGTTCCCAGTAACCCCCCCAGGTGGTCACAGGAAACACTTACAGTGGCGTTCAGAACTCCCCGGCCTTGTCACAATATTAAATACGCACGAGTTGTGGCACAGCGTAAGCCGTGATTAAAAATGCGTCGCTTCCACCACTAAGACACGTCTCCGGTGTATCAGATGGGGAGCTTAGCAGCGGCATATGCTCGCTGCAGTGATCCGCTGATGGATGACAGGTGGTTACCCAACTATTTGCATAATTATGGGTGTTACGCGCAGGCTGCTAGAACGACATAAACAAATCCATATGGCCTTTTGGGAAAATCCAGATGATTCACACTACAGCTCGCGGATTTACTTACAGCCATGTCTGTGTTAACTGACATCAGCAGGATTTCTCACTAAATGTTTTTTATCTGGGAGTGTGAAGCGTGGAGCGACTTTATTCTCTCTCCTTGCGTTTGGCAGCTCCGATCAAAACCTGAGAACTTTACACCGAGATGGAGGCGCAGATGGGTCGCTGCGGCGGCTGTAACACGGAGCAGAGTTTCCTGTTGTAGATGTTTGATGATGGCTTGGGGTGATTCGGTTTGTGGGACCTGCTTGCAATCCCAGGAAACTTTCCAGGAACAGCTCCAGCGGGTTATGAAGTATGAACGGATGACCCCCTTTTCTCCGGTCATATCATAATTTACGAGCAATTTAGCCCTAATTATGATTGTAATTGTTATTTTAAAGGTGGCGAGGCTGAGAGAAAGGGGTTGGATCATTTTCCTCATACACTTTTTCCTAATATTTACATTATTAATAGCTGTATGGGTAATTTTCCAGATAAAAGTGTAACTATGGTATATTTCTTTCTCTGCAGCAGGACTCAAGCCAAAGTAAACCTCTCATGCTTGAGTTGTACAATGTTTCCTTTTGGGACTCAATGGACCTTTTATGGAAACAACAGTACCTATAATCACCACTTCCCATGTTTAGGTCGACATATAGTGCAGTCAAAGAGGTAATGAAGAGGCCTTATGGTTAGCAGACCGAGCAGTGGGCCCAGAAATGTGCCAATGCCGAAACAGTGAGATGGAAAGAACGTGGATTTATGTGGATAAAGCAGCAGCAGCAGTGGTTTGATGTTGCAGTAACTCTCTTTTACTCACTGTTTCTCCTTTGTCCTTTCTTCCCTCCCTCCCTCCCTCCCTCCCTCCACAGACATGCCTCTCAGTGTCCGTCGCAGCAGTGATCCCTCCCTAGCCGGCCTTCCTCTGGGTGAAGTCGCGGTCATGCCGGAGGAACCGTCCAGAAAGAACCCGGCTCGCTGGTCCTCGACTGCCGGCTTCCAAAAGCACAGCCACAAGCCAAACACAAGCCCCACCACCGGCAGCCTGGAGAGAAAGGTAACATGGAAATCTGATCAGTGATGCATTAGGAACAGAATGTTTTTTAGGTTTGACTTTTGACTGCACATCTTACACCTCATAAAGACTTCCCTAATATGACAAACAGTTTCTATCATACAGATTGGTGTGAATGTTAAAAGTGATTGAACTCAAGAAAATGCAAAAACAGATCAGCATGGCCTTAAATCTTTATTTAACCAAAAGCAGCCTTCTCTGCAGAGCGGACCAATCATTAGTCGTTACTACTGTATGTGATGTTCTCTTCTTCATGGTTTCATGAGGTCACAATTGAAAGTTAGTTTTTAAGAAGACAACTCTCCCCTACACTGATTCAAACAGCATGAACCAGAAGTTATTTTTCAGTGTTCTACAGATGAACTGGAGTTGCATCAATTATAATGTCAGAGATAAGTTCTCTGAAATCTTCCAACCTCCAGCGGTCTTTTCTCTTTTTGACTAACTTACTGCTTTCTTCCTTCATTCCCATCTCTCCTCTGCTCCGTGCCCCAAATCAAAGACAGAACATGAGATATGAACCCTGCGCTGCCCTGCTTGCAGATATCCAGCAGTGTCAGTGATAGTCTTTATCTGAAACTAGTTCTTTATGATAACACCTCATCTCGTCTGCCAAAAAAAGACGAGCACAGATTGTTGAACACTTTTCTCTTTGTTCCTCATTCACAGACTTACTCACACTTTGATTATAAATCCTCAAAAAAAAAAAAAAAATGGCAGCTCAGGTACAACCTCCCCGCGGCTTCTCAGAGAGAAGGAAAGCCAATTAACTTCTCAAAAAATGGCTGCCCCCAACGTGGTGCCGACAGACCTTCGCTTCTTGCTGGGAAAGAGAGATGTGTTCCCGAGGAAAACAGGGAGGTTAAAAAAAAAAGGGGACCTGATTGAGAGCTTGGAACGTGACACGGCAAACCGCCACGTGATTAGTGTGTCTGGAAGCTGTGACTGATAATCCCATTTAAAGACACTTTCAGTTGTCAGAGCCTCAACAATGAAACAGCACACTCCCCCCAGCAGAGGGCGGGGAGAAGAGCTGGAGGGGGAACGGTTGGTAGATCTTTTAATTTGGACAAAGGAAGGCTTCTTTACTGGTGTTTTTTTTACGCGTACAATCAAAATGTATCCATGGAAACCTACCCCTTGGGGGGGCAGCAGCTCAGTCCATAGGGACTTGGGTTTGGAACCGGAGGGTCACCGGTTGAAGTCCCAATGCGGACCAAAATATGGAAGTTGTTCTGCTAGTTGGAGAGGTGTCAGGGCACTTCCCGAGCACTGCCAAGGGGCCCGTGAGCAAGGCACTGAACTCCCAACTGCTCTGGTGTGCTCCCTGTGTATCTCTCAAATAATGCATGTCCACAGCTCCTGTTTGTACATGTGTGTGTATTTTGGGCTTATGTGTGTGAGAAGCATGTCTCTCAATAACAGAGTGTAAACTAGAATTCCCCTCAGGGATTAATAAAGTTTATAAAATTCAAATTCAGATTCAAAATATCTGGTCCATATAGGTCAGCATGGAAACATAAGGCATGAATAAGCAGGTTTCTCTGTGTGCATGTAAACGCCATATCCTTAACATGATCATAACCAGGATACTCAAGTCATTTTATTTTAAACATCTAATATTTGGTTTAAGTCTTCAAATTGTAATGACACTATACCAAAAGACTGATTGCAATGTTCATGAACCCACTGAGACTGAGATCTAAATCCACAGCAGATGAACAGTTATCTGAATTGGATCAATTAAAGTCGTCGTCCTGTCACTGCCGACTGCTCTGAGAAGTAATGAGCTAACATCGTGAGGTCCGTCTGATTTTGTCCCCCGACGGGTTCTATCTGATTTATTTTCAATAAAAAGCGAGTCCCGCCCCCATGATCCTCTGCATCTCTTTGCCATACATCCAACTGTCACATATTCACCATTAGTCCGGGATGAATCTATTTTTATTCACTCAACAAACACATGTTGAATGTATTAGTGAGCACAGACTCTGATAGATATTTTTTTGTCATACATCAGTTCCAAATGATGTATGATATGGATGTGAGCCATAAACTACACTACCCCCCCCCCCCCCCCCCCCCCTCCAACTCCCCATTGTCTGGGGTAATTTCCTCAACACACCACAGCCAGCCACGTTCTGTTCAATTCCCAGTCAGTCCAGTGAGGCTCGGTTCTGCTAAATCTCCTTAATATAATCCAACGGGAGTCCTCAGTCATCAGCTCGCACTGTAAACTCATCACTCGTCTTCTCAATGACTTTACAATACCTCGTTCTCCGGGTTCCGCACGCTTAGCACGGTCAACTAAAGGGATTCAGGCGGTGCATATGAGCCTGTTGATTTACTGCCACCTCTCCGGGATCTAGGGTTCTCCAAATTTAACGATCTGATGTGTCGTTAAAGTTTGTGCAGGGGGGGGGGGGTCCTGTGTCGTGCTACGGTGCACAGCAGGGACAGGGGCCGCCGCGATGGCTATCGGGGGGCGGTCTCAGTAGAGCCAAAGTGTCCGGCCGAGTTTTACAGTCCTGTCTGTGTCTGCGTCGCTTCCTCGGGCCCCGTCACGGCACATTCAGCTGCACTAAAACACACATGGCTTATTGTAGCATGCAGGGGGGGATAGGATCTTTCCCCCACTGCTCTCTCCTTGCACTTTTTGCTTACCTTTTTCTGCTTCTGTTTTATCGCTTGTTTTCACCCCCCCTCCCCCCACCCTCGTTCTCCTTTTGCAACAACTGTCTCGTCTTTTGTTGTGCAGTGTCTCATTTAATAAGCGTCTTCTGTTGCGTAACTCATCCGAGTTTAAATTATTCTCTTTGTCTCTCTTTGTAGCTCTTTGTCTCTGTTCTGATTTTTAATATTAATTTGCTTCCATTTTCATTCAAATGGCTTCGGCAACCTTGACCTTCAATTGCCAGGATTACAATGCCAGAGCGAGCTTGTCTGGAATGTAATCCAGTGTGTGTGTTTTTGTGCTTGTGGCTATCGTAGTAAGTCTGCAGGTCTGCCGGTGTTTGACATTACCTTGGCGGGAGCATTTTTGAATGGTGCTTTTTCTGTAATAGAAGAGCTCAGCTGTGGCTGTCTTATTATAAGAGGCTTCTTATTAGCGGCTCTGGTTTAGCTGAAGGGAAGGTTAGAGGTGAGGGAGGAATAGAGTGAGACCTGAATGAACAACACTGTGTTAGTGTGTGTGGCAAACCTCCAAGACAAACTTAGTGACTTGCACCACTGAATGTCTGTCGTCCAGAGGCTGGAGAGAGCTTCAACACACTAAAACTGTTTGTGAGGATGACGCACGATTAGAACAGATTTTAGATAATGTTACGTCAGATCATTTCATGGCAGTGCAGGTACATTCAGTGGTGGTACACTGAGCTGAGAGTAAACTTTTGAGGTAAATTTTTTAAACACAAAGTATGTGAATTTCCCGCCAAGGGGCTCTCGATCGAAACAATAACAAAAGATGGCGTTGAGGCCGGCGGGGGGAATCATGGGAGTGATTCTTTCTGTTGCAGCAACAGTACAGCAGCTGTCAGTAGCCGTTCCCGCTTCTTTATGCGTCGGTCTTTGATGTTACATCCTCTGTTTCCACGGCAACGATAGAAATGTCATATCTGCCGTGGTGGCTCTGACGTTGCGGCTTCTTCACCACACGTCTCATTACAACTCAGTTCTAAAATGAGTATCTCAACAAACTCACCAAACTCCTCCTTTTTTCACTTGTTTGTTATGACACAAACACACTAACAAAAACTCAGAGAATAGTCTTTAAAAAGTTTGGTTTTCCTCACCTTTTTGATTGATTGAAAAAAAGGGATCCTGGAAGGTAACATTTTTAACTGTCCTCAAGTTTTAACAAATGTGAGATAATAATCACAATGGGTTAGCAGTCCTTCAGGTCCACGTCAAAGCCTGTCAGTGATATTAATCCGTTTTTTTTCTTCCTGATTTGTTGCAGGGTCGAGGAGCCCACGCCTACAGGAGTCTTCCTCGTGACGCGAGTGGCTGGTCCACTCAGTTCCAGAGAGAGATGACCCGATCTTCGCTGAGCGCCAACCATCCAATGGTTGACCGATGGCTTGACAGACAGGAACAGGTATGAAGTTAGACTTAATCCAGATTTAACATGAACATTGCTCCTCTGAAAGGCTTGGCACTGAGAAGTAACCCAACCATTGGCTGAATAGGAATCTTAGGCATATCCTGCCAGTCGGATGTAAGAGGATGGTTACATCAAAGAGTGGATGTTGACTTGATTTGAAAAGCAAAGCCAATGAGCCAATCACCTGACAGAGCCTTAGACATCGCTCTTTATGATTGGGGAACTCCGCAGGTCCCCTGGTTGAGAACTCAATCTTTCAGGTACTGACGCAGCATCCTGACCTGCATCAACTGTGTGAATATTTCCTGTGCTTCAGGTCTTCTTTAATTCAGCATAACCAAATATATACCATAAAATGAAAGTCACTTTTACAGTTAAAGGAAGAATATGAAACTTTTTGATCCAGTAGATGTCACCCTTGAGCACCAGCATTAAATGAGATGCACAAATGGTTCACGTTCAGACAAATCAAACTATGAATGAATGGAAGATTTTGGTTCTTTTAGAAAGAGGTGTTTTCGGGCGCTGGTGGCGCAGTGGTTAGTGTCCTCCAAGCGGGGGGCCCAGGTTCAAATCCAGCCTGTGGCTCCTTTCCCGCATGTCGTTCCCCACTCTCTCTCTCTCTCCCTGATTTCCACTGTCCTATCTCTACAATAAAGGCACAAAATGCCCAAAAATAAATCTTTAAAAAGAAAGAGGTGTTTTCCTTTGAATGACAGTGATGACGTGGACAAATAGCCTTTCAGTGGCGGTCTTGACCAGTCTTGATTTAAAATCCGGAATCTGCCAAGTCTGAGACCGAGAAAAGACAGAATAAAAATGCTTTAGATTCCGAGATGAGACCGAGACATTAGTGAAGTGGCCTCGAGACTGATTTCAAATACTACTGCGAGCTGGGAGTGATCATAAGGGATCTGTGAAAAGTGTGAATAGTTGTCATAGTTGTGGAAAGGTCCTGTAGCCACTAATAATACATTCCACTGAGTGACAGGAACATATACAACATGACATTAGGGTTTAGATATCAATCCTGAGCAGTTTGGAGTTAGATGAGAACATGGACTTCTTGTCCTTGAGTTTGAAGCTCTTTTCACGTCTCTTTGTGTCAGTGAACTGAACTTTGTCAGATTCACATTCTGCCATGGAGTTAATGCAACAAGACGCTGCAGTGACAGCGAACATCGCAGTGATTACAGCCCCCATTGACCGCCCACTGCCCGGGCCCTTTTCAAACACAATCCACATCAGACTTCAGACTTGGGTTCTACGCAGCAACACTTTGTTATAAAGTAACATCGAGTTAGTCACTGCAGCCTAGTCTCCTCACTTCACACCTCCTCGCTCTGTCGGCACTTTGTGATTGTCTCACTCTGCGGCTGGTCCCTCTCCTCCTCAGCCTGTCAGAGCTCAGGAAAAATGTTCCCTTTAAAAGTTATTAAAAGTGACAGAGAATCTCTGCGGGGAGAGAGCGGGGATGACCTTGGGAGGTGTCGGACACGAGGAGCAAAGCGTGAAGAGGATTTCTATCGGTAATGTGTGTCAGTCTCTGCCCGTCACTATCCTCCGCTCGCTGCTCTGACATCCGCAGGAGGTGTTTAATTGATCCACTCTTCACATTATATAGAATAAGAAAGGAGAGTATGACATCTTGAGATATGGAAAAGACGTGTCAGGAAATAATAAAAGAGTTGGAATAAAAATAAAGTTTGATGGAGATTCAAGCTGCCAAACATGCTGCTGTGGTATTCTGTGTTCATTCACTTTGCTTCTCCTCTTGTTCTGGATGTCAAGGCCGATGTGCTGCAGGTTTCTGTGTGCTCTCTCAGTCGTTCTCTTCCTGGTTTAATTAAAAATACAACATGGCCAAGGTTCTGTGTCATTGTTACCGAGGCCTTCTCTCCCGTTGCTGAAGTGTCTCTGTTCTTTCTCTGGACAGACGGTACGTCAGGACAAAGCTATCGGATGAAAACTAGCTATTTCAGTGCTTTCAGTGTTTTTGTGAATACAGAGCTGTTGGTGAATTGGTTGAATAGGATGTCTAGCCATGACAAACACATGTAGCAAACTTTGAATGGCTGTATGAGTCATGTCTTGTCCTGCGTATGATTCTGGCCTCATGCACATGAGCTGTGTTTTAAAGCATTTTTATAATTCTTGAATTGACGCTGTACAAATTGAATAGTGAGAGCACACTTGACAAAGGTTCAGAGGGACCGAGACATGGTGGTTTTTCATTTTTAATAAATTGGAAGGACACCCTTCCTGTGGCCGTTGTAAAAATAAGTATAAAGAAGTATATACAGTAGAAGTAGAGAAATGATCTATCTGACTCCTGCTGCTCTTTCTTGATTTTGTAGCTCGGTGCTTGAACACATCGGTGTTACTTTCACACTGTTTCATTATGAGTTAAAAACTCCTCACAGGGAGCTTTAATGAACACCAGCAGGAGCGCTGCGGTGCGAGAATAATCCCCTTCCACCTGGTGGCTAAATCTAAATTCATCCTGAGTCTGTGTAATCTGACGGCACTTTGACACCGATGATTCTCAAAATCTGTTCATTAGAGGTGACGCCGTGTTTGGTTTCAAAGAGGCACCTCGTCGTCTCGTTGTTTCTGTATCAGCGTCTCCATCGCTGCCTTCCCCTCCCACACATCGCTGTCTTCTGTTCTGTCCTCTTTGTCTGTTTGATTGGTGTGTAGAACAGCCGTTTTATATAGTATGATAAAAATACACTGTGTGGGTTAATTACAAACTATTGTGATCCATTTCCATAGTGCTGGCAGAGATAATCACACACATACACACCAAGGCTGTAAGAAAATCACACTAATTAGCTGTAGTTTGTTTATCATGGATTATTTATCTCCTGAGCTTTATTGTTCTGAGATTAAAGCAAAAACTAAGAGAACTAAGAAAGGGCGTCAAACTCTTTTTCTGTCTGACTCAAACTAAACACTCTTTACTTTGTAGATATTTATATGTGTGGGTGTCTGAACTTTTCTTTTTCTTACTTTGTGCATTAAATATCCCCTGAATCATTCTGTACCACGAGTTTCAATGCCTCATTGTCGTCGTCAGCAGCCGTGGCGGTTTTCAAGGATGAACAGATAATAATTTAGAGTTCAAAGGTCAGGTTTACAATACAAAATACAAAAGTGTTCTGGCTACATGGATCAATCATTACAATGCTAATTTCACACAAACGTCTAAAAAGGATTTAACCATGAAGTCACAGAGATGTCATCCATTGGTTTCTGAAAGAGGCGTTTTGAATCCTGACAAATTTCTTTTTACAATTTTTATTCATAAAATTATTCCATTGTTATCTAGTGACCATTCACATGCTCACTTGTATGCAGATGATACAATATTGTACTGTATTGCTAATTCTGCTCAGCTTGCACCTCTCTCTCCCAAACTCTGAGCCACGAGTTATACAAACATCGGTCTCCAGTAATGTTTTTATGAGTTAAATAGTAAGAATACTTTTTGTATCAGGCTGTAATCATGTTTTATTCCTGCTGTAAAAATAACCCTAACCCTAACCCTACTTTTTCAAGATGGGATCTAACTAGGATTCCTTGGCTTTCTGAGCCAGCCTCAAGTGGACACTTTAGGAACTGCAGTTTCTTTAATTTACAGATTGACTTCCTTGTTTTAGGTGAAATGGATGGTAAATGGACTTGAGTTTGTAAGGTGCTTTTCTAAGTCTTCTGATTACTCAAAGACAAGAGGCTGCTATGTGAAGTGACCATCATAAGTAACTAATCCCATTTATACACCGCTGACAAAGCAGAGGGAGCATCATGGGGATAAATGTTTGCCCACGGACACATCGGACATGTGGCTGCAGGACTTGGGGATCGAAACCCCTGATCTTCTGATTTAGTGATGACCGACTCTACCACTGAACCACAGCCACCCCCAGTAGTAGGTTTATTGTTTTGATCCGTGTGATGTCACTATAGCTCTTCTGTTTATTTCATGTCTCTGCAGTGTCTGGAGAAACTGTAAGACATCTTTTTGATTTGCATTTCTGATCCATCTGAGACAATAACACCGAAACATCTCCCCCTCACTCTGAGTCTTTCCTGGTTTCTGTTGACACATCACCCTCTCTTTGGACAAACACAAAAACATAAAAATACATCCTCTGATATTCTGTTCAGATGATTTTCTGCAGCCTCTCCTGTTGAACACAGATCACTCATGCTGTCATGTTTTGAGTGTGATTTTACTTTCAGATATTTTATTTTAACAAATAATACCCACCGTCCCGTCTGCAGTTACCCTTTCACTCTTTAGTAAAACTCTGATGGATGTGAACTGCAATTTTTCTGCCTGGCAGATGGGAACAGC
This sequence comes from Labrus mixtus, assembly GCF_963584025.1. Classification (NCBI taxonomy): domain Eukaryota; kingdom Metazoa; phylum Chordata; class Actinopteri; order Labriformes; family Labridae; genus Labrus; species Labrus mixtus. The sequence goes on from NC_083630.1 coordinate 4,210,559, forward strand.
TGTGAGGCAGTAATTCCAGTTAAGCCCTTCTGCTTACATCAAATCTTTTCCTTTCATGGCGGATGCAGGTGAAGCAGCTCTGTATTGCACGGCATCATTTGGTGCACTCAAAGTGCTTTTCTTCACCATTCATATTTAAGCAGGCCTTTCCACCCCCTGGTATGAATAAAAGAATGTGAAGTCAGGTCGACTAAAACCACACGTTGACTTCTACGCTAAAAATACCAGCGAGGTTGTTAAACTCAGAGGGGGAGCTGACGCTGGTTTGAAGAGGAAGGAGAAGCAGCGTTTGAGTCTGAGTTTGTTTTTTTAGATTGCAAAACTTGAGTGCAGTTAAATGCAAGGAGAGCAAAAATCTTAAAATGTAGACAATATATGGGTGTAGTTAATAGCAGAAACCAGTAAAGCTGACATATCGAAAGGAAACATTACAACGAGAAAATGGCATCGTTTGGACAACCCAGAATTACCACCAGATAGGCGTGCATTGCCTGTCAGCTCTGCACTGTTACGGCACCCTCGTCCATCAGCACCCACAGGTTGTGTTCTTAAAACGCGGCAGGGAACAGCACCGCCGGACAGCTGGAGTCACAAGACAAAGGAGTAGCCATGCTAATTACAGAATCAGAGCTAGATAATAAGATGTAATGTGGTATAAAATCCTTCTAAACACATCAACAAACACACAGAAGGCCAAACCGTCAAGACAGAGTGTTTTATTCTGAAAATAAACCTGAAGTTTTAATCTTGTTTTTGGTAGCTGACTTCCTGTCTCCCTCAATCTGCTCTGTGGTAAATTGATGCGCCGGTATCCGGCAAACATAGAAGCCTCGGGTATCTGCTGCAGAGGGCTGTGTATGTCTGGGACGGAGCTGAGACACGGCAGAGCCAGTGGAAGCACACACTTTGACTAAAGTAAAATCCTATCAGCTCCGGAGCGGAGACGCATGTGGTGGAATTTGGCAGTAAATGGTGTGGTGTGTGATTTGTGCTGCTTTTGTTTTAGTCTGTGCAAATATGCAGCATAGAGACAGAGCGCAATTAAGTCCCGCCCACATCAGAAGGGAAACAAATAACTGCTCTCCCTTGAGGTTGTTGATGTGCCTCCTCGTCACTTCCATATATAAACACTTCCAACAGTGTGAAAAACCCCAGAAAGTAGCTCTTATAAATATCCAAACTGGACCCTGAAACATTTAAGAGGACAAAGTGGATCCAGGTGATAAAACGTGAGGCATGAGAAGGATGGAAGAGAAATCTGTTGCATCCTGTCGTCCACATTTGGTGCTTGGTGGTTGTTAATTGCGGACCATTTTTGACCCACTTCAAAGTTGTGTTTTTATCCAGGTGAAAGCTCCTGTTTGGTCGTCGTTGTTTACAGACTGTGACGCTTTGCGCCCAGTCTCTGGACGCGCTGATCACACGGTCCCTCATGTTTGTGTAAGCAGTCAATAAATTCACTTTAATGCCAAACTGTTTCATCTAAGACTTAAGGAGCTCAGGGCCCACAATCCCTCACCACCCGACCACATTTACACTCACTCACACGTAGACACACATACACACACCTCGCCAAATGTGGCAAGGAAAAATGCATGCTCCCTCAGTCTATGTGAGCCACGGCTTTATGAGTGATTCTGTATATAAACAGCTGACATTAACGCCGGCCTATTATCCCACTGATGAATGCTAATGGGCCTCCCCGCTCAGCATCACACACACACACACACACACACACACACACACACACACACACACACACACACACACACACACACACACACTCTCATCGGGATCTGGCTGAGTGCCTCTCCACTGTATTATTTTGTGGCCTTGATGAGGGACTGGAGGCCATTATCATGAGCTGTATGAGAGGCCGGACGGACCCCAGCTGTCAATCAAAGAGGGATTCAACCCCATAAAAAACGCTAACAAGAAGGTAGAACGAGACGTAGGACATTCAGAGTTTAAGAGTTTCACATGGAGATTTTATGAATACTGATTTTTCACGTGTAATATATAAAACACCCAATCACGGGGTTGCTCACATTATACTGCGGTTGTTGAGATATTTGTTACTTTGTGCACATAACAAAGAAAAAGAGAGAATGATTGAGAGGGACACAGATAAATCCAAAGTGTTACATAACGGAGTCAACAGCCTTGTGTGCAGCTCTGATCAGACATCTTTGATCAGGCCTCAGACTGTCAGAGTGCCTCTCTCTCTTTGTTGTCTAAATGAGACACCTTGTCTGGCGAGTTTTAAAGGAAACCAAAGTGGCGAGGTGCCCGGAGCCAGCGTGATGAAAGGAGACGAGTCCGTTCAACTTCAAGCCGCTAAAGACGCAGCGGGAACACGCTCCTCTCCTTTTTCCTATTCTCACATCAAAGATTTGTCGCCAAACAAACACAGATTGGCATTTGTGAACTGATTCTGCAACAGATTGTTATTTTTCTGTTTCTGTCCTTTCAGTAAGAAGCTTACAGCTGGTAGAGTGAGTGCAGAGCTTTATGAAGTGCAGCTCTACTGTTGCATGATTAAAAGTCTGCTTAATTATTATATGAATATGTATGATTTTTCTACTTTGAAGAAGTTTGCAAATATGAGTTCTAGTATTTGTGAATCTCAGTGATATGAAAGTTTCTCCATCAGTGGAATTCAATTTGACACACCAAGGAGATCGTCGGCCGTCAGTCCTAGTTGGACCATCGGTGAGCGGTCGTCACCCTACTTTTTGGGGTGTGTCCATCTTTGACCCATTGACCCCCGTCGGCCTTTGTTTTGGCCTATTCGACATGTTGAATCAGCGGTCGGTGAGAGGAATCTCTCTGATTGGCTGTTTGGAGGTTTCATTTCTCTCCAGTTCTCCTCTCAGGTTCAGTAAAGCCCCTTGAGCATGCCGCTGTAGTATCCATGCTTTCACCCATTAGTGTGGTTTGTCTCCTCCACCTCTTCAGCTGCATTTTCAACTTTTTATCAGACATTATTCTCCATTAGTAGTCTACCTATAATACGAGTGGTGCCCGACAGCGGTGTGAAAATGGTCTTCTCGTATCATAACAACGGACTACCGCCCCCTGCTGGCATGGAGAGTTATTTCCTGTCACGCATGCACAGAATGTACGAGGTGGTTGGCCGTCGGCTGTAGTCTTTGCGATGTGTTCAAGTGCAACTTTTTGGCCACAGACAAAAGGCCAGTTCTTTGGCGTCTGCTTGGTGTGTCAGGGCCTTAAGAAAACCTTAAGTAGCAACAAAACAAACAAAATAAAAACAATAAAATATGTTGCTTCAACTCTTGGGCGAGTCAAAGTTAGTATTTAATTCTCTGTGCTTTCGTTGGTAAGTGAAGTTCACCTGCTCTCTTGACTAGCTCGTTGCTGAAGCCCACACTGTGTGCAGAGCCCGAGGCCAGCTGCAGGCAATGTTAGAGCAGCTGAGCGTGGAGAGAAAACACTGCAGTAACTCCAAAACTCTGCCTCAGTGACATTGTGTCTCTCTCTTTGTCTCTGTGTCTGAACCTGACTCTCTGTGTGACTTGGAAACAGTTCAGCTCTCCTCTCCAACTTCACCCGTCGTCTGCCTTCATCTTTCATATCTCCAGTGTGTTCCTGTGTGTGTGTGTGTGTGTGTGCATTCAGTTCAGATGAATCTGTGCCCATGTTTGATAAAGAGCAGGTCAGAGGTGTTGTTGTGTGCAGGAGTCGGAGACCCCACATTCCTGAGCAGTGCAGTAGGTACACACGGTCACGTTTCTGTGTCTGCAGAGAGGAACCTTTTCCTTACCCAGGACTGCTTCTTAATTCCTCCTGAGACACGACAAACATTGCAGCAGTAGCGTGTGCTGTTGTGCATGTTTGGACATATAAACTACAAACTATGCATACGAGATGTTCTTATCATGTCTTCCTGTGTGCTGCCCAGTGGAGCTGACCAGTGGGTGTTGCTGTGTATTCAACATCGCCACCAAGAATAAAGCAAACACACAAAACAAAACACACAACTCTTTGCTTTGTACATTGGAGCTACATTTGGCTAGAAATTAAGTTTGCAATCTGGTATGTTTACTTCTCCCATAAATGAGAAAAAAAATCTGATATATGAAGATTGAGTCATTTAAATTTATTTTAAATCCCTAATTCTCCCTGTACTAGTGTCATTTTTGTAATTTGATCAAACTCTTAGACATCTTTTGTGATTCTCCTAAAGGTTAAAGATGCAATGTTTACTGATTGGAATAATCTCTAAAGAACTACCTGATGGAAAAAGAAATGAAGACTTAAAGTGACCATGTCTACGCACATTATACATTCTTTTTATCCGCTCCTCTGTGATCGCTGTGTGAACAGCAGCTCACAGGAGACTCTCCAGTCCAGCCTTGGACCTGAGTGAGAACAACGGAGCCCAAAGCGTCACAATGGTCGTCTCTCTCTTAATTATCCCTCGCTGCTGAACCCCAGCTGCAGCTCCATGACCCCTGACGCACCAGATGAGGTTTATTTTCTACCATTTCCCACCAGGCCTGCACTGCTTTTTAAGCATCATTTAGCACTGGTCACCTCCTCTTTTCACCTCTAAGTGGGACAGGTCTCTTCACTTTAGCCTCGTACTGACTTGTAGCACTACTTGATTGAAGTGAAAACAACCTAGTTAATTTGTAATAACAACCTCATTTTAAGTAAGTAATTGTGGCCATGTGTCAATGTACTCCACTACCTTTTGACCTCATTGAAGTTACACCGACAAATGCGTGAGAGAAACTTTGTCTTTTTGCGCTTTTATCCTTTTTAAAGGTCAAGTGTTGTAAAAATTACACGTCACCATGGTTTTTCTAACAGAAATATGTATATCTATAAACCCCCCAATGATGAGAAAAGTCCATCCTCTCCGTCTTCTGCCTGCTCCACTTATCAGAAAATGTGTGCTCAAACAGGCCGTTTGGAGATTTTCCCTTCATGACATCACAAAGGGCAGTAGCCCCTCCCCCAGGTGGGTGACACTCCCACAGCTAGGTGTTTGTTCTGCCCTCTGAGTCTGCCTTCTCACTGTAAACAATAGGGCATGGAGTGAGAAAGTCAAGACAACTGAGCCCTTCCAGAGAGGGGGCGTGGTCAGACACAGTTAATTTACATATTTAAAGGTACAGACACATAAACAGCCTGTTCTGAGCAGGGCTGAAATAGAGGGGTTTATAGACATGATCAAATACAGGATCAGAGTGGATTTAGAACAAGAAACTTCACACACATGTTTTGAGGAGCTCTGAGACTTATTTAAACTGGTTGAAGAGGAGGAGGAGAATATGTGACCTTTAATAAAAAACTGTCAACTGGTGGTTTGAGTTTGAATCAGTTACTTGTTAGTTTATGAGGAGTGTACACAGGAAACATGATATGCATAGAAAATAAACTGTGCTTTTAATATATGAATTGTTCATAGCTCACTCGACCCTCTGAGTCTAGTTTTCAGGATGTCTCACCTTCACACGCACAACACAGACTTAAAGAAATAGGCAGAGCTTAAGAACGAACAAAGAAGGTGCTTAACAATTCAGAACAACTTTCACAGCTGAATCCCAAACATATAACACAGCAGACACGAGTACTTCCCAAGGACAGAGCGTGAAATGGCCTTCAACTCAAAGTGAGACAAAAACACAAATGTTAAGGCTTGTGAATCAGCGTCTTTTGGGACCGAAGGAAGAAAGACAAAACAGGCTGTCACCGTATGTTGTTCCATGGCCGAGTCTCATACCTCCTGTTCTTGCTCTTTTTACTTTATTAAGATTTGTGCAAATAGTGTCCCTCTTCTTATCTCATTTGAACAGAGGAGACAGCAGACTTTTCTTTGTCATAAGTTTCCAACACGTTTCTGTATCTGCTGAGCTGTAGCCTGAACATGTTGAACCTGTCTTGCTCTGCAGGCTGTGTTTGGATGTGAGTGTGTGTGACTTGGCAGTTCAGATTAGAGTTTGACTGATTCAGGCTTCAGGAGCCTGATAGCAATGTTGTTTGAAGCTCCTGTGAGTTTTTTTTTATGCCATATTTTGTTTTCAGTTTTGACTGTTTTTATTACATAAACGTGCCCTGGGCTTTAACTATTCTTTAACTATTCTTATTCCTTCAAGCATTTTTTTTTTTTTTTGAGTGAGGAAATGCATCAGAACACTAAAAGTAAACTTCAGAAAACAGGGACCTTAATCATGATGTTCCATTGTGACTGATAAAGTCTAGTCTAGAATTAAAGTTATTTCTTAATCGATGTAATACTAAAGAGTTATGAAACGATTGTCATCTAAAAGGAGCAGTATGTAACTCTGACCCCTAGTGTTTAAAATGGGTACTGCAGTCCAAATTCTAAACATTGTAGAGATCTGTCTCCCCCCCCCCCCCCCCTCCTCTCTAGAGTCCATGCTCACACAGGTCACCATGTGGTGGACTCTGAAGCTTCAGTGTTTATCCAGCTCTGCATGGGTCTGTAAACCTTTCTGTGTTCTAACCTCTCTCCATCTTTCAAAATCATCTCCAATATTGATCCTAGTTTGAGCACGTTTCTGCTCGTGGAGCTTATTAGAAACATGCAGAGGCTTTTTAGGTCGGGTACAATCACTTCTATCTGAACCACTTCTCTTGCCCGCTTCCATCGCTGCAACACCTGTTGGTTTGACCTGATAACTGGCAAACTGAGGGGGGTCCAAAACGGTGTGGGGGCACCTTAAAACCGCGTACCGTACTGAAAACCAAGGTTTTCCAAGGACAGGTGACGTATCTGTTAACGTCTGTGTATGTAACTCATCCATCCCTTTACCCTCCTCTTCCCTCTTCCCCTTGTTTTCTGTCCACACCTTCACCACCTCTTCATTGTCGGGGTGACCATCCCTCTCTGCACTGCAGGTTTGTGAACGTGTTAATTCTTGATTAGAGTTCACGCTTTCCCCTTTCTCCGATTTGCTCCGTGAAGTGAGAAATCACTTTCTCAATGAGAATAATTGAACACGGGCAGGGGGGTGCCAGCTCATTACCCACAACTCACAGGGAGCAGGGGCACCTTTAGCCGGAGACAATAATGACTTCAGGGACTGAAAAACCAGGCCGCCAGCGTGGAGCCGAAGCAGCGTGGGCAGCACAGAACAAAGCTGTGAGAGCGAGATGCACGCTCGTAACATGTTTCATAAGCTGAAATCATTTCATGCTTATCTTCCTTCAGTTTCAGTTGAATCAGTTGGCTTCTCGCAGGGAGGGTGTCGTCAAGGCGTTGGGGGAAAGCGCTGAGTCTTTTAAAGGAGCAGCAGGGCTGATGCTCAGACAAGGTGGAGCCGCATTCACCTGCTGACTTCCTGAGTTAGAAGGTAGTTTATTTGTTCACAAACTTTAAGTCGTAATTCAGGAAACATCATGGACACGATGAAAGAAGATCAATTTTATCATTCAGAACTAAACTAGGTGAGTCTACTCGGACAGTAACTAATGGTTTCAACCTTTCACTAGATAATGATTGACAAATTAGCCAAAAAAGCTGATATGAAATATGTGAATACATGAATCGTTCTTGTCCTTGAACCCAACATTTACGTTGGTCTGCCATGTTTCTTCTTCATAATATGGAGACAGTTCTGTCTTTCCTATACTGTAAGACAGGCTCCAAAATGTTCTCATATTCTTCTAGTTTTTATTCCGTCCTGAAGGATGAAGACAGATGCACTTTCCAAATCACAAACTCATTTTTCCCCATATAAATTACAACCAATCACACTCTTCTTGGGAGCCAGGACAAGAAGAAGTCTAATTTATTCTTGGTGAATCTAATTTCCTTCGGGATAATAGTCAAGCTGAAATTGAAGTCTTCTTTAAAAGGATCATGATATCCACCATTACCAATACATAGGAACAAAATATGTGGATGCTAATGAGAGTTTTCCTATGCAGCCTTGCTCCTTCTATACCTGACACTGACTTTGAATTTCAAGACTGAACGAGCTGAATCCCCCACAGTGCGAAGTCCCTCACTCCTATTTATTTGATTTTTCCCACTTTCTCATCCCCCTTTTCCCTCAGTGCTTTTTTTTTTTTTAGTATGCCGCACATTTCCACTCTCTGCAGAGTGCCAAATGAGTTCCACTCTGAGACAATGAGGTCCATTGTCACAACAGGCTTTTCTCACCGTTTTATAGGTCCCATTAGGAGGGGGAGGGGTGGTCAATGCTTTTAAGTTTCTGAAGGAATGTAATAAGGCCCCGGTGGACAGTAAACATCCACAACTCAGGGCCACAGAGAAACATGAGACGGGGGCTGCTTGGACCGTATCATGACCAAAGAGACCCGATTCATTTGTATCATCTCAGGAACAAAAGTGGACACAGTTTGATGTAAACGCAGAGGAATGAGTTGGAGTCAGTTCAGAGTTGAGGAGATGGAAAAACAGAAAATAGAAAGCTTATGAAGAGAAAGAGAGATGGAGGAGGAGAACGACGTTTGTGGGAAAATCAACTGTTATTTATTTTTCCCAAACAGGTGTAGCAGGGTAGCCTTCCACTTTGGATTGCACCAGGTAGTATTTTCATTATATTTCAACGAATATAGAATATTTCAAGTAACGTTCGAACACACCTCTCCCCCCCCCACAAGTCTAGAAACGTATTTTATTTGTAAATTTTATTTCATTCAAACAAACAATAAAGTTAATAGAATAAAATAACATAAAATCTAAAATTTTGAATGACAAGGATCAGAAAGAAGACTTGTAATCTTATAATATCTGCCCCTTCTTGACTGGGATCGAGTGCAGCTCTCTATTAATTCACAATATTACCTTCTGACTAGAATGACCGTTCAGAGTGCACAGACGTTCGTAGTTGTACACATATTGGCAACAGAAGGGATGTAAGAATCTACTTTTATTTTTATTTAAAAGCTGATGTTTCCCAGCTAGAGCTTAAATATATGAAGTTGAAGCATCCCTTCAACACATGCATTCATCAGCTATAAGACAAATGATATCTCGCTTGACTGAAGAAGCCTCCAATGAGAATGTACTTAAGCTTTCATACCATTATGCTGCACGTGATAGATTCTCCATCTGAGGCAGCTTTTAATCCTCATATTTCAGTGCAGTGAGAGGACACAAGCAGCTGTCTGAAAACATCGAAAAGCCTTCAAAAACATGTTCTGCAGTAAAAGATGCATAATGTCTGGTCTAATCCTCTGAGCATCTCCTGACTAGATGCCCACACTGAATTTGAAGCAGCCCAGATGGAGGTAATGGTGTCATTCCAGCAAGGAGCACTTCTGTAATGAGCCGTGCGTCTCCCTGCAGAGCACTTTTCCATTGGAATCCTCTCCTCTTTATGGCCGCAGTATATTGGACATGGGAGCTGTTGTGTGGAATAGCACCCCTGCTGAGGTCCATCACAACATCCCCCCAATATTCCCACACACATTCATGACTTAAAACCACAACCACGCTTGACAGCCTTTTCCATTTAAAAATGGTGGACCAGAGACATGTGAGGTGGTCCACTTGTCGTCTGGGCTGTCAGGTCTCCAGCTGCTGTTGTGAGAGGCAAAAATGTGATCTGCTACTTTGGTGTTTAGGTTTGCTCTTGAGTTAAGCTTGTTCTCACTTACAATTCCTCAAAATCAGCAAGTCTGCAGACCTTTACTTCAAAATATGATGCTCTAGGTATCTCTCTTACCTCTGTTCTGGATGGCTTTTTGTTTTGTTGTTAAAGTATGAAGAGCAGGTTAGTCTGCTTGACGGGATTGATGTGGAACCAGGTCAAAGTTATTCTGAATTAGAATTTACTTCAACAAACGGCTGTATGTTTGTCACATTTCATTTTTACAGTTTATTATTTGTATTGATTAAATATTTATATGTCCTCCTTAACGTACCATTACGTATCAGCATGGCTCTGGATTGATGCAAAGACAATGTTCACCAATTGCAAGGCCTGTGGTTAGATACCCAGTTTCAGCAGACCATGTCAACATGATCTTGGGCCAGACTTTGAAGTCCCGAGGCATAGCATCGGATGTGTCTCCAAAAAGTTGACTTAACCTGAGTGATTTCTGGTGCTCAAGTATTTTCTTTGGATTCTGCCTGTTTGTGGGAGTCCATTGAATCCTTTTAAAAAACGACTACGGTCGTTCCCTGAACGCAACAATCTCCATCTGTGGAGGGGCTGAAGCACCAGAGATTCCTCCTGCTTTGCATTGCAATCGGCTTTTGAATGTGTGTGCGTGTATTGAATTCTGATGGGCTTTGAGTGTGTTAAAGGGTGAATGTACACATAGTGTAAAAGCATTTGAATGGTTGAAAGACTAGAAAAGCGATATATAAGTGCAGTTTATTTACCAGACCTGTTGCATGTATTGCAAACATGACTGAATTATTGAACAGATTTCTCCTAAAGTTGCACATCGACTATCGGTTATTTGAACCTTGTGCCCTGCATGTACAAAACTGTCAGTAGAGAGGTGCTGTATAAGCATATTTAGAAACTTTAGACCCCTGACAAAGCTGCCGTGTTTGACAGGTTTGGATGACAACCTGTTGAGCGCCCTGAATGCTTGCAGGGTTCCCCGTGATGAAGGTGCGTCTTCTCATTAACACCGTTTACATGCTACAAACCCACTCTCTTAGTTCTGATCCGTCTGGTTTGTTGTGACAGTAAAGTTCTTTCTTTGGTCTTATCTTGTCAGCGATTACGATCACTCGTTTTTTTAGCAAAGGAAATTATCTTCAGCTCTACGCGCTCAACCCTTTGATGTGCTGATATTTCCTCTAATCTCGCAGTGATTCCAGTCACAACATAAGCCCATCATAAGTACACAAAAGGATGTTGTAAACAGGGCAGCCGAAAATCCTATTCCTTTCCAACCCTCGTCTTTTCTTCCTTCTCCATTAAAACACCCACCCACAGCCCGCCCCACCATACAGGGGCCACTAGATTAACATGGCTGTCCAGGAGTCTTTTGGGACCTCTCTTCATTACTGGCCTCCACAGGCCCCTCATCTCCAAACTCCCCTCTTCATTTAGCCCCGCATGAGAGCAAGGACTCGGCTAAATGGCTTTCTGTCTCCCCCTTTTATCCAAGAATTTCAGCTTCCAATTAAAATGAAATGGAAAATGCCCCCCTCCTCCACCCCCTCCCCCCACTGCTCCCATGACGCTACAGATGAGCCCCTCACTCGCCACCCACCCCACCTGCTCAAACAAGGCAGCAAACAACGGCTCATCTGTGGAATGGACGCTTCACCTCCTGTAATAACTCACTGCAATGTGAACCAAAGCTTTACCTTCCCCTTAATTATTCATAGTTCAACATCATCCCGTCTTCTTCAATCCTCTCTTCAACATGTTTAGTGCGTTTAGGGGTTTGAGGTCACAGCATGTGAAAAAAATCCTTGAGAAAATGATCGAGACTCGTGTGTACATAGCTGCTCTGCACATGCTCTGTCCCAATGCTTTCATTTTTAATCTGCCATTACACAATTTGGCACTTTTATTTGCAGCCACCTTTCCACTCAATAAGTCAGTGTGGTGTCCACTTGCTTAACTGCAGCAGTGGCTACAAAAAATAAAAATGCTAATAATAAAAAGGAAAATGTATTTAATTACAATCCAGATCCAAACCACGGGCGCCCTCATTGAAATTCAAACACCCTCAATTATTTCAACAGGGGTACCGTTGGCTCACTGACCTTCACAGTTTGAAAGATGGATTAAACGTTGTGAGCAGTGGAAAGCGGACTGTCCTCCCACTCAATAAGCCCAGAACGATGATTAATCTGTGAAAAGCACCGCAGAGCTCTTTTTAATGCATGGGTAAAGACCCGGGATTCAGCTGGGACCGTCCGCTCAGTGGGGCTGCACGCTCAAACCCCCAGGATTATCTGTTCAGAAACACCTCCCTTCACCTAAGCCAGGTGTCCAAAAAGTCATAATATCTCTTTGAACCGTTATTCACCAGAAATCCTAAATCTGCTTTAAACAGCCCCTTTGAAGTGCTACTCCGATGCAAGACGCCATGCACGTTCAAACTCTTTGAAGCACTTTGGGTACTTATATATTCAAACAATATTATTCTCAGGGCGTACAATAGAAAGAAGCGCTCGAGACAAAAGCCGGTGACGATAACTCAATTGGCAGTAATTCCTACCCGTTTGAACCTCCGGCTCTCTGCTACAGGAGTGGTCTGCTCGGGTTGCGGCCCGTTATTGATGAGGTTTGGAAAAAGTCTCGGGCCTCTCCGCGCGCTTTGAGCCTTTGTTATTGACCTGGTGATTGATTTAAGTCCTCATAATTAGCGGGCCTAATTTAATTAAAGTGCAATTTAACGATACAGTGGGCAAAGGCAAAGGGAGCTGTGTCATTGATAGATCAGTCCAGGGCTGATATGAAACAGGCGCTGGCAGATGATGTATTCCACACACGGCAGGTCTCTCACTGGCCGAGGCGGAGACAAAAGAAGAGACAGAGATTGTAGCAGAGAGACAAAGAGGGAAAATGATTAGAGTAAAGACAGAGACAGGCCTTTGTTTTCCCAAATGTCAGCCTCAAACGGCACTGTCCGTCTCGCGCCCCCTCCCCTCCCTCCGTCCTGATGTGGACAAATGCAGCCTCACATCTCTGATCTAATTTGCTTAACAGCATCAGGAACCTGTCTGTCCCTGTTATTTGCTTGAAGTAAATCCCCGTCAGAGGCTGAACTTTTATGAGCCAAAAGCCTGTCTCTTCAAAACCAAACAAAGAAAGGCAGATTTAAAGACTGGACAACTTTGTTGATTAAAAAGAGGTGTTGGAGGATGGAGGAGTTCCATTAAACCTGGCCAATTGGGATTAAAGAATACCATGCATATCCCCAGAAGCCAAATATATGTGTGGCCTGTCTGTAACATACAGCACTCATGAATCTGATGTCCAAGGTAGGGGACTAATGGCTAAGAAAATTGCCCAAAACAAACACTGCATAATAAAACCACACTGGTGAAAAATCCTTTGATAGTTGCATACTTCCTAAGTTGCATGACAGTTATTTGTGTAGACTTTCTTTAAAAGGAAAAGGAATCAAAAGGATTGTTTGTGAACACATCTTTTTCTTCTTAGAAATCTGGCAGCAGCGTTTATATTTCAGAACAGGTTCTTGATACCAACCTGACTCCCCAGTGTCCTAACCCAACACAACAACACATATGTGACTCCCTCTCCTCATTATCAAAAGGAATAACTCATCTAATCTGGAATGTGAGGACCTCCCTTTGGATGAGTCTGGAGCCCTCTGGTGCAAAAGTGTGAAATATGAAAGACAACACATGTCTTCATCAGAGGACAGGCATTGCCTCGGCTTCTCCCCTTGGCACACAAACATAGGACAGCAGTATCACAACCTCCCCCTCTCTCGCTCTCTCCCTCTCTCTCTCTCTCTCTTATATAAAGCAAGAGGCGGCAGACACCAGGGTCACACCGCTTTGATTTTCTTCCGGATTTGTACTTTCCAGTCCAACAGGGAGTTCACAGTTTGCCAAAAAATGAAACATTTCACTGAACCGTTTTTTTTGGGGGGGCCGCATCTTCTCTGTACATTTAACTCCCCTTCCAAACACAAACCCACACTGCTGAGCACTGAAATCACCATTAGCTTATATCCGCATGAACATTAAGATCATAACAATGTAAAGATGATAAGAAAGTATGCTGAAACTGGTTTTTGCCTCCCTGCTGACACCCATTAAGAGCCAATTAATGGACTTGTGGGTCGAATGAAGGAGGTCATTATGACCCTTTCATCTTCCATTAACCAGTTTAGCTCTCGGCCCAGCCCATTATAACGCTCCCTTATCCCCAACATCAATGTAAATAAGAGGTGCACCATCCCAGTTAGTGGGATGTATGGGTTGTTTTAATGGTGTTGGATTCCTATGAGCTGGTGGGGAATGAAGGGTTAAGGATGGTAAAAAAAAAAGGGTGGAGCTGGGTCGTTGAGTGCAACAGTCATGTCCAATCTATTCAGAGGGGTCATTTTGGTGCATAATTCGGCCCCCGGTGGCGGTTTTCTCTGAGGCGATGGATTGGGGGAATAAAGGACCTTCTGTAACATGAAGAATAATCCATGTGTGGTACATTCTGTCACAGCTATGCCCAGGTCATCCTACACACTGAATACACCGTCCAGCAGCAGCTGGTGAAGGCAGCTGCTCTTCTCCCAGTGATTTTGACTTTTCTCTTTTCACTCGTAGAGATTAGATAATGTCTCAAACATTACGGCCTTAACAGATGACCAGCGGGAACATTGGTGCTTCTTGTTAGATTAGTAAATTAGATTAATGCAAGTTATATTTTACAACCCCAATCAGAATTAGAACATATTTAATCTTGGATCTTTTTGACTGATAAGGAAGCCATTTTTAGAGCAGACGTTTTCACCAATTATTGAAATGATGGATGGTACAGTTGTTTTTAAGCTGGAATGAAAGTGGAACTTCTCTGTGTTGTTTCTGATTTGATTTTGCACTCATATGTGCTGCAAACAATGCAGAGAGTGTTGTAATCTATGACATCAGCTGGATAAAGTTTATGAAGACACTGATTCAAAATCATCCCAAGCAACGTCTTCTTTGTGACATAAAAAAAGAAAAGAAATGGCATCGCTTAGCTCCCTCCAAATGTGGGGTTAATTAAAGCTGCCAACTTTCCCATCTCTCCCTCTGCTCTGTCAACAACATTGCTCCCCTGTATCACCGACTTCAGCAACACCAACATCCCAGCATAGAGGGGTTTAGATATGTTCTCATTACTCTCAAATATGTAGGTAAAACATATATTTGGGGAGGAATGGGGTCAGAGTCCAGGCGCCAAACTCTGACTTTGTTAAGCTACTGTAAGGAACATTTAAAACGCGACTTGTGTGGATTCAATTTCCAATCTGGGGCCCATTTGTTCCCATTTTTATTATCTGAATTATGTTCATATCCATCCAGCTTACATAATTCAAAATTCAATGGAAAAACTTCAGACTGAAATATCACCCAAAAAGAGAGGCATGCAACCAATGGCATGAAAATGTGTTAAAGCTGAGCTTGCAAATCTAAGCAGACAAAGATGTGACATGTGTAACAAATATTGTCCCTGTCGTGCCTTAATGTTCCCCACAGACCAAAACAAGCATGCACGACATGTGAAACTATGCTTATTGATTAAAGACAGATTCATGCAGACATTTGTGCATTTGACTCAACAGCATGCATGGACCTTAAATAAAGGTGAACAATCTTTTTTTATCCAATGTCATAAAGCTTTTTTTAAACTCCTGATTGAAAACAGCAGGGCTCTGTCGCGTATTTGTAATTTCATTGCGAGGTCAAAGGGACTTTAATTGGACTATTAGGAGTTATTACAGGCAGCTTGTCTTTGCATGTCAAAGCCATTGTCCAATACAGCGGTACTGTGAAGTCCTGTCTGGTCTTGTCTGTTGTACAGTGTTTAGTCAAATTGCATTACCGGAGGTAATGAGGGCGCAATTATGGTTCTTTAACCTTTTGCTAAGGAGTGGAAAACTCTCTGAGTGTTTTTTTCCCCTCGCTCATTGAAAACAAGATTGTTTTAACATGTTGCCATCGTTTGTTACCTTTGGCTGGTTTAATGTTACCATAAGGGGCGTGTGTCACCTTGCACCATTAATGTTTCATACTTTTTTAGCCCGCCAGATCAGGAGGCAGGGCGGACTTTGTAAATATTTTAACAGCCATTTTGCTAAATGCTCTGCTTAAATTGCTTGTTTCCTTTATTCTCTCATACCAGCTCTGTACATTGTTCAGCTTGAGACATTTCTATATCCTGTTTCTTTGGCCCTCCATTGTTCTGCTGAGCACAGACCGCTTATTGTAAGGGAACGTGTGACATCGTCTGACAGAGAGGCCTGTTCTTCACATGAAGCCGTCGCACAGATGTGGACCTCCGCCCCTGAAGGAGGGGTGCTGGCCAGAAACACCATTCTCTGTAACCTTTGAGCCCGTTCTTGTTAAGCCCTTGACGTGGGGAAGGGCTCAGGAGGGAGTCCCCAACCCCAACCCCCCTTTTCCCCTAACAGCTACATGTTGTACTTGCCGATGGCTAATGGCATGACACACACACACACACACACACGCACACATACACTCAGGCTTACAGTAGGTCTCCTTTAGGACAGTGGTTGATGGAGGATGACAGCTCCTCGACACACACCCTTTGCCCCGACCCTCCAGCAGTGAGGTTCATAATGAGTGTGTGCGCGTGTGTGTGTTTGTGCAGCATATTCCCTTCTGAGCAGCTGCTACCTTTAGGCACCCCCCACTCCCGGTTTCTCTCCTTGGTCCTTTTACCGTTCTAACATGTCTGTCCATTTGAAGGTGACAAGACTCTGCACTTTGCAACTCTCACTCCCCCTGTCTGTCTCTCCTCTCTCTCTTTCTGTTACTCTATTTTCTCTTTTTTTATACGAGTCTCAATAATCTAATGCTGTAGCTGTCCGATGGCCAAGCCTATAACCCTTTTCTTCTTCTTTTCTTTATTGTCAAAGAGGCTGTTGGATTTTTGGCCACAGATCAGGGCATCTACTGTAAAGACACAGAGAGAGAGAGAGAGAGAGAGAGAGCGAGAGAGAGGAGGGAGGGAGTTACGACTGAGTGCTATGGAGACAAGAAATAGCTGTGTTGCAGGGGATCAACAGGGTGCTAAAAGCACTCAGGGGAAGAAGAAATGGAGGGTTTTAAGAGAGGGCGAAAGGGGAGATTCAGAATGACGAGGAGACAAAGACACACAAGAAGAAGAGAGTAAAAGGGCAGAGAGAGAGAGAGATGGATGTAAACTAAACCTGTGTCTTTCCTCTGCTGTCACTCTGTGCCTGGCTTTGCCCCTGACATGAGGACGGACAGTAAGTGGGCTGGCAGGGAGTATGAAGGGAGAGGGCTTCTTCAGCCCCGGTCACAAGGAGACACTGACCCTCTTAGAACGACTCAGCATTCAGCTATTGTAGGAATAAGTCATATAGCTTTAAGGACTTCACTGCATGACATGTCACTCTAAAAGGTGCATTATTTCTCACATTTGGTCCAACAAGGCTTTATGTTTTTGTGTAGTTCAAGAAAATCTTTTCCAGGCTCTGTGGCTTTGCTGGTAGAAAAAAAACAACAACTCTAATTTGATTCTTGAACAGAGTCTTATCAGAACTGCCTGGTGAATTCTGTGTGAAAGCTCAATCTTTGTTTTTTTTAAATTGACAGCTGTAGCCAAGCTGAGCCTGATCTAACCAACAGATCATCAAACTTAGGCAATAGTCAGTCTCAATAATAGAGCTTTCCCACCTGTAGAAAACTCTGCGTATTTTCAGGAGGAGCTGCAGCATGTGTGAACGCAAAACAGCAGAATTTTTCACTCGGGCTTCACCTGGAGTTTCTCCTGCCAGCCTCCGCGTATTTATTTTAAGCGTGAACTGATGTGAGAACGCAGCAGGATACTATCCAGAGAATTCAGTAGGATAGTGTGGTGACGTTTATTCCCTGTGATCGGTATATGACCATAGACTGAAAACATGCGACGGCTACGATCTCTCTGCATGTGTTTAAAAGGCTTCTTCTGCTACTTCCACGTTGTTTTTTTTTACCTCACGTCTTACCTCAGGAGACCCCCCCGCCCCCCCTCCTGTCAGATCGGGATAGTCTCCCGCTGTGAGGAGAATATGTGTACAGCTAGGTCAGGAGACTATCCAGAGCAGTCCTCCTGAAATGATATTTTCAGTAGTGCAGATGTGAAAATGGCTTTAGACAAAAGCAGCAGTGAAGTTAACACAGACACAGTCTCCTAAAAAAGTTTGAAATGGCGTGTTGACCAATGAGAATAAACAAGGATAATCCCCAAGTCAAACTCTCTAAAAATACATGGGGCAAATCCCTGAAGGTAACCGGTGTGTTATTTGTTTCAGCTTTATGGAATCATGACTCAGCACAAAGTTCCTGTTAATAACTGCTCAAACTGTGCAATCATTCAGCTCCATTAAGTATGAAGAAGTTTGATTGTTCAACAGATGTCTTTGGAAGGAAAGTCAACATCTAAATGAGAAGGTGGTTGTGGGGGGGGGGGGGGGGGGGGTTACTCTCATCGTATGAAGGACAAACTTGTTTGCATCTTTTTCGACAATAGTTTGCCGAGCTGATTTGCTCTTCACATAATCTCTCCTGTTGTATTTCTCTCATCCCCGAGTCCTTCCTCTGTCCTCTCGTCACCATGACTCACTCACTCTGAACCTCTGAAATCTCTTCTTTTCTTGATATCACTGAGTTCCTCTTTCCTTTAGTGTCATTGTCACAGCTCCGTCTGCTTTTCGCCTGGCACATTCCTGAATAGAAAAACCTGCTCGCTCTGATATCTACTTGTGTCATTTTTACAGTAACAGTCTGTCACATTCACACGCTGGATCAGCTCACACTGTGGTTTTGGCCTGCTGCAGGTAGAAAGAGTCCTCCCAGTTGGTGCAAATATTCACAGATACTTCAGATTTTAAACCCCGGAAAGGTTTTATTATTCACTTGAAGCAGAGAGATGCTGTGGAGAAATGATTTAGCAGCTGCTTCAGGAAACTTAAGGGACAGGAGATTGTTGCTTACAGCTTCTGTTCTCCAAATGAATTACATGTCAGATCCTGAGATGATACACTGTGAGTCTACTCACCTCTTTACTCTATCTGTGCTCTAATGAGACAAAGACGTTCAGCACTAATGCTACGTTCTAGTTGATCTCGTAAGTCGGAAATTCCAAGTTCCCAGTCGGAAGTGTCAACTGGAACGCCCCCTGAAGTCGTGATTATGACTTTGAAACATCAGAGAATCTTCAGTAGCCCGAGTTCAGATCCAATATGGCTGCTACGTGCATCGAAAGGGATGTTTAAGCTGTTGAGTTTATGAGCAGCTTAGTCGTCTTTTTGTGTTATTAAATCAATCAGATCGATGGTATCGTGCAAGTTCTCTCTGTGGAGGTGTTGTCATGATATTTCCAGTCAGAAACTATCGCATAGTGTGTTGTTATCGTCTGGCATTAGCTAACAAAACAAAGGTACTCCTGGAGGCGTCCATGTTGCTTTTCCGACTTGCAACTGGAACGCAGTTAACTCGGTTGTGACGCCGAGATCCGAGTTCCGAGGTTAATGGAACGCAGCATGCGGCCTCCATCATATTCCCTTCTTGTTGTATGGAAAACTGTTTTTATTCAGATTTACTTAAGTGTGTGTGTAGTTGCCATCATAATCAGTTAGGCCTGCACAGTTTAAGTTCTTCATATTGAGTTAAATACAAACAATGATTTACGTTTAATAAAATAATATTTTGGTTTTATAACATTAATGTAATTAAGAATATCTGTCTAAAAGAAGCTTTCTGTTATTTCCTTGGTGGAACCAATGTTCTGTGTTGCAGTTTGGGGTGGGACATTATTTTGAGGTGCGTTCCTCACCTAGCCACAGGAGGCCGAGCTCATGTTCATCCCAGGAGGATGTTTGAGAGTGGTTCTGTGTCTCTTTCAAAGTCAAGACTGACCCATAAGTCAACTAAGTATTTTAGTTGTTTCTATATTATAGCCTACTTGCAGCTAAAGGCTAATAGCTACATGGTGTGAATATGTCAATTTGTGATATGTTTTTGATAATAAATGTTTATCTGTAAAGATTAGTTTTACTGTGTACCTGTCTGGTAAAGATTTTAAGTGGCAATAAATAAATCTTGAGTCCTAAACCGTCAGTGTAAAGTATGAATGTGTAAGAAATGTGTCCCTCCAAGGATCTGCCCGTCAGGAAATGAGGACCACATCCCGAGTCCCAATACGGTGTTTTATTCATCCTTGTTGTTCAATGTTATCTTCCCTCTTGGTTCAATGCCTGCTGGTCTTTATTTATGGATTCTAAAAGGTGGCAAATCATATATGTGTATGAAGAAAAAAATCCTATCAATCCTCTTGGGGGGGGCTTTCATAAAAAAAGGTTCTGTGAATGAAAGGCTCCACAAGGCACAGAGACCCTCAGCTGACATGCAATTAAAGGCAGAGGTGGCTGGCTGACTGACTCATTTTTATACGGGGGGGTTGGAGGGGGGGGGAGCAGACAGGCAGGGTGAGACGAGGTCTCTTTAGACCCCCCCGACCCCCCAGCTCTAATAAATAGAAAAGGCAACGAGTCTATCTTTACCATGCCGATGTGTTCCCAAAGATATCCCGTCCTCTGAAAGGGGGTTGAATCTATTTCCATACAGAAAGCAGGGGGGGGGGCTCAGGACCTGTTTGGATGTGCTTGACATTTTAGTAAAAGGGAGAGAAAGAGCGAGGTGACGGGTGAGAGAGCGGTGAAATAGGAGTGGCTAACAAAGCGTTTCAGCAGAACCCTCCCGAGGAGACGACGCGCTGTCTGGGTGCTGACAAGCTCACACACACACACACACACGCACACACACACACACACACACACACACACACACACACACACACACACACACACACAGAAAAACACACACAAGGATCAGCAGCCGCTAACAGGGCCGAAAGCTAAATCTGAAATTGCCCTCTCCTTTTGATGTTCAATGTACGCTTTACTTGTTGATGAACACCCCCCACTAACATCCAGCAGGAGGAGGGTGATTAGCTGAAATTGAACCCAGTGTTATTAAATATGTCTTCCGTCTACATGCAGCTCGTCATCACTGCATGTAAGTGCCCGGCTCTATCTGTACCATCTCCATAAAGAGAGCTCTGATAAAGATTTCATCCCCCATTAAGGAGAGCATGAAGCTGCTCCGTCTCCTCACAGAGAGCCTAGTTAAGTCCTCAGACGTCTGGCCGGCCTGTAAAAGCTACCGCCTCTCGGCCTCGCTGCCTAATGGGCCTGAAGGAAGATGAGTACATGGAATGAAGAGGGTAAAAGAAACAAATGACAGCAGGCGCGACTTTCCTTTTTACTCAAAAACATACAGCAGGGCCCGATCCTGGCCGGGCCTGATTGATGCAGAAGGAGCATCAATCAGAGCCACTTTGTTACTACATTCAATAAAGTTTTTGTCAGAGGAGAGAGAGATGTTTCTGCAGCGTGCATCTCCACTTCACTGAAAGTCTCCTCTGGTTTAAAATCCTTCACGTGTTCCTTCAGGTGATTGGATTAAAAGTCAGAGAAATGATGCAGGCAGGAGAGGAGGAGATGTGAGCACGGACAAACTGAAATGATGACAGAGTGTGAGTTTCTATCGTTTGATTATTATTATTATAACGTCTGGTCCTTTGTCTGTCTTTCTTTGTTTTCAGGAGGAGGAGGAGGAAGAGGAGCGAAGGAGACACGAACGGAGGATTGAACGGATCGAGCCGGTGGGGAGGGCCGATTCCTCGTTGGAACATTCGCCTGTGTTCAGCCTTGAGTGAGTGAGCCCCTCCGCTTCCATGTGTACCGTACAGTATGATTTAAACGCTCTGTTCACATAAATTACACAATCCAACCCTGCGTGTATCTTCCTTTAACAATTAGCTTTTATTTTTGTTCAGACGCTCACAGTGTCGACGAGTTTGTAGGGACGCCCTCCTTTCATTTTCATTTGTATCAGTGTTTTTGGTGTATCGGTGTCCACTCTACCCCAACTACTCGTAATAGAGTTTTTTTTACCAGCTATCAACAATATTTTTTAATACCTATCCCTTGTTCTTACAATCCCCTCAGTGAAATTGAAAGTATCATGAAACTAGTATCGACACCCTCCTTTTTTTAACTCCATCATTTTACCAGAATGACGCAAAGCTACTCATCTAAGTCAAACTATAGACCGCTGGAGAGACGCTGATGTTTGATGTGAGGCCGTTCTTTTTGTCGTTTTGTTTCTCATGACTGACTTTGTGTCAAATGAATCAGCTCCTTCTGTTCACTAATCATTGAAGGAATCCGAGCCAGAAAAAAAAAATCAGGTCTAGAAACCAACCGTCATGTAAAAACAACAACACACACAGAGTACATCCAGGCCACGCCTTCTTCTCTCATCATCCTCACACTGCATCTACATCCCGGTTAGCCAGCGTCCATTTGTCTTCATGTCTTTATCTAACCTTCTCCTCCTCCATCGCCTCCTTTCCTCACACGTTTTTCAATTAATTTGTTCTCTTTTAGCACAACAATCTGATCTTAATCACTTAATTGGAGTCTCTATTTGGGTCCCTAATCGACCCTGAGGTCCACCGGTGTGACTTTGTAATAGATGACTTAACACACAGCACAGAGCTGCAGCGACCCCCCCCCCCCGTCCCCGTCCCCGACATCCCGTCAGCGCCTCGTCCTGATCCACTGTGTCTTTTACATTTCTACATTTTCTTCTGTCATTCTTATTATTTGTTATTCATGCATGTCCCCCCCCCCCC
Source organism: Labrus mixtus (assembly GCF_963584025.1). Taxonomy (NCBI): domain Eukaryota; kingdom Metazoa; phylum Chordata; class Actinopteri; order Labriformes; family Labridae; genus Labrus; species Labrus mixtus. Next base: position 4,232,962 of record NC_083630.1, read on the forward strand.
CCCCCCCCCCCCCCCATGTCTCTTCCTTCTTCTCGCCCTCTCGGACTCATCCATCACCGCCCCGCAGAGGCATGCTCAAGCCGGTCGAGGTGTCCAATGAAGGAGGGCCCCTGGGGATCCACGTAGTGCCTTACAGTTCGCAGGATGTAAGGTAAAACAAAACCAAAAAACAGAATCAATGCAGCTCAGTGTACAACAGCAGACAGTTACTTTCACTGTACAAAATGTCTCCTGCATCCTTCAGTCTGCAGCCCTGTGGACGCTGCTTTCATTTTTTTTTTTACTCATCATTTCACTCTTTTTTTGCACTTTTCACTTTTCACTTTGTAACTCTGCGTTTCTTTGATATTGGTTTGCTTTAAACATGTTACTGTAGGCTCTTTTTTCCCTCACTTTTATTCTTTTTGCCATCTTTTTTTTTTTTTTTCTCACTGCTGAAACATCACATCTCAAACCCTGGAAACATACAACATCTTCTCTAAAGCCCCAGTGGGAAGGAAAACATATGAAAGTCGTTTTTTGTGCTAGCCTGCAGTTTTTGTTGTGTTTTTATGCTTTTCTTTTCTTTTAACCTTAATCACATTGGCATCCGCTCCACTTGAAGGTGATTCAGACTTTTTTTTTTAAGCACTGAGGAGTGTTGATGAAAGGGGACAAGAGGAGGAAAAGCATGCCGGTTTATAGTTATTCCAGACAAAATAAAGGACAGAGGAAGTGGCCAGATGTAATCAAACTAAAAGCTTTGTGTATAACACAGATCCCTGCCGCACGCCAAGCCACTGCTGGCACAACACCAAGGTGAATGTGACTACTCAGCGCTGGGAGAGGGAGACAGGGGAGCGAGGTGAGAAGGCAGAGCGGGGGAGATGAAATGGGATGACATTTGAGGCAGGGAGGACGGCTGTCATTGGGGATTGCTGCGTGTCATTTCCACGGGACACTAATCTCATCGCTGTTCATAAGCAAGTGTCAGGAAACTATATTTAGCTGTGACCCTTTGTGATTGACTTCCACAGTTATCCCGAGTCAGAGAGGGAAAATAATGATTCATGATGATTGACACGAGGCAGTTCTGCTCAAATCCAGAAGTTTATTAGAAAGTGTTATCCTTGAGTTTCTGTATCCTTAATCTGGGCCTCACTGTTTGAGATTAATCCAAAATAGAACAAAAAGTAATGAAATAACAAAGTCGATGACTTTGCCTGTAAAATAAATCGACTAAACATTTTTGGTTTTCAACTGTTAAGCCTTAGATTCTAATTTAAAAGAGGTGGAGTCAAACTAGGCCCCTCCTCCTGGGCTCATCTCCCATAAGTGCACACTCACTGCAGGACGCAGTGTGTACCTTTACTGCTTGGATCTAAAATGCAAGCTACCACACGCTAGCACAAGCTAGCCCCGACTGTGTGGCACCTTGCCTGTCCAACAGGAAGCAGACCAACTCCAGGTGTGCAGGTGAGAGGTAAACTGAAAAGCATCACATCCAATCAGCTGAATCGTATCCACTCCTAAACTCACCTGCTGTGCTGTCATTGGCTGAGAAGAAACACACCAGCTCCCCGCCCAGAAACGTCCCGAGTCAACCAGAACAAACCAGAACATGAATATCCAGTCAGAGGACGGGGTCTGGAGGGAATTAATAAAATGTCTTTAAATTAAAAATCAGATCCTGTCACTACTGAAACAAGCTCATTTATTGGACAGACTCCTGACTGGTGTTGCAGTCTCTACAGCTTGTTTTGCAGCTGCTGGCTGAACAGTCCACCTGAGCAAATCAAAAACCTTTCCTTCTTATGAGTCATTAAGTTTAATGCCCAGGTTTGAAAAAAAAAGAAAATGGCTGAATACTCCTTTAATCTCTGTTGTCTTCCCGCTTAATCAGCCTGCATCTTCCAGGATGTAGCAGTAATGCTGCTTGGCCAGAACATTTCTACTCCATCAGCTAAGGTTGGCACTAATAGCTATCAGAGCCTTCAATTAACTCGAGACATGATAAGACTTAGCGTCTGGTCAGTGGGCTGATGCTAATGGCCTGGCCCGGCTCTTTCCTGTTTGCTTTGCCGCTATAGGACAGGAGGCATTAGGCTCAGCGGGCTGTCATTAGTGTCTAGACCAGGGCCACGGGGGTCAGGCAGCCAGCAGAACTAGACAGCAAACAAGGAACTGCAGGCGCTCCAGCCCCGGCTGGCAGCACCCTGCTTCACTGTACTGACGTCAAGTCAGATCCAGGCAGGAGGGGGAGACAGCTGCAGGAGGGAGCGCACAGGCTGTGTCACTACAGCAGATACTCTCTCTCTCTCTCTCTCTCTACAAGCACACACACACACACACACACACACACACACACACACACACACACACACTCACACACATACTTGAAAATGAAAATGGAGTAACACCCGAGCACTTTGTGAAAACTATGAACTCACCTTGAGCTGTGTGTTCCCTCACAAGCTCTTTCTGTCTACTTATTTCTCCCCCAGCATTTCTGAGAGGTGCAGATCCATTCTGAGTGCCGAGCACATACACTAGTCCTCTGCATGCATACACACACACACACACACACACACACACACACACACACACACACACACACACACACACGCACACACACACACACCCTCGCAGATGCATTCTTTGCTTAATGAACTTCTCATTCCATGACCGGTTTCAATTGTAAACAAACTGCGGACATAATTGCCGCTCATAAATGAATCCTGATTGGATTATTATTTGATTAAAGGCGTTAGATGAGAACAGGTGGCCTCGTTGAAATCATCTCTCAGCACCGCTGCCCAGCCACGACGTGGAGCAATGCCAAACAAAACACTTTGAGAGTTTTGATGCAGATTTTTGAAGAAAAGTGGAACTTAGTGGGCTGGATGTTTGCTCTAAGTACAGAGTCGTTGTGCTTAAATCGAACAACTCGTGAATTTAAAGATTTAAATTAACAAATTATTATTTTTTGTGAGTGTGACTTCTGTTTTGTTTTTTGTTTGTTTCATTTGTTTTGTTTTGAAATAAATTATTGGAACAAATTTTGTTCTGATATGTTTTGTTTTTTGTACCTAAACTAGTAGTGTCTTAAATAATAAGATCTGTAACAAGGGTAGGTGTAATAAGCTAAAGCTTCAGCCTACACCTTCTCGGTCAAAATGTTTTTGTTTTTTCTTGTGACCGAAATAAATGATTACTACTACTACTACTAAAAATTCACTGACAGCTTGTGAAAACGCCATTTCGATCACGCTCCCCTGCTTTCCCCGAGTAACTGATCAGAATCAACAAAAGCAGCCCATCAAAGGGACGGGGGGGCATTGCATTAGAGTCCTCACAATAGAAGCGCTTTTACAGATTCAGCATCTTCCTCCAATCTCTAAAAGATGCTGCTTCATCCTCAATCCTCCGTGCTGCTGCTCTGAATGCCGATCAGGGATCAACCAAAACTCCTCTATGTACTGTCTCTCGTCTGCTACCGGATCAGAAGTCATTAAGAGTGCGCCCGTGCTATAATCCAGGCGTGGAACACTTTGTTTTCAAGCTGCCAACACTCATGGAGATAAAGCACAATCATGTCCACCTCCGCGCCGGCTGCAATTACTCTCTGTTCAACACAGTTAAGCCGACCTGGCGATTGCCGGCTCAGACACCGAGAGCGGACGGAAGGGCCTTTTGTGATCTTTCATTTCAGCTTAATGCTGAACTGTTTACCCCCATCGAGGAGCTGAGAAGAGTGTGTGGCCTGAGCGTGGACGTCCACACTATACAGACAATTAGGGCAATGTTCTGAAAGTGCTCCTGTTTGGCTGAAATGCTAAAGAGCTCTCTATAAATCTGCCCTTGACGTCCGCAGTAAACAGGGTCAGGATTTAAATGGGCTGTTGTTTATGTGTCCGCTGAAACGATGGGAAAATAAGTGGAAATGATGAAAAGCATGCAGCTTATGTCCTTGCCACTGATAAGCTGTTGATTGCCGTGTAATTTACTTTTATCTTGTAAATCTTAGCTTGGCTTTTCGATTTAGTTCTGCCTGCGATATATTTCATCATTAGTTTTAATTTCTCAAAAGTAAAAGCCCCCCAAACTTTTTTTTTGTCAGTTTATGCAAGGACACTGAACGTTAGCTCTCAGCCAGTCTACCTGCTACCTCAGGCATGCGGCGCCTTACAGACGGGAGGAGTTTGTAGTTGTGCACATCAGATCTCTTTGCATGCGGTTATCCTCAGGGCCTAACTAAAGCCCCAACGGAGCTCACTGATGTATTTATTTAGAGGAGGGAGCGAGGAGGAGGGGGGGTGGGTATGAAGGTAAAGGTAGCTTCTTCTTTTTTTGACGAATGCTGAGATGGCAGTGCCGTAGAACTGCTTGGGTATTTATTACAGCCGCCGGCTCTCGTCTTAAGCCCCGGCATCTGAAAATGCAGCGTTTCCTCTGAAGCCATAAGATGATCTCTTAGCTGTAGGTCTGGATTTTCCTCAGACAACCTGCCCTGTCATTCTCCGAAAACCTGCAAAACAGGCAGGCAGGTAGACTGAGAGGAGGACAGAGGGACGGACGGAGGCTTAAAATGTAGTTAGTAATGCTTCTCCTGCCTGCAGGGGAATACAGGTCTGGATCCAAAGTTAGAGTTTGAGAAGTTAACTTTTGGTTGATGGTGCAACTTTCAAACCTGCAAGACTTCAGATTTATTTAGATTTATTTTTATTTTTGGGCGAGAGAGAGAGAGAGAATGGGAAGTGAGCAGCGGGTCAGATCTGAACCCTGGGCCGCCCGCTTCAAGGACTACAGCCTCTGTACATGCTTTACCTTCTCCTAAATCAGGAGGAGAATTTCACAAGTTAAAACTATAAACGTTAAAAAACACAACAAACATGCAGCAGTTTGAAGCTTGAATGGAATATGATGTTTAAACTTCTACTACAGGCCATAAAATAAGAAGTCTAGAAATCTACCAGCTTCAATTCCTTCTTGTTTTAAAGCTAATCATCTTAACTCAAACAATCCGTTGTCTCCTCTATACCTTTCTCCATTACTTCTCGGCTCTGCCGTTTCCAAATGCGAGGATGCAGGAGACAATACAGCGTGCCGCCTGCTGTTCAGTATATTGATATGTGACTGTGTGTGCTGTAATTGCCACAGTATGTGTCTGCGTACTGTGCTGTATCTGTAACGTGTTGTCTGATCATTTCCAGGACTCAGGGCTTGCTAGTGAAGCGTCTGGAGCGCGGGGGCAAAGCCGAGCAGGAGCGACTCTTCCAGGAGAACGACTGTATCGTCAGAATTAATCAGGGAGACATCCGACACCTGCGCTTTGAACAGTAAGCTCTGAAGCTGCCCCCCCCCCCCCCCCCTAGACACGTCACATTTCTGTACTTTTTATAAACTCTTCATTCCTGCTGCCACTAGCTTAATTATTTCAACCTTTTCCTGTTTTCGGCATTGAATGGCATGATGATTTTATTCTGTTTGTCCAGAGTGCATCCCTGTGTGTCCCCCTCTGTGTTGGACTTTAAGTGCAGAGACAGTAAATAGTGTCACTTTTGATAAGTGGAGCCCGAACTGCAGGGAGGACATGGCCCCCTCACAGCAGCACAATAAAAACAGACACATTACTGTCTTTGTCGGCCTCTCTCTAATAGGTCTCAGTGACCTGCGGTCCTTCACCAGCGCTTCGCCCTCTGATCCAAAACCACCTACACTTCTTCCCTCACTTCATCCCCATCGATTCATCGCTCCCTCTTCATTTCCTAAAGTGGAATGAAGATATAAACCCCCTCCATTTATCCCGAACCACCCCTCACTCTCACAGCCTGAATGTATGCACTCTCACACATCTGTGCCCAGGCTCAGATACACTCACACATACAGCTAGGCTTACAATGAGCTATAAAGTATTATCTACCATTGTGTGTGTGTGTGTGTGTGTGTGTGTGTGTGTGTGTGTCAGGCTGAGGAATATTACATTGCTTCTCCTCTCTGCTGGATCCTGGAGGCAGTGTACGGTGGTCTGCTTTGCTCTCCCTCTCTTATCATCTGCTGCTCTGCAGGAAGAAATAGCCCCACTTCCTGTTAAAGAAAGGTCCAACCTACAGTCGGACTGGATTTTAAAAATGACTGGGCTTAGAGCCACCACGCTGAATGTTTGGCAGGAATCAAGTTAGTAAGTCTTCTGCACTAAGATGTAGAGTCAGATTTTGTACTTTTGCTTTTCTTCGACAGCTCTATCGCTGTCAAAAATGTGTTGAAAGGGGAAAAACGAGCCTGAGCTTGTTTAAGCAACATTTTCCAAAGATAAGAGAAGCTCGTCGTCAGCATGTAAAATCTCCAGACTATCACGGTTACCTCACCGTGTTATGTTAATATCTTCACCAGGCTGTGAACGAAGCCACCAAGGTTTTTAAGAATCTTTTTTTTTTCCCCCCTCTTTGTGCAAAAGATGCTATTGTCATTAGTAAACATCCCGATCCCCTTCCAAGCCCCTTCTACTGTGAAAGAAGCTTACAAACCAAATCCACCAGGGAGTGATGTTTTGTAGCGTTCTGCACTTCCCCTCCCCTGCCAAACACACACTCCTCAGCAGCATTCGAACGCATATGATGTTTGTGATTCTGCATGAAAATTAGGTGAAGGAGCTCAACTTTCCTCCACTGTCTCCCCCCCCCCCCCCCCCCCCACACACACACACACACTTTCATCTCTTTCTTCCCCGCCCTTGATTGTGCTTCATGCAGAGTGACAATTTAAAGTGATAGTTAATCTCTTTGGATTGTTTTGCATGGGTAAATATTTTGAGGCGCTTAATCTAACTGAATGTAATGATGCATTGATGGGCTGATTTATTATTCAATCAGGCCCGCGTGGAGCCTGATTACTGGAGTGATGGCACTGTATATGTGCAGGTGGGAGCATTTGCGTACAATCAAGTACACACACACACACACACACACAAACACACACACGCACACATTTAGTAGTTGCCCCTCAGTGTGCACATGTGAATGACTTCTGCAAAATTACCATAGAGAATAAAGATGGGAGGGACCAAATCTCCTGCAGAAGTGGCTTGATACGGCATGCACACCTCGCCGCTGTGACACGGCCTCGAGTCAAGCGGTGTCTGTTGTGGTGTGAGCAGCTTAGCGGCTGTCATGTGGATAGAATCAGTATGGCGTTACTGGCATGGTGATGCGGCTCCGGAAAACAGGAGGTGGGATTGTTGGAATCCAAACATCCTCCACGCCTCGGGCCCCCTTATGCTGCAGCATTGCTTGCTCCTGGCCAGTCCATCTATATGCTAAGTGCCACCAGCAACCAGACTAAACAATTCCTGTATCAGGGAATGATGTCGAGCTCTTGTCTCGGCTTATTTGGCCCCAAAACTCGGCTTGTGTGTGTGTTTTGGCTTCTTTTTAAAAAAAAATAATAATTCTGTGTGCAAGGAATGAAATGTGTGTCTGCTTACTTTGGAAGCTCATTGCCTGGAAAGTTTCCTTATTGCATGATTCATCAATTCTGCTGATTGTTGAATCAAGTCATGTCCATTTATTTCTAACCACACACACACACACACACACACACACACACACACACACACACACACACACACACACACACACACACACACACACACACACACACACACACACACACACACTGACTATTAAACTGTAGGGAGACTGAGATTATTCTCTTACAGTATATGTCCCTGAAAATGCACAACATATAATATTTCCTAACTGACCCACACGTCTTATCTCCGTCCTGCCTTGATGCTGGTAATTATAGATAATGTAATTTCTGTCCTTAGCATTACATGCTGAGCAGCCCTGCGATTAGCAATGCTAGCCTCAGCTCTCCCTATCTTCCCTTCAACATATAGCAGCACACAGCCTTTCTTATCCCGCTGCATCTGTCGAGCTATGATAGCACACTATTGTCCTCGTGTCTCTTATCATGTTAGAAACTAATTCATTTCCGTCTGCACGACCTCGCCTCTCATTTTCTCCGTATCACCTACAGAGCGCAGAACATTTTCAAGCAGGCGATGCGCGGCCGGCTCATCCTCTTCCACGTGGTCCCGGCCTCCATGAAGAGGCAGTATGAGCTGCTGGCCCAGAACGAGCTCAGCCCGCCTCAGTCCAACAGAGTCCGCTTCAGCACGGACTCCCAGCAGGTGGGGGACCGGTGCAGTATGGCCGGGTCACGGACGTCCAGATCTGGAGCACAACCAGGCCTAAACCACAAGTAGGGTTTTTGATCATGTTTGGGTTTCTGTTGTGTTACTCTATAGGGAACATGTGATCCATAAACCCTGAGAAGCTGTTACCGATTATTAAGTTATTGACCAAGTCTGTTTTCGTAAACTTTGGTTACCATTAGGTTGTCCTAAATATTTAAAGTTTTGCCTCTGAATCCTGATGAAAACCATCACTTTGTGTTGATGGTCTATTCTTCTTAGAAATAAGAAGAAAGAAGTTGAACTGATGCCTTTGTCTTGCTCTGTTAGCCATCAGGGACCTCTAGCAGGAAGCACCCCAGAGCCGAGCCGGCGGTACACCACGTTCCCCCACACCATGGTCACCAGGACCGCGTCTGCCCCCTCCCCCTCCCTGCAGCGCAGGGTGAGCACAAACCCGTCCAACAGCTCCTACCTGAAGAACAAAGGCCGCAGATTCAACATCGAGCTCAAGAAAGGTAAAAAATCAACACGACCAAACACATAATGTACGCTTTTTCTTTGAGTGAGGGATTAAAGTTCATGAAAAACTTCAGGAGAAGTCAAGAACAGTCACACAAAGGCAGCAGAACTTCCAGCCGACTGTCAGTGCTCTTTCACTCTGAAGACAGAAACAATGCTTTCCATTAAAGGTCACATATTATACTAAATCCCCTTCACCATGTTCCTCTAACTCTAATATGTGTCTCTAGTCTGTCTACAAACCCCCCAATTATAAGAAAAGTCCATCCTCTCCGTCTTTAACCTGCTCCACTTTTCAGAAAATGTGTGCTCAAACAGGCTGTTTGGAGATTTTCCCTTCATGACATCACAAAGGGCAGTAACCCCTCCCCCAGGTGGGTGTCACTCCCACAGCTAGGTGTTTGTTCTGCCCTCTGAGTCTGCCTTCTCACCATAAACAATAGGACATGGAGAGAGAATGACCGAGTACACCCAAGCCCTTCCAGAGAGGGGGCGTGGTCAGACACAGCTCATTTACATATTTAAAGGTAAAGACACAGAAACAGCCTGTTCTGAGAAGGGCTGAAATAGAGGGGTTTATAGACATGATCAAATACAGGATCAGATTGGATTTAGAACAAGAAACTTCACACACATATGTCACCTTTAAAACATCAAAGTGTATACCAGTTCTGTTTTGCAGACCTACAGATCCTCTTACCAGACAGATCCAGCAGCATTCTGCTTTAAACCACTCCTTAAACCACCAACAGTTGTATTGTTTTGATAATTTAGCAGCTCCTGTGTCAACCACAAAGTAGTTCATCCTTCAGGAAGGGAGTGAGCAGATGCTAATAACACCTGTCTTTCTCTGTCTTTTTATTCCGGCCTCTGTCAGCCGAGTTTTGCTCTGTCGACAAGAGGACAAAAATGATTTATCAGCCTTTAATCGTTCAGGAAATACTGAAAAACAGAAAAATCTCGGCAGCCGAATGGTTACTGCCTCATATCCACAAAGTTGGTGGTGCAGTTGTAGCCGGCGGCCTTTATGTCCCCACATACCCAACAACTTTCTCCTCCTGATTCATATCTGCTTCTTCACCTTCAATCAATCTCAAAGTGGTCAAACTAATCACATTTTAAAAAGTTCTCTGAGTGCCTTTGGAGCGTCTTAGCAGAGTTAGACTGCTTCCAGTTGAGGTTTGATTGTTTGCTGACTTGGACAGGCCTTTAATTCTGGGTCTGCTGTATATCCTAGCCAACCACTGTGGTCAGTTTCCTGCCATACTCATTTTCATCACTTTAATATCTTCATATGATTTGAAGAATAGTTGGTTGTGAAACAAACCAGTGTGGAGGGTACTTGCCTTTCTCCCTCTCTCTCTCTCTCTCTCTCTCTCTCTCTCTTTTTTTTTTTTTTTGCTGCATGTCGGGAGCAGATGTTCGGTTGAAAGCTGGCACAGAGGCCGGAGCAGTGAGCTTCAGGGAAATGTGCAGCGAGTGAGGGCAGCAGTGCAGGCTAAATGCAACGCGCTCAGGGGAAATGCAGTGACAAGCTGCTTTAATATGTTTGGCGTAGTTCCCCCAAAGCTGCCAGCAGACCTACAGAGTTCATATTCAACTTTTGGCAGCAGTGAAATTTGATTTTTCTTAGTTCATAATTCAATAAAAGTTTGACTTTCTTCTGCGCACAAGCCTTTCATTTTAAAAAAGCTCACTGTGGAGACGTTGGTGGAGCCTCAGAGAGAGAATGATGCCAGGAGTTTGGTTTATTTTGAATGGCCACATTACCTCATGGTCTATTTATAACCCAGGAATAATCTGGACTTCTGCGTTTTCATGTTATTTAAAAATGATTATTCTGATTAAACAACTTCACTAAAATCATCAATAAAGCTTCATTACCTCATATTGCTCTTAATGACTCCATGAGGATACTACTATTAAAGCCTATATGGACTAAGAGAATATTTTGTAATGCAGGAGATACCAATCAGGGGGCGGCTGTGGCTCAGTTGGTAGAGTTGGTCGTCTCTCAACACGAAGATTGGGGGTTCAATCCCCAGATGCAGCTACATGTCTGATGTGTGCTTGGGCGAGACACTTAACCCCAAGGTGCTCAGGCTGCTTCGGTGTGTGTGAATGTGTAGGTGTGACATGCAGTGTAAAAGCACTTTGAGTAGTCAAAAAACTAACTAGTTAAAATAACTTTAACAAGCTCAAGTCCTTTTACCATTTAGCATCCCTCTGGAGACACTGGTACAGATTTTGTTTGTTTTTACCTGTTTTCTGACGGACTCCTGACTCTGTTGATTATCACACATCACACATTCAATGAAATTGTTACTCACATAAAATTGTCCGCTGTTGCAACAGATGAAATTATGTTCAAGTCTGGTCTGTGCGAGAGTAGTTTCAATATATTTAAAATATAGGAAGTCAAGAAGGTGTAGCATTTGGAGGATGCAACATAGCAGCAGTAAACCTGAAACAGTGTTTGTAAAGAAAAGAGACACAATTGATGTCTTGATGTATGAATTTATTTAATATTCATTTAGAGGCTTTGATCTTTTTAGATCTTTTAGAAAAAGCCAAAATGCATCATGATGCTAACGTTGTGCATTTCACAGTTACAAGGTTGTCGCTTAATAAACACGACACTGATAGCACAACTCTGTACTGACATCTTTTCCTCTTATCAGGGGGTACTTAGCTGGAAAAAAGAAGAAGAGAGGGGCACGGTAATGAAAAAAGCTTTTTGGCTGCTGCTCTAATTCAACTCTCCAGAGAGTGATTTTTTTCCCAAATAACATAAATGGCGTCTTATATTTGTGCTCATTATTTAATGAGCTTATCAGAATAAATAACATCATACTCCTGAGCTTTAGGCCTCTAAAAGGAGTCCCTTCATTATCCAAATGTTGTTGGTTTGGAAACTTATTCATAAAGTTAAGAGAGTCTAGAGAAAATGTCCGTCTGTATCCATGGACACACCATCAGCCTTTATGACTGATAATGTACTTTCAGAAGAGCCTCAGCAGTTTGCTTGTAATTGTTGCGACTGGGCCTGAGTGGCTCTGAGTTTCTGAGTGGCGGGGAGCAGATCTTGCATGGCAAATTAACAAGAGTGCCTTAATCAAATACTGCAGTCGAAAAAAGGACATACGCACCCCATTAAGTCATTGTAATGTGCCTCAGCCTCTCCTCATGTTTGCTGTTTAATTGGCTTATCGGAGCCAGGATTCCAACTAATCCAGGAAGGGATACAATTACTCTTATCCTGGTCTTCTATTACCCCAAAATAAAGACGTCAGTGGTTAATTACTGCAGGCCTATTAGAGATGCATTCTGCTAATTGCCTGATTGGAGTCCGTTAACGACAAGATCTTACAATGGGCAGGAGTTTGATTCTGCTCATTAGGCTGCAGGGAGGCCAGGGGAGAGGAGACGGACTGGCGTGGGGGGGGGGGGGGCAAAGAAATGGATGTTGAGGATTTAGAAGGGGCCACCAGAACGCACAGACTCTGAAGCTGTAAGATACACGGACAGTGTCATCAGTCATGTCATGATCAACTGAACTTCACACTGGCCATCCGTACCGTGCCCAAGCACGCTTCAACGCTAAAGTCCAGTTCGTTTGACCAGTGTGACCTCTCCGTATCGTGCTCAGGCACGGTACACTCAGTCGCATGTCTATTTTATTTTTTTATTTATTTTATTGCTGTGTCTGATCAAACGGCTTAAAATAAACTGTAAAGTCAGTAAAGTAGCTGTCATGCTCTCTGTGTTTTTCTCTGATGTGCAGACGTGGACTCGACTGCGCGTCTCTTTTTCTCTCTCTCTCTCTCTCTCTCTCTCGTCCGCCTGTTTGTAAACTGAGCACGCTTCATAATAACAAAAAGCGTGCATGTGTTGTATTAAGACGTTATGTACAAGAGGTAATCGTGCTTTTAGGCACGGATAGTCCTGTGTAGTGTGAATGGCGCAGCGGGGGGGCAATCGTGCTTGGGTACAGCACGGTACGGATGGCCAGTGTGACCGCGCCCTAAGTCTCGAACAAGACTCTTCTCGTCTGTTGCCCCCCGGTGGTGGAATGAACTTCCAAACTCCATTCGATCTGCAGATTCCCTTTGCACCTTTAAGGAAAAACTAAAGACACCAGCTCTTTCATGAATACCTACCACCTGAAAGATATTGATGATGATGAAAGTGATGATGATGATGATGATGATGAATATAACCAGTACGATATTTAGGATGGTTTTGATGCTGATTAGAACTCTCAACAACAGATGTCGATTTTTTGCTCTGCCATTGGTCACTTCCTGTCAGCTCCTGTGAGTTGGACTTGTAGCTGTTAGTTTGCACTTCCTGACGTTGTTTCCTCCTCTCTCTCTCTCCTTGCATGTGTTGTACTTACGCTCTGATGTCCGTCACTTTGGATAAAAGTGTCTGCTGAATACATTCTCGGATTGTAGAATAGTAGAATAACTTTGCTAGAAATGTGGGATTATTCAAACCTGCCTTCTGTTGCTGTTCTATCTTTAAAGTTTCATGTTTTTTTTTTTTTTTTTTTTTAGAAATCGGGCCGAGTAGGGAGCTGATTGCGATGCATGTAACCTTCTATTAAAAGTTTGTCTTTCATGAAGACAAACTCTGCTGATTTAACATTCAACATGAGCCACGGCAGCTATTCCTGCCTGCTTAGTTATCATGTTGCATTGATGGAGAGATCATAGCGCATCATTATCCTCAACAGCTCAACTTTTTCACTTTATAAGCAACCTCTTTATCACCTTCCCACATGTTTGTTTGTGTGCAGAAGCGACCAGGAGAAAGTTGCCATCCACGCTCTTCTCTCTCTCTCTCGCTCGCTCTCTCGCTCGCGCTCTCTCTCTCTCTCTCTTTGTGTTTCTTGTTCATCAACACCATCACTGTCAGCGCTGCGACAGTTCGACAGACTGTTAGAGAGACATACTGGGTAAAAAAGTAGGTCACGATAAACCATCAGAGGTGCTGACAGCTCTGTGAAATGAGCAGCTACTTTTTGACATGAATACTAATCACTGCTGTTGCCATCCCAAAGCCTCCACTGAAACCGCACAACGCGACTTTCTCACTTGGCTGCTTGAAACGCCGGCGGCTAGGTTATGCATGGTGGAATATAATATCTCTCTGAACTCTGTTTTAATGACTCATCCATTGGCATTTTGCAGCAGGGCCTATTGAATGTTTAAATATTCTCTAAAAAAAGAAAAAGAATTCATTTGATTTGGCTCGTTCCCCAGCTGACATTTGAAACCACTTCTTGCTTTTATTTGACAAATTCAGTTCTGGTCAGCAGGAAAGGTCAGGCCTCAGCTCCTCTTATTTATTCGTTATTGTGTTTGCCTACTTCCTCCAGACCTTCGATTCATATGCATTTGATGAACCTGAAAGGTCAGACTTAAGATCCAAAGCAAATGGCTTTGCACAGCCGGTATCTGAGAAAAACAGATTCAGCTGTTGAATTTAGTCTCACCACTCTCACTGCATTTTCAAAAGGCAGGAGCTGCGTACCAATAAGGTCTATAAGTACACTAGACTGTTATACAAATACTTGTCAACAATGCACTCTGCTATAGTGCATCTGACCTGCAAGCACTTTTGGCTGTTTGACCCACAATCCTCGGGGTTGTGGGGAGGATGAGGAAAGTGAATTGTACATCAACATTTAAACTATGGTCTAAACTGACTACAGTCTGGATACATGATACTAAAGATGGCACCTCTCTGGTCAAATAAGGCGCTTGCTTTGCCTGGGGTATAGCCGACAAGTTTGCAGCTTTCACTTTTTTTCTTGATGATGCCTTGTCCTTGTCTTCATAGGTCTACTAATATTTAGCTGAGATACTGAGATACCATGAATGGCCACTGAGCAAAATGTGTAGCAACAGGACCAACGGGGTATCCACATCTTTATAACACATCAAAAAATGTCAGGCCATGCATGCACAAGAGGGTCCAAGTTCCAAAATGTACTAAAACTATTGATACATCATAAAGAAACATTTACTGAACACATCAAGCTAACTGCTCCGTACTTTATGCAAACGTCAAACGATCTTTATATAGCTTGGACCCAGTCAGGGTTTGAACACCACCTCCTGACCTGGCCGATGTTTCAAAGAGTCAGAACATGTTTGTTGTTGTTGTTTAAACATCTGGTACATGGTGCATGGAGGATTTAGAAACCAGCTGTTTGGTGCTCTACATTTTAAGATGCTATTGGGCTGCATGTTGAAGCCTTCTGCGATCCATAATCATTCACTTCTCTCGGATTATTCTGGTCCATAACCGGTCTTTAATCCGACCACGAGTCGCGAGAGTGGCTCTGCAGTCCACGTGCACGTATCATAAACACTCAATTTTGGTTTATGGCCCTGGTGCTATATTAAGAGTTAGGGGCATTTTTTTTCTTTTTAACTTCCTTAAAGTCTTGAGTGAGACACACCCTGATGGCTCAGGATGGAAGTAAGTATGATTGTATTCACCACAGGAGGTTCAGACGATGGTGGAAAACCATCATTTGATCCCTGCACGGTGGTTTCTCATGATCCAGCTGCACGTAGATTCATGAAAAGGATCTCTCAGTGATGGTTTCAGGAGTCTGGCTGATTTTTTGACACACTTTTTTCTAATTTACATTGGAAGTAAAATGTAAAAAGAAACCAAACATCCATCCATCATCAATACCGCTTTTCCCGTTTGGAGTCACGGGGGGCTGGAGCCGATCCAGGCTGTCATCGGACGAGAGGCGGAGTTACACCCTGGAGTGGTCCAGTCACACTCACATTCACACCTATTGGCAATTTAGAATCACCAGTTAACCTAAGAAGCATGTCTTTAGACTGTGGGAGGAAGCCGGAGTACCCGGTCCAGTGACTCCACACTGAAAGGCTCCTGTCCAACGGGGATTCAAACCAGGAACCTTCTCGCTGTGAGACAAGGGAGGCAGCATTAGCTCAGTCTGTAAGGGGCTTGGGTTGGGAGCCGGAGGGTCACTGGTTCAAGTCCCGTTGCAGAGCAAAATATGGAAGTTGGTCTGGTAGCTGGAGAGGTGCCAGGGTACAGCTGAGGTACTGCCCTTGAGCAAGGCACCAAACCCCCAACAGCTCTGCCACGCTCCCTCTGCAGCAGCCCTACTCTGACATCTCTCCATTAATACATGTCCACAGGTCCTGTTGTGCATGTGTGTGAGAAGCATGTCTCTCAATATCAGAGTGTAAACATGAATTTCCCCTCAGGGATTAATAAAGTATGTAAAAAAAACAAAAAACAAACAGCACTAACCACTACACCACCTAGCAGCCCAATAAACACAATATGTTCTTTAAAATGCAATAAGAGCTAAATGAATCCCACAAAAATGTGTGTGTTTTTGTAAATTTTCCTACAAATGAAAGCAAGCAAACTACTGTTACTATATTTACTTGGAGAAACAAATCGTCTGTTGTTGATGTTTATGAGCTCTTATGGAGGGGCTACAACAATTTACCAAACATACAGTAAACACATGCACATTATTTATGTCACCTTCAGCGCTCTAAAGCTTCAGTAAGGCCATAAATCAGTGAAATCACTGTAATATTTCTGTGGTGGAACAAGGTGAGAGCATGTTGGCTGACAATCAATCTACTCGACTTGCTTTGCTGGTAAACCAAAGGAAGCCTCCCTGAACTGGAGGACTCTGAGGACTGGAGGATAGATGTTTCAATCTTTACAAAGCAGGACATAACATTTATTGTATTGAATGTGTTTATTTCCATGTTTCCAGGTCCAGAAGGTCTTGGGTTCAGCATCACATCCAGAGACGTCCCCATTGGTGGCAGTGCTCCAATCTATGTTAAAAACATCCTTCCCCGAGGCGCCGCCATCCAAGATGGCCGATTAAAAGCTGGAGATCAGCTGCTTGAGGTGAGGCTGCACTTTCTGACAACCTCTGACTATTAACCAGAGTTCAGCCAGTGTGTTCAGGGAGTTTTTTATGTTGTCACACAGATTAATTACTCTTTGGATGATCTGGTTTTTGTTTCAAAATTCAATCTCACAGAGCTTTTGTTGAAATGTTTCAAACGCTCTGCGTTCCCTTTGGCGACGACAATTCTGCTCCAGCTTTGAATGGCTGGGGGAAAGTGGTTGGAAGGCACAATATTTTGATTAAACTTCAATCAGAGTGACGTGCAAATCAGCGAGTGCTCACTTTAGGGGGAAATAACCCGTGTTTAAATCCAGCTCCAACTGGCTCCCAGAGTAATCTGCATAAAGGTTATATGGAGGCCACAGAGCTCCCCTCACTGAAGTCAGAGAGCCCTTTGATTTGAGTTTTGCCGCTGAGTGGGTGAAAATCTTTTCATCTGCGTGTATTTCATCCCAGTGCTTATGATTCTCTTTATGTGTGTGTGTGTGTGTGTGTGTGTGTGTGTGTGTGTGTGTGTGTGTGTGTGTGTGTGTGTGTGTGCGTGTGTGTGTGCGTGCAGGTTAGTGGAGTGGATCTGAACGGTAGGAGCCAGGAAGAGGTTGTGGCCCTGCTCAGAGCAACACCCATGGGTGGGACTGTGAAACTGTCGGTGGTTCGCCAAGAGGACGCCATGCTGCCCCGAGAAGTGGTCAGTACCCAGCCACTGGCTGACCTTTTAAACTACTTTAACTTCTACATCCCACTCAGAAAAAGTACGACTTTAACATTTGATTGGAACAATGTAGAATGACTGCGTTCTCGAGTGAGCTCCGTGATACGGGAGAAGAATTGTACTTTGTTATTCAAACTTATTTTTCCCCTTTAACACATTTCATTGAGTTTTGAAAAAACTTTTTTTTCTTTTTTGGATCTGTGGTATTTTCTTATTTTCTTAATATAATACAAAGTAAGAGTAAGAGACTCTTAAAGCAGTTGTTTCAGGAGTGATTCACTTGATCAAATGAGTCTAATTTGTTACAGCACTCAATGATCTGACTTTATGAATACGATAATATGGTATAATTGGTAATGTTATTTTTATACCTTTCATTGTTGTTGCACTCATGTACCTCTAACTTCAGCTAGTTTAGTTTAAGTTTGTCTAACTTTCCATCAGGCTCTCCCTTTTACATTCTTTTTTCTGATGTGTGATTGTGATCGTGTTGTGTTGGCGAGGGCCAGGTGAAAACTAAACAAAGTTCTAGGGATCGAATCTGGAAATCTACTGCTGAGTAAAAAAGGTCGATGTTCAGGTAAACTCGCTTATTCATAACGAGGCCTTTCAAATTAAAACGACAGCTTAAAGAAGATATCCTATATTCATTCCGAAACGGGAAGTTACTTTTACACTGTGTGGTTGAGACATGCTTCACACACATAGGCTGAAATACACACACACACGCTCAAACAGGATCCTGTGGACACACACTAATGGAGGGGTGTCAGAGCGAGGGGGCTGCACATAAAAGAGCGCCTGAGCAGAAAAAAAAAAACTGTCTATATCAGTAAGAAAATGCAATTAAAGAGCAACGTTTGCTCACAACAAAATATAGTAAACCACAGACTTTAGATTCATTATCAAAGAGGAGTTCCTCTCCATATGTATCAGTAAATCCTTTACATGAAATAAGAGAGCATCAAGGCTGCTCGCCTCTAAAATATTTATGGATGAGCTTCTACAAAACAACATCTACTGAAAATCTGCATGATAAGTATGGCACATTTTGATTTAATCTTGACACATAAGAGCCCTTAAGTTTCAGGTTGAACCTGTTTTGTTACACAGCTCACCTTACACACACAATCAGAGGTCTGGACAAGAGCAGAAAACACTCTCACATCCAGCGAATTCACAATTTCATACACACATTCAATCAAAAGTAATTGATCTGCACAAGCAGGCACAGTCAGAGCCTTGTATACAGGCACTTAGAAACAGAGTCTGCTGACTCACACACACTCACACATACTGAGGCACCCTCAGGTGCTCTATGTGAGCACGCACAAATACTCCACAGCTTTAGACATATTCACACAAACACTTGAACAGAGGCTCTCGTACACGCTCAAAGCCTACATACAGGGTGACTTTGGCTGTCGTGCAACAGATGGCGAGGCTACTGCCCTCTTCCAGCCCCCGCTCAGTCGCCGTGACAGCAGGCTCTGGGTGTCACAGCACCTTGGCTGTCCAGGAGCCCCCGATGCCAGCCGCACTCCTACCCTCAACACTCAGCCTGGCACCGGGCTGTTAACCCTGCCGTACAGGCTGTTCAACCTGTGGAGTAATGGCCCCTCTGAGACACTTTTTTACTCTCCTAATGTGCCGTTTCTTTACAGCCAGAAACGCACCAGCCTCAGACTTTTACTCCACTGTAATCGTTCTATTTTAAATGTAGTATTCAAAAAGTAGCAAATTGGCTCATCTACCATTCCTACTTGTAGTGGAGGAGTCGTAAATGTACATTTTTCAAGCTTGCTTAAACATGACATCGGTATGCAAGCAACCTAAAGTGGCTTAAGATGAGGATATATGCTGCAGTTGTCATCAAATCTTTGACCTCTGAGCTGCTCAAAAGTCTCTCTAAACACTAACAGGAGAGATACTTCAACCTTCTCTGCTGAATGATGCTGCAGGGGTGCTGAAAAATGCACGGCTTCCCCCCTGGGCTATCGACTTATGAGTGGTGTGGTGTGAGAGTTTGATGGCTACGCTCTCTCCTAGCTCCTCATGACGTGCGATTAGAAAAAGCCGATCATGAAAACACTGTTTTTAAATCTCTCTGTTTCTCTCTTTTTGGTCTCAATTTCTTCATGCTGAGAGAGACTGCTGGTTAATATTTCACAGCTCTGTGCAGCCGATTAGCATTTTGCTACTCCCTCCTTTACTTTATTTTTCTTGTTCTCTCACACAACTTCACACTTCCCAGCAGTGATTTCACAAATCTCAATAATCCTCACAAGTATGTTCATAAAAATCAGATATGGAGGACGCGGCTCTGCTGATGGCAGTTATTGCAAATAAAGCGCGGAGGAAAAGCATCGTCGGTAATTGCCTTTGCTGTCACACACTCTGGATGGGTGACTGAGTGTGTGTGCGTCATGAACTCTAGTGCCAACACTTACATAAGCACACACACACATATGGATGAGTGTTAATGTGCCGTCATTCATGTGATTCCCTCAATGACAATGCAATGAGGTTTCAGAATGTAGCGTGAGTGACATGCTGGAGAACTGCAGGCGTCTGTCAAAGAAGTGTAGCCTTTCACACGCACACACACTCAGTGGCAGGAGATCCAACCTCACAGATGAAAATAGAAGAGCCGTTTATTTGTCTGGTTGACATTTGCCAGCTGATGTTTAATGTCAGTGCTGAAAATCCCTCCACGTCTCCTTTTGTTTGGATGTTTTATTGTGTGCCAGGCGAGCTGCACGCGCCCCGGAGGAATTAATTTACCCTCCCAGCATGTTTGCGCTGCGTCTTTAATTACCACGGTCGGGGTGTATTTTGACATGCTTTCAGTAGCAATAGCAGTAGCTCTCAATAGCTCTCAATAAATATGTTCTTGCTGGGAAGAGAAAAGGTTAAATGGCTATAGAGCAAAGTGGGGCGTTGCCTCTGCGATTTACCCCGTCTGTCTCTTTCTACTCCAAGGATATCAATAGACATTTTCAGACAGATACATTATGTTGTATCAGAGAGGTAGAGCAGCTTTAACCTTTACCAAACACTGGACTCATCACTAATAAGCCTGCCCTTTCATGTCTCTTTTCCTCTCCTAAACTCCCACCATCCATACGATGTTAAAAACATTCCTTATAGAGGGAATTTGTACTCTTTGCTTCTCTGTTGGGTTTGGAAGAATGAACCCTGTGACCTTCAGATTTTAAGATAAGTGCATTTAAAAGATGAGAGGAGCATCAAGCAGAGATGAAGAGAGCTTGATTCACACAAAGATTACACAGCTTTTGGGCTCGCTAAATCTGTGCAAATGAGTCCAAAAAGACACAGTCTTATTCACTAAGCGAACACAAAGGGTTAAAAGTCCCCCTAACTGCGCTGCAGAGCAAACAGCGACTCTGTGCAGCGCTGCTGTTTGCATATTCTCAGATGAGACATTATGCAGTCATTTGGTGTAAATGGCCCCTTTCTATGCAAATCGGCATCATTTCAAAAAGCGTCTATTTCACAGCACAGTCACAACCACTGACAGCTAAAAATGACCGTCTGTTGAGAGTCGTCAGTTTTAGTTTGACATTACCTAGGGGTTAAATCAGGCCGGGTAGTGTTTAGCTCAAGACTTCATCCACAACTTTGGAGAAGGTCTAGAGGTGTTATGCATGACAAGGATACAAGTGTTGTTTTTTTTATTTCTTTGAGTTGTCCTTGCTTGCTCCATTCAGGAAGAAAGCTTTGTTTAGCCTATCAAATAAAATAGAAAAAGATTCCCCTCTCAGCTCATCATCTTAATGTGGACAAAATTGAGTAAAAAGTCAAAAAGAGAGCATAGCTGTGTTCGGGTCCAGATAGTTTTTCTCCATGTTATATGCAGAACAAGAGCAAACTGAACGGGGGCAGGACAATTTTTTGGGCATGTTTGCACCATCATTAGTGCTTCAGTATATGCTTTGTGAATTAGACGATGGGACGGAGCAGATAGTGGGAGCAAATGATGGACAATTGTCAGAGTTTTTAGCGGACGCAATCCATTCTTAGTGAATCAGGTCCACATTTGAGTCTAAAAGCTTTAAGTCACAGCTGGAGATTCTGATCAGGGGCTTTGGATGCTGAGTCACTTTACTGCTAAAATGTTCCTTCACTTAACATCTCCGGGAGTTTAAATCGGTAATGTGAAAGCAGGATTGTTGCAGATTAAAACAAGGAAATCATAAGGAATGCTGCCACCTATGGATTTTGAGGTCAATGCATTATTACTATCATTAAAATGATTCAGAATGAGTCAAACAAAGGCACACAAGCACAATCCTTACCAGAGACTCTGATACATAAACAATGAGCTGAAATGTAGTCAGGCCTGCTGATGACAAATCACTCTCCTTCATTGAAACACCCTCACCCTAAGGTTGGACTGAATTAGCCTTTTGGTATGCTGCTGTATCAGCATGACTGCTGTAATGTCACCCCCTGTCCTACACACACACACACACACACACACACACACACACACACACACACACACACACACACACACACACACACACACACGCTGTACACATACACTCTGTTATGCCCTAATCATATTTTGAACAACACCATGAATTCTGAGCCGCTCCTTGTAAAACCTGACGCACAATATGGACCTGATTAGTCACATATGCTCAAGTGCCATAATAACGTTGTTCACTCTTGCCCTTACATCATTCCATGACCCTTCGTGAACAATATTTTTATACATCCAATATGACTAAGGACTGTGGAGAACAAATGGGCTCGGGAAGCCTCTGTTGTAACACTTTGGACCACATAAGAGCAATTAAGCAGTACATTAAAATCCCCTCTTTATGATCATATCACACTTGTCACTGATCCATTAGTAGCTATATCTGCCAAGCAATGAGAATCTTAATAGCACAATTAATTATGGCCTCTGATTGATGTGACTGTTGAATTTATGGCCCGTGCAAAAGCTGGGACGCAGTAGACAAATGCGTGACAGTATGGCGGACATTTATAGCAGACTAATGGCCTGTTCCATAACTGCCAACCCCAGTGGCCTGGTTTAAAATCCTCACAGCCATGTTTTACCACTGGACTGTAATTGAAACATTCAGTACTGCACCATTTGGAGATTGTTTTAGCTGAAATAATCCTATTTATTTAGCTTTCTGCCATGATTAAATGTAGCATAAATAAAAGCACTGGTCCCCTGAAAATGGATCAGGTATCCAAACAAGTTAAGCCTTGTTTTTTTACTCTTCCAAGTCGAGGCAATCATGGCCAGTGTTGCATTGCTTTCCACAATTATTCACAGCAGATGATATCTCTCTTCCTTTTCTTAATCAGTGTTACACAGCTGCCTTTTGTTGCCCCTATTACACCGAGGTTACCACACAAAGCTTCCCCTGTGTTCAAGTAAGGAGACAAAAACAGACTTATGAGGCTGTATTGATTTCCTTGCTGCAGAGATCCATTTACCGAGTCGGTAGAGGGAGAAATGAATTGATACAAGGCAAACAGAACACAATCCCCTGTCTTTGGAGGCAACTAAATGATCCACAGATCTGTTGAGTTGGAGCCAAGTTCCCCCCCCCCCCCCCCCCCCCCCCCAGCTCATGTTTTCATTTACTCCTGAACACAGAGTTTAACTTTATCATTCTCAAAGTCTACGACGGTTCATGTGGAATGCAGATATATTCTGACCAGTTTTACATTTGTTGGTGTTAAATAATAATATTACAAATGGTTTTGGATGTGCTCCAGTAGAATACAGAGGTGGCTCAGCTGGTAGGGTTCGATCCCCAGCTCCTGCAGCAACATGTCTGATGTGTCCATGGGCAAGACACTTAACTCAGAAATGCTCCCGCTGCTTCGTCAGCGGCGTATGAATGTGTATGAACGGGATTAGTTACTTCTGGTGGACTCTTTACTCAGCAGCCTCTACCATCAGTGTGTGAATGTGTAGGTGTGACCTGCAGTGTAAAAGAGCTTTGAGTAGTCAGAAGACTAGAAAAGAACAAAACAAGTTTAAAGTCTTTATATGCGATTTTTCACACTTAAATATAATAGAAATCAAGTATATCCTCTGAAAATAACTCTGTGAGTCATGACTGTCTACAATGGGTGTAACACCCGAGTCCCACTGTCTGTGATGTTTTCAGAGTTTTCAGAGTCCTATCTTCACTTTGTTTACATCGCCGACAGCTGACTCCTCCCCTTGTGTATAAAAGTTGTTTAATTGAGGGACTAGAGAAAAGAAGAATAACATACTGTACTCACTGTTTAACTGTGTTTCTAGATCACGCTCATTTCAGGTAAATTTACATGCAGTGTGAAGATACGAGCATAATAAAGATCGCTAGCATTAGCATACTAACCCACAATGCAGCACGAGTTGTTTTGGTTTCATGCTGGTGCTCAAGGGCGACATCTGCTGGATCAAAAAATCACATACAAAGCCTTTAAGTC
Organism: Labrus mixtus; assembly: GCF_963584025.1. NCBI lineage: Eukaryota > Metazoa > Chordata > Actinopteri > Labriformes > Labridae > Labrus > Labrus mixtus. The sequence continues at coordinate 4,256,785 of NC_083630.1, forward strand.
CATTTACAGTACACCATTGTTTCAATTGGCAGCAGTGAAAGGGCTGTAATGGCTGCCATGCAGGCCAGATACACCCTTAAAAATTGACCAATCAAGTGCTTTATTTTGACTGTCTTTATTTTCATGTGTTAGATTTTTATTTATTCATGAGTGACTATGTCCCGCGGCTCAGTTTCCATGTCCCTCATTTTGTTGCCAGCAGACTCAGTTGGCAAAAAAAAGCCTAAATGTGCTCTAAAATGAATGTTTACTTGCAACACAGTGAAAAGACATGTTTTGGATGTCTGGGGTCGCCAGAGTTTGGTGAAGTCAAAGTGGAGTCATGAGCCAAAAAAGGTTGGGAACCACTGCAATACAGCCTTTTATACAGCTGGAGACAATCCACAGATTCAGTTTGAACACATAAATAATTTTTAACCCAAAATAAATGAATACAGCTCATAGGATGTAAAACACCAGAATGACCATTTAAAGTTTGAGTTTAAGATGAACAAAATGTTAAAACATGTGATCCCCAAAAGGCTCCAGTATAGTTCTAGCAAAGATGACTGGTAATGGATCCCTTTTGAAGGACGTGCAATAATTTTTTTACAAACAGGTCATCGACTAGCAACAAAAAAAGAAAATGTTCAAGACTTTAAAACGTACCCTTTTAACGTGCACCCATGTCTCTACTTACATCTCCTTTACTGTAAAGCACAAAGCTGAATCATTAACCTTTGGGTGCTTTAAACGCGCAGCACATACTGTAGATGATGAAAAAGCATCGGGGTTATTCAGCTGCAGTGGTGATAAACAGTGCTATCTCCAGCTTTGCAGTATCTGCAGTCATGCCAACAAACGACATCTTGGGTGTTAATATAATTGGATGTCTGTTGGAGTAATGCGTTTTGCCGCACTCCGAGGATGATGTAACTCATTGAAACTTGAGCTAATAAAGTTCTTGATACAAAGTTTCTCGTCTGTCTTTTAAGGAGTTTATTTATGTAACAGCAGGGTCACATATTTTAACTTACTAAAAACTTTGGAGACAATTTCAGGAGATGAGTCATTCCTTCCCGGTAGAGCTAATCATTTAAGGTGCTATAACCTTTTTTTCTGCAGATATTCACACTTCGGCAATAATGAATTCCCCAGTCGCGTTGCATGATAATAACTTAAAAACACACCTGCAGCTGCTGGAAGATAATTGAGTGTAATCAGCAAATTGCTCTGCTATTACAAATGTCTAGAAATAGCCGACCCCTCCGCTCTGTAAATTTGTTGCGAAAATACAGTTGGAACTCAGGTGAAGTCTAATTACAGGAATTGCTCTGAAGGCCTTTTGGAAGGACTGGTGCAGAGTGGTGGTTTGGCAACCTGCAATCAGTGAGAGCATCTATGGCTTCATAGAGCTCCTCTGAACAGTTTGGCAGCAGCGGATGCAACTTAGAGGTCACTCTCTCTCTTTTTCCATTTCATGGCTAAAAATGTCTCTTGAATGACAGGGCAGGATTATCTGGTAGGTGAGGGCTCAGATGTGTAACCATGGCACTACAAATCAGTTCCCCCATCTCCAAAAAGCTCCCTCTTGTGAAGACACTTTACCCGAACTGTGTGTTGAAAGCTTCATAATATTCAGACTCTGCTCTCACTCCCTGACGTTAAAGCAGAAACTACTAACCTCCTCATCTCTCTGCGTGCTCTCCTGTTGTTTGTCTCTGACACCTTTTTATTTCCAGAATGATGATGAGTCCTTCCTACAATATTAATTTGGCTCCTTTAGAAAGGTTTCCCAGATAAAGGTGCAGAGTTCAGAGACATGCTCCGTCGTAATCAAAGCTAATGCTGCCAAGCGTGGCTGAAGACAATGCCAGCCCGGTTAACGATTTCCAAGCGTGTCTCGGCGACGCCACCTGTTTTCGTTTAGCACTTTTCAGCAGCTGTTCTCATAATTATGCTTCCTGTCAGAGCAGAAAAAAAGGGGAGGGTGCGGCGCGGCATTGTGCTTCGCCGATAAACAAGGCAGTTAAAGGCCACTTATGGCGACACAGTCCCTCTCCCCGAGGGGATTCAGCGTCTGTTTCCAGAAAACATATACGGGGTTCAAGTATGTACACGCTGTCGGATGTAGCAAAGCCTTTTTTTAATCCACCATTAGCCTGAAATGAGAGGCATCTGCTTCATGATGTGGGCCTGTACTTTGGTTCCACTGACGCACACATTCCCAGTCGCCAAGTACGCTTTAAAAAGCGACCTTTCATTTATTAATGTTGTCTTTCATTTGATGTTATCACTTTCCAAACTGCGCTCAGACACATCTTGTGTGAAAGGAAAGAAGCTGTCTTTGGTCGCTCACAGTGTGTCCTCATTGATAGCCAGTAGCAATAAAGCATTTGCAGTGAAGTAGATAAATGTGCCCTCAGATGCCCTCATAGAAACAGACTTTGTTCTGTTAATGAGCTCAATGAGCCTTCTCATTAGAGAAACCCTAAAGGCCAACAGTCCCAGTTTGTCAAAGCTGCTGGATCACCCACTAAACATCATGTAATGTTGTTTCACAAACACTTCTAACCTGCCGATGCCAGCTGTGTGCTACATGGAACAGCCCCTCTCTTAGCCCCTGGTTGTACCCTGAATAAGCTCAGGGTTTGTTTTTAAGCTTAGAGATATTTAATATTCGTCCCTTTTGTCGGGGAAATGTTGCGAGGAGAAACGGCGCCAAAAGAAATTTGTGTTACAATACTTATCACCCATGCACCACTTTTGCAATTACACGAATGGCTGACTCCTTTTAGCCGTTTTACATTTATTTCCAGTGACCTTTATGTCACCACATTGGGCCAAGTCTGGAAAGAAGTTTCCAGCTGTGTTAATTGTTTTAGGCAGTGATGTGCAGAGAAGTCAGACTTAACGTGTGAATAAAAGTAATTGTAATTCATTTGCAATCTTTTTTTTTTTTTGTCTGGTATCTCACTCTTTTTTGCACACGTCCAACACACCTTTCCTGTTAACACATGACGAGGTAAGTGAGGTAGAAACAAAACAGAAAGGCTTATTAAGCAGGAGGGGCTTTTGAATGAGCGGTGCTTTTGCTTTCCCCTTTCTGTTCACCTCCGAGTGTCCGCTCATGCTGCCTCCATCACCCCCCCCCCCCCCCCCCCCCCACACACACACACACACACACACACACACACACACACACACACACACACACACACACAGTAGACTGTAATGAATGGGTGCTACCCCATCACAGTGGTAATTAATGAAGGACCTAATTGTATAATGGATTGTGACTGCACGGATGTGGCACAGAGAGCCAAAAAGAAACGGCCATGTGCTTTAGTGATGAGCTAGCTAAGTGGCTAAACAGTTGAGCTATTGGGATTACAATACTGATAATACAAGTCCTCCATGTGGAATTGGTTAAGCATTAAGTTTGACCTTCAAATATTTAAATCCAACTGCTGTCGGAAAATCTGTGAGAGCTGCTCAAAGTCAGGGTACCTGGAACCTTATTGGATACATTTAAAGCATGAACCTCTGCCTCGGGTAGCTTGTGAGGCGTCCAACTAGGGGTTTTAGATTCAGGATTCTAAATCCATTGCAAGCATTTGTTTTGCACAAAATCCACTCCTTTGTGGGGAAAACAGCCACGCCCACTCATAGACTCACTTTTACTGCTACTTTTAAACTAGCATGTAAAGGTTTGAGCAGCTCTCACGGATTGTCCTACAGGAGTTGGATTTAAATCTCTTTTATATGAGTTATAATAATACTACTATATATAATAATACCACCAGCTCAGGTATCTGCAGAATCTAGATATATACTTTTTGTTATATCTCACAGGTGCTGACAGCATTCAACTATTTTATGAACTTGTTAACTTATTAACCAAAGGTTTCACATCATCATCAGTTTTCTGTTCTCTTATTAAACATGATTTAAAGCATATATACTGTATATATGAATTAATGTGGGTTCTTTGGTAACCCTGGTAAAGATAAAAAAGTGAGTATGCAATTTAAAATTACAGGAAAAGTCAAAGAGTTCAAGTTTGCCGTGAATTGCTCATTCCAAATATCACACGCTATAAAACCCCAAATATTTATGATGTATGTTGTGAGCCAAAATATGCAGATTGAAAATATCACAAGAAGAAAGAAGTGAACTAATTTCTGTGATGGTTTTTGCTAGTAATAGTTTGTTCTTAGAGTCCTCATTCAGTGATCCAGAGTTAGTAATCAATAAAAGTCTCTCTGGACCAGGCTGATCCAACGTGGTTTATCTTTGAAAACAAGGACAGAAGTGAGCTGGATTACCTGACCCTACTCTGCAAAAAAGTCAACTTGAAAAAACAGGGCTCAGGTGTCTCCACAGTCAGATTAACCCCGTGTTGAATCGGTTTCCATTCGGTGAATTGACCTGCGAGAAGAGTTTGAAAACACACGTCGAAGCCAAAATGTGGCAGAGAAATTCTGCATAAAACTTTTTTTTCTCTGCTGCTTTTGAAGAGAAATATGCAACCTTTTTCAATGTTTTACATCACTTCAAGTATTGTCACTACTTTGGTACCGTCTGTCCCAGGTGCACACACGGCGCTGAGCTCAGAACAATGAGCTGACTTTCCTCTCCTCTCCCGTTCGGAGGTACAGTATTTGAATCCCGTTCGGCCAGCCTGAGCAGAATCGGTGCAGCGAGGGTCTGTCAAGCAGCCTGACAAACTCATTCCTGGCTAGCGGCGCTTGTTCCTGTCTGATGAAAATGTTACAGCGCTCTCTCATTCTCCGCCTCGGCCCCGCCGCTATTCCCGGAACACAGCTCTGAGTGGGTGGTTATTCTGTCATCATTTTTGGAAGGCACACACACACACACACACACACACACACACACACACACACTCAAAGGCGAAGACACGGTCCATCCAAAGCAATTTTTTCCTCCAATGTATTACAATCTTCAACTGCAGGGCTAAAAGCCTCTCCAGGGACATAACTCATTGGCACTTTTTATTTATTTGTATTTTGATAAAACATCTTCATTAAGGATACAGACTGACCCTGGCGCTCATGCACACGGCTCTTCTTCCATGAGGGTACTTTCAAAACAAAATTGCATGTTTGTGGCGGTGTTGGTACAGGTGTATACATCTAAATCCAACTGCACAAACACAATTGTTTTGTGACGCTTGTAACTGCTGTCAAAACCTAAAGAAACTCTGACATGATGACTTTACAAGAAACACTGTTGATGCCTTATATTTAACCCTACAGTGGATAAGAAATTGTTTGGATTCCATCCCTCTTTCTGCTTTATTCAGCTGTCTAAGAGAAGAGCGAGGCTTCATTTCCTGACAGTGATTTCCATAATACAACAGTGGGTGTTGAAATACGATGTGTGATTAAGTGGATTCTAGAGGTCTGAATTCACAGACAAAGCCCAGTTGTACAGACAGGTGTGCCGCCGTCTGAAAAGCAGGAGAAGAAAAGCAGAAAGGAAAGGGAAAAAAAGGGGGCAGATAGGACGGGGCGTCTGGGGGAATGGGGGCTCAGTCAGAGGGTGTTGAAAAAAGCCTCCACCTGAACGCACCGCTGCATCCTAATAACTCCTCAGCCTCTGAAAAATAAAAAAGTAAAACACCTCATGCTCTACCTTTCCCTTCTTTCCTTCGCTTCACTCTTTATCCGAGCAGCTGTGAAGGGCACACACCTGGCTGACATCCATCTGGCCCTATGTGTGTGTGTGTGTGTGTGTGTGTATTGAAGTGAGTCTATTTAAAGAGGTCTTGCGCTGCAGGTTTCTGGAGGTTGATTGCTCTCACTGCCAGTATTGTTCATGTGGATTCGGCTGCCATGGCAATAGCTATACGCACGTAGCATACAATCTGACCAATCACAGTATAACAGTACACTGTCTTCGGCTTCCTGTGGAGTGGCCCCGTGATCGGACTGCCGTCAGCTCTTATCCGCTGAATATAAACGTCTGAATGGAAAACACTCAACAACTGCTGCCTGGGTCCTGTTTAGCAAGGCATGCCACTCGCAACAACTCGAGTGGTGCAGCTTTATTGCCAATAGCGGAGGCCGATATCGCTGCATGCTCCCTCTGAGCTATGCAGAGAAAGATGCACTTACCCGCATATCATATGTTTTTATTATAAAAAGAACGTTAATGGGCGGTTAGCGCTGTTGCCTCACAGCGAGGAGGTTCCTGGTTTGAGTCCCCGTCAGACAGGAGCCTCTCTGTGTGGAGTCTGCATGCTCCCCCCTTGCATGTGTGGGTTCTCTCCGGCTTCCACCCGTAGTCCAAAGACATGCTCGTTAGGTTAACTGGTCACTCAAAAATTGTCTGTTGGTGTGAATGTGAGTGTGGCCGGTTGTCTGTCCGTATATGTCAGCTCTGTGATTGGCTGGCGACCAGTCCAGGGTGTAACCCCGCCTCTCGCCCAATGACAGCTGGGCTCGGCTCCAGCCCCAGTGACCCCGCTTACTTTTCTCACACCTCCCTCTACCTTCCTATTGTGTGTAATGAAGAAGTACGATGCAAAAGGCGTGCTTTGAGTTCTTGTTTTCCTGATCTCTTCATCAGACACCAGTAGAAATTGTCAGAGAAGAGACCAGAGTGGTTATTTTCCATCTTAATCGATCGCGCCGGTTGTTAGACTCTTAACAGTACTCTCTCACACCTCTCTGCAGGCTCAAATAAACCATTCTTGTGCACCATGCATTCAGATCCACAGCATTGGCCCATCAATGCTTATCATCATTATGTTTATTCACTGTTCTCTGATAGAGTTCAGCTGTGACTAGAAACCAAGGACAGCTTAGTGTGTCAAGGGTCTTCACCTTTACATCTGCATGTTTGGTAGACTTAGTGTCTGCTCCAAATTGACATCACAGATTAGTTAAGGTCAGTGTGACTCTGACGTCAATAATGTCTTTTCTATATATGCAAAGCCTGTTGGCATAGCAGGGACACAGCATCAGACGCGAGCTTGATATTCCATCTCTGCTCCGGAGTATTCTTGTATCAAACTTTCATCAACGTAAGCCATCTGAGTCAACTGAGTCTTATTGTGTGAAGTCAAGTTCTTAGTCATTTCCACAACAGCACCTCTGTGGTAATCCTCAACAGAAGGCCCTGTGGGATTGCACCGGGGAGAAGAGCATCAAAATGATCCTTCAAAGCAGTGTTGTTTCGGAGGAAGCAACTGTTGTTTGAGCGCCAAATTGCTACCTGGTGTTTTCAAAGTTCTCCTTCATCCCCGCTGTTCCTGCACCGAGCTCATGACTGGAAAAGAATTAGCCGCGCTCGGTTAGACAGTACGGCCAATTGACGATGACAGCCCTTAGTCGTGTGACATGCTTGCCATCTATTCGCTTTCTCCCCCCCCCCCCGCTCTCCTCATCTCCCCCCCCCTCTTTATCTTGTCTCACGCCTGTTCTCCATTTTCTTGTCATTCACCATTGCGGCTCTTTCAGCTCCTCTCTGTTATCTCTTCTTTGTTCTTTAACCAAAGTTAAAGATAGTTACTTTACAAAGCCATCTTGATGCACCAATGACAGTGTAGTTGGGTTTGGCAACAATTTGCCAACTACGGTTGGAAAAGTTCAGTCATCAGCACCAAAGATTTGAAACTGTTTGCAGAGTTTTGTTTCCATTTCCTTAGAAAAAAAAGTGTAATCTGCAAAAATAACAAAATAGATTTTTCTTTTCTTCACACCCTCAGCAGCTGGAAGAAGACGACTTGGTGTTGACTCCTGATGGTACACAGGAGTTCATGACCTTTGAGATCCCTCTGAATGACTCGGGCTCAGCAGGCCTGGGGGTCAGCGTCAAGGGGAACCGTTCCAAGGAGAACCACGCTGACCTGGGCATCTTTGTGAAATCCATTATCAACGGAGGCGCTGCTAGCAAGGCAAGTCACTAGTCTGCCCACTGTCTTGATTGATTTCATCGATTTTATCCATGGTTTTGTTTTACCTCAGTGACCTTCAGGCGACTACACAATCCTCAACATTTGATGCTAATGATGTTAAAGAGGCGTGATGACCACACTGGGAATTTTCACCCCTGAGGCAACATTGTTCTCTAATGTGTTGTTACGCCTTGAACTGCTGCTTTTGTTTCTTCACAAAAATCACTGCTATTGTCCTCCAATGTCTGAAACCAATGAATCATCATTAGCTTAAGAGTGAATAGGGTATTCTTTGGGGGGATAAAGATAATTTATGATCCATAAAATCTTGCCTCAGAAGCAGAAATCTGAAATTTGTTACTCCAAGTGTTTTATGAGTCATTTATAATCTCCTCCAATGGCATTCGTCTGCAGGATGGACGTCTACGAGTCAACGACCAACTCATAGCAGTCAACGGGGAGTCGTTGCATGGAATGACCAACCAGGACGCCATGGAAACACTGCGCAAATCCATGTCTGTAGAGGGCAACAAGCGAGGGATGATTCAGCTCATCATTGCCCGGCGGGTTTCTAAAAACAATGAGGTAAGCCCTACTGTCAGGGAGAAGTCACACTGATGTGCAGGGGACTAATTAGCCTCATAAGGAGTCCGACTTAATTGCCTTTGTTTATTCCTGTAATCAAAAAACTGTTATTAGCATTCTCATCATGAGCCACCATAACTCCAAGATGGAGTGTGCTTTTCACAACGTCCCCCTGTGTACACATGTACAGTGTAATAAATGCAGCTTAAACAAAATGCATGCTTTAATTCAAATCTTGTCCGCGGACAAGTGGATGACATATTCAGAGAAGAAGAGGGATGGCTACATTTCAGCTGCTCTGAATGATAAATGAGAGTGGCTCTCCTGGCCCTAATCTATCACACATAGGTTTTTGTTGCTTTGAGATAGCTTTAAAAAAAAAAAAAAAAAAAGGACATTTATGAAGCAACCGCACCAGTATGCAAATCTTCAAACAATCCCATTTCCTGTGTGAGATAGGTGATATCGTCTCCGTTCCGCCACCCCCCCCCACCCCCCCCATTCACAGTGAATTCGCCCACAGTGGGTCTTGATATGGATATCTAAGAAGCACTTCACTGACTTCTGATTGACAGGCCTGTGGAAAACTGTAGAAAAGGCAGATAGAGGAAAATGTATGTGGAGGTGGATATTTGTCTTAAAGCACCAGACATGAATCCTGAAAGCGAGGAAAATTCATTTCTGTTTTAGGAGATACTTTTATTCTATCAGATGCTGGGGTAAAGATGAATGAAAACATGATGAATGTAACAAATGCTCAGCCCAGTGTGACTGTATTTTAGAAATCATGTATGAATATATCCACACAGTGTGGAACATGCTCACTCACCCTGCAGCCAGAGGTTGTAGATCAGGTTTGATTAGTGTTTCTGTGACTCTAATTGGAGCCTGTGTCCCGTGGCTGTGTGTCAGTTTGGAGTACCACGTTGAGCCCCAGTCCCCCCTCACTGCCCTTCACCCTCCCTGCAAGCCCTCACCTCCAAGCACTTTGTTCTCCTCTCCTCTCCTCTCCTCTCCTCTCCTCTCCTCTCCTATCATCCCCTGTTGCCCTTTGCACTTGTTTTTCTTTTGGTTCTTCTGTAAATTCTTAAATATTAGATATTTGACGAGTTCCAGAGATGAAAACGTCTGTTGGTCTCTCTCAGTGTCTCTTCTCCTTAAATTATTTTTCTTGCCTACCTAATATCTAGAATTGAAATCACTAACCCAACAAAGATAACAAAGAGTGTCTTCTTAAAGTCTGACTTCTACATCGCTCTCTTTCCTGCTTCTTGCATAGTGTAAACAATACATAATGCTTTTAATACTTGACAGAAAAAAAACTCAGCAAGTCTCATTTCTGCAGCATGTGCTGATAAGTGTCTTTTCTGTTCTCAGCCTCTATTAGTACAGCAAACCAAATCATAGAAAGAGCATAACAACTTTTCTGATAAACTGAAAATTTGATGGGAAATGGTCAGGATAACAAAAGTTACTCAGAGATGCATTAGTGAATTTTGAAAATGGTTTGGAGTTAACGTTCATCCTCCTATCAAGCCTTTTTTTGGTTAATGCAAATTCAAAATTCAAAATAACTTAATTGTCTCGGTTATGAGCTCAATTTGTTTAAAAGCATCAGTCCATACAAATCATTAAACCAGAGAGACCACAAACAAAGAAGTGCAGATTTAATTGGTTTAAAATATCCCCAGTTATACTTAACCTACCTACAAACCTAAAAGGTCATTACATGATGAATAGGGTCAAGCCCATAGATTGGTTCAGGCATTAATAGTTCTGATGGACGTTTGACATGGCGTGTTTGGTCTTGAACACTCCCTCTAGAACAACAACACCACACCGGAAACACACACTTACAGCGCTGATCCCATCTCGTCAATCCCTGTCTAACCTCTGTAACGCTTTTGTTACTACCTCCGAATATGGTGCAGAGTGGGGATCACTTTGTCCTCCCATTAAGTCTCTGCGACACTCAGAATGAAGGCGAAACCTCACATGTAGCATCTTGAAACCGCAGTCTGGATATAGGGCTCCTGATTGTGCAAACACAAAGACTTTAGCAATCCAAGCACATAGTCATTTGGTAAAATAGCTCAATGCAACACCAACCTCTGATTACTTTTCCTCGTCTTCTAATTATGAAAGATAAAAAGGATTATTGCTGTTGTAAGTTTTGGGTGGAAAAAAAATAATCACAATACTTTTTCTAATTTCTATAAAATCAGAAACACACTGTGCATCATGTCTGCATCATATTACCCTTATGGAGCTTTAACATGCCAAAACACCAACAAATTCTGCACCTTGTTTTTGTTAAACACAAGGCTGTTTCTGGTCAACATGACTTTCTTTTTACCTTCTGGCACTCTATCCGAACTGGGGGGGTTGGGGGTGGGGTGGGGGGGGGGGGGGGGGGGGGTGGCAGATGTCCCTGCGGGGAAAGACTAGCCTCAAGGTTCAGTGAGTTCTATCACTTCGGTCCAGTCACTCTCCTGTCCTCTCTAATCCTTCACCAGCAGGCAGACAGGTAGACAGAGCGACACTCAGCAGACAGTTAAGGTCACAGAAAAACACATTTTTAGAAACGGCAAAAAAAAAAAAACATCACTGGGTAGTTCAAAGTATGAGTGTTGATGTTACTTATTTAAATTTCCGTTCAAATCAAGAGAGAGAATTTGATAAATGTTTATACAATTTGACATTTCTTTGAACATCAGTGTCATGATTTTGCAGCGAAAGATGTAGGAGTTAAAGCATGTTTTATATTTGTTGGGGTTGTATCAAGTCAACTTTGGTTATATTCTTTAATAATTATTTCTAATTATTAATAATATAAATAAGATATCATTAAACTGTGTTTAATCTCGTTTTGGGGCACCACCCTGTACTCAGGGAAATATAACCAAAATATTACTCAAATCAGTCTCAGATTAGTTATTTAATTACTAATATTATTAATAATTAATAACTATATTTAATAAATTGAAGGCGTGAAATCCGTACACAAAGCCTTCGCACCCAGCTTATATCACAATGCAAATACACCAGTAATCACAAACAACTGCTCTCTTAAATTATAACAGAATTTATTTAAACAAAGCAACATCAATCCAAAATCAATGAACTTAATCAAACAAATAACTATTATAAACTAATCTAAGCAAACAAACATTATCAAGCACACCTTGTGAATGAGGTGTGAATGTGTGTGTGTGTGTGTGTGTGTGTGTGTGTGTGTGTGTGTGTGTGTGTGTGTGTGAGAAAGAGAGAGAGGGGGGGGAGAAGAAAAGGGGGAGATTGCTTCGTCCCACGTGGTCGCCCTTACGATGGCACACACCTAACAAAGACCTAATGTGGCCTTAATGTCTAAAAGAGACCGAGTTCGGCCCTACACGATCTGTGTCTCTGAGGCGTCTGGATGGCCGCGAGTGTATAGATCTCTGTGTGTGTGGGTGTGTAGCCTATGTGCGTAATGGGGGAAGAAAAGAGGATAAAAAGGAGCGTAGAGGAGGAGAGAAATGCGTGCCTGAAGAGGCCGGATCACAGTCCAAATCCCGCACCACAACTCGGAGTAATTCCCTTCATTCACAGAAACAAACCAATGGCCGAATTCAAGTTAATACGACTTACACTGGCCTTTCTGATCAGAAGAATAATACCCGGTTATAACGCTGTTACGCTAAACACATATAGGACGCAGCGGTCCGAAATGGGAACAACAAGAGTTTTAAACAGGTAAAACTCAGGACGCGACGGTCCAACAAAGATAAAAATTACAGTTTCTGCTTCAATCAATCAATTGTTAAAAACACTCTCTAAAGCTAATTCTGCCCAGACCTAATTAAGCCTCACTTGTGAATCGCTTTGCCTGCGATCGGTGAAGGAAAAAGGAGTCCGGCGATAAAACAGATCTTCTGTCTGTCCTGGTGCAGAGGCGTCTGATGGCGGCGAGGGTCCCTTACGGCAAGAGCGGCTTTGTTGGTTCTCCGTCGAGGGGAAAGATGTCCGTTGATGTCCTTTCGTTGCAGGACGGAATAAGACCGTTATCTTTCTGATAATCTGTTATAGTCTGACGCTCTCCGAGAAACTGAGATGCGTTCACTGGACAATCCGAGCTCGGAATTTGGAACACTGCCGGCCGCGGATTACCTGCGCGCCAAAACTTAAAACAAAGGAAGATTGTTGCAGAAAACAGGAGGTGAGCTTTGGTCTCCGAGCACTTCAAGTCAGCGCGTGGTAAGAGGATGAACGAGGGGAGTCTCAGAGTTTTATCACCTGGCCGCCTTCCTGTGGGGTCTCCCTCAGGTTCCGGTCCCCCCTTTACGTCACACGTAGGTGTGAAGTGCCGCAGGGAATTCTGGGATAAAGAGTTCTTTTAGGCCATCTCAGTAAATAACTCAAAGTCCATGGTTTGACTGTCCTAAGCCTGCGTGGCCCAACATATTGAATCCTTTTAACTCCCATTACAGGCAGACATCCACTGCTGAAGATGCAGTGATTTTCAGACAGAGCTTTGAAAATGTGCTATAAAGTCACAAGAGGGAATTTAAATGAACTCAGAGTAGAGAAAAAAAAACATGTAAATGAAGAATTTAAGGTCAGTAGCAAACCAAAACTATAAACGGAGAAGTTAAATGTCGACAGAAGCTCCTGGCAGCTACATCCACTCTCCACCCCCCCTCCCCCCGCCCCCCCAACCCCCATTTCCCCATCTCTTCTTTGCTGGCCAGGCAGAGATGTTGGGAGGCAGCGCCAGTTTGCCACTGTCACCCAGCCGAACGGGACTGAGCACTGGAGGCCACCATTGGAATGAATCAGATCCATCACTGTCTGCAGGGGAGAGGAGCCGAGCTGCCCGGCCTCATGCATCAGAGGGGGTGCGGGAGGGGGGGGGGGACTTCGATGTGTGCAGAGTATCCAGGCCACCCCACTCCATGAAAATTACATTGATTTCATCCTTTTTTTGGTCCTGTGGGGCTGGAGTACGTTCAAATGTGTGTGAAGGAAGCACTGAGATGCTTCTTTGTAGTTTGGGCCGGTTTGGTGTCGTGTGTTTTTTTTTTTTTGTGACCGTCCATTTTCTTCTTCTGGAAATGTTAAATGTGACGCTCATTGTGTTCAAGGCTGCGACCGTGCATACACACATTGTTACAAATCCTCTTAAGTGGTAAATACAAGCGTTTTAATTGGCTGCTTTCCTGCTGCTGATGGTTGTAAACCGAACTTTGAGAAAGAGTTTCTGGTCTATTTGTGATGCAATTAAAGCAGAATGAGTGGCCTTTGCCTTGATATAAAATTAGATTTCTTTTTTTTTTGTTGATCTTGGAAAGAAGAGAGAAAAGAAAACACTTGGGCATGATTAAGGCTGCATACAAGGCTTACAAAACATTGCATTTCATTATTCCCTATCCCAGCGGGTCTCCATGAACTTGATACAGAACTGGTTGTCCCTTTGCAAGATTAACACAAGCCCTGATCAATCCAGGGAGAGTCTTTTGGATCCTCCAATACCTCTATTGGGATCCTTCTTGTCTCCGCTCTCCTCCTTCACTGACACGCATGCTGATGTGAGCACACCGTCTTGAAAAGATAAAAAAATGCATTTTAAGGGACATGAGGCTTCAAGAGGAGCTACGAGGAAGGTCACACAGGTGCATCCCCCTAAGGAAGGTTATTATTCTCAAACTTGTGCAGCATCAAGGAAGTCACAGATACAAACCCTACATTCAGGTGTTTCAAACAATGGACTTTCAGTTTGTTCAATTCCTTTTGCCTCAGAAAATCTCTCCTTGTTGCTCGTACTTGTCTTTGCATCTTTGTTTGGAGGGGCAAGGACTCAAGGAGAGTCGGTGAGGAAAGGAAAAGAGAACACTGAGAAATGTTAGGAGCCTCCGGTCACTGGTAATCAGTGAAATAAATCGAAGGACAAAAGCATTACCATTGAAGTAAGAAGAGCTCCTGAGGCATTTTAAATAAGAAGAAAAATGTCTCCAGTGCATTTTTAAACAGGTCTAAATATTATGACTCCTTAATGCATTTCATTTTCAATCACTCAGAAGACAGGGAGCAGGAAGTGTGTATTTCAGAGCATTTTGAATACACAGAAGATGCCTGCATACACTCACACACACTCTCTTTCCACACATTCTGCAGCAGAACAATTAATTTCTGCTCTCCTCTGGTTCCACAGATAGCCTCGGTTTGAAAAACTACCACTCTGCCCCAGATAGTCGAGCGATATGATTGGTCACTGACAATTTGTTTGAAGCATTTTAATTGCATCTCTGCTTCAGAGACTCCATAATTTCTCTCCGTCTATATCTGAGTTCTATTAATATATCCTCACATGTGTTTAAGCAATTACATTTATGAAAAAGTCATTTCAATTCGATTTCTTTTTCGCCACACTTTCTGAATGTTCTCGATCGTTCACTTTTTTTAGGGCAGAGACGGATCCTCAAGTCGAAAACCCCCAAAGTCCTCTGCAACAAATGCACTTGTGTTTGATCTGCTTTCAGCCCTCGGTCATCATACACTGATTTAAATGTCTTAAAATAAACACACACAGAGACTGTTGTTGCTTTACATTATTGTCCTCTGAGAATCTGAAGACATTATCCTGTGTGAAATGTTTTAGGTTTGGATGTTGTTTTCTAATGCAGAAATCTTAAAGGTCCAATCAGTAAGATATCTCCTGAATGAAATGATAAAGTGATCTTACTATCTGATCAGACATTAATGAAACATTAACCCCCCCCCCCCCCCCCCCCCCACCCCACGGCCATTTTGGACGCCCCTCGGTTTGTCAGATATGAGAGCAGTTATCAGGTCAAACCAACAGGTGTTGCAGAGATGGAAGCAGGCAAGAGAAGTGGTTCAGATAGAAGTGATTGTACCCGACCTAAAAAGCCTCTGCATGTTTCTAATAAGCTCCACGAGCAGAAACGTGCTCAAACTAGGATCAATATTGGAGATGCTTTTGAAAAATGGAGAGAGGTTAGAAAACAGAAAGGTTTACAGACCCATGCAGAGCTGGATAAACACTGAAGCTTCAGCACATGGGAACCTGAGTGAAGGTCCAGTCTAGGGAGGATGGACTGCAGTACCTGTTTTAAACACATATTGCTCCTTTACACAAACTGTGTGGGAACTCTGAACATTTGAACTCTGCTCTACGAGCAGAAGAAAGACTTATGGTTATCACGAGACATCATCAGAACTAATTTCAAGACGAGGCGGATTATCAGAAAACTAAAATAGCGGCTAATGTGAGGAGATAATGCCAAAAACAATGAGATGGATTTTATTATCTACCCCCCATCACTACTCCATCGTATATATGAACTCTCACTCCGGGCTGGCTGTTTGTTTCTGTCTGTTGCAGCAGCCGTGGCAGTTCATGACATTACAAAGGCATTTATCACTCCAGCATCCCGACGCAGACAGGCTGATGATAAGCATGCTTGTGGCTGGGTCTCATTTCTCTGATTTGAAATTCATCACCAAACGTATACGCACACGCCTCTCCGTGCATTTGTGATGTTATTTATGACCGAGCGCTCCTGCAGACATCCTCTATTTTTGACAGACTGGCTGTCTCGTGCTCTTGTTGTTGTCCTTCTTGACAGCACTACTGCAACCTGCCGATGAAGCACTGCATTCATCAGAGCTACGACAACCTACTCAAAATAACCTTTTTCATCTTCCCTCGCCGTGTTCGCCATGGAGGAACTTTGCTCGGTATACAAGTCTACAGATTGAGTTGAATTTCACAGAATACTATTTTTACACACTCTCATGCTCAACCATATAGTTCTAATGATAACTGAGTCAAAGCTTATGCCCAAGGACAGCAGCTCAGTCATTTCAGAATCCAGCTTCAAATATTTCAAACTTTCACCGTCTTGATGTGCTCGTCTCAGCAGAGCTTTCTGTCATGTCCGCCTCAAGACATACATTTAAAGCTTTTATGTCAAACATTCTTCCTCTTTTTGACCACTTGAAAGACTTTCTAGTCCAGCCAATGCAATTATCTAAAAGCATGTGGTTGGAGAAACCGCTGCAGAGTGGTCCAATGCATTTAGTCACCTGAGAAATGTGTTTCTGCTTTTTGAGTTTTCTCATTTCCTTAAGCCACTGACATATACCACAATTATAGAAATGTGTAGTGGTTTGTGCTGCTCCAAGGCAAATGAACTACCAGTGCTACCAGCATTTACTGCACTGCTGAGGTTTGCATGGAAAACTGAAGAGGACGACTAAAGAATTGTATTTAACCTCTATTGTATTTAAGTCAAATCTGAGAGTCAGTAGTTCAAGCACTGAACCTCGAGGATGCATGGTATGGAGACACGGAGCAGAGGTGTGCATGTACCAAAGATCACCATAGTCAAAGAATGGTAAAGTTAGAGATGCTTTTTACATGGAAATGAAAACACAGTTTCAGCCGCAGCTTTTTTTACCAGGCACAGCACATTTGGTTTAAACTGAAGGGACTCATCAATCAACATACCTAGGTATTTATAAGAGTTTAAAACCTAATTTTCCTTTCCATGAATACATGAGGAAAAAAACTGTTTAAATTGTTCTTTGTACTTTGTTCATGACTTAGGAACAGTTAAAATAAAGTTCAGCATTTGAATTTATTTCTCTTTTTCCTTCTTTTAAACATCTGAGAGAAATCAAAGGTCAGCCGGTTTGGAAAGAAAACTTTTTATTTTTCTCCTTGCATAGTTTCTGTTCATGATCAAAGATTCATGAGAAAGATTCAACTTCACTTTTCTGTTTTTTCTTCAGAACTGTTTTTTTTTTTTTAATGGACAGGTATTATTTACTCGTGTTGGGAAACTTTTCCCAGGCTATTTCTTAGGAAAACAAGACAATAAAAAATAAAGATCAGACTTTGTAAATAGCTTCCCTGATTTTTTTTCTTTCCTCACCTCCTCAAGTATAGAAATGCTGACCTATTCAAAATCTGTGGTGAACAAGCTACACAGCGCCCCTTTCCCAACACGTACTGTGGCGGAAATCAGGTCTCGTTGGAGTACAGGAAACACATTACCACAGTGGTCTCATTTTTCTCAGATTTCCAAATTGCTGCGGTTTGGGTTGAAAAAAAAAAAAAGATTGCGGGTGGCTGCTCTAATAAGATGCATTAATCAGAAACCAGGATACTCGTATTTATCATGTAAACAGGGCTATGAATAACCAGGTGTGTCTGTGTGCATGTAAACGCCATATTCTGAATATGATCAAAACCAGGATAAGGCTCAAACCAGGGTGCTCAAGTCCATGTAAACTTACTCAATATTTCATACGACGGTAGGTGATATTTGGATTTTGAAATGTACATAAAATCGGGTTTCACAAAAAGCACAGATGTTCTTTCTTTGGTGTATCTTAGCTTTGAAATGCTTTTTTTCACCTCTAACCATTAGCGAGCATGGTCAGGTAATGGGCGAGCTGAAGCAGGGTTTTATTATTGATGAGAAGCAGCAGGGGGTACAGGAGACAGATCAAAGCAGCACAGACCTTACCCCCTGAGTCCTTGTGCCCATCATTGCATCAGAGGACCTTGCAGAAATAAAGGCGCAGTCAACTCTGTGAAGAGACTCGATGTGACTGCTCAGTCTGTTTATAAAGGAGCAGCAACAAGGTCTCCTCTGCATGCCAATGGCCCTGTATGTAATCTATCCCTATAGCATGGCTGTTAGTCACTGAGAGAACGTTTATGCAAAGAGACAAGGGGGAAGGAAGTGGCTGGCCCGGACAAAAGATGTTGCTTGGATGAGAGAAGAGCTGATCGATAGAGTCTTGAGAGAGCTATCAATCAGAAGCCTGGCCTAGTAAATTATGGTTTTATTAGTATTGAGCTGACCACTGCTGGGAGAGACCTTAAAACATTGAGATGCTTGGCCACATCAGAGGCCAGAGAGAGAGAGAGAGAGAGAGTGGGCGAGAGAGAGATATCTTTGTCGGACCCCCAACCCAATTAAATATGGAAGGATTGTAGTCCAGTTAGATCATGACATGTAGAAACATCAGCTCCCCTCTGCTGCCATAGCAAGCAGCAGTGATTCATGGAAAGAGGATAGAAGGAAGGGGACAGAGCGGTGCACTCTGGGATATGCAGTTTACAATAAAAGTGTGACTAAATCGAGGAAAGTAGATCGCAGAGCAGCAGAAATGCAATTCCAGTGCTGCTGGGCCCTCATTCCCCGCCGGCTCTCCGAGGACTAACTCATTTAAGAGCGGCATGGGAAACTCAATAGGACCAATTGAGAAAATAATATATTAAATCTGGTGGCTGAGTGGGCTGCTCAGGCTCTGTGGAGGACTGCTGAGGTGAAGTGTGTGCTTTAGTGTCTGAAAAACCAAAGTGTTGTTGAGCGACATATCCATGTCTAAGTATTTACGTACATATGAACATTCCTTTTTAACGTTGTATACGTGATGTTCCCTCATTAGCTGCACATGGTTCTACTGCAAAGTGCTTGAACTTTGCTGATACAAAAAGAAGACGGTCAGCTCCAGACAGTTTCCAATCAGAAATACAAATCCAAACTAGAGAGAGAAAGAAAGATGGAAGACCATTCGTTTGATTAAACGGCTGTGAGATAAGGACTGTTTGGCACAACACGCACGTTCACCTTGTTTGTGTTTTAAATTCTCTTAAAGTTAAGCTTAACATGCACTGTTTATAAAACTCTTCATCATCATTGTCCTGTAGCATAAACTTACAAGATGACAGAGGTCACTGTGTTTCACTTGCTGTCAAAAGAGTCGCTAAAGATTGGGAACCTGTTATTAAAAATGAGGCTAATACACCACAGTAATTATTTAGCCACATTATATAAATCAAGAGGTTCTGAACAGGTGTATCCTCAGGACCCACTACCAACTCCTTCATGAAAACAGTACCACCATATATATTTAATGATGAATAGAGCAGTTTGTATCGCAGACGGAACAAACAAAGAAACAGAACAAATCTAACGTGTTTAAAAAGCGTTTTACAGACTATTTTACGTTGTTGTTTTTTTCCAGCCACTCATTCTTGACCCACAGACAGAACCCATTTTTGGGTTCCGTCCCTCCAGTTGAGAACTATTGATTTATATCAAGCTGAAGCAGATTAAGTTGAGTTGAGGCTTATTTGGCTCCATCGATAAAATTGTTGGTGAATCAGTTCATGTGTTTGGTCCATACTGGAAAATCTCAACATTTATTTGAGTGTCTGTCCCCAGGTGTTAAATACGTTGACTTTCAAAATGTATCTTCTTGCACCATCATGAGGCTAACATATGTGGTTTTTAGCAAAATTTCCCAACAGCTCATAAATAGATTTCCATTCAAACTGGCAAACACATTCCTAAGACCATGAACTCGTATTACTAGTAGATTCAGTCAATATTTACCTGACGCTAGTGTCTGATTTATGCCGGGAGACCCATATTTGATATGTCACAGTTGCCGTGACAACAAAACATAGTGAGTCTTGTAGAAAAACAAAAGTGGTGGAACAGTTAAACCCATCTGGGAGTTATTCTCAAATACCTTCCCTTTTCACTTATTTCATACGTGATGTTTTTTTGAAATGGAAGTTTTGCTAAGAACTACAAAAAGACCTGAGCAGCCCACTTTGGGAAGCGTTGGCATTAGTTGAGGCTCTAGGTGGATGTGAGAAGTTAATGAAAGTGGGGTATCCAGCCAGCGGAGAGGTGAGTTGTGCCCAGGGCAGGATGCAGCAGCTTAAGGTTTGTAATTACAGCATTATGGTGGAGGTTGACTGGATTAGGGCCACGGCAACGGGCTGAGACCGGGATAGAAGGCCGGGGAAATGGCCATGGACTCGGCATTATTAGCCTTAGTCGACAGCTTAAGATCAGCCCTGTCAACACACAGCTTCTTCTCCCTCACTGAGGACTCAAGGTCAGGCAGATGCTGAGGCACAGGCAAAAACATATTTGTGTACGAGTCTGCATTTAACCCCTGCTCTGAATAAACACATGCACATGAATGCCCGAGTTTGCACACTCGCACACTACATTCACTCGTAGACAAAAAGCAGCTTTACCTTGAACACACACAGGTGTGCTCGGTGAGTCTGGAGGGAGCTAGATGATCTTGACTGGGCTCAGTGTGAGTCACAGTGCTCTGCTCACCCCCTCAGTCAACAGGATAATCCACTCTGAAAATGACTAGATTAAGGCAGATTAAACACATGATGAGGTGATGAGAACTGGCGGTAAGAAGGCTCTGAAATCTCAAAAAAGACTCTGAAAGACCTAATAAAAGGAACACATGGAGTCCTTTAATCAGCTTTTTGTTGCTGTTGTAAGGTTTTAACACGTTGATACTCAAAGCATTTATCTTTCCCAGGGATTTTCTCTCAATGGTTTTATTTTGGTATGATGGTATTTTGGCACTTTCCTTTGTGTCATTGTCGATGATTGATGCTCGTGTTATCTGCCATGTTTTTTTTCACACACTCATTCCTTTGCTCTGTTAAACTGCTGCCTCTTCTGCAGGGATTGCAAAATGCATCTCTTCCTCGTCATTTTCTTTCATGGAAACGACCAAAATGTTCAATAACTACTGTAATATACTTAATGTCAGACGACATCAGAGTCCAGATTTAATATCAACTTATCACACGAGTTGTCCTGCAGTAGTCAGACCAGGCTATCAAACCTGCACACTTCAGTAAACACTAAATCATTAGCATGCACAGCTGCAGACTTAATTAATACTGGATACACAAAGATTAAATTGCTGCCATTTTGCCTCTGTGTTCACTAGATTCCAAAGTCTATTTGCTATAAAAGCCAATGAATAGTTTTAAAATAAGCCCGTTCAGCTCACAGAGATGGAAGGAGGGAGCGGCAGTAGTTGTCTTACCGAGATAAATTCCTCTTGACACATTCTATACAAAGTTTTCATATCATTTAGTTTCAGCTGCTCGCTCTCTGTTCCTCTCCATCCACGCGTTTTCTTACCTCCAACCCTCCATCTTACTTGATTTCAGCTCCTGACAACTCTCCTCCAGATCTCAGAGAGATTAAAAAGTGCAGACAGGGGGTTGAGTGAAAGAGAGAGGAGCGAGTAAAATAAATCTTCATTTCGTCAATTTGAACCTTATTGAGTCTGAATCATCCAGGGACATGCTTTTTATTATAAGGCTGGCAGTGGCCCTGACTCTGATTGTAATTGTGTTGACCCAGCCTTGCATTTCTCTCTCTCTCTCTCTCTCTCACACACACACACACTACGTCTTTCCCTCCTCGCTCTTATCAACACGCTGTTCCGATAAAGTCTTGTGCTCTCGACCTCATTAAACCTCTCATTTATATTAAACAGCCGATAAGTCCTTCTAACCTGGTATGCGTCTCCCAGGGCATGGTACTCCCACGAGAAGGCGACTTGGCAGCACCCACACTGCACTGGGATCTCAGCTCCCACACCCACACAAATCCTCCCTTTCTTGTTATTCCTTCTATTTACTCACTCAAAAAAATAAAACCCTCTCCTCCTCCTCCTCCTCCCGCTCCCCGTCCTCCTGACTCTGGTCTTCCTGCTGCGGTTGTTGTCTGATCTTTTACTCCCCTTTCTCTTGGCCGCGAGCCAGTGGAGTGTTGTGAGACATCAATATTAGCCAGGGCCGCCTGGTTTTAAAGCATGCTTGAGGTACAGAGTTGAACTATCTAGCTGTGAGGGAGCTATCTGTAATAGGTTGTATACAGGGAGTTCAGTGCATTCCCCCAGCTGCCCACAGGCTGATATGAAGCATTGTGGGAAATAAAGGCAGAGGCCCGAGCTTTATTCTCTAACTCTCTGCACGTGGATGTGAGAATTTCCATCTTCCTTGGATGGCTCCGTTGTCTCCATCCTCAAAATACCACATTTCACAGAGTATTGACTGATGAAAACTGGACACAGGATCTGGGTCCAGTGGTCCCAGACCAACAGCCTACCCGTTAACCGTCGCCCCCCCTGTCAGGACTCACTCGTGCACAGAGCGTACAGTGGGCTCAATAACCAGCAGTGCAGCATATCGACCACATGGCAAATGTCACTGGTCCATTTACTGGGGCTCATTGTTAGAGACAGCTGCCTATTGGCTCATGGGAAATCCATGGAGCTTTATCCAGCTCGCACTACTACCGACGCTGTTTCCCACTGCTGAGCCAGAAAAATACCCCGGGTAAGCCCGAGATGGACGCTGGAGCCCTGGTTCCACGTTTCTGGACTATTGATAGGATAAGACTAGGAGCCATTCAACCCAGATCCGTCTTCAGTGTGTGCGTAGAAACACCATGCAAAAAGACATTGTCATATTTGGATGAGATAACTCTTTATTTCAAATTCAAACACCTGAAAGTCGTGAAAATGTACCAAAAAAGTAAACATGGAAAGAATCCCTTAAATGCCACATGGTCCATCTATCTTTATGTACCTGCTCTACCTGATTTGCAAACTTTATTTATTTAAAATCCTCATACCTCTTTTTCTTCCCTGGTCCCTGTAGGAAGCTCCTGGCAGCCCGCCGGTTTCAGAGCACTCAGCAAACTCTCTCCTGGACAACCACGAGCGCCGCATCTCCAACTCGCTGTATGAAACCATCGAAGGCTTGGACAACGTCTCCACGCCGAGGACTAATATGATGGGACGTGTTGGTGAGTCATATATCAGCACATTTCTCCCCCATTCCCCTCCCAGGACCCTCTGTGTCTCTTTCAACCTCTGCTGGTAAAATGACTCTGTAAATTGAATTATATTTTTATCAGTCACTCCCAATTCACCTCGATGGGAAGTGTGGTTGACCCGCTCACCTCACACTCATTGGATATTTTTTTTCCCCCTTGAATTGGCGCTGTCTCTAAACTGACATCCCCTGATCAATTCTAACATCCACCAGCTCCTCTGATGTGTTTCCTTAAACCCCCAACCAGCTACACCTTCAAAGCCTCTCCCCCCCCAATCACCCTGCATCCCAAGGTACGCTATTACACTATTCAAACCTCTCAGGGATTAACGTCATCCCCAATCCTTCATGCTTTCACTCCACTCCCAACTGGTTTCACTCGGGTCAATTCCCATTTTACCCAGTTGACATCAGCGCGCTCTGATCTCGTCTCTTCAGGTTGTATTAGAATTGGCAATTCAATCCACCGCCAAGTCACCGCTGTCATCTCTACATCGACAGACCTTTCACATATGCATACGTGCAGGAGCTAAAGGTGATTGCACCAGAGAAGGGAGGGCTTGATGTGTGGGATGGTGTAGTGTAGTCACATGTATCAACACACAGGTCTTACTACTTGTTCTTGTTCACTTCAAGCTGCATCCTCCGGGGGGTTTCAAAATGAAGCTGGCAACAAAAAAAAGCTCTAAAAAACATGGGACAATAAAAAAAGCATATACTGCCGGTAATCAGGAATAGGTGAGATGGTTAGGACAGAGGTGAAAGGTCAGGGCACACAATCACACCGGGGCGAAAACACACAAAAGGTAAGGGTTAATGACAAAATAAATGGACAACTGAAATTTAAATACAAACTAAACATCAGGGATGAAACCTCACAGCAGGCTCTCCCATTCACCTGGGAGCTTCATGGCCCTGTTACCAGGCGTAACAAAATCCCTCCCCCCTCATTCTGTCTTTGTATTTTTTGTATACAGAACAACGAGGTGGTATAAAGGAGCATCATTCTCACCTTGAACACCTCGATTGTGTACAAAAAAAAAGACCTGTTTCTCCAATTTCATCCCCTCCCCCAACTCCATCCCACTTCCACTCTCTGCTGAATTTGTAATCTGTCAATGATCCACACTTTTCTCCCCTCCTGCCCCTCCTTCTCCCATTGGTTATCCCGTTTCTCTCCCCCAGCGCGGTGCCATCCTGCCACTGATCACAGAAGATCAGAGGCTGTGTCAGAAGCATCTGGTGGTTAATTAAGCCTCCAGATCAATAGGGCTTGCCCCTGACACTCAGTCTCCCCCTGTCTCTCTCCCTCTCTCTCCCTCTCTCTCCTTCCTATTTTTACTCTTTCATCTCGTCTTCCTCCTCCATTCCAAATCAAATGTTCCCAAATTGGTCGGCTTTTCCTCTCAGTTTTGGCTTATTTATTCCGCCGGCTCTTCCGAATAGGAGTCTCTTCGGAGCGCTCCTGTGATCATAAGCGGCAACTGTGGGCGCACTGATGGAAAAGTTTCTTGCCATTGAAACTTCAAGGGCGCCTGGCGCTCGTCTCATCCTGCAGAGTGGGAGTCAAATGAGCCAAGTGGAAAAGTTTTTGGAGATGGGGTGAGGAGTGGGTGCTGAAGCAGTAAGTTATCAGAGTCTCAGAGTCTCAGATCTTTGACTCAGCTTGTCTCTGTCTCGAGGCTGCCTCGGAGTTGTGCCCTCATTAACCTGCGCCTACAGTCTGTGACAGGTCTTCATCTTTTAAACTGACACAGTTCTGTTATTCAAAGTCCTCACACTTTCAGAGTGTAGTTTATATTCATGAGGTACAATTCAATACCAGATAAGAGGAAACAGGAATTTGCTGCTTCCATGGGTCAAAATTTTACAGCATTTTTTTGCAATTCCTGCATCTCTGACCCATTTTCACTCGTCCAGAGAGTTCACAGAGTCCTTCAGTCCCAGAATGAAATAAAGCTACAAAACAGATACTTGAAGACAATTTTGGAAAATAAAAATATTCCCTCTCTGTCCTTCAATTTTTGCCCACGAGCTTTTCACAGTGTCCTTGCATCTCAAAATAGAGCTATGATCCAGTTAACCTTGATCAAATGTCACAAGGTTGACTTTGAAAGGAAAGAGCATTAGCATTCCTGACGTATGTACTCGTTCAAGTTCATCTGACATGCCTGTTGTTTTGTTCTTTCTTCACATTTTGAATTTTTTTTACCCAAAATGTCAGTAGAGTAAATTTACCCTCTCACTTTTGAATACAATCATGAGCTAACGTGGACACATTAGAAGAAGAACAATCACTTAGTAAGGACTCATATTTCCTGTGTGGATTGTTAAACCTCTGCCCGGCTAGACCGGCAGTGGCTGTTCTCTCTCTCTCTATCGTCTTGGATATGTTGTTTCAGTCGGACTCAGATGTATCGCCTGGCGTGTGAGATGTGACAGTTGTGGTTGGAGGACAGATGCTGTGATCGGCTCAGGTCAGGAAGCCAAGGTCAGGAAGCACACAGCCGCCGGGGCTTGACTGACAGCTCGATGTGGAGTGTGTCTTAGACCTGCTAAATTACTGGATCATGAAGGCCAGACGTGGGGGAGTTTTGGGATTGGGTGGGGCGCACCTACAGCTCGACTTAGAAGGACTGTAGCAACATGCACACATACAAACACTCCAGGTTGTACTTAACACCCGCCTATCAGGAGCTGTTCATTTTTCTTCAGAGCAAATGATGATGGCTGACAAAATCTAAGGCAGCTTGCTTCCTTAAAGACAGAGGGGGAAGTCTATAACTAAATTAGCTCCTCTGCTCTGCTCCTCCGCTGCTATAAATGGACCCAGATTTGAGGTAAATGGGATAGCATGCTATTTCTGCTCAAGAATGAAATCTGACTTTGATTGTGAGTTATTACACAGGGCAGAAAGTCAATACAGTGAAATTGTAAACGGCGTATTTCTGCCAACGTTTTGATGGTTATTTCTATTTCCTGTTGAGAGCCGAATAGCAGCCATGTCCTATGGAAGCCTTATCTCACCTCTCCCAGGTATCGATCGGAAAACTTGGACCCGCTCCGCCTGCTCCCAGCAGTCACAGGTTTCTGGACCGTCGTTCGTCTGAAACTGCAGGAACAGGTCTTCTGGGAGAGATAGGTGCAATTGAATGAATTATAGGTATTGTAATAACCATGGCAACACTGAAGAAAAGCACAAAATGACACGGGAGACATGCTATTAGGTTGGAATAGTGCCATCACATTGATTGTGAGAGCACTTTGCTTTTACCTTCCATGTGTTTTAGGCTGTCATTCAGAACTATCTTCTGTGTGTGTGAGTGTGCGTGTGTGTGTGTGTGTGTGTGTGTGTGTGTGTGTGTGTGTGTGTGTGTGTGTGTGTGTGTGTGTGTGTGTGTGTGTGTGTGTGTTTTTGGCCGCACATTCTCTCAATCAATAGTCAGAGGTAATCCCATTCCCTGTTAGCCTCAGTAAACCATGGGATGCTGTGATATCACACACACACAGACACACCTGTGGCTGAATCCACAGCTAGCAGGTGGTGAACGTACAGGGTGTTCTGCTTGACTCCCCACTTAAATAAATCCGGCTTGTGACATCTTTTATTCTCTTTTCCTGTCCTCCTTTGCTTCCTAATGCGTCAACCTTTTGCCTTCGGGGTTAACAAGATCGACAATCTGCAGGGGATTTTTCTCTCAAGTAAAAAAAAAAAATGAAGACAAAAGAAGAAAATGTTAATTATCTTTGAAATTTGGAACTTAGTAGAATCACTGTGTGTCAGTGACAGCCAGGGTTTGATGCAAAGGTCGTTGGCATCACACCCGGCCTCACCTTCCGTTCTGTCTAATTGGAAAGTGCCACCGGGTGTGGTCCACATGCTGGGGTGAAAATTGAGGCCTCTGGACTTTTTTGGGGGGGATTTTGTCTGTTTGGACCCATGCCTGAGTCAGAAACCACACCTACGCCTGGCACAGGAGCGGAGGCTGGAGGCGGGGAACCAGGCGACTCATGCTGGTGTCACACAGGAAAGAAGGTGTTCACAGGATGAAATGTGTGCAGAGCAGGTGACAGTGCAAAATACTGTGGGTGTGCAACGAGCCACATCCAACATTAGTTACAAAAAAAGACGTGCTCTTCAGCAAAGTTGTGTCATTTGGATGATTTTTCTGTCATAATGAGGACAATGAAAGAACAGAAGCAACATAAGATGGACACAGACAGACTTACATGAACACACAGATCTCAGGGTGTCCACATACACTTCTGTCTTCCCTAATGGTGTTCAAGTGGGCCCCCCCTTCTGAGGAGTTGACCTCGCTGTCCCCTCACTTCCAGTATTTCACAGTTTGCAGGATAATCCTTTCTGTATGCACATCCGTCAGAGCAGGGAGTGAGACACAGTGACCTCTGTTAATTTGGTGTCCAGACTGCGTATAAATGCTATTAGCATGCCTCAGTGTGTAAGTCCCTGTGACAGACATTGTGCTGCCCAGGGACTTTAGGTTTCCCTGTGTCTTCCTATACATGGGCTGTATTTTTCTGATGTTGGGAGACATCTGAAGAATGATTTGCTTACTGGGAAAATTATTAGAACTCCCCTCAACATTAGAATAACAAGTCCAGCTAATCAGGATTCAAGTCTTTACCGTCAGTGTGCAAAACAGTTACTATGAGGCATCTTCCCTGGGTAGCACATTGCAGAATATGATAAAAACAGAATTAGTAATATAATAAATAAGGTAAGGTATCAAAGGTATGTCAATTACTATTATCAATTATGCCACAGATGAACTGCTTCTGAAGCACTGATGATTCAAGCAACTCTCTTTGTCATCAATTCTACAATTCACTTAGCAGACACTTTTATCCAAAGTGACGTACATCAGAGAGTAAGAACAACACAAGCAAGGATCTAGAAAAAAGGGAACAATGTCAGTAAGAGCAAACGATCAGCTTTGAGTCTGATTGGACACACAGGTGCTGACAGGAAGTGACCAGAGGCAAAGCACAACATTGAGGTCAGTTCTTGAGAGCTCTAATCAGTATAGAAACCATCTTATAAGTCGTCGTTATCAAACAAAAACCATCGTCATTACCATCATCATCATCAATAATATGGAGACCATCATCATTAAGTTAGTAGGTATTCATGAAAGAGCTGGGTCTTTAGCTTTTTCTTAAAGGTGCAGAGATTGAATGTCTCTTTAATATCATTTTGGGCTCCTCCTGGTTGGTGAGAAGCTGCCTTAGAATTTGACACCCTTGTCCACTTTTAAGCATCAGGCTTTGGTTTTTAGCATTGTGTACTTAGCATTATCAGGGGGATGCCCACCATGGATGGGTCTACTAGCTTTGCCAGCGTGCATCACTTAATGATTTCTCCTCCAGTCAGATCAATAGGCCAAAAGTGGCACAGAAGGAGGCAGGAAGAGAGAGAAACGTAAAGCGTCAAAGTGTGTGATGGACAGAGGTGGAGGAAATAGTGTAGAAGAAAGAAGATGGAGCGGGGCTATTAGTGTGACCTCTCACCTTACAGCTCAATGTTTCAACAGGCAACGCTTGGTCAGAGGGCAGAGACAAGGAGGAGAGTGAGGCTCTGATCCGTGTGGATGGATGCAGCCAGGTGGCCTCTTGGGCCACAGAGCTCATCTGTCTCTGTCTCTGCCGGAGGGAGGAAGATAATCTCTGCCTCAATATCATGGAAAAGGCTTCCACACGCTGAGCGCTGCTGGCCGGAGGGTCGCGTGTGCTTCAGTGCAGTCATGAAGACTTGACACTTCACTTTTTCCTGCGTTGACAATACTGCTCGAGTTGTCCCGCTGTAAACCTCTGAAGTGTGGAACCAGAAGTATTAACTGCATTAGTTAAGGTTATTGCTTTGCATGTTAAGAATTATTCAGGCGGGTTTTCATGTATTTATGGGATGGCTGTGGATCAGTGGTAGAGTCGGTCGTCTCTTAATTGGAAAGTTTGATCCCCAGCTCCTGCAGCCACATGTCCGATGTGTCCTTGGGTAAGACACTTAACCCCAAATTACTCCTTCTGCTTTAACGTCGGATGTGTGTATGAATGGATGGAGGGACAGTTATAGCAGCCTCTGCCAATCAGTTTGTGAATCTACCATTCAGTTATCCTTTTTTTATTACATCGTAATTTAAATATGACCCAGTCAATCGTGACCTTAACCAGGTTTATTTGCAACATATTATATAATATTGACATATTGCAAGATCTATACACAATGTGTCAAACATCACAGAACATTAACCTTTAACCTTGGGAGGGACCATGTGTGGAAAAAGTCTGCATAAAGTCAGATCCAACAGATTCAGCCTCTTTTTGTCCACATGCACACAATGTCTGTGCAGAGCATGTGTGAAAGGGGCTGAAGAGAGGTCACCTTGAGTCAGACGCTAAACAGAGGCTACCTCACGAGGTTAAAGGTGTGTGTGTGTTACAGAGTTGATGTTAGACGCAGTGGATTTAAATCCATTGGACAGTCATCCTATTAAGCATACATATTTGTGCATTCGTTTTTCTGTTTCACTTTCCAAACTGGTGTGCAGTGGACGGACTGGGAGGATTGATCGAGGGTCATGTGAAAGCTCAGATCTGTCAAGCACTAACTGAAACTAATTTCATTTCTCACAGCTCTTTTTTTTTGACTGTTTGAGTGATGAGGGTATTTTTTTTGTGTGCAAACCACAGCTGGTATAACATTTTATACCCTAACATTAAAATTAACAGCCACTGTAATCACTTTAACTTTGATGTGTTTCATCTGTTGACTCTGAGCCTGTTCAGCCTCCACATTACAAAATGATTTCTGCATAAATCCAAAAAAAACAAACTTGTGTTTGACTGGAGCAGGTTTGGTTCTGTGACAGTTCTGAGGTGGTCGTGTCGTGTGACTCATGAGAAGCTATCTTTAATAAGAGTGCTGTGAGATCGACGGTTTCACAATCAGGATGCCAGTAGAACTCTTTTTTTTAGCAGCATGAATCACACGAAGCTCTTTGACAAACACCAAAAGGCCCTTTGTGAGGGCGCCAACCTCTGTGAACCGTTTATTAGAAAACTGGCCAATGGTTATCCCCATGTGACCCTGTGCACATCTCTCTGAGATATGTGTGTGACTGCTGATTCATGTGTGACAGCATCGTGATATTTATGTTTTGTTGCTCTCATTCTGCTTGTGCCTGAGTACATAAAGGGCTCAAGTGTTCTCAGGATTGCGGAGGTCATCGCCGGCTGAATAACAGCTTTATGATTACAGCCAAGATAGCAGTTACGGGGCTTTTTGTGCAAACAGTAATTGCATTCACATTGTCAAGTTGAGGTGCCCGTGGTTGTTTTGCTGTGGTGTGGTTAAGCAGGGGGACTACTAAGAAGTCAAAAGTGGCTTCACTCTGACGGACAGCAGTAAACTCAGATGACCTTAGAAGAGCAGAAAACTACAAAGACAACTCTGATTACAGAAAAGGGCATGAGAATATATTCACTGTGTGTTCTTATCCACTAAAGCTGGTGCATTATAATTTGTATACAACGCTAACCAAGTTTGGAAGGAGGCTGATTTGATTTGATTTGATTTGATTTGATTTGATTCTGTCTTTATTTAGAGAGGTTTTCCCTGGAAGTCACAAACGCGCCACAGCCCAAAAAGCCAGTTTTTACTGCATGAATAAACATGTTTACAGCCTGGTAGAAGAAAACAAAATAGGTCTGATTAGTTGTTGTTAAAAAAAAAAAAAAGTGACTATTTTACTACTCACAATGGCCGACGACAAACTCACAGTATACACTCCGTCATGTGTGACGCGCTTTGAGTGTGTGCTTGTGCACGCAAAGGTCAAAGAACGAGCAGGGAGACAGGGAGGCATGATTGGTTCATCAGATTGGTACCTCGTGGTAGTTTTTACAGGCTTACAACTGATACAGATGACGGATTTTCTTTGTTCCTTTTTCAGAGAACAGTCCAAAAATTTTCAAAAGTGTTTCGGGAGGAATTGACCAACCCTGTCTTTAAACGTAACATATTGTGCAAATTACACTTTACCATGTTTTTTAAGAAAAGTCCATCCTCTCCGTCTTCTGCCTGCTCCACTTTTCAGAAAATGTGTTGCTCAAACAGGCCGTTTGGAGATTTTCCCTTCATGACATCACATGGTCAAATACAGGATCAGAGTGGATTTATAAGAAGAAACTTCACAGGCATGTTTTTGGGAGCTCTGAGACTTATTTAAACTGGTTGAAAGGGACAATAATATGTGACAATTCCTTTAGAAGAGACACCAATTCAGTGTATTGACTGACTGTTGTAATCACTTTCAAGTTGCAGAAAGTTGACAAAGTTGATCTTGTATTTTATTTTCAAATGCATGCTGAAGATAAGTGAAAGCTTGAGCAGGTCTCTGATGTTGTAGATAGACTGATGTAGTTCACTCGGTTTGATGTAAGGGCACAGAGTTGGTCAAACATTGGAGGACTTTTTCCTCGAAAATGGATTCATTGCAGACCATTAAATTCAACATTGTGTTATTTTTAAAACCAAGGACACGATGTTTCCTTTTAATCACTGAGTACTTTTTGTGCCTGGACCTAATGAAACACAGCATTTTGGTTAGAAAAAAGAAACAGCTGGCCTTGGAAATGTCAAAAAAACATACTTTGGTGAATGCTATAACAAGCGGAGCTGCAACACAGGTCATGACAAGCGTCCGTATTTGACGACTGGAGATGCTAATGCATTAGACGTACGTTAGCACAGCAATGTGGAAAATATCTTGCACATGGTTGTGTGAGATTAATTTTGTTAATCATCCTTTACTTCCATTCAGAATATTTTCTCAGCATTAATAACCTTTTAACCTTTTTTTTCTTTTTTTTGTCACCTGCTAGTTCTGGCTCAATAACACAGATGCCTCTTTGGCAGGAAGTGAAGTGTTTCTGCTGGTTTTATCACCTGCCCCCTTTTCCTCTTTTCACCAGCTGTGAGTGGCAGGTAAAAAACAACGGTGTTAAAACAATGACTGAGCATCTCCATCACACATCACTGCGCCAAATCGCCATTAAAGGTTGTTTGAGCTTTTTTTTTTTAAATCCATTTTTGGAATCTGTTTCAGCAGCCAAACTCCCCCTTTGAATCAAATCAGTTGTAGTATGAGCTGTTTTCACACATGCACTCCTATAAATATCTACATCATTTAACTAGGATTTCTCCTGACCTGGCTGTTCACATATTCACCTCACAGTGGGAGACTATCCTTTTCAGACGGGGGTGTGTGTGTGTGTGTGGGGGTGGGTCTCCAAAGGTAAGATGCGATGCTATATACTATAATGAGAGAATATTTGTCTTCATATGCTACATGTAGTTCAATGGAATCACACTATCAACAAAAGAGCGGAGAAGAATAAACTTTTCTCATGTGCACAGAGATCGTAGCGGCCGTGTGCAAACAGTCTGTGGTCGTGCACTGGTCACAGGATATAAACGCAACCAACCCCTCACTCGCTCGAGGTGAATTCTCTGGATAATATCCCGCTGTGTTCTCACATCAGCTCACTCAGACAAAATACTAGGGGGCTGGCAGGAGAGACTCCGGGTGAAGTCTGAGGAAAAAATGTGTCTGTTTGCGTTCACACATACTCCTGCAAATATCAGGAGTTCTTCAGGAGTTTTCTGCAGTTGTGAAACGACTAACAGTCTCTTTTATTGTCCCATTTCAGCTGAAGTGATCACTTGTGTTTTTTTGTACAGACTCGCTTGTTTCGGTGCTTTATTTTTTTTTGTGCTTATTATGCTGACAGCTGCAGAAAGCCAGTGCTGCATACTCCTTAATTATTGCCACCTTTCAAATCATCATCACGGCCTGGACGGTCCTCGTCCACTTTGTGTAAGTGTGTGTGTCCTTTAGCTACTTAGCTAAGAAGGGAAATGAAATGACTTGAGCAACTTTTCATGTGCGGAGCTGGGTACTCGTGTCAAGAGGTCCTGACTCGGAGATATTTCATGAAGCTGCGAGAGGGCAGCTTGCCGAGTTTCTAATTAAAACCGTGTCCTCTGTTAGGTAAAGTGGTCTGCTGACAAGAGTGAACGTAAGGTGATCACCTGTAATGGATTGTCTTAAAAGAGTGCATATTGTGAGTGCTACGTAATGTGGTATCAAATGTAGCCGATTTTGAAATACACACCCAACTTTTTCAAAGCTTCTTTTCGACGAAACAGCGACTCCTTGGATATAATGAAACCAGCCTGTGTGCCTTTTCCAGGTGACTGCTGCTGTGTTGAAATCCTCAGTGTCTGATGCAACATAGAGGTAACTCCACTTAAAAGCTAAAGGAAAGTAAAAAACTGATATAACGCCGGCCCCAGTGGACACACAACCGCAGGGCATCTCTTATTGACACTGCCACACTTTTGTTCAACTGACTGTAAAGAAGCAGAGACTGACGACACAGTGCTGAGTTTAGGAGGGAGAGTTTTTTGATAAATGACTTAGACGAGTTGTGCAAGGACTCTGAGGACAAACCTGAACTATTCACACACAAAAACCAACAGGCTGCTCTCGCTGACTTTTCCTTTAAAGGCTTGAACTTATCCAGGACGATGTAGAAACTTTTCCTGCCCTGTAGCATGTTGGATGTCAGCTGTTGCAGTACAAATACTTTTTTTAAAGGTTTATTTTTGGGCCTTTTTTTTGGTAGTGAAAGGAGCAGTGGTCATTCTAGAGCAGGGGTGGGCAACTGGTGGCCAGGGGGCCACCCCCATCAACCCTCAACGTGGCCCTCAGGTTAATTTTTTACACATCAATTAATTGGAAACATGAAGAAAACATGATGAAATCTGCCATGAAATCATGAAAAGCAGAAATATGTCCATAATAATATTTGATCACTGGTATATGTTGAGTTAATTTGTGACATAGTTGACTGTAATCGTTTTTTGTACTCTACAATTTGGCCCTCTGGCAGTGAGAATTAAATGATTATTAAATGTGGCCCCTTGCTGTGACCAAGGTTGCCCATCCCTGATCTAGAGTCTAGTTCGGCCCTAGCCAAAACTGTGCAGGGGCCCCATAACTACCTAGTTACCATCAGCATTTGAAGAGAGCACGTCGTCCTTCTTTTTTTGGATGCTTCTTCTTTCATTTTCTTCAGTGATTCTGTTGTCTTTTTACTGGAATAATGCATGCGCTTAGCAGCACAATGAGAAATATTGTTGTCAGATGGTGCCCTCTTAGGGAGGTTTCCTACTGTCATCGCAAAATTTGCACATTTTCAGCCACTTCTTTGAAGTTTTTCAGCCCTCGAGGAGCCCCTTTCTTAGCCTCCCCCCAAGCAGTTGCCTGCCTTGCCTGTTGACAAGCAGCTCCTCTGGAAAGGAGCCACTGGTCAGATTTGAAACCCAGGCCGTCCGCTTTGAGGACTGTAGGTTCTACACACGGGGGGGCCCCACAAATACTTTTAAAGCCGACTTGAGGAAACAGTCGAGGGGAAATGGAGGAATTAAATAGTGTGACTTTCACATTGGACACCAGAGTTTGGCTATATGACGATAAGTTCCAATAACAATGGTGCACAGAATTTAGATTGTACTTTTACTACTTAATGCATTAATAGATATACTTATACAGTTGTAAGCTGCAATAGTATGTAGCGCTTCCTATGTATCAACTAGTCGGAGATACAGCGCCCTGGGTTCTTCTCTTAGAACTCACGTTAATCTTATTACTATTATTGCTCCTTTAAGTTTATATGTCCTGTAATTGAACCTACCTTACCTTGCTTCCTCATACACGAAATGAATTAAATGACTCTAGTGTGATGACATGTTTTACCTTTAAACACTGTAAACCTTCGGTTTTTAAATATGCTTATTTATTAAACCGACCAAGAGGTGAATATGCATTTTAAAGTATTTATTGACAATTATCAATGTCTTTACTTTTTAGTAAATGAAAACAAACAAAACACACTCTCAGCACTCATTTAGAGTATCAGAAAAACTACCACGAGGTAAATGAAATGATAGGCAAGTACCCTTTAAACCTGACTAATGGCACTCTTGAGCCACCATACAAACACTCTTATGATACTTATCTAGTTGGTCATCAAAATACCATGAAAGTATTTAAACTGACCAGAAGAAATAACCAGCTATTACTAGTTCACTTTAAGTGCTTAAATCCGTTAGAACACATTAATACACTCTTAACACTTTAATGTGGGCCCACACAAAAATAACAAAAGCCGGCATTAAAATAAACAAAACCCCCGTTGCAAGCCTGAATTGAGTTCGATGCACTGAACGTTGGCGGCACGTCGAACAGTCAGTTCAACGTTAATCCAGAAAGAGCGATAAAGAAGAAGACGGGTCCAAACCCGGTTCAGCCGCGCTGCTCCACTCTCCGTCAGTGGAGGAAGAAAAGTCCGCACCTCCTCTCTGTGGCACTGAAGAAAAGTCCGCAGCTCCGCAGGCCATGAAGCAATGTCACCAGCCGCTCTCAGCCGTGGCAATGAAGAACAGTCCAGGAACAAAGCAGGAGGGAAACAACGGGTCTCCCTCTGAATCAGTCCGCTCCCGCGACGCACTGTCTGGTGCTAAGCGGCAGCTCCACTGTCCTACATTTGCTAGCACAGAATTAGCATTCGGGCTAACCAGCAGTAGCCGAGGAGGTTACAATTAACTTTCAAACAAACATATACTAAATAAAGCTGGTAGCTGTTTAGCACCTTACTAACATTCACTTTATCCAACACTTACTCAGTTATTTAGCTCATGGCAACTCAGACAGGAAACACGCCGCAGCGGTGTGAGGAGAGCTCACGTTCACCCCGCTTCTCTCGCTACTCTCTCCCGCTCTCGTCTTCTGTCCCGCCCCTCGACCAATCATAAATCAAGAAACGTGAGGTGTCTCTAAATTGACCCATTAGAGGAAGGTAACAAGAACACACACATAAAACATACAAGATAGTCTGTCTTGCCTTGTGTTGGGGGACGTACGTTTCAAACAAACTATCCAACCGTGACACAGTGGCATAGCTTATATTAGAGTAACGTTAGTGTTTCTACTAAACTATGACAACATTACTTTCTTAAAGTGACACAGCTTATATTAGAGTAACATTAGTGTTTCTACTAAACTATGACAACATTACTTTCTTAAAGTGACACAGCTTATATTAGAGTAACATTAGTGTTTCTACTAAACTATGACAACATTACTTTCTTAAAGTGACACAGCTTATATTAGAGTAACATTAGTGTTTCTACTAAACTATGACAACATTACTTTCTTAAAGTGGCACAGCTTATATTAGAGTAACATTAGTGTTTCTACTAAACTATGACAACATTACTTTCTTAAAGTGGCATAGCTTCTTTTGTAGTAACTGTTGGGTTTCTACTACTATGTATATTTTAACTTTAGTTTACTTGATTTTAACTCTGGGATTTATCCCTGGGTTACAAGTAAATTACACTCATTTCACCATAATCAGTTTCCTGAAAGTAACACCTGCCCTCCATATTGTTGAATTTGCAATATTGCATGAAGGATTCACAGATTTTGGAATTACCAAAATGTTCTTTTTTTTTGAATGTTTTCTTGTTGTTTAATTTATATTCAGTGTACTTTGTTAAATGTCACTCTTGTTAGGGTTTCAGTTTCGTACAATGTGCTGCTTTGCATGATCATTTCACTGACTATATTGGAAGACAAATCATAAATATTGCAGTCATGAATCTGATGCCACATAAAACAAGACCATTTTAAATAACCGGCACTAACACACAGTCTGTTAATCTGTGTTCTTTGAAAGTAAAGCTTTTGGTTGTAGTCCGACCAACTTTGTGCACTTTCTCTCTGTCATTACTCCGGCCCTGCTGATTTACAGTACGGGCTGAATTCAATTACCCATGGTTCTCCGTCAAGCTGCCCGAGTGAGAAATGGCCTTCATTTCACCTGCAGCGTGTTGGCAGCGATCTTAACAGCTTCTGATGATAGACAAAGAGACGAGGCTTCCAAGAGAATCAATTAGAAGATGCAAAAGTGCAGGGCAGGGGGAAGTTTTCATGTCAAGGTATAAAGTAACTTTGTACTATGATATATACAGTAATGAGTGGTTTTGTTCTTCCGTCTCAGATAAGATCTCTGACATAAATAACCCAGAAAACAGATCGGCTTTATTTTCTGTTTGAGGACCTTCCTCTGCCTCCTTTCCTGTCCTCCCCTGCACAGATGTTTTGTTTTTCCACCTTTGATTTCTCTTTCTCTGCAAATAACCGAACTAAAGTACACAGCTCATTGCTAAGTTGATTGGGTGCTCAGGTTTACTTCCACAGTATGCTGTTTATCATTGGTCGGGGCCCCCATGAAATGAAATGCCTCTCAGATTCATGTTGGGATCCTGCCAGGGTAAATATTGTTGTCTGCTGCTCGTGATTACACACAATTGTTCCTGAGCTATTAAAATGTACAAAACGCCTCTCTGATAATGGAAACACAAGCAAAGAGCAGGAAGTCCATCATTTCTGTAAACCTTGTCTAATAGCAAACAGGTGTGCGGTTACATTCTGATCTTTTTTTAAGACATCCTTTCTTTAATTTTTTATGTATTCCAGACTAAAGTCACCCGCTGATAAATGTGCACAGTGAATCTTCCACCTCGGTATTGTAACGCCACTTCTCATGCCGTTGAACAACCCTCCTCCTGCCCTCGCTGCTGAGTGTCAGCCGCTGCAGCACTTTTCCCATTGACTTTGACTCGCGAGGAGCAGAGAAGGAGCGATTCAAAGAAGTCCTCAGCGGGGAGGGTCAGGCAGGAGAGAATACAGATCAGGGTGGGGGTGGGGTGGGGGCTCTTCTCCGGCTCATTTTTGTCCTTGGAGAATAGTGAAGGAGGATGGGGGTGGAAAAAAAAACGACTTCTCTGCTCTGTAACTTTTGACTGGGATATTACGAGACTGGATTGTAGATGGCAGACATTATTTTGTGGCTTCTGCTGGGAGTCTCGATGGTGACTTTGTCCTGTCGTTTGCGTCCGTGCAGCACATTGTATATTCACAATCTTCTCAGTTTTTCCACATTTTTGTGTTTGTCATGCAGCATCTTTGTATGCGTGCAGCATTGACAAACACACCTGATAAGCACTTTTACTTTTAGAGGAATGCGTTCGTCCTTCAGACATTCCCAGATGTTTACTTTTCTTAGTTTGATTCTCCAGCTCACAGTTATCTCTGTATACATTATTATCTTGGTAATTACCAAAGATAAAATGATTGAGTGTGCACAAACACGTCTATAGAGGAGTTTGTGTACATGTCTGACTTTGCCTCAGCATGCACACAGATTGTCTCGTCAGGTTTTATCACATTTTGTTATCACTAATTGGCTGTTGGGAGTATTGATGTGTCATATAGTTATGAAAAAGTAATGCTGCTCTTTTCCCCTCTCTCTCTCTCTCTCTCAGGTAACTACCAGCTCTCTCCGACTGTGAACATGCCTCAGGATGACATCGTGATGATCGAAGACGATAGGCCGACCCTGCTTCCTGCTCACCTCTCCGACCAATCGTCCTCCAGCTCCCACGATGACATGGGCTTTGCGGGGGAGAACCCAGTACCCTGGATCCACGAGCTGCCCAGTCAGAACGAATGGTGAGTAGGGGGGTTGTGCTTACTTTGCGGCATGGTCAGATGCATTATTTAACAAAGTAAATTTCCCCATTGTGTAAATAAAGGATTATCTTATCTTATCTTATCTTATCTTGAACGTGATGGACTTCAGACAGAAGTTGTATCTTTATGTACAGTGTGCAGACGTTTAGGTTAGGTTTCTATATTTGTGTTGTTAAATGATGATTCCTGCAGGTTAGTGATTTTTTTTCCCCCTGAGTGGTGAGAGGTTTCCTGACTGGTCCAGGACCCAGGGAATGAGATCTCCTGGTTTTAATATTCTGCAGAAATTGGTGGAAAATCCTACAAATATGCTATTTCACAGGGCTATATTCGGAGTTTGGAGTTATTGCAAGTTCTTGCACACATTTATTACATAGCGTGATGGCTTTGCTTCGTCGAGTAATCCAGACTACCTGAATTTAACAAACCAGAAAATAACATTTTCATATCACATTCTAAGTTTGTTATGGGAAAGTCTCACATCAGCGCTGCATTTGGAGTCCTCCGAAATGTGGGAAACTTTTAGGTAATGCAGTTTTATAAGACCATGTGGTTGAGTTTGTGTGCCCTGGTCACTGCAGAAGAACATACATGGCTGTGTGTGTGTTGTATTAAGGATCGGTCAGACTGTGTGGGACTCACCTCTTCAACCCCATCTCCCCTCAGTCTATCTGTACCCTGAGACTCAAATGCAGCCCCTTTATGAATTTGACCCCAGGGCTCATCGACGAGAAACCGTAAAGACAGAGAAGGAAGCCTCACTTTGTGCCTATTTTTATAAAATAGCAGGGTCTTTTTTAAATCACTTAGGTGACACATTCAAGAACAGGAAGTTACAGCTGTGCATTGTTTAAGGTATAATCATTCTTTCTGAAATCCCTCATGGCATTTCCTGTATGATTGCAGGGTTCAGGCACAGGAAACGTGAAGACCTGGCATGCAATCACTTCTTCGTTCTAATCTAAGTGAAAGACTCAGGGCGGCTTTTAAAAAAATAAATATAGGTTGTTTTCACTCTTACATGTTTTGAAGTTGTCACTCCAGACATACATGTTCATATGGCTGTCTGTCCCATTCTTGTCAAAGTGATAGCTCTGGAAAACTGCCAGAGAATACTTAAAGAGGACATATTATCCCTCTTCTCCACCTTTTCAAACAGTCCCCTGTGGTCTAAATGAAACATCTGTGCTGTGCTTTGATCAAAATATAACATGAATCAAGCACCAGAGGAGGTTTGTGACCCTGTATAAACCAGCTCTCTCAGAACGCTCCGTTTTGGTGTGTGTGTCTCTTTAAATGAAATGAGCCCCCCCCCCCCCGAGTTTTCCAGGTAGACATCACTCCTCTGTAGGAAGAATAAAAATGGCAGACCTGCACAAAAGTTTTAAATAATTGTAGAGCCACTTTTCTTTTTTTCTTTAGTATGCCCACTGATGCTCATGCTTTGTTTTCAAGGTAAATATTTGTATAAATATATATTCTAATATTTTTCAAAACATAAACACAGTCCCCCTCCTGGCCACAGTTACTCTGTCGAGCTGTGAAATATGTGAACTGCGTCTTGAATGGTTGGCAGAGAGATGTAAATCTGCAAGTCAGTCTCTATATACAAGGTATTTTATCCTCCTTGTTATTGGCTGGTTGAGGTCACATGACTAAAGCATTCTCCAACTGAACCCTTGACGTTTTTCAAGGAGAAATGCAAATAGAGAGGCTCCAGTTATTTATTTGTTTTAGTGTTTTCGTTTCCCTATGAGACTCTCTCTCCCTCACTCTCTCTCTCTCATTCATTATGAATGAGTGGATTTGCTCAGCATGCCTGTTGTTCAGATGATGTCAGAGCTTTGTCATAGTGGATTAGGACCACAGCATACGGCTGAACTGCACTCAGACTTTCTCACACACATACACGCACACACACACAACCACACACATACACTTACAACACAACCACAGACTCACACACACACACGTGCATGACGTTTGCACACAATGAAGAAGTGTGCCACAAACCACTGCCTTGGGTTATTGTGAATAATTCATGTTCTCAAAGTCACACACACACACACACACACACACACACACACACACACACACACCTACACACACAAACATGTACGCACACACATGCCCACACAGACACATGTTCTCTTTTACTCAAACACTAACAGCTGCTTAAACGTAGTGTGTATCCTCTTTCTTTCTGACTGAACTGTTTCTCATTTTCCTTTTCAAGTGCCCCCAACATCGTGCTATACACTCACACACACACACACACACACACACACACACACACACACACACACACACACACACACACACAGGCATACTGAGCCAGCAGGGGATGTGGGTCAGACAGACTCTGCTGTATTGGAACTGTTACTTTTTAATTAAGCTCTCGCAGCAGTGCAGCCGGGGTCCTGTACGTATTGAATATGTATTGTGCAGAGCTGTGAAAGTCTCACCTCTGGCCCCGCAGTATTATGCAGCCTTGCTTCCCCACGGGAGACACCTTGCCAAGGCCACAGCTCCACACCCCTACAGTGCATACACAAAGCACAAAAGTAGCTGTTCGGCTTGTAGGATAATTGTAATTCAGGCGTTTTCTTCTTTTGTTCTTTTTTTCACCTGATGGAATTTCACAAACTCAGATTTTCTCTGTCCTTCTCCTCATTTCCCTCCCCGTTGACCAAGGCTATGTGAGACTTTGTTCACACACAGAGTAGTGAGTGAGATGGCTTGTAATATTAATTCCATTTTGGCTTACTTCCCCGTACAAAAAAGGAGCAATGATTACTACAAGGTAGATAAAGACTTACATACAAGTATTACAGAGACCCTTTTATTTGAAGGTCACATATTATACTAAATACTCTTCACCATGTTTTTCTAACACTAAAATATGTCCCTAGTCTTCAAATTCCCCCAATGATGAGAAAAGTCCATCCTCTCCGTCTTTTGCCTGCTCCACTTTTCAGTAAATGTGTGCTCAAACAGGCCGTTCGGAGATTTTCCCTTCATGACATCACAAAGGGCAGTAAGCCCTCCCCCAGGTGGGTGACCCTCCCACAGCTAGGTGTTTGTTCTGCCCTCTGAGTCTGCCTTCTCACTGTAAACAATAGGACATGGAGCCAGAAAGACCGAGACACATCCCCTTCCAGAGAGGGGGCGTGGTCAGACACAGCTAATTTACATATTTAAAGGTACAGACACAGAAACAGCCTGTTCTGAGCAGGGCTGAAATAGAGGGGTTTATAGACATGATCAAATACAGGATCAGAGTGGATTTAGAACAAGAAACTTCACACACATGTTTTGAGGAGCTCTGACACTTATTTTTTAAAAAAGAGGAGAATGTGTGACCTTTAACACCTTTTTCACCTTATTTTTCACCGTGTTTTTTTATACCTTACTCTGTACTTTTCCTCTTTCAGTCTTCTTCCTCGTCAGGTTCCTGGTAAATAAAAAACCCACACTTTTTTTCTGTTAAAATGCAGAAGATAAACTGT
Organism: Labrus mixtus; assembly: GCF_963584025.1. Classification (NCBI taxonomy): domain Eukaryota; kingdom Metazoa; phylum Chordata; class Actinopteri; order Labriformes; family Labridae; genus Labrus; species Labrus mixtus. The sequence continues at coordinate 4,299,172 of NC_083630.1, forward strand.
TGTTTTGGAGGCAGAATTCCCATCACTCACAAGACACACACATTGACCTACTTTTTCCCTCCTGACATCCCTTGCCAATATCTAATGGGTGTGTGTTCTGTGTGTGGATGTGCACATGCATTTCTAGTTTGACTGTGTGAGGACGTACGCCTGTGTTGCCTTCATTCGCTTCGTTCTTGAAGCGGCCCTGTTGTTATGAACTGTTGTTTCATCATGTCAGCTTTACGGGCCTCAAATGAATATAAAACAGGCTGTAAATATTACAGCCGCATGCTTTTAGATGTTTGTTAAACTGGCTGTGTGTGGACGTCCAAAGTTTTATTTGTTACTGCTGTATAACAGACTTTTTTATTGGTATTATGAGCGATAATTTCCTTTTTTATCAGCTTTGTGTTGGTACAGTAGTATCGAGTCAGTTCACATCCTGAGACCAGGTTGCAGAGTACAACCTCCTAGAGCCGCTCAGTGTTCAGGGCTGTTCTGTTGAGGGTGAAAGAGTGTGTTACTCAGGGAGGTGATGGAATCCAGCATGTGTTTTCTGTCAGGCCTCACTGGATAAATAAAGGTTGTAAATTATTGCTTTGCATATCTGCACAAGTTCATTTGAGCGCCATGTCCTGACCCGTCACATTATTCACTCAGCAGTATCTCCCTCCTCCTTCATTAGTTTGAATCCAAATCCAAACAGGAAGAACAACGTCGAAGTGATTTACAGTGAAGCAGATAACATGCACCGGCTGATGTCCAGGCTTTTGCAGAATAATCTTGATAAATAAAAAAGATAAAAGGGTTTTTTCTCTCAGCAGAGGAATGTGGGACAGTGTCAGGAACACAATTTAGTGCAGAATCATGGCAGCTCCTAATACAGGCGGTTTCAGCAGATGCAGGAGGAATGTATCCAGTTTCCACCTGGTTTTCATCCCAAAAGTTGATGGAGTGCAGGTGCTGGGTGTGTCTGTTCCCACTAACTCTGCATGTCTTTGCACTGTAAGTATGCAGATAACAGAAGTGATGCTTTTTTACAAACATCACATCAGATTCTAGGATGTGAGGACGTTCAGTGGAAGCCGTTTTAATGGTACCTGCATACAGCTCTCGAGTACAGAGACTATAACCCTTCATTGCACCAGCCCCCCACATCCTGTATGAATATTTATCTCTTATAAAAGTGCCCCCCCTTGGTAATTGATCTAATTCTCAGCAAAACACACCACCAACTTCCTTCAGAAGCAAAAAAAAAACAAAAAAAAAACGGGTTTCAAAGAAATGCAAGCTTCTCGCGTTTGCAAACAGGATCTCATGCTCAGGAGACGTTTGGAGGAGCGCCTCGTGGAGTGTGAATCTCTAACTCTGCAGCTTTGAAGCCGCGGAGAGGCTGAGGAACTCGTCTCCTTCCAACAACACAAGCGCTCTGCTTCCTTTTGCTGTTTTTGGCCAAACAGCTGTTTGTTTTGGTTTCATGCTGGGGCTCAAGGGCGACATCTACTGGATCAAAAAGTTGCATATTCTTCCTTTAACTAGCTGCTTATTGGCATGCTATTTAGTAGCATAGTGGCAGCTTATTAGTAATTATTAAGTCCTTATTAGTAACTTTTTCATGGCCGTAGTCTTTAGCTAACAGGTCGTTGACTAAGAGTTTGCCCTCCTGATTACTGCTCATTGACTGTAAGATAGGAAGCTGTTGAATATGAGTTATGATCTTATATACTTTCCTTGGCAGGCCAAGAAAAGAAAACAACATCTGAGTCATTTTAGACTGTGAGTATTTATACTTTGACGCTAGTAATCAAGTTTGTTTACAACTGGTCTACAGCGTTCATAGTCTCCTTTAAACTGACTGATAGAGTGTCTTCATCCCCCCTGATAGTTCACTTTAATATTCATCAACTCAATCTATAATTCTGTCTGCATAGGAAGACTCTGAATGCTTTTGACTTGGTTCCCCTAGGGCTCCAATAGCATGTTTTATTAAAGCACTTACTGTATCAAACATCAATGAAACCATGATATGAAGTCGATGGGGACAAATGTTTTCAAAAAGCAATAAAAAAAAAAAAACTGACAGCAAATAGCACGTGTGGAATAAGACAAACGGTATACATGCATCTGAAGAAGCACCGTTGGTTAACAAGCTAACATTAACAGGGCGGAGTCTCACTACAGCATCTGTAGGTTTGAGTGTGAGCTGTCCTCAGATGTAATCAGCTTTACTTTCATTATTACTGTCCGTGTAAAGCTTATGTTAAATACAATGTAAAGGTCATCAGAGAAGGAACCTGTGGAGTTCTCTGCTGCTTTTACAGTCGTGACAAACTTCAACATTGGAAAAGAAAAACAGGGAGTGCACAATACATAATACTGTAATGTCCTTCTGTATGAAACCTGACACTTTGCATAAGCCGTATTCAGAACGTTGTTTCAAGCCGCGATATTTACCCCCCTTTGATTTTTTCGCCTCCAATCTGAATGCTGCAGAGGCGTAATAGGGGGACAAAGTGATCCCGTCCTCAGAGGTAGTAACAGATGCGTTACAGAGGCGAGACAGTTTCAGCGTAGTTAGCGGGTTAGCCCAGCGGCGTATGTGCGGGCATGTCCGACTGTGTGTCTATGTGGAGCTCCTGCTGCGCCGTGCTACACCAAAATCATGCTGTTGCGGAATCAGTATGAATGTACAAAGAAGTGATGAAGGCTGAGCTTAGTTCCGGCACTTTTGGGAAAAAAAGGGCTTTACATGTAAACTCACTAAACGTGTAGAGGACTGAGATATTCTTCAGAAGTGGATCAAGAGTCATAACAAAAGTTGTCGTCTCTGAGTGACCTGTGGTGGATGGTATTTTATTGTTCGTCAGGTCGGGTGATTAATGAAATGATCTTCCTCTACTAGCCAGCGAGCAGAGTCAGGAAAGAGCTGCATGAAACCAGTACAGACCAGGTGCATTAGCAAGAAAAAGCTGTGCATAATGAATATTTATAAAAAAAAAACATTTGCTAACACAGCATAGTCTGTGATGATTAAACGCAGCTGTTAAGCTTGTAGAAGAACATCACTAATGTTAGCTCTGCATCACAGGTTGAGTTTGTTCTCTAGTTCTACATTCTGTATTCATGTTGGTGTCATAACGATATCTGATGTGTAAATCTATGATGTGACGGCCGTCTGATATAGGAACATACACCAACAGCTGCTGTGTGAAGTCTTATATCCAACTATTGATGCTGTGGTCACAATGGGCAGAGAGCATCAGATGCTGGGTTGCCACTTCAATAATAACCCACTAAGGCAGTGCCCATAAATTGTTCATCAGATTTGTGTATCTATCTTCCACAGTTTGTATGCTTTAGGTCAAATCTGGCAATGAAACACTTTTGCACTGTCTTTACTTTCTAAGATTTTAGTATCAGAAACTCTAATAACACAGACACACTCCACCCCTCCCTCAATGCCTAAAGACCCTTAACAAGTCTTATAGTAATTTGTAGGATGAACAATCCTAATCCCCAATGAGTCTAATGCAAAGACATTTAGGGGGCATTTAATCCCCACGCAGTAAAATGTTTACAAAATCTATTTCTGTCTTTTTGTTGTTGTTGAAATGCATCACTCCCACCTCCAATATGGCCACTAGGGGCACCGTCACTGCCAGATATAACAAGACTACCACTGTCCCCGAGGCTTGGAGCACATTCTGGATATCACCGACAGAGTGGAGGATAGTTGTCGATTCTGGTTAAGGTGAGAGGGAAGAGAAATGGACAGCGAGAGAGACGCAGAAAATGAAAGAGAGAGAACTAGACTGTGTCCTTCTCTGTCTTTGTGAGATGTCACAGGTGGAAACATCATTTCCCCGGCAGCTCTGACACACTCTGTCAAGCAGCAGAGATGGAAAAGGACTCCTGACAAACTCACACACACACACACACACTGCTGCACAGGCGTCCTCGGTCTCACGAGTGTTTAGATACACATTGGCTGGTAAACAATTTCACAAATTAACATATAAAGTGGAAAAGGTCCGTATAGACGTTAACAAACAAACTTCAGAGCTAACAATGCAGCAGACTGCCTACTTCGGTTGACTCCCTAATAGTCTCTATCTCCAGGAATGTAACTAAGAATCACAAGTGTTCGATTAAGCACATGTGTTTTCCCCATCAGGCTTTCAGCACAAGTACATATAAATTCAAACAGCCCCGCAGCGCGTGCACATAAACTCAAACACGGCCACAGTTTGACTTATCTCAAACGTCCATTTAGATAGCATTGATTTTAACATCACCTAGTACACACACACACACACACACACACACACACACACAGGAATAAATTGCAGCCATTTTTCCCTTTAATGCTAATAGTGTCCTCTTGTTTTTATGAATATTAACCATATCTCTGTGGTCATCCATTGCTACAAGCTTGTCATACATGCCTCTGTTTTCTGTGCTCACCTTGAGTGTGTTACCTGCAGCCGCCTGGGTTGTGCACTGTGTGTGTGTTCGACCTGCACAGCCTTTCATATGCACAGATCCTCATTACTAAGTAAAGGTTGTTGCATGCTGTAGAAAAGGGTCTTTTGTGACTGGTGAGCAGTTCAATGAAATGAACCTGCACACACACACACACACACACACACACACACACACACACACACACACACACACACAAACACAATCTCACCACACAAGCGGATACCGCCTTTGCCTGGTTCTCGTCAGTTGCTCTCCAGTTCAGCAGACTGGACGTGTCAGTGCAGCTTTAACTCTATTAAAGTGTCCGTACATCAGGCAAGGGATGAAAGAGGAGGTCTAAGCAGGAGTCAGTCGACACACAAAGAGGTCTTAATTGATCTTGTTCTCTCGCTCGCCGTCTCTGTCTCTCTCTCTCTCTCTCCACAACTTCATCACAATTAAAAGAAGATTGCAGCAAATCACAGGTGCAGCTGATCCTCAGTGAGGCACTGATGGAACACTTTAATTCAATGTAATGGTTTTATTGGCAGGAAGGTCTCGTCAGTATTGTATTTATACAGTCTATAAACCAGGTGTCCAATCAAATATTCCACAGGCATTAAGTAATATGAAGGAGATGAACTAGGCACATTTATGTTTGAAGAAAAACGGCTTCCCCTTTCTCCTCTGAAATGTATGAATTATCTCAACTATCTAGTGTCCATATGGTGCACATGGCAGCAGTGTAGACCTCTGCACTGACGTCTCATGCAGGGTTTTATCCGTTTCCTTCAACTTGGAGACTCTCCTCTTTAGGGTCAGTTTTGAATGAGGTTATAAAGGGTTCAGAGTTGGAGTAAAAAGAAGTTCAGAAATAGGCACAAGTCACCTGGGTGAATTGTGATTGTGAAGCTTTTAGCACACACCACTTAGCAACACGCTGAGGTACGCTTTGACACATTTAACTTCCTGCGAGGCAGACGGGAGACAGGCACAAGTTGATGTAAAATGCAAGTTAAAGCTGTGGATTTGCCTGTGAGCAATCCTCAGCGCTAGTTAATTTTAGATGATGGGAGGACTTTGAACAGGGAGGAAAGCATCTGCTCAGAGTGCTGGAAATTGCTTTTAAACACTGCTTAAAGAAATAGAGATGAGGGAATGTATTATCCAAATGGATTTGGCCCACTATTAGAGATAGCCCGTAGGCGTGGACTGGCATGAACGAACTGAGGAAGAAATGTGCTACTCTGCAGATTATCAAACTTGTCCGGGAGGCGGTCACATGGTCAAGCTGTTTCTTACTTCTATCAAATTAGTTTTTCTCTAAGAATGTGAAAAAAAAGCAGCAGAAGCAAAAGGAATAATTCAGTGGTCACCAAAGTCCAGCATGGGTCTCTTCATGTTGACCTTTTGTAGTTGGCTTTTCTTCCCACCAGTAGACTCGGTTCGATCTTAAGAAGCCTCCAGATCAGAGCATGAAGACTTTCAGAGCACTATATCTCCTTACAACCAGCGTTCCTATGGGGAAATTAATAGCCAGTAGAAAGTGAATACGAGATGTGTAATTGAGTGCTGCATTTCTATTAATGGACTGTGAATCTTTGTGTGTCGGCTTTAAGTAGACTTGAAGATTAATACCAGCCGTTACACGCCTCTGGGAATGAGCTGCAGATTTATTTCACGCTGACAAGTTTTCTGCAATAGCTTTCAAACTTCACCAAACTTTCCAGTTATCTAATTGAATTTAAGACGTATGCAACCTGTGACTAAGGTTCAGAGGTAAAGATCACTTTGCTGTATGAAATCTTTTTCTCACACTAGGATATAAGTACATCTCTGGGTACTTTGGAGTACCCAAAGATCTTTTTTTTTTTTTAGATTTTTTTTGGGCATTTTGTGCCTTTATTGGAGAGATAGGACAGTGGATAGAGTCGGAAATCAGGGAGAGAGAGAGAGTGGGGAACGACATGCGGGAAAGAAGCCACAGGTTGGATTTGAACCAATGTATGGAGGACCATAGCCTCCATACATGGGGCACGCACACCAACCACTGCGCCACCAGCGCCCCTGGAGTACCCAAAGATGAACACTAGTTATTTTAAATGTCAGCTGACAGTCAAGTAAATGTGTTCATGGTTGAAACATAGAACAGCAGAGAGAAGACAGAGAAAGTAGAGGTAAAGAAAACTCAAATAAAGCCTACAGACTCGTGTCTGTATCCTGAAGTATCCACATTATTTCAAATTATCTGTACAGAAAGGCCACCCTTCCATGCTTTTTAGCTACAAGGGTGTTGTTTATGTAAATCTGGTGGAGCTGTACTATATATTAGTTTTGCCAAAGACACTGTATTTAGGACTGGACAGGGGGCACTTGGCTGAAGCTGAAGAAAGTTTGTGAAGCACTACTATCAGCGGGTCAGGGTTAAATCGGCTGGCAAGCACAGGTGTGGACGGCCATTGCCACCTCTTTAAATAGAGTCACTGCTGTGGAGACCTTACGTGAAAGTTCAAACAGCAGGTACCTGTAACTCCAAAGGGTGCTAAAAGCAACACAATCTGCTGCTTCTCTACAGGTTACCTTTGGATCCCCATCCCGCTCATTTAGTCATTGCTCTGCGTGCACCAAAGTAAGAGCAGAGGCAGTGTTAAAATGAGCGGCAGCAGCTTAAAGCAAAAGATTTGATTTCCTACTGAGCGAATTTACACCACCGCTTGGCTGCCCCTGTGAACTCCTCTCCTACTGCCCACAGATTTCTCACCCTTTTGGATTCTGAGTCATCTGAACCACTTTTCTCCACAATTACTCTCTGTACCTGCACGACAGGGCTGTGTATGATCCCACCTGGTGGTCTCTTTCTTTGTCAATGTTCTTTGTCTGTTCAGTTCAGAATAACACAAAACTGAGTGGAAAAAAAACAAAACAGAAATTCCAGCTGAAAAAATAGACGTCCTTTCTCTCCCACACTGTATCAGCCACGTCCAGACAGCTGACATTTGCGCAGACCAAAAAAAGAGAAAGCAGGCTGTTTTTTTTTTTTTTTGCGGGCTTGGTATGATGAGAGGAGAATAGCGACGGATGATGAATAAATGAATTATACATCTGTGCTGTCATTCCTCTCTTCCTGCCCCACCTCCGTCTCTTCCTGTGTCAGCCGGAGTCGGCCCTGTGAGGCGGTCTGATCTTAGTTGGGATTGTCAGGTATGGTCGACAGCAAAGTGACATGATGACATCGGCCCCTCGGTGACAGATGAAGTAGCTCTTTTTGTTAAATGGGGGATGACAACCCAAATAAGAATGGTTTGCATGTAAACAAGTGCAAGCAGAACTGCAGTTGCTGTTGGGTGATATTACAAATATTGAAGGGTGCTCGGCGGAGCATCTGCTCCAAACAGGATACACTGACAAAAACCATATTTCCTCTTTACTGCTCTGATTTCAAAAATGGAATCCCAACACCCAATCTTTCCATTTGTAATCACAGGAGAGGTGAGATCATTCAGTTCCATTTCTAAAGTAAAATACAGGACTTTCTTGGAGGTAAAAATACAAAGAGCCCTTAATGGTTCTAATGTATGATCATCAACAGAAGAAAAGAAACAGTGACAGCATCCTCTCATGCGAGTTACAGTTATTAGCATCCATCCCCTCCCCTTTGTCTCCCCTTAAATGGCAAGATGTTCTCACCTTAATTGTAAATGCACTCTTCTGCATGCCAATACCAGAGTCCCCCCCCCTCCCAATCTCCTTTCCCCCACTCCCCTCTGATTTTCAATTAAGATCCAGACAGAGATAGAGGATCTCAAAGGTAGCACACCATGGTACGTGATATGCCCCAGACATATTGGAGGAGGGTGGGGGGGCACTATTGAGTAGCCATGACCCCGGAGTACCCTCACCTCATCGGGGGTATCACACATGTAAGCCAGACCTCGCCTTCCCAATTGTAGCCATCCTGATTCCAGCCAGCAGAGGTGGAGGTGCCCTTGATTAGGAGAGTCATTGAAGTGAAGGATTAAAACTGACGCTGTGTTTGTGCAGGTATTGAACGTCGATGGTCATTATCTGATAGCAGAGGAGAGTTTTTGGGCCGAGGTTTGGGGGATGTATGAATATTAATAGACAGATTTTATCTCCCTGTCTTATTATGAGCATCGCCCCCTTGCAATACAAAAGCAGTGGTATGTAGATTACGACAAAGTCAATCTGTGATGGGGTGCCCATTGGATTAAAGGTGCATTTAGATCATCCCATGGCTCATGGCAATATTATAATACATATTTTTTTCTGTCCTTTCTTTCTCATGAACTGCAGCTCGCTCAGTCCAGACGCAGAATCTGACGGATCGTTCCAGAGGGAGGGCTTCGGACGCCAGAGCATGTCAGAGAAACGCACCAAGCAGTACGAAAATGCTGCTGAGCTGGAAATCGTCAAGACACGCAAGTCCAAGAGCATGGATCTAGGTAAATACTGTGCTTTGCTTCTCAAAATAAAACACCTGCATTGAGTCAAGAGTGAAAAAAGGCAGCGGTCACAATTTGTGAAATATGTTTGTTTGCTCACTTACATACAAACTGAGGGTTACATACTCAACGTTTTTTTTTATTTATTTATTTTATTTAGGAAAAGCATTCTTCACACATTAGTAATTACACATAATAGCAAAATAATTGCAAGACTCCTCCCTCAAACTTTCAAACATTGGAGCACTTTCTCTGCAGAAAGAGGGGGGTATGATGCTTGAAGTATATTTAACAATTTAGCTCTTCCAAAGATTTTTTCATATTCAAGTAAGATGACATTAATTAAATTGAAAATTATTTACAAAAGAACACAGGAAGCTTTCACCTTGGAGGGGTAGAGAAAGAAAATAAGACAATTAAATACAGAGCAGGTTAACGGATGAAATAAAATGATAAAAATTAGGAAATAACACTGATGTACTCCAATAAGTCAAATTAAATCAGGTCTTATAGGTTTACATACTCAACGTTTTATTGGTTTGGAGGTGGTCTGTCTCACACACTTGTCCACATTGGTTTTGTAGTTTGGCGTCTCATGTGTCCTTGGCCAAATTAAGGACCGCCCCCTCTTCGTGAGATCATCGGCAGTAGCAGTGTTGATAACTTGAGGAACCATGCTGCCTCCCACCAAATGAAAACGATGACACATTTAGTCATTTTAAACATAAACACTGATGTACGGGTGCAGCAGGACAGTTGGATGGTAACACAGGATGTCACTGGAGACACACTGATATTGCAAAGAGTAAACGCTCTAACTCAAGTGCGACAAAAATGTCAATACATGAACTGAAACACTTGGACAATTATTTTTTGGTGGGACCTGGGAAATCTACAAGATTCCAGGACAACAGGTCACCATACCCCCCCCCCCCCCCCCCCCCCCCCCCCAGTGTCCTTTCGTCTTGCCAGGCCACCAGCTTTGCTCTTTTTGGCCTCCATCTCCTTTGGCCATTTTCCATTGGAGCATAGTCAGAGAATCAAGCTCAAAACAGCTTTTTTAGTGACTGTCTGCTGTCAGATTCATGCAAGCCCAAACACACATGCACACACACACACACACACACACACACACACACACAGACATTCTCAAAAGCTCTGCCTGCATCAAGGGAGGAAGACGGTATAAGTTTTGAACCTCTCCCACTGAGGTTGAAGCAGACGCTGCCTCCTCTCGGATCACTGGCTAATCATAACAGATAACAGCCGACTCTATTCCACATGGAGCCCAGAGACCTGCAGAAATATTTGACTCTCCCACAGGCCTTAAGACTAGTTCAGGTCTGGGCCACTGCACTCAGCTCACTGGGGTCTATCTTCCCTGTTGTAGTCCGATACCCTTTGTCCCCCCTCAAAACTTTTGACAACTAAAAGTTTTTGGTGTAAAATGTTTGCTGAGCAGAAAGACAAGAGTTAGCCTTTCCGTAGGATTCATTAGTTCAGCACTTCAATCCTTCCCATTAGTTTTTTTGGGGGGGAAAAACAAAAATAATTGGATTTAACTGAGGACAGGAAGCTAGAAGAACGTGCAGGATGCTGAGATAACTCGTTGATGGCATTATAATACTTGCAAATGCACATTTTATCACTGAGTTGAATCAAAAAGCTCCTTAATTGTTTCCAAGTGGCGTCAGTAATTTAATGGATCCTAGAACACAATGGTTTGTCTTTACAGCTTGAAAGATGATCAGTCTCTCTTTGCAGAACCAGAGCTACTAATGTTTGACTAATCTCTGTTAAAGGTCTTCGATTTCTTAGTGGTCAACTTTAATGTTTGTAAAATATCCTGCTGACTGAAATCTTTGCCAATACAAAATAGTTTTCCATCAGTGAAAATAAACAGTGTTTGGAGGGTCTAGGGAAAGAACTACCGTGTTCTCCTTGTATTGTAACTCTGATATTAGTTCCCCATGGAGAAATATCTTACCCCATACACGGAGCTCTGGACTCGGTGTTCAAAATGAAAGCTGCATTTTGAGATTTGCTTCATGTCACACACAAGTTTAATTTATCTCAGAAGCACTCTTTGCTTTAGCACAACGATTATTTTAATGGAATTATGACATCAAAGTCGCACAATGAAAATTGCCTATGGGTAACATTTCATAAAGTTGAAAATAAATGAGCCAAAGAACACAGTTCCGGTGTTTATCTTTAATCCTTGTCACACTGTTGGACATCAAAGTTTGTCTCCAGTTGTTGCAGATGTGACCACGCCCTCTTTTTCTTTTACATTAACACATTAATAAAGCCGTGCTGTGCAATCAAAGCCACCCTGACTAAATGGTTAACATGCTCAACAATGCTACCCCCTGCAGACTCTCATTTTCTTCTGTCACTTGGTATTTCTCTCCCTCTCCTTTAATCGTGTTCCAGGTGCTCCCAAATCGCATCAGCAGATGGATTTCATGACTTTGAAGCCCATCATTGTTGAAATATGCTAAACTAGTCGGACACCCCGCGGTTCAATCCCATTTAGATGGGAAGGGAGATTGAGTGAGAGAAGAAAAAGGGAAGAAAGAGACACGAGGTGCCGCGACTGGCAGTAATACATTAGCACATTCCAGCCACTTTGCCTTGTAAGCCTCATGATTGACAGGCCCTTGCACAGAGTCTCATATCTCTTACTAACATCACTGTTGTCACATTTTTCATTATCTGTCCTGCACTTTCTGCTTCTGTCTCCTTCTGCTTTGCATGTGCTCAATAACACAGTACAAAAGGCACTAACCAATCTCGCTTTTTTATCCTCTTTAACAGTAGCAGACCAGATTAATGGCAGCACAAGAACCAATGGAGGTAAGCAACGAAGCTTGGACCAGCACTACACACTGTTACCATTACTACAATGGGCCATTATGACCGTTAGACCGGGTCCATGGGTCGATAAATGGAGACTGGAAAGGCAGCTTCACACTTTCTCAATAACCAGCTCATAACCAGCCATTATTGGCTGAGTGATCTTGGCACCTTTCGATGCATATGGAGGAGAGAGTTGTTTGAGGTAATTGTGGCATGATCAAAAGAGGGTTTTTCATATCGCTGCGAGAGAGAGTTGCACGGGCGATGAATAGAGACTTGGCAACTAATGTGGGAACCTGTGCCATTGTGCTCGTTGTGCAGTGCAAATGATTGAAGAAAACAGTCATTATTTTCAGGAGTTGTGGAGGGCTGATGGGAGCCAAGCAATGGAGTGGCATTTTCAATACAGAGACATTCACTGCCAGTTGGCCTCTTCATCTCGCTGCAATTGATCCATCATAGTCGGGCTGTTTTAAGATGTGGTTGGAGCGCGTTAGAGTGCATTCACTCCATTAAATGAACACAGAATAAGCTGATGATTGGGTCACGAGGACATGTGTTTGATTTATTTTTTAGGTCTCCCATGACTCAGACCTGGTGTGTACATGGATATGGATATTCTGCCATATACTTCCTGTTTAGGTTCACATTCCTGACACAGCATTAACATGTCAGTAATCTAACACTACACTATTGGATAAATATTATACAAAAAACATGAGGCCTTCTGAGAGTCCTGCAAGACGCAGGTAACAATTCAGGGACATTTTAGGTAGAATTAGAATTATAGATTGTAAAAGGTAAATGGACTTTTCAAGTCTTCTGACTACTCAAAGCTCTTTTACACCGCAGGTCACACCTACACATTCACACACTGATGGTAGAGGCTGTTGTGTAAAGTGACAATCAGAAGTAACTAATCCCATTCATACACACTCTTACGCCTCTGACGAAGCAGTGGTAGGAAGGGTTAAGTGTCTAGCCCAAGGACGCATCGGACATGTTGTTTACCTGAAAATATGTAGAGTTCAGAAATACAAAAGTTCCCCTCACATAGACTTCAGATACCTACTCAAAGGCCAGCACTTCAAGCTCACCATTAATCTGAGTATCAATTAGAGCCAAGTCTGTTGCAGATCAAGGTGGGAGCTGGACTTAGAGCAAAGAGTTGTCGTCCTCTGAATATCTCAGCAAAGCTATTCTTTACAGTCGGCTCTCTTAGAGGGAAATAAACGTATAAAAGTATTACAATAATTTTTTCAGTTTTTTCTCAAAACTGCCCAATCACAGGACACCAATGTATCTAGCATCTTCGATTAAGATATGATGAGTCCTTTTGTGACGCATGCTCTTTGCACGGAGGACGTCCTCTGTCCGGCTGATAGTCCACATCTGGCAGAGACATAGAATCCTTGCTGACCCGGGGACACATCACTTCCACCGGGATGCCTGGACGTGGCCTTCCCTAGACCACCTTGGAGGCTATTTTTAACATAATTACCCTTTTACCACCCTGCTTAAAGCCCTGGCTCTCAGAATAAATTATGTGTAATGGAGCCCCTGTCTGTACACAGATCTTTACATGCGAGTGTGGTGAATAATAGCCGGGGAGCATAGTTTTAGCTGCTCTAATTATACTATGGGCTCCTGTCCCTGTAATAACTGCCCCTGATTTATTCATGGAGTTTGCCATACCTCCCCTTTAACGTTTAATGGCAATGGATCTTCTCCAATTAACTGTCCTTGCCCTTAATCTGGCAGAGGAACACCGACCAGTGACTATTTCTGTCGCTGGCTGTGACAGAATTCCAGGTTAAACTTTTCCCCCGATTTTATTTGATTGTCTGTCTTTTTTTGTGTGTGTTTCATTTTGATTTTCATTTCTCCTCCAGACGTGCAGGGAGTGACAAATCCGTGTCTGTATGCAATGGGGGAATATGTATTTTCATCCCTCTGAATAAGAGAGGAGATGAGGAGCGGAGCACTGGGGCTTCTGTTGTGTGATAGGAATCACATAATAGACTGGCACACAGAGAGCTGTCCGTCAAACTCTCCCCGGAGAGCCGCGGCTGCTTCTGTTCCGATGAAAACAAAGGCAGGTTAGAGGCAGCCAGGGTCTGTGGGCAAACTTTCTCCCCTTGCCTCGCTCTCACGGTCTCTTTGTCCCCCCGTGCTTCTTCCCTCGCTCATGCGCTGCTTTGACTAAAAACAATGGCGACGGGGGATCGTGGGGCGGAATACCGAGCTGGAGGATTATTCCCTGTTTCTGCGTACAGCAGATGTCATTTATGTTCCCTTGAACTGTTGCGTCATGTGCGGCTCTAACTTGCAATCCCGTTGTGTCAAACATGCACCCTGGCTTCTGTGCGTCTTCTGTTGGCAGGCTTTACGCAGAAGTTTGAAAAAAAACACACACATTTACACATCACATTTGTTCCGGGTTGTGAGTGTTATCCTCAAAGTATGAAAAACTGCAGCATCATTCGCCGGTTCAGTTCTTATGTTTCCCTATAATGTCTTTTTTTTCCCTTCAGACTGTCCTCTCTTGTCCTTCCCATGATGAGATTACTCCTTCTCAACAAATGAATTACATGATTTCTTTAGCTTGCTTTCTCTTCAGTCTTGGAAAGCTTCTGTCTTTCTTGGCATTAAATTTGCCATAGTAATCAGAAATGGGCCCTCTTGCTCTGAGGAACTCAGCAATAAAATGAATCTTCTGTTCCAGAAACCAGAGAGCTTTTGACCCCCCTAGACATTTGTAGCTCGCAGTAAAGTTTCATTTTACTGTCTAATGCAGCCTGAAGGCGCACATAAGGAGCTCTTCCTTGTAAATGTGCAGCAGCATTATAGGATTGCCGTTCGTTTATTGTGAAAGGTACTTTTAGGATTGAGTCCAGCTTCTCTGGGGATTGGGCACTTTTATTAACATTGACAAAAGTATAGGAAAACGGTGCGTTGAAGACTTAACGGTACATTATCCGTTTTGGGAATCGGACACCGCTGGCCAACAGCTGACCTTTTAGCCTATTCGACTTCATTGACACCAAATCTATAGCTGCTGTGGATGATAGAGAAGCACTCTAACACTCAAAGCAGTAAGAGGCATACCTTTGTTACAATTAAGAAACCTAGAATTAGCTTTAAAAATACTAAATGTCTAAAAAGATGGCAAAGTGATAGAAATAAGAAATCAGTCAGTATTGACCTTTGTACAGCTGACTGGGTAGTGTGTGTTTTTTTGAAGTGGTAAACTAAGCTGGCAAATCAAAAGTTGGGATAGCCTTAGCAGGTTTGAATGATTAATGGATCAAGAATAGAAAAGCAAAGAGGTTTAGCCAAGTAAGGAGACATGCTGTCATTGGTAGAATTATGATTACAGAGGCTGAAAATGTCTGCACAGTGCTACCATGTCTTTCCTTTAGCTCTTAGCTGAATTAGCCCTGCTTTTGAAACCTGTTTTACTCCCACCGCTGTATGTTTATTTCCTTCCGTCCCCCAACTCTCATAAAGTGAAACAAATAAACATCAGCGGGGGGTACTCCATCAAACGGTCACAAATTGTTTTCTCTCAGTGATGGGGGTTTATTTTCTTTGCCTAATCCGTGTTTGGCTTGCGCAGCCCGCCATGTAAAGATCCTCTGTGATCACCCAGCAGCCGGCTCACGCCTCATTTAGGCCACTTTAAACACGTCGAGTCCTCTTGTTGATGGTAGCTGACACAGGAGTGTGTGTATATGTCTTGGGTTTATGTGGCCATGTGGGAGTCCCTGCGTGAGACACAAACATACACATCCAGTGTTTGCATGTGTGTGTATGTGTGTGTGTATGTGTGTGTGTGTGGGGGGGGGACACCAGACCTTATAGCAACATTTGCCTTTGTAAACCAACAGGAAGAGCTGTGTAGACTTTTATTTACTCCACATGAAATCACAGAGGAAAAAGAATCATGCACTCACTACATGTGGAGGGTCTATGTGGTCTACAGGGAGTCATGAAAACACAATGCTGCTCTGTCCAGACTCCATCCACATGTGCTCCACTCATAGAGAACCAGCGAGGCTGCTTAAGTAATTCAATCAGTTTATCCTCTGCTACTGATAGTTTCCTCTGCAGAAGTTTACATCTAACAAGGCATTACATATATTTAGAAGATCCACGGTGCAACGTCTGACAGTGCAGTCATTTGCTGCACGCTGTATCGAGGCGGAATAAAGGGGACAGAAAATCAACCAGGCTGCTTGTTTACCAACTGGCGGGTAAGGTAAAGAGCTCCGGGGAACTGTCGGACGCTCCCTGACAAAATGAAATACCAATACCTAAGTCACGCTCCACTTACATACCCTAAACAAACCCCTGGCAAGCATTGGGGAAATAATTACAGCTGTCCAGGGCCAGCTCCACTTTCCAAGAGGTTGACTGTTCCAAAGAAAAAAAGAAAAAATCACTTTGCTTCCAACACAGCTGTTCCACGTATCTAACAAACACGACGTAGATCTATGTACGTTTTCCAACAAGTGTGATGTAGTCACGGGCTGCATAACAGATAAGGTTTCATGTCATAAAACCTGTCATTAGTATCATTGTTACAGTTTAAATGTCAATCGAGTTTACTTTACATAACGGTTGTGTTGTGTGCAGCATCCATCAGGTGTGAAGATATAATAATGATAATATAATAAAGTTTATTTATGAAGCACTTATCAAAACCAACGTCACAAAGTGCTTTACAGAAAAAAGAAAAATCCCAACAGTCAAATACACAACAATAAAATCCTATTAAAAAAGTATGAAAAATAAAACAACAGTGCAGCAATCATCCAATTAACAGAGACAAAGATTGGCTGAAGTTAACAGTAAAACAAATAAAACATCATGGATAAAACAAGGATTATAAGAAGGCCTTACAATAAAAATGTGTTTTTAAAAGTGATTTAAAAGAAGATACTGATGTAACTGATGAAGTGGATGTCACTGTCTCGTCATGAAGGCGTTCATGAACATTAGTGTCTTCTGCAAAGTGTAGAGCATATAACGTTGTATTGGAAAGGTGTACAGGAGCTTTGTTCAGCAGGGGACCTGGGTTGACAAATGTTTCTGTCGACTCATCAACATTAGACTGACTGAGCAGGTTGATAAATAGTTATATTGTTCTGCATTTTCTTTACACTGTTACCTGCTGTCTTACATCTACACACACAGAGGCCTGAGTAATACAGCAAGAATACACCTGTGAAATGTTGTCTGTCCTAAGATATACTAGAAAATACAAGCTGTGTGTGTGTGTGTGTGTGTGTGTGTGGGGGGGGGGGGGTACAGTAGCTCAGTCTGTAAGGACTTTGGTTGGGAACCGGAGGGACGTCGGCTCAGTTCCCGATGCGGACTGTAATATGGAAGTTGGTCTGGTAGTTGCAGAGGTGCCGGTGAGCAAGGCACTGAAGACCCTCCCTGTGTAGCAGCCCCACTCTCATATCTCTCCACTAAATGCATGTCTACAGGTCCTGTTTGTGTTTCGGGCTTATGTGTGTGAGAAGCATGTCTTTCATTAACAGAGTGTAAAACCAGAGTTTCCCCTCAGGGATTCATAAAGTTAAAATCGCTGCACTGGTTTAGTCCTTATGTCGTCCCTCCTCTTAGTGCTAACTCGCTCTCTGACAGACTCAAATATCAAGCAGTCGGAGCACCACCTAGTAGAATAGTTCTATATTTCATTTTGTTAATTTATTATATGTAATCATGCTAGTACTGTTACATTGTTCTCTTTGATAGGGACCCATTTATATGCATTATATTTCAGCCACATTATTTAACTCTGCAGAGACGACGACAAAGGTTGAATTGTTTCTTTTTCAAAAGGGAAACTCTCAGTGAAGATATGATACTCTGTTTTCATTTCTTACACATCATTGGCCAGGCAATGGCGTCATTTGTTCTTTATATGAATTGTCAGGCTTGCAGCTTCTCTTGCTTGTCAGCTACAGTGTATTATCCTGGAAGAGTCTAACAAAATGACAATGCTGACTTTTAGTGTGAAGTCATTGAAGGAGTTTACGTCTCAGTGATACCGTTTTCTCTTTCCTTAGGTGCTGAAGCTCGAGGCATCGGACCCTCGCTGGGCCTGAAAAAGTCCAGCTCCCTTGAGAGCCTCCAGACGGCCGTCACTGAGGCTACACACAACGGCGAGCTCAACGTACACAGGCCGCGTTCTCGGATCGTCAGGGGCCGCGGCTGCAACGAGAGCTTCCGCGCTGCGATCGACAAATCGTACGAGAAACCTGGCGTCACTACGGGAGAAGAGGAAATCAGCATGGACACACGTGAGTGTTTCAAAGTGCAGTTTTTCACTTAAAGAGGACATATTATCCCCCTCCTCCACCTTTTCAAACAGTCCCCTGTGGTCTAAATGAAATATCTGTGCTGTGCTTTGATTAAAAAATATAACATGAATCAAGCACCAGAGGAGGTTTGTGACCCTGTATAAACCAGCTCTCTCAGAACGCTCCGTTTTGGTGTGTGTGTCTCTTTAAATGAAATGAGCCCCCCCTGAGTTTTCCCCGTAGACATCACTCCTCTGTAGAGAGAATAAAAATGGCCGACCTGCTCCAAAGTTTGACTCTAGGCTGGGGGTGGAGTCCATGGGTGGAGATACCAGGCGAGGGGAGGGGATTTATTTTTTACCAGAAACCTCTGTGTTGTAAGACTTATGCAGACCACAAACAAAGGACTGGATGGGTTTATTTCACATTTTGTGGGTCAGTAGACACTCCAAATATATGTTCAAAAACACTTTACAGGTGGATTTTTCATTTTCATTTCCTTTAAAGACTGTGTATTCAGAATAAAAAATTGCCCGAAAAACGTGTCTGATATAATTTTGAGTTGAAGACATGGGTAGATTATTACAAAGACACTCCGTCAGTGTTATGTAGGCCAACTCAATGCATCCCCGGAGCCGTTTCAGAATGGCAGTATTCACCCCTCCCAAGTAAAACTAGGTTAGGGATCCCCTCTTGCACATCTGCAATAAGCGTCTAGGTTACACACTCATTAATATTCACATGCTTCACGTTGAGTGGAATTGTTAGAGACTGTAGCAACATGCGGTCCCGGGAGCTTACAGACCCTTAAAGTGCATTGCCATGTTTTCCAGCGGAGTGCATGCAAGGAAAGTCTCGGGCTGTTTACCCACACATGGCAGGGCCTTATTGTGTTCTCGCAGTAATACGTATGGGTAATTGCATTTACTATGTTAATAAATGAAACACAGCTCGTTTCATCGGCCCGTGCCAGTTTGTTTTGGCACATCATAACCTACAACTTTGCCAGGGTAGCTCTCGTTTGTTATGCTGCGTACCTGACGGGGATTGAATCCACACTTTTTTTAATACTTTATTCTACCCTAAGAAGGTATTATTTGAGTGGGGGGAAAAACAAGCCAGCCTCTGTTTGAGAGAAAAATATCCATCCTCTCGGTGTTTGATGACAAAAAGACACGCATCAGGTACAGAGAGACAGCCGTCTTACGTTTCCCGACAGGTAATAACCCTGCAATGCCACAAGAGTAATCACCAGATATAAACTTCCATTCACCATTAAAGAGCTGGGAGACATTTGAAAAAAGAGGGAATTATTTGCCTGAAACGCTTTGTTCTCATAAGCTCTGTCAGAAAGCCACTAAATACAGTCTTATCTCTGCAAAGAAAAATGGGGAAAGCAACCGATTTCCCTTGCCGCGGTATATTGCATCCCCCCTCCCCCTCCCCCTCCCCCTCCCGTGATATTCAAATAACTCTGTTTTTCAATTTAGATAAAAGCAGCCAGTCTGTGCTCGTCACTGAGGTTAATAGTCAAAGTTGACAGATAAGCCGCTGCCTTCCTCTGCTCCCAGACTTTTATTTACATAAAATAAGAATGTGGCATCACCCAAAGAAAATGTGTCCCCACAAGATATCCTGCTGGGCAAAATGGACTTCCCCTTGTGCTACTTTGTGTTGCATCTTTTCACTGAAGTGAGAAGAGAAAAAAAGGGACGAATTTTGCTTCTGCAGAACAAAGGTCCCTTTTTTTTTTCATGTGACGGAATAAAACTGGCAATTTTCCTTGTCAGTCATAACCTTCAGTGACAGGCCGGCCGAAACGCCCTGATTATTAACGCAGGAAAGTTTAATGGCAGAGTTTCACTGGAGTGACAAAATGTTTGCTGCGGTTGTCTTTCTCTGCAAATTATCTTTCTGCTTCTTGACACTTTCATCAGTGTTTCTGCTATCGTTTGAGACTGTCAACCAGCTCTGTTTTTGTTTCTTTCCGGTTCCATTAAATTGCTTTAAATGGCCTCATCTTTTGATGACTTTTTGGATAGAAAAAAACAAATGCCCGTTTGTCTGTTTCGCTTTACTCGAAAGACTCATAAATAAATGGAAGATTACAAAAACATCATACAAGTATAAAATGACATATCCTCTACACATTTATTTAAGTGCCTTTCAGTGGCCTCTGTGTAAGTGAGTTAATGAGCTGACTTCTTGGTTGATTATTACATCATTAGACATTCTTCTGAGTCCATAGTTTTAATTTCTACTTTCAAGTCTGTCTTGATTGCAGCATGATGATGCCCATTCTGTCAGTTTTGTTCACATTAAGGGTAAAAAATCTAATCCAGCAGGGTATCTTTAGGGTGTGGCCTACATGTGGTTGACAAGTCACTATCAAAGTTGACATCTAAATCAAAATAGAACAAACCTCTCTTCCAAATGTGGTAGTCTCTGGCTCCCAAAACAAGACACTTTCCAAATTGTCAAACTAGAGGTTTTTCAGTTGAGTCCATGATTTAACTGGTGATGTCCCAGTTCCACATGTTCACAGTCAAAGTCTGTTTCTTACTCAAAATTCAGAACCTACACATAAACAAATGCATATGCAGGCACACACATGCTTATGCACACACACACACACACACACACACACACACACACACACACACACACACACACACACACACAGAAGCACACATGGCCACTGCCCCCCTGGGACTCTCTGGATTATAATGTTTAGCATGTTATCTGCAGCTTGCTATCGTTAAGCACTAGCAACATTAGCACTCCCTCTAATCTCCGTCATTTAAATAGCCAGATACAGCTCACACATACTATTCGCGTCTGTTGCTCTTAAGTCGATGATAAGCAGGCAGCGGATTGAGTGATACAACTGATAACCCATCCAGAACCTGGTCCCCAAGTTTGTGGAGGCGGAGCCGCGGGAAAGGAGGTGGCCGTGTGCAACAATGACTTGCATAATTGAGCAGGTCTAAGCAGCCGGATCGTTCTCTATTCCTGCCGTGCGTCGCTCCATGTTGAGATTCCTTTGCAGTAATTTCCTCTGAGATGGCAGCTGAAAGAAACAGCAGATAGCTCCAGAGATCAGAGGAGAAAACAAACCCCCACTGTTCCTTGAAATGTGAATCTAGCTGCTCCACCCTGCGTAGTCTGTCTCATCGGGTATGCCAAAGATCCATCACGGTCTCTCCCTCCCCTCTTCTTTCCCAGCGATAAGCGCTTTTCTCTTCTCCATCAAAGGCAGAACTTAGACGAGGAGACGCAGAACTGTAATAAGTTATAATCTGAAGGACATCTACCTCACGCCTCAGAGTCACAGATACAGCAGAGACGCCGCAGAGCCATGTGTCGATTTTACAAAGTGCAGCACATTTGCAATCAAGATCCCAGGGAGCCATTTTTTTTTTTCCACGATTATTTAAATGTATAATTACTGACAGATTAATTACATTTTGCACATCATCTCTGATTAGATGTGATGGAAACTTTGAGTTTAATCAACCCTGCATCACCTAAGGAGTTTTCGATTTCAATTTTATGTCGGGGTTGAAATTAGTTCAGACTTAAATGAAGAACCAGATTCATACCACTATCATTACAGCTCCCACTTTCTGCTCACATCATCATCATCACTTTTTTTTTTATCGAATGCAAGAGAAACTAGAAAAGAGCTGGTTCTCTTGTGAGCTGTGTGAAATATACACATTTGAAATAACTTGAGGCTCTCTGCTAAGTGAAATATGTTCAACTGAATACTACTCTCAAAGGGAGCGCAATACAAATAGACTCCGCTCTAATGAGGCAGATGAATTCAGTGTGTTTTGTTCAAAGCTGCCATACCTTGTGGGACACAGCTTCTTCTTTAATGGTTTATCAGATGTTGCCAGAAGAAAGAAGCGATGCTTTGTAACTGATGAAAAAAAAAAAAAAAGTGGTACTTTTTGTGTGCTGATTTAAATCGCAGATTCTGCGATCCACGGGGAGTCAAGTTTTTTTTCTTGACTCGCATTGAATGTTCTTTCTATCCCTGTGTTTGTGTGCTGTCTCCTCTTTATATCTTCATTCAACACCCTCCCTCTTCCCTTATCTCTCCTCTTCAGTGGATGAGGACACAGAGGGGAGTTCCAGATCAGGCCGCGAATCGATGTCCACCAGTGGCGACCTCGTCGTCGGCCCAGGGCTGAACGGCAACCTCTCCAAAGATGACAGACAGCGAGATCGCGAACAATCTGGGGGGAAGGAAAAGAAGAAACCTGAGAGAGATAAAGACAGGGAGAAAGACAAGGACAAGAACAAAGCCAAGAAAGGCGTGCTGAAGGGCCTTGGCGACATGTTCAGGTAAGAACGAGACAAAGCTCGCCTCCAAATCCAAAACAACAACCCCCTCCCTTTGTGTCGCCTCAAGCACAAATCGCTATCTGCTTTATTTAATTCCACTCAACACCTTCACCACTGAATCACACAGAATTTGAATGTGCTCTCTGGATGTTGCAGCTGCTAATCAGGTACCCTTCTCCTTGAACCCTGTGAGGTTCAGGGAGTGGATGGAGAGGAGGAGGAGGGGGGAGGGGGGGCGGTTATCGACCTCAAGGGCCTCTGGCACTTTTGAGCCAGATTATTTTTAATAAGGGCAACATGTTTTATTCATAGTCCCATGTGTGCGCTCCTCCGATCCAAACACGCTCCGCATTTGTTAAATAGTGAACAATGTTTAGGGCCTGCACGAGTGTAAGCGTGGGCGCTGTGTGGTTCAGGTTCTGGGGTTGAAGGACCTTTGAAGATGAATTCACAGCTGGGTGAAATTGATGCCTGTGGCTGGTTTTTCTCAGCGACTGTCCCATCATGCTCATGCAAGATTTTAGAGGCAGACCTCATGGGACTTCATGAGGGGTTCAAGGAATCTGCTCTTAGTGTATTTAAGAAGTTTAAATAAATATTTCCAAGTAAAATTATTAATGTCAAGGTTTGGATTTAAAAAAATCATGCTGTAGGTCTTACATAGGTTGCAAAAAAAAAGGTTTTCACCTTGTAGGGTAAGAGAGGAATTTAAATTATGAACACAAACAAAATCTTGTGTTTGTTGCGTTTGTCTTCACTTCTGGAAAAAACAAAAATCCATTGCCTCTGAGGACAGAAGAGTAAAAGTTTAAAATGTTCTTTCAGAGTATCCTGACTTAAGTGTCTGCGCTGTACACACAGACAATAGAAGAAATGTGCAGAGAGATGTTGATGAAAATAAACACCCTGCGGGGGATTCATTCATGGGAAGTCACATTCATTATTTCAATTCTGTGCACATTTGAATTGCGGCATAAATTAACGGAGGAGGCGGTGCAGGCCTTTAAGTTGTTTTCATGTGGATTGGTTTAATGGGATTAGTTAGCGTATCGCGGCACATGGCTCGGTAATGAACAATAAAGACGACAAGTGTGTTTCTGAGGTCACGGCGGAGGAAGGCAGGGGAACTCGCTTATCTCCCATTATCTGTCACGTTTGTGGATTTTCTTTTTAACTCGGCAGTCTTTTGGAACACCCTGTGGTGTTAATGTATAAGAGTCTCGCACTCAACCAGGCTGACATTCTGTCGCTCACCAGGCGTGAGCACATATGTGGAGAGATGCACACATGTTCAGAGAAGTGTGCAGGATTAGAAAAATGAAAAGAGGAGGAAATTTGAGCTGCAACTTTGACACTCTGTGACAGGCAATCAGCGCTGTTGGCAAACCTTTTTGAGAGGCTGTGTGTTTAGCCCGATAGGTGGCTGCTGGGTGATTTTTAGTGGTGCACGTGGGCCCCTCGGCATGCCCTCCTCGGTCTCATCATCGTTCTTCATTATCTTTGAGTGCCACAGCCACTTAGGAGTTGGCACGCGGCAGGCCTCGCTGACACCCCCCCCCTTCCCACCCCCCACCCTCTGCTCCATGCATTTAATGCCCGCTCATGCCTCCTGAATGCAAAGAGGCAGACCCTCAACCAGCATGTCTCCCTGTGACTCTGAAGCGTTATCTTTCTTTCTTCTTGCGACTCCTACTCGTTGTTTATACCTCAAACATTTCCATGTTTCAAAAGTTGACAGCTCTCACACCCACTCGTCTGCACTGTCCTTCTCTGTTCTCTCCACGTTCTCTCAAAATCCACCCGGAAGGTTTTTTTTTTTAAGTCAGAGAAGGCATGGAACTGAAGTGAGAATGAATATGTCCCACTGGAAACAATAGCAAAACTTTCTGTTAAGAACAAGTGACGTGTGATGCCTAGCGGTCGGAAGTAGAAGGAAAATAATATATATATTTTTTTGTGTCACACTTCCAGTAAAAGTTTTGACGGAGATTTCAGAACGCAGAAGTTTTCACTGCGTGACAAAGAGTTCAGCTGACAGTTAACTCTCAGGCTTACAAATCAGGGGAGAGAATTTACATTATCACATCTCACATGTAAGTGTCTCACTGATGCATCAAAACATCAAAAAGGCACCCTGATTGGATTAATCCTTTGTAGCTCTTGTCTCTGCACTTCTCATTTGCATGACATGGACAGGCAGGCACTCACTTCTCCCTGCTTTTCCTCACACATGCATGTCTTACACTCACGTTCTCCCTCTGAGGAGATTTCAAGGAGTTTGCGGCGCACTGCAATTTGAGCTCATTTGCATGCAGGCCTTTGGACGGCCTGATGAACGTGTAGCGCATGTCTGCTTAATGGACAGCCTGATTGGGAGTGCATTAACATCAGAGCCAGGGGAAAGGAGGATTTGGCCTAATATAAGGAGAGAGAGAGAGAGAGAGAGAGAGAGAGAGAGAGAGAGAGAGAGAGAGGAGAAGTAGAGGGAGAGACTGTGAGATAAATACTGTGGGCGCACGAATGACTGAAAGTGTGTGAGTGCGTGATGGGAAGAAAATTGACTGACTAAAGCCCAAAGCAAAGAAACTGCGATGTGAAGCGTGGCTTTCCTCCCTCTCTGGATTCATACTGCACTTCTTATAGGATAACTGGTATACATTGCTGCACCATTCAGTAATGAATAGCTGATAATCTCATGAATGGATAGCGATGTGCATGCATGCATAGGATAAAAAAATCGCCTCGAGTCGAGTTGACATCATTGTTATTTCAAGGATATCTGTTTGCATGCATGCATGCATCCCCGTGTCCATGTCTGCATCCAGTGAGAGATCTATAGAGGAGTGCAGGCCGGCTTATTATCCTGGTTATCCATTGTATGTGATTATTATTCATGTCATTTCTAGTGGATAACATGTGATCATTACTTTCTGATCCTATCAGGCTTGTTTGGATGTCAGCTCTGCCCTGGGCTCTGTTAGCATGCTAGCAGACAACGCCATCTCGGCCAGGCCTGAAAGAGTCTCTTCAACATGCCTAATGAGGTGTTGTTTATCTGCTCTGTGACTGACTGACCTCCTTTATCCCTACATCCACATCTACCCGTGTATTTATATGCATGTTGCTGTGCAAGAAATATCCCCTTTGCACATTTTACTAGAGGCGTTAAATATTCATTTAAAGTAGTAATGCATATTTAATTGGTTGATCACACTCTTAAATTGACATTTTTTGCAGTTGTTCTGCTTCTCTATTTGTTATCTCATGGTCATGCATATTCATTTTCTGCACGTTGTTAAACATAGAATGAGAAAAAAACTTTGGAGAAACCAACAAAAGTAACCAGAGAGATGTTAAAACCACACACTCGACACTCATGAACATGTGCTGCCTCACTTATGGTGCAGGATGAGTAAATGAAAGAGTGCTGGGGAAAGAGGCGCAGAGCATCATTGTCATCTCTTACCATATCAAATACACTTTTCTGCTATTCTTCTGTGTCTTGCTGACTCACTGAGCTCATATGCAAAAGAGTACTGTACACTCTCAGAGTGCATACAGGTATATAGGCAAACCATTCAGCCAGTCAACCGTTCAGATTTTACTACAGACCGGAAATTGCCACAGATATTGGTGATCTTTTTTTTGACCTGCTAGGATTTAAAAACAATAAAATACAAGAAAAAATACCTTCTTAAATAAAATGGCTTAATATGTGTGTTAGCTTCCATATTTCTATAATTAGATTATTCTGTGGCTGTTTGTTTTTTTCTTAATGGGAGCAGTGGAAATGCAGCACACAGTTGGGATAGTGTGGCAGAGTGGAGGAGACAAGCAGTGGGGTAGGCAGCAAATCGCAAGGCACAGTTGGGACAGAGAATGGGGGGCCAGAGGGGTTGGGGGGTTTGTGGGATGGATTGGGTGAGGACGGAGGGAGAGAGGGAGCGTGTGCAGTGGAGTGAACTAGGGCACCAAGGGAGAGTGGGAAAGGAGGATGAAAAGGAAAAAGGAGAGAGGGAATGAGAAAAGGAGAGAGCTTTTCACAGCGGCAGTCACGGCATCGTGCTGCCGTCTGCCTGCAGGGAGAGAGAGAAGATCTCTGGTGATTCTGAACATTTTGTGTGTTTGTGTGTGTGTGTTTGTGTGTTTGTGTGTTTGTGTGTGTGTGGGTGTGTTTCAAGGTGCATGTAAAAGATCTGCATGTGCGTGCATGTGTAATGCATGTTTGCCTGTGTGTCTACAGATGAAAAGACTGTGTTAATGGGCTCTGGCATCCCCCTCACCCTTGATCCCTGCTGCGTCCTCACCCACACACACACACACACACACACACACACACTTAGCCTCACCCCTACCCCCCTCCCACCATCAACACCAATCTGATAAGTGGCATGCCTCATGTTGCGCCATCAGA
This sequence comes from Labrus mixtus, assembly GCF_963584025.1. Taxonomy (NCBI): domain Eukaryota; kingdom Metazoa; phylum Chordata; class Actinopteri; order Labriformes; family Labridae; genus Labrus; species Labrus mixtus. The sequence continues at coordinate 4,326,024 of NC_083630.1, forward strand.
GGACACTGAAGCTCAGTGTGACAGCAGTGCATCCCCCCCCCCCCCCGCCCACTCCTTCACCCCCAGGGACCTCGTCTGCCTTGTCCTCCCTGCAGATGCAGCTCCACTCAGGGCTACAGGGGAGAGATGCAGGAGAGTGGGGTTTGAAAAGGGAGGAGGAGAGGAGGGATGCTTTTTACCCCGTCAGTGTGTATTATTCTTAGGCAGTGTGGTAGCATGCTGGGAGTGCTGGAGTGTGGAGGGTTTGGCACGAGTGTGCATGCATCAGAACGCGTTCAATATGAATGCCATGCCACAAAAGCACGATCGCCTTATGTGCTGCACGGGAGAAGGTAGTTAGCGTGTCCCTGCTACGAGATTCTTTCTGCTCGTGTGGGTGTGAACAGCTGATGGCGGGTAAGCCGGTTTGATCATTAATACACTGACATGACACATGCATTAGCTCGGCTTTTTATACACACACACACATGGCTGAGAGCGTGCCTGATGGATCACCTTTCTCTGTATAAAGCTACCCGTCGTCCCTCTCCACCTTCCCCCTGCACACGCACTCAAATGCCCACATATGCTTGCAGTATTATGCCACAGTTGATTTGGAGACAGCAATTAGCCGCCTCCACATGTGGGCCCTGACATCTGCTAAATGTAATCTGAGAGAAAACGATAATTGTTCTTTCTTTTTGCTCTGCCTCACTCATCAGAATATCAGTTCTAAAAGAAGTAATGGCAAACACAGGGCACGGCGTCAAGCTAACCTGGATCCAAATAACTGTCAGCTGGTGTGAAGTAAAGAATGCGAGTAATACAGCGAAAATAATCAGATAAAAAACATGATCTGACACGTCTCAGACTGTGGAAGTGACGCATAGGAGACATCAGCCCAGCAGGGGGTCAATAGTTGGTTTTCCGTCTTTCTTGGACAAAGATTCATTTACTTGAAGTGACTCCCTGTCTGCTCTAAAGTCTGTTTTTTATGCTGCTGACCCTTTCCTATACCTCCCTGTGCAGCAGGCTGAAGCAAAGTGAGCCACAGATTTCCCCTGTCATGGGTAAGTATTTCACGGGGGACCTCAATAGTGAACTTTGGCAGCTTTTGGCAGCTTTGCCAAGTGCAAAGTCTTACCTCAATATCACCTCCAAATGCCTGCACAGCTAAAAGAAATTTCATGTCACTGGGGGCAATATACGGAGAGAGAGGGGAGAGCCACACAAACATCTTTCTAAAAAAGTCCCCCACTGCGTCTTCAAAGTCAGATGCAAGATTCAAGGATTTTTTAAAGGGGTCATTTTTTACAGGTCGATTTTCAAACTCCCTGACAAAAATGTCCTCCGAGTGTGACATCCCATTACTGTCCTGCCTATCATGTACCAAAGAGGCCCAGCTGGGGGCGAGCAGCAAACAACACAGTCCCACGCTGAGAAGATTAGCGCCACTGTCACAGAGTGCAGCAGGAGATGAGAACAGTAAAAACAACGGAACTCTTCTTCACACCAGGTTAAGAACGGCGTCTGTGCCTGCTGTCACAAATATCGGAAGTTTGTGTTAAATATTGGGCGGGGTGACAAATTCCGACGTAGGGCGAGGCTGAGTGAGGAAGGGGGAGGAGATGTGATCTGTGATTTTAGCCAGCATGCAAGAATGAGAGATGGTCGTTTCAGGCATGGGGGGTTGGGGGTCTAGCTGTCTGGCTGCACTTCCTCTGCTTTCGGCCACTCGATGCAAATGTGATTGGGCAGCACTGGGCCTCCATCAGACAGCCCTGAAGTAATTAGGTTTAGAATGATCATGCAGTGCTGCGAGATAGACCTTGAACCATGGGGAGTGGTGGGGAGGCTGTGTGTGTGTGTGTGTGTGTGTGTGTGTGTGTGTGTGTGTGTGAGGAGAGGTGGTGTTGCACGATGGAGTTAATTGAATCTGAAATCTTGTCGGCCTGAAATGAGATCCAGCGATGTCTCTCACGCAGCGTCTCAGGCAGAGGGCTGCAAACATGACTGAATTCATAAAGTATGTTATTAAAGAGCTCAAATTAAGTGTAGCAGTGCAGCCCTCCATTCTCTACCGGACCTGAGACTACTAATGATCCAACCCCAGAGGACCCACACCCAGACCCAACCATGGAAACCCAAGACTTGTGTCTTCTCTTCTCTTCTCTTCTCTTCTCTCCTCTCCTCCTCTCTTTTGTCTTTTTCTCCCTTCTTCTCTTCAGTTTCTGTCAATTCACTCCTTCTCTCCTATCTCTTTTACTCAAATGTGTCCTCGCTTATCTTCTTTCTCTTCCCTCCTTCCATCTTCTCTTCCTTTATCTTCCAACATGTCCCCAGCAGACCCACCGATGGAAACCCAAGACTTGAGTCTTCTCCTCTCCTCTCCTCTCTCTTCCTCTCCTCTCCTCTCCTCTCCTCTCTCTTCCTCTCCTCTCCTCTCCTCTCCTCTCTCTTCCTCTCCTCTCTTCTCCTCTTCTCTCCTCTCCTCTCCTCCTCTCATTTGTCTTTTTCTCCCTTCTTCTCTTCAGTTTCTGTCAATTCACTCCTTCTCTCCTATCTCTTTTATTCAAGTGTCTTCTTCTTGGCCCTGTCTCTTCTGTTTTCTCCTCTCTTATCTTCTTTCTCTTCCCTCCTTCCACCTTCTCTTCCTTTATCCTGTCCTCCCTTCTCCTCACACCGCAGCTATTCAGCCCCACCTCCATCGTCTCTCCTTTCATCAACCTTGATGTTCCAAACAGAAGCCGCCCAATCTTTCTTAACTTCCTCCCTCTCCGTTTGATATTTGTTTTTTAGCACTTTGAGACACTTTGATGTTATTTTTTTCTCCCCACTTTGGCCCAGATCGCTTTGATCAATCGGAGAAAGTCTGTCTCAATGTGAGTCGACTCTCGGAGGACGGGCGGATTTGAAAATAATGAGAAAACATTAAGAACATGTTCAAGGATCTGAGAACGTCAATATCCCATTTTGTATTTCTAAATAGTACAAATGAATCAGTAATGCCCCCCCTACAATAGACCATATTTAATGTATGTTTGGGTCTCAGGAAGTAAAAAGACATAAGTAACATTAGAGATGCAAAGCATGTTTGATATTATAGAGACAGAAGTGAGAAATGCTCATGGGAGAGCCTATTTATTTCCCCCTATGTGCTATGCTAATGAAGAGAGCCGCCTGCTACAGTAGGACTCATTGCTAGTCTGCTCAGCAATCCAGCCGGCTTAGCATGTAATGAAATAGAGGCCTTTGGCTGAAATGACCTTTCTCATCCGCTGTGCTCCCACCCGCTGATGTGTACACACACCTTAACATGTTAGCGAGAAGATGGGAGGTGGGGGAGAGACTATCACAGCGAAGGCAAGGGAGACAAAAAGATGGGAAAATTGCTTTTGAATTACAAAGGCAATATCAATCGATGTTGAATTACACTTCTGATTTCCATCAAAGGCAACCAATTAAAGCCAGGAACAGTATTCCACTTGTTCTGTCAGCGTCTCGACATGTGTTCGGCATGTAAAGTGAAATTGTCTATTTTCCTCCTGTTTTTTTTTCCTCCGCTCTCTTTCTCTTTCTCCGACTCTGATCTTTTTTTTTTTCTTCTTCTCCTGTCTTTGGTGGAAGTGTCAGAGAAATGAAGGTTCTTTTCAAGGCCAGACTTGAATATTTTTTTCCCTGCTTGTTGTTGTGAAAGAATCTTAATGAGGTTCATACTGCCACACCAAGATGTGCGAGCTGTTTCTCCTTCCTGTTAGAAAAATAAGGCAGGGTGTGAATGCGAGGCTAAGCAGGGAGGGAGGACTGATGATAGACTGAACAGAGCATATTTTCAGCTCCAAGTCCATATGAGGTTTGGATCAGCGTCTCGAGAGTTAACTGTCTTATCATCAACTGATTGTACCTTTCCGATTCATTCCTAATGCCAACATTTAGTACCAATGCTGGAAGCGGTGTTTCCTCTACAAAGAAAGGTGGAAATCATCCTTATACAACTTAAATCTTACAAACAAATTGACATCTTAATTGACCCATCTGTCACATAACTGCATTTTACTTATTATCATGTTACTTCATCATCTTTTACACTATTCACCACTGCACTGTTTCATATTTAGTCATGTAAATATTAGTCTTTCATTATTATATTTATTGTTGATATTCAATGTTGTACCTGTACATAAGAGAGTACAGTTCACCGAAGTTAAATTCCTTGTGTGTGTAAACATACCTGGCCAATAAATCAGATTCTGAACACATATGCACAACAATTGTTCATGGGTTCTGGGTATTGTCAAAAAAACAAATCTGGTCCTCTGTAGATGTCTCAAAAGCTGTTTTCACAAATGCACTCCTGGAAACGTCTAGAGCATTTCAGGAGGTCTGAGACCTAAAATCCTCCTGATTTGGTCGTTCACACACCTCACAGCTGGAGACTATCCCTGGGTGGGGGGGGGGTGGGTTATCCTGAGGAAAGACATGGCGTAAAACAAAATGACTGTAAGTGGAGCAACAGAGTCCGCTACACGACCCTATAGTGAAAATATTTGCCTTCACATCAATGCTATGTGTAGTTCAACAGAATCACGACCTTATTGATCCTGCTGTCTCATTATTTGACAACATCTGTGCTGAAATTTGTTTACTACATATATATCACATGCAGCATGTTTAATTTGACTTGAGTTGATTAAATACAGTGTGTAATCTCTTTGAGAAGAAGCAGTGTGATCTGACTGTAGCAGTGGAGGAGACAGAGAAGGAGTGTTCAGGGTTATTCATCTCACCCTTCTAGTGATGTACAGTCACTATCTCTGAGAGTCCACTGGGTTCCTACTCTTACTCATCCTCACTTTACTCACAATTACTGTCACTCCCTCCCTCTTTCCTTCCATATATCCACCCACATCCCTCTTCCCTCCTCCTCCTCCCTCCCCGGCTGCCCTGGAGATTCATCGTGGCATTGACAGAAAGACCTCTCCCGTCTCCCTCTCTGAATGCTTGGAGGGATGTATATCACGGATCAGCGATTTCTCTGTCTGCTTTCTCGACGGACTCAAATACAGCGTTTGGGCCAGTGTGTGTGGCCATGCCCGTATTTCAAACGCTGACGTTTTACGAGACAGAAAACCCTTTCCTTCCCTTCTCTCCTCGCCTGTCCTTTAGTCGAGCATCTTCCACATCAGGGATGTCAGCGTCACAAAATGCATCTGTCTCCAGACTCATCAGCATGTAAATTAACTCGGAGTTAGACGGGAGAAGAGAAAAGACAAGAGGAGAGGCTTTAGGACCAAATTGATTAATGAGATAGTCTTGTACCATGACAATAATTATAAGCAGCTTCCTGACACCCCCAGTACACATCCTATTGGGCTAAAGTCTAACAAGGTAAACTCAGCTGTAAATCTATTGATAAGAAAGTGTGATCTCTATTTGAACCGAGTGAGTTTTCTGCATTTTAGAAAATCCAAAGTGTTCCGCTCTTCTTGGCACTGCTAACTCCTCTGTTGCCATCATTAAAAGAGCTGAGAGCAGACTTTGCATGTTGCGTTTGCTGAATGCTGAGTTTTCTGTGTTTGAGTCACACAGCAGCAGCGGCGGCCGGGCTGACGATACAGAGAGTGGCAGTGATCAAAATGGCCCATTAGGAATGCAGTGTGCCATACTGTATCTAGGTCACAGCCCGAGCCACCTACTGTAGCGCTGTCCTTTCCCCCCCCTCCCCCTCCCTGCATCCCTGCGTCTCTGTGTTTAAGACAAATATGAAACTCTAGGTGTACATGATGATGTGAAATCATTTGAGTGTGTCTGCATATACATGGATAAAGGTGATTTAAATGTCTGTATTTGCTAAAGATCAGGGTGTTAATGAAAGGAAAAAAAGTATCAGTCAGTATCATGGACTGAGTGACGTCACCCATTTGTTACTGAAGGGCGCTTTGGAAGCCGGACAATGGCGGTCGCCATGCTGGAATTGCTGTCTCAAGCTAACGGCAGGGGACGGTGGTCGATACTGTAGTTGGCGATACGCTCCCGTCCAGTTAGCTACACTTGAACCTTCTGACTGTGTCCTATCCTCCATCCACGACATGTGTGGTTCTCGCTCTAGCACCTGCCATGGTCATACCTTCTCCTTGTTTTCTTCCCGTCTTTCTTCTACACTTTCATGCTGTTTAACTTCCAGGTGAAACGTAGTGCGGGAACAGTCGAGCATGCTCAGAACTTCTAGGCCAGTTTGGGTCCGATTGAGGTTTATACATGCAAGACTTTGGGTTAGTCAGAAAATCCCTTAAGTATGACTTGAGTCAGAACAATCTGTGTACATGTACTTTTTTACAAGTCAAGCTTTGGTCTGACTTTTTTTTTAACACAACATGTAAACATTACGAGTAATACCGATAACACAACATGACTTTTCCTGACCTGAATGGATACAAATACAAAACCCACACACAAGGCCTATCATAACACCTGAACTTCCTCGGAGCTGCTCAAGTGCGTCTATGCAAATTGTCCCTCAGAACCTCCCTCTTCACTGCGCTCATACACTTTAATAAATGGCTGTATGAATGCGTTTGGACTGTTTATTTGTGTTGTAATGAGAGGCTTTAATCAGGGCTGTCAGGGTGTTTGAAATGTTCCTCTTGAGCGTGTGCAAAATCCTGGGCCCTCCCCGTCCTCTCACACAATACACAAACGCACACGCACACACAACTCAAGTGATTTATGTGAAACATTAAAGGCAATCATGTCGGGCTGGGCCTCGTTCTTTGTGTTGTGCAGGCTGTTTGAAATATGGAAAGCCAAGCTGTCTTATGATATACAGGCACACACATATAGATGAACAAACACACACACACACACACACACACACAGATGCGTTTGTGTACCTGCTATTGCTTAAAAATGAATAATTGGCACCCAGAGCAAACAGATGAATGCTGTTTTTTCATCTTGCAAACACAGAAACCCAAAGCAACCCACACACATGCAAAAACTTTCACTTGTAGATACCCATGCACCCACCGAGCCCACACACACACACACACACACACACACACACAGACACTTATTCAGCTCAACACTTGCTTTGATACTGATAGTTTGTAGATCCAAAGCGGAGAGCATCCTCAGCCATTCACTCTGAAGCGGCTCCATGTGCCTACACGCTGTCTGCTCTCTGTGGCAGTAAAAAAATAACATTTCTCAATAAGAGCGGATTAACTGTCGCTTGGATTTTGAAAATCCACCATGCCCTCCTCCACACTTACACACACATCTCCACATATAATGCTACAAACAAAGAAAGTACAGCGAAATATCTGAAGGGCTGAAATAACACCCTCTAAAAGAAGGCTGTTGGCTCTGTGCTGCTGACCATTTTCACACCAAAACCTATTTCAGTCCAAACCCTTTTCGCCTCTTTTCCTTTAGAGAGAAGCTTTTATCTCTCTGTCCGTCTTTGGTTATCTAAAAACCCAGACCACCTATGAAATGTAGGTGTTTTTAGGCCTTTGGACACTTTGATAAGGGGGAAACAGAGCAAGCCAGAATTTTGAGAGAAAAATGTGAAGATAGGAAAAAAAAAAAATCAGACAGAAAATAACAGGAAACACTACCTGACACGGCTCAAAAGAGATACATTTAAGTGTGAAAGCAATTTTCTACAGCACCAATCTCTATGCATGTGTATTTCAGGCAGAAAATCTTCATTTCCATACAACAACATCTTTATGGTAAACAGCTGAAGGACAGTCATGACGGTTGTGAAAGAGACTCTCTCATTGCAATGCAACGATCGAAGATGGCATACAAATCATAAACCTGTGAATTGTTTTGTTTTCCGTTATATTTTTTTGTGTGGAGGAAAGACCACGCAGAGCGTTCTCTGAAACTGTCTCTTCTCTGCTCGGGAGACGTGAGAGTTGTAGAGGTTTCTGGTGAGAATAATTTTTTCCTGCGTCATGCGCTCATGGCACTGTACCCCTACTGGTGCGAGGCCCTGATGTCATGAATAAATGCATGTCATACCTCAGCGGTGCGGGACACACCACTTTCTCACCTGGTGTGAACCATTTTGACTCCCATCCTCCCTCCTCCTCCTGAGCCTCTCACTGTTTTCACACCGTCGCTCAGAGAACGAGGACCTGGCTTCCCCCGCCAGAGATACAGCCAATCAACACAACCCCCCCAAACCCCCCCCCCCACTCGTCCTCTCTTCCCCTTAGGAGGAAATCGATTGGTTCAATGTGCACACACACTCGTCCAATGAGGTGAAAGCGCAGAGATGTCATATCTGGCTGCGACCTGTAAGAGGCAGAGTCTCTGTAAAAAAAAAAAAAAAGAAGGGGAATGTGCCACTGCATTTAATGTGGTGTCTTTTTTTAAAGGTGCATTGCATAGTATGAACCCCAGAGATGGTGTGTAATGAAACATACAAGCACACATCCACTGATGCACCTCTTAAAGTCTTTAAATTACTGAAGTGAAAATGCATCGGATTGCAGCCTACTTGTTTGAAACAGGTCTGGCTGAGCCGGGGGAAAGCGCTGACTGACATTACAGGTTGCGGATAATGAGTTCCACGGGGAGGGGAGATAATCGGCTGCCGGTGGCTTGGAGGCTGGAGGGACAACAGGAGAACATCCTCCCATACCTCTCTGGAGGTCTGTGTCCCTGGAAACCAGCAGCAGCGACCGTACGCTGAGGCCACTCGACGATAACGGATGCCCCCTTTAATGCCTATTAACGATCGCTGGGTCATAGTGTGATTCCTTAGAAAGGGAAGAAAAAAACCCTCTCTCTTTTTCTTCCTCTGACTGTCTTATTGGATTTTCTTTTTACAAGGCGTGTGTGTGTGTCACCCCAGGTAGAGAGTGTTTACTCACCACAGCTGCAGCAACACTTAGCTAGTAAGGAGGACAGACAGCCTTTCCCTCCTAACAAGCCACTATTAAAATCACATGCCACTGTCAGGGTTTTGCCCCAGGTGCAGCACCTTGCAGAGATCAGGCTTCTTGTTGACATGCCTCTGTGTAGGGGGGGGGGGGGGGGTAAAATGTGTTTGTTTGTGTATGAGCATGTGTGGCGGGCTAAACTTTCTGCTGTGTACTTTTTTTTGCCATCAATATGATGATAATAAAGTCTTTTGATTTTCTCTTCAGTACCAAAAAAGTGTATTTTCTACGGAGCTTTATAGATTATCACCGTGAAATTCAGTGGGTGGAGGCGTCGTTATTTATTTTCTTCCTGACTGCTACACACACAGTTTCAGGGTAGGGGGTAGGGGGTAGGGGAGGGGGGTGCTGAGACACCACATCAGACGTCTGCGGGGGGACTTCGCCCTGGGAGATTTGGATTAACTTTCAGGTTGGCCGAGCAGAAACCGTAATGATTCTCTCTGTCTGCCCCTGAAATTATCTTCTCATCACTTACTCAAACTGATAGATGCAGCCCCCCCCCCCACCCCCTTTTTCTTCTCTTTTCTGGCTCACCTGTTCCATCTGCAGGTTTTTGAATAATGCCGAAAGATTTAACACCTCACATGATGAGTGCATCACGTGATGTTAAATCTATCGCATTGTTGTTGCATTCACTTTTAGAAATCTGCACATCTCAGGAGAAGGAGTAGACAGCTATTTTGTGCTGCCCTCCCTCCGTCAGCAGCTTCCTGTGAACAAACCACAAATTCCCCACAGAAGATGTCAAAAGCGATTAACTTCTCTCAAATCTACTCCCCAGATTAAATGATTGTAACAATCAAACTGGCTTTGAGGCTTTGCATAATTTACTTTTTTTCCTCCCTCGTTGGTAATTCTGTCTTTGACTTTTTTTTTTTCCTCTACTGTTGTGCTGCAGCCTTGAAGTATTATTACCCTGTAAATCAATGAAGATGATGTATGAGGCATCCACTGCTAGTGGTATGAACCCTTCTGTTTTCTCTGATATATGAGGATGCATCATATTGAATGGAGCACCTATTTACTGACTGCTTCTCTAGGAATAGCAGCTACATACAGCACGGCAAGCTACTCTGTAATACAGCTAATGTGCGACGATGTGTAGGCAACATCATATTTTATGAGGTAATGATTACGGCTGTGACATGCCAAGACTCTTTGATTGAATACTTCATTTTTACTCTTGTTTATCACACAGTGGCTATCATAACGTTAATGTATCATATATTGTATATGACTGACACATTACAGAGCTACCAAATGAGGATCAATAGCCGATCAGACATCATCAGTAGAAAAAGAGTGATGGATCACACTGAGCATCTCAAGCTTTTGACTGCAGCTCTGTGGTCTCAAATATCCCCTGCATCCATCAAAAGTCTTCATATGAGTATCTCACTGATCTGCATCTCACCCAGCTGTCTTGTGTTTATTATCACGTCATCTTAACTGAATGTATTTCCACCCAGGTGGTTGTGGATCTACATCTCTCCTCACCATCATCCTTTGTCTTCTCTGGGCCCCTCTGCATTTGTGTATTCATCACTCTTGTGCTGCTGTTTGCCGCAGTGAGATAGACGCTTAGGGATGGATCATTAAACAGAGCCTCGGTCTGCTGGACTAAAGCAGTGAAAATAAGATCAGAGTTTTATGAGAATGCAAATGACATATAATTGTTTAGCAGCCTTTAATGGAGGGTGTCACAGCGGCTCCACAAGTGACCATTGCATGTCATTCCTCGTGGATGTTTCTTAGAGCATCTCAGCAGCCTCGTTGTTTTTTTGCAGAGCCTGTTCAAAAATCACTTCACAACTTTTCATACCAATGTTGAGCTGGCAATACTTTCTGTGTTTTATTATGTAGCTGTTTGCAGCATGCATCACAGTGAGGGAAAGTATTTATGTGCAGAAACCGACATTTAAAGACACTAAGGTCACATTGACATACAGTATGATATTCGGTGGCCTCGCTGCATTTCAGGGTTGAAGTTACAACAGTGTTGCATTTTTCATTTGGTTCAGTTTGCTTTCACACTGCACTTTGTCAAGCGCACCAGTACTTATCAAATGTTGTGTAACGTAGCCACCCGCCACTAGTTGGGGCTGTAGCTTGTGTCAGTGGCTAATGGCCATCCGGCATAATGCTGCACTATGACCTCGAAGTAAACAACAGGACAGTGGAAGAATGGCATCCCATAGCATGTATAGCCAAAGCCTGCCGTGCTAAATGTGTGACCACATTAAGCACAGTCATTAGCATTGTTACCTCCAAGGAGGACTGAAGGCTGGTGTTAGCAATCCTAATGTTAGCAACATTTTGCAAACCGTAACTTATTTGACATCGTTTACAGATCGCCAAATTTAACCACCTACAGCAAACTAAACTCTGATGCACTTGGAAGAAAACCGAGACCCCCCTTTTTAAGCAGGTCAGAGTAGCACGAAGGCTAACTTTAATGTGACTCAATAACAGGCAATAAAAATGAATAAAGAAAAAGCCACCTTTCTCTAATAATGGCCAGCCTGGTTTGCTTTTTTAAGTCAAATAGAAGCATTACTTTAACAGCAACTGTGTTTCATAACCAGGTGAAAAGGGTCCACTTACATTTTTCGGGGGATAAAAAAAGTATATTTTATTCTGAAACTTTTTCTGTTTGGGCTCAAATTAAGTTGTCTTACAAACTTCTGCAATTACTTCATCGCCAAGTTTCAGGTACTAATCAATATCTTATTATCAAGGCTCATCAACCTTACCCTCAATATAAGTATCCTAATGCCAGCCCTGATTAATGCCAGCATGCCAATACCGGTCCAAGAGTGTAACAGAAACGTCTGCGTTTCTTCTCCCCTCCTCACACTGATGAACTTAAAAATCGTTTCTGTTTTTTAATGGATTCCCTTCATTTTCTCGGATGGGACACACACATTGAAGAGGCGGGTATTAATGTCACAACAGTTTACTACTTTCACCCCATTTGTGCGTCACTGCTTAGAAAATTATAAGTCCAGAAACACTACATTGGGGTTTGTGCGTCATTGGAGGTTTGGTGGCTAATCCTATGTTCCAGCCGGGTCCCCACTGGCAGGGCTGAGGCAGAGGGCAGAACCATGTTGTCAGTGAACCCTCGAGTGTCCCGATAGCCTTCTAATAGCTCTGGTAGCACTGGTCCTTTCCTCCGCCTCCGCTTTGATGTGTGCCCTCCTTCTTAGACCACAGGCAACAGGGGAATAGCTGCGTGATCAGGGTCCCCTTCAGTCTAATCCGCCAAAATGTTTCACTATGACAAATCCCTCAATGTATTGATGTTGATCCAAACAGAAGAAAAAGTTTAGGTCAAAGTTTTTATCACTGAGGGTTAGTTTTTTTGGGGGGATATTGGACGAGACAGAAAAAAACTGGAAAAGGAAAAGAGGAAGCTACATTTTCCTGAGGAAGTTAATGAAAGTCCTTGAAGTGAGGCGAGGGAAGCTGTCACCTGCCCCGGTGATAGATAGCAGGCTGGCTATTATTAGCATCCACAGCCCCAGAGTTTTATGCCTTACTAGAGCCATTTGTTGATTAATTAATCAGGTAATGTATGCTATCCGTGCTACAAAAGAAACCAGATATAGCTCCCTCGGCCTCGCCTGGGCTCTCTGCAAAACCACAAACCAGGATCTCCCACCAGGCTGCAGCGCATTCAAAAGATTACAATTCTAAAGCAGCCGCTACCAAAGAGAAGCCACTTACACAGAGGTCCTGACTGCTTTCAATGTAAAGTGGAATAATAAACATCCATGAAGGAAACAGGATCCCATTTCATGAATATATTCACTTGCACTGGCCCGGAGTCAACCTTGTCTGATGTCTTTTTTTTTTCAGCATTCTGAGAAAGTTTTCAAACTGTCAAATAAAGCTCAGCTACGAGGACGGTATAAATAAACTGGGAGTGAAGCACGGCGACTCGGAGACATCAGAGCTTAACGCTTCCCCTTGTTCCTCTCTCTGAAATAGAACAGTACTGCTCCAAACAATGGAACATGGTAATCAATGAAGTCTGTGTGTATCCTGCAAAATCATTGAGCTCAGCTGGGTAATATAAACAGTCAATAAAAATCCTTGGTTATATGTATTGGGTTTATTCCCAGGTGAGGCCACATGCCCTCATTGGCATGCACTTGTTATTTACTTTCTTAACAATCATCAAAATGGACTATATATAGGCAGCCTTTATTTTCTACCAACTGGACAATCATTCAAAGTATAGGGTTTGGGGTTTTAACATTTTTGTAGGTTTGTGAAAATATTCACTTTTAAGACAAAAGACAGAACAAATAATTAGCATACATTGAATGACTTGGTGTTTTGGTACACTTTATAATTAGATGCTCATAGCTGCTCTGTGCATCCAGCATGTTGGAGGTAGAACAAAGACATGGCATGGTCCGCCTCTGGGGCAATGGACGAGTCAAATAATGCAGGAAATGAAGTTTTAATTCATGTGTGAAACAAAAATAGAATGGCATTTTTTTTTAACCCATGCATAGCGTTTCTACACACAGACTCTTCCCTGGGTGGATGTGGCCCAGTTGGTAGAGTCGGTTGTGTCCTAACCAGTTGGGGGTTCGATCCCCACTTACTGCAGCTACATGTCCGATGTATCCTTGGGCAAGAACCGTAACCCTAAGTTTCTCCCGCTGTCCATTTTATATGTTGACTTTTTCGAGGCCTTTATCCTGAAAGAAACTGTAATTTTCTGAGCATTTCTTGTTTTTCAAGTAGTTGCACAGAATGTGTTTTTTTTCATGGCCATATATAAAGAGAAGTACTCATCCTGGGATACAAAAGATAGTTTAAAACTGCATGTGGCTCACAGATGTGCTATTTCCTTTGTCAAAACGACCATGTGCAATTCCTGGATCTCTGTCTGTTAAACATCCTTTTTATGTATCCTGCTGTATTTCTACTTCCTCCACAGCTGGCACCTTTGAGGAGCAAAAGGAAATGACATCATACGGTCATGATCTTGTCTTTCCTGTTCTGTCTCATCGGGGAGAATATCCCTTAATCCTGAGCACAGGCACAACGATTCTATTATGCTATCTTAGTTTCAACCACTAGCACCTTGTTGTGTGCAGTGTATACTCCAGTTGTTTCAGATAATAGAGATGTCTATTAATTGTGTGTGTGTGTGTGTGTTTGTGAGTTTGCAACTCTGTAGATTTACTGTACTCCATGTCAACTGCATACCTCCTCTCCATTTTTCCTTCCCTCATCATTTTCTCACACCCTTCAGTCAGCCAGAGGCTTCCAGTCATTTATTCTCCCAGCACCGAGCTCGGCCGTCCGGATGAATTTACGATCATCGGCTCGGCTTATTCTCACCTCGCTGTAAAGCTGTAACAGATTTACCACCGCCAGTGTGTCACCCTCGTCATTAAAATGTAAAAGTTTGCGACTCTGCCTAGAAAGTTACAAATGGTGGCAGGCAGTGCGGCCGCTTCCTCCACTTACACTGGCGCCCAGTTGAAGGTAGTTTGTTCCCTGCTCGCTCAGAAACTAAATCATGTGCTGTCACTGCTCCGTCACTCTAAGTAAAGTCTACAGCTCAGGGAGGAAATGGGGAGCTCATCCTCTCCTTCAAAAAAAAGGTAGTGTTGCCATTTTATACTTTTTGCAGACAACACACTGAGGCTTTTTTTTTTTCACTCTCCACGATGGAGAGTTGGCAGGAAGGGGATTCACATCATTGAGTTATCTCCTGATATGTCTTAGAGCAGTTTGATTGCATTTATATGAAAATGGCCAAGTTATTCTTTCAATAACGAAAGGATGCCTTTGGAGACTCCTCCTGAGCTGTCTCCCCCGTACACATCCTACCTGGAGGATTTTGACAGTTTGACACTTTAATTTCCTACGGAGTATTTCACCTGAATCTCATGGACAAAGGAAGAGACATGCTGCTGTAGAAAAAAAAAACATATTGGGTTGGAAATTATTAAAGCCTTGGTGTGTGCTAAATCCTTTCTGCCCCTCTGTATTACTCAGGTTCGGGAAGCACCGGAGGGACGAGCGTCCAGGAGACAGGATAGAGAGGAAGGGCTCCAGTAAATCTAAAGCTGAGGACATGCAGGCGTCAGAGGAGGAGACCCTGCGGATGAGGCTGGAACAAGAGAGGTGAGTGCTCATACAGAGCCCTGGCTTGCTAAAAGCCTTCACAATTAAGCCCCAGCCGAACAAAACAAACAAAAAAATAAAAAAAATACTGCTGACCAGAAAATTAGCAAACAACCTAATTAACAAAATGGTGAATCGAGGTTTGGAAATTTCTGGGAAAGCACTCGGATGTCAATTTGTGAAACGTCCTTTTTCTTTTATATCAGTACATTAAATAGATCATTTATGGATTGTTGTTGCCTCCGCCATTCAAAGGCGCTGACCTCCTAATGGTCCTCGTCGGCCCCTGTGGATTTGGCATGATTGAATGGTGCTCATTATAATAGTGAAATCGATGTAGCTCTGCATTTGTCTTCTCCTGCAGCTCACCCAGGTTGTTAATCGCTCAAGTCTTTTTTATCTGCCCCCTCTTGGCTCCATGTCCTCTGGTATTTGTGGACACCAGGACATGCAGGAGAATGAGGCGAGGCGTTGGATTTTACCGTGCTCTTATCCACTCACAAACAAGTCCAATTCAATTCCCTGCAGCGGAGAACACAATATAGGTGGCAGGGTGAATGAAAAGACAGCTTGCTGCCTCCATTGTTCTCAAGCAGCCAAATGAACTCAGTAATCAAACTGGCATTGGTAATAATGGCTAATTGAATTCAAACAATGAGGCTCGATACGCTCCCTCTTTCTGCGAATGGAAAGAAGGATGTATGACTGTCAGAAAATGCATGGTACCAAAAACACAAACAAATGCTTCCAGAAGCCCAGTCCCCTGCTGAATGGAACATCTGGAGGCCTAGCTTCAAAAGCCGTTGCACATTTCTTTTGAGTATTCATCTGTGACTTGTAATGAAGGTCTCCTCCACTGTGAACCCCCTCTGGCTTAGGGCCCAACACATTTCCTTCAGCGCTCCCTGGAGACTACCGGGGCCTGGCCCTCCATCCAGAATTTGTCCCCTTTGAGAGTCTCCCAAAGGACTGTCGGTCTGAGAAGCAGAATCAGCACAGACATGCAGTGGGCACGAGATGTGTGCAGTGCATACCCTCACAACTCCTCGTCTCCCCACAAACACATTCATGCTATTTAAATCTCATTCCTTCTCCCTATTACCACTGTCACCCATTCTCTTTGTCTTCTACTTTGAGGGGGCACACTCTCATTCCCAGATCTGTTTGGGTCCGTTCTGCATGTCTGAGCTCCGGTCTCTGCTCCCAGTGCAAGAGGCCAACCTAATTCTTTCCTTTTTTTTACCTGTTCTCAAATCCCATCACTCAGCCAGACTGGAATTGTCCCTCAGTTAATGGAAACAGAATCCTGAGGGAAATCGTTCTTGGTAATAATAACCCAACCTGCCATGAAGACCGGTCGATATTCAAAGCGTCAGGGTTCAGCAAGACGACAGCTCAGAAATCCATTACTTCTTGTACTTTTTTTGGTAGTAACACTGCATAACACTCTCAAGGTGTTACATTTGATTGTCGTAGTTCTCTGCTCAAGGCACAAACATTGATTGATTACATTGCTGCGGCGGAGACAGGGCCATTCAAGAGTGCCTTTATGAAATTATGGATCGGACCGTAGCGGCTCTCTCCGAAGTTGGCAATCGCCGGCCAGCACCCGTGTGTCAGCACGACCCGACGTGGGCTGCAGCCAAACTCCCGGCTCGGCTGACATTAGCGATCATTAATTCAAGCAGACGGCTTTGACAGGGGCTTTTAGTGATTCAAAATAGGAGTCAGTGAAGAGGTGAGGCAGATTAATTCATAAAACCTGCCCTTTCTACTCTGCAATAAGGCGGCTACTGCCATATATTTAAAACTCTGACCTTGATATGATTCATGCAATTTATGGTTTGGCCTGCACTCCTCGCAGACACGGCTCATCTATTTAGAGTTTAGAATTTTCTCCTCTATTGATATCTTGTCAGCTTAGTTTACGGACTAAATATGACGGAGAGGAGAGTTTATAAAACTCTGACTTCATGCGGGGGGCATGCAGCTTTGGTGCATCCACTTGATGAAGAGTGCTTATCAGCCGCATTTGTTTTGCTCAAATCTGGCAGATTGTACCCATCTCATGTGATTGACTGTTTCATGTCTCATGAAGACTGCGTTAAAACCTGTGGTTAGGCTGATGTAAATCTTTGTTTAGCCCAGCAGAAGCAGCCATTACTCTGTTTTTTTCCTGTCTGCGGCCAACACCCGAAACATCCCAATCTGATGGGCTCATGTTGAGAGGACTGTGGTCAAAACAAGCCCTCTGATTGGACCTTCTGTGTGTTGGAAAGGAGCTATGTCTGTGGCTTTGGCCCTCATTCATGCAAGGCCAAGGGGGGGAAAAAAGAGAGAAAAACCACAGGGATGGTACTGTTGTTGAAGCGTCTATCAGTCTCTGCCTTATCTCTGCACATGTTAGCCCTGGAACTATGTATTCCTGGCCAAAATGGAAAGCACACAAAAGACAACCTGACAATGTTCCTTCTTCATTTTCTGCCTGAACCAAACTCCATTCTCTGTCTTGCACTCTGGCAGCTGATTATGATGTCCATTCCCTCTTATCTGCTTGGCTCCGGTTGGCTTCTAATCAGTGGCCAGCACTCCACCGCCACTCTCCTCTTTCGTGCTCCCTAGACCACAGCAGAGCACATCCCTGATTCCCCCCCCCCCCCCCCCCCTCTGTCAGTGGTCTGCTTCCTCTTGGTTGTTGTTTGACTCTCTGTTGACTCTAGATAAACACAACCTGACTAGGGTTTCTGGATTGGGTTACACAATTCACGTTAAACAGTCAACCTGGATGAAGAGCTAGAACTTTGTATTTCATTCAGCTAATAACTGTTTCTTTCTTCTACCCTGTTGAGCAAGTCATTTTCTTTACGATAAATCTCAGTTTTTTCCATCATGATGACTGTGTACTCAACGTTATCATTTCACTTTATCAAACCATCTGATTAATATGGTATCTTATTGGAGTCTTATTTGCATAGAGTTCAAAGGAAGCTCCAACTGGCTGATTGGGAAGTATGATTGCATTTGTAATTATATTGATACCTACAGCAAGTTAATGCGATTGTTACACAGAGAATTAACACTGTGAAAACTTGCACAATTATCTCTGTGATTGCATTATGCTGTTACGAGCCAAGTGTCAACACGAAAGATGGGCGATCTGAGGTTTGCGATTCTGCACAGACAGCTGCACGCCGAGTCATTTGTGCCACTTTGATTGGATTCAGATACATTCTGGCCTCCATCTGCACTTCAGAACAAAAGACCGTGTTTTGGTGGAGGAGTTATTAAAAAGAAAAAAAAAATCTATTCAAGACAGCTGGATGAGAAAGTAAAAGAGCATGCTAACAATGCATATTGAGGAGGCGTGCGTTCAAGCTTCTAAGTGTGTTGACTTCAAAATGAGTGTCTGAGAATACAGACGGCCTCCCTACACCCACCCCGCTTTCCTCTTGCCCCCCCCCCAGCCTCCCTTGGGTGGATTTCACATTGACAAACATATGGAAATGGAGTCTGCCAGCTTTGTTGGTCCAGAAAAACAACAGTGTAGGATAAACAGTGAGCTGTATTTAGTGTGGAAAGAGAGGGCTTGAGGTGAGCTGAAGTGTTGCTGCCAGCTCACACCAGGTCTTTCATTTTACCTATTTAATCTGTTAAAGTAATTACTACATGACAGCCCTCTGCCTCCACATTCATGCCTCTGAAATGTTACTTTTAGCATCATTACAAATTCAGCTTTCATAGAAATTGAGCGGCTCAATGTGGTGCTTTGAATAACAGGAAAAAAATATCAGTAAGGGTTTAAAAAGGAGGGATGTTAAAGAAATAATGTCATCTGGCTGACACTTAATTTTCTTGAAGACATGGTCTGTCAGTGGATTAGTGGGTGAACTCTATCTGCCCTGAAAGCCTCAGCATTACACTGTCTAGACTCTCTGCTAGCCAGGAGGAAATGCCTTTTGACTTCAATGCTATATGCAAGTTAGTTAGCATTGTATTCTGCACAAAGGTACACATGGGGTCAGTTCTACTTCTAAGATTATACAGTAGAAGACAGACGACATACTGTATAAAGACCTTAAAGAAACCAGGCAATTACTGACATAATACTGGAATAATCTTCCTCTCTGTCATCATTGTAATTAAAATGAAAATCCTCAGCAGAGCTGCTATGAAGCTCTGCAGCTCGACCGTCCCCCCTTTTTGAAATAAAACCTCCCCGGGCTGGTCGCATTAACAGCCACTGTGTCGTCCCCTCTCAAACGTAGTGTCTGCTAAGAGGAGAAGAGAGGAGAAGGGGCAGGTAATTGGGGCTGTACAGTAATAATGTGTTTAGTGTGGGCAGCACTTTCCTTAGTGTTAACATGCTGGGCCATTAATTGGCTAATGGAGTATATATATATGGTACAGCGCGGGGTGGTCTCTCGGGAGAAAGTGGGGGGAAGGAGAGGTGGAAGAAATGGAGCAGCAGTCGCAGGTTGCCCAAGAAAAACACAGGTGGAAGGTGTGCAGCTGCGGAGCAAGACAGTGGATACCAATTTCAGAAGGATAGCTATTATGATATTTCAGGCTGGACCATAGTGCTGGGCTATCATCTTTTTTTCTTTTTTTTTGCAAATGAGATGAATAAGAATGTCACTTTTAGGTGACACAGTTGCTAAACCAACGGCAATGACATTATTGAAATGTCAATAATGACATCTGGTTTATAATAATACACTCTGGAATTTAGCAGTCAAACATCCATTAGTGTCATAAATACATTTAGGACAACACTGGAAACACTGGAGCACAGGTACATTGCTAGGTAGACGTCTGACAATGAACCGACACAGAAGGGAAGAAACCCAGAGACATAATACAAGGGGCACACAAAACACTGATGTTGCTGAGAGAGTGGGCGAATGACATGTGGGAAAGTAGCTACACGTCGGATTCGTCAGCGTCCCAGTGCCCCAGTTCAGCTACAACAAGTTGGGATCTCTCACTGCAGACTGACAGGTATGCATGCAAATGAGTTTTCTTCATGAACAAACAGGTCGATGTTTGTCCAGCAGAGTCATGACCTCTGCCTGAAGATCGGAGGATTTGATGAGACCGGTGCCTCATATTGAAAATGGATGACAAAAACAAAGAGATAGTAACTCATTACACTCATAACAAGAGCATGACTCTTTTTTTTTTGGCTCGTTAATATCTCTTAATTATATCTCACCTAATAGCTTTATCCATGTCAGACTCCTGAGAACTGTAAGAGAAGTCTCTCTCTTTTAGCTTCATGTCGCCAGTCTAGCCACGGCCCATTATCTCATCCCAAATGTCAATACTGCCGTTTTTATGAATCCGATTAGTCCATAAAACGCCAGAGGGTCTTGAGATCCCAGCGGACTTCCGTGAACCTGTGGTAACATCATTGTCTGGCCCTTCCTGGCAGAGATCTGACATCACTTTAGGCCAGATGGCAGGTGAAAGGGCTTGTGGGAATTAGTGTTTTTTTCTCCCTTGTCCTCCATTTCCTGATATCACAAGCTACAGCGAGACAACACTGAGCACACACAAGTGCACTGTTCAGCTGATCATTTCCATTTTGTACCTGGTCTGCGACTATGCAAATACACACCGAGCCAGCTAAGAGGCTTTATATTTGACTGGGTATCACGCAACATTGCATCAGGCCTCCATCAAAATCTCATTCCGAAGATAATGCTGAGAAAATGGGATTTTGGTCGGCTAAAAATAAACAAGGCAGTCCGTGGTTGGGATGTGGGAATTGGGTTAATCCGTCACTGAAAAATGGTGATTGTTTGAAATGTGATTACTGTTATTAAAATACACAGACATGGGAGAGAGAGTCAGGCTGGAAGGGATTCCAGCTTTGTTCCAAACCTGTCAATCATCTGTGAGAAGCAGCAGTGAGGGGTCAGAGGTCGCTTATAACCTGAGGTAATAGGGAAGTCTAGCACCAGTGGGAGGTATGTGTCTGCATGCATGTGTGTGTTACCCTGCAGCAGGGATACAACATCTGGAACCAGTGAGCAGTCTAGTGGCTGCTGCCAGGGTCACCGCAGTGGGAGGTCAACTCCCTCCCTCCACTTGTCCTCAAACCTTTCTCCTCTGTGTTCCCCATTGTCCCCCCCTCTCGCTCCCGTGCCAAACCATGACTGAGTCTTGTTTGCCGTGGACAGATGGGTATTCACACGGAACCGTTCTCCAGCACAGGAGAGGCTCTGTGAGAGGCTCTGTTGTGCGGAAGTGATCCCAGGGAGAGGAACGGCATGGAGGGAGAGGAGGAAGGAGGAAGAGGAATCTAACTGTATTCTTCTCACCTCCTGTTGTTAGAAAACCTGAGGCACCAGAGCAGTACACTCCTCTCTGCCCCCTACATGCTCATGGAAAACCACTTAGACTCTTGTTAAAGAATATTTAAATTTCCTCTCCATTCATTTCCTTTTATTTTGTAGGAGTTTCTTTGGAAGTTTTAGGAAAAGAGGTCTGTTCCTCAGGTCTGGGCTGATCAATATCTGTGATTAATCATGGAAGTTAGAAAAAGATTATTTGAATGTTGGCAAGAGCATCTTCTTCCTGCCAATGTTGTTTGCCTTTCTCTTTGTGCTGTTCTTAAACAGAAACCATCATCTTTCCTATTTCTGTACGAATAAAGTTTCTACAAATAGGCACATGTTTGAGCTGGGGAGCTAGCATTTTTTATATTTTGTGAAAACTTTTGCAATGTTGTTGGAAATGTTTCCATCAGCAGAGCGAGATCAAATATTGAATAACGCGTCCCTTATCTTTAAATAAACAAATTTTCCTCTTGGACAAAATACAAGTATCTTTAAAAACAACAACAATGAATACTGGCCAGTTTTGGCACTTAGCTTCACTCAATAAATACAAAGGAAAATGAAAATAATTGGCAGAATTACAGACATTTCAAACCATCCATAACCTCCTACCACTGAGCAAAACACTGCCATTTGTCAGACATCTGAAACCTCATCAAGTTTCATTTCTGCACAGTTTCCTGCATGACAGTGATTCCCAAAGTGGGATCTTAAGTTATGACAGGGTGGGCGTGACAAGCCTAAATAAAATCAATGCAGACCGTTTTACACTGCCTTGAAAAATGGCAAATTTTAGAAAAGGTCTTCCAGGTTAACACAAGTCCAACAATGAATCTACAGCAGATGTCACAACTACTAAAATAAAGACAAGAAAAGACCTGTTCAACAGACGGTAGACTGTGCCGCACTCCTTCCTTTTGCCACATCCTACCTGTGTGAGATACGGGTTTTTTTCTGCAGTTGACTCAATCAACACAAAACACAGATAAAGCTGGACACTGAAAATGAACCAACAGAGACAGACTCACAGCTGTACCTCAGACCTGAGAAGATTTATAACATAAAACAAGCCCACAGTAGTCATGGAAAATGACTGGAAGTTTTTTTTTTTTACAGGGATTTGTTCATATTCAGAGTCGGGTTTAAAAGTAATGACTGTTGTTACATCTTAAATATTTGGAAGGTTCATGTTGTAGTATCACTTTAAATTGCTTTCTTTGTGAAAGGTGCTCGTTAGTTTTTTTTGTTTGTTGTAAAACACTGAAGTTGCTGATCTGAACTTTTTGTCGACAGTGTTTTAAATCAGTTCTAAAAAATATAAGAATGTGTGAGCATAGGGTGTGAATGAAGGTGTGTTGAGTGTTTATCTATAAAGGTTTATGTGTGTTGATGTGTATGATGAAAGGTTGAGGGATATTTCCATCTGCCAAAGGGGGGCCGGCAGAAAAAGTTTTGGGAACCACGGTCCTACTCGATAAAAACAGAATAAATTGTATAACATCGACTCCCCTTTTTCCAGTGAATAAACTTGAATCATGTCTTTCCTGTGCCTAATTTCTAGTTTGACACTTATTCTCTATTCTGTCTCGTTTGTGTTTCCCACAGGATAGCGGCAAAGACTCGGGAGTTCCGGGAGAGGCAGGCAAAAGAAAGGGAATACGCCGAGATCCAAGACGTCGTCAGCCGCACTTTTAGCTCGGACGAGGAGCACACCTACGCGGGCATCGGGTCCTTAGACTCATCAGACAGTAACAGCCTCGATCCTTACAGCCACCCGTACCACCTCCCTCAGAGTCCACAGAGTCCCCACCTTCCTGTGAGCGTCCAGGACAACGGCCCACCGCTGGAGGCTCTGTATGCGCAGGTCAACAAGCCCCGCAACGGACGCCCTGCAGCTCCTGACAGGTAGGGGGCACTAAAAAAAAAAACTAATTGAAACGCTACTAAACATACAGATCCACAAAGTGCTTTGTAACGCTCTACCATCCTCGGTCATTCAAATGACACTAACTAGCTTTGGGGCCTTTGTGCTTTGCAACAATCCTGGTCATTTACACCTCATCTATAATGTATGAGCCGTGGTTATGATCATATTTGTTCTCCTTTGCTTGTCATGGGGTAACACATGCCGCAAAGAAAAACAATGAATTTCACTCAGTGTTTTATCACTGTCGCATCCCACCAGGCATCGCTCCAGGTGCAGGTGGGATGAATCCACAGGCAGGTAGAACAACAGGAGCATATCAGTAATTCTCCATGTGTTAGAATTTAATATCAGGCTGGTGTTGTTGTTTTTTTTTTTCATTATCCTTGGATCACAGGTAATCCTCCCCAGCCTCTCACACTGAAAGTCACGCTGCATGTGAGTTCAGCTTGTTGTCGCTGGGGGGGTTAGTATCGCTCATAACCTCCGTGTCAACACGTTTATATATACCACGAGACGCTTTGGTTTCATGTTCCTGTGTTCTGTTGTCAAAAGGCCTGTTCTCTTTATTAGCCAGTAAATTAATTATTAATAATGAATACAACTTTATCGACTTGTGATTTTCTCGGTCGAATGACATTTGTCTGTTTGACTGTTTGTTCCCTTTATCTTAACTCAGTATCTAATTTGAATATCATCCTGAGGCTTATAGTACATGCAGCTTTTGTTGGATGTTCATTACAACATTTCCAGCCCATATCATACCTCATTATTGTTCTAAACTGTCTCAATCACTCATTTGAACTCATAACAGGAACAAACAAATCCAAACAGGTTAGCAGACAGAAGGTGTGTGCTCGTATGTGTTTTGTTTTTTTAAAAAAAAGGAGAATATCTCTGTGGGTTATTTGAATGTTAACACTGAGAGAAGCTAAAAAAAAAACAAGCTCAGTAATCGGGGCTGCTGTGGCTCAGTTGGTCGTCTCTTACTGTAAGCAGAAGGTCGGGGGTTCGATCCCCAGCTCCTGCAGCAACATGTCTGATGTGTCCTTGGGCAAGACACCTTACCCCTAGTTGCTACCGCTGCTTTGTCGGCGGTGTTTAAATGTGTATGAATGGATTTGTTAATACTGATGATCACTTAACATAGCAGTACACTCAGATATGTATATTTCTTTTCTAGTCAGAAGACTAGAAAAGAAATATACAAGCTCAAATCCATTTACCATTTTTACTCCAAACAAGCCGGTTTCAGCTTATCTGGCATTTCCTTCTGATGTATTATGCCCTCTGAAAACCAGTAGAGAGGCCCTGACTTACAGTGTGCAGTCCTGTTGCTCCTGCATTACTCTTTAAACTAAACACAACAATGCCGGTCTTTGACAACACAAGGTCTTTTTCATCTCATTTTTTTGGAAAAAAAAGGGTACAACTGAAAAAGCATTCATAGTTTCTATAATATAAACTTGATTAAGTAGGCAAACATATGATCCTATCTCTAAATGTTGCATCCTCCCCCAAACTCAAAAATGATCCAAAGCAATTTCAGGTGTTGTGTCAACACACACTTGACTTTGTTTCTATACGATGCCGTTCCTCTGTTGAGTTGCCGGTGTTATAAGAGCTGCAGATTTCTCGTTGGTCTTATCCAGTGGTGACGAGTCAGGAGATTTCCATCCCCACGCTGTCCCAGAACCTTTCAGGGGGAGTTATTAATGGATCGGATCATACCCCCCTCCTGTGACTGACAGCTGTCACCTGGGGGCATGCGACCTTTCACTGCCGGGCTCAGGTGTGGTGTGGTGACCATGACAGAGCACCTCTGTGTGTGTGTGTGTGTGTGTGTGTGTGTGTGTGTGTGTGTGTGTGTGTGTGTGTGTGTCCCTTAAGAGGATTTAGAGAGGTAGAATCTCCATCCTGTTACATCCCCTATGACACGTCAGAGTAGATATGACAAGGTTATCTGTCCACTGATAGCCGCATGCCTCTGCATCCGGTGGGCTTAGCGCTGGCCACCGATCCATACGTCCCAAAGTGAAGGTTACCTCCACATGTTTCCTCGTGATAGCCTCGTGGTGTCACAAGCAACTGTAAAC
The DNA here is from genome assembly GCF_963584025.1 of Labrus mixtus. Classification (NCBI taxonomy): domain Eukaryota; kingdom Metazoa; phylum Chordata; class Actinopteri; order Labriformes; family Labridae; genus Labrus; species Labrus mixtus. Next base: position 4,351,480 of record NC_083630.1, read on the forward strand.
TACCTTACAGCCCGAGCAGAAGTTTAAGACGAGCCTGGATGTTTGACTGGCATTCAGTGAGTCTGCTGTGTGTACAGATCACACAACTCTAAGATGACATGATGCTGATGACTCTCAGCGGGGATATCAATAAGCTCTGTGCAGAGATGAAGTATGAAAGTGTTAAAACAAGACAATCATATGAGTGATTAGGGTCTTTTTTCTTCTTCTTCTTCATTACCAGAGGGAATATTAAAAGCAACCTGCTTAGTAGCTTTCAAAGAAATAAAAGGGACAAAAAAAGAGATCCTTCTACAAGAGTGGTTTTATTGTAAGCAGATGCTTTGCTACTTAGAAATAGATTACAAAAACAATGTCTCTAATAGATTTAGGTTTGTTCAGATTTAGCTTCATTTCCTCGGACCATCTGGAAGCTCTTCCATGTTTCTGCTTTTTTTTGTCTTACAAATCCGTATCACATCTTTTTTTTTTTTTTTAGATTAGAAAATTAAAACAATATTCTTCTCATGAGGTTGCCTCTGAAATATATCCCTTTCAAAACATCAACAGCTTGAGAAGTCCCATCGTGCCTTTCCTGCCTCTTGTGTTTTTTTGGGGGGGTTTTTGCAGCTTCTTGGAAGCAGTGAATTCTCACCTTCACGGGTTTGTCTCAGCGTAAAAAGCTTAGTGCTGCATGTTAATTATAAATACGAGCTTATATTTAGTTTGGGGTCCTGAGCCTTGAGTATCGATAGCACAGTGTGGAGTTTTTTATTTGCAGGCACAGGATTAGCTGCTGTGAGTGTTGTGATTTGATTTGAAATATGCGCCGTGTGTTCAACACTGCATTTTTGTTGTTGTTTTGTTTTGCACCTCTAGCTGCTTTGCATATCTTGTGTGTGCCAGCCCGGCTGTACGTCTGTAATGTTTGTCTTGCTGCCTTTGAGATATAATATGCACCGGCTCTTATTTAGCTCGCAGGCTTTCTATTTACAACTTGCAAAAAAAAAAAGGAGCTTGAAACACATTCAGATTCAAGACTCCTGTCACTTGCCTATCATGACAAACATAAACAGTGATTTGCATTTCTAAATTAAACGTAATGGAACTTTCATTGTCAAATATAAAGCACCAGCACCACAGGTTGTGCAATCATTCTGACGGCTCCGCGCATCAAGACAGCAAAATTGGATTCTCAACTTTAGTTTTTGCCATGTAGAGAGACAGTATGACTGACTGTGTCTTCACTTTCTAACCCTGCCACTGTTTCTTCAACCCAGTGTTTTGAAAGCTGCAAAGATAACAAGAACTTCCTGTTTGAAGGTCGGGGGAAAAGGACGTGGATGAGGTTTGTTCAGGCAGAACGCCCATTCCTGGCTGTCAGTCAGTCTTCAGTATGAAAGAGAAGAATGAGCAGCAGTTGACCCTGACCTGGATCCTGTTTCACCCTCTGAGGTGGACCCTGGAGAGACGCACTCTGATCAAAGGGGGCACATTTAACCACCTTACTTACACAGATATTTGAATTATTTTCCCGTAGAGTTAACGTCCACATTCAGACATCTGACAGCAAGTCTTGCAACCTACCTGAATATACTTCAACACATCATGCTTTCATGTAAACATGCCACAGTGTGTCACAGTATGAACAACAATTACATAATTATGTGTGTTTGAGGCTATCTCTACACTTCTACAGTTTTATCCGATATTATACATGTAGAATTAAAACCAATACAATCTGTCCTTCCACACTAACACCTGAAAACACATCTTCCATGATCACTCACCTTCGTGATCATGCAAACAGTCACCGGCTCTCTCACTGAAGAACAGCAGAGCTCCATGCAGGGGGATAATGCAGCTGAAACAATTTTCATTAGTATTAAAAAATGCATGATGATGTTCACACTTGCAACAAACTCCTGAAAAGTTCCTGAAGTTTTTGGAGTTGGGGGTCGGAGTCGGGTTCGAAAGCTGCATGTGTGAACTCAGACAGCTGAATGTTTCACTCAGACGTTATCCAGAGTTTCTCCTGCAAAGCCCCGTAGTAGAATTCCCACTTGAGGTCCGAGTGAGCTGATGTGACAACGCAGCAGGATATACATTAATCAGGAGAATTCATCTTGTGCGAGTAGGAGAGGGTCTACACAGGATCTTCCTCTCTTCGCATGTAAATTAAACCGCTGCATTATGTTTTCTGTTCACCAGTAAATTCTTCTCCGCTCTTTGATCTCCATTTTAAAGTTTTTGTGCAAAAACACAATTCAAAGGAATTCAATGGTTTAAACGGCAGAATTGACTTTCAAACAACATGTAGCTTCTTTTCCAAAAGTACTGACTTAAGCCTAAACATAGGAAAAGTTAAAAAAGCAAATAGTGTGGATGTAGCCTGAGTTAAGGTTCAAGCATGTCAACATAGTAAAGTTTAATCTGTTTATTTATTTATGTTATTATTAAAATCCATAAGTTAGTAAAGCCAACCGTTCTGTCGTTGGCTTGTTGACACGTTCTCCTACAGCACAGTAAATAACATGACATGGGATGTCACCATGGTGGATGCCATCTCCTGATTATCATATGACCTCTAGCAGCGTAGCAGCAACTGCACAAATTGTACTTGTTAAAATTGGTTCAAGGGAAAAAAGTAAATGGAAGCAAATTGAGTTGAAATTAGTAGCCTTTCCTTTAATTTTTCAGCCTTGGCCAGAAAAAAAAGCCACCAAAGGCGGTGAGTGTGTTTTGAGGATGACTGCACTCGAACTAATCAGGATCTTACATCTAAAAGCCACCTCGTCAAACGGTCACATAGCTGGCGAGACATCAATCAACGCCTGTGTAGCCAGGAGTTCAGTTTGTTTACTGTACACCCCTCGGTGCTGTCTCCACAACACAACATTTAATAGTCCGATAGAGGAGGGTTTCTTAAGATCCAGTTAACTAATTAGAGACACTTAGTGGCACTTAGTTAATGTAGGGGAGGGTCTCTGTTTAGAGGAGGATGGGTACCACATGTCTGCCAATTACTGCACATACTGCAACATTATACTCGCATCTTTTGACTCTTTTTATGCTTCATGTGTTTACACATGTGCGTCCATTTTATACCATAATAAAGACGCCGGCCCCGTGACTCGGCCGTGCTCTCAAAGCTGCTCTCTTGTTTATCCGCTGGAGTTAATAAGAAGAGGCTGCAGCTGGATAAATACGCCTCTCTCTGATAGACCCTCTGTAATGGAGCCCTAATGGGAAGGTCACTGTGGCTGTAAAGCCCGAATGAGTCAGACCTGAGCCCATAAACCCTTGGAGATACAAGGACCGCTGGTTGCTGAGGGCGTCCAGAGATCCTGCCCATTCTGCCGTATCAGGTTTTTACAGTTCCTCGGATGGGATCACGGTACAACAAGAGCTCAATTGACAATTTATTACCAACGTTCAAGTTATTAGAGCTGGCAGCACCAGGGGTGTTTTGACAATGCTGTCAGACTCAGTAAAACTAAAGGGCACCAATGAGAATCCAGGATTTATTCACGGTCCGTTTTCTTAAAACCTTGTATAAAACAAACAAAAATATCGTTTTCACCCTTAAACCTGTGGCATGAATTCTGAGCTCATCGTAAACCCCTGAACACGGCGTTTTCTTTTCCCTTGTTTTGTTTAACCCCTATATAAAAAGTACACCTATCAAAATGGAATGACCCCATTTCTCGACAGGCAGCTGACAAGTCAAACCCCTCCATCTTGCTGAGGGACTCGAGGGGGTTTGGTTGACTGGCGTTGGATGCTGCGTTTCAGAACGACAAACCTGACAGGTGCCGGGCCTCGATGGGATTTGCGGGGAAGCAAGCGTGAAACAAAGCAACATCTTTGAAACTCCAATTTGATTGACTGCTGCTCCCATTACCCAGTTGAGTTTCTAAAGCTCCTCAGAGCATGGGCGAGGAAGAGTCAGAGAGACACAGAGAGGAAGAGGTGGGGGAAGCGGGGAGTAACAGATACGGAGCTCACAGAAGCTCAGCAGTGCAAAGCCCTTGAAGTCCTCTGCAACTCAGCAGCTCCAGAAAGGCTGGCTGGCTGGCAGGAGGAAAAAAAACACCTAAAAATCGTCACCTTAAGAGCCACTCGCTGTGGTGTTTTTCCCTTTGCTTTCTCCACACTTTAACGCAGTCAGAACCTTCACTTTGCATGGTCTTCAAATTGGATTATGAGGTAGCTAATGCATTTTCAGCAGATGATAAAAGGTCAGGCTTTTCATCTGTCAGGGAAACGCTAATCGGCTGCGAGACAAATACTTCACACCTCAGATGAAGGGTCAACTCTTGGAAATAAAAGCGAACTGCCTGCTGGACACAGACACAGACTGATGGAGCTGTTAGCTCGCTATTGTTTGGATCTTTATCGACAAGAACAATTTATTTTGTCTTGTTCAAAACCAAGTGTTTTGAATGACAAATCATAAGAGTATCCTTCACACAGGGACACTCAAACATCAAAGTCAAAGTCGTCTTTATCGTCAATTTGTTTCATACGTGCTGGACATTCAAAAAAAAAATGTGTTTCTCTCTCATGGTGCAAGCTAAGTATAAAAGGTTTTAAAAATATACACAAAAATACAAAATATGGGGCGCTGATGGCGCAGTGGTTAGTTCGCGCGCCCCATGAACAGAGGCCATAGTCCTCCAAGCGGGCAGTACAGGTCCGAATCCCACCTGTGGCTCCTTTCCTGCATGTCATTCCCCTCTCTCTCTCCCCCTGATTTTCAACTCTATCCACTGTCCTATCTCTACAATAAAGGCAAAAAATATATATATACAGTATATATATATATAAAGGATAAAAAACAGATATACAAAAGTACAAGATAATGTGCAAAGATGTGCATTCAGAAAAACAACAGCAACCACAAATGTGCATGGACACGAAATGAACATGTTTAAATAAATATAAGGCACTAAGTGAAAGAATTTAATTGTATTTTAAAAGTCCTTTTGTCACTCAGTTTGATCTGATGCTTTATCGTTCAAACGGACCATTGGATGACTAGATTAAAGCCATGCAGCTGGAGAACAAGATCTCATAAACAACAACAAGGACGTTCAACCTCAATCAGACCGAACCAATTTGGAGTATTTCTTTTATTGTTTGCTGTCTCTTATTCGGCGTCTGTAATTAACTCCACAATCAACAATCAGTCTCTGTGATTTTTATAGACTATATTTTAATTTAGATGCAATCAAAGTGAGATTAACAACACTTTCTGACTGCAACATCTGTAGCTTTGATTAAATCCTACCACTCAATAATTCATTGGTAAACAAAGGAATCTTTACGACCCCTGCATCTGCGTGCAGACTTTAATAACACCTCGTAAGTCCCTAATAACGTTTTCTCCTCATTCCCAAGGGAGTCAAATTGATACGTCTGGTTTCAGTGTGACACATATATACATTAGAGGTAACTAATTACACATGGCTTACTCATTGGTATCACTGTGATTCCACAGTGTTTTGTCTGGTGTATCCAGTTTCTTCACCTCCTGTTGGCTGCCAACTTAAACAAGACTCACAGAGTCTCACATTTTATTCTCAGAGCCATGGCAGCGTGTTGTGGCTTTGCCTTTTTGTTTGTTTCTGACATCCGCTAGTGTTTTCCATTACTCCCTCCGAGTGTCCTTGTGTGGTTGTGAAATGAGTGTCACAGAGTAGTGCCTTCACTGCTCTAATTGAGAATTTAAAAAAAGGACACTGAGGTGATGGAAAGAGTTCATCTGCAATGGAACGATCCCAGTGAGAGAGCTTCAGGTGTCATGAACGAGTCCGACTGAATCCTCAGCGTCTGCAGGACATCCTGTGTACCTGCACATGTGTAGATGATATGAATGTGTCCAAACATCTCTTAGTGCACCCCCCTGCACAGTAGATATAGGTTACAAAATGAGGGTGCAACCCCTTTGCAACGACACGTTCACATACTGACTTTTGCCCTTTCCTCCCAGCCTGCTCTGTGCTGCAGTGATAGTGCAAAAGGTCCTAATGCACCACATGCACATCAACCTTATCTCAGGGGTTTTACACAGATAGCAGTGTGTTTTCTTCCAGGCAAAGCAAGTGAATTATTTTTCAGGTCTGCTTCTTCCTGCTCCTGCTTCAGAGAGAGAGAGGCCCCCTGTGGGATGCATGTGATGAGATGGAGTACAGAGGAGGCAATTTATCCTCCGTTTGTACCATTACGTTCATTTAAGAAAAGCAAACAGCCCGAGAGCAGATCGAGCGAGCGAGGAGAGGGAGAGCTAGAGAGAAGCTATGAAACCACCTCGTCTTCAACTCTACATCAAGAGGATCGCGCTGATTAAGGTGGAACGTACAGTATGTATTTCATCAATGTCCCTCAAATGGGAAGCCCGGAAGACATGCATACAGTACTTAATGAATTTTACAAGCAGATCAAAGGGAAGGGGAGCAAACCATTTAGGGCAGGGGGAGCCCCAGTAGACAAATCAGGAAATGGAGATTGGAGGGGGGAGTGTTGAATTTGGCCAAGGGGGCTGCCGTTGCATCGTTTGTTGATCGGCACCGCAGGGCATCTCATTCCCGGCAATCAGCAGCTTCAAATAGACAGTTAATCCGTCCTCTCCTCCTCCCCCGAAGGCTGCAGAAGCCTGACATCATAAACTTCACTGTGCTCTGCTGAGGGAGATTAACAAAATAGACAAGCATTTATCAAGACTGGATTTTTTTTTTCCCTCTGCAATCTAATCGAGTAATTGTGATGATTTGTTTGGAAAAAGGTGAAAGCAACTACATGGGGAAAAGCATGTAAGAGAGCATGCTGTTAGCAGACGAGGGGGTTGAATTCAGTTACGTACAAATCTATTTGGATTGATTTACACACTATGGGGAACCTGTTATGTGCAGCATGAAGATCCTCTGTGAGAAACTCTTCATTTCACATGTTAGATAACCTAATATCATAAACTTAGCACGGCTTCTCTCTTGTGTTGACATTCCCCCGTAGAATCCCTGCTTTCATCCCAACTAGCCACCGCTCTCTCCCACACATTCTCACACAGCGGCACCAGAAATAGATCAGATGAGGAATGTGATTGAGGGGCAGGTGACTTGCAGAGCATGAGTTTGCACCATAAACCGTGTCAGCAAGCAGATGACTCTCACGCCTCCTCATCCTCCTCACCTTGCTTTCATTCTCTCTCTTCAGTTACGCCGCAGAAAAGAAAAAACATTCTCAGGAAAGTGACCTCAGACTGTCAGGCAGGGACGCTTCTGCTGTTTTCTTTCCTTCCTTTTTTCCTTCTGTGAGGCAAAGAGACGTACTGAAAGCACATAGAGGCATCAGGAAGTATTCTTTCCATCTGACTCTAAATATAACTTGTGGAAGAAAAGATGTTCCTAACCGGGCAAGAGAATGCAACAGTAGAGCAGAGCACTTCCAACTAACGCCCATTACTTCTGTCTAATCAAACATATTACTACTGTCTCCTGAATCTTCTTACAAAATGTCCTCAACAACTTTGAGCACGATATTAAAGAGTTGGCTCGTACGTTAGATGTGATCTCCTCCCCCTCATCAATCCAAGCAGCTCACTATTAGCCCTCACCGATACAAATGTTAGTGTTGTAAAGTCAGTGAAAAAAGCTTGAGGTATAACTGAAATGAAGCAGCAGGGATGGTTGTGTCATGAGAGGGAACGGTGCATAAATCAGTGGGCAGGAAAACATGGAATAATTAGTATTTGTTTGGCACAGAGCGCCCACACTGTGCAACTTGACTTGACAAAACAACACTTCTGAATCTGAGTCTATGATATCTACAATAAGAAGCTTTAATGCCACCAGTTCATTAAAGTACAGGGTTTATTGAAAGCTCAGAGTTCAACCTTAACCTTACTGTTAATTCATCACTGCCCTGACACCAGAGCCCCAGTCAAAATGATTTAAATCCACAAGATAATAAATGAATCAGTGTCATCGGTGTGTGAATGTGTAGGTGTGACATGCAGTGTTTTGAGTAGTCAGAAGGCTATTCAAGCTCAAGTCCATTTACAAAACAGTAAAGACGGACAAGATTTCGGCCTAAAGTTTAGTACTGACCAGTCGTTCCCGCTGTAATTACAGACTCTTTCCTGAATACTATTTTCTAAGTGGTCACTGGGGTGCAACTGTATCAAGAAGTCAGAGCACTTTAATGGAAATCCAGCCAGTGTGTATACAGGGCAACATAATTAAATTTACTATAGCCCAGTGCACTGCACACAGAACAGCACCACTTCTCTCTATTTTAGGAGCAGTATCCATATTCTTTTGTCAGACTTTATCCATTGTCGTTTCCAATCCTCATGCCTTGAACAAGCTCCCGGCGGCAAATCGGATCTCAGCGAGAGAGCCTTTGTAATTACAGGGAGCTGAATGGGTGAATACGTCCCAAATCCGCGAGACCATCCAGCGACACATTCCATCTGTCTTAAGCCCCCTTCCAATATTTGAGATCGACTCATGAGGAGGTATTGAAAGTGTACTACAGCGTCTCTTTTTAACTGCTGTTTGTGTGCAAGTTCTGTCTTTTAAAAGATGCATTTTTTTTAATTGTTTTTTTTACTATCCTGTCGCCAAACAATGTCGGACTTTCACATCCCATCATATCTGGAAAAGTTATTGTTTGGGGTATGAGAGGGCTCCGTCGTGATTTGCACATGTTGATATCATTGCTGTTTGGATGAGCAGTAAGTAGCAGCTGTTCTACAGTGTACTTGTATTCTGAACACAGTAACGGGCGGCTGTGGATCAGTGGTAGAGTCAGTCATCCACTGGAGGATTTGGAGGTTCCATCCCCAGCTCCTGCAGCCACATGATGATAACAGAATGGAACCAGAAAACCAGGAGACGCTTGAGATTCTCTGTGTTTCTAACCAGGGCAGTCTGCACTCGGGCCCAGACGCTTGCTGTCCGACAAGTGGTTCATTAGGTCACCTGAGCTGGACCTGTTTGAGCTCACTGTGGGGCCTAATAAACCCCTGTGGGGGCCAGCAGACATTTCTAATGCCATCAGCATGCCTGTAAAAATGCTCTTAGCCCCCTTTGCAACAGAGTAATGGCGGTACACGGCCTTGGTGCCCCTGCTGTAATGAGCTAATGATGTCATCACGGATCATCATGGAGCCAAAGGTCTTAAAGTCTGGCTCGTCCTCAAAGAAAAGCAGACATTTCCAAGGGAATCACAGAGGTATCTTTGAGTTACCAGCGTGAGTGCTCGGGTTTGTTTGTGCCAGAAGAAATTACTGGAGAAGTTAATAACTAACCAAAGGCATTTTAACCGAGTCAGCCTTATAGAATTGGTCCACTGATTGGACCAAACACCGCGCGGGTCACTGGTAATACGCTCTGCTTTTACTTTCTCTTGGCCTGCTCTGTTTCTCTCCAGCGCAGTAGATATAAAGATGTATTCACCTCACCTACGTTATCGAGCAGAGGTTAAAATATTTGTTATTTAGGTACAACGATTTCAACCGCTAAAAGTAAGAAACCCAATCACTAGGTACCGCTGATTGGAAGCAAATTCCTTTCTTAATTAATCAGACCAGAATGCTACAAATGTCATTTTTTTCTGTCTAATTTGAATTTAACCCTTTGAGCTGTGCATTTAGGAATGACTCCCCCAGTCCACCAAACTGGCTGTTTTGTTTTTTTTTCATTTTCAAATATTATGATTAATTGATCAGAGAGTCTTTAACACTTCATCTCCTTAGAATCTGAACAACAAAAGCTGTTTGATTTTGTAATTCATTAACAAAAACATATAACAACAGTATTAAAGAAATACACACGACTTCTCATTTCCCCAGCAAATGTTTCAAGTCAACGTAAAATAAAACATATTATTCCAAAGGAATTCTAACTGTAGAAACATGAATGCAATTTCTGAAGTCTCAATAGCTTATTTAAACTCAGTACTCTTTTTAGTTCCTGAGATATTACCCTCTTTATGAAGAGACTGTGAAGGCGTTAATGGTCTAATTTGCAGTTCGCTCTTTTTTTCCTGCAATATGATATCACTTAAATCCATTTATTTTAGTGTTTCTGTTTTGGAAGTCTGGCTCCAGCTAATATGTTTTTTTTTAATTCAGATAGATTTGAACATTATCGTACAAAAAAAAGCCTTGATGGCTAATGGTCTAGAAGCCTCCCAGTGAGAAACTTCATCCCGGAGACCCTCGTCTTCCCCGCCATGATTAAACATAAAGAATAATCCACATCCTGCCGTTATATGGCCGTCATTAAAGGCTCACTGCCAGGCCGACCTGCAGTCGGTTTCACCCGGGATAATGGCCGTGTTTTAGTGGTAGTCAGGGACGTCAATTAAAATCCACATTGGATTTTATGACCCTTTGTAAGAAGTTGTGGTTTATCCCATTGTATGGCAGTGAGGGCTGACTGGGTGATAAAGGCTGTGATTTCACAGCAGTTTATGGTTTTGTGTTTATGACTGGAGTATTGTGTGTGTGTGTGTGTGTGTGTGTGTGTGTGTGTGTGTGTGTGTGTGTGTGTGTGTGTGTGTGTGTGTGTGTGTGTGTGTGTGTGTGTGTGTGTGTGTGTGTGTGTGTGTGTGTGTGTGTGTGTGTGTGTGGGAGTACAGCATTCTTTTCCCGGCGTGTGTCAGTGTCATTTATTAATAATGTATCACAGCAGACTGAGGGATGATGGTGCAGGATGACTTTAATAGAGTGGTTGATGATGGGGCTTGGAGTTCGGACTGGAAACAGCGAGCGCTTCTCCGATCATGAACCTGACTGTGGCGGCGGGAAAAATAAGGTAATGTCCTACAAACAACGTGCCTCATGTGTTATTCTAGTATTTAGGTTTCCTCCCCCACAGGGTGGTCAGAGGTCAGAGGTCAGGGGTCAGTGTTAAACAGCACCTTGACAGTGAGAATTAGGAAAGATTGACCTCACAGAGTGATAACAGCTCACTGGGGTCTCCACATGGTAAATGTGTAATGTTGTAGTAGGAAGGAAGAAAATTAGGTTTATTAAAAGTTGATGTTTCATTGATGAGTCTGGACTTTCCTGATGCTTTCATGGCTTCATTTCCAAAGAGTACCAGATGTTTTAGGTAAACATTCTTGTTTTCTGTTTGTGCTGGTGTGATTGAAAATGTCATCGTACACACAAGTCACAAGTTCCCCTGTCATCAGTAGGTCAACGTCATGACTGTTTTATTAACTCTTCTTCTTGGTGCTTTCTAAGAGGATTCAAATCCTTAAAGTTAAGAAACCAAACTTTTGGGGCGGCTGTGGTTCAGTTGGTATAGAGTCGGTCGTCTCTCAACTTGGAGGTCTGGGGTTTGATCCCCAGCTCCTGCAGCCACATGTCCGATGTGGCTGCAAGACACTTAACCCCAAGTTGCTCCCTCTGCTTTGTCAGCGGTGTGTGAATGTGAATGGTTTAGTTACTGCTGATGGTCTCTTTACACAGCAGCTTCTACCATCAGTGTGTGAATGTGTAGGTGTGACCTGCAGTGTAAAAGAGCTTTGAGTAGTCAGAAGACTAGAAAAGAAATATACAAGCTCAAGTCCATTTACCATTTTAAAACTGTTACAATTCACTTAGCAGACGCTTTTATCCAAAGTGACGTACATCAGAGAGTAATCCATTCATACACCGCCACCGAAGCAGTGGGAGCAATTCAGGGTTAAGTGTCTTGCCCAAGGACACATTGACATGTTGCTCAGCTGGGGATTGAACCCTTGACCTTCCAGTTGAGAGGCGACGACTCTACCAACTGAGCCACAGCCGTCCCTGGTGACTGTAAGACGATGTGACTCACCCTGGGTTTCTGGATGACTGTTTGAAACACTGAGTGTAGATGTCTTGTTTTTGAGACCACCAAAGTGCCCACATTTGAATATGAGAAGTTTGGTTCTTAATGGGAGTGCTAAATGAACGCCATGCTGTACTGGAGAACAATTGAAACTATTGACCACACACTCTTTAGGGTTTCTTTCCCACATTTCAATCACTGCTACAATCAACCTCGTTGTGCAGCCAGGGCAGTCAGTCATGCAGGTATAACACATTGTTTTCATTTTAAAAGCAGGAGGTTAGAGTCACTTCTTAGTTACAGTTCATGGTTTAGAAGCAGCTGCACCCGAGGAGCCTTTTTCATCAGTGTGCTGGACTGACTTTATACAACAAGGCTAGTTAACTGGTCTGGAGAAGTGCTACTCTTTATCATCTTAATTTACAATGACGTCAGCATTTTACGAGACAGTTTTACATGAAATGATCTAAGAGTTGCATGATGGGAATTAAAGGGTATATACCTGTCCTGTGCCGGAATTACTTTCATTTTTTTTATTTTGAGCTTAAAGTGAAAATGTAGCATACCAGCATCTCTGGTTTTTACTTTTCTCTCCGTCTCGCTGTGCAAATAGTCACACAATTGTAAATCCTGCCATATGGCGATCCATGGACAATGAAATCTTTTTGTCGTAGGATCATGTATAAACTATGGTTCTGGCTGTTGTCTCACTATGTTTCTCCATAATCACAGTAAATCTCCGCAGACATCTGTTTCACAGCAGAGCCTGACTCATGGATATAGCGAGGCACTACAATGTCAAAGCATATATCACCCGAGCTGTGGAGTGATTCTCTCAATGCTGTGAGATCATAAAGCGTGAGATGAAGAGGTTAGATATTTCGTCATGGGCCACGGTACCTGAGAGTTTCCTGGAGCGGCTCTTTGTGTGCCTTTTTGTCATGGCAGGATGCTATTAGACATCAAGCTCCTGGATTTATGTGTGAAGCTAAATTCATCATCGTTTCTCGGCGTTGGACAAACTGATTGCTATTACTGAGCAGTGTGACATTTGCAAAATGAACTCAAATTGATATTATTGCTATTTTCGGTAATAACTCTGAATGCTCTCCATCATTTCCATATAGCTTGTAAAACTCTTTGAATGTTCTGCTACAGGTGAAATGTCATGAATTGATGGTAACAGCTCCAGTCCCGGAGCAAAAGTGATTTAAGACAAGTGGAGTGCATTCGTCTCCCCGAAAATAACATGCCTTACTGCGCAGTGCACATGATGAAGTGTGATCAGAATATAGAAAAGGTTGCAACAGCTTCTCCAAAAGAGAGGGGAGAGAGAGAGGGAGAGAGATTTTGAATTTGAATTTTAACAGTAAAGTGGAGATCTGAAATGTTCTTTCAGGTTGTGTCCTTCCCCCTTTTTTCATCTCTCCTCCATCTTGAAGCTGTGAAGAATCTACAGTTGTTCCCGTCTTCTCTTCTGCTTCATTAAAGCTCCTTTCTGTTCGTCGACATTCACTCTATTTCTCCTGTTGTGTTCTTTCACTCCCCCGGCCTTCCGTTTTCCAATCTCTTTCTTTTTCTTTATTAACATCTTTCTTCCCCCATTTTCCACCAATGCCAGGGATACTGAACGAGCCCCAGCTATGGAGCCATAATGAGCATGTTCACTAAAGCACAGATTTATCTGAACAAAGAGCGGCGGGGAGAGCGAGGGAGAAGGATGACAAGGGGGAGAGAGAGAGATACTGGAGTGTACCCTTGAATGGCTTTGGACTGTAAACCCCTGCAGCTTCCTCCTCCTCCCCTGCTTGTATTTTTCCTAATAGCCTCTTGGGCTATTTCTGGTCCCCTTTTAAATGGGAGGTGGATGGGAGTGAGTGCAGAGAGGGGGTAGCTGGGGTGGGGGATAGAGGTTGAGGAGTGTGTGTGGCGTGGGGTGGGGTTTGGGGGGGGGGGGGGGGGGGGGTTAGTATTTGGCCTTGCCGAGTCGGTGAATAAGCAGTCTCACTCGAGGCAGGATCAGGGTTGGTGGGGTTGTGTGTGAGTGTGAGTGTGTAGCAGCTCGCTGTTGCCACTGGAGACGAGGGAAGGGATGCATGCACACACACACACACACACACAGACAAACACACACACACACACACACACACACACACACACACAAATGTGGAACCTCCAAAGCTGATTAGTCAAACTTGTGATTTCCAATTTCAAACCAACGACACAAATCCCGCACTTAATATTCATGCAGAAAAGGCCCCTCGCCGTCCCATGATGCCCTAGGGCTGTGAGTTTGGTGGTGGGGGGTGAGTATGGGGGAGGGGGGGGTTGGCGGGGGTGGAGGGTTGGATGGGTTGGGGGGCATGCCTTTTAATCAGCTTAGTTAAAAGGATGGAGATGAGGGAAAAGAGGAGGATGACAGATAAAGAGAAAGTAGTGTTTTTTTTTGCTACTTGATTGGGCAGGTGGTGTGTTGGTGAAATACACACACACACATATTTTCCCTCTCATTCACTCTGCTGGCCTGGAGGTGGCCAATAAACACACAGTTTTAACATTTTGTGTTTGCGTGTGATTTTTTTTTTAAGGCCAGCTCATGATGCTTTTTGTCAGAGAGCACAAACATCGTAAACAGGATTACTGGCGTGTCTGACAGATGTCGCTTCTATTTTAGCGAGGGGTGACTTTAGCCGTGCCACAGTTTGTGTGACTCCTCCGTCTGAGTCTTTTTAACCTTGTAATCAGAATGGCATGCTGTGTCATCGCACGGGCAGAAAGAGCTGGCAACCTGGGAGGGATGAGTGAAAGAAGAGAGAGTGGGAGAGATGAATGAAGGGGAGGGAGGGAGGGAAGGAACAACAAAAGCAAGCAGGGGTATTAGAAGTTGAAGGTAAATAAGCTAAAAGTTCAGACACCTCATATTTGTTGAATGGAGTTTTAATGTTTGTACCCTCTAGCTGTTTATTCTCCGTTTGCGCTCCCTTTATTCACAGGCTTATGGCATAGTCACCATGTCTCAGCTAGGGTTGTCATATATCGTTACTTTTAGAATAAGTCAAGCTATTCACAATGTTATCTCACATTTACCATGCCTGTGCTTGGTTTCTCATAAAAAAAAATAAAAAATATCTTGGAGTTTTGCCTTTTCTGCACACGTCTGCAGTGTCTGTGTATTAAAAGAAGGCTGTACAAGGGTTATAACAAGTTTGATGACAGGACAATCCGAGCCTCGGTATAAAAAAAAGTCACAACAGCGCTAAAAGGCATTTTTGATGTCTGTTTACTCCACATAGGGAGACGTTGTTTGGTGTTTCTTTTCCCATCATGCTGTGGGTGATTTGAACAGGACATCGTCGGGGATGAAATGACAGAGCTGTCTTATGAGGGAGCTGACACTTTTAAGCGATCTTTTTTATTGTAAAGAGTAATGTGCTGTAAGAGGCTCTCCTCCGTGATGGAGCTCAAACTCACGGGGAACTCGAGTTCCAGAGATTTTGCTGATCAAGCTCACGTGATAAGAACACATAAACATCACAGGTGTGGTTAAGATCTTTAAAGAGGATTTGATTTATGAACGTTTCCGTCGCCGGTGTATTACCTAGAATGGTTGGAGTGGCTTAGGGCCCCCTGCTTGGAGAACCCCTCTTAAAAACAAATATTATGTGTCTCAGTGATGGAGGTGAGAGGTTTGATCTCCAGCTCCAGTACTCCTCAGTCAAAGTAGAAGTGTCGATGCTAACTGAACATTTAACAAATGAAAGACTGTTTTTAAAAGAAAAACTGAGCCGACTGCACTGAAATCAGAGGGAATACATTAGGGCTGGGCAATATATCGAGTTTTTAAGATATATCGATATCTTTTCAAACAAGATATAGGGTAAGATGATATCGTTAATATGGATATGGTTTATGTTGCATTAAAATAACGTTACAGAGGTGCCAGATTTTTCTCATCTCGCTGATGATGATGACTGTCTGTCCCTCTTAACCCTGCTCCTCCTCTCTCTCTCTTTTATTATATTTAAGGAATATTTTTAGAAGAGGTACACAATGAGTCAAAGATTAACTAGAAGAAGAATATACAGAGAGGGAGAGAGTGATTACTGTGTGGAGCGCTTCACCCTCCTACACCTCCCTGTCGAGGCCACAGCAGAAGACTCCCATCCCATCATTCATCCAGACACAGCGGAGCGGTGCGAGATGTTTCCAGTCTCCACACACACACACACTACATAACTCACCCCCCTCTCTCTCTCTCCTCTCCAGAGAGACACTCCTTAAACATCACCTCCGTCCAGCTCTCCCACAGCTCGCTCTCATCACTCCCATCAGTCTGCCTTTAAAACAACTATTGGATATATGAGGCGCAACAGCCTGCGACCATCAGCGTAACTCTCCACGTATCTAGCAGCCTCGTCCCTGCAGGCCCTGGGGGAGAAGGATGTGGCAGACATGTGGACGGTGTTGCTCCTCGGGGAGACTTTAGGAAAAATGGCAGCAATAGAGTCTACAGGGGCTATAATTCAGCGGGGCGGGCTCCATGATGCTGTGACACAGTTATTAGCCATATAAACTAGAGCTGTCACCGTGTCATTATTGCTCACATTCATGTGAGACCATCCTTTTCTTTTTATTTACTTTTTTCTTTTTCTAACCGGCTTTGGGCTCCACTGTTGATAATTATTTTTTCTGTATCATTCATGTGGCATTGCAATCGATGCCTCCGGCCAAAACACTTTCCAGTTGTTGTTTCTTGCTTTGTTTTCCTGCTCTAAGAGCGAGAATAAAAGCACACGCATTGGCACATTCACAGGACATAGATGTTAATTAGGTGGCTGAGTGCCTGCAGAGTGATGACAGCAAGTAAACACAGCGGAGGAGCCTTCATATGCCGACTCTGTTTCCTTACAGGTTCACCGAGTCCTCAGCTCAAACGCTCATAGCATGACATCACTGAATGATAAATACACAACGATAACAATTAGCAGCTACATCAAGTGCTTGACATGAGTCAACACTCTCAGGATCTATGGTTAAAGGTACAATATGTAAAATTTTATTTATTTACATTCAAATATCTAAATTAATTAAAAATTGACTAAACCCATGTTATATTTATTGTTTTGTTGAGTACTTGCATTACTTCAAATATTTCCAACAGTTATCAAAGCCAGAGAGATCTGTCATTTTATAGTTGTAACGGGACGTGTCTTGTCGAGACAGCCGTCGTGTTGAGCCGCCATGACAGACAGAATGTTTAGCGTTGCCGTGGAAACTCCGGATTTGTTTTACCAATCCCCCCTACTCGACTTTAATGTTCCTGATTCTAAATGGTAAATGGACTTGAGTTTGTATCACGCTTTTCAAAGCACCGCCGGTCACACCTACCCATCCACACACTGATGGCAGAGGCTACATTCACACGCCACGGCCGCCGCCGCCCCAACTCGGGGTTAAGTGTCTTGCCCAACATATGTCCAACATTGGACATGTAGCTGCAGGAGCTGGGGCTTAAACCCCCGATCTTCGGACTCTACCACTGACCCAAATAACTTTTACCATGTTCACCCATAATAACGACAACGCCCTCTAAAAGGCCTCTGTACAGCTATAAACATACATTTAGGTGGTAGAGAGATTTTGCTCAGCGGACCTATAAGGATCTTTTTTCAGTGGTCTCCATAGAGAAATTAGAATTTCTCCCCGTTACACCAACCAATGACGACATTTCTTTTTAATTAGATAGATAGACTTTATTGTCTGTCCCAACAGAGACAGAAATTCTCCTTTGACAAGGCTCGAACAATAAACACAACTTACATTAAAAACAGAAAGTGCAGTACATTAAAAGAGGACTTAAAAACAAGAGTAGGATGTTGTAAAATCAAAGAGAAGATCCATTTTAGTTCTCTTGTGTGTCACCTGCTGTGCAAAGATATTTCCATCCAGTGAACAAAACATACTTTCATTAAGTAAAAAGGTTGAATTCACGGTCTCCCAATTACCAAGATTGGAGTGCTTCTTTTAGTTTCTGTGCCAGTTTAAGGATAATAAAACTTTTGGACATGATATCTCTGATGTTTTTTTTTACAATGTTTCCATTCTTCACTCTAAAATATTGCTCTCCAATCCGTGGAAGTGTGTCGTGACAGGATCTAAATGTGCCACATCAGGTTCAAGTCTCCACTCCCGGTTCGGGAGTCTGTTTTATGAGGCGAGGAGTGGCGAGGTCAGGATCTGTCTGCTCGTGAGATAAATAGATTGTGAGTCAGTGTTTACACCTGGCTCAGACTGATATATGTCCCTCTGGTTAAGAGAGACATAAAGATCTCGTTCTCCTGCTCATCTTTATCCACCATTCAAACACAGCAGCCCTTCATTCTGTGGGAATGTGTGAAGAGTTATGTGCTGCAGGTTTGATTCATGCTGAACAGAGAGAGGAGAAGATTTACAAGTTGACACACATGGGAGGTTCAAATCTCTCTGCCCTGTTATGGTCCTGCTTCTCATCAAAAAAAAGAACACTTCTATACAAAATGTTTCTCAAAGGCAACAAATTCTCAACCTAATGCCATATATGAGAATGCTCTTTAAGAAGTTAAGTAAGTCTACTTAAATGATACCAGCTCGTCTCCAAAGTGTTACCCCCCGGCACCTCTAGGAAATGGGATGCTAAAGTGTAGAATCAGTACACACAGGTGTCTGCATTGTCAGCATGGGGAGTTCACTGCTGTCAGTTAGATTTGTAGCACCCGGCTGTTTTGACTACTTCCATATGGAGTGGACATCGAGAACGAGAACAAAAAAAATCTTCCTACTAATATTCTTTCAGCAACTTTGTTAACAAATGTACATGCAAAAGGTTTTATTACTTTTTTGATGTCACCAGCGTCTCAACATCTGGCAGAATGTTTTTGACACGGTGTCATGTCATCAACGCTGTTTGCAGCCTTTTCCTGAAGACAGCTATCAAGCAGGGTGGTTACAGAGTCTGGTTCCAGATACATCATATATTGACACCCAGTTACAGAGAGACATGCGCACACGCATCGCTGCCCACACCGATATCGAATTACCCTGTCTGGTAAACACTTTCAGTCCAGACCATTTTGACGTTTTGAACCTCGATTCTAATTTGGTCCTGCACTAAATTACCCACAATTACCTTTTCCAGAGCTGCTTTTTTCTCTTCATCTTCAACAGCCCCATGTCACCTCATCCTCCTTCTCTCACACTCGTTTTCTTTCCTTTTCCTTCAGTCTGCCTCCCTCCTTCACATGCTAACGCACACACACACACACACACTCTCACACACACACACACACACACACACACACTCTTGCACACTGACATGCAGGGCAGCTCAGGCGCCCTGAGGAGTCGCTGTCAATCACCCATCAGGCTCCCAGGTCAATTTGCCAGGCTGCCAAATGTGTCGTATCGGTGTGCTCCCCGGTGTCAAGAGCCCTCATTATAGGCCAAAGGCTAAACCAAGGAAGTGAATGAGGCTTTCCTCTTCATTATTTCCAGTCCCCCATGACCCCCTAACCTCCTTGTGCTCCCCATGCACCTCAATGCCCCCATCCTCCCTAACCTGGCTGTAGCAACAGTACAACCTTTTAACCAACTGACTGGCACAGCCCGGGTTTCCCTGCAGGCCATCATCTCCTCACCGCTGCCTGCAAAAACCTCCTTCTTTTGCCTCCTTTTGCTAGATTTTCTGTCCTCTTCAACTTCTTTCTCTTTCCTTTCCAAGTGCCCTGAGGAGCTACTGAAAAGAAGTGCTTGACAAGGCGCCTTAAAGTTGTTGTTTTTTCCCATAATGCACTCTGCATGGTGCCCACTACTTCCTATCTTTAAGTGTCAGAGAGTCAAGGAACTAACTTTGAGCTTTGTTAGACGGTGAAAAGCTCAGGAAGGTAGCAGCAGGGAGTTTTTTTTTTATGCCAACCGGTAAACTTAATGCACTAGCAGCACCAGCTGTTGCCGTGGCAATTGCAAAAATGTATGCATTTGGCAAATGAGTCTGATATGAAGCTGTGAGATTAAATGTTGTTTTTTCTTCATATCGCTCCGATCGGTAGAAGCGCCCTGCAGCACGTGGAGTGTCTCATCGCTGGCATCATACCGTGATGCCAGCATCATATTGGCTGCAAAATAATCT
Organism: Labrus mixtus; assembly: GCF_963584025.1. Classification (NCBI taxonomy): domain Eukaryota; kingdom Metazoa; phylum Chordata; class Actinopteri; order Labriformes; family Labridae; genus Labrus; species Labrus mixtus. The sequence goes on from NC_083630.1 coordinate 4,371,454, forward strand.
TACCCCTGATTATTAATTCACAAATCAATTAACTGTCATTGCAGCATCTGTCTGATGAATCGCTTGTAATTAGCCCGTAGGTGTAACAGAGCCGTCCTCCGTTATCTGCCTGTGTGCTGGCCGGGCGGGCTGATATGAGCTTAGATGGCTTCCCTGCACATTAGCCAAACACAATTAAACTAATTATTGATTTTTGTTTCGCCTCTGTGCAATTCACAGCCCTGATAGTGCTTTGTAAAATAAGGCACTGATGGGTAGATTAAAGTGAGCGACGAGATGCTTTCAGACAGGACTGAGGTAACTCCAGCATGCAGTTGATTTTCACTTTTGAACCCCACCAGGCTGCTAGGGCAGCAGACTTTCATATTATACGGGACAAACATAGAGAGGAGTAAACAAGGTTATCAGGAGACCTTGTCGGCTTCACCCTCCCTAATACACAGACCCCTGCGTTTGTTTACCAGTTCATCTTATCAGAAAGCAAATGAATCACAGAGGACAGCTGTGCGTGCATGAAATACCGTCGCTGCTGTGAGTTAGTCGCAGAAGTTACACAACGTGTGGTCAACAACACACCATATGTTTCATTTCTTCACTGACCAGCGCACAAACTAGAACCAAAATCAGAGTGTGCATACCTCTACCAAGGCCAATGACACTTTCTAGGCTTTATACCTCCAGATGTGTAATAATGTTAACAGTAAAGGGGATGTGAGTGAGAACACACTTGACACAAAATGTTGTAATTTTTTAATAAATGATGCAGAGCAAGAGTAGAGCACTTCAACACAGCATGCTTCCTTAATGTCTGATCATATAGTAAGGTCACTCTATCAGTCACTACATATCTTACTGATTGGATCTTTGAAGGGATACTTCACCCGTTGAAACATGAATCTGTATTGACATTGGCTCATACATGTAGTAGAAATGTGAAATAGCCACGAACATCCGATTCGAGCACAAGACCTTCAAAATCCCCTTCATCCATATCAGCTTTTTTCACCATTATCAGCTTTCTCCATAGAGCCTGTTAGCATAGCTTCCAAGCAATATGGCGGACGTTAGGGGGTGAGTTTCCACCCACTGATCTGTGATTGGTCTGTAGCTTCAGTGGTCGAAAATATGAGGAACTAGCGTTGTAGTTTCACCCTGCTAACCGCAACAGCTTCCAGTGATGCAAAATTATATTTGCGTCACTGGAAGCTCCTTTTCAGACTTAGAAAGACAAAGATTTCCCGTCTCAGGGGAAAATGAGGGTGGGAAGCACGACCATTCAAAAATACTACCAGGTTTCTAATGATACAAAGCTTAATGCTAATGGGTGAAGTATCCCTTTAATGATTCAAACTAAAATGATATCCTGAACAAATTTAAGAATTGATTCCTGTGCATGTATTTTTTGAAAATGGGTGATTGAACCCAACAAAAGCTCTCGTGTGTCTTTTGTTTGTTGTGCCGTGATGAAAATCACACTCTCTTTATTATCACTAAACCCACTGTAACAGAGTCATCTTATCACGAGGAAGTGTGCCACTGTTGGCACAACTGTACACAAAGGGCGTGTGTGCGCTTGGCCCCCAACGTGTGTGAGAATGTCAAGTAGCTTAACCCAAAGTCCCATTCATCTCACCTCCTCCTCCGTTCATCTCTGCACATGCCAGTGTCGAGTTAAACAGCGCTGCATGTAAAACCTGCCCCTCGCGGATAAGCCTCATTCAGTCCGGCATATGGTGCTTGACCACAACGGGTTGAGAACAAAACAGGAAGTGTGGCGGGAGAGAGTCAAAGAGTAGAGAGCATTCTTAAAGCGGTTAGGAGGCACGCTAATCCTCCCTCCCCTACCAGGTGCTGAGAGAGGAGATAACCTGAGAGACAATGGCAGCAGCCAGACCTCTCCATATGGACCTTGTGTGTGTGTGTGTGTGTGTGTGTGTGTGTGTGTGTGTGTGTGTGTGTGTGTGTGTGTGTGTGTGTGTGTGTGTGAAGGCTTCTAAGCAGTGGGGAGGTGGCAGTCTGGGTGGAGGGGGAGAGGGACTGGCAGCAAAGAGGGATAACATGAGAGAGTGAGAGGGAGGGAGAGGCTTTAGTCTTTGTTTTGCAGCTCTAAACAGGGATTAGTGTCTTGCTGACGTTTTCTGTCACTAGCCACATTGAGACGGCTGATTAGAGGGGGCCGAGGCTCAATGAAAGTGACCGAGACGAGAGCGACCGTCCCCTCTTGTAAATCCCCGCTGACGGATATGTGTCTTGAGAGCTAACTGGAATGACACCTGAGACCCAGAAACACTTAAAGCTTCAATATGTTCATATTTATATCGAAGGGCATCAACTATGATTCTACAACAACTGATTTTATATTTATATTTACAAATGAAAAGAAAATCAAACGTTGTGTACAGTAATTGATCAAGCTGTTTTTATATAGCACCTTTCATACAAATCAAATGGAATTCAAAGGGCTTCAAAATAGCTAGAGACGGACTTACAGGTTTCATTGATGTCACTAATTTACACTTTTTGGACTTAAATAGAAAAAAAAAAATCTTGAAGCCACGTCTGCTATCTGTACAGTCACTCTGAATCTTCAGTCTGTAGTTCAACGCCACACAAGTGAAAAACAGGGGCATCCTAAGCTACCACGGGGCGGCTTTGGCTCAGTGGTAGAGTCAATCAGCCCTCAACCAGAAGGTCAGGGGTTCCTGCAGCCACATGTCCGATGTGTCCTTGGGCAAGACACTTATTCCGCTGCTGCTTAGACGGCGTATGAATGTGTTAATTCTCACAAATATGTAGACAAATAATAACAAAAAAAAGAAGACTGTTGGTAATTATATCTCCTGACACACATTACAGTTGAACTTTCAGTGTGACTTTGAAGCTCCTGGAAGGAGAGTTTGGATCATGTGGAAAGAGCAGCATGTCTTATATCTTGTTTTCAGATGAGAAACCTTCTCCTGTTGTCTTTTTAAGAATCGACCATATTCCTCAGTGTGGATTTTTGAGATGGAAAATGTTATTTACTTACCAAACACTTCATAGTTATGTTATTATCTTTGTGCTGGTGGTTTTGTTGCTCTCGTCTTGTAGAGGCATAAACATTAATGTCAGGTTGTTTCCTGATGAAAACTCTCTCACTAACCAACGCTGTAGTTCAGAGAATCATATCGAAGGTTTCTCATTGAGTATTTATTACAAAGGCTCAGAGGAATGAGATCAAACTATCACAATCATTCACCTTGTGTTTGGCTCATAAATAATAAGAAAGAGAAATTGCAAAGCTGTGGATTGTGCACAACCTTCTGCCTGTAAATGACCGCCCAACAAAAGAGTGAAGAAATGACCTGCTCGGTCCCCCCCCCCCGCAGGCCTTTGTGAATCCCATGCAAAGAAAAAGAAAAGAGAGAAAGAACAGGCTGTGATTGTGACTTGGTAGGGGCCCATCACATTTGATTCATTATAAAGCCCTGTTAAAAGTGCAGTGTGGCCATTTCCCCGGTTACCTCACCTCCCACACGCAGGCATTCAGCGAGCTGGCAGCCTCCATCGTGAATTCTCTGTTTCATGCCTTCGCTGTGTGAAAAACCTTGTGTCTGCCTGCAGAACTCAGCACTCTACCTTTATAAAAGTGAAAAAGTCGACCAGGCACACACCAAAGAGAATGAGGCTGCTTTGTTGCTTTATGCTTTTGGTACTCGTACTTGATTTGCCGACAGCGGTGTCACATTAGAGACGACTCTAACCTAGTTTTTTATGTAATGCTGGATTTTTTATAATTGTATAATCTACCTTTGCTTTACCTGCAAACACATTATCAGTTACTGGTCTAACTTTAGCAATGAAGTTTGTATGTTATGTCTATATTTCTACAACTTTTCATGTGCTTAAATGTTTGCTTTAAATAAAAGAGATGCATGTTTTGAAACATAAATAATATTGTTGGTATTATGTGTATGGCTGCACAAAGCTGTAGTAAACTTGGCATTGCATTTCTTGTTTAAAAGCAGGGTTGGTAATTTTTTGAAAACTAGCATGACTTTGAAAGTAGCATTCCCTCAGTGCTCCGTCTGCACCGTCTACATGATTTTGTGTGCACTTTGCAGAACTGTGCGAGCTGAGATTATGCAAAGTGCCCAACGTTCTTTCTTGATCTGTGACGTGGATCTGTGCTGTCAGTCTGATGTCAATATCAGATCTTATACCAATATGGACATGTGAGGTGCAGTCAACTGAGACTGTAACATCTTCCCCGTTTATATCCAGTAGTCCCTGAAGTGTTGTTTTTGATGCACGTTGTCCTCCTTTAGAGGAAGGGAGATGTCGACGATAAACGGCCATGCAAAACAAGATAGGACGATACACAAACTTGGCCGCAAACTCAACAATCTTTCCACTTTTCCACCACATGCTGGATGATGAACATGTACAGGTACGCTAGATCCTCTGCTGAGTCATTTACCAAAAGCAGCACTTGAATCCAGCCCTGAGATAAGATACCATCTGGAAAGTAAGAGGCCCTGATAGTGTTTCTGGATGACATACAGCCCCTACTCTTTTCCATATGTTTACAGATGATCTCCTGCCGTCGTCTGCTAATGGGATACGTTATCTACTGGAACACTTTACTTGTGAAATGAAGAAGCATCTCCTTTGTGGTGAAAGTGATTGCGACACAAACGCTACCTTTCTCTCCTCTGCGTCTAGGAAAATGTTTATTTGTTTAACCTTTTTAGCCACAAAAGCATCCTCTGTGCTCGACATTGTGAAACATCTGACTGCGCTCGACATGTTAAACATCCGACATTATCCTATTAAGCTGGCTTTGTTTGGGCAGCATACAAAAAAAAGGGGGACCTGAAGGGGAGACTATATGGATGTCCCCGGGCCTCAGCACACGATGGGATAACGAAACAATGACCATGTTGTTTAGCCACTGTGGGAAGAGCCAGAGAGAGGAAGTAGCCAAAAAAATCAAGCAACAGATGCCCTGAGGTGTGTACCAGCGTGTTTTCACTAACAAACGCCACAGTTAAGCACTGAGAAGCATCACAGTGCAAACTTATTTATGGATTTTTACTGCTTTGGAGAAGTATCTGTGGTTATGATGCTCAGCTGGGAAATATCTAATAATGAGGCATGTGTTTACTTGCAGAAAAAAGAAAAGGAAACACATTGATGCAAACTGGTGAAACGGGCAACAAAGCTTTTTACCAAATGACAGACTTCAAGTCTCAAACGAAGCTGGTTGAATTTCTCCTTACATGGTGTTTCCATTTATTCACTCAGTGATTATTACTCCCTGCAGTGTGTTGCTGTGCTGACAGTTTGAATGTTTTTGCTTTCATTATAAAGAGTAATTGGAATATTGACTTTTCACTTCATGGTGGGGTGGTGGTATTTCTTCAGTGTGATTGCACTTTTCCATTTAAGCCCTGCAGTCGTGTGTTCCCCCACCACCCCCTCAAAACTGTGTCTCCTTGTTACCATCCCAAGGAGATGCCCTTCATAAATATGTATGCCTTACTGCCTACATTACAACACACAATCTACGTTCCACACCAGGTGTTTGGGAATATTCTTAGGAATCTAAACCCATACGTTTGGCTGCAGATAGCAAGATCTTCTTTCAAAAATTTCCTTTTTTCCAATGCTCGTAAAAAAAAGTGTCTCTTCCAGCACACGGTTTCACCAGCCTAGCACTCCTCTCTGGCTCGTTTGATCTTTGGTGACAAGTGAGGGCTTCTGCAGACGGGAGAAGAAGCAGGCAGCGTGGCGTGCGGAGAAGGTGGCTTTGATAGTTGAAATTAATGAGGCTGGATATGTTTGGCTCCGCTCATTATGCCTACACATAGACCCCCAGACCCTGGGGGCCCCGGAGCTCTGCTTCTCGTCTTCTTTTTTTGTGCCGTGATCTTTTCTGTCTCCTGATTTAGAGCCTCCTCCGCTCTTCTCTCCATCTCCCTTTTGCTACTTTTTTCCAGTCTGCATGTCTGTCTCTCTTTCTCTCTCCACCCACACCTCAAAAACCCCCGTCTCCCAAACACTCCTCTTTCGGCGGCGTGTGGAGGAGAGAGATAATACAATCAGCCATGCGTGGTGAGAACAATAAGTGTGTTGTGTCGGGTTGACACGAAGCAGACACCTCTTCAAAGCCACCTTAACATTCCACTTCAGCCTAACTGCATGCGGGTGAAAGTGTGCAGAGGGGCGAAGCGGCTGAGAAATGTCTCCACTCCTGCTGAAGGGAGCTATCAGGAGATATGTGTATTGTGTACACCTCTTCCTCCTATGCTTGATGCAGAGTCAATAAACGTGTACTCATAATTAAAAGTAAGAGGTGTTTTTCTGTGCGAGACAATAGCAGCCGACCTCACCCGGTGTGTGAGAGTGTGTGTTCCTGTGACTGTGTGTGTTGAGGGGTTGATGGGCTCGAGGTTGGTCCTGAGATAAGGGGAACATCTGTTAGTCTGTCTTTATCTCTGGCAGGGCTCCTGGCACACCGTGGTAAGAAGCCCCATCTAATCAGAGCAGACACAGAGCAATGGGGGGGAGGGGGTGGTGGAGGGGGTTAACATAGCTGCCAGCTCTGTGGCCCGTCCTGTCTCAGGCCTGGCACCGGGATGCACGCTCTCACACAAAACCACTGACACAGACGCGTGCATTAAGACACACTTTTTCACGGTTGCCATCTTTACACTTTGTCCCAATTTTGGCAACATCCTGTCGCTGCACATCACCTGTTTCTGTTTGGTTTCTTGGTTTCTCTTCTATTTTTTGCATGAAGGAAACTACACCATCATCTATTCAACAGCCCGCTTCATCAATCAATCAATCAATCAATCATTATTTGTATAGCGCCATATTCATAATAAGTGTTATCTCGAGACGCTTTACAATAAGAACATATGGGATAATATGCAGGAAGGATTTCTGCTTTGTGTTCCTCGCGTTACTGTTGTCCACACTTCCTTGCGGCTGAGGTGGAGGTCGGAGCAGGCCGTGCATGAATGAGGACGGCGGTGGTTGAGGGACGACACAGTAGAGGCTGGGCGTCGGGGATGTCGAGTTGTAATTCAGTTTTCATAATTACACCTGGAGCTGCCCCTTACTCTCATATATAGAGGGCAGTATTTAAGGGTATCTTAAAGTTAGGTTCTGTTTTTGTCTTTTTTCTTTTTTAACACCCAAATATTTACAGCTAATCTCCAACCAGCCGGCTTCTCTACCCTCTGGGCTCAACATTCTCATGCTGCAGATGTTTCACGTTTGCCTCGAGAAAACAAAAAAAAACAAACTCAGAGTTCTGGCAATTCTTTTCACCGCTGCTGCTATTTCATGCCCCTTTGTTTCAATGTGTTCCCATCAACTTTTAGCAGTCTTGACAATGTCAACTGCAGTCAGAAGTCAAGCTCACCTGTCGCGCCCACTTGACATGAATTGTCTGATATTGACTGTTAGGTCGTCGTGCTGTGTATCAAGATCGATTTAGGTCTTCTTCCATGTTGTTCTTTTTTATCTGGAGCGTTTGTTTTGCTCTGTTTGTGTGTGTGTGTGTGTGTGTGTGTGTGTATGTGTGTCTGTGTGTCTGTGTGTCAGGGTAACCAGCAGTGACACCAGCCTGCTAGGCTGTATGGATCTGGTCCTTAGGAGGTCTAATGAATCTGGGTGGGCCTTGTCACTGCGCGTCTGCACGCATCGCCCTGCCGATCATGAAAGCCGACAGGTTTATGCAGCTGTGGGGACTCCCTGGGGGAAAGGGATGCTGCTCGAGCACGCACCCAGGGACACACACAAGCACACACACCTTTCCTATCTGCACAGTCAGACACAGGCATATTCCTGCAAAGTTCTGGTCGAGGAGGCATGCATCAGACCCCTCGTTGGTGCTCAGTTAGCAAGTCAACATGTTCTGGTGGAAGAGAGCAGCCAGAGGGCTTGGTGGTAGTTTTCAGACAGATACATACAGGGATGAACTCGTATGAGATATGCATGCATATTCTTATCTACCATGTAAACCACATTTTAGAAACAAAATTTTATTAACCCATTTACTTTTGGAACAGTTGTTTTGGCTGGGCGTCTTTGAAGACAATCACCCCTGCAACACACACACACACACACACACACACACACACACACACACACAGTGCAGTCACTTTGTATTCTCCAACACTCGGGCATTCATTTTCATTTTAATAACTATGAAGAAAAATATTGGCACCAGGAGATACCATCTTCCATTTGCTGTAACTGTGAGTCAAAGATTATTATTTTCCCTCTCATCTCCGTAATGAAAATTTATTCCAACTGGAGGGGCTTGTATTTATGGGAATTAATTCACATGTGAACGGGCAGTGATGATAGAAACACAAGCTGACATTTGTATTACGTACCGTGCATAGCTGGGCGAGGGATAATAGGAAATGAATCGTCTACGTTTTCACAAGGCTGTGAACTAAAGCTGTTTGTTTTTTGCTTTAGGTTTCTTTTTTTATTAACTTGAATGTACCGTTTATTTTCTTCATTTTTTTTCAATCATCAAACTGACCACATCTAGACTGACTTGTCAGCTGGGAAATGGAAAATGACTTGGTTTCCTATCCCAGAAAATGTCAGAAGTAGTTCAGCATGCAGAATGTCTCCCACCTGTAGAATACATCTTTCCAGACACCGGGTAACACATTTCCTAATATGGCCTTCTGATTCACTCTCCTTATTTTCAGGTCAAAAGGCGCACACCGAACCCCCCATAATGACTTAATCAATGCAATTTTCTTTTTTTAATCCTAAACATGTCAACTCACGGGGGGGGGGGGGGGGGGGGACCTTTGACTTGCCCCCCCAGAGACCTGCTGCTGCCTTTGTTATGCTGAGTCTTAACATGTGTCACTTTCACTGCTGCGCCTGTTTCCCCGGCCTGTTTAGATAAATGCCAGTTTGAAGGCCCGCTTGTCAGGAGAAATTATGGCATCACATCTCATGTTGGAGAAAAGCCAGAAGTCTTCTTGTTTACACACATGTCATTTAAAGCTGGACTTTAAAAGACCGCCACTCTTTTGCCATGAGCAAACACTCAGAGGGTTTAAGAGATTGAGGTGAGCTGAAACTCTTCCTGTGACTCCGGGGTGAGGGGGAGGAAGTTAACAGGGGAGGGAGGGTATGGCAACCTTGTCAGAGCTAAATAGGCTTGTGCATGTTTCTGGTTTGTGTCCATATGACAGTGTCTGCCTTTACAAAGAGTGTGTTGGTGTGTCTTAACGTCACTGCATGACCTCTGGTAGAGGGGCCTCAAAGTTTTATGCGTGATGAAGATCTTATAGTAAGAAAGTTCAAATCTGTATAAGCAGACCATTTTGACTCCAAAGTTGGCAAATATTTAGACTTTGTTGTGATTCTCTGAGTGTCATGTAGGCTCACAAGGCTCTCTGAAACTCTGCAAAATACACACAAAGCTTTCAAGAATCCTCCTAAGACCACCTGCAGAAATAGTAGACCCTCAGACTAACTACTCAGGCTGTCTAGCATGTGTCACTTAAAGGATGTTGGCGCAGGTTGATGAATGGATCCAACAATGCAGGACATTTCTTCTAGACTTTACCATTTATCTATTTACAGAAACAGTTTCTATAAATGAAGAATCCAGGGGGGAACCCTTAGGGCCTTCTAGGCCTCCAGAGAAGGTCAAACATATCAGCATTTTTTTATCTCTTTATTTAATAATTATCTTTAAAAAACCTACAGATTGTTGGTCATAAAAGCCGACAGGTTCGCGACCAATGGAAAGCAGCGGTGGTCTAGTCAAATTCTGTTATATATTATTATTGTTTGATTGTTTGATTTTTATTAGTATCATTACAAATTTAAAAATTCTGGTACCGTGACAACCCTAACCTGCATTTGAACTTTCCCTTGTTTTCATGTTCAGACACAAATAAGATCTTTCATTGGGCCGACTTTTTAAGAGCCTCCTAAGCTGTTGTTTCAGACGTACCCCTCCCATCAGCTTTACCATGCAGGTCTACTGGAAACACAGTAATGCAGCCACAAGGGCCAAGCCTCGGCACTTTGAAACCTTCCAAGCTCATACCTCTGGAGGTATGCAGGCATGGAGGAGATAAGGCTAAGCCTCTACCTCTCTTTCTCCCCTCCCTTACCCTCACTTTCTCTACTCCCTTACCTTTTCCTTTGCAGGGAGCAGAAGCAGGGAGGGGGTTGAGATATTGAACGTTCAGATGTCCTATTGTGAGTCTTTGATGTGCCTCCTCATAAAGTTAGAGTAGGGAGATCTATCAGTGTTTGCACTGTGTGTGCATTGACTCTATAACAACCTTGAAGCAGAGGCTGAAAAACAACTGTAGTGGATGGTTGAGTCCCGCAGAGCCTCTGAACCTGCTCTCACTCAAATGATCAAAAGGGTTCAAGAAGTATGATTCCTTAAAGTACCGGTGTACTCAGTGACATCAACGTTTCAACAAACAATAACGTTTCAAGAAGAAATTCAACTTAAATATTTTTGCAGACACAGCCTCAACAAGCTCGTGTCAGATGGTGTTCTTTAGCACAAGCTGTTGCTTTCACCTCCTCCATGTTGTTTCTATGGGAACCCAGGTTTTCTTGATGGATCAAGGTATTTTTAACTGCTGAGTGAAGTGCTTGGCCTCTGGTAGCTGTCATGGTGGTAGATTGTAGCCATCAGCCACTCCTGCTCTCAGCAGATTTGGTGTTCCCTGTTGAGTTGGCTCCAACAGTTAGTTTAGGACTCAAATGACTTACTGAGAATTGCTTCCAAATATTTTTTCCCTGCCATCAATGTGTCTTTACCAGTCTCTTTCACTTTTAACTGATCAACTGCTTTGTCCACAGTTTGTGCCACTGTGGTGCCACACATTGAGGTCACCCTGTGCATTCTCTATTCAGCTGAGCACAGCGGGGAGTCCTGCATTTACCTCAATATGTTAGCTCCTTGCAGGGTGCTAAGCGCAGGAGTAGGAAGGTACCCACCCACCACGATCCAAACTCTAAAGGAGCCACCCCTCCTTTCCCACTACACTCCTCATAGCCCCTGGCAAGGAGAGAAGCAGAGGGAGGGAAGGCCTTTTGAGAGTTTTAGCGTCTTCCTTCCTTGAACAGGCAGCAGAAACTAGGCCATCACTAAGGAGCTACATCATCTGTACTTTTCAGGAAAGATCTTACCAGTTTACTTTCCTTACCTACTCCTTATGGCTTCGTCAGCCAAAATGAAAAATAAGGCAAAATTCAGGGCATCTCACAGAAACAGTATGTACTGGTTTGGAAAACATTGGTAATGATGTTGGTAAAGATCAGCTCAGTCTGAGCAAAATTGTGTACATAGTCTGAAATTCAGGCCTGGACCTGTGGATTATTTAGGGTTGTTCCTATCATTTGATGTGCATGTCTCAATGGTCTCTAATGACTGGAACATTTCCCACCACAGTTTCTCATCATAACTTGTTTATATGTTCTCATTGCATAGCCAGCAGCCAAATCTCAAAGAACTGTAGTGTCTTTAATCTGCTCTGACATGCTGAACAAAACAAAGGGTCATGCTTTCATACTTTCAGATTCACAGAGACACACAAAGTGTAGAAACACCGACATATTGTGATGTTCAACAGACACATGCATGAGGTATTGGATTACCACAGATACAAGTTGAACATATGTATGTATCCTCTGACCTATCTGTAACCATATCATACAGCATGTATACATTCTATATCCGATATAATGTGAGGCAGCTTCATTTCATCACATACTTGGAATTTGTGTTCACATGATTTTCACCTCAGTGATTGCATACTGCCATACAATTTCCAGTGACACAATGTGCACTCATCACAAAGGTGCATCCATGCAATTTTTACCCAAACAATTTCTACCTGTCCATGCGCACACGCAGGCAAAATGTACACAGGTAGCAAAGTTCTGCACCCACACACACACATACATACACGCACCTGACACATCAAGCAGTAGGTGCACGCTCTCTCCCAGTCCAGAGTGGCTTCATAGCCTGTGATTTAATGGTCATTTTGTTGGCTGCAATAGCATCCTTTCCCATCCCCTGGTGCCCAGTGGTGAAATAACAGGCTCTGGGCTCATCCACAAAACCCAAAGGACCACACTTGAATCATTGCTACAATTTGAGCTATCAAATCATAATGGAAGGATGAGATTGCCTTTCTTTTTCACGGTGCGTTAGTGTGTATGTGGGGCCGAATGTGAACATGGCGAGGAGCTAAGCAGGTTTATATTCTCTGGGCCTGTAGGCTTGTGTTAATGTGTTTAGATAGCTCACAGAAGGAAGTTTTTTCCTCTGTTGTTTTTGTAGTTTTTTGCAGGTCAGAGCTTTCCGTCTCAATTAGTAGAATCTGCAAGCAGTTATATTGTAAGCTGTGGACTTGTTTCTATATCAGCATCCCACTCAGTTATCTTGGGCGAACAGCTTTTCTTTAATTCTGCTATCCGTTACCTCAACATTTATAACATGTTGTGTAATGATCGCATCTACTGTTTTTTTAAATACTATTTGTTCATGTTGGTTATCATGGTAACTAAAGGTTGACGTATTGATGCAACCCAAGCGGCAGCCTCCGGTTTTGAAACATTAAAAAATCCTGCAGTTCGTCGAGTGTCCACTTGAGGCTGGCTCCAGGAACACAAAAAGTCACATACACACAACAGGCAAAAAAGGCGTTTTTACAGCATGAATAAACATGCTTACAGCCTGGTACAAAAAAACAAATAGGTCTGATCAGTTATTGCCATCACATTGTCAACCCGCATTGCTGACATGATTGACAGGTGGGCGTGATGTAACGGTTCATCAAGAGGTTTAAAACCCGCCTCAGCTCCAGCTCTTAGCCTGTCGTTAGGTTGACTGAAAGTTAGACTGAGACAGGATTTCCAGCATGGTGGCTGCTGATGAGCATCCGGAGCCCCCTGCAGGAACAGATGGATTGCATGTCGGGACTACACGCTGCTTTAAGTACGTCTGCAGCGACCTGTGAATAATGTCATATCTTCCCTGCGTACAAGGTGCAGTGTTTCCAGTCTTGTTTATAACTCTACTAACTCGTAGAAACCCTCACAGATCTCTACAGTTGGTTCATTTTAAATGTGAAATTGTATTGACACATCATTGGTCAGGCTGATTAAGGCTTCAATGATACATTAAGTGACGGTCGCTGTGAACGTTCCCGTCAATACGGCAGATAAGATGACAGTTCAATAATGCAAAGCCAGCCGTGGACAAATCTAATGATCTATAGCCATGCACTACACGTCGAGATACTGTAGTATCACTAATATGAACTTTATAATGAAAGGTGCAGAGATTTCCGCTGTTATTGGTTTTGGAACCAGTGACATTTTCCTTGGTTTTGGCTCTTGTTGGGATTATTGAACTCAGAGCATCCTGCAAGACGTTTATTGTAGAATTAATTGTACAGTTCTGTTAAAAGGTTACATATTAAGATAAATTACACTTACCTTGTGATGGAGTACATTTGGAAAAGTATTGTTTAAGACGTCTGCACTCACAAACTGGAGGTATTATGACATTTTGATTCCACTGCAGTTATCTCTGCAATTATTTGGAAGAACCATTTTCATTCTGTCTGTTTTGGCATATGCAAGGTCGAATATCATTATTTTGAATACTGCCAAAGAAGTTGGACGTTGTGCTGCCTGTTGTCTTTGATGTGACATTCAGTGTTATCAGAAAAAGTCCTACAGTCAAGCAAGTATGACCTACTGAGTCATACAGTTTAACGCTCCACATTCAAATGCCAAATTCATTTCCTATGACATCACATCGTGCAAACTACCATGACCGCTTGTGTCTGGCTGCCCTGATTTTTATGTGTCCAATTTCTTTGTCTAAGTTCAGCTCTGACATTGGAACTGGCTTGACGCCACCTCATTCTTATGTGTGCACATAGCTCGTTCTTCAACCACCTGCCCGGTATTATGGTTTCACTTTGTTATGTCATTTTTCTCTGATGAGTTGAAATCACACGACGAGTGACAAGATATCAGCAGAGCATAAAAAGGACGGGACAAAAGAGAAAAGGGCAGAAAGCAGTGGATGATTGCCCTCAGCCTCAACCCACAGACACTGTTATTACATGGCTGCTGCTGCCACCACAAGAGCAGTGAGGTCAATTTTTCCTCTGTGAATGGAATGTAATTTACCCTCAGCTTTGTAAAGGCGAGCCATGGTCAAGGCGGTCGGCGCTCTCTCTCTCTTCTTCTTGGGCTAATGATTGTCTTTGACAGAGGAATGGGCCGCCGTGCTTTTCGCCACAATCCTTATTCCTCCTTCGCATTGATCTCGCCGTCTATTTTCACACAGTAATGGATGGCATTGTCCCTCCCTCGCCACTGTTAGTACAAATAATTACGAATCAATATGTACTCAAGGTCCCACATCAGAATATAATTTTAACACATGATTTATTTCCACCAATGCTTCGCAGTCCCTCCCAAGTGCACGAGTCAATGATAGGCCGTTCTGGGACCGACTCCTTTACCGCCCTGTGCGATCAATCGCCGCAATCAGCTAAAGACTCTCAATTGTAGCTGCTGAATGAAAGTAAGTACAGTCTTTGTGAAGCTTCAATAGCCCCTGCTATATGTGGCTTTTCTTTACACCAAGGTTACCATCGCTGACAGCTAACATTAGACCCATTTAGGTTCAACTCTGAGGCATGACAGGTCTTTACAGCTGTATGTGGCCATGGTGAATTATTATTGATTCAAATAGTGCAATGTATATGATTGATAGCAATGACTCTGAGCTCATAACAGCTAAGCTCAAACTCCAGGCAAAGTCTTTAAAAGATTCTACAAACCTTTTGAACAGCTTTCAGGGTGTAACATTGCAATTTGATGTTGTCAAATATAGATTCTAATCATGACTTGGAGACGTGTTCATATCAAACTCATCCTTCTGCAGGAGCTAGCACACTGATCTCTAAACTTTCTGGACCTGTCAGGACTGATGCAATGTCATACGTCAAAAATATGCTCTGTGGTAAATAAAAAACGTCTGATTCAAGGTTTGGTCATCAAGATTATCTACCCAAATGATCAACAGTTTTATGATTTTCAAGCATAAATGTAAATCACCAGAGTAAAAAAGCCACTGTTCATTTTTAATTACCAACACAATAGTACCATGTTTACTATATTAGCTAGAGTATTCAGACATTTTTGCATCAGAAAAGCTTCCTGTGTGACACAGTGACAATACTTTCATCACTTTAAAGGTCTGTTAACTCACTTATCCTTTGAGCCTTTAGGAAGAGCAGACGTCAGAGATACCGTGATATAAGGAGGTCTAAAGGTTAAGCTTATACAAACCACAGTCCTAATGTCAGGCATGTAACCAAACACCCGTTCAAAAACCCATTGTCTTGGAGACCAGGGAACCAGAAGTGCAAAAATGCTAGCTAATTTCCAGCTGTGGGGACTCATTCCTGCAGCACTCTGTTGGCGTTGATGGCTTTAATTGTAAGACCAAAAAGCGCGGTCAGCAAGTGTTGATGTTTTGATCGTGGAGTAACTTCAGCCTCTCCGGGGTACAATCCAGCCGACACACTCAGCAAGAGGTGCAGACAACAGAACAACTATATGAACTCAATCTCAACTACAAACATCCCCTAAGGGCAGAACCACACAATGACATACACACAGTGGACATCCACTCAGAGCGAAGACTTTCTGTGTTGTAGACAGAGCGGGCACTGTTTCCTGGGGTAACTGAGGGGCTTCTGGGACCACTGTCAAAGATACAAACAATGTGTGAATGTGACTGTGTGTGTGTGTGTGTGTGCATTTTAGTGTGTGTTTTAGCTGAACGTGGGACAACCAGCTGGCAGGGGTCAAGTCAGGTCCTGGACGTGCATCCTGTGCCAGACACACACCTACAAACCCTTTCACACAGAGACAATAAATGCATCCTTACACATTTCCTCTTGTAAGAAAGAGTGTGATGCTCCCTCGTTTCTGCAGGAATACAGGCTTTGATTCTTAGCAGATGACACAGAAATATGGCAGCATCCAACAGATGGAGGTCACACACTCTAAGAAGTCATTTTGTGGAATAGATTTTAGAATGAACATGCTCACACACACATATGGCTGAGCTTTCGCAAGTGTCAAAGTGTCTCGTCAGCAGAGGAGGATGAGCGGTTTTGGGATTCTCTTTGATGGCAATTCCACCCCCCCACCCCCCATCCCCTCTCCCCCGCTGAGACATCAAATCATCCCCCCGTCTTCACTATCACACATTTTTCCTTTCAAAAAGAATCTCTGCTTCCATTCTGGGTATAGTGATGAGACAGTTTGGCTATAAGAAACACAGAAGCCATTTTTCATCTTTTTGGATGTAATGGCAAAGAGAAGGTCAGCGTTTCCGTCGTCACCCGGGGCAGTGCTAGTCTGTCTTTCATTGGCCCAAACAGACACAGTTACACTCACAGACAGAAAAGATCACAGTCTTGGCAAGGAAAAAGAGACAGTAATGGTGTAAGACCATGAAAAACTACGGGCCTACACTCTGTAGCCTCTAACATTTTCAGTGAGAAATGATCAAACCGGCAAACCAGTGGTTGGCATCATAGATTATTTTTATGTACATTAAACTCTAATTAGCTTTGTAGCCAATGGACCTCTATAGAGCAAACCGTAAGCATATTTTTAAAATATTTTTTGTACCTTTCATTAGAACTAGTTGGTTAAGTTTGTCTGCCTTCAGAAAATGTTACCTACCTTACCACTTGTTGTACGGCCAAACTATTAGCTCTGAATTTCCAGTACTGGCACTGATGGTCTTACTATGGAGTCAGCAAGTAAGTCAAAAGATCACGTTTATGTAGAAACAGTACTTGGATAAGTTGAAAAACCCCAACATGGAGTGGATTGTAACGAGAACCCTAGGGTTGTCATTTTTGGACAAATACTCTTATAATTAGGGTGGAAGTCCAGCATTGGTTGAGCAGCTTACAGTGTAGTGAAGCTAGATGAAAACCCAGTGCATATCATGCAGATGCTAAAGGCGACCAAATTGGCTCCAAATTGGCTCACGACTTAACTATGGATAGTAAATCAGAACAACCTGTTTTAGTGCATGTTTCAGTTTTCCCCTTATTTTCTCTCAAGGTGACATTAAATCACAGTTATCACAAATCCTCTCCACCACGCCACCTCTTCATTACTGAGTGACCTCTCACAGAGATGGCCCTAATTAAAAGTGGCCTCCGTCAGCTTTCCCGGTTGGATGGCACCTCGGCTTTCACTCCACACCTGACAATCCAAAACCACGGCTTCTTGTTCTAAAGCTGTCACCTGAACAGTATTCAGCTAATGAACACTGCAGAGTAGCATGGGGGAGGGGGGGGGGGGGGTGCAGTTCACTTATCTGCTTCACATTATTTCTGCTTTTAAATTCACTTCATTCGAATAAGTCATGATGCACCTTCCGGGCGGTGGCTTTGTACCTTGACGAAGGGGGCAGATTTAAATAACTCAAAGCGCCTTCGCTCAGACCTAATCCCCAACCCGACTCTAATCAACCCCGTTGTTCCCTTCTTCACTTCTTAACATTTTCCTTGTGATGGAGTCGAGCAAGGCCAGATAGAGGCATTTAAATGCAAGTGCTGGCAGGCTAATCTCTGCAAATCCACCCTCTGTTGCTTTCATTACTACGCTGAGGTGTGCATTGTTTTCTTTTCTTTCAGGTCACTCCCTTTCGATACTACAAGTCAAACGGTGATTTCTCACAATGTGAAAGACTACAATTTGCTTCAGTTTGAGCACCACAATGTCTTAAATGGCTATGAAACCACCGCAGGCGGTAAGGTATAGGATAGGGATCTTACTTTATTATGTATCAAACTAAGGACAAGCTCTGACAGGCCAAGTCGATAAAGACATGAAATGTTCATCGGGCTACAGAGCTATATAATAATCTCCCCTCACTTTTCCTCCAATCGAGGCATTTACCTCATTATTTATCCATTTATTGGAAATGTTACCCAGATCCCAAGGAGATAAGTGAGATCATTTCTCCTGGCAAGGATATGATATGATTCCCCCCCCACACACCCCTCATTCTTTGGAGCTTGAGCCCTGAAGCGGAACGACACAAGAAAATACAGCTTTTTAACTTGATTTGAGCGCCCAAAGCTTCAGCGACATTCACTAAGGATAAACATCTTTGGGGAGGAATCAGCTGCATACCTAGCAGCCTCAGTGTTTCACCACAGGGGGAAAAAGCAATAAAAGTGGTGCAGAGATAAGATGTGCTGATGGAGCACACGGTTTTGGCATCAATGATGCCTTCAGTGTTTTTGTTTTATATATTGCATACCATCTTTTATAGCTCTTTTTTTTGGGGGGGGGGGGGGGCTTTGTGGACATAATGTTTCTACTTTGTATATTTATGGTTGCACATGTGCAAGAAAGCCTTTCATTCGATGTGTCTGTAGATTACTGTGGCAGTATCTGAGTTTATTTCTTGTCATCTTGCAGAGTAGGTACACACAGGTTTTTATTTTATTGTCAAAGTAATCAGCATCTATTATGAGTCAACCCCTGAGTCTCCTCAGACAATGCATGCTTTACATCACCACTGAGGGCTCATCATCTTTCCAACTTTCTCTCAGATCTTGTGCCTCCCCCTCCCACTTCTACTTTGGACTCTTGGAGCAGATTCAACAAGGGTTGGGTGGGGGCGACTTCAGAGCAAAGACATCTTTCTCACAGGGCTTTTTCCACATCCAGTGAACATATCCATTGTTAGAGAGCTAAATCCACCAACTTTTCCTCCTCTTGCTCTCCAGCCTTTGAAGCTTCGCACTGGCCATTCATGTCCATCCATCTTTCGGTATACGCGACATGGTTAATGACACAGATGCTTCAACAGTTGGAAGGCCGGAACATCTGTCTAGCATTCCTGTTGAAACCCGCGTAACCTCAGCTCAGTGTGCATCAGGAACTGATTAGAAGAAGGTGAGGAGGTGAAAGTAGCAGGTTCTTAAAGCTGGTGCCAACTTTATTAAACCTGCCTCAGTTCCACTTTTTAAAGACTTTCCTTTGAAAAATGTTTATTTATGGAACTCAATGTGCAGCCACAGTGCCACATTCAAAAATAACTTGCCCTTCTACAGTACAGCTGTTTCCGACAGATGGTGTGCAAGTAAAAGTAAAAGACAAACACGGTAATAAAATGAAAAGAAAATATGTTGAACTCAAAGGCGACAACAACCAAATCATGTCCTTCAGACGGATTTTAGCCCTGGCATACCCCGTTTTTTTCTGAAGGAACACTTCAACAGCAGTATGTATCCTCATACAATGACCTAAAAGTAGTGATACATAGTTTTCCATGTGTTAAGCTAAAACTGTTAAATGTGTTCTCTTTCTCAGGTCATCAGATATGTGCACTCCATATTAAAATGACTGTTTTTTTAAGCAGAGATTAACATGTTTACAGCCTGGTTTGATTTTTGGTCTGATTAGTTATTGTCTTTTTGGGCACACACTGTACGGGGGGTGAGTTTTTCTAAACTCATGGTTTCCGCCACAGATGGCTTCCAAAGCCGCCGTGCAGTAAGCAACGGGTGACGTCATTCAGTCTTCTTCCATTTGTATTTACAGTCTATGGGTGCATCCCAGTGCGTCTTGTATAGCACGTTCTCATTGATTGAAGCGAGGCAAACACAGATTCCTGTTAGATAACATAAAGCAGTCTGCCATAAGATCATCATTCACTTATTTTCTATGACTAATGAAAAGCTGACTTTCAGCTTTGGTAGCGCATTATTATTTTACTCAACGTATGCACTTATAGATGTAAAATTGTTAGCGTCTAAAAAAATCTGAAATAATTCTGGTAACTTCCATAAATGTTTTACCTTCCCTCTGACCTGATACCAGTTTGCATGACGTGTTTTATGAGCCCTGACTCATGTTTGTGTAACAGGACATGTTTGAATAGACATTTTCTAACAATAGGGTTCAATCAAAGGTTACCACTCAAACTTGTGACTGACACAATATTGAATCATCAGCTAAATGCATGGACTCTCGACCTGTTCTACAGAAATAGACAAGCTAATGGAAAGTGTATGAAGCAGCAGGAGACCAACCTCTCAGTGGTCTCCTTTTATGTGGGACCTCCCTCGACAATATCTCCCCCAGCTCTTAAGACCCCCCTCCCCTCTCTCTTAACCCTCAGCATACAAAGAAGAGGCCGAGTTGGCCTGGGTAATTGGGATAATAATTATTTCTGCATTTAGTGCCAGCTGGGTGCCTGAGAAGGTCAGGGAACAGCATGAGGACAGGCTTATCTCCATGTTGGTGCTGGCTTCCATATGGCAGCAGACAATAGGAAAGGGCCTTGGCCCCGGACACAGCAGCATGGCACAGGACAGCTCCCACAGACAAAACACAACAACACACTGAGGCAGCACAGACCACAGTGGGTCTCAGAACCGCCACACAGGCTGGCCCGGCTGAGTGACTGGCTGCACAGTGGTGGACTGACAATAAAGGACAGTGGTGGAGGGATGGGAAAGAGGCAGAGGTAGAGGGAATGAAATAACAGCAGCAGAAAGAGTTATAGCACAGAGCTGTTTCCAGTGAAAAGTGGAAAGTGAAAATCATGAACTTGTTGCTTTAAATCCTTGTCTCATTCGGGCACAAATAGCTCTGTTCGGTCCTCAATGGAAACAATGAGAAAGGCTTTCGTAATTTATGAAGAGGACTTTGACCCATCTATTGAAACTCTACCTTCATGGGTTAGCCAGATAAAGGCTTAAGGCTTGATGAAAAGATGTGAACAGTGTGAGGTTAAATAGCCTCCTTTCTTTTCTACCATTTCTTTGGCTCCTTATTCAAACGCCCCTTTCGACCTCACCGTTCACTGGGTTACCATGGCACCGAAACCCCGTAGCAACTCGGACGGAGCTTCATAAATCAGATTTTTACTGTGTAGCACTCCTTTTAATCTCTATCCTCTGACGGCTTTATTTGATTCCTTCTCTTTGGAGGGCTTTCAGTGGTCAGTCCATCGTGAAAAGAATTCAGGGAGGGGGTGTTTGTGTGTGTGTATGTGTGCGTTTGTATGCATGTGCACAGGCGTGAGAAAAGGTCTTTAGAAAAACAATGTTGTCCAAGACTCCTTTGAACCCCCAGCATGAATTTATTTCACTTTCAGTTCCCAAGTTTTTCCCTTCCCTGTGCAGTGACTTTGAGATAGAGCCATAGTGAGACTCATCATTTTTAATGGTGAGTTGTTAATCCCCTACCGGGTTGCTATCATACCTCACTTTCATGTCCAAATGAGGAGGGGAGAACATTTTTTCCCTTCCCTTTTCTCATGCTTTTTCTTCTTGAATCTAACTTAATTGAAATTAAAAAAGCCGCTTGGCAGTGTCCAGCAGATCCATTACTTATTCACAAAGTGACTTTTCTTTCTGTGCGAGCCTAATCGGAGCTACACAGGAATAAAAATGTGAGCGAACAACCCCGTCTGGGTTGGATGGTCCTCCGGTTCAATGGCCATTTTAGTAACTGTCCCATTGATCTGCAAGTAAATGGATGACATGGCTCTGTAAAATCAGGGACCCATCTCAGACATTGTAAGCTGTGATCAATGAGGAGATGGCCATGTGTAATCAAATGCCCAGGTAGGCTTCATAGCATGCTTGTTTTAGCATGAAAGAGATAAAAGCTTTTCAGGTTGTACAAATGGATTCTGTTTGGGGCAATCACAGCCCGAAGAAGCACAAGTCAGATTCCTCTTATCTCTTCACGAGTAAGTTCACCCAGAGCTGTGAGCCATAAAGAGTCAGCCAACAAGCCAATGGCAGAGGAACTGATACCAAAGGTTTCTGCTTTCACCTGCAGACGATAGACAGTAGACCTGAATGGGACAACAAATTATTAACGAAACAGGAAAATCACAAACCTGGTATGACATTACATTATTTGCACCTTTTTGTCCAGATCAACCGTGTTAAGTCATTGCTTTAGGGAGCTACAGAGCATCCTATGGTAAGTTCAGAGTCCAAAAAAGTCCTAAAATCTTAAGCCCAATGGGCAGAGAGAGACGGTTATCTCTCAGTGATCTTGTCCTGCACATGTGTAAGTAATGTTTTCTTGCTAAAATATTTATCTTCAGGGTGGAAAATTAATTTAAAAAAGGCTGTGAGTTGCTTCATCTGACACCTTCCCCTCAGCAAATAACTATAATGAAAATATTAACCTGCTTGCTAGTGGTCTTGTTTTGCTTTTGTAGGTCATATTGAGACATCAATATTAATTTTGCAGCGGCTTTATCGTTTGACATCGGTTCCATCTGCCATTTTCTGTGCAGATATTTTCTTCTTGAATCACCTAATGCGAACAAACTGCTCTGGCTACGGGAATAATATCATGTTTTCTGTCTGCCTGAACGCATTAGATAGAATGTACAGATATTGAATGTCATTGGTGATCTTGTAAACTTTGTGGTGTAATCCTTACAAGACCAGTTATCCACATCCACATGCTGTACGTCAGAGTGAGAGGAGTGAGAGTCTGTATATGGTCACGGCCATGACTGTGACAGGCCCGTACTCTTCTTTGTGCACCTCTCTCTTTTGTTCTCTCTCTCTCTCTCTCTCTCTCTCTCTCGTTCCGTCCGTCTGCGCTGCAGACTAAAGGTCGAGTTCATTATCAGAGATTTTCCTCTTGAAGAGACACGGCGATCGCGCATGTTCCCAGCTCATACAACTCCCAATGCTGTCACATAA
Source organism: Labrus mixtus (assembly GCF_963584025.1). NCBI lineage: Eukaryota > Metazoa > Chordata > Actinopteri > Labriformes > Labridae > Labrus > Labrus mixtus. The sequence continues at coordinate 4,394,280 of NC_083630.1, forward strand.
TCTTGCCCACTTACAACCATAGACACGGGGACCTGACTGGTCTGGAGTGGTCCTGCCTCGTGTACCTTTTTCCCATTCAACACAGGAAATTAATCTGAAAATGCCTACAGAGAAATGGCCATTTCAGGCCATTAGCACTTGTCGTGCACCGCCACCATTACTGAAATAACCCGAGTAAGGGAGTGTATGGACTTACTGGAGCAATAGCCAGTTCATGCTACATAAGTTTGGGGAATCACCCACTTGGGGGAATATTTTAATAGCCTTGTGCAAATATGGACGTAGGCTAAGGAAAACTATCCAAAGCTGCCAGAATAAATGGAACGAGCAGGTTTCACTTCTTAAACAGCCTGAAGAAATATTACTATGAGCATAGGAACCATATTAGAGCAGAAAAACTTCATCTGCCTCTCATAAGATGAATTCAAGGTGGACCACACACACACAAAAGCACATAAACATGCACATATTAAAGCTGCAGGAGAGGAATGAAATAAATCCATGTAACAGTTTTATGGCTTATCTTTATTGGTTGTGATTGAATTTTAAGGATTTTCCTCTATTGACTCCTGAGTAAACGTTGACATTTTGGCTATCCATCAACACAAATCTGCCACTGACGGGTGTCAGTGAGCTGTTTTGAGTTTTTATCGTTAAGCCAATGAATTCCTGGTAGCATGCAGATACCACGTTCTTCCAGTCACTATAAAATGTTCTAATCGCCGATCTAAATGCAGAAATATAAACTGTAAAAGCGCCTGTTAGCGAAGTTAAGGCGATTTTTAAAAGCTAAATAGATTTTTTTTTTCTTCTGCTTCCATTTTTGGCATGGCCAGCACACCCTGCTTTGGAGATTGGCATTCTATGAACGTCAGCCAATTGGCAACCACTGTTTACTGCTACCAGATGCTTTTCGCTTATTGAAGTTGTTGCCTCTCTTTTACACATCAATCCACTTTCTCTCTCTCTTTTCTCCCCTCTCATTAATCTTTACAAGAACTCGGCGTATTGCACAAGTTGAGCTTTGCCATATTAACCCGCCTTTGAGGCCTCTTAAAGCTATTTCTGATAACGGCTTGGTTTTGATTAGACTACGACAGATGCCACTTGTTGAGCTTCTTTCTTTGTCGTCCTTTGAACGTCTCCTGATGGTGACGTGTTGGTGCAGACAGCTGACGGCCCCTCGTGGGGAAGGTTTCCATCTCGAGACATGTTGAAGATGTTCTTTTCACGTCTCTTTCATGTTGTCTTTCCCAGTTCACCCAGCGGTGTCCTTCAGACACTTCAGAAGTCTAAAAGCCTGCTCCCTTTCACGTCCTCGTCTACAGAAAATCACCTTGCCAACACAGAAAGAGAAGAGGCGTGTGACTGTTTAAAGGTCATAATGGTCTTTAATCTGCATCTGTGATGATTTATCAGCCTCTTGCACAGACTTTAACACATGAAATAGAAACTATTACCTATCACCGGCTCATCACTCACTTCTTACAGTTTTTTGACGAAAAAAAGATTGCAGGTGGTGGTGGGGGGGGGGATCAAATTAAAGCACTTTTACTCATTCAGGGGGACCCATGACTTTGTCCTTTTCATTCTACAAAAGAGCACATGTGTTGTTTTTCATAATGGACCCCCCTGCTGTGTGGGGATTTAGGTCTTTAGCAGTCAAAAACAATAACCCATTACAAAGATGTCAAATAAATAGGCTAGCTATAGCTAGCTATCAAGATTACACATTTATTAATATTAAATCATCACAGAAATATAACGTGTCAAAAAAATGACGACTAACTACTTCCACTCTGATGTCATACATCACTGATCATGAAAGTGTCCAGAGCAGCGCTGCATGTAAACTTGATAGAAACACATGCAGGGAAAATATTTCATATGCTTTTGATTTTTATTATTTCCTCCATCTGAGACATCAACACCATTCAGTCTGACCTCGATCGCTCCTCCTGTCCCATCAATACAACTATTGATGTGTAATCTTTACAGTTTAATATACATCTACTACTAAATGTAACTTTTGAGACTCAGGAAACATTGATGAAGAGGGTGAGAGGCAAATTGAAAGAGGGGCGAGCAAGATGCCTTGTGCAGAACACAGGGGTACTGAGTGTTTGTGTGTGTGTGTGTGTGTGTGTGTGTGTGTGTGTGTGTGTGTGTAGGGGGGGGGGTCAGTTTACAGTAAATTGTTAATTAACTCTTGGTGACACTCACTTCTCAGTTACAAACTGTGAAATATAACTTTGTATATATATATATGTGTGTGTGTGTGTGTGTGTGTGTGTGTGTGTGTGTGTGTGTGTGTGTGTGTGTGTGTGTGTGTTTTTGTGTTTTGTCATACCTGGAGGATATGAGTTAACTCAGCAGGTTGAGCGTTGCATTACCAAAGACCTCTATTGTTCTTCACTCTGTTGAGAGTTCTCCAAACACTGGGCTGTAATTAAAGGTCTCGCTGCTACTTAATGCTTTTGTTCCCATGCCCCCACCTCAAGCTGGGGGGTTAAGGATAATGAGCATTTTGTGTGTGTGTGTGTGTATGTGCACATATGTGCATGTGCTTGTGTGTGTGTATGCAGGCAGATGCAGCGACAGCGATAGCATCTTTGTTTCGTTTGGGATCACCGGTGCATTCATTCACACATCAGCCTCCACAGTCGCCATCTGTGGGCGAACCCATGACCGCTTGGTCTCTTTTATTAGCACCACGGGCTAATCCTCTGTGGCTTGTCTGGGGCCCTGGGTGGGGGTTCCAATACTTGTGTCCTCTTGCCCATCACCCATTCCTTGAGCTACCTGAAGGTGACAGTGTTTTCCCTCTTCACTTAAAGTGTACCCAAAGAGAGCCACCTAACCGGCTCTGAATAATTCTCTCATCAGGAGCTTGGCTGAGTGCTTTGCTGTGTCACATTTAAAAATGTGGCTCCTTATAGAGTTTTTTTTGTGTGTGTGCCTAAAAAAACTCATAGCCTTACTAAAGTGAAGAAATGTGTTAGGAGCTGAAGTTAGAGACAAAGAGGACTTTTAGAGAAAGCCTATTTTTCTCATTGTGATTTTTCACTTGTCTGGCGAAGTAGCAGTTTCATTTTGAGGCAGCAGAAATGGAAGACAGGCGTTCTCCTCATTGAGGAAGTTGACGAGATGGATTTGGGTAATTGACGACACTCTCCTTCTGTTCTAATTTTCTGTCTTTTTTTGCCGCCGCCTTCTCACATCGCCTGCTTCACATCGCAGCTCTGTTATTTCCCCGACTCAGAAGCAGTTGAGTGAGAGGATTAGAGGGGATTACACTGTGATCTGGTTGGAGATAACAGCTCATATTTTTTGGGGGTGGAGGCCTCCTATAGTCACCTGCAGAGTGGGTGGGGAGGGAAGAAGACAAAACATCAAACATGTCTCTGTGAAATTCTCACATTTCGTCTGTCTGCTGAAAGCTGTTGAAAAACAACACCAGGTCTGTGTGCCCCGTGAATCTTAAGTTTCACAAGTTTAAATCTCTCACAGGCAGGCAGGACTTCAAGTTACTTTAAAGAAATGACCACTGGAGCTCACTATAGCTGCTCTCTCTCTCCTATTCCAAGGGTGGAGTCTGGGGGGTTTTTGAATGTGTGTGCACTGGGAACGCTGCCACCGCCGCTATCTTGTAGACTAAAAGCTTGTCACCACTGACCTCATAGCTTTCCATTGCGCTCAACACAGACAGTTATGGCCGCTCTAAATCTCTCAGGAGGACAAAGACCCTCTAAGATCATATTTGGCATTGCTGCAATGTCACTAGATCGGCTTTTTGGAGTATGAACACACTTTCTTGTGTAAGAATTCAAAGCAGTTCTTGTTAAGTGTTTTGCAAGTTCACTTTGCTCTCTTCCAAACCTTGGCATTTTCTCACGAGGTCGAAGCATATTTATGTAAACTAAGTGACAGTCAAATATATAATTATACTTTTTTCAATTCTGCACCTGATGGCCTTTTTAATGCCGTGATTATGGACTGCCAGCGCTCCTGATTAGCATGTCCGTCACAGGGGAAGTGGTGGCCCTTCGGCCACGATGATAACTGAGATCATAATCACTGCCATCAAGTTTATGTGCATGTTTATGTGTGTGTGTGTGTGTGTGTGTGTGTGTTTGGTGGTCGTAGTGGTGGGACTGAGGGGGTGGGGGTGTCCCAGCTGTCACAAGGTTCTTTGATTGATTGATGCTTGATGCAAGATGATTGATGCACACTCACATTAAGCCAATGACGGCCATACTGAGGCTGGTTGCGGTTTTTATCCGTTTAAGGCAGCGTTACGGCTTCATTAAGGCAGAGAGCCACCGTGGCCATAGATCATGGTGGTGACAGGCCAACATTATGTCTGGCTGGGCTGATAATGATGTCATGAATGTGAGGGTCACAGGTTGAAGGGGCATTAACATATGTAAGGCTCCCCACAAGTTGATGGAAGATAGCAGTGGTAGAAGGATCTCTAACCCACAGACTGACTTCATAGACTGATAGAGAGGCGCTGCATTGTAAAACAAACATGGAACAGGTGAATATGTGAATATGTTCAAATTCTTTGAGGTTGAATAACCAGAGAACAAAGTGATAAGGTAAGAATATCAGGTTTTAAATGATTTCCTAGTGTCCTGAATCTCAATCAAGCCTTCCTGTGTTTTTTTAATCTCATGACATTTGTATATCTGGACACAAATTCTCCTTTTTTTTCCATGTCAATCATCACATTCTTCAAACTAGTGATTTGGTGACTTGGTGCACCAAACAGGAAAAGCCTTTCAACATTGTGTGCGGTTGTATTTGTGAAACTGTAAAACAGTCGACTTTGACGAATCAGATCAAATCAAACCAGAAGACAAAAGCCTGTGTTCACTTACAGTGTTTTTTTGCGCTGGTAACAAATGCAGTTGACAGCTCTCAGTCCTGCAGATCGCAAAAACACCCTCAGTGACAGGAATATGTTGTCGCAACGCTCACAGCGCTCTCATTAGAAAAAAAGTTGAACTTTTTGGAAAGCTTCCGAGCTCATTAATATCACTTCTCCATCAACGACCAATCAGAATCAAGAAAGGGCGGGACATATGATATCAGCTTTGTCAACAGCAATGGCGGAGGAGAAATTAAGGTTTCAAAAGAATATTTATTTCAAGTAGTTTGTAATGAGTAATGACATACACAAGAAGGTGAAACGCGTATCCATGTGCACAATATTTCAAGAACTGCCATGAGGCTGTTTTATGTTTTAGTGCGACGTTAGCTCTTTAGCGAGTTCAACAATTTGTAATGCAAATCACTTGTTGATGCTTACAATCTTTTTTATTCATTTATGACCAAACATTATGTGAACACTGATTTATCTATTTTCTCATTTTCTGCCTTTTATTCTTCCTTTTTGTCCCTCCATCTGTCAGTATCTGCCAACCTCCTGACCCCCACATTGATTATTACACATCATTGATAGCCCAAATTGAAATGATGCAGCTGAACTCATCTTTCTTTCTTCTTTTTTTTTAGCTCGCCTGTCGGCGGGGCCATTACTAAAGGTCATGATCCCTGACCTCCTCCCTCTTCTCTCTTTCTGGCTCTCAGAAGAGGTCTCTGAGACTTAATCCAGTAATGGAGAGACAGGAGAGCAGTCAGTACAGGACGCTAGGGGACTCTGGGGAGGGGACAGGGAAACATATTCCCTCCCCTCTTCCTATCCCCCTCTCTCTCTCATTTTCCTTTATACCGCCATCTCTTCCCTTAAAGTGCCACCAAGCAGTAAAGTCCCCCTGCCTTGCTCCCCTTTTCCTCTTCTCACCACTAAAAGCGAGGATCAACTGCTCCGGGGGCAAAAAGAAATCATTGGAATCCGTCTATTTAATTCTGCTTTATTACACCACTATCAATATTGTTATTGTTTAAAGTGGCCCTGGCTCTAGCTGGGCGCTGACTGACCGGCGTCCCACTGCGCTGCTCGTGTTAATTATGTATAGAGGAAGTAGCAACGGCACAGGGGGTCCTGGAAGAGAAGACTTGGGGGCTCCTTGTGTATAGGACAGCGAGGAGAGCTACGGAGGGCTGAGCTGAATTATTTACTCTTGGCTCGTGGCTCGCCCACTGAGCATCAGCCACTGACATTTGGAGAGGGAGCGATTGTCTGTATTCAACACAGTGTGATGTCGTGCTGGAGTAAATGAGATACTTCACAGGTTTAAGCTCTGTAGAATGAACCTGTTGGACCTCCATTAAAAGAAAGAAAATCTGTGAACATGTGACCACAGAAAAAAAGCTTCAGTGCAGAAGTAAACCTATTAAGTCAGCCAATACGGCTGAAACAACTCACCAGATGTCAAATGATGCTTTCTCAATGCATATCTAATATGTTGCCCGGGCACCCATCTGAAATCTAATATTAGTCTTTCATTATAGGTAGCCAGTGAGAATGTGTCACTCTGGAAACACACTGGAATAGCAAACGAGTTAGAGAGGGTCAGCTGCATGTGAATATCTGCATCTGGAGTGGATTCATCTGCTCAGTCACATGCATATATTTGCATTAAAGGACCATGCCAGTGTTCAATCCATTTAGTACATTCTCACACACTGTTATCTGTTTTCAAAAGAGTTGTTTTTCTGTGTTTTTCTCGCATCCTGCACAACCATTGCTGAGTGGTTTCATTTATCAAAAGAATGGTACGGATATTTGCTCGCAGGGAGCAGATGGTGAGCTTGTTGTAACGGCATATTTGCTTTTATTTCCATCAGAATGTAGTCCACTATTGTTCCATGGTAATGCAGATGGGGATTATGGTATAAGGTTTTAGTAGATATGTTCAGGTGGTGGTGAGGAGATGAGGCATACATGGGTCAAGGCTGCACTTTGATTTCAAAATGGACTCTCCTTAAGCATCTATAAGTTTCTGTATTATCACACTCCAACACTCTTTAAAATAAAACATTTATCATTCATCATATTTTATTTTGATGAACGTGCAAAACAACAGACGCACTACTTAGTGATTGTAGCAGGCAGTGGTGGTAAAATGCATTCTTGTTACTGTCTCAGACTGCCCAGCAAGATACACAAAGTCATTTCACAACCATTGGAAATCTGAGATGTTTGGTTTGGCGTGCTGGATGGAGTTTGATGGTAGATGACATCACCAACTTTGTCACTTGAGTATTTTCCATACCATTCTCTGGCTTTAAGCAGCGACTTGCTTCCCTGCAGTCCATCTGTTTTTTCCAGCGACTGTGCTGAGGCCGTGTGCGACACTGTGCTTTAAAAACCTGTGCCTCCTTAATAAGCTGCCTGTGGGCATTCATGCAGATGAGAGCAGCTGAAGGCTGAGACCATTTCAGAATGCAAAGTTAAAAAGTAAGTCAAGTAGGAGTAGTAGGTGGGGTTTGCAGGGTCACCCAGCTGTGTGATGAGCTCAGTTGGACCTGGACAGACAGATCCGAGATGTTAGTTTCTTTGGGACTCTTGACTATGGCACAACACCAATACTGAGAAATATGGACAGCACAATTTATACAACTTATTTCACTCCATAGTTTCTAGAATATATTGAAATAATCAGATGTTCAGGTTTTTTCTCCTTCCAATTTTCCTCCGCCTTAATTCCCCACAATTTCCTAACTTTCATTGAGTAGGTTTTCACACTTCGGTCATTGCATCTGTTTCTTATGCAAAGCACTTGAGGCATCCACACTTGGCTGGATAAACTTGTCTCAAGACACACTCCACTTCTGAGTGCGGATGATCGTCTAGCCAGGGCTTCTCTCGGGATTTTGGAGTGCTACTTAAAAGAGAAACCTGGAAAGGTGACTCATGGCTGCAGAGCACGTCCCTCACTGGGCATTTATTTGAGGTCACCTAATACAAAATACAGCAACCAATTCCATATTTCATGGCGCCAACCTATACTTAGACCAAATATTTGGTGTCAGGGTCCATAAAAGATAATACTGGAAGCCAAAGTCATATAGTCCCCCCACTCGCTTCTCTCCTGGCCTCTTAGTGTCAAGTTAGCTGATATCTCATAAAAGCTGTCTGTAAAGCTGGATAGGCTCATAAAAGCTGAGCTAACCTGTTTGGATGGATACTTTAGCCTATAGCCTTCACACCTTATTTAAGACTTTCTCTACACTCTTCTTAGCCTGAAGGGGAATGTTGACTCATCACATGCCTCTGCGACTTAAACAGCCAAAACAGCTGCAATTAGGTAGAAAAGTGACATGAAGAATATGTATTTGAAGGGAATAATTCAGCGTGTTATATGAATTTGGCTGCAACACATGCTTTCATACGCTTTATTTGTTGCTTTAAAAATGAAAGATTAACTTTTTTACAGTTCTGTATTATGATCCAGCAAATACATTGTGTGTGTGCTTGCAAGTTTTTGGGCTGCGATTAGCTTTAATCATTAGCATGCAGTGCAGCTTTGTCTCATTACGAAGTGGCATAGCTCTGAACCTACTTCGACGAACGAGTGTGTGTATGTGTGTGTTTGTGTCTGTGTGAATACATTATGCAGTCCCAACCATACTCCCAGTCTCTCTCTCTCTCGCTTTCAGAGTGCAAGTGCCTCTGAATCAATGGATTGGGATTACGGGCCTTAACTTCAAAGTGCATCTCTTTCTTCATGTAGCACGCAGCTGTCAGTCAGGAGCTGCCTGAGTCCTTTCTTCCCAGAAAACAAGTTATAGAGTTGAGGTGGAGAAAGTTTTCAAAGAGTCTATCATCCATATACATTCTTGGTCAAGCCAAACAAAACATTTCAGGCCCAAACCTTATACCCCCCTCCCCATTTGGCCATATACCACGCTTCCCTTAACCTTATACATCTTTTGTTTATTGTTGGGTTGTGGTCATCTATGCCTCCAAATGTCCCTCCAGATTATAGGCTCTGCAAACTGATGCGAGGGACCATGGATAATGGCTACCAGTGCAAAGAAAGAAAACCATATCTTTGCAAATCAAAGATCAATCTGAAGATCAATCAAACATTTAACAATGATTTAAATTATCAAAGTTTAGACTCAGTCAAAAGCTGATCATCATCATTGCATGATGTCAATAAATCTTCATGATAACCAAAATTTGCAAATAATGTCCTGCATCTCCCTCTATCCCATTTTTCAAGCCCAGCACAGTTTCAGCAGATGGCTGTTCATCATGAGTCTGGTTTTGACCAACATTTCTGTCTCTTTAAGGAAGTTTTTTCTTGCCACTGTAACTTGCTGAATGTTGCTTAGTGCTCATGATGGATCTTTGCAGATTATGTAACGATGAGTAAGGCTTTTTACCTGCTACTTCTGAAGTGTCTTGAGATAACATTTAATACAAAAACAGATTAATTGATGGATTGATTGAGTCTATATTTCACCGAGCCCAATATATGAAGCTGGAATATAACATAATGAGTCCAATAGCCAAGGATTTCAAACCCTTCACCCTACCTCGCATTCCAAAATGATGGCTCTGGCTAAGATTGGGTTTTGATATGGCCCTTTAATGTTGCACTTCACCACTTCACATATGATTTCTTTTGCTGTAAAAAATCTCACCAACATTTCCTAAAGAAACCGTGCATGGTTGTTTTTTAACCTGTTGGATGAGGAGGACTCCTGGTGTTGGGTATAAACTGGAATACTCTGGTTTGGATTTCATTTATCGCACAAGAATAAACAGATTTCAGATTGTTGTTTTTAGTATTCACACACAAAATACATTTTAGTGTTGGGACCCAATAAAATGGCTTTTACTTATTTTACAATAAAGGAGAAAACACAAGTCCAAGTTCAACTCGGTCTCCTGTCTGTCCTTCAGTCTGTTGGAAAGCAGCTGCCATCACTTCACAGCATCACTTGAATAATTGATAGATATCCTGACTGCACCTGACCACCAGTTTCTTCTTTTCATCTTTTATTTGCTAGAATGTTCTAGTCATCCAGCTGGCTCTGCCACAACATTGCCTTGAGCCATTTTTGCTGACTTGTGCATCCACTGACCATACACTGGAAGTTTGAAAAACAACCAAAAGCTTTTTCACTTCCTCTTTTGTAAAGAAAAAAAAAGTCACACCTGTTCCCTTCTTATAATGAGTAATACATTCACAGGGGACAACATGCAGAAACAATGGGGCCTTTGATCCGTTCCAGTGCGCCTTCTTTGGAGAAGAAGCCATAAAACTTGCATGTGAAAAGGCAGGGCAAGAGGAATTGACCGTGTCTCCCTCAAATATAGACAGCTGCAAGGTCGATTCCTCACTTTTAGTTTTACAATCTCTCAAAGAGAAGAATAAAACGGAAAGAAAGACAGAAAGAAATGTCTGAAATGAAATGATTTGTACAGAAGAATTGTTGTAACGTGTCCTTGGGGCAATAAAGCAAATTGGGGTAAAGGCGAGGGCACAGGCTGTATGTGTACTGAGGCAAATCAGGGTTTTGATATACTAAAGTGTTAAGGTCTCCAAGGGGACAAAGAGAAGGCTGAAGAACTGTTTTTTTTCTTTATTTTCGGTGAGCTGTGTTTTCTTAGTTGGGCCTTCTGTGAGTCCCTTCAGGGCAGAGCGAATTCTTCATTTCTCACACTAGGGAAGCAAGAGATGAACAGTACACCAGGGGCCAGCCATGCCGGACGGTCTGTTGAAGTGAGCAGCTCTGCAGGCTTCTTTCCCTTGCTAATCAGAGCTCCACACTCCCCAGTCACGCCACCACCGTGGTCTGGGCAGGCATCCCAGATGATGGCCTCTCAAGACCCCTAAGGACCCCATATGGGCTGCTTTGGAGTCTGAAAGGAACCATGGATACACATATAAATGAATTCACACCAAGCTCAACAAGAGCAACAGCCCGCATCAAGAAGTGGGGTTTTTAGCTGGCAAGGCGCCACTGTCAGTGCATCAGTCACAGGAGGACATGGGTGAAGTCAGAGCCTGACAAATCCAGGGTATTATCAAGCCTTTGTCCAGCCTGCAGCTGTCACTTACCAGGCTAGTGGGAGATGATGAGGGGGACAGAAGGGAATTCATGACCTATCCCTGTATCCGCAGAGGAGGATTGAGGCATTCAGAGATAAAACATATGGGTAAAAAAATAAGAAATATAAAGACGAAAGATGAGGCAAATGAAAAAGATAGGAGTGTTTTTTTATGAAAATTGGGAACTGTAAAATGGAGAGGAAAAGAATGCAGGGTAAGGGCAATATGGTTCAAATGCTTTGGTTTGATTGCAAGAATCACGGCAGATGGGCCAATATATGCTGATTTCCTCTGAAGGCTCAAAAAAATGTTTTATCTCCATCCCTCTCCCCTTCAAAAATGACCAGCGGAAATGCAGATCTAATCTTTTTCTATCATTGCGGTGGGTCCCAAAGGCTGTCCATCTCCTCAAAAAATGCCTCATCTTTCTGTCTTTGAAATAAATGAAAGTCCACAGGGCGATGGAATAAAGATGAGCTAAGCCTTTGACTTGATGCAAGATTGCCAATGGGGCCAAACTTAAGAAGCTGCCCTGTCATCTGCTGCGTGGAGATACTGGGGCCGGAGCAAGAAACCAGATAATCTGATAGAATTTCAATCAACAGTGATCAGATAAGATATAACAGACTGTCTGATTTTAAAGTCACACGGACGCCCCAACAGTTCAGCCTTTTCCTCCCTGCTCGGAAGAAGAGCAAGTCTGCAACAACTCTCAGAACTCCTGTCAAACTTCTCCTGAAACGCTATCCCCAGGATTATCACACTTGCCCTGCTCTCATTCTGATTGGCTGGGACTGGCCCCCTGACCTTAGGTATGCTCATACGACCCATGTTACACTCTCGGTGATTGGATTACTCCTTTATTGGCCGGTGGCAGTGTTTATAGGGCATGCCGAGCCTCAGCGCGGCTTTGATCCACCAACAGAAGCAAACAGGGACTCGGCCATAGTTTGCATCCTCAGCCTAAGCCTTGTGGTTTGTGAGACATCTGCCAAATCCTCCTGGATCAAAGGATGACTATTACACAGACAGGCATCCACATACCCCCAACTGCAGCTTTGGATAGCTCATGACCCCTGTCAACAGGTTAGGTTAAAAAACACAGGTGGGATGGGGGTCACACATGTGTATGTACACGAGCACATGAACATGTTGGCTCTTCAGAGTCACTAACAGATATGCTTTTGTTCAAGGAATGATGTTCTAAGGTGTTGAAAAAGTATAATGTAATCACAAAGTTATCCTCAAATACAAGCTCAAAAGGCTGGAGGCTTTTTTTTTATTTTGGCATAAACCTACTACTACTAGTTTTTGTAATCCCTTTTTAATGAGGAGCAGTCGAAACAGCAGGAGGAGAAAGAGATCAGTAGAGGGTCGGTTGTTCTCAGATGGGCTTGAATCCTTGTTGTTGTTTGACCTGACTGGGCATGCATATGAATTCACAAGTCCACCTTTGCCAATAAGCCGTCAGAATAAGCTTTCAGCCCGGCTATAAATACAGCAGCGGTGTGACTTGACTCAATGCAAGTGTCTGTAAAGTGAGGAGGAGACAGACAGGGAGAGGCAGACAGTGAGAGAGTGTGTGTGTCCTCTTTGTGTCTCTGTCATACATCTTATGTGATGCAGTCCATGTTGCTGTGGGTCGGTTTGCGAGCATTTGGGAGACGACACGGTTGACCTGAGAGGCCAAACGCTGACATTTCACTTTGTGAACACCGATGAATTTTGAGCAAACCTCATTATACAGCAGAGAATGAAGATGCTGGCTGTGAAAAATGCAGTGGCATATGGATACTTTATCTCCCCCCATGTTTTTTAATTACCTCACCGACAGCATCCAATTTTCCATTGACTCACATTTAAAAGTGGTCTTTCGGAGAAAAGGCAGCGCTGGGACTAAGCCCTGCGAGCTCATATGATCATGATGCAGACAGCCTGCCGGTACCCCTGAGTACACTTGCACAACCTGTGACCTTTTTCCCTTATGCACAAACACATGGCTTAGAGCAAGCTGATGAGCGAATCTCATTCATATTCAGTCATACCCGTTCTTTGCTGGCTGGGGTGACACTTTTATCCTAATTGCTGAGGGTCCGCTGACGTAAATTGCCAACAGTTTTTTCCCCAATCTTTCCTCTCAGCTCGTGTTCTGCACGGCCATTATAGACGTTGATGTATTCACAGTGGGATTTATAAGCAGTGACACCTGATGCATCTGTAACACTTATACTGACTAATTACACATCCAAGTTGCTGTGCATTAGGGAGCTCTCAGGGACGGCGGCTGAATCCATCTTCTTTATGTACGGAAACAGGTCGGCTGCTGCTCCTACACTGATAGTGAGCAGCTTCTGGTCCCTCTCGGAGCCTGCTTCCTGCTCTTCCTCATTGCCTAGTTTTCGATTTTTCCTTTCTTCTTACCATATGAATTTATTTACATAGAAGAATTCCACAGAGAGCTTTCGAAGAATCCCATCAACCCCCCCCCCATGCGGAGAAGCCCCTGCAGATAATCTAGATATTGCACAGTCCTCCTTTGAACTGCCGTGACAAATTCACCCCTCGTTAAATCTCACCCCCACTCCTGGCCTCTACTACGCAATGCAATTTCCATTTGTAGCGCTTTGAAAAATATATTGAAGTGCCTCGCTGGTAGTTCTTTAATTTGCCGGAGATCTCGTCTTTGTTGATCTTCTCCCATTCCATTGCCCACCACTTCATCTACCACACACTGGAGAAGAAATGTAGTGATATACAGCCCCACCCCCTTCCTTAGATTGATGCTTTGGGTGAGACGAGGGCAATAGGTCCTAATGTGAACAAAGTGTATATGGACTCAAGCAGCATGCTTTATAGCCTGGGTTGTGGCCCTTTTTCAGTCTCCCCAGCTGCTCCCTCTGGTTCCTCTAGCCCAGTAGTGCATGTTGGAGATGCTGATGCTAGCACTGACCCTCCCTGGAGGGTCAAAGAGAAAAATTTACGATGCTGTTTGTTTGGAGTCAGCCTGGTCTTCTCTTTGACTGGGCACAGGGATGAATCTAACTGCATGCATTGCACTTCCAAGATCTTTGTATGGTCTGTTTACATCTTTCCCCCTCACCCTACCTAAGATGACATGAACTGTAATTCAACATGTGTAGAAGACAAACATCATCAAACATTTGCAGCATCGCAGACTTGTTTTTAGTTGATTCCTTAAGTATCATGGGGTGTAAACCAAGGAACACACACTTTCTTGAAATCTTTCTTGGGTGTGCCGGTGTTTTTGCATCAACACACAGATGGACTAGTTGTGCGGGGTGGAGTGGTCAAAAAACACTGGGTCTTTATAGCCTCTTGAGTGTCTTCATTCATTTGTATGCATGATTATGTTCTTTATAGTAGGCTACAATTAAGTAATTTAATTTTTTAACATCCCATGGGCTATTGCAGCAATAAGATGCAAATATAACAGCAACATTGATTTCGCAATGAACAGTAATAGAAGGACTTCATCATCAGCCCACACCCTAAAAGCATAAGCTTACTCACACCCCAACAAGCCACTTAATTGCCCATCCACATAAAAGGCCTAATGTATGCTCCTGCTCTCCCACTCACATATGAAGCCAAAGGGATCAAATGGAGTATAACTAATACAATTGATTTAGATCAGGCAGTACGAATAACACAATGACCGCGTCTCGCCAAGTGCTTCTCAGGGGCATGCACCGAGATCCGCTCATCCTTTATGAGCTCCTATTTATTGTGCTTTTAATGACGCTTGATTGGCAGCATGTCCTAGTGCCCATTATCATCCGGAGGATGTGCTCCTTCTAATCGGCAATTATTGGCATAATTGCGCCCAGAATCCTCCGGGCCCAAATAAGCAATCACTTCCATGGCTGCGGTGCCACCTGTAAGTGCTACTCAGGAGGACGCACACAATGACAGGGTGACAGGGCCTAGCTCTCTTTATCCCTTTCCCTTCTCTCACATGCTTTTGATTAACCTTTTTCCCTCTTTTAACTCAGAAAAATCCCCTAGAATAGCGCTCCTAACTTTATCTCCCTTTCCTTCCCTCACCCTATCAATCCCATTCCCTACATCCCCGAGCTCCCATTCCCTCCCAGCACAAATTCCTAACCTTTGGTCACTTTCATCCCTGTGGTATGCATAAATGCAGGCCTATTATCCGGCCGGTTGTCTCATCATAATTATGTGTTTTGTCATGTGCTGCCTCTGTAGCTGGTGATAAAAGGAGAGCCTGATTAAGCTGAGGAAAGGCTATTGATTCCTATTGACAGCCCCCTCAAAGCCCTTTAATGAAGGGGATGTAAATGAGGGTTTTCCACAGTGTTTAATGACTGCGCACCATAAAAGGCCAACATTCTCCTGCGGTCTAAAAGGGACATGCTTCACTCACAATGGTGCACGAGGGACACTTTCAGTTATAGAGATGTTCAGGAGCAAAGACTGGACAGAGAGGGAGGGTGAGAAGAAAAAAAACACTCAGAGATGTCAGTCAGTCAGGTATGCAAAAGAACATCGCAACTGTCAGATGAAGGGAATCCCATCACAAGTTAAAGGGGTGTTACAGTGGTCAAGTGAATTATTCAAATGTGAAGAAGCATCAGTAACAGCATGATAAGTAGAGTTATGTTCCAGGTGTTGCTGAAGAGTTATCACTAAAGCATCACTCAGCATGCTATCGAGTTGAACTATCTCACATCCTCTGTTTCTCTCCAGCAGTCAGATGGCTCCCAGTAACCATGACCGGATACAGCGGCTGAGGCACGAGTTCCAGCAGGCCCGGCAAGAGGACGACCTGGAGGACCATCGACACACCTACAGCTTAGAGCAGTCCTGGGTGAGTGTGAGATAGCAGCTGTGCTCCATCAAGAGTGACACTGCACAGAATACAACGAAATACCTGACACTCAGAGCTCTTAGAGGGATTCTCCCTGATGCACCACTGGACACTCAGGTTATCTCCACACCCACCGGCTGTCTCATGGATTTCTCACACTCAAATAATTTCAATTCCAACTGAACTTGATCCAACCCTTATTTCTTTAACTATCAGGTGGTGACATGACCATCCTTTAACACACATGCACCTCTTTAACACAGAACGATACTCCGGCACCAACAAATGAGTAATTGTCTCCCCTTATAGAGCGAACACATGCACTTCATTTTTGCAGAAAACAGCATGTGATAACATGTGACATGTGTTGACTGTGTGTGTTGGTGAAACATGCACTTTGAGCTTACATGGTAAACATTGGGATGTTTACGTGGTGTGATGTGTGAAGATACGTAAATTCCAATGTTTTCAGTGCTCCTATATTTAGCAGCATGCACTGACACGGCTACACATGACATCACATTTGAAAGTCAGAGAACTCAAGTGTTAGCACATGTGAAACATACTTTGCACACATCAACAATTTTCCATATCGATCAATCAATCTTGTTTTTTACAGTTTTGATTCATGACAAATGTTATCTGAAGTCACTTTACAAAAAAAAGAGCAGGATTAGATTGTACTCTTGGTTTTATTATTAACAGAGACCCAACACGAATCCACCATCAGCAAGACACTTATATATATAATATATTTAGCAAAGGCAGACACCTGAACAGTCGTCTGCTGAGACTGTTATCCTGCAGAAAGAAAGATGAAAAGAGACAAACAGAGAAACAAAAACAAGACAGATTCATGGCTGCAATGCCATGTGTGACTATTTAGCAACATGTGAAAAATCAAGGAAATGTAGAGAAGGTAATTTCTTTCAACTGATGTTGGTGAAGAGAAAGAGAAATCTGGGAATAGAAATCACTGAGCATAAACTCACTTCTTCCCTGCCATCACTCCCAGGGAAGCTCTTCTTTTGTTATAAATATCTGCAGACTGTAATCAGAGGAATACATTCCTGCATCCAGGGATTAACGGAAATAACAATCTTACTGGTGAAATGAATAATAATTGATAAAACACAGCATGGCGCCTGGCACAACATCAAGTTGCAGTGTTTCTTGACACTTTCATGTATTTGGATTGTCAGTGTTGTACCACTGCCAAACTGTCTGAATCGTGTCGATAAAAACTTGTGGCTTCAGTCCCAACTTCTGCCAAATCTCTTTGACTCATTTCTAATTTCCGGGTCTGACCTTTGACCTGGAACTAATTTTCGAATTAGTCCTCTCTATCCGTGTCTTTTCTGTCTTTTTAAATATGAGACACTGATGGCAGGAAGGAGGAGAAGAAATGAACAAAGGAATACATTCAATGACGAGCGACTGTTCAGGACTTTGAGGCAAAGTAACGGGGACAGAAATTGAAGACAGTGAGTCACACTGTTCAGTTTAATTTTCATTACACTTGATTAAAAGGATTTATATATTAAAATTTTTAAATTAAAAAGTGAGTTTTTTTTAAGCCGGTCTCCTCTCCCATGATTGATCTGAACCAACAATGGGGATTTACTCCTCATAATTGGAAAAAATGTAATCAAGTTAATACCTTTGTTAATTCAGTCCGACTTGAACTCACAGTCGTTCCTGCTGTGCAAAGACTAAAAGTAAAGAAACGTTTTAGTTCATCTCTCCACACACATGTTTTATCATTGCTGATAGTTCAGTGGTTTACACTTCAGTTACCATCCTTAAATCGTTTCTAATTTTAAGATAAACCAAAGAATAATCGAGACAAACTCAAGCAAGAACTGCTTCTGCAGTCAGCCTCAAGTGGACACTCGAGGAACTGCAGGATTTTTCACTCCCACATTGGCTTTAAATTTACAACACCAGAGGTTGCTGCTTGGTCAGCTGTCATATATTTTGTGTATTTTCTCAGTGCAGTGGCTTGAGACAGATGCAGCGTTTTGTCCAATGACTTCCCTGGCCTATAGGGAAAAAAATGAAGGCTAATTCTAACACCCGGCAGAGCTATTATCTAAATTATGGGTCAGAATGTCAGACCTTGAGTGTTAAAATATTTGGCATCCCGTTTTCTGGAGAAATCTCGGTGTCATTTTGTAATCTCAGTGGGTTTGGAGTGGAGGTCTGATGTGGCAGGATGCTCGGGCGGTTCCTATTGTCTGAATGAGGTTAGACATAACAGCGTACTTCCCAACCATTTATCTTCTTACCCAGGAAAGCAGATTTTATTTACTCTGGATTTCCTTCAGAGTTAGTCCTGCTCGTGGTTTGAAAATGGACATAACTCTCCAATATTTCCTCAATCACTCTCTCTTCCCATCCTCTCTGTCAGAATGAGATGTTAACCGTTTTTTCGGCACAAAGCCGTCTCCGTCTCCGTCTTTCTCTCGGAGCCTCTGAGCTCCTAATTGCTTGTGATTGTTGACATTGTTGAACGTAGCCCCACTATTCCACTGGTAATAAGATATAGGGCCGGCCCTTGAACATTAGACTCTATTTTATTAGTCCTCTTTCATGTTATTTCAGTTCTGCAAACACAGATTCACAATGGCAGTGCTTGTTAGGGAACGACACAGGCGTACCGTGTAATGTTTTGACACTGATTAGAGGAACTCGAGGGAAATCATGTCGTAGTGTCAGCCAAAGCAGAATGTATACGGCTCTATTTGATGCGGAAGGGGCAAGCATTTAAATTCATTAAAAAAAACGGCAAGAAAACATCTCTCTCTCTCTCTCTGCCCGCCTCAACAGGAAAATCTAAATAAGCAGCGGACACTTTCCACTAATGTCAGTTTGAAACTTATACTGTCCTCACCTTATCAGGGACACAGAAGCATCTGTCACTTTAAAAGACAAAGGACTTAAAAAATACACTGGAGCACCATCTTTTCTCAAAGCTAGTGCCTTATGTATATATATATATATTTAGTTCAGAGCCAAGCACATTTGTTGTTGCTGTTGCTCTAAATCTTTTTGCACAGCATCTTTGTACTTTTGTATTTGCATTTTATATTGTTTACACTTTTGAAATGATTTTTCTATTATTCCGTATTTCCAGTATGTACGGGTAAAATTGACAATAAAGAAGACTTTTACAAAAATATGAGTTGGCCTTTAGATGTTGTGAAGAGAAAAACATCTTCACAAATATACATACAAAGGCAAGGCCAATACAGGGAGAAAAAAATCTTCTTCTTCACTTGCAGTGTCCATAAAATCTTTATTTTTAGATTAATTATGGAGCTGAACATGTGAAAGGACTTTCATAAAATCAAACTATTGATTTTTTAAATATATACGTGGAGGTATTAGATTTTAAAAAATCACTTTGACCCATCCTGTAAAATCACAGTCTGATGGTTCTTCAGGAACTGGAGTCGTTCTTTTTTCTTACGGTGGTTCTCTCTTTTTGAAATTGCTAAATTGTGTCCACATGGATGAAAGTGAAGCCTCTGTGACCTTCACTTTTTTCTAAATCAAAACACTCAGTAAACGTAACCAGAATAAAGCGAGTGGCTGAAGAAGGCAGTTAAATGCTCACCACATTAAAGAGTACAGAACGGCTCTTTGATGCACGTTGTTCCTGAGTACTCAAGGTTACATCGTAATGGCTCCCACACAGATTTACAAACCAGAACAGGAGCAGCCTCTAGCATCTAAAGACATGGCTCAGATGTAATATTCATACTGTATCTTGTATAAAACAAACACTACCAGCTTGATATTCCAGATTTCAGATCCAGAAAACGTACATAATACTGAAAAGATAATCTCATCTTCATGTCCTTTATGTAGCGATGGATCAGTCTCCATTATCACCAACAGATGAGGCGGTACCAGATGTTAAAATGTCAACTTTTTCTGTTTGATTTGCACTTTGAAGACCATCTTTTCCACGCTCACTTAAAGATCGTGATGCATTATTTATCTGACAGTCAGTAAAAACCCTAATTTCAGCATCTGACTGAAACAGTTTGTTTCAGCTGCTGTCTCACGAGCAAACTGTCTTCTTATTGTCCAGCTCACTGGAAGCCTTCGAGGGCAGAACACTGCAGGGCTACGAGGGGAGGGCTGCTCTCCAGTGCAGTTTTAGCGGCTTTTGCAAGGCTTGACGCCATCTCTTGAAATTCTTGGTTTCATATCAGGAAACTATTGCGGGACTTGCTGAACAAACTGTTTTAGCGCCCTATGCAGACTTATCCTGGGATTACTCCAACATGCATATCAATCAATCAATCTTTATTTGTATAGCGCCAATTCATAACAAGTGTTATCTTAAGACACTTTCCAAAAGGTGTATAACTAATTTATATACATAAGTTATTTTATTGGGATTGCTGGTCAATCTAAGTCTGACAGTGTGTCTTGTATTTCTCAATATCTTCTTCCTTTGATTTCAAACAAACTTTTTGAAAATCTTTTGGGGTTGAAGAGAACAATCGTAAAAGAAAATGATGATCCTATCAAAGGGGAGCATCTGGAGCAGTTTGAGGGGGGGAGGCTTTCTCTCTGTGATTCTAACCCTGGCCTGTCTCTGGGGTGTCAGAGTCTGAGTCTGCGTATGTCCCCAGTGATCACCTGTAATGACAATGCTGGGGTCAGTCCCTGAACCCCCTCCAACCCCCTCCTTAATGGAATAATGACCGGGACATGAGAAGCCCCGTCTCTCGTGTAGCACCAAAAGCCAACAATTACAGCTGGCATGTTTTTTCTCCCTCCCTCCCTCCCTGCTAGTCTGTGAGAGAGGGGATTTCCAGATGTTCATCATAAAGCTCGATGTATTTTCCAAAGAGTTGCCTTTTTCTCTCCCCATCTCTGTCTGCGGCAATAAAATCAATTTGTGCTGTTGGGTTGGAGCAGCAGTGAGCGTGACCACACAGAGGAGCGTGAGCGCCATGCTGGTACCTTGGATCAAACACACAAACGGCAGCTTGTAAACTCCTTATTTATGTGAATTCTTTTGATTTTATTATCACTCTATCTCCAGCTACCAGGATACATGTGCCTACGAGCATCTGTTGTGTTTATGCAAACTGGGGATACTCTAAATCAGGGGGCTTTCATGTTGGTGGGTGTGCAGCTAAATGTTTCCAAAGGGATCAGGGGAAAAATATGCCACTTTTCAGGAGCTCACAGTAAAAGTTCAGACGATAAAGCTGCAATGTAAATGTTATTGTGTTTCAGACATGGCCATCGAACAGTCTGGGGGGGGGGGGGGGGGGGGGGGGGGGGGGTCTGGCACCGTGTTGTTCCTAGAGCAAAAGGATTTTTTGGGATGTTTGTTAGTCGCACTTACAGGATTTAGACCATGCACATAAAGCCTGCCATTGGTTGAAGAGTAAGACAGTAACAATCGAGTGTCATGTGTCATATGTATATATGAGACAGTGACTTTCATCTTATTCATTGTAATGCAGTATAAAAGTTTACAGAAGATTCATACGTTGGTCCATTTTGTGTTGTTAGCATCCAACAATTAGATAACAGTGGTGTCAGTGTGACTATTCAAATGGATCGAACCACTTCACTTGAAAAAGATTCTAAAGGAAGAAAAAAGCAAACATGATTTGTGTGAAGACAAAGAAGAGGCTCCATTGAAACAGGGTTTATATCCAGACATTTAAGAACTTTCGCAAGTGGTCTCCTTCTTCAGAATGAATTTTCCTCCTCTTCTGCGACCTGCATATCAACAAGGACACTCCTGAAAAACATTCTTAATCTGGAGTTTCTTTCCTGGTTAAATAAAGTTTAGTTTCAGCTCATACATTCAACATTCAATTACATTCAAAAAAAGGGAAAAGATTACAAGGACTTCTAAGAATGGGGCAGAACCACATGGCTCTTTCTACGATTGTGTGCATCTACCATAGCCATTGCATTGGCACTCCCTATCTTCCCCAGGTGTTTGACCTTAGTCAATCACGATGCCACTCTTCTTCTTGGGGACTGTCATCATCCTCATGTTGCTACCTTGATCAGAAAAACGTGAATATATTGGTTATTATTATTAATGATTTCCATCAATCTTGTGAAACACTTTCTCTGAGTTTGCACAACCCGTACTAATGGAAGATGTCAAGGCTTGACGGTGAATTATAGATCATGTTGTAGAATAACATGCACATGACAAGCATGGCTTACAGATCCCATGATTACTACTGTCATGAAAAAAAAGCACTTGTCAACATTTGAATGGCACCTCAGAAACATGATGCTATTGAGCTTTTTTTTAAAGTGGTGAATAAATGTTATACAGACAAAAAAAATGTGTTGCTATGTGACACACATCTCCATGCACAAGCATGCCTGTGCTGCCTTTTTTTATTACTCTCAATTTATTCCAAAACTGTGCATGTTTACAGATTAGATCGAGAACAAAGGAAGGAGAGGAGGACACAGCGATAACACTTCTTTTGTGTAAACATAATATATTTCAGCACTATTACCCCACACACATTCATATACAGATTAAAAAACTGAGACTCAAACATGTCATTGTGCCATTTAGTTGTGCTGTTGAGTCCCTAAATTATGTGGAGATAAACCAAAACCACCGCTCGAACAAGCCCGGTCCAGGGGCCAGGAAACGGTAGACCACACTGCTTGCCCCCAGATGGGTACTCCACCCGTAGCTGCACACCCCAGCGACCACAAATGGACCGGGCTCGCTTATAATAAATTGCCGGAATTGGGTTGTGTGAGGACTTTAAGAGAGACTCATTATCCTTCTGGGCTTTTGTCAGTATGCATTCTTTTTCTGTCTGCCCATTAGCAACTCAAATGACCTCCATATGTGTGTTTGTGTACGGCACAGCTGCTCTCTTCAAAACTGTTCCCTATGTGGTGAGCTGCAAGCGTCATGAGGGCTGTGGGCGGCGGAGCCATACCTATAGTGATGGCCGTCTTTGATATCTGGATGGTCTGTGACCAGCTCTGAACTCAGAAATATTACACCTCGGCTGTCTTGTTCTGAGCGTCTGAAGCTACACTCCATCCCAGCTGCTTTCCTCGGTCCTGGATTTTTTGATAGCTGCAAATAATTTTCATAATTACGTCCCCTCTGGCTCACCGTCTGCGAATGCTCTCATGTTTAAACAGGTGTGGAATTATTTCCGCCTCCCACCTTTGTCTGTCACAAGCACCACGGAAACAAGGCAGCGATAAAAACGTGCTGTCTTGACATCATTTTTCACATGATTGGATAAAAACGAACAGGGACGTCTCTTTGATTCGATTTCAACAAATGTCATGTTTTATATGGCATTGTATTCCAGGCCTAACATGGAATAATCTGATTCTCCTCCCCAGGATAATGCCATTACACTGACTGATTTTCCCTCCTGGTTATTCCTCATGTTTTTTTCTCTTTGAATTGCGTCATCCACCTCAACCCTTCAGGTTGAAACTGAACCGTCAAGCACCTCCGGATTCCTCACCACTTCCTCTTAAATCACATTAAAAACTCTTGAGTGTGCGTGACTAATTATTTTCTCACCACCACATTTGGTCCCAGTAAAATAATTTCTCCTTTTCCCCGACTGTCCATCTGATATTCGTTTATGTGCTCTACACTTTCAGAGCCGAAAGGGAACATGTTGTTACAGCAAAATGTGAAACACATGAGTCCTGTTCACATCGCCCACGTGAAATATCATGTTTTAGGACTTGGACGGCTGGAGAACGGACTTATTATTGACGCTGAGTGAAATGTAATTGCGCTGTTATTGCAGCTGTCCAAGAGAAGAAGGACGCGGCCATTTCAAGAACACACAATGTTTCAGGAATGAAATTTCTGCTGACAGCGTTCCCATCTGCCAACTCACACTTTAACCTCGTCAAACGATTCCATCATGTTGTATTGACCCTTTACACCTACCTACCTCACAGGGAAGGACATATACACACAACTTAGATTCTCTAGGTTGAAGAAAATCTCTTTCTTATCTAACACTGATTCTTTGAACTCATCTGGAGACGCAGACAGAGGTGCTGCTTGTCAACAGGCAAGGCAGGCAACTGCTTGGGACCATAGACCAGTAGGGGGTCCCTGAGGGCTGACAAACTGTAAACCACAGCAGCTGCCCAAAATGTGCAAATGACAGTGGGAAACCTCCCTAAATGGGCCTATTTGACAGCACTCACTCTCATTGCCTTGTCAAGCGTTACATGCAATATTGCTGTGAAAACCAAAATTTGTCAATGAATGTCAACAGGGGAAAATGTAACAGGAAGAAATAGGAAGCAGAGTAAGCATCAGGACAATGGCAGACATAATGCAGGTTGTTGGGTCCCCCATAAATATGTCTTGCCTGGGGCCCCATCAGACTCTAGAATCCCCACTGGAAGCAGAGTGAGATTTTTTCTGGCAACAACTTCACCAACTATCAAGGTGCATGAAGAGTGAACAGCTTGAAGAGGTCAACAAGCTCCAGCAACACTTTGTAGTATGAAGATCAACTTTATTAACAAATCAGACCGACGTGTTTCGGCTTGTGGCCTTCATCAGGGTCGTTGTAAAAATCATCTGGCAAATAAAAAGTAAAAATGACAGGTTTGTCAGCACCTGCCCACCGCACTGTATGAGTCTTATGAAAGCTGACACTTGGTCAAGCCACACTTGCAGCACCTCCTCAGCCCGGCCGTGTTTAATTGGCTTGTCATGTTGTTTCATCAACCAGCTCGTTAGCAGCGTGTGCTTAGTGTTGAGGAGGACGATATTTCCATATCAACCACGCCAATGATCAGACCACAAACACACATTCACACCTCTTGGAAGTAAAGCTTGTATGGTAATACCCAATCATTTTTTAAAAGTTCTTTGTGTTGGTTAGTTTGTCCAGAAATACGCAGCACAACAAAACACTGGGAAATTCATGAAAATATAGCACATCTGGCCCCATCACAAAAAGCCCAAGCAAACACACCTGTTGTATTTAATACTTTTAGAGATATTTTTGTTAACTAAAATTGTTGGAATGATCTGTTCATGTGGTATTGTAGGGTTTGTAATTTGTAGAAAAGACCATTTCTTTATCTCTTATTTGACAAGATTAGTTTGGGACTGTCACAGGCACAGGTGCATTTTCCAGAGCCGTTGTCATCATGGAATCACACCTGTTAATTACCTGTTCCCTGAGGGTAGCCTCAAACGCAGGAGGCTTCACACTGTCAAACCACCTGCTGCGCTAAGGGGAAAATATTCCTTAATCTGTGTGTGTGTGTGTGTGTGTGTGTTTTGATCAGTCATATGTAAGCATGGTAACTCTCTTGCTCAAAGACAGAAGTGTTAGCGTTTAGCCTTCTCCAGCCCGTGTCTGAAGTGAAGTGTATCTTGACGAGCTCTGTTTGGTTGATGTTAACAGGCGAGCAACGGGACGGAGACACAGAGCGGCCGCCATTCGGTAACAGTGGAGACTCAGGCACAGAAGCAGCAGGAAGAGGACAGAGACGGTTTCCAACAAGCACAGAGACAGTACAGCTCTCTGCCACGGTGAGACATCTAACCCCTTCTCCATTCTTTGTTCCATCTTTCAGTCCGTCTCTCCTCCTCCCCTCTCTGCAACTTATCACATTCTGACTGCCATTTCTGACTTTCTGATTTCCGTCCATTTCTTTCTCTTTTTTTTTTTTGCTACAAAGCCACTTTCAACTCCTCTTCAGACGTTTAAGTAAATCTTAGCAAAACTCGTTGGAATTATGTGACCGATATAAACTTCATTAAGTCAATGTTGACCCTGAAGAGGAGGTCGTAGACTCATCTTCAACACTTTCCTTATAATGGATAACAGCTCTAATATCATGTTTGAAAAAGGAATTGTCCCTTTGGCAGTGTTTGAGTTCACAGCCACAACCGCTGATATCCATCTTCTTTATCTTTCTGTTTCCATTCTTTTGCATAGAAGTCAAAGAAATGCCAATAAAGCTTACCATATCTTGCATCTGGAGGCATCGTGGGGGAAAGAATTTAGTTTCTGTATTTGCATTTCTTCACATCATTCCGTATGTGTGCATCCGTGTCCCAATCCTCAGAAGCGCTCTAATCGCTCTAAAGTCGATGCAAATCACAAAGACACCCGTTGCTGCTGGAAGAGTTCCACATTTTAAGCCTTACATCCTCGAAGAGAAAGTCACTGAAGACACAAAGTCTATATGTTGACTGACTGACACAAAGATTTAAAGTAAGCAATAAAGAAAAAATGTTTTTTCTCCTTGTTAACTATTTCAACATAATAAAAAAAACATCTAGCCCCATTCAGACCCCAGTTAAAGACGCAGTATTTACATCCCTGTGACATTTCGCCCTCTGAGGTAACAGAGGTGTTACAGAGACGAAAAGGTTCCAGCAGAGCCGTCAGAGGAGCACAGCTCTGTGTGTGTGTAAATGGATTTTTCTAGTCTTCTGGCAACTCAAAGATCTTTCACACCGCAGATCACACCTACACATTCACACACTGATGGTAGAGGCTGCTGAGTAAAGGGGCGATCTGAAGTAACTAATCTCATTCATACACATTCATACACCGCTGTCGAATCAGCGGGAGCAACTTGGGGTTAAGTTTCTTGCCCAAAGGACACATCGGACATGTGGCTGCAGGAGCTGGGGATCGAACCCCCGACCCTCCTGCTGTACCGTCCTTCAGCAACACAAAGATAGATAGATAGATAGATATACTTTATCTATGCAATGTGAATTCACAGACTGGGACACCAATATTACGCCGTCGCGGAATCAATATGAATGTACAAAGACGTGATGAAGGCTGAGCTTAGTTACGACAATTCAAAAAAAAAGTAGCCATCTGAAAAGAGCTACTTGTAATATGACATGTTGAACGTGAAGCCTGATTTGTTGAAGTTTTTCTGGTTTGTCAGATTTAAACAAAGAGATCACAGTTTGTGTGTGTGTGTGTGTGTGTGTGTGTGTGTGTGTGTGTGTGTGTGTGGTCTTCTTTCCTTGGCTTGCAGTTACTTTGCTCTCCTGTGACTTCATCTCTCTCTCTCTGCACAAACACCAATCACTTCTTCATAGCATTCTCTTTTCCTCTGCCGTCTCTGAACAGCCGGGTCGATTAAAACATGTTCCTGTCCATGGCTATGGATTTGTGGTCCACATGGACGCATAATCAATGCGGCCTGTATAAGCCAGAGCGATCTATGCATTCCCTTCATAGGTGTTATCTCCTGGCATCTCATGTGATGTGACAGTTGCATCCAGCCCTTCCTCTCAGCGAGTTCCTTCTCTTGGGAAAGTTTGTCTGAGCGGCTTTTAAAGCAAGGCGAGGTCGGCCTTTGATATGCATTCCTCCCCGTAATCTCACAGCGTCATTTAGCAAAGAGTCGCATGAGCTAAGGCTTGACGTTTGACCCCGGGTTAAGGCTTTTTTAGAGCTTGGTGTCTCGCCACAGCTCCTCATTAAAAAAGCTAAAATCTCACATCCCCAGATTAATAACCACAATTCCCCTCAAACTCCGACCACCTCGTTTTTTTGGAACCTCTTCCATCCTGTGCTTCTCTTCCAAGAAACAGGAAGCATGAGCAGTCAGCCATTCAGACAAAATGGGACATTCCTACACGGAAAAAAAAAAAGAAAACGTCTCGTACCCAAAGAGCTTCCAGAAGAAGCCATGGTAGTTGGTTATCTGATGACGGCGCAGGCTTAGCCCGCTGTCTGGGTTGTGAGGATTGGAAGAGCACTAATGAAGGCTTGTTGTCTGAGCAGGATTAGCGGTGACAGGCAGTGGAGGGTGAGAGGGGCCAAGAGAGGAACGAGTGTGTTGGTGGGACCACTGATTAGCCCGGAAAGAGACGCACACACACACACACACACACACACACACACACTCACACACACACACACACACACACACACGCACACTCACACACACACACACACACACACACACACACACACTCACACACACACACACACACACACACACACACACACACACACACACACACTCACACACACACACACACACACACACACACTCACACACACACACTCACACACACACACACACACACACACACTCACACACACACACACACACACACACACACACACACTCACACACACACACACACACACACACACACACACATGAATGCGGTCAAGATAAGGGTCTTAATGGAGGCCTGAGAGAGCTGCCAGTAGCTCTTCCATCTACCCATGAAGCTCTTAAAGCCCTTTGGCCAAAACAACATTGTTCCACACAATAAAGAAAACATTATTGCAGGTTTGTGGATTATTTATTTAAACAAATAGCAATGGTTGTCCCACTGCACATGTTTTTGCTCCTAATCATTTTGTGTTTTGGCATGACTTTGTGCGCGTTCTCCTTCTTCTCATAAACTCTGATTCTTCCCAGCTGTTTTGAAGAAACACACAGCGGCCACAGATTTTTTCGGCGAGCCAACTTCCTGGCTTTGTTTGTTATGTTCTGTCATTCTAAATTTACCCCCACTCTTTGGCATGATGTATTTTCCCATCCCCTCCCTTTTTTGTAAGTATAACTAATCCACTGTGTGACACACTGCGGCGCAGGAGTCGAGGTGATAAGAGTACTAGCTCCCCTGACACATTGATCACGATTACATTCCTGTGGAACAACGCCATTTCTCCTCCTCCGCTCTCAAAGACTTTGTCCCCCTAAATCTTGCTTCTTCTCTTATCTGCTTTTACTAACTGAAAGGTCAGTCTGAACGCCCATGATCAATGCCTCGTGCGACAGGCATCCTGGGGATTTCTGAACAAGCGGCTACCCTGTGAGCGGCGCTGGCTGCTCTGTAAGCCGAGCCGGAGTGTAAATGCATGGCTGCTCGCCCGGACAGCAGAGCCCTGATACAGAGCATGTGGTGGGGCTCTCTCTGCAGTCTGTCCCTACATCTGCCCCTCGCCAATTACCCTCGTACTTACACATGCTCTATATGCATGCATGCAACACTTACAAATACACACATATTTAAAGCAGAGCTACTTTGTTTGTTGGGATATACAGTGCACACACACTTGCACATGCATCTATAAATGTAGACCCAAGTTAGTTAAGGCCCTCATGACATTACTTTGTCTCCTTTAGAGAAACTATTTTTGCTTGTCTAGCTGCTGAAGAGAAGCTTCATGGTGTTAAACTGTTAAACATTGAGACAGCTTTTCAAGAGTTTTCAAAAGTCAGCAATTATGATTTTCTTCAACATGCTCAAAGGTAAAGTCTGGTGTTTATTTAAAAACTGGTCTTATTTCTACATATTTGTGGATCTAATTTGTTTAAAAAAACAAAGCAAAAAGTGAGATTTTTCCCAACCTGCTATATAGTTTTAATTGGGTAAACACTAGGAAACATAAAGTGCAACAAGGAATCAATAAAAAATAAACAAAAATTCACTTTTGGTCACGTTTAATATGTTAAGTTTATTTTTTTCATTTCATTCTGTACTGCAGCACATACATCAAATTCAACGTTCAAGGTACCAATTTACTGTATTCTTGTCCAATACAAACCCATTCACCTCACTGATGTCGGTAAGTAGTTTTCACAAACACAATTTATTCAACAACGAATAGCCCTCTTCTTTTTTTGGATGTGGTCATCCTCTCTGGAATGACGCTCTGCCTGAACAAACTTGCCGGCGTTTTGTCCTAAAAGTATGCTGGTGCCCCCCCACCCCCCCCCGTCTCCCTCGGCAGCCTTGTATACCATGAACTCAAAAGCCTTTTAAGTACACAGCGGGTCACTGAGGTGTAAATGGGACTTCTCTTAGCACCGCTGACACAAAAGACACTGTCACAGGTCTTCCATCACACGGCAACACTTAATGGATCCTAATAATGGAGGAGCAGACTCCACACATCAGACAAAAAAAACCTGCCTGTTCCATGCAATGATGGCTTTCCAAGGCCAATTTCTAAAAAAGGGGGGATCATGTTTGGTCGAAATGCGAGATGTGCATGCGTTTTGTCAGAAGAGATACCGAATGTTTCCTGCATGTCGGGCTGTCCTTTCAGTGGCAGGTGGACAGAAGTTAAGTACAAGGCAGATAACACTGTGAGGCCTGCCATTACCCTGTCTGTGCTGTAAGTGCATCCCGTCTGCAATCTCCAAACAGGGGAGTTAAATGCATAAAAGCCGTCATTTTTCCCAAGCAAGGTTTTAACATTTGTGTTTGTTTACAATGTGGAACTAATACTCCTGTGGGCGTTTCAGGCCTCCGCCTTCTGTCTCTCTCTCTTTCATGTCTTTATGTCACAGCATTCATTGTGATCATGCACGACTTTCAAAAGATCCCTCTTTAGTCCACTCACATTGCTGTAAGTATTTTAAATGAATGCCACTAACACATTACCCTTTTAATCTCACAGAAAATGTGGAAATGGATGTATTCTCTGCTGTAGTCCAGTTTCTTTTGAATTTCTCTTCAATAGTGCTGACCCAGGGGCAACTACAGAAAAAAAAGCAATCTTCTCTGAGTAGAGTCACTTGCTATTATCCTCTGCTCCCTTTAGGTTTGGGAGCTGTTTAAGTTGAGTCACTCAACAGTGCAATTGACCTCTTTACCTGTGTCTGTGTGCTTAGGCAACCCGGTAAGAACCCCAGCACGGCGTCGCAGGACCCCTGGGACAAGGTGCACGCGCAAGGAGAGGGATTCCAGCCATCCAAGGAGAATCCTCGCTACTCCGGTGGCCAGGGATCGCGTAACGGCTACCTGGGAACGTCCAGCTTCAATGCACGCGTCCTCTTAGAGACACAGGAGCTGCTGAGGCAGGAGCAGAGACGCAGAGAGCAGGAGGCCAACAAGGCCAGGCCCCTGCCGTCCCCTGCACAGGAAAACCTCGCCGGCAGCACCTACGACCACAACAGAGAACACATTCAGGCCCCGGGCCCCGCCCTGGTGCAGGCCCCGCCTCAAACCAAGGGCCCCTACAGACAAGACGTCCCCCCATCGCCTTCTCAGCTCGCCAAGCTCAGCAGGCTGCAGGGTTCAGAGAAAGGGAGGCTGTTCTACTCCTGAGACGGGGACATGAAGCGGAAAGTCTAACTTTTGAGAGATGAGGACGGATTCTAAGGAGCGTTAACAGGAGGGGAACACAAAGACAGGGCAGTGAGCCTTCATTTTTTAAATAAATGCTACAATACAAAGATTTTTATGGGACTTGGAAACATGTTAATATTTCAAATAAGATTTTTTAATGAATCCAACGATTATCCTTTTTTAGTTATATCACTAAGATGTCTTTGATTTCCTGATCATCTAACTATTTGTATAAGTGCCTGCTAGTCCATTGATTGTTAAACTTGTATAACCCCCCCCCCCCCCATCATCAGTGAGCAGCTGTATTACACTCAGTATAGCAGACGTCCCAGCAGAAGGCCAGCTGAGCCATCACTGCAGCAACCACATCGAGCTGAAAACACAAGACACCACCAGATATGTTTTTTGGCTGCTCGTGGGACCGACGTTCTTTTTGTGAATGTGCCAGTCTTGTGTGAATGAGAGTTTTATTTGTATTTTTTTGTTGCTGTGCATGGAGACTTTTTCTACAACTACAGTCCAAGTGTAGAGTTCATGAGGGCATGAAATGTTAAAAAACAAGATTCCCTGTTTTGACATTACAGGAAGTCTGAAAACATGCTTGCCACACCAGCTCCTGTGTTTCCCGGCTCTTGGTTGTATTTTGTGTTTATTCATTTAAGCAAACGTCCTAAATATAAAGAACAACATGCTCATGTGTAAATACGGTGAAGACATTTTCCTGCAAATACCAACAACTAAAATGTTCAAATTAATAACCCCAACCCATCCAAGAGACTGTCGCATCCAATGTCATGTCCTAGCATATTTCTTCTTAAACAGACAATTTTGAAATGTCTGCAGCGATGCCGCCTCACAGAATCACACAGTTTGGCATTGAAAAGTCTGCATCTGGGACTTTTGCTCTCAATCGTTTCGACAGTGAGACAGCACTGAGCCCTGTCGCTATTAACAACATGCACCACAAAGTATGTGAGTCTGAGAGTGTGGAGATTGGACCTATATGTTTATGTGAGTGTGTTATTTGTGTGCATATGTGTGTGAAAGTGTTGTTAGACATTTAGAAACAGAGAGTGGAGGTTAAGCAGGTTGTGTAGTCAGAAATTGGAGTTTGGGCCTGACCGATCACACACCCCTTAGGAACCCTCTACATCCCTTCAATTTTGAGAAATATCCATTTTTCTTTCAGATACAAAGGTATAACCACAACCCCCCCCCCCCCTCTTGCTTTCAATATGATAATCCTGATTTTTCTTTTTCATCCTCTGGTGGCTTATTTATCTCCTTCCCCGCCTTCATGTGTCATGTTGTGGAAAACAGCTTTAGATCTTCATTCCAACCCTGTGTTACCCAGCCAGGGAATCCAGCAGTATAAATGGGGTCAGGTCTGGGTTATTAATTAATGTTCCACATTAATAATGAATGGGGCCCCCTTTGGTGTGTTTATATGTTGTCATGTGTAGTGAAGAAGAAGAACCAGCGACCTTGCAGGCGGGGCTCTGGCCTGGGCTTCACCAACAGTGATTTGGCTGTAACCAAAGCCTGTTGGCCCCCTAGGTGTCTGAGTTG
The DNA here is from genome assembly GCF_963584025.1 of Labrus mixtus. Lineage (NCBI taxonomy): Eukaryota > Metazoa > Chordata > Actinopteri > Labriformes > Labridae > Labrus > Labrus mixtus. Next base: position 4,426,789 of record NC_083630.1, read on the forward strand.
TTCCAAGCTGAATATTTCATCAGGTTGGTCACACGGGAAACCACATCGGCTCTGCAGTGGGCGACAGCCTGTCAAACAGCCTGATACAATGGAGCTGATTTTGTTTCCTTTCATGATCATGTCCTTTGGTAGGAAACCAGTCGGGAGCTTTTGCTGTCGTTCAGTCAACAATTATTGGTACATTTTAGTGTGAAAGGCCAAGTGTGTGTGTTCTTCTATTTCCATTTGAGAACAAGATTGAGACTTGCTTGTTAAGATTTTTGCAATTTGAGGCTGTGTTTTTGAAGACCAAGTTTAAGATAATTTTTTGGTATAGTTTACCTTTAGATCCATTTCAGCCTTTAAGTGTAAAATAAAAAAAAACAGATTGATCAATGCTCCAATCCAAGGTTTGTGAGATATCTGACAATAGGTACAGTTTCATTTGTATCCCGGAAATATTCAACTCTTTCCTCCCCATGTCTTTCATTTTTGACACTTTGTTCAGGCCCCTGTTTTGGCGTCCGATAAGCTAGCGTCTGTTTGGGCTCGAGGGGAATTCTCCCCTTTTATAACCTGCTAAGTTCTCACATCAGCTCACTCTGGAAGGAGAAACTCTGGTGACAGTCAAGAGTGAAAAATGTGTCTGTTTGCATTCACACATGCACATTGAAGACTTCAGGAGTTTTGTGCCAGTTTGACCAAAGCTCATGTCTGCCTTTATTCCATTATTAAAGTCATTATTTAGAGCCTTTGCCTCTTTATCTCAAAAATCAGTTAATGGATTGTATAAGGCTGTTTGGAGTGCGAGAAGGACACATTGATTTTTTTATTGGGGTAGAGCTTCAATGGTCCTCAAAAGTACATAAAAAGAAAAGCGTCCTGACACACACACTTTGGTATAATAAATACTGGACTTGTGTGTTTGTTCAACCGCCAATGTTCCTTTGTATGTGTGTGTGTTTGTGTGTAGGTGGACATGTGTTTAAGAGTCTGTGAGCGCTGCCAGTGTCTGGATGCTCCAATATGTCTATGAATATGTCTTGGCAGCCACTTGGCGGCTGAGTGGGAGACAAGCAGAGGAGTAGGAGGGAGAGTAGATGGGAGGCTTGACCTTGCAGATGATTCAGTCAATGGAGTAATCACAACTATTCCTCGGAGTCTGCACTACAAACAGGAGGTTACCAACAAGGCAGCGCTAGCCCCTGCTGTCTCATCTTCCTCTTCTCTTCATCTATCTCCTTCATGTGCTGTCAGCCTCAGACATTTTTTAAAGAATACGTCTGGGTTGGGTTGGTTTGCCTGTAAGTGGCTGTGTGTGCATGGCGGTGTTTTTGCTCTGAGAAAAGCAGCTGCTTCAACTGATGGTTCCATTATTTTCTGAATCTCATCATGAACTGGGGAGGGGTTCAAGTGCCTGCAATATGTAATGATTTTTCTCATTATATGCAAATTTGATAATATCCCATAATGCACGTTTATTATTTGTGTTGTGTAATTAATGTTTGTGTGCTATCCCTGTGACAAAGGGATTCTTCCCATAAAGCTATTGTTTCGGGGATGTGTTTTTTTTTTTATCCTGGGAGAAATGAGAAATATATTGTTATTGTTTCATTTTGTGTTTATGACCATCCCTCATTGTGTTTTATTATCCACAATATGGTACTATGGTGGTGAAAAAAAAGACTAATGTGTAAGCACAGTGCAATTTCCCCTTTTTACGACGCTGTATCATTAAGTACTGACTCTGCCCTTCTCTGTACATACAATATGATTTTTCAGTGAATAAATTGAGAGTAATCTCAAATTCTTGTAACAATATCTTCCCTTGATTGTGCTCCTTTAACATTCATAAACTTATTCCAAATCTGATAACGCACCAGCCAAATATGTGCAGTAGAAGGAAGGTGATGAATATCTTTAGAGGAGTTTTTAGGATGTGAAGTTACTGATGTAAGAATTCAGAGTGAAACACAGTTTTATGAACTTTAGTTGAACCCAGAAGGCATATCAAACAAACCTCTCTTTTAGCCATCTGGGTACCAGATTCGTCTTCATGCTTTTTAATTGGTGAAAATAAGTCTCAGTCAATAAAAATATGGATTTTCTGAGCGCTTCCCCGTATAGCCGAGGGAAGGTTGACAAAAGTTGAACCTCTTCCTTAGCTACATATACTGGCACAAGCTGAAAACGCAGGTATCTCATCAGTGAAAAAAACCTGCTGCCTGTCTGTTCGTCTCTCTCTAATCTCCATGCCTTATTATTCAGTGTAACCTGAAAAAACATCTGCTGGTATTTATTTTATATTTCACCTTTATCTATCCAAGTTAGGCCCATTGAGATCAGAGATTTCTTTTTCAAAGCCAAGAAGAGCAGCCACACAAAGTTTCAACAACAACAGAAACTCAATCTCATGCATGTTCAAATGATATTATAAGAAATAATACAATCATCTGATAACATTAGAGAGGAAGTACAACACAAGCAAGGATTTAATGAAGAGGAAACAACGTCAGTAAGTGCAAACAAACAGCTTTAAGTCGGACTGGACACACAGGTGCTGACAGGAAGTGACCAGAGGCAGAGCACTTTTTGTTTATAAGTAATTAAAGATACAATTAAGTAATTAAAAATAATTCTAGAATATTAGAATATAGAATATAGAAAATAATATAATATTCTCTTCTATTCTATTCTATAATTAAAGTAATCTAACCTACAGGTACCACCTGGCAGGTTTTTCTTGCGTGATGTGGGACTTGCATTGGCTGGTTCTTGGACTCGACACAGTCTCACCATGCATTGGCCTTCAGGTCTTCTTGATTCGGCCCCAATGCCTAAAAACTCTTGGGTTTGTCACTTCCATGGTTCAGTATGGTCTTAATCATGACTTTGTCTTGGTTAAGGTTGTCTTAGTACCAACACTTCATGTCAGGACTGCATCAGGGTCCGTAGTCAAATCATGGAATGGGAATTCTTTGCAAGTCATGTACTTAAAAATAACTATTGGAAATACTTATTCTTCTCCCAGTTGTGCAAATTGGACACAACCAATCTTTGATGGATTTCCATAAAAACACACATGGAGGGGTTGCACCCAAAAAAAGGTTGCTCATTTTGATTGTAGGACCATGGGTATATCAATTAGTTTGGGTGCATGCCTCACTTACAGAGGTTGGGTCTGATGGAGTTAAATAATGAAGGAGGCATATGGCCCCTTCCAGATTTAGAAATACTATTTATGGTTACAGAGCCAATGTAATATGGAGAAACATTATCTTTAACAGTCAATAAAACATTCACTATAGCTGTATTTCCCGTAGGTTTATTCTCATGTACCATTACGTCATCACTACTAAACCGATATCAGGGACATAAATCCAGCAGACATATTCATAGAGGTAATGTGAAGCTATCAAAATACCATAGGTTTCATCCTATCACGATACACAATGCAGAATGTAACCTACTGGGTACTATGCTGTATCATCTTGCACCCTTCACACTTTGAAGCCTGAGGGAGCATTTAAGCTGTCTCTGGCCTCACTCCGTCCGATCATTACTCACACTGAAAGAGCTCCGCCGAGTCTTTAATATCCCCCTTTTGCATTCCCCACAATATAATACTCTTTGATGAAAACCTTCAGCCAATTTCCAGTGATCAATGGCAGACTCGTTCATTCTGCCAGTTTGATTTCTTCACTCCTCTTTGTCCTCTTGACCCCTGCAGGCCAGACCAGTAGACCCCTTTGTTGGCAAGTCCAAGCATGTCGATATGAGAAGCAGATGGGATTCGTGTGAAGTGCCAGTAGATAAAAAATGCCTTGGGATTTGGGAGACCATATTTTTAACCCTCTTTTTCAGTGTGTCGAGGCCTAGTTGGAGTCACCTGTTTTGGGTTGAGGAACCTGCTCCTTCCTCTGATCCCTGATCTGCTGCCCCACTGGGATTTCAAAAGAGGAAGCTCACTTTGGTGTCGGAAAAAAACTGTGGTCATAAATCTTACAGATGTGCAAGAAAAGCCAATTGTAGAAGGCTGACATGAGCACACGCACACCTGGGGGTCCTTCCCCCAAAGCTTTGGGCAACATCTGGTGAGTGCGTGTATCAGAGGAGAGACTGGTCTCTATGATGTGTGTGTAGAAGAGAGTGGTGTGTGTGCGTGTGAGTGTGTTTGGCAGAGAGTCACAGATGAAATGGCTTACTGAAAGATGACCAGAGGAAGAACAAAGAGATGGATCTCTTTGTGAGAAAAATGATGATCTAAACCTTTGTGCAGTTCGTTATTATGGGAAATTGAAAACTGTGACGACTGACATATATATAAAACTCGGTCTACATTGTAGGAATTACCTCATCAATAGAGACTTTTCTACCACTTTGAAGGTCAGACAATGTTTTTAATGGCTTCATATTCAATACAGGTCCAGTACATGCTTTTTTTTTCGAACAAAATAAAGATTTTTGTCAATATTTGAGACTGTTCTGAATAAAACAAATAAAAGACTAAGGTTGGAACTGCTATTCACTGCACATATCTATCCTTATAGTGAGGCGAACACATGTAGTGGCCCAAGTAGTAATAATAGAAGTAGATGGATGAAGAGCGTTTGTATTCAGTTCAGGACAATGGATGGTTAAAACCAAAGTAAAGTCCTGTGTGACACCAAAGGTCAATGTTGACCTCTTTGAAGTTTGATCCTGTATGTTACACCACCTTTGTCATAAACATAATATCACTTTGATAATATTCACAACCCAAAGTAAATGGTAAATGGACTTCAGCCAGTATAGCGCTTTTCTAGTCTTCTGACTACTCAAAGTGCTTTTACACCTAAGGTCACACCTACACATTCACACACTGATGGTAGAGGTTGCTATGTAAAGAGACCATCAGTTTTAAATAATCCCATTCACACACCGCTGCCAAAGCAGTGGGAGCAACTTGTGGTTAAGTGTCTTGCCCAAGGACACATCGGACATGTAGCTGCAGGAGCTGGGGATCGAACCCCTGACCTTGCGGTTTAGAGATGACCGAATCTACCCCTGAGCCACAGCTGCCCATGTATCTGCCCAATGTAACCTGTGAACATAATTTATCTAACTACTGCTGTTTTTTATTTTACCCAAACCCACAATTTATTTTAAAACATAACCTAGTTATTTTGGTCTGTAAACGTAACTGAAGCACAACCATATCACAATGTTAACCACATGTTCCAGGCATTAGTCCAGGACAAACCTGTTGATATGATGGTTTGTTGGGCTTACCACTGATACAGGAGCTGAATAAAGAAACTGTCTTGTGGTTTGCATCAGAGTAAGGGAACAAACAACCCATGTGGTTGTTGGGTTTGGAGGACTTGTTTGTCTATCCAGCACATGTTAATCATCGACTGTCATAGCACACCAATTTATTCACCCTGACTTCCCTGATCTCAGGGAACACCATGAAATTAGGTCTCCTTGGGCCATATTAGGCCCCTCTCAGGCTACAATAGTCCCCCCCTCCACGGGCCACCTCTTCCTGTGCCAATTAAACCTGAGGCCCTTTCCCATCCTGCCACCCATGGAGTGTCACACGCTGCCTGAGACCAGCTACAGCCCTGAAGGCGGCATGGAGGACAGGACTTCCCCACAATTGAGGAGTAACAATCAAGATAACAAGCCTTCGCATGTGCAAAGAGTCAGCGCCTTGTGAAAGCTTAAAGTCTGATGTTTTTACTCGAACATTTTATTGACACTGCAGTGGGATTTGAGGTCGTCGTGAAACCTGCAGCAAAGCACATGAAACAGATTTGGGGTTTCTGTCTAAGTCATGATGTAACTTCATTACACAGAAAAAACGGCTTCATTACACAGCGTCTCCTCTGAAGCCTTGGAACATTTTGTAAGATCGCTGCTTTAATCTGGTGTAATTTGGGCCTGTAAAAACTGGTGGTGGTGTTTGTTCTCGCTTGTATGACACGATGTCGTTGTGTTATAAAGGGACTTAAAGGCAGACTGCCATTAAAGACATTATTGTGGAAACATAAGCTTGTGGGCAACTGTGAGGCATTCCCTTGTGAGTTGCACTGAAGGTAATGGGACCTGTCAAATCCTAAACTCACACACACACACACACACACAAACACACGCTACAGGAAACATTCAGGACCCTTTACCTTTTCAAACGGGCTGTCAAAGAGCTGGATTGAAAACAGAAGTTGACCTGGGGGCTTTTTGATTGGCAACACATGTGGAAAGAAACTGTTAGGAGTGACAGAAGAGCCTTTAATTCTTCTGGAGAGTGTCTCTTATGAGGCGTCCAGTCAGCATGAGGCTTCTTCTTATCCACACTGAGCCATTATATCTCTCAATATTTTATGCAAGTCATGGGAGAGTCAGCACAAGTTCACTTGCAAAGATAAGCGGATTCCTTGCTGCGGGCGAGCGAGTAAATATATAAAGAAATCAAACCGACAAACACAATTTCATCTTGTTTTTCGGTGTGTGTGGACGGCGAATAACACACACTTGACCAGCTTTGAAATGGTAATGCTTTGTTTGAAGTATTCTGGTAAACAAAGTAGCACAACAGATGCAAATATGTGCTGCTGTTTTGATCTGGTAAAAATCTCTCCCTCTCCCCCAAATGCAGGTTGTTTCTGCGTTTTTAACATCAAATGAAAGAATTACTCCAGTGAACTCATGTGATTGCATTTATAATAATAAGTGTTTTCATTGCCCTTGCTTGCTTCTGCATATTTCCACCTCTAACTGTAGATATGATTATGATTCTATGAAAGGGCTTCTGCCTTCTGACACTGAACAAAGCCTTGTTTTCTTGCAGAAACACAGTGTACGCCGTGCAGAACATGCTGCCATTCTGCCTCCCGAACACTAAATATAACCTCTACTGTGCTGTCATTTATGTTGACATTTCATTTGTTTGCCTTGACACCCTCACATTTGATCCTTGTGTACGTTGCTCTGTCTCACTGTCCCGGGGAATAAAAGGCACGGTGCTCCAGCATTGCAGAGTATTTATGGATTTATGGATTTATACAGAACATCCCAGGCCACACGGTTCTGCTGAAAGAAACAGAATGGCTCCAGCAAAGCGTCTCCGTTGAAAATCTACATGGGAATAAATCCTATAATCTCTCACCAGTTTGCACACTAGACTGGCTGAGAGCAATTACTCTGACAAAGAAAAGCATTTTTTCCCTTCTTCACTTCCCTCTTCCTCTACCATCCTCAGTGCCTTGTGTCAAATTAATCCTCTGAACTTTCCTAAAGATCTTCGTCTATTCCCTTTTTTTTTCTGCCTCAGAGTGCAGCCACTCTCCGTCTCCCCCCCTCTTGTCTTCCTCAGATATGGCACACGGGAGAGGAGATTGCCTTCCGAATGAAACAGCTGTCAAGAATTCCCAATGTCTCCCTGCACTCTCTCCCTTTGTTCTACCTGCCCCTCCCCCCCTCCCCCCCTCATACCCCAGCCCCACTCACAGAGAGAGAGAGAGAGAGAGCTACAGAAAGGCCTTATCTCCTCTCTGTGGGATCCTCACAGGTGCTGAGTGATGGGTGCGAGGGAGGGAGGGGGGGATGGGGTCCTCGGGAGGAAAGAGGGAAACGAGGAGAGGAGAGGAGGAGTAGGAGCGGATTAAACAGAGGAAGGATGGCGTTGCTTTTTGACAACCGGGGGAGGGAGGGAGGCAGGCAGGCGGGGCCGCTGCTGGTGATTATTTAACGATGGAGGAGGAGGGGGGTGAGAGCCAGACACCTGTGGGGGAGTATGCAAGGAGGGGGAGGAGTCGGCGAGAAAAGGGGTGACCATCTGTTGCAGTCACAGGCGATGGAGTTGAGAGGCACTGGGAGCCTTCAACCCAGTCCAAAAATGTTAATGGTGTACCGATGATGCATATCAAACGCACATCTGCGCACGGAGGCGCACTCTACTTCTCAATGTTAATACATGATTCATACCTGCTTTGGATGTTTGTTTTATTTTAGTAATTAGCTTCATTTTCCTTGGGTTGTTTTCTTTTTTTCCGCCTCCACACGTTGCCAAAGTTTCATTATTGTTTCATTATTGTTTTATTGATTCTTCCTTTAATTGACCTGGTAGCTTAAATGCCCTCAAACCAAACAATCCATACTCTAAGTGACTCTCATTAGATTTTTGTTTGTTTTTCTTTTAAACATTAATCTGAGTTTGATTGTGAGTGCAGCCGAGCAGGGATGATGAATTGTTAATTTCACAATAGCTGCCATCCGGCAAGGTTACAGGACTTAACTTTTGAAAAGAACAACTCTGGAAAACACTGTACAGAGAAACACACTTTATTGGCTGAGAGGCTGGGGATTACGCTTGATAGATGGTGGCACCGCCTTTAACCTATACTGCATTACTGTTAATACCGTCCAACAGGACAGGAAAATTTTACCTATTTTACCTTCACTGCTGTGCCATATTCTTTACGTAGCCTATGCACTGATATGATTTGTTTGTTTTTGATTTATCAGTAGTTGTTTGCACCAATCTTACATTTTGCTCCATGAATAAGGGGAAATAAGGCCACAACAAATAATCTTTCTTCCAGTCCAAAAGCCTTACTGACCCAGAGATTATTTAAGTCTAAAAAAATTCTAAAGGTACATGTTTCAAGCTATGATTGTAAATAACTAGTCAACCCCTTCTACATAGTGATATTTGAGTTTTCTTCTTTTTTGATCAGGGATGATCAGCAGACATATTCAATATGATCATTTTTCAAGTGCGTACATATGAGCTCTAGGAGCCAAGAAGTGTGGCAAAGTGTCCATGAAGCTGCTGCCCACAATTTCCCAAGAAAGTGTCCTCATGTCTAATTCTGAGCAGCATCACATTGCCTGTGAACAAGACAAATCTGCAAGATCATGTTTTATTTGCCCTTGTAGATAAATGTCTGTGTAGGTTCTCATCCAGGTCATGATCAATTCGAAGCTTGATCCAAAGGCAACTGGACTGGTTGAAGATCTTGAAGCAACACGTCTCCTCCGAAAGGTTTCTTCAGTTCTAAACTTTTTGGTGGACGGAGCGAGAAATTGAAGTCTCTATCTATGCATGAGATCTCCAAAAAAAGTGAAATCCATGTGGGTCTTTAATTCTTCAAGCTTCTCCTTTGTGTTTCTGTTTTCATGAACTGAAGTCATAAAACTAATGAGCACAAATCTGTCACTGAAGTGAAAATATTGCACCATCCAAATGTGTCTTTGCCCCATTTCTAAACTTGGTATTGCATCTTTTTACACACCGTTTACACTCACTTATAATTTCTCTTCTGAAAACGTGATTTTTAAATATCTGAAAGAACTCTTTACAGCTTAAGTGTTTAGGATGCTGGATTGTTCCTTAACTATTTTTTGGATTTCAAACTTGTATTACTCTCCACATTCTACCTTTCAAACCCAGTGCAGACATTTCTCCAGCACATGTTCTCCATGCCACCGCCGACCTGTTCCTCCCTCCCTGCACAGTGACAGTGAATATCTTTAATGGTGACGCTGTTTTGTTTTTCCGTCTCTGGGGAAAGATAATGGGGAGCGCTCCCCCTCTGAGGCGAACGGGCCAGCAGAGGCTCTGTAAACATGGGGAATGAAGATTAATCACACACTAGAGATGGTGTTCCCACTTTAATAATCAGTATTGATTACTGTCACCTTACATCTGCACCAACAGCTGCTGCGAGGGGGGGCCCGTCGCCCAAGGCTGGTCCGCCTCACACTTCCACTGTTAAATTATTGTGTATGCAGAGAAGAACAGTGTGGTTAGCCTGAAATACACACCAATAAATATCCTTTACTGTCTCTCAAACAATAAAATATACAAGCTTACTTCAGCTTTACAACCACACAAGGTAGACCCACCTCAACCTCAACAACAAGAATGTTTATTTAAAAGGCCGACGGGTGAATCCCACTGGTCTCCTTAGTCCAAATATATTGGCTTTAGCATTTTCTTCCAAAGAAATGAGACTCTCTGCTCTGAGCAATGAGAGCATGGAAGCAAAGCGCAATCACCAAATGGTTTTTGCAAATTATTTTTTTAAATGTGCTCTTATTTTGAAAAGCTAATCATAGCAGTCACATGCAAACAGCATGTTTTCTTTTCTCATAATATGAGCTACTCTGGCCGATTTAAAAACAGCTCCTCACTTTTGTTCACTTGAAGGAAATCGAGGCTCAGAGTAAACTTTGAGATGTTTAATTCAAGCTCATCAAAGCCCGGTCACATGAGCTCCTTAAGCATAGAAGAGAATGGATATCCCCTGACAGCATCAAAGTATTTAATATTAATTTCAACCAGTCCTTTTTTGAGGTTTTATTTGTAGCTTAGACAACAACAATAAATGGCTTCTTAAGGTTTTGAGAGTGTGTGATCATTTTCAAGCTGCTTGATGTAATCCCCTGGTGAGCTCAGTGATGGCTCACAGTTGGGCGTCACTCCAGGTTTTTTTTTTTTCTCTCTTGTTTTTTTTTTTCTCGTGAACTTCAGGTGAACCTTAATTGAAGAGTTTGCGTTGAATGTTGCATTCATATTCTTTTCTCTTTTCATAGATTTGCAAAGTAAAGACAACATTTTTTGAAAACCTCCAGAATTCATTCTGTGCAACTTCAATTCTGACCTATAGCTCGACTATAACTCATCCCAGTTAATCAAATACATGCTTTATCTCCGCTTCTCTTTGAGGTCAGATGTTTGAGCTGGGAGTGATGTCACACCGGAGTTGACCGCGTTCCAATACGAGTTGGCAACACGTGGGACAAGCATCTTCAGGAGTACCTTTGTGGGTTAGCTTGCAGGCGACAACAACACACTACATGATAGTTCTGTCTGAAAGTAACATGACAGCATGTCCACAGATAGAACTTGCCTGATACTATTGGTGTGGTTGATTTAATTACACAAACACAAGACTAAGTTGACTTTACTGTTGATGCATGGAGCGGCCATTTTGGTTTTTAGCTCAGGAAGCTAGCTACTGAAGATGCTCTGAGCTTACGACTTCAGGAGTAGTGTTGTCATACTCGAGATCGGTATTGGTCTCAAGACCACTTTTTGAAAGGTCTTGGTCTTATCTCGGAATCAAAAAGCATATTTATTTGGTTTTGTCTCGGTCTCAGATTCAGGGACTCTGGATTTTAAATCCAGAGCACCACTGAGGTTATTTTTTTCATGTCATTACAAGAAGGAAACACCCCTTTCTAAAACAACATAACTTCTAATTATTTGTAGTTTTAACCCCCGATATTCCAGTTAGAAGACGATTGACTCTACCAACTGAGCCACAGCCGTCTGGTTGGTAGGCATGGTGATCTTAACATGCTGGGGCGGATTTTGAATGAAAATTTTTCTGAAGTGATGCTCTGTTGTGTCATCTGTTGAGCCCTGACTTTGTTTTATTGTATTTCCTTATCCTTTCAGTGATGTCATTTTGTCTGGAATCTTCTACACATGTTTACTCTTGAATGCACATGTGAGAATCCTGATTTCAAATGTGCCTTCACATTTATAGCTTCCAGTTTTGGAGTGTTCCTTGTGTTATTGATTAGGAGCTGGGCGGTGGATTTCGTCTTTCCTGCAGATGTTAGGAGGTTTGGGGAGCACACAAAAGGCTATTCACTCAGCCTCAGCGGTTGTTGGTATTAATACCTCCTCCTGCAAACGCTTTTGCTTTCTGAATAAATAATACTGTCTTTTCAGGCAGTCATGGGACACGAGAGTGGACTCAAGTTTCTTAGAAGGTGGGCAAACAAATCAGATATGTATGAAGTCCCATAGCAGCTGAGGGATTTACCATAACATGCTCTAATAATGTTCTCCACGGACACAGCAACGGAGATACAAATGTGTTGGGGGAGAAATAAATAAACAGAAACAACCTCAATAATACCTGACCTCTGACCTGAGGCTGAGGCGTGCTGTTGTTGGGGGGGGATTTGCACAGACACAGTGCTCATGGGTAATGAGAAAAGAACAGCAATGGGGTTTCTTTGAATGAAAACACGGAGCACCGTGACCCCAGGACGGCCTTTCCCCGTCTCCAGAGCTCGGGGCAAGGCGGCTGGTAGATTGAGAGCCAGAAGGGACCGTTTGATTGGCATGTGCGGCGTGTCGATGTGAACACATACACCAGAACCGATGTGGAAAATAACCAGCTGAGTGCAGCAGAGATAAAGCTCTAACATAGGAGACACGTTGCTTTGCAGATAACAGAAATTAGTCTGTAGGTGAGCAAAAGACAATCGATTGGAAATGTATCAACTGAACTTTACAAGTGAACTCAAGGATTGCCGTTGAGATCGCTGTACTTGGCAACAAGGGAGTGCTGCGCTTTGTCTCGCACTTATTGTGCTGGAATAATTACACAATCATGTTGTCATCTGTAAGTACAAGCCCACACACTCGGCCAAGGTCCATTAAAACTCTTCAAAGAGCTACACCTCTCAGATAATTATGTGGCAAAACAACAGATCGATAGAACCATTGGTTTGCAATGGCTTTTAAAGTGGAGTTCATTCATGCATTTTTGTAAACATCAGGGGATGGGGAGAAAGGTGTAAGACGCGTTGATTGTTGCTTTGTGTGGACAGTCCTGATGAAGTCCATTCCACATGCACTTAGTGAACATGTGCTATTTTCCACATACTTAGAGGATGACACAGATCAATTCACTAAAGAACAGTTGAGCCTTTATTTCTGCAGCTTTTCATTGTGTTATGTTGATGGAATTATAACGGCCTCTGGAAATGTAGTTGACATGGTGAAATGCAGGATGATATCAAAGCAGGGAATTTCATTTCGCCTTCACAGATACCTCAATGAAACTCCTAAAACATTTTGCTTTTTAGATCATCTCTCAATGTGAATAATCCGCCTGGTGCAAAAATGACACATGCAACAACCAGTGAAGCCGTTGACTGTATGTTTGAGGTGCAGTCAGAATCAGAGGATGACAACAAAGACCGCCACACCAAAATATTCATTTTATCCACTGAACATTATCATCTATTTGTTACTAAAGCTATGACTGCAATGTGTCTGCTCTGTAGTGTTAGCTTAATGTTATCTTATTAAAGAGTCAAACTCTCCCTGCCAACTCCTGCTAGTGAAAACAGATCATCACAAGCTCCTTTTAAACTTCTGCAGATTCCAAATTAAACAATAGCATCAACAGCAGCTTTTTTTATATACTTCACCTGTGAAGCACACTAATGCTCAGTGTACATTTGAAAAAAGGATAGTCGCCTTGTTGTTTTTCTTATGATTTGTATGTTGAGTTAAAAGAGTTACTTTTTGTGATAAATATCTGACATCAGCCCCGCCAACTTCAAATTGAAATAAAGAAAAGTTACACTGGGGCCTAAAGGTTAATGCGGGCGCCCATGAATGTGGACTGGAGTCTTCCAAGCAGGGTGGCCCGGGTTCGTATCCATCGTATCTGTGGCTCCTTTCCCTCATGTCATTCCCTACTATCTCTCTCGATTCCTGAATCTATCCACTGTCCTATCTCTCAATAATCAGAATCAGAATCAGAATCAGAATCAGAATCTGGGTTTATTGCCAAGTACATACATACAAGGAATTTGACTTGGTGTATTGGTGCTAAACAATTAACAAGGAAATAAAGCAGAACAAGCAACAACTTAAATAATACAGTATAAGAAGATATTACAATATATAAAACAGAATTTAAAAATGTAAAATATAAAAAACACAAAATGTACAAAAGGTGCAATGTAGGAGCTGTGCAGTGGACTATGAGAAAAAAAAAATCTTAGTATGTGTAACTATACTACAATAAAGGCATAACAAAAGAAACATTTGATTTATCATGAAAACAATTTTCTCATTTTCCGACTAAGAAGTTAAGAATTGTATTCACATAGTTAAAATCATATTGTGGATTTCAAACATTTCTGAAAAACAAAAGGACATGGAATCATAAAATATTTTTTTCTGGCTCCATGCTGTTCTAGGGGCGGCTGTGCTCAGTCGGTAGAATCTGTTGTCATTCAAATTGCAGGTCGGGTTTGATCCCCATGCTCCTGCAACATCATGTCCGATGTTTCCTTGGGAAAGACACTGAATGGGTGTGAATGTGTAGGTGTGACCTGCGGTGTAAAAGCGCTTTGAGTAGTCAGATGACTAGAAAAGAACCACACAAGCTCAAGTCCATTTACCATTTAGAGAAATGCACAAGGCTTCAGGACTGAATCTCACTTAATAAAGAGAGAGATCTAAAAAGACTTAATAAGGTGTAATTTCTCCTTATATATATATATTTTTAGTCAAGCCATAGAAAACTGCCTTTAAGTACTTTCTGTTGGATAAATGAACAAGCCCAGCTGCTGTCACTTCAACATCGACTGCTCTCTTCCTATATTAAGTGGTGAAGGCAACACATAATGAAGGGCTGCGTCGTGAGAAATATGACTAAGCCTGCTATTATTTACATCAGAAATGGATCTCTGATTTTAGGTCAGTGCTCCCGACAACACTCGCTTGTCTGCTGGGGTCTCGAGGTGTGAAAAGAGAAATGATTGGTGTCAAAGCCAGAACGTGAGAGGAGAAAAAGAAGGAGGAGAAACGAGAGGGTAATTGTGTATCATTGCATTCTGCTTATATCTGTTAATAATCGTGCATGTGCAGGGATGTGTGGAAATGTGCTCCTCAAGTGTCAGAAACATCTATCAGCATGTCTAATGGAGCCGCTGGTCAATGAAAAATGCATCGGCTGATTTAGATGTGAGGGAGGCGAAACATAAGCCTCCGTACTTAGAATTATTTGTGGGGGTTTCTCTGTGAAGCAAAGATTCATTGATATTAATTTTTCACATTTTGAACGACCCACCTCAACTGAGTGAGACAGCAGCTCTAAAGCAAGATTATTTTGTTGGAACTTACATCATCCTAGGTTGTGCCATTAGTTCTTTGGATCAAACAGTGTTCTGACTAAATAGCTGAGACAGCCCCCAAAGCTTTAAAAAAAATAAAAGAAAAAAGGTATGTTATTATGCTGTGCCGGAAGACTGCAGTTCCTGAAACGCCCACTTGAGGCGTGTTCCCAAAGTAAGTCCCCATTTAGTCTGGAATTTTAAACTCCCAACAGCAGAATCAAACATGTTAACACTGAGTATAAAAGGGGTGCTGGTCTCTAGAGCTTATTTCTACATGGTTTCTTCTTCAGTATTACACATAAAACCAAGCGATCCTACAATCAACCTCCAATGTTGAAAAATGAATGAATGCATGCAGCGTAAAAAACTGCAGTACCCTGAATGTCCACTTGATGCTGACTCCAAAAATGAACAAGTCTTCATTAGGTTCCATGTTAAAGAAAACTCTCCTTCAGAAACCAATGGGTGGCATCAATGACACCATATCCATGTTTGTTACTGCCTCTGTATAACACTCACCTGGTTAACTTATTTAAACGCTTCAAGGGATGCAGAATAAGGGACGTGGTCACATTGAGTGACAGGTGGAAGCTGTGAGCTGTCTGTTCACCAATATGTTAGCTGTCATGCTAAAGAGGGTCAGTATAAAAGCTCTGTTTAGGTGCACCAAAGAGATTATTAACTTCCCTGAATTCTGATTGAAGTGGAAAAACTTGTGCAAGTGTCTGAACGCGTGATACACTGAAGGATGCATTTTTGGAAATATGGTCACCCATTAACTTAGGCTGCGACATTTATTAAGTAGTGATGAGACACTCAGATTAATGTTTGAATCTCTGTATCCACTCAACTTGCATTTCTAAAACTGCTGAAGGATAGGAATTACCTTCTGTCAAAATAGTGTTGTCATAAATAATCGTGCTAATGGAAGTATTTTAGATTAAACTGAAATATCCTTTCATTGAAACAGGAAGGCTTCATAACTAAATTTACGTCGATTGAGGCGGATCATAATCATAGCGGCGGGCTGACACATTAGTGAGTTAGTGAATCCTGATGAGACACTTACATTAATTAAATATGGTTCTTACCTTTAAGGCCAGGATTATTACAATACTTATCAAACTAACAGTGGCATGATAAAAAGTTCCAGTGTCCTCTGTAGCCACTTTAAGAACAAGCTAATGGCCAATAGCTTTTAAAGCCAGATGAGGATTAGCATTCGTCTCCATCTCTGCTCTGAGTAATCCAGTGATAGGTGAGGCCGATCAGATGGTATCACTCGGGCTGAGTAATCCACTTTGCATGTTCCTTCTAATAATTTTAGTCAGGTAATCAGCAATTTGCAATGGCTTATCTTTTGAGGGTAACCCCGTCAACCCTGTTAATCTATAACGATTCACCCTCGTGTAATTTCACATTAAACCGGGCGACAATTCATTAGGTGGGTGCAGAGGCTCACGAGTGCTCTGCGCGCTGCAATTACAGCCCATAGAGGAGGGCCCTGACCTGGGAATGGGCCCGCCAACACGACCACCAGTCACACTAATGGAAGCAGGGGGAGTGAGGGGACAAGATGGCTGTCATATCTTCAGCAAAGGGGACTGACCGCCCTGACAGGTGAGGATGGGTCTTTGTAATTATTTAGCGAGGACACGGACTGGAACATTAGGAATGACCGCAGGAAATGGAGATCAGATTGGAAAGTGAAGTGGGCACATGGAGCGCTGAGGAGAGCAGAGGAGGCGTGCTTGTTGTGGAATATGGCTTACATGCTTCATCTCGAGCAGGAGAGCTGTTTTAATGGGCGCCAGTTCTCTTTTAGCCTGGGGGTACGGTATGTGAAAGCAGGGTAATATTTAAAATGACTTTCAACATAACAGCCAAAAGCCTTGAAAGCTAAGATTGATGAGAGCAATAGAAGTTTTATAGCCCAATGAGATTAAGACATTACAGCACCTTAAGTGTGATAATTTACTTTTAAGTAGAGCCGTTTTCCATGAAGCCAACAGATCATAGTTTTTTTTTTTTATGTGGATCACAGCCTTTAATTTCAACAGCTGAAAATCCTCTTGCCATTTTTGTCTCTGTTTTCTCAGCTGCAGGGCCACACAGTGTTGTATTTATCCTCAGACATGCAGGTGAGATCAGTGTTTGCAGAAGAGAATCAGCTTTTTGAGTGATGGATTGCATACTCTGTGTTAACTAAAATGCTTATTGAAGTTAATACACGTAAGACATTTGGGACCTGAGCAGATCTGTCTGGCATGCTTTTATCATGATGGTAATAACATTTAAAATTCCCTCAGATCAGTGGATGCACAGACAGGGACACAGATGCACCAACTTTTTTTTTCTTGAATGATGAAACCTTCTGTTTGGTCTGATCAAGAGTTGAGGAAACGCAATCCATAGCAGAAGTTTAAGAGTCTGTTTTGAATTGTTTCACATGAAAGGAATCTAGATGACACCCTTGGTTTTATTCCAAAGAGATAACAGACTCAGACATGAGGAACCCCGTCGAGGTGGAAGGAAATGGCTCCATGCAGGCCTCACATCAAACCTCTTTAATCTGAATGTGATCTTTGTTTCTCTTCTGCATTGGTTGCCAAGTTCTGCAGCAGGCCTGATTTATTTATGCATAATCAGCAAACAGTTAATTGGCTTTAGAGCTAATGTAAGCAACTGTGTCATTAGCACTTGGTTACAAACAACAATGTGTTTTCTCTGTCGATTTTCATGAGATCAAAAGATGTTTAAAGGCACAAATAAAAAAAAACACCTCTATATAATTGTACCTCTGTGATTGAGTTCTACCGTCTTAAAAATGGAGAAAAATCAACCTCTTTCACGACCGACTCTACCAACTGAGCCACAGCCTGCCAAGTAAAAACATGAAAAATAAAATTGAAGATTGTACATTGGATGAAGCCATACATCCTAGGAGATTAAGAAAGGTCTGGATGTGGACCCTACATTAAAATAAAAACTTGTAAGCGTGGTTTAATCTTAAACACAGATTCAATGGACAAACCTTTAAGAAATGAAAGTCCATAAATGCACCTTTAGTACTGAGTGTATTTATGAACCGACTTAAGTTATAAAAGTGTTCTTTATTAATATGAATCAATGTCACATTTGGTGCCTCAGGCTGTAATACCTTTCTGTATGAATATATCCATTAATGTGTTGTTGCAGAATGGAGTTATATGCCTTACTTAGAAGCTGATTGTTTCACTGGAGACAATAATGCTGCAGTAAAAGTAACAAAAAGATTCACCATGTCATTAAAGGAGGAGCATAAATCTGAGAAAGCTGCACCCTGACTATCAAGAGAATACTAAGAGAACATGAAAGCTGCCTTCAGTCATATCGCTGATGGCAGCAGTTACTGACAACAAGTTTAGTTTCCACCAAAGTGTAATTATATTCAAGCAGGCCCCCATCGGGAAAGACGTGTCAGAGCACCTCAGGGGGTGTTAAATCTCACAGGTTAAACATAGAGCGAGAAGCGTGGGCTGCCAATCCACCTGCTATTCTCCATCACACAAAGCAGAATACATCAGAGAGAGAGATGGACAGACTCTAAACAGACACTGATGAGTGTTCATACTCTATACACAAACATTTACTTAGAAATATGGGGACAAGGATTTATCTGGAAACTGGTGGGAGGCTGAAAGTCTCTGTTTTCATTTCACTCAAAGAATTTCGGTGCAAAGCAATCGTTGATGGAAAGGGGGGGAAGTAATTGTCCTCCCTTCAGGCACCTGAGACCCCTGATGGCTGTCATGACCACAACAGTCTACAGTAACAGCAGAGGGAAAAGGAAGAAGGGGGGGAGAAAAGACAATGTGACAGAGACAGTGACAGAATGAAACACAACACAGCCATGTTTCCATCCACTGTCAAGCACATGCTTTGCTGCAAAAACATATAAAAGCACAAATATGTCTTCAGAACTCTGCTGTGATATTGAGTTGAACAATCAGCTCGTTTGTCTTTCTATGCCTCATCTATAGACACACAACCGCCTTTTACTGTCTGATCAATTCAGGATTCACTTTAACAAAGTGAGAAAAACTTTCAAATACAAGACCCTTTAAATGATTTGACTATTGAGCTGTCTGGAGGACACAGTCAAGCTAAGAGGAAAGTTAATGGCATTGAGAAGTCGATCTGTTTTGTAAATTTTAACATGTATAGAATAAAATAACGATTTTCAGCGTTTGTTTTGCTTTCTGTTTGCTGTCTGAGTAGCTCAGTCTGTAAGGACTAAGGGATAATGAACCGGAGAGTCACCTGTCCCAGTATGAACCACATCTAGAAATCAAAATAAAAAACTGGAACTGCCCTGGAGCAAGGCACCAAATCCCAAACTGCTCAGAGCGCCATAAATTAAACTATAGGACATCGGACAAAGTTGTCTTTTGTGACACACTTCATCCTGAGGAGCTAGCTTGTTGTTAGCCTACAGAAAAAAAATATTTTCCTGGTGAGCACCTGAATGTCTGTTTCACATTTCTGTGTGTGCAGATTTTGGTCAAAAGCTGCATTGGTATCTTCTTTGTTACAGAAACTGCCATTTGGATTTCATGCCACACCTTCTCATTGGCTTACTGTGAGTGTGTCTGCTGCAGGTAGTTTCTGATAACATAATTTCCTGGAAATTATGGCAGACAGCAGGAAGTATCCAGGAATAATTGGCTTCACTCACACTTTTTGAGTCCAGTTGAGTGTATGTACTTCATTCCAGGTCAGTGATGGAAACCCAGCTGGTGGGACAGGTTGAGGGAGAGAAACTTTGAGTGCGTTAACTCCAGAGGTGTTACTCCAGTGGCAGCCATTACTGAACCAAGATGTGTGAAATGTATGCAGGAACGAGGTGTAGTTTTGGAGTGAGCAAGATGGAAATCCAAGCCAACTACAGGAAACAACCCAAAACACATTTTTTATGGATGTCAGGAGAAGGATGTTGACATTTGATAGCCAGCAATTACTCGTGTTTGGATAGTCTAGCATAGCAAAATCTGGAGTTAGGCTCACTTTCAGCTGTCTTCAGGAAAGCTAAATTACAGCAAAGAGTGTGGCTAAGTCCATCATGCTTATAATCATGTGAGACAGACAGGGAAAGAAGGAGACATCGGAGCCGATGAAACTCCACCACCAGTGATTCTGAGCTGCACTTCGTCCAAACTTGGGAGTCATGTGGAGGGCTTAAGGCTAGCTGCTGCAGCTAAGCTTCCACCACTGTTGATCTGTCTAAGAGCAACAAGACAGCTGCACGGAGAAAGAGAGAAGAGAGGGAGAGAGAGAGAGAGAGACAGAGGGGGGCGTCGGGGAGGGGGAGAGAAGCAGGATTAGGAAGATGGATTTGGATGCTGGTGAAGTGTAGCCAAACTGTGAAAATTAAGGGAAAACAGTGAGCAGTAAGGCTTATCAAGGCAAGTGAGATTTAGCAAGGCCTGAAAGCAGTCCTCTGCTGGAAGCTGGGCTGTTAAACCTGTCTGCTGCTCAAGCTGAGGCCCAGTGTGCCTGAGAGGGTAGAAGACCCCTTCATAACCTCACACTTTACACAATATGCTCCAACATCTACAACTATAGAGCTGTTTTGTCAAATGAGAATTTAAAGCTGCAGAAAGAATGTTGTTTCTTTTCGTCTAGCTGTTTGATACCAAAATAGAATAGAATAGACCATCTGTGTTTTAATCTCGTTTAGAGGCACACAACAGACACAACACTGATGTTATTGTTGCTTCAGGCTACTTGTAACCAAACAGTGTTTAAACCAACAGTTTAATGATCTGTTATATCCAATATGAAGCCAAGACTTTTGCAAGACCTAAGCCATTTAAACCTCTCACATACTCTCTTATTCCAGCTGGAGAGGAGCCCTTCCCTGGCAGCCCTGCAGCATTCTGCCCCTCCGAGGGGCTTCCAGAGAGCTGGCCAATCAGAAGAAAGTGGGCACGTGGAGAAGGGGGCCTTAAAGAGACAGCAGCTGAAATGAACTGTTGCAGGCAGAGGCTGAAATAAGGGTCTTTACTGACACCAGTGTCAGATAAATAGGAGGTTTCTTGAGCTGCAAATCATGCATAGCTATTCTATAGGTTTCACAGATTGACAACATGAGAGGTGAACATGAGAATAAAAAGCTGAAGACTGGAAAGACTTGATATCTTGAATAGAGAATGTGTCCAGTGTCTAGGCTTCATTTAGTGCATAGTCTTCTATGGTTGTTTACATCCTTCTTATAATCTGCTGTAAGAGCACGAGTGTCCTTGGTTAAGCAAAGTGAAATAAGTGTAACTTCTGTTTCAGTAACGAGTTCTGCCTTCTATCACATTCAGAGTTCAATTTAGGACAGAGCCACGTTTGAGGTTCATTTGAAAATGTGTTTACAGCTTCACAGCATGTTCATATAAACAAACTAGCATAAAGCAATGTGTTTCTGAATTTGTAGTGGCATGCACACACGATGGATCAAGATGCATAAAGCAGCACAGAAACAGATTTTTTTTTGTTTCAAACAGACAGTCCTCTTTGTTTTACAAAAGATTTGCAGAATTTCCAGACACTGCTGTCAACCTCTGGGTATTAGTGTCAGAGCAGCATGATGCGGAACACTGACCCTTTCTCTCCTCTGGCTTAACAAAACACCAAAGAGGGCATCTTAAACATGCAGGATTAGTCTCATTTAAATAGTAAGCATATGCTCCTGTTTCTCCAAATGTGGGTGCCAAAAAAATGTATTATCCATAATTCAGCCAAGGGAAGAAGAGAAATGATGCACGACCATGTGTCTTGTATGTGAATCACTGAAATACCATCGATGCTCCCTCTTAATAAAATATTACATTCTCCCATGTCCTCAGCATTTCAGAGTCTGCTCATGCAACACGTTTTAACTGTCATTCAAGTGCTGTGGTCCAAAAATGCATCAAAAGGTTCAAAACATTTGAAGACATTTGAATGCCAAACCTATGTAACCTAAGCCGTCAAATTCATCACTGTTCTCATGCAAACCAGCTTGTCTTCCTAACACTCTTTAATTTTCACCTCCCTTCTTTACTAAATAAAGAGTTTGAGCTAATACCTTGAGGCATGCAGCAGAATAATTTACACTAGTGAGATGAAAAGGGTGTCAGAGAATTAATTAGGGTATTAAAGGTGCAGATAGCAACAGTCTCAAAGCCGCTGAGAGAAGAAAACAGAGAGAGAGAAGAAGAAGAAAGAGAGAGAGAGAGATCAGTGTGTCGAAAGTTATCTTTACCCTGCAGCATAATGGGAGTGTTAAACACAGCTAAACACTTCAAAACCAGATTCGGTACAGGGAGGGGTGCACAGTGGAACGACCTCTACCTTACATCTGGATGTGAGTGCTGTAATAGATCACCTCCACTCCCTCCCCCTCTTTCTTTCTTTCTTTCCTTTAGTTCCAACTTTAGCAGATGTTCCAGAGTTTCAATGCCTTTTTTTTTTTCCTGCAAGTAAAGGTACACAGGAATCTGACGCTCTTTCATATCCAGTTGATTGCAGGGACGTTATTGCTTTGACTGAGGGTGACAGTAGCTGTCACGGCTGTCAAACGGCTCGGCCTGCAGCATATCAAACCGCAGGTTATGGTGTGACTGGTGACATGCTCAATCAGCCATTAAAGAGAAATCACTGTCAGCCGTACATGGCTCCTGACAATCAGTCATCAGACCGAGGAGGCTCATCCACCCAATTGGTCTCAAGGTGATTGCAAGAGAAAGTTTGGTGTACGGTTCGAGCGACATATGACTTGTCTCATGTTCTGCAGGATTATTGGTCTTTTATTAAGTATTGGATATCAGCCAATCAACCTGAACCTGAAGGTTCCTGACTGGCCTGTGACAGCCCTCACAGTTTGGAGGTCGTCGTGCGTGTCCTGTGTAGTCTCGCATCATCAGAGCGTGTTGAGAGGAGGTGAGGGTCAGCAGTGGGACCATGTGACACCTGTCCTGGCTTACTGTCCACCTACAGAGGGTCAAAAGTTGTCACGATCACTTCATCCAAAGAGTGCTCCACTGGTGCAAGGAAGCTAGAAACATGATATGAATAAAGTTGATAAGTAAGCTTAAAGGTGCTTGTGTAATCCATCAATAATTAAAACTGAGCAATAACCACTTTAATCAAAGGACAATAACATGGAGCAATGTAATTATCTGGGTGAACTTGACTCACCTACTGTGAGGAGCTTATAACAGTCTCATGTTAACACTGATGCATGTATATGAACAAAATATGATTACCAGTAAGAAGATGGATAATTGTGTTGTAGTCAAGACCGCACTAATCAAGACCAAGGCTTACCCAAGACCAGAGTGCTCTGAGACCAAGACCAGACCGAAGCATTTAGGGGTCAAGACCCAGTCAAGACCAAGACCAAGGCAGGGCGAAACAAAGACATGACCAAGACCATAAAGATCACAGAAAAATCCTAATCTTGTGTTCAGTGGGCGTGTCCCTCACTTAGATCGTACCACCGGGCCTTAACCGGGGGTGCAAAAATGAAATTATGAATGAATTGAAGTTATCTGTTCTTTGAGAAAAGGGTGTTTTTCCCTGTTATCATGTTAATGACTTGGAAAAAGTGGTGGTCTTGACCGGTCTTGATTTAAAATCCGTCCAGTCTGAAACAGAGACAAGACCGAGTAAAATGCTTTCAATTCCAAGACGAGACGAGACCTTCAAAAAGTGGTCTCTAGACCAGTCATGAGACCAAGACCGATTTCGAGTACTACAACACTAGCTGTTTCTATAGATATCCTTAATGCTTATCACTAATGACATTGCAATTCCAACTAGGCAACTTATGGCATAAAGATCCAACCCAATCCACCTCTGATGAGCAGACATATTGACTGTACTTGAAAATGGCATATTACAGTTTTAGTTATTATACTACATTTACTCTGGTAGCATTGATTGAAAAAGCCATCAGTCATCAAGTATCAAAACCATATCCTTCGTTTCCCAAAGCTTGTGCACTCTTGGTTTGGGAACAATAAACAAAACAATAAAGTTTTCCATAACCACTTCATAAAAGTTTTACATGGAAGCAGAAGTGAACAGTTTGGGGTCACACATAAAACCAAACCAGTGCACAAAAGGCTTATGTAAGAGTCTGAAAGAGCCCAGAGGGAAATAGCTTCAAATGCCAAGAGTTGTAGTCAGAGATTGAGTCCTTGCACAGTGGAATATTACAGTTTTGCTGTAACCCTGCACAGAGGGCCATGCTCCCCATAAAACATCAATTGAAGCTTTCCGAATCAGCCATGACTTACCCGACAGGTCAACTATAAACCCGCAGAGAGGGTCTTTGAAACTGCAGGTTTGGTGTTTCAATTTAGGGCAGCCGTCATGGAAACTTCTCCAACATCAAAGCAACTTTGGAAGGAGGCAGGTGGAGTGTCATATACCGCGGTCATGCCACTGGTCGGTAAAGCACACCGAGGACACGAGGTTATGTGGAAAACAAAGCAGTGTCCGGTCACTACGGTAAAAAGAAGAAAAGGGGTTGAACCCTCAGGGCAAAAACACAACATGTCTGTCAAACATATTGCAAGGCTCATAAAAGCTCACTCCAGGGGTTAACAGCTGGCTGGTGCCGGAGGAGGGATGAGGTAAGGTGAGGATGAGTTGCAGGTGGAACAGAGGGTAAAAGCGACTAACCTTAATCCTCTAAACTTTTTCCTGAAGGAAGCACTTTTTTAATTCCAGACTCATCCTTCCCTGGGGAGGGACTGTTATCAGCTGAGTCTTTCTTCCTCCCCCCTCCCCCTGTTTTCCTTTTCCCCTTCCCTCCCTGCGATGCATCTGCCAGGTGTGATAAGGCAGACAAACGTTACCTTTACGGGGCTATTAAAACCGTTTCCCCCCGCAGTTTTGAAATGATTATCGCCTTAGGCCCACGGCTACAGGTTAGCTGATAGCTCACCTCCATCTGCCCATATCTGGGCGACTCTTTGAGGCTTAGGGCTGGCTGGGTGGTTGAAGATTATATGCGTTGCTTAAACGGCTTGAATACCAGGGGAAAATGGCCGAGGTGGGAGGGAGGAGAAGAAAAAAGGGATGGAAGAAATGAAAAGAGCAGGAGTCCTGACATCCACAATGCTGTGGCGGATGATAAGGGATATGGTGACAGCTCTTCCTCCCTCTGTCTGGGGCCTGGTCTGACTTTTTGTGGCACACATTGTCAGGTAAAGGGCAGTCGCAGTCAATGTTGAAGGAAGGCAGATGATCTTTTTTTGGCTTTCAAGCATGTTCCACATTGTTAGAGGATATTTCCTTAATTGGTTCTAAATTGGACTCAGGTCTCTTATCTGTCTTCTTTTGGCAGTGATTTTTAAGGGGAAAGAACCATTTTTTTCATACAGGGTACAGTGAAATCCCTCAAAAGACTGAAGCCGTCTCATTTACAAACACTTAAAAAGTGCTTACAGTAGACATTTGTTAGCAGCTGAGACAGCTACTGTATCAATCCCCCAGCTTGGATGCTTCCTGCCAGCCAGCAGCGTCTCCCAAATCCTCTCAAGCATCACATCTGCTCCATAGAGATATCACCACCAACGCCTGCCGCTGTTGGCTTCCTCCCATTACCTGCTGCTCACTTATCTGTCTGTGGCTGACTGATGGTCTTCTTTTTTTCTGCCCATTTCCTGCTATCCATTAGAATGTATCGCTCATTGGCAGTCAATCTGGGTCAAATTTGATCATTTCTATCATATTTTAAATGGAAAATGCCAGTTAACATGTAAAAGGCTTTTCTTTTAAGCAATCAAGAGGAAATGCTAAGTGACTGATGCAGAGCTGAAGTGTTCATTAACTCTGCTAAGGTGGCAACAGCCCTCCTTTGGCCACTCCGAAACCTTTATAACTGAATAATCTGACAGCTGAGCCACTTAATTGAGGTAGGAACGAATATGTATTAACATTAATTTAATTGCACTTCGAGATTTTCCTCTCTAATTGACCTTGGCCCCCTTACAGCATAATTACTAGGAGCGTTACTTTTGCTCACCGCAGCCAGACACATCCTGTAAGGTCAGTGACCCTGCAATCTGCATAAAGAATTAAACAGGTGATAAAGCAGGGCTTACAACATCCTAATGAAGAATCATCAGCCGGTAGAACCTGCAAATTCATTTTTAATGTAAACCCTGATAACAAGTCAGGTGGGAACCTGTAAGTATGTGGTTAATAAGACCAACAGGGAGGCATAAAGGTTACTGAAATAAAAACCAGCTGTCTTTTGTCTTGGTACATTAGTGCAAACACATAGAGACTACCGAGGGCTGGAGCAACATGACTTACAGATTCATGTCTTTTTATGGCCAATGCAAAATGCCAAAACCACTTGTTACCTTGACATTTGAGGCAATAATAATCTACCCCTTGGGTGCTGCCAGTTTGCCCTCACATGGGCATTTATACATCTAAATAAGACTCTGTTTATGATCCAAACTTTAACGGTTAAATATAATGAAAAAATCAGACCACTACCACTGAGCTAAGATTAGACAGGAGTTCCTTCTTCGGTTTTGTCTCTCGATGATGTCCACTAATATGTCCGACCTTGCAGCAGGCACTGCCTTGTTATTCTATACAATAATGTAACAAAGCACCTTTGACTGGAGCAGCTCTTTTAACCAGAGCTTCTTGCCAGCAGTCCACCGGAGGTGATTGGAACTGCTCAGCCATGCAGTGGAGAGCCTGCCGAGAGCTTTTCACCCCACCGTATAATGAGCTATGTTCAGGTCCACTCCACATCCATCCAGACCATTATTGGCTCCAAAAAGCTTTCAAATTGCCATTTGAGCACTCAGTCTACTTAACCAATAGCCTATTCATGACTGTGCCAACGGTCCTTCTCAATGAGGGCAATTTGAATTGTGAATTACACAATTAAAATATTCCTGCCCATTTAACTTGGTACAAGGATTTGATTGATTGCTTATATTTTCAATACCGCTAACAGAGTTCAATTCAAAGTGAGGGCCCCAGGCCCTTTAAACCCCTTTATTTGTCCTTAAATAATAATCCAAAATTAATTTAAAAAAAGACAAAGAAAATCTTAAAAACCATATTGAAAAATGAAAAGTTGCATAAAATAAGAGATTTTAACTCTCAAGTTGTTAGGTTACTGCAGTAAATCAATCTGTAGTTTGATAACAAAAATACATTTAATTAGTAGACCCTCTAGGCCCCTTCATCCGTAATGTCTGTTAAGTCCTGAACGCAATGTAGTTTTTATGTTTTTTAGTTTCAGAGGCATGCCACAGGAGACCTAAATGTCTGGCTGTGAATGTGCCAGCAGTGGGTCTGTCATTGAATTGTGTTGTGTACAAACACAAGCTCAATCTCTCATATTTGTATTCCAACCAGGAACCATGTGTGAAATGCAACAAACATCTCCTCTAGAATCAGCTGTATATTTATTCACATGAGATTCTTCAGAAACATACAATGCTGTGTTCAAAATACAAGAAGATTCTTAAAACAACAGACTACTCACAATTCTCTTAAATGTTTATGTTGTTATGTGTGACTGGCTTTGTGAACTAAAACGTCCAGGGCAATAATGTGGCTGTTAATCCAGCTGCCACCCTCGTCCTCCCTGCCCCACTTTCAGGTTTTTACTGAGAGAACAAAAACTGAATCAGTAACACGCTCGCAGGATTAATTGGAGGCCACATAGGTGTTTTTAAAGCATCCGTTCTCCTGCATCCGAGACCCCCAGGGGTGTTGTTTTCTGTGCCAGGGTGTTATGAGGAAATTTCTCTTAATGAAAAAAAAAAAGAAATCACAACAACAGTGTGCACCTAGCCTGCAGTCCTGTGCTGGTCCCCCCCAGGGAGGCGAGAACATGGTATGAGTGAGGCCTTCAATAATGGAGTTCACTATTAATCATCTCCCTCACGTGTCCGCTCTGTGTCTCCTTTCGGTTTTATTGAGTAGCCGTTCTTCTCAAGCCTCTTCCTCTACCGTTCAAGTGATTCCTCCTCCTTCATGACTCGTAAAAACAGCAGCAAAATGTATCGCGGCCCGGACTGTGAATTCCTTCAATACATGGAAATACATGAACAAATAAACCCCAACAAAGCAAAGAATGGCTCAGTTTCCGGGTGCTCATCTACATACATTTATAGTTAGCCAATGGTTGCAGTTTTGCCAGCGCCATCCTCATTCATGCACGGCCTGTTCCGACCTCCACCTCAGCAGCAAGGAAGTGTGGAGAACAGGAAACGCGAGGAATAAAAAGGAGAAATCCTGCCTGCATATTATCCCCATATGCTCTTTTGTAAAGTGTCTCGAGATGATACTTGTTATGAATTGGCGCTATACAAATAATGATTGATTGATTGATTGATTGATTGCCATGATGTGATCAAATGAAGGACTGATGTAAAAATAGATAAAGACTGAGTAAACAAACTAAGCCAGTGTCATCAAACTTACCATGATGAAGAATATTCAAAGATTCAGTGAGTGCCTTTATTTCAGTGCAGCATCTCTGACCTGATCCCTCACTGAGCGTTGCACTGAATGTACCAGTTTCAGAGTCTTTGTGAGCGTGTGCCAACCAGTCCTGCTCATCATGACTTATTTACATTGTTTACTCTCACTGTTCCCCAAAGAGGCCAACAGGGGCACCACTGCAGAAGGGAAAGGGGGGTGGGGTGGGGGGCAGGCTGAATGATTCACAGGCCCAGAGCGCAACAGGAGCCCTGCAACATGCCAACAGTTTTACATATTTATAGAGTCAGAGGTGTTGCTGAGCTGTTTGTGGCGCCCCAGAGGTCAGGCTACAGTAAGATCATAGCATCTTGTGTTACCTTGTGTATGCTTTGTTACCCTTCCTCTCAGAGGCTGAAACAGCTTGGGTCTCTGTCTTTCTTTCAGCCATATTGAATGCATGAAAGTGCACATGAAAGGCATGCGATTCTTTTACGGAGTTTTTTTTTTTTTTTTGGACGACGCCTGTGGAAAACATTTTGTGAAAGTGTAAAATCATAATCGTTTGTTATTGTTCTTCTGTTGGAATAGAGAACGCACATCTCTGCTGCCAGAGAGTGAATGTTTTGCTATCACATTTGAGAGGTTAGTACACATACAGCAGTCCCACATATGTTCTTTATGTGTCCACTGCGTGCCAACAGTTAATCGCACTATTTCCTGTAATTCCCGTCCCCTGGTGAGCAGATGAGTGACGCCCAAAAACAATAAAACCCCAGACTTTCTAGAGAATGAATCAAAGGAAAAGCATCACAAAATATCCCTGACTCCACTGATGAAGAGCACATTTCCAGACAGATTGATGTTGGGAAGAAGAGCTGACATCAAAAAGCTTTTCTTAATATTTTAGAAGGGAGGAGTTTTATTTCTGAAGGGTTTGAAAGTCCTGTATGTCCTCTGAATGTGTTTATGTGATCAGCGTCCAAAACACTGGAATACATCAGGAATGATTGAGGTAATTTTGCATTCGCTGCCTCTCTCTCTCTCTCTCTCTGTCTCTCTCTCTCTGTAGAGTTCAACAGCTTCATTTCAGAGGGAGGTCTGAGCTCAGGCCTTCTGTGTGCAGGCTTCAAACAAAAAGAAGACAACCCACCACTTAATTCTCTTTCATTGAGCTTTCTTCATTTGCACATAGCATGATATATGTGTTAATGCCTGTGCAAGAACTCTGTATTTTGAACCACTATGCAGCTATGGGTTTTTTTTTTATCAGCTGACGTCATGCTACTCTACTGTGTTGTGGTCATTTATGACGTGTTTAAAAGTCCTTTTAAGTTGAGCCCTTTTTGTTGTGTGTGTTTATCCGAAACCCAAATCGATGCAGCACATTTTCTTGACAGGAAAATTAAAGTTGAGATGTTGCATTTTTACAGGCCAGTAAACATCAGAGTCTTAGTTTGTAAGATCTTGAACAGACTATTCCAGGAGATGGGCTTCTCAGATCATATTTCCTAATTATCCTGACGCACTCCAGACAGCAGCATGCTAATCAGAAGACATGAGTGTTCAGGGCATGAAAGGGGGTAGGGGGGGGCGGGGGGTGCATAATGCTCACCTTCTTGTTACCAAAAGGTTTATTCTCAGCCGTCGTTGCCTTGGTGAGCGTGTCCCTGCTGCGAGCAAAAGCACGCTACATTATCAGTTCAGCGGGCTTTGAGAAGATGCAGCCTCACACAGAGCTCAATGGGCTCCCCCTCTTAGCGTACAGATGGCTGTGGCGAGGCCCCGGTGGAAATAACACTAAATAAAAATTCTCTGTAAAGTCTCTCTCAGGATGTGACAAAAGAAAAGCGGGGCTACCTTGCCACCTGCAACGTCTGGCACCTCCCTCTCTTCTTCGCCAATTAAAGGGCTGAAAAAAAGAATCACCATGCTCCCGGGCTTAGTTTTGCATAATAACATTTGCATAAAATAGGACCATCTGTTTTGAAACCTTTAATTTTTTTGGGACTGTGACTTTAATGTGTTAATGCTGTGAGCTCTGATTTGCTATGCCGTTGATTTCCTTGTGGGCACGGCTACTGAAGGAAAAAAAAGAAAGAGGTCTAGATCCCTATTAAATACAACACAGCTGAAGCCACCGCTCAGTTTGCAACAGCATGACAGTTTGGCACATAATCCTAATAAGACAGTGACCTGATTACTTATATGCAAATCATGTATGTCAATATTGGCTCGGAGAAAATGACTTGGATGTCGAGATAATAGTTTTTTTTAATTGGCTGTTTTGTTTAATCTACAATGAGCTAAAAGGACAGTTCTGGTGTAGTTCAGCCTTGCTCTTGTTTTTTCTGTTATGGACACTTTGGCTGTTGGTTATGATGAGATCGGACGATATGATATCAACACAAGAAAGTCCAGTGATGCTGGTTGGACACAAACGCGTTGTTTAGTCAGAATAACTTACCACCTTATGAAGAGGTAAAATCAAAGTGTGGGCGCAGAAAAAAAAAAAACACTGTGTGCATCATTGATGTGGATGCACAACTGCAGAGTGTTGACTGGCTAGCCTGGTCTTTGGTTTTCAAAGGGGGGTTCTTCAGTTGTTGTTGTTGTTGTTGTTGTTGTTGCCTCAGGATGAGCCGCCAAGACAGACAAAAAATGTTTATCGTTGCCAAGGACACACCAGAGGTTACTTCAAAAACCGTTGCATAAGGAAGCGGGAGCTGCTACTGTAAGCTGCCGTACTGTTGCTGTATGTGCTGCTGTTATAAAAACGTCATGTAAATTATACTTCGGAGTAGCAGAAAGAATCACTCCCATGATTCCCCGCCAGCCACAACATCATCTTTTGTTATTGTTTTGATTGAGAGCCCCCTGGTGGCAGATTTTACATACTGTGAATTACACTAGAAATAGCCGCACCCCTATTGCTTTGCTCAAAGACTCCAAACACAAAACCAACAATCCACACAATCCACTGCTGACTTGATTACTTATTTTATTTGTTATAATCTGATCCCGGCGGTAAAATTAATTAGCGCTTTTAGAGGGCGTGACTCTCACACAGATTAACTACGTTAACTACATTATGCCTTTGATATTAATAGCGGCCTCACATTATTCTATAAGGACACTTTACAGCTTTTACAGCCCCGTGTCATGGCTGTAGACTAAAACAATCGACTGCTGCTAAATGTACTCATTAAGTCTTTACATTAAAATATTGCTCAGAGTTTAAACCAACAAAATTCTCTATGATTGACAATGAATTGACTTTGGTTTCATATCAGCTTTAGCACTCGTCTCATTTTGTTTTTTCTGACTTATTTGTTGTCATTGGCATGTAAAGCATCCATACGCCTCATTCAGAGCGTCTATCCTCCTCTTGGCACCGCAGGCCTGTGACTGTAAGAGCAGCCAGCGTGCCACTATGAGGATGGATTAATAGAAATGAAGAATCAAGCAGACGACAGAGTGCGAGCGCGAGCTCACGGTGGGAGCTGATGACCACTCAGCAGAGGCCCGCTGCCATGTGTGTCTCTGGACCTGCCAGGCTCCGTCTAAATGTGCCCTCTCAGGGATCCTCAACAGATGGTGGACATGTGGGACGACTCTGCCACACATTCTTTCCTCTATTGTAGAACATGCAAAGTCACACCATGCAAATGACTCATGACTGTAGATTGCCTCGTCATGAGTTCAGTGTTCATCAAAAGTTACAACTCTCACACAGATTAACAACAACGTTATGCCTTTGATATTCATAGTGGCCTCACATCTCTAAAACATGATGGAAATGACCCAGCATGTGATGTTTTAGTACTTCAAATCAGTCTTGGTCTCAAGAACATTTTTACTCGGTCTTGTCTCGGTCTCAGACTGGGCGGACTCCAGATTTTAAATCAAGACCGGACAAGACCACCACTGATAGCCTTTTGTTCCATGTCTACTGTGAATAGGAAATGCCCCTTTCTTAAAAAAGAAGGAATAACTTAAATTCTTTCAAAAATGATTTTGTTTCCCCCGGTTCAACCGCAACCGCTTGCTTGTGCTCAGTCTAAGTGGGTGACACGCTTGCTGAACACAAGATGATGATTTTTCTGTAATATTTATGGCCTTGGTCTTGACTCGGTCTCGCCCTGCCTTGGTCTTGGTCTTGACTCAGTCTCAGTCCCTAAATGATCTTGTCCCTGTCTCAGTCCCTAAATGTCTCGGTCTCAGTCCCTAAATGTCTTGGTCTTGTCTTGGTCTTGCCCTGCTTTGGTCTTGGTCTTGACTCAGTCCCTAAATGTCTTGGTCTTGTCTTGGTCTTGCCCTGCTTTGGTCTTGGTCTTGACTCAGTCTCAGTCCCTAAATGTCTTGGTCGTCTCATAGCACTCTGGTCTTG
Source organism: Labrus mixtus (assembly GCF_963584025.1). NCBI lineage: Eukaryota > Metazoa > Chordata > Actinopteri > Labriformes > Labridae > Labrus > Labrus mixtus. The sequence continues at coordinate 4,459,565 of NC_083630.1, forward strand.
GGTATGTCTTGGTCTTGGTTAATTTGGTCTTGACTACAACACTACTAGCATGCACTTCACCTCAGGTTTTTTTCACAATTGATAATAAGGGAGGCTCGACTAATGAAAAACGATTTGGAACGCCCATTTTGTTGCCTGCAAGAAAACAACAAGTCAGACAGTCTTCCTCTTCTTCTCCTCCTGCCTCCTCCTACCTCCTTCCTACTTCTGCTTCTTCTCTGAGGCAATCACTATGACATCCTTCTCTGTGACTCCTCATACCCAAAGCTTATTTGGAGATTTAACTTTGCATTTTTTTCCTCCCCTTCACAACAAAGGCTGAAGTTAAGCTCTTTACTCAAGAAGAGGCATTATTTTAGATAGCTGGCGGTTGTCATCATCACATTTCCAGATCGGCAATCAGTTTTCCTTTATCTTCCATACCACTATGCAGCCCTTCCAGGATTAAAGCCTCCATTTTTGAATACATTAAAGAAAAAAGTCATGCAGAATGATCGGCTTAATCTCATCTCTCCATATGAAACCCTTTTTTAATGTGTAGCTGTTTTTTTTATTACTGTTTTTCCTTAATAATTTTAGACACCTCACCAGATTCACACAGTATTAAATCATTATAATTACACAACTTTAATTGCTATAATTTGGAGATCAGAAATTAAACAGTAAACTTCACAGTTCTGGTCCTCCAGCTCCAGCTTGGTGGTGCTCTCTCCATTACTGACACCATTTACCAGTGAGGTCTCTCACTGTTTAATTCAATGGAGTAAAAACAGCTGCACCACATTTCCTCATGGTCCCCTGCAAAACAATTGTAACCATTCCAGTAATTATAATAATAACAATTAGCCAGGGGCTTACTGGGCAGAAAATAAGGATGTGGGCCACACGGTGAAGCTTCATCAAAAAAAATTCTGAATATGAGATTGACTTATCAGGTGGCCTGTTGGGTGCAATTCAATTATGTCTTTGTTTTGCTGCAGGAAGAAGAACGAAACGCAGCACACAGTGAAATAGTGGCGTACTGCTGTTCCCGATAAAAGGTCAATAAAAGCAACAGCGTGAAAGAGAAAAGTGATTAGCAGTAAAACTAATAGATTGTGGAATATTGTACTGAGGGAGCTATTTGAACTGTTTCGTTTCAGTTGGAGATTAAAGTTTTGAGGGTTTTTTTTTTTTACTAGTGTCTTTAGCAAACAACTTCTATTAATTTCTGACACTAAATTGCTCTTTTCCTGCTGTGTTAAGTTCATGATCACAAGCATGCACTGTACTTTTCTCATTCTTTTTGTCGGAGCTCCTTTCAAAACTGTCCCCAAGTCACTTCGTCCATGAAGCACATGCAATAATCTGACTCATATAATCAACATTAGGTCAATAACAGAAACACATTTAGATGCTCTCTGCACCACGGACTAATTTAAGATGAGGTGTAGACATTTTGGGGCGGCTGTGGCTCAGTTGGAGTTAGAGAAGGTTTGGGGGTTCGATCCCCAGCTCCTACAGCAACATGTCCGATGTGTCCTTGGGAAAGATACCCCAATGTGCTTCTGCTGCCTCGATGGCAGGGATGAATGTGTATGAATGGATTAGTTACTTCTGATGGTCTCACTACATAGCAACCTCTGCGATCAGTGTGTGAATGTGTAGGTGTGACATGCGGTGTAAAAGCACTTTATACAAGCTCAAGTCCATTTACTAGTTTACCCAGACACAATCACTTCTTTTTCTTAAGTTTCTAAAAGGGAAAATGTTTGTAAGTTTCTGTATATGTTAATGACCCTGCTGTCACCCTGGCACAGGTAAAGCAAGGCAAAAATGTTCTTCGCTTTCAGACTGATCACAGCTACAGTATATTAATCAGACACAAGCTCCGTACTATTTTTGTTTGCTCTTCCGAGAACCTCGGTCATCTGCCAAGAACTCTGATGTTATCCCAGTCCACTCTCCAAATGCAAATCTCTTTCAATCACCCTGTGATTGTCTCATCTCTCCTTATCTCTCAAAGCTTTTCTCTTAGAAAACCCTGTGGAGCCGACTCTGCAGCGCTCACACTGATAGCAGGGAAAGGAAACCGAGTTTACCTCTGCTGTATTGTGCCATTGTGAGCGAATTCCAATTGATGTCTTGTCTGGAAACGGTGGGCATATGGGACACCCTCCTCTGCAATGCAATATTCAAAGCGGTCTTACATAATTCATCCCTTTTTTTCTCTGTTTTTTGGAGAGCCATCCTCAAAGTGTCACTGGCAGACCCTTTTAATTTGACAAGCCTGTGAAGCTGGAGTGCAAAAATCTTGACGGCTTGGCTTTGCAACTTCTCACGGGACGGGTTGATATTGGGATGATAATGAGGCACTCTTTTCAAAAGAATGGATGAATTAATAACCAGTCATCAGTCTGGGAGGAATAGTTCAAAGGCCGTCATAATCCAGTGGCTCATATAGCTCCGCTTCCAAATGAGAGGAAGCATGATTTATTTAGGTCATAGACAGGCGGTTCGTGAATAAATACTGATATTTTTTGTTTTCAGGAAACAAACAGAAAACAACATAACTGATATATAAGTTCAGATGGGAGTCAGTATACAACAGCTATGAGTAACTACAGTAAAGTCACAACACATGTATGACTTCCAGCATGTATCTCCATGTATGTTGATTGTGTGGCTGTGTCTGAAAAAGGTAAAAGGGAAATGACTTGATTATGATATTCAAGTAATTAACCATGTTATGATTCAACAGAGCACTCACACTAGTCAAACCAACTGGACTTTAGGGGTGAAGCGTTGCACGGTACAGATGCTTTGTGTGAGTGCGCCCGCCGAGAGGGCAGAACAAACACCTAGCTGTGGGAGTGTCACCTATCTGGGGGAGGGGTTACTGCCCTTTGTGATGTCATGAAGGGAAAATCTCCAAACGGCCTGTTTGAGCACACATTTTCTGAAAAATGGAGCAGACAAAAGACGGAGAGGATGGACTTTTCTCATCATTGGGGGGTTTGGAGATGGACCAGGGACACATATTAGCACAATATGTAACCTTTAATCTCAATGTTTCTTGATTGCCAAATATGGATGATTCAAAAAACATTTTATTAGATTTGTGCATGTTAAGGTTTAAGTCAGGATGCAACTATAGCAAATTCATTAAGGCCTCAATATTTTCTATTAGGAAACAACCAGAACAAAGGCTCAAATTACTACACAGAATTAACACCGTCAGCTTTATGGAGTGCTTTAAAATGTTCTAATTGCTATGTTTTGACGACCCCCAACCTAAACTGTTTTGGTTCACTCTAAGTGCTCTCATTGACCTTATTTCCAGCTGCTGCCGCTGTCATTTTTTTATTTTGAAATATCAAGCTAATCCACTGTACGCTCTGAGCAACAAGCTGAAGAACTCAGTGACAAAAAGCATGGTGGTGTAGGTTGAGAACAAAACATTAAAAAAATGTAGGCACAATTAGAACTGACAATCTTTTGTAAAACAAAGTTTGTAATTCATGCAGGAAAAAAGGGGAATGATGTCACATTGGACTTGATACAAATATGTTATAATTCCTCTACATGTAAGGCACTCTGCTTGCTGCGTTTACATTGATTGTTGTAACTGACTGTTAATCTTGAGGTGTGGGATTTCCAATATGAACTTCATTTGACCGTACACTTTTGGTATTGGAAAAAGCTCATGCTCACTCATGTGGATTTCTCTTTCACCATCTATTCTTTTACTTTAATGGCAGCGAGTCCCATCCTAGTGTCTTTCTAAATGTAATCCAGGCACACAATAAGAAAGAGTTGGCCATAGTGCTGCCAGCGATGGCTGCAGATTATTATTTATTTTTTTCATTTTGAGTGTCTCGGAGTATTTTCTTTTCACCCAGCATGGGGTGGTTATCAATTTCATTCCCATCTCCCCCTCCCTGTTATCCACTGTCATAGTTTCTAGGTCACATTGCGGTGAATAACTCGGATCTGGAGCAGATATATTTCCAACTCGGCCAACTTTTCAATCATGCATCGTCTTGATGGAATTGGCTCGGCACACTAGAAAATACATAACATGTTTGTTAGCCAACACCCCAGCTGGATCCCGTACCTTCCCAAGCGGTCCAAAATTAATTTGTTGTGGCCAAATAGTAAGCAAGGGAAAAATGTGAGCTGTTGTCTGGATGCTGCGGTCCCCACATGAGCCACCTCTATTTGTCTCAGCTCCCCCAGACAGCTGCAGCTCTCACAGCTGGGATAGAGAGGCCATTAGCAAGCAATTTCACCCCTCCACTCCCTCATGTTCCTCCTCCATTAGACAACTTCCTTCATGCTTTCCTGATGGACTGCTTTTTGACTTCTAACTCCACATTGTGCATACCAACACACTGAGACTACCAGCATGTGCATACCAAAGTGGTGTACCACAAGTCAGATCAATGGGCTGGAGATACATGTGTAGTTTAAAGTCTGAGTTTTTAATGTCATGAAGGCTGATCTCTTTGAACTTGGCTATGATCATGAACACTTGAGCAGATCTAACATGTTTTGTTCAAAATTTTATATCTGCTAAGTTAGAATTTGAAGCAATTTCCACACAGCATCATCTGGGATCATAACTATTTTGTCTGCTGTAAGAATACACTATGGGTGTGTAACGGTTTGGGTCTATGTCTATTTGTTAACGGTGTTCTGGAGAAGGTCGGAGACAGTAAGTTAGCCAAAAATGCACAACCACACGTGTCTGGGGTTCCCACAGCGCTTGTAGTTGATTACACACTACACATCGACCTTACAAAGACGGGTGGTACAGCAGTGTCCACAAGAACCCTCACGTCACTGTTGAGTTGAGAGGCAAAATAAAAGTAGGAGCCTGGTTACAGGCATCCTTCCATGGCAGATGTGCAGCTCAAATGACTTCAGGGATAAAAACAAGGCCCCATCCAGTGACATCGCTCCCCTAGTAACTTAGCAACAAAAGGTATAATTTATTTTTACCACAGAAACCAAACTTTTGACCAAATTTTAAGTGCTGCATACTCTGGAGTTCTCATTTGAAGGCTGTGTGTGTGTCCATCTTTACCCGGCTTTTGAAGGATCCATTCGGTGCATCCAGGCTGCCCTGAAGAGTTCAACAAGCATTCTCGAGTTGGCTTACCCAAAAGTGAGCCTGGCTAATTCAATCTTTCCTCACAGAACATCCCTCGAGTGTAGGATAGATTTGAGTTGTTGTTTTTAGGTCAAGTTTTTTAGTAGAAAAAGGAATACAAGATGATTAAAAACACCCACTTCATACTTAAACTGTAGAAAGAAATACTGTGGGACTGTTTCTGAAGCTCAGGGGAATAATGCCTTCTGGCTTATTAGACCATTTGAACAATTCACTCTCGGGCAGCAAACAATAATCCAAAAATAAACAATCCAATAGGGAAGAGCGACAGCTCTATGCACACTAAGCCGCCTTTCAATCCATCATAATTGAATATCTGCACTATCAAGCACATTCATCCCACGTTCTCATTGTTGACTTATTGTTAAACTCAGTGAATGAATGTTGTTGATACAGCTGAATTTTAATTCAGAGCCACGCTAATGTGTAGCTGTGGCCAAAATGAAAATGGATGTGGGTCTGCAGAGTTGCGAGGGGGTTTTGGCTTGAAGCTTAGTGGTAATCATGGGCCCCTCTTGGTTAATCATTTCCTTGGGTGTAAAGCAGGATACTTGGCCAAGTAGGCAATATGAATGGCCATCGGGAAGATAAGATGGAAATGCATTTTCTCTGTCACTGTGTACAATAATCCCAGCGCTGCATCTATCACGTCTGCTATTGAGATGAACAGATGGACTCCCACACATGCAGCACAGAGGGGAAAGATAAAGCATTTCTCGATGTGCTGCGATGGTTATTTATTGACTGCTGGCTACAAAGGAGGTATTCAGAACAAACATGGAATAACTGCGGATATTGTTCTGCAAATATGTCATAAACACATGGAACATTTAAAAAATAATATGATAAGTATTATGCATAATGTTATAAGTGTAATTAAATTGTGATTATTGCGTTAGGAATTTGGATTCCAGTGTGACAGCAGTCAGCATTTCCCATGTTTCAGAAGGATTGTTATATCTGCTGCTTCAAATCAGGCAACGATCACCACAGTATCCGTCTGTTGTGCAGAAAAGATTTACCAACTTTTGTGAAAGTCGTCCCTGGAGATTTGCTGGGAGCAAAAACTCTTTGAATTAAAAAGCATCTGTATAGACTTCAGTCACAGCAACCACCTGTGAGCAGGGGCGTGTCCAGAGGGGTGGTCAGGGGTGGCATGGGCCCCCCTTCAAATCTTAATGGCAACCCCAGGGGCCATCCCAAAATCCGTGATTATTGGCTATTTACCTTGCCAGAGGTGGGACTTATGTAAACTCATAGTTTACAGTGTGCAGATGTTTGCCATTTAAAAAAATGAAGTTATTAAGTCGACGTGATGAGTGCAGACAGAAGAGATGAATAAGCGCTCTACATTCATGTGTGTGCACACACACATCAGGCCACCGCTGTACAAGTCAGTGCCCCAGTTGGGCCACTCCAGTCCAACAAATCAGGACCCTCCTTTGCCTGTGAGTGAAGAAGATGGAAAAGGAAAGCTTGATGCAAAGCTAGGTGATCCTCAAGGTGCTATTAGTTTTTGGACAGTCATTGCAACAGAGAAGTCAATGGTCAGCAATCCATCAGCTCCTGTTTAGAGTATTCATGTGCTATGTAGGAATTGAATGCAAGTGATAATATATGGAAATGACTGACTCTATTTATTATTATTATTGCATTATTACATTTGCTGAAATTGAAATCTCCTTTTTGAGGTTATATATTGCATCCGTTATAAGATTAACTGTCAACCGTCTTCGCTAATGATAATGACTCACACCGACACAGAGTATTGGCTCATTTTCATCACTTTCAACAGTGAAACAAGTGCATGGCGTGCATGTTTGATGACGCTTCATATTTACTGATGTGTATCAAGCGCCATACTGCTGCGAGCTCCTCGTGCCAAAGGTCACGGCTGACGCTCGGCAGAGTGCTTATTCATGGCATTTATCCTTTTTACTGTCAGTTAGGATCACACACGCGCACAATGCTACGATAGGTTATCCATACCATTAACGGAAGAACCAGAGACGACAGGCTACAAAGACGAGGCTGTCTGAATGAGGAGATGTTGAAGTGTTTACTGGGAAAATAAGAAGAAAGGAAGGGCGGGGATGGTGAAATGACAGCAAGAGAATTGAAGCTCAGCCCGGGGATTTGTCTTACATTTCCTTGATTTTGCTGCCCTGTTACCATCCGCTGGGTTGGAGGGAATTTATTTTCTCTTATTTCATTTCAAGTACGGTCTCTAGCTGGATATTTATAAATTCATTTGTGCTGCCACTGGTGTCTGAGAGGGGATCCGTGAAGTGCATCACATTAACTGTATTGACATAAACAGCTCGCCGGGGCGCGTTGCCTCTGCCTTTGATGAGGGTTTAAGTAGGAAGCCATTCAGAGACTTATGGAGAAACGTTCCCATGGGATCAATAGATTACAGACCCAACTAATCTTAGTGAGCTAGATAGCAGAGCTCATAAGATAAAAAGGACAGTGGTATCACTAACACATGCTGGGCCATTACTCAAACTGTAATTATTCTTCATTATAAAAGGGGTCATGAACTCCTGTTTTCTATAGACAGTGAACTGTATGTACCTGCCTTCTTTTCTTTTCTGTCTTCCTTTTGCCCTCTTTTACTGCGGTGCATATTATGTGGAATTGAAATTAATTGGCAATGGTTTACTCGTCACACTGTGGCTGTAAGAAGGTCACATAAAGGGGCGGCTGTGGCTCAGTTGGTATAGAGTCGGTCGTCTCTCAACTGGAAGGTCAGGGTTCAATCCCCAACTCCTGCAGTCACATGTTCCATGTGTCCTTGGGCAAGACACTTAACCCTGTATTGCTCCCACCTCATGTGGTGTAAAAGCGCTTTAAGTAGTCAGAAGACTGGAAAAGAGCTGTACAAGCTCAAGTCCATTTACCATTTATAGTCCTCCAAGAAGAGGTGGACTGGAGTGAAGTCCGACATGCGGCTCCTTTCCTGCAAGTATGGTGACAAAAAATGATCTTTAACTAAAATGTATCTAAGAAGTTCATTTTTATATTATCTGACACTAAGAATTACAATCTGAGCCTGTCTGTGGAAGACACAAGAACTTCCAGTGGGTCTACTTTGAAGTCCTCCTCCCCGGTCTCTGTGCTACCTGTGCTCTCTGACTCAAGTGACCAGTGAGTGATCGCTCCAAGGTAAGGCACCCAGAAGAACAGTGGCCCAATTAGACCTCTCTGAGGGGAGTGAACCTCTGCACCATTCATCATACCATTTCAATTAAAGCCATCTAATAAATGATTAAATAATCAGCCGCAGGATAATGGAGCCATATATCCTCGTTATGGGAGGACATTGGTCATCGGCTTGGGGACGCCTGGCCAGTGCCAGATGTCACACAGCAATGCCAAAAACATGCAAGACAGATGATAGGAAAGTGGAGGAGTGAGGAGAGGAATGAGGAATACTTAAAAAAAAAAAAACTCTGGATAGAATCTAAATGTAAACAGATCACAGAGAAGACTTCTCTGTCTATGACTTAGTTCACATTCCTGTCACACTCTGAGGCCATTTTCATGTCACTCACGGCTGCGACGAAACCATGGGGTCAACAGTCCCCCATATGCATCAGCTGATAGAATTTGAACATATCATGAGTTTATTTGTCCGTTCCCTGTCCTCCTGCTAGCTTCAGTACACCAGTATGGAGCCAAACAATGTGCAGGTCCACACTTTTTTAACCCAGTGCCACTTCTCCAGGAATCAACTTGCAATTTAAAGGTATCCAACTCTGACTCTGACATGAACAAGTGGAGAATATATGGAAGAAACAACATGTATCATATTTATTAAACTGAGCATTAGACTTCAGAATAGTCACAGCTGTGTTATCGACATGTAATCTGTCCTTTCTAACAATGCTTGAATGTATGATTCATCTGTGTGTTGATAAAGATAAACCGGCCTTCCAAGCACGAGGACATCAAGAATTACAAGACATTTGAAGAAATGGGAAGCTCAATCCCCGTATGTTCTGAACTATCAATTGGCATAAGGACCTCGTCCCGTTGATAATAAGGACACACACTCTTACACTACCTTGTGTGTCTGACATCGCACATAACGAGAGAAGCATTAGATGCATGTGCAGAGCCAGGTGACATGCAGACATCCAAGGCAGTGTGGCGATGCATTTGCTATATCAGATGGACTCTTCTTGTATAAACCTCAGCGAAAAACAAGTCTTGCAAGTTTTTTCTTCATGCATAAACAAGTAAAACTATGTAGCATGATGTTTCAATAGACATCACACATATTGCAATTTGACTGTCTAAGATGTTCACAAAGTGATTTTACTGCTGAGACTTTATATCATGCAGCCCTTTCAACTTTGCAATTTTAACTTTGAAAATAATTTCTCATAGGAATATGCAATATTGGCCTTATGTGAGCATCATGTGCCAGAGTTAATCTTCACATGCAGACTTTCTGTTGCAAAAAAAAAAAAATCACACACACACTTAGATAACCCTGTTCAGTAAGACGGCGTGGGTTAAATAGCCTTCATTATCATGCTGGGTGGGGCTGCAGGATGGAGGTGACCCTGGACAGCTCTCCATCTTCCTACTCTACGGCTGCACATTAATGGTTAATTGATGTCACAGGGGACTGCTGATCAAAGGCTTTCTAACCACCCCCCCCCCCCTTTTTTTTTCAAGCATGCTCCACTGCTATTCTATTAGCAAGGCAGGGCTGTCAGGCTGAGGCGGGGTTGCCAGGAGCGAGGGGGGGGGTTGCTGTTCCCATCCCTCTCTTCTCGCTCATCTCTGTACAAAACAGATACAAACCCCCAAACACACACCCCGCCCTGCCCTCCTTCCTCCATGATAATTAGCCCCTGCCATAGAGACCAAACACACACACACACACACACACACACACACACACACACACACACACACACACACACACACACACACACACACACACACACACACACACACACACTGAGCTGCCACCGTATCTGCAGCTTAAAGTGCTGCTGTTCTGACAGCCATCAGCAGAAATAGAGGCAAATCTTATTTACCTCGCTGGGTTTTCAATTTTTTTCAACCCCTCATCACCCCCCCCCCCCTCCCCCCCCACAATCCTTCCATATTTATGCCACTTTCATGATTTCTCTCCTCACATCGTCTGTTCACCCACATTCCCTCTCAGCAATCATGCTAATACTGTGAGAAAAACGCCCCTTTAGGTGGTGCTTGGCTGCTATGATTAGTGTCGTTGAAGAACACAAACATCTTCAGAGTCGGAGAGATGATTGAGATTTGTCGCCAAAACATTTTTTTCTTCCGTCAATCAAAAGGACGAGCTGCATTCTGTGATCTGAATCTTACTATCTGTAACATTAAGCCGAGGTTGTTGAGGGGAAACTTTTTGTTGAATTCCTTGTATTTGTAGAAAACAGTCGTGCAGAATAATCATTCAGTTGCTCATTTATTTATACAGTGCTAATTAACAACTTTATATGAAGAAACTTAACAAAGACAGCAGGTCTGGACTGTACAGAGACCAAGCATTATTCCACCATTTCGCCATATGGTGAGGAATGCAAATGTTGCCAGAATAAGGCAATATTTATGCTTTTATTGACTAAGAGTATATGCTTCTCACAATCACTCTTAAATGTAAAATGCAAAAATAGGGGCACTGATGGCCTGGTTAGGGGTTAGATCACGCCCCATATACAGAGACTATATAGGCAGCTGTGGCTCAGTTGGTAGAGTCGGTCGTCTCTTAACTGGAAGGTCGGGGGTTCAAATCCTCTTCTCCTACAGCCACATGTTCAATGTGTCCTTGGGCAAGACACTTAACCTCAAGTTGCTCCTTGAATCTTTAATCAGCAGCCTCTACCATCAGTGTGTGAATGTGTAGGTGTGACCTGCAGTGTAAAAGAGCTTTGAGTAGTCAGAAGACTAGAAAATAAATACACAAGCTCAAGTCCATTTACCATTTACCATTCATAGTCCTCCAGGTGGCGGACCTGAGTGAAGTCCGACCTGTGGCTCCTTCCCAGCATGTCATTGCCCACTCCTTCTCCCGAGTTCCTACTCTATCCACTGTCCTATCAAATTAAGACAAAAGCCCAAATATAAATCTTACAAAAGCGCAATCCTTCACATCAAAGTTGGACTAGATCTAAACATTAATTAGACCTTAGACCCTTTAGGATAGGACCAAGATGGAATATCATTTGGTGATAAATATAGCAAACAAGTCAGTCAAACGTGTCTTAAACTCTGCTCACTGACTCCACAGGAGGGATTTGTGTCAGTACATCTATATCTGTGCACCTGACAACCTGCCTGCCTTCTACTGCACACACACACACACACACACACACACACACATACACACACACACACACACACACACACACACACACACACACACACACACACACACACACACACACACACTGCACCCTCAAAGCAGAAAGGCTGCCACACCATGTAACACAGAGCACAAGCACTAAGATGGCTTTGTGAAGCTGTAATATTGTGAATTTGGCGGGCAGCCTGGAATAATTAGTGTGGCCCTGGGTCTGAGTTACTGTTTGCTGGGCTCGCAGAACATTCCCTCACAGCCTCTTTGGCTGCCAATTAACTCACACATGCACAAATGATCTCGTATGCGCCCTGAGCTGTAATCTCATTACAGCTCGGAGTGAACAGGCATCATCTCTGTGCATCTTCAAACGGTTCGCCTTCTGATTTCAACCATATTTCACAAACACAGCTTTGGATCTGATTGCTGTATTGTGAGGAAAGGTGTCATGTCACACCTTTAGGCGGATTATGCAGACAGTATGAAATGAGGAGAAACCTCAGCACACATCTGCAAACACAAGAAGAAAGAAAGGAAGGGGTCACATTGGATACTAGTACACTTTCATTAGCTTTAACCAAACACAGAATTCCTGCAATATGTCACGTGCATAAACAGCACCTCATGTTTGATGCTTCCGAGCTGCTGCTTTGAAGGCACACTGTGCGCAGCGAGAGCGAGGCCAGCAGAGCCAGTTATGCATCACAGAGGAAGCTGGATAAACGCATCATCCTCATCGCTCTCGCACAGCGATTTCCCAGTAGTAGGTCTACTTGATGAAGTGCCAGATCCCCTCCCTGTTATTCTCCGAGCGCCAGCCAAGTGTCCACATGCATGAGTGTATTCATCAGTCAGGTGGCATCAGCCTGGCGTACCCCCCCTTCCTCCCTTTTATTCTTCACTCTCACTGAGCTCAGGTGTGAATGGGGATTGGGCTGATTTATCTCTTTTGCGCCGCTTATCAGTGTATAGTAGCGATAACCGAATGAGCCCATGGTAATCCAGAAACACACACACTCAGTGATTAAATATGTTGTTAGCATGCAATTATGTTCGGTACCACATTTGTAGAGCATACTTTACAGAATATAATATTGAGTCTGCAGATACTAACATGATCAATGTCTCACCCAGGAAATCCTGGCCTGTAATTGATTTATGTGGAAACCAAGAAAGAAAAAAAAGAACATGCATGCCATAAACTACACGAGGATACAAATAATTGTAGTAATCTAAACAAAGCCTGGAGCCGTTGGCACATTAAACTGGCATCAGTCTCTCTGTGACATCTGCATAAACCTGGTGTTTGCTCTGTTTCTGGTGTTTTGAGGCCAAAGTGATTAACGGCAGCACAGTCAGGTCTTCACATGCAGCATGCCACGGTGACATTTGTGTTCACTCTGTTTTTATCTGTCAAACCCTAATCCATGCAAACATACCTGTAATTACACGAAACCCTCTGAAAGTGCAGACTTTAACAGAGAAGTGGGGGAGGTTGGGAAACATCTGATCCAGCCTCAAACCTGCCATTAAAACCCACATCGCCTCACATCGACCCCTCGCCACACTCGTTTGCCCCCATCTACACTGTGAAGTCACAACACTGCTGAGCTGTGCACCGTGCACACCGCCCCTCCCTTCTCTTTGCACTCAGGGGTTACTCACTAAGCCATCATGGGTTGAACTAATGAAAATGCCTGGATGAAGGGGCCCTCTGATGGGGAACCTTAGAGTTCCTCTCACAGATCTTCAAAGACGGAATTAATAGAATTACTCGGTCAATACAGGGGGACTGAGTGCAAATGTCAGATGGAGCTAATCATCAGCTAGAGACAATGAGTCATAGCATGAGCTTTGGACTTTGGGGTTTTTGCATGTATGAGTTAATTTACTGTCACACAGAGCCTGACATCACCACTGGAGGAGTTGTGCAGCACACCTGAAATACATTTAAAAAAAAACATTTCATACAAAACACAAACTTCTTTATGTTTCAAGGATATGAATAGGAGTAACATTGGACATCTTTCTAAGTACAAGGTAACCCAAAATACAAAATAAGCAGAACACAACACGACATGTTACATAAAACCGTCAAGAGGTAGAGCAGGAAGAGCACCAACCATATACAGGAATTGGAGCCTTGTAACAGCAGAAAATATCATTTCCACATCCTTACAAAACAGGAGGTGCTTGAAGAATTGCTCATATAAAACCTGGGTACAGCCTGTATGGATACCATTGGTTTGTTTGTGGTAAAAACAGACAAAAAGAGGAATGCTCTGCTGAAATTGCTTCTCATTCAGAGAAGAAAGGCCATGGTGAAAAAGGGGTTGTAAGTGCACCTTATTCTTTGTGGAAGAACGAGGCTCCACTTCTTCTCTGGAGCTTCTCTATTTGGACTGTTTGGTTCTTTCAGTTCCCTCAAAGGTCAACACTGGCATACAGTGAGCAATGCTTATTGTGGAAAATTTGGTAAACTCACCTAAGAGGATATATGCAAAGGATGGGGCCAAGATGCCAAGATGTCAAATTGCCTTAGTGACACATCTCAATCACTTAGGGTTAGGTTAGTGTTATCGCAAGACACTTTACAAAAAGCTGGTAAAAGACCTTACTCTTCGTTATGTTACAAAAGAATCCAGCCAACAATCAACATACAACACAAGAAGAACACTAGGAAGTAAAAGTTCACAGGACAATGGAACATTTTGTGATTTCATTCATTACCACAGTTAAGGTTTTTCTAAAGAATCCTTAGAAAAAAACAAAGGTATCTCAGTCGATGCAGCTTACTTTTTTTTGCCATTTAAAAATAATTTTACAAGAAAGCACGGTATGGTTGCATTGTTACTACCTCTGACTTTCATGTCTCTACTAGTAAGCAATGTGAATCCACCCTCTTTAAATATGGTCACCTCTGGCTCCAAAAAACACAAGATGCCGACTGCAAAAGTATCGATTTTGAGGCTTCAAAGTGGTGGTCCTCAGCCAACGCCTTACATCACTGTAGCTACTTTTTACAGACTACGGTCACTGCAATGAGGCACTGACAGTAAACTACTTTGAAGGGCATTCTGGCTGAACAGACCAGCCCAGTAGTTTGCTCACATTTCTAAATTCAACACCTCATCTGTATCCTTGCAGTCCTCATTAGTGTTCAGTGTCTGTTGATCAGTTGCGTCACTTCTGTGCATCCAGTCAAGGGCATCTCATTTAGAGTCTGAATAAATCATTGGGTGCGCACTGTAAGAAACAAAGAGACGAGGCAAAGCTGAACTATAAGGGAAGAGGATGTACACTTCTGCAGTTAGGACATCTTATGACCAGCCCTCACACTGCGATGTCTGCCTTCTGCAAGGCTTAATTAGACATGATATCTTAATTTGCACACAGATGTACCACAAAGTAATTATGGAGTATTTTCCAAAGACTAAGCAGAACATAGTGAAATCCCCCAACTGCCTGTTGACTGCTCGGGTAAAAATAGCTCCGTTAAAGACAGTGAAGGGCTGTCTTCTTTGAGTAAGACTTCTCGTCTGGCCTCTTGGGATGAGGCTCAGTGCAATTTATCACAGTCACTAATTATTCATGTTATAATCCACTCTCTCTCTCTTGCAGGGAGAGAAGAAAAAAAAGAGAGGAAAAAGGCAAAGAGAACAGTGAAATAACCACTTGCATGAGCGCTGACACAAGCGCAGAGCAATGAAAGCGCCATATGTCTGGATTGTGTGCTGCTCGCTGATTATAAGACATGTGTCTGCTCCAGAGGGAATGAAGACTTGTGCTATTTAAGCGGAGTGTCTGCTTCCAAGACTTATTTGATCATAGAAAGAAAAATATGTCACTGTGTGATTTGTGATTCTTTATACCCACAGTGCCACATGTTTTTTTTCCCCTTCTTTTTTTAATCACAGCATATATTACTGTTTGCTTGAAAGACATGTTTATTAATATATTGGACGACCATTACCACAAGAACATTTCATCGTTTGCATTTCAAAGAGTAAATGTTAAAAGATACAAACACATACAAAAATAAATGTTGCTCTTTTAAAAACTAAACTGAGACGAGAACAAACAGATTCCCCCCTTTTTTAAATTCAGCGTCTTTGTCGTCTTTGAATGTGTTTTCGCCTTCATTATGTTGCAGCACATTCACATCATTCTAGGTCAATGGCTCCATTGAAGACCTATCTTGCAGAGAGATCAGCGCAGGAGCTAATTACACTAACAGGCTCTGGCAAAATGTTTGATAGCAGCTATAATCTTTGAGCTGATAGGAGACCACAAGGATTCATGTGTTTTCGTTCACTTTAATCTTACAATGTTTTCATCTCCTCAAAGCACAACACTGTCACACATTTAGAAGACCATACTGTCATTGTATGTGGCTAAAAGCTTTGGGATTAACTCCTGTTTTTCTTATTAATGACGAGACTAATATGAAATCAAAAGTCACAATTGAAAAGAAAAAGATTAATTATGATGACACGTTACTTTACTATACACTTTATTTTTGTATAAATCGTGAATATGGATACAACCATTTCTCCAGGAGTTAATTTTATAGCGATTGTTCGGCTGCAATACCAACGTGGGTCAGTGAAGTCATGACTGTCAATGTTTGAAGATCCTTGAAGGTGAAAATTAACACAATGATGCACTTAATTCACTTACATTTTTACTGAATTGGCAACAGATACAAACCCGAAATGTGCTTTAAAGACACAATATGTTCACAGCATCCGTATCTGTCCTTTGCTCGTGTAAAGGGCAGGTTGGGAACCGGTGGGTCGCCGGTTGAAGTCCCAGAAGGTGGTCTTGTAGCTGGAGAGGTGTCAGGGCACTTTCAGAGCACTACCTTTGGTGCCCTTGAGCAAGGCACCAAACCCCTAACAGCTCTGGTACACTCCCTGTGTAGCAGTGTGCAGCAGCCCCACTCTGACATAGGTTAGGTTAGGTTAGGTAACTTTATTGGTACCAGTAGGTCGTTTGGTTTGCAGTAAGGGAGTCCGTTTCCTTTTACACACAAACGACAGGACAGAACAAACATGATAATGCATGTCCACAGGTCCTGTTTGTGCATGTGTGTATTTTGCATATCTGTGAGAAGCATGTCTCTCAATAATAGAAAACACATATTTTCACTACAAAACACTTAACTGTGCCTCTCTCTACAGTCTAAGGGTTGACTGCTTTTAGTACGAACATGCAAAACCACAACTTATTAACCACTTATCTTTTGGTAGAAGAAAACAATTCATGTAACCATCTAATTTATGAATACCACAAAGGCAGCAGAATGCTTTAAAATGTACAAAAACGTCCACAAACGTAATGAACGTCTGACCAAATTCATGCTGAAAGTATTCTACCGTTTGTGTTGTGTTTGCTGAAGCAGAAATATTCTGCCCCGCAGAGTTAATGACCGAAGAACAATAAGCTCAGCTGTTTTCTCTGCAAAACAATATTCAAAGTAGCTGTGTTTCACGAGGTCATCGCAAAGGTTGCATCTGGTAGACGATGCTTTATGAATGTTTATCCAACGCCTCAAGGTAATCGTTTTACATGCATTATCTTTCTTTGGTCCCTACATTCCTTTAACAATTTTATCTTTTTTAGATTGGATTAGAGTGGGGATAGGAATAATGGTTTATTTTCTGTCACCCACCTTCACTGTGAACATAAATCAGTTTCTTTGTAAGTCTAAAATCACTTTAATAGGTCAGTCAACCCATCATGTATATGCCTATACTACAGCATACTGCACATCACCTTCTCTTTAATAGATGACAGGGCACACATTCCAAAGATTACATGAACACATTTCCAACAATAAAAGCCTGTGTATGTTCAGTCAGGAGATCTAGACAGAGACACATATGGTAAGGCATCCTCACAGGGATCACACATGGTTAAAGGTTACACGTTGAGAATCCATCCATTCAAATACCTTCCTGTAGGGAAAGTACACTCGACAAGATCCCTTTAATAGAAGCAACATGCGCTGTAACGTCACCTCCACAGGTCAAAATGAAAGCACAGCATGCAGTGAAAGAAATACGCACATAGAAGCTGCAGTACTGAAGTGGGGACAGGGAGTTCTCATCTTATGTGTCTGAAATATAAAATCTGGTGAAGGCCCAAAAATAATCTGCTGCTCTTTGATTTTCTCTCTCTCAAAAAAAATATCTTACCGTGTTGGCTTTGTATTTTTGTCTTTTTTTCTGTCCTGTGATGCCTTGCTGCCAAACCAATCGCACTTCAGGGACAAATGAGTTTGAAGTTGAGATGAGTTTAAAAATCATCTAAATATAGGGGCGGCCGTGGCTTAGTTGGTAGAGTTGGTCGTCTCACAACCAGAAGGTGGGGGGTTCGATCCCCAACTCCTGCAGCAACATGTCCGCTGTGTCCTTGGGCAAGACACTTATCACCTTAAATGATAGGACTCTTTACGTAGGTGTGACCTGTGACCTCTGACAAGCGCTTTGATTAGTCAGAAGACTAGAAAAGCGCTCGCTCAAGTCAATTTACAATTTCCATTTATATCAAGCACATACGGTCGTTAGCCTTCTTTTAAACACATTTGGGCGACTACCATGAGGGTATTGAAGAAAAACATCTGAAAGTTGAATTCTCACTGAAGCCTTAAAGCCCCAAAGGTTAACAGTGGAGCCCTGAACAACACAATTGAAGTCATGACTAAGCAAAAGGCCTCAGTGACCTGTGGTCACCTGGAGAGTTTAAACCACTTATTTGAATTCAGCAGTGACCTTCCTACCGCCATCCTGCTCCGGTTAAAAGTTGTTCTTAAAAAGTCATGCACTTGTTGTTTGCTCTTATTTCCCCCAAGACATTGTGACTGTGTGCTTCTGCAAATCATGAAATAACATCTTTTAACGGTACAATCTTCTGATGTGAGGACAGACTGTGTAATCACAGCCAATTTCATGCCCTGAAAAAAGTTCACAATCCATCAGTGCCTTCTTCAAACTGAAGCCAAACCCATCACAGAAACTTAACTGTATATTCCTGTTAATGCACGGAGCTGTAGACGCACTCAGGTCATAAAGAGAACCACTGTTGACGAGTCATTGGCTCAATCTACAGCAAAGTTATCTGATTTAAGAATACATATACTACAGCTGGGTTCGCACCATCCTTAAGTACACTTTAATGGATGAGATTTATCTGGTCAAAATCAGTGTACAGCTGCCCTGCGCACAATGGCGAGCTTGTTCCGCTGCAGCAGTGCTATCGGGGAAAACACATTAAATATACTTTCAATGTCGAGGCAAAGCTCAGTAATGAACATAATACTCTATACACAGCGCTGACCTACATGGTAATCTCAGTGCAAACACAATAATGATTACATTGTGATACGCATCCATAGTGGACACATTAGGCCGTGTTGTTATTTTAGCGGATAGGAGTTTACGGCCCATTCATCAGCATGTTTGATGTCTCTAGGTTATCTGGGACGGAGAAAATGGCTCAATGGAGCCAGAAAATGATATCATTAATTGGGTTTGTTGTTCTTGGAAGTTAAATAATCAAAACAGCGAGGGCTCCACTTTTGGTTTCATTGTGAGACCCTGCTATTGATTTTCTATTCCTACTTTTTTTTTTGTTGTCGTGAATTTGCTTCAGGAGCACATTTGTGTTCATTTCCTGGCTGCAGAAGAGCGGTGGTCTGTTAGCTATCCTTTAATCAACGTTTGGTGCCGCAGGTGCCTGGAAAAGAGTCACCTCTTTTCAGAACCACCTGTTGTCTCTCTACAACTGTTCTGTGTGTGTTTGTGAGAGGAGGAAGGTGCATTTGTAGTCATGAGAGAAAACCTCAGTGCACAAGTGGGCTTGGTTCTCTCTGGGCACGCTACAAGAAGCAAATGTGTGTTCAGGCATTTTGAGATAAGAGGAGCAGGAGAGTTTGTTGAAATTCAAATATGTGAAACTCATTTTCGAAAAAAAAAAAAAATTATTCACTTTGATAGCACGTCCTGTTGAGGCCTGAAGATGAAGGTATTTCTGGGCTCTCTCGTTGTGATGAAAGTCGCTCTGTATCAAAGCCGTTACTATGGCGACACTCCATAACTCTCACTTTGCATAAATGAGTCAGGATAAATTAGAAATCCAATTTGTATTGTTTGCCCATGCTCAGAATAGATTACAAATGTATCAGCCAGCTGATGCTAAATCACTTGGCAGCCCGTGTTGTTCTGATGAAAAAGGAGAGGAGTGAGGGGGCGGTATCACATCGGTCGTATATGCAGCGTAGTTTGTCATCATCTTTATTTACCTCGCAGCCACGCCACAGGCTGCACGCATATGGTTTATGATAATTAGAGTCCGTATCAGGTCTCTCTCTCACCCTGAGTCATTCTCACATTGTGTGTGATCCAGCGCTCCCCTTTATTCACTTTCAGCATGCACTTCCAAATCAGATAGTAGTTAGATAATTCAAATTAGCATATATAGCCCAGAGGTCAAAAATCCCTCTCTTTTCTTTCCCTGTTCTTATTTTTCTTCCAACTCCACAGAGAGGCTAAGGAGGAAGGAGGAGGTGTTGTGGATGTACTGTTTGTAATGTTAATTTTACATCCCGGTGGAATCTGATACAGCAGTTTGATTGTTATGCCTCTCTACATCAAGGACTCACAGCGAGGGCGCTGTGGAGAGAACGCCGACTACACATTGCATGATTCTCTGTGCATAACTTGTTTACCATCTACCTACCGCCAGCACTCACATGACAGCGTTAAACATGGAGAGAGAGAGGGTCGAGTTGTTACAGTAACCTATTCATTCTCACAGATACCTCAGAGGACTTCTTTGACCAGGGATCTCAGAAACACTAATCAATGACTTTTTAAAAAAAAAAACATGCACCACAGCCAACTGAAAAGAATTATTTTCAGAGAGTAGCTGCTGGAATCACTGCTGTCGTTCTAGTCGCTATAGTTTACACCATGAACTCAGAAAGTCTGAAGGATTTGGTAGCTGTGGTCTCTGAACTTTCTTAGACCGCAGAACAATTATAGAACGTATGAGGTGGTCTTAGGGCTGACCCTCAATAGTCGACCACATTTAGAGGAACCGTAGAGTTTTTATGGGATGTGTTGTTTGTTGAAAGTCACAGCAAAATCAGGCAAATCAAGCCTGTAGTGGAATCCACCTTTATGATGTTAATTGAACTGTTAAGTCATATTTTAGGGGGAATTAGAAAGCATTATATTTCATGACGCACAGCTTGAGGTGTACCTGCAGCGTACTCGAAAATAGACTCACAGCGTATTTGAAACGGAGCAGAGCCTAGTGGCGCCAGACCGCGGTGTCTGCAAACTACGGCATAGTGCACAGCACTGGCCGACCGGAATTGGGGGTTAGATGTATATTTTGCTAGCAAGATGCGCAAATTGAGCCGATTACAGAAAGGGCCAAATGCAAAAGTTTGAATGATTCATAATTTGTCTGGAAACAGGTAAGGGAACTAAACATTTACCAATTAGTTAATGAGAAAGCCATGAGCAGTTAAAGTTGTCTTTATTCTTTTTCCTCTGTTTTTTTTTTGTACTATAAACTTGCTGAAGATCATAAAATCAGATCCCCCAGCTGAAATGTTTTAGATCACTCAGGTTGGAGACAAGCGTGTCAAACGACAGGTCCTGCTCTGCTGGGGCTGCAAACATGGAGCTGACGGGAGGCTGAGGAGATGTTACCACCTGCTATCTGAGCAGGTTCTGATGTCTGGTCACATAAAAACATGAGGGATGCTGTGGGTAAGCCTCCTGATAGGTGACAGACTGAGGCAGAAAGCAGCATTGCTTCTGATTTACAAACCCATTCACTTCAGAGGTTTTTCTTTTCTTTATTTGTTAGTCTCTTGGTCATTTTCTTTTAATCTTCCTTTAATTGTTTCTCCTCCTTTTCCTTTCTCCCTAACCCAATGACCTTCAAGTCTTTCTACTGCAGACATTTTAAGTTTTTCACATCATCCATTGCATCAGTGGCGGACAATACGTTCACTTTCTGTTTTGTCAGATGCTTAGAAAGGATTATTTTTAGATACGGCACAATTTGCCACATGACTTGGCAAACGAGTTTAGTGCGGATCAAATTACGACTCGGAATTGCACGCTAATTGGAAATTAGGAATTACCGAGCACAAGTGTTGGCTCCGGAGGCCTGTCTGAGCATGTGTCGGTCTGCTCGAGTGGGATTTCATAAGAACAGTATCTGCAATTTTCATTGTTGATTCTTTATGAGGGAAACAGCCTGGCATTTTCACAAAGGGTCGGCATTGTGCCACACACACACACACACACACACACACACACACACACACACACACACACACACACACACACACACACACACACATACACTCACACAAACATGAAACCGTTATGGAGCTGTTGTGAAATGATGTTCCGGGAATACTTGAAGAGTAAAAGTTTTTCCTGTGTTCAATTGACTGTTTTCTCAACTTTGCCGGTGTAGTCCAGGATCTTGATACATCTTGACAAACATAGAAGTTAATGAAAACAGCTTGGCTGTTGCAAACATGGACTGAAACAAGAAACAGTTGTCAGTGAAGTGCTTGAACAATACCATATTTCGCCAGCATGTCTGAGAAAATCTGTTTTTTCCTCTTACAGCAGAAGTTTGACTTCAGTTGCCTTGTCTCTCTGAATGTTTGTTCTTTAAATATTTGAAATCCAGTTCAAGCTGGGGTAAAGGGAGAATGTCCACCCTCTGGACCTGGTGGATTTTAGTGATACATACTGTTACATGTTTAATGTCATCATATCAAGTCTGCAAAGGTGCAAGACTTTATTGCTATATGAGCCTTTGATAGAGGACATAGGACAACAATACCAAACCATGTATTCCAATGACTTCATTAGCAAATCTGAATCTATAGTTTTTTGTCTGCCCAGTTCATGTAATGTTTAACAAAGAACTGTTTTACACCTTCATAAAAATACATTACTTACTTTTAGTTGCCAATGAAATATCTTTATCGTCACGTCTATGGAGCGATGAAATGTGAGTAATAAATCAGTAAAGAGCAGTGAAGTAAGCAAGTTAAAGTCTGAAACTCAGCAGGAAGCTGACTCTAGGCATGTTAAGAACTGAGTGAGTCAGGCGTTTGGAAAGCCTTCAGAACTGATCCACTGCCCGGTAATGCACACAAGGTTCATGAGTCTGCATGACCAGTGATGAAGGGACATTTGGATTCAGCGTACATCTTTTTCACCAATCATGGACTGGTATGTCTCAAATGACAGTGTCATATTAATGCAGGTTTACACAACCTCTGTGTAAAACATCCTCTTTCTGCAGAAATTGTAAAAGGTAGAGCTTGAATTTCAAAGATGTCTGTGTTATGAAGGCGAGCACTAAAGCTTCCTTGTTTCCTTACTTTACCGGCTTTTCCTCCCTTTCACTAATGACGTTTTTTTTTTAGTACAAAAATGTCCAGCGTTAATCTCTGCACCATATGGGCGGACTGATAGATGCTGCGATGCTAAGTGGCTCTCTCAACCCGTGCTGGCACAAAATAATTATAATTTATGAGGCCAAACCTTCCGCTTCATCACAGGCCGTGCCTTTTCAGGCAGCCACAACACATCATTATGGGATATCGCCTTTCCCTTCCATTGGCTTGCTAATCCAATAGAGGAGTGGTTTTAGCCAAACCTACCTCCACATAGGCTATTGTCTTTGGCATTGCTGTGCTATAATGGCTTTGACCTGCCACGCACAGCCGTCAGGATGCAGACTGAGGGGCTAGTAATGAAGGTTTATGTGACATGGTGAAGACGTCAGTCAGACGCCATTAGGACATCCTTATGGCACCAGAGATATAGCTAAGAGAGGGGGAACTTCCTGTGCTTTTAAGACCTAAGTATGTGAGCAGACATCATGTTAGCGTTTTGCAATGCTCATGGCTAACCATATCTAACTTCAGAAACCTCTAATACAAATTTAGTTCACATTTTTTACATTGTCAAATTTTACGTTTAAATCAGTGCAAGTTTAGAGTAGGCATTGGTTCAAATGACACTGGATGGACAGCTTTCTGTGAATATGGTCTGGATTAAATTAACACCAACATGCATTGTATTCACATAGTCAGACTAATGTATGATTTATTACTTAAAAAAGAAGTCAGCCTCTTTCCAAAAGTCCCATGTTTATGTTTTGACTCACCCTTCCCCTCTGACCACCATCCAAAGTGAACTCTGAAGCACTTCATGAACCGTCCTTTGACTTCAACAGCACATTAAAACATCAAGTTGGAGGACGGCAGTCAGAAATGTTGCTGGCTGTTAACCAAAGTGTCACTGACCGAGCTGCTGTAGTGGATGAGTTTGGAGAGAAAACTGGCTGAAAAAGAACACATTTCTAATTAGTTAGTCTGGCTTCGGAGTCACATTTTTGCTCCAACTGTAACATGGGCCAAAAAGTTTGAGGCCCAGAAATATTTACAGCTTGAAAAGAATTTATAATGTCATTGGGCCCTATTTTGATGGGGTAAATCGTGTGCTGTAAAGTGATTTGTGGTGTGTCCGACTACATTCTGCTAGTTACATGGCGCACAATCTGGGCACAATGCCAGGCGCCAAAGAGACTGGATTAAGTCTCTTGATTGTCTTTTGGGGGTAACATGAATCAAAACCATCAGTGTCAGCCCTCATTACCTTTTTAGAGCCAAGTACACCTGCAGACTGGCGTGTTGGTATATACACGACAGATTTCAAAGGTTTTTCAGTCTCAAAGCTTTCTATTCCATTAACTCAATCAAACTAAATTTGAATGTATCAGAACATGCTCTGATAGTTAATTGTGGAGCCGGTTGCCCTGTTGTTCTTCCTGTGTGTGTAGCAAGCTCAATAGAAGTGTGTTTGTAACTTGCCAATGTTAACCAATCTTAGAAAGTATGTCCTCTAAAGACTTAGGACTTAAGACCAGGTTCTAGGTGGTTTAAGGCACAGTCATTTTCACTGCCATCAAGATAGGAACATGCCAGCTTTGCACCTTACCACACCTCATGTCATAACAAACACACCAGTGGGAGCTAATGGGAGCGCAAACAACTGTGTCAGGAAAAGATACCTGCGCAAGTTACAAATTACAGCAAATCAATTTTCTAAAAAAATGTTTTTAACAAACAGATTATTGATAAAACATTCCTTAAATCTAGTGGGAATCATACATTGCCAATTAGGTTTGACCTCAATGAAATATATCTCCATGGCAAAGCCATACATGTACGTTTCCCCCTCCAATCTGAAGATATACACCATACATGTGTAAAGTCAGCTGATGGAGCACAACAAGCAGGAGCACTCTGAATTCAAAAGTCACTGTAGCATGCAAGCAACTGTCACTTATAAAGAGTGCAGGTGCTCTGAGGTGTTGGAAGGATGGAGCCTGCACTTGTTTGCCTCTCCATCCAGCTTCCACACAGGTGCCCCGGCAGACAACAACAGCAGTTGGCAGGAAATGTATGTCATGTACCAACCTGCTACCCTCCTTACCCAGCAGGTTGATGCCAGGGGATTTCTTAAGCCTTCCCTGACTCCACCTCAGTGTTACCTCTGCCTTCTGTCAGGCGTCCAAATAAGTTTGAGAAGTGTGTGTCACTTCAGAGAGAATGAGGAGGGTTTACAAAGAAGTCTCTGATTTTCCATTATTTATTTCTTCATGTTTCTCCTTGTTTTTGTTTTTTTTTATCCTTTTTTTATGGTAATGCCTTGATACAAAATTATTATTTCAGGACTTCATTTAATTTTTTAAATTTTACATAGTTTATTAATCCTTGAGAGAAATTCTGGCTCAGTTGGTAGAGTCGGTTATAACCATAAGGTTGAGGTTCGATCCCCAGCTGCTGGGCAGCAGTTGAAATGTCACCAATGATTGTTGTAAAGTTTATGTTATAGCTACTCAAAGAATCCTTCTGAGGATATCCCTTTGAGTAAGATTGATGAAAAAGCCTTGATATATTTAGACTTGGAAATAAGATCAAGCTGGTTATTGTTTTTGTAAAGGTTTGGATTCTCATTAGTCACCGTAGCATGGGAGCATGTATATATCTGTCCTGCTGACTCTGGGTTGAAACCTTATTATCTCAACCCCTGGTGTTATGTTCAGTAATAAATGGAAAACAAGCAGCTCAGGAAAAATAAAAAATACAGAGGTGGGACATCAGCATGAAAAAGTGCTAGCAGAACTCAACCATTTATGGGTGTCCCATTTCCGTTTCCCTCTCAGTCTGATTGTGTCCAAAGCTCACTTTCTTATGGAAATCAGAGTTCATTTTGAAGGATTGGGTGGGGGGGGGGGGGCTCGGGGGCCTGTCACCAACTCCTGTTTGTAAAAAGGGCAATTGCATCAATTTGATTGAAGAGCTGTTGAAAAGCTGAAGGCTTCAACATTCAGTGACAGGCTGGCTTTACGCATCAGTACTTCTTGTATTGCTTCCCCCCCCCGCCATGTTTTTAGCACTGATTACATGTTCCCTCCCGAATGTCAGAGAAAGGATGAACCCAGACATCCACGTCCGGGCTGTCCTCTGCTTTGGCTCGGAGTTGATGTGCTCGGGCTAATCTTTTTGAAGGACAGAAGGGTCGACGGAGATGAACCGTGAATCGCCTCCACCCAGTCCCCCAGCGCTGCACAAACTGGGGCCTCTCCTTTTGGCATGCTGGCTATATTTCCATGTTAGGGAGCACCTGTCTCCATGGTGCATTTATGAGGCGCTGCACAGCTGTTTCTTAGGTTCCAACACACACGTTTTCTATTTGATTCATGTCTCTTCCCTCACACCCCCTCCTCCCCTCCAAGAGTGATCTGCTTTGCTTCCATTACCAGCAACCAGCTACCTTAGCCTTTTAAATGGAATCAAACACTTACTAATCTCCTCTTTCACCCATTTTCACCTCAATTTCTGTGCTCCCTGTTCTGCCGGATGGTTTTGGGTGACATTTTCAACCTGTAGTAACTGACTGAGCAGAGTCATGTTCACATGTAGGACAAGACAAAGGTGAGAGGTGGAACCTCAGTAAGTGTAGTCTTACACAGTCTGTCAATCCAAGAAAGTGACAAAGACCAGGATAATTGTCTCCTCAGGTCGATGACATTATGATCTTTTGTACCGGAGGAGAAGTGAAAAATTAAATATTAAAACCATTCAAGTAAGGCAAATGCTACAGTGGTACAATTTAAAAAGTGGTTTAAGCGGCCCACATGTAGAGTGGTTGGGGAGGAGGTGGTGAAAATGAACAAAATGAGAAAACTAGTTTGCACTGGTGTGGAGCTCAGGCCCGAGGAACATCTGTTGGATCGAAAGCTTGCCCTGTTCAAACAAGGCTGCTCATTGGGACAGGTGACTTTTAAAAAAAATATAAAGATAAAGAACAGTAAGGCAAAATTACCCAAAGCTCTCGAAGCATCGCAAGATGATGCATATTTGGAGCAACTATTCCATTCATTTCATATTCCAGATTCTGAATGAGGACTCAAAGGGTCTATGTGAACTCGGTCATGGCCATGTTTGGTATTAAAACATAGGTGAGATCAGATTTTTAAATACAAGACATATTCAAGGTCTTATTATTCTTATTGCATTGAGGGGAAAACAACACTGGACCATTATCTTTCACATGGCCAAATTACAGAGGCTGTCCTGTCCTGGGCTGTGCTATTATAATCAACAATTACACTCCCCCACTGCCACTCTCTAATCTCATCCACCTCAGCTCTCCACGTTTTGTGTCCTCTCTTATATGTATTTTTTGAGGGTAATAGAAATTAGTAACCTTGGTAATATGAGGCCCTTCCTGCTTATCCTCCTAGGCCAAACAGGACTGATTGCATTAATAGAGAAAGCCCTCTCAACACAGGAATAACGGTGGTTACATTCTGAACTCGGGAGTCTTGTGTTTATTTCCATTTCACCCTGTGGTCTCTGTATACGTCCTTGATTCTTTTCCATCTACTTGTATGAACCCTTACAGGGCTGCATTAATGGGGGTCTGTTGTTATGGCTGCATGGTTTACTCCGTCTCATCTTGGAGATAGGCCTCATCAGAGGTTTGATGAGAACATACTAATAGGACAGATGTTTGGAAAGTAAAATCAATAGAGTTAAGCTATTAAGGAGGTCGAGGGATAAAAGGACACTCGTAGCCTGAAATAGCACGAGTGCATGAAAGAGGGCTACTCTTGTGTATGATTACCTGCACACTGCCCTCAGCAAACGTTTTTAAATGATTCTTACATTTTCTCTATTCAGAAGAAAAAGCTATGCTGCTCTCATACAACTTTTATCCTAATAAATGTTTCAGACTCAAAATGTACGTCTTTCATTACAGAAGTCAGACTTTGACTTCAAAGAAATGTAAAAAATAAAATATCAGTTAAATCAGAAACAAATATAGGTTTCTGAGGAAAATAAAAAATACTTCAATAAAATAAAATTTTCAGTTTTTGCAACAGAATCTTTCCCAGGCAATATGCACAGGGCCTGATGTGATGCTGTATTTAACGCTCACTTGCTGTTAGGACACGATGTCTGCAGCAGAGGCAAAATCAGACCGTGTGACTCAGCAGATGCCTTTAACCTGATATCAAACCAGACAACAGGACACAAAAACAAAAAAAAAAAGATAAAGCTCAACATAACCTGTTAAGGCTTAAAAAGTAATAATCTTCTAAAACAAAATTTAGAGGAACAAGATAGAGAGAAGAGAAACCACAAAGGTAAAAAATGAATAAAAAAGAATCATAACAGATGATCACTTTGCTTTCTCATGAGAACAATGATGCAGCATCTTCATTTCTCTCTCTCTGGGTTCCAAACTTTACAGACAATCAACTACACCCAACACTGAAATGCATATCCAACAATCTCAGCAGGCTGTTAAAGTTTTATCAAAGTTTATGTTGTCAATTAAACTTCATGTAATTACACAAAATGCAATGATCCCAGGGTGCCAATGAGAAAGAGAGCGTTGGGAACCATTTTAAGGCACCATCAAGGGAAATTATACTTTAGGTTGTATTCCTTGGGAGTACACACTGAACGGTTGAGTGAGCACAGATATAAAATACTGTAATTTGAATCTTAAAGTTAGTTTTTAAAGGGATTGTGGGATTGACTCATTTTCTGTAGTGCTGACATAACGTTTTGAAATGAGGGAGAGCTTTAACACCTAAAGTCCCAGAGACAGAGTGCAGTATTGTTTGAGTGTGTTTGAATCTTTAGAGCTACTGAGGATTAGAGTCAAAGTTTTGATACTGTATGTGTCAACATACTCAGCCAAAATCTGACTCTTCATTGAAAAGATATACTCATAATGTGCCTGAAGGGTTAAAGGCTGAATGAATGACAAGGCAAACATTTCTTATGACCAAAACCAAAAACAAACAAGATATACTTACAATAATTACTTGACATGACCATCAAACCACTCTTCATTAGTGTCTAAAGGAGTTTTCACAGGCTTCCACTTTGTAGGAAAGTCCCTACCTAAGATGTGACTCTTACTTTCTAAGTTGGAAACCACCTTTAATTGAAATGGAATGAATTTAACTTTAATGTACTAAATATGAAGTTTAATTTTGGGATTTTTTTCCGTTGATTGGAGGGAGCTCCTTCAAGGACACTTGCGTGCTGACGAGAGCATTGATAAGGTGTGTTGAATTGTACCTTTTGATTAGAAGCCCAGGAGCACATTACATTTCCTCACTGCGGAATTTGACAACATTTAAATTTTCAGAAAATATGCCAAACATGAGTAAGACACTCAAGTTGTTATCCTTCTCTCGTTTTCTGGTTGGCAAATTCTTGACATTATGCACAGGATTGAATGGAGAGTTAGCTGGTGATCAAGGATACATCTAAAAGCAAAACCTGCTGATTTTGTAAGCTTTTCATAAATGAAGGATTATTACTGTCTGGCATTTGGCGTCACTGCTCACATTTCTCTTCATTCAAAGAGTCATCTGGCTTCGATTTTTTTAGACAGATTACAGTTTTTAACGTTTTAATGTCAAGGTAAATTTCTTTTAAAGTTGTGTCTTATAACTGTTTTATGTTTGAACAAATGGAACAACTTCATAATGAATACCTTCAAAGCTGACAACAGAATTTATCCCTTCAGCTTAAATTTAAATAAATGACCAGGGTACTTTCAGTCCAGTCATTCTCTGGGTTGAGTTTGTCTGTTCTTGCTGAAAATAAATTTTGATAGTAACAGGCACGTTTTAAAATCCATCTAAAGGCTTCTATTGAAAACCTACAATTAAGGTGGCCAATGATGACTACTGACCTGCAACAGCTGAAATGACTTGGAAAAAAGTGCTGCAAATTCAAAAGACCAGAACAAATACAACTAATGAAACAAGCTGCAAATGCATTAATATCAAACCAGTGCAAATACATTAACAATGCACAATCATAGAGACACATCAATATTCAGAAAACACACACTGAAAATAGATAATATTAGTAAGGGTGACAAGGAAGTGATGTTGTTTGAATGGGAAAGTAGCATATTTTGATGAATGATGGTAATGCTAGATTTATTGCAACTAAGACATACAAAGTTAGTTTGGTCATTTCATTTGTTTTTGACTTTTGCATTTGCTTTTAAATTTGCATTGTTGAATTTGCGGCACTTTTTTTCCTATTGTAAGTCGTTTCCGTCATTGCAGGTTGGTTGCCCTTGTCGGCCATCTTGCATGTTGAAGTGAACCTCAGGTACACATGTTTCTTTGTCACTCGTCTTCCTTCACATAAGAGGCCTGTTATATTTCCCTTTGTTCAGCTCCATATTTAACATACTAAGTGATCATGGACCTTGGATAACAAGTCATCTTCTAGACTCCAGCCCAACCCCCAAACCCTTTGATAATACCAGCTAGCACTGGTAACATCCTGCTAACATACGTGGTCATTAACA
This sequence comes from Labrus mixtus, assembly GCF_963584025.1. Taxonomy (NCBI): domain Eukaryota; kingdom Metazoa; phylum Chordata; class Actinopteri; order Labriformes; family Labridae; genus Labrus; species Labrus mixtus. The sequence goes on from NC_083630.1 coordinate 4,490,058, forward strand.
TTTTCCATTCAAAGAGCCTGTCAGAGCCCATTAGACCTGTGTCAGAAGACCTGAGAGCATCGGGGGGAAGGTACCTGGTGTCTGGTGTCAAAACTGTCAACTCAAACCCACCCCCCCAATCCGCTTCCAGTCTTAATAAATGCAGACAATCCGAGCTCCGAGTACCCAAATCAATGAAGCATGGCAAGGTCAACATGCAGACAGCTTTTTCCAGTTACAAACTGGAGGAAGTGGTTTATGAGCGACAGACAGAGTGAGGGGTAGAGGGAGGGGGGCGCTAACAGCTTCCTCTTCACCTATTACCACCTTGATGTACAGGGTCATAGTGCAGTGTTATGATGAGGTCAGTCAAGTAGTGCATTATTCAAACAATGAAGCTCATTGGCCCACTCGTGCACAGTACTGTACCTACATGAAAGGCCTAAAGCTGGTGTTATTCTGTCGGTGTTAAAGGGAATTCTGGCTTTATGCAACCTGGGCTTATTTATTGTAGATTTGGCTATTGACATCAAGCTTCTGAGATTTGGGAATACACAATGGGGCCATTTTTTTTTTGAGAGGAAGGCTCAGACAATGTTTAAATGCTGTACTTTTACAGTCTTGAAAACCTATTAATGAAGGGACTCTCTCATTGTTGTTACCTAATTGCTGCCAATGTGAAAGGAAAGTGGTTGTGAAGACACTTTTGAATGAACAATAACAGATTTTCAACTCTTCACCTCCAATAGACAGCGGCTTACATCCAACCTTTGTTTGCATTCAACAATTTTCAAAATAATGTTACCCTTGGATATCATTACAGTAAACAATATTTCACTAAATTTGTATTCTATTGTATCCAGTGAGTAAATATATAGTTTATTATATTATATTTATTGTAAAACACTTCCAGTGCATTGAGTTGAAACATTTCTTTTTGGATTTTCGCCTTTACTAAATCTGTGTCTTGGAATACAGATGTGCAGCACTGTAACAGCATTTGAGGTAAATGGGTGTGACCTCAAAGTAAATCTGGCAGCCAAATTATTATGCTGAATGCAACTAATCTAAGTGGGGGGGGGGGGGGGGGGGGGGCATCTGAGGCTCCATGCTCTTCTCTGTGTGTAATAACTGATTGCATGGCATTTTTCATCGGGCAAGGAATCAACTGTCATTGACTGGGAGAGTTGGTAAATGGCAGTTGGACGCTCCTTCCTTTGGCTATGGCCTCTTTGTTTCCCCAGCTGAAGCTGCTGGACAGTCAGAGATATGCAATGTGATACTGTGATACTGTAGAGCACACTGCCCCAAGGCAAGAGCATTATCATTCCTTCTTGCACCAGTGTGTGTTTCCTGAATATGTAGAAAGAGAAATTGTGGCACCCAGAGAACGCTGTGTTGCAGCGACAGAGGCCTGTGTTGTCATTTGTCAGCTACATGTGGAAACTTGATGGGAAAACATACAATGGCCCATTGGAACATCTCATCATTTCAGCTTTCCTGCTGCAAGAAGACACCACAATACAGGCGGCATTGTGCTGCCTGACAAAAGATGAAAGGCGTTTCTTTGCGCTCAGAGGAGGCACACAAGGCAGTGGTATCAATAGCAGGCTATAATAGGCAGCGCTCTGTTTCCTCACTGTTTAGACACCTCAAGTCACTCATGCAAATTGGCAATCCCCTCAGTCAATGCTTTCACACAGTGGGGACGGGTGCACCTGTTTACCCGTGTGGGTTTATTTGTCAGACATGATGATCTATTTTCAAAGGGAGTCAAATGGAAGGGTCTGTTTAATGTTGTGTGTGCGGGCTGATTTGAAGTGAAATGGGTTTCCTCGGTTTGTCAGTGGGATTGCTTTGATGCCTGACACTATTCTGTGCTGCATGTTTTTGTATGTAGGTTATGGAAAGCTGTTCCAGAGGCTCGAGTGTAAATATATCCCCCATATGTATTCTGGCATGTTGCATGTCGAGGCGGCCGCGATGCATGCACTGACAGCTTACATGCACATTAAGAGGCATGTGACATTAATTTCGTCAATAAATTAACGCCAGAATTGACGGTTCAGAGACACATTTCTTACCAGTATGAAAGCATGCTGCAAAACTAGAACTTCACATCCCATGACTCTGGCTGTCAAACACGGTATTTGAGTATGCCGTCTTGTGAGCTCATCTGGTGTCGCAACATGTCGTTTAATTTCAAGACGTCTTTACCATTGTTAATTTGGGACTTTCAATCTGTGAATAGTAAAACGTGGAGGAGAGGGGGGGAGGGGAGAAAAAAATAACAAATGGGAACATCGGGGTCGGTAAGATAATGGCGTTGATAAACACAAGGAGTGTCGATGTGGAGGCTGTCAGATGACCGTGGGAATGGCAGCTGTGGCAGCAGAATGAATTTGAATGCTGATCTCGGTTAATAAATAACTTTGTGAACCGGAGCACCTGGCCCCAGTCTCCAGCGAAATCCAATGTCATGGCCAGCCTGCGTAGATTATTCACAAACCTTCCAATCAAATGAATAGGTCTCCTGCTTCTACACATTCCCCTCCATGCTTTCCTGCTGCGGGGGGAGACGCAACAAGCTGCCACTGGGTGAGGGAATATTTAGAGGCATTAATATTCTATAGACACACACACACACACACAGGCCAGAGATAATTGAAATATTCTAACTGAATTTACAACACGATGCCTTGTGGGATACAGAATGGTCACAGGCTGAAAGGAGATACAGTAAGTTGGATAAAAGAGCTGCTTGAATAATAACACACACATAAAACAAAGATTTGATTCAGAGAAGGACTGAAAACATTTATGACAGAAAGTTCACAAAATCATTGAGCTATTTTTCTTCCCCCCAACTCATATGGACCACAGATAATGATCACAGCTTCCCAATTACATAAGATGCTAAAATGACATCAGTTTAGATTCATGCTTTCATGTGTGGGAAAGTCACAAACAACAACATCTGAGGCTGAACAAAATGAAGCTGAGTCAGCGCTGGCAAAAGCTGCAGTACCTCGTACCTGTTAAAATGTCCAAGATTAAAGTACAACTAAACACATCAAAGCCTGGTGTAGTAAATTTTTTTCTTTTGTCTTAACAACTTTTATGACAACGTCAGATGGGTGGCTTTTGGAAAGCCCAAAAACATTGACTTAAATAGCATTCAAGTAATACAGAACTACTGGGGAGCAGCCACTTGAAATGTGTGCTTTCACTTTAAGTGGGGTTGTTGTTTCGTCCATCTTTTTATACAGTCTGTTTTACAGTCAATGCATTTTCCAACCCATCCCTCCTCTCTTGCTCCTGCCTGTTGTGCAATATAAAAATGGCTATGACGCAAATTTAAGGCATCGAAACAGCAGCCCACAGACCAATGGGTGACATCACTGTGGCAACTTCCACATCTTGCTTACAGTCTTATGTTAAACTTTCACTTTTTAAATACCCTCATGTCACAATTTCACTTCCAACTCAAATTAAAATCTCCCACTTTTCTCCCAGTCCCGTATTGACTCTTCCAGAGCTCTATATGAGTGTCTCTTACTACTTCCTGTTACTCATATTCCCAGTGTGTTCTGTCTCTTTCCTCGGGCCCATGACTCCTGCTCTCAGGGCAAACTGTGTCCCCACTGGGAAGGATGAAGACCAGGACCTTCCTATCATTAAAACTAATTTCCTTAAACAACAGGGTGCACTAATGAGAAATTCTAATTAATATTCTAATTATTTTTATAATTGCATGTGCCAAGTGATTATTCGCGGGGCCAATCCTTAATTTTCTTCGGCTACAGATTGGTGATAAAAGCTAAAGTTCATATTCTTGGTGTTCCCTTCAACATGTTAAACCATCAAGAGTAATTAGAAAGTCCTTTGATGATAAATAATGCCCTCACAACTCATTTAGCTTAAGTCTACATGACGTTCTAGCTCATTGTGCACATCATCATGCCTGAGGTCATAGGAAGGAAATGTGGGAGCTGTTAAGGGATTAAGTTGTGTTTTTGTATTTCTTTAAGGTAATGATCGGGGATGTTTAAAAAGGAAACACATCTTTAATTACATCCTAATGTTATCAGGCTTAGAGATAGTTTTATGAGACTTATTGTGGAGTATCCATCAGGTAGATTTCTGTCACCACCAACGCATTATAGGTTAATTTAATTTATATTTGTGGCTCTGAGAATGCCAAAAATAAAAAGAATAATTGAGAAAGTATCTAATTCCTAAAATATTTTAGGATGGTTCTAGTACGAATCCCTTCGTCTCAGAACTACAAAATTAAAATTAATTACTGAGTCTCCTGAGACCTGAATCTTGAAATAATGCTAAATAATGGTAAATGGACTTGAGCTTGTACAGCGCTTTTCTAGTCTTCTTTGGTGAACAGGCAGCTGGATGCTGGTTACCCAACATGTACGATGGTCACGTTGGAGAGTGCTGAAGAAACATGACTATGTGCATGGCCAAGAAGTGCCAAGAAAAATAAACATCACAAGCGCCTGCACAAGTAAGATGCAGTAATCAAAAACAAGGATACTCGTATTCATCATGTATACAGAGATATGTATAACCAGGTTTATCTGTGTGCATGTAAACACCATATCCATAGGATGAGGTTCATAATCAGGAGTCCATGTGAACGCACTCACTGAAACTTATTTCAGCCTTCCTTACTCAGCGGGCTTGCATCAACTTGCATCAAATAAATGAGAAAAATATTATGAAATATAAATGTCACTACTCCGTGTTTATACTAACAGCAAATCCCTCCTGCTCTTAAAATACCATCAAAATATAAATGTACCAATGTAGCATGTTACAGCACAGATCTATGTTTGTGTTTATCTGTTTATGTGCATGTGTTTATCTGTGTGTGTAGTGCCATATGTGTATATGCTTTATCTGTTATTGCCATGTGTGTGTGTGTTCTGATAAGACCCTGGAGCCTTTGGGGCTTTTGGTTTTAAGATCTTTGGATGTTTTTATGGAGTCATCTAAATGTGATGCTTGAGGAGAAATGCTGCATGACCGTATTTTTCACATACGGTGATATGCTTTTGACAGTGTGGAGTTGTACTGTAAATGCTTCCTAGCTTGGAACAAATGATGATATTCAGTTGCTAGCCCCGATGGTGGTGGGGTGAATCACAGACAGACATAGTGGGGGGGTTCTGCCTTCCCACCAGGCAGGGTGACATGTAGAAGGGATTCTGTGCGTGGGCTTTGGGAGATCAGTGGAAGAAGAGGCCTTTGACCAATTCATGTGGACAGGGAGGGTGCGGAGAGGAGACTTCCCAATGCCCCCCCTCTGGGAAAACATCATGGCCGGGCGTGGATTTGAAAAAGAGCATCTGCGATCAGACACACAGCTCCCTCCGAGCGAATCAGATGACATCAAAGAGATGGAGAATATTTCAGATGGACTGTGTTTCCTCAAGGGGTTGCAGCATCACGCTTGTATTACTAGTTGCATGCGCTCAATCCCGCACTGTGAAGAGTGATCAGTATATGCTGGTTACATCTCCAATCAGTTACATACAGACACAAATTTGCTCATGTAATGTATGTACTTTGGCTCGTGCCTAACATGATCCAACATGCTTCACTGCTCTGACCAGACTCCTGTGTTGCCCTGCCAACAAACAGTGTTGAAAATGAACGCTGGAGATGTTAAACACATTTAAATTGCCTGCTGTGATGATTCCTTCCAGGTTTGACTCCGGCTATCTGCTTTCCTGTGAGCTAGTAACATACTTCGCAGAATTTCCCTTTTTTTTATTCCCCCCTAACCGTTCCTGTTTTTTTGTATTTATTTTTTTTGCATTTATCTGGGGACTGTGTGTGTTGTTTGTTGGAGGCAGAAACTGTTTTGCATTCGCTAACATACACAGAGCATAAATATTGGATTAAGTAAACAAATCCGAGAGGCTGACTCCTGAATGATATCGGCAAGTCGGCCTTTGGAGCCAGCAGGAATGCCACGGTCGCAGTCTTTCCTTGAGACTCGGCACATGAAAAAGAGAGAGAAGCAGAGGGAGAGAGAGAGAGTCAAATGGCAGTTTAATCCTCCCTTAGTGTTATCTCGCAGGTGTTTTGCAGACTGTGCTCTCTTTAGAAACTTTGAAATCAGGCCAGGCTTTCATGTGCAGGATAAGGTAGAGAGTCTGTGCCTGGCCTTTTGTGGGTAATAAACAACAACACAACAGTGCAGGACTCAGGCTCACAACTCCACTTAACATGTTATTCCCCCCCAGCTCCTTGTTAGGCAGTGAGCCAAGTTAACTTCAAAACAATCCCAGCAGTTTCCTCATTTTCCTCCTGTTGTTATAACTCCAAAAGAAAGACAGAAATTCAAACCTTGAACGGAGCTTCAGTTTTTTTTGGGTAATCACACTGCACGATGAGTTGTGCTGAAAGCTGCAAAGAGTTCTGTAAAGTAATTTGAATCGATGTCGTTTTTACATTCTGCAATTAGCTCTAACCAGAGTCCCACAACAGCCATATGGATATAGAGTTACATTTCTCCAGCTTATTCACGCAAATGTTCCTGACTTCATTAGAATTGAACCCTGCTCATGGATTTCCTTCCTAGAAAATTAGCTAGATTGTAAAAAGCTGAGATGAGAACAGACTGATGGCCCCCTGCAGGCATTCAGTATCGGCTGTCCCTGTGTTTTAATGGCACAGTACATCACCAGGCTCCGGTGACGCCGATCGGCCTGGCAGCATGCTGCTCCCCCAAAGAGGATGTGTGCTGTTTTATTGGCCTCCTCAGCGTTGAGTTGTCCCCTGTGCCCATGTAATACAGCAGCTATAGCATCGGAGAGGGGAAAAGGCCCCTTCCTAGATTAATCGACAGTGTATGATTCTCAACGCTAGCTTAGTGCTCATGTTCCATATTTTCTAATGGTTATGGGTACAGTCATTTAGAGTGCTGCTGAGGGAGCCATCGCTCAGGATGCTGTGGGCCAAGGCACAGAGCTTTCCTGAGCAAAGCAAATGCATACGCAATACGTTCAATGACCCACCTTAATGTAGTACCGCAGCTTACTGTGTCGCCCTTCTCTTTAAAGATATGACTTTTAGGGCTGTCAGATTACCTAAAATGTTATTCAGAGACAACAGAGGCCGCAGTCCTTCACACGTGGTAAATGGACTTGAGCTTGTATATTTATTTTCTAGTCTAGTCTGACTACTCAAAGCGCTTTTACACCACAGGTCACACCTACACATTCACACACTGATGGTAGAGGCTGCTGAGTAAAGAGACTATCAGAAGTAACTAATCTCATTCATACACATTCATACGGCACCAACAAAGAAGCGGGAGCAACTTGGGGTTAAATGTCTTGCCCAAGGACACATCAGACATGTTGCCACAGGAGCTGGGGATCAACCTTCCTGTCGAGAGACGACCGACGATCATTAAAGGCAAAAAGCCACAAAAGTAATCCTGAATATAAAAGAACTAAAATGTAAATTTTAAGTATCCTTGCATTAGCTGGTTTTAGCTTTAGTAGCATTACTTTTGTACGCCTTGGCATTAAAGTTAGCGATAATGAAACAACTTCTAGTTTAATGTCTAAAACTAGCAGTGAAGTTAACGATTGAAAAAAATTATATAAATCTTCCTGAAAAAAACTGTCACATTTTGTAGAAAGGGTTTGGGTGTGCAATCATTCACATTTTGTAAATGTTATGAAACCTTGGAAAACCAGCTGGGTCATGTTTTCAGGTGAAAGCTTGTTATTTTAGAAAAAGATCCAAGTGATATGGAGCAAATCTTACCCGTAAACGCTGTAGTGATTCTGACTTAAGTTCAGGGCACACATTATAGATAACTGACATATGTAACTAATGCACATAGCAAGTACATGACTGGAATATCCAACATAGCTTACATACCTATATACAACATGTGTTACGATAATTAAAAACAGTAAACTAACATTTTGGTTAGACAAGAGTAAAAGCATGCTCTGCTGGATGATATAAGTTTCTATATTATTTTTACCTCTCCATCAAAACCCATCTGCAAACCTGAGGGAGCCTTCACACTGTTCAAACATCACCTAACTTCACAAACACACAGAGACAAAGAGGAAGCAAAACATGTCAAGAAACTGCACCTTTTTTTTAAACGCATTGGACCAATGATCCAGCTGCTGTTTTGGACCAGTGTTCAAGCGATAACATAATGGTACACTAGAGCATGCTGGAAGTATGAGGAAGCATTCTAAGGACAGATACATGGATGCAGCAGAGCACAGATGAAGTGGGTTCTTGTGTCTGTCACGTCTTGCATCCAGAAATAGAAAGCATCAGTTCCTGATCGTCTTGTTTTTCGACAGCATGACGCGTCCCTGGGAAGCAGCTTCAGAGAGTCGACCCACTCACCTTCTGCTGTGAAAGAGCCACAGTGACGTTTAGCACCTCTCACCAGGTAACGCTTAAGTCATTCTGACAACAGCATGGGGCACACATGAGATCTGAGGGAGAGACCATTCAGAGCACTTGACTCCCTGTGGCCCAGCATTATGGGAAACGTACGTGGGGGCCAAATGAGAAAGGCCCTGGCAAGGAGGGATTTTTTTTTCATTACATTATAAATCTCACAGAGCCTGGCAACTCCGGTGTCTCAACATAATACCCAAATTCAATGTGGCATTTCATAAATGTGCTGTCTTCACGGTACTGTAACTGTGCTGGTTCTGCTGCAGAGAGCAGCTCTCTCTCTAGGAGAGGTTGGGGAGTTATACATACTCATCAGTGCTTTGGAGAGGATGTTTCTGGGTAATGTGCAGGCAATGCAACAGAGACATTACAATCAAAGATTTGAGGGATGTCATCATTGTTGTTGTCATATAGAAATCAAGATACTGTCAACATGCAGAACTGGAGGATGAAGGCCTCTGTTACAGCATCACCTCTTTTATGACTATGACATGTTGCAGCCAAATCAATTCATTTAAATTCTTCAGTTGATTTTCAATCAAAGGTAAAGACGGTTCTGTAATTCTTTGTGAACTTAACTGCCGTTAACAAAAAGCAATCAAAAATTACTGATTTGAGGTCTCTTTATGATGGTGATTCTGAAACAAAAGGAGCTATGAACTCTTTAAATATTTTAAATTTTTCAGCGGACGAATTAGGAAACATTTTTTACTGTGTTTGAGACCCGTCTCCGTTGAAGTAACACATTCTAGCAAGGCCTGGCAAAACAGACATCCCTTCTCTCTGACGACCCATAGACTTTATAAAACATGGATGTGGTCTCAACTGTTGATTTCTGAATAGACATTTTGAAGGCTTAAAGCCCAGCGATAGCGGTCCCTATATTGGAAATACTATCTAGAACTAACGTTTGGACAACCTAGCCACAGGCAAAGAGATGGAGCTGAGTCAGGCCTTTAACCACCTAACAAACATTGTCAATGCATCCACTGGTCAGTTAAGTTCTGCCCTTAATTATGCATAACTCTTAGCCATAATTATAATGCACGAGTTGTAAAAATATTCAGCGGTGTGAACCAATAAACCATGAGCTAGTCAGACAAAAAATGTTTTGAACCAGACTATAAGTCAAAATGAACATTTTAACCTGGGTGTTAATGGGACTTCGAGAATTTCTGCAGCCAGCTTCAAGTGGACACTTGAAGCTGGCAGTTTTATGCACTTTCACAATGGCTGCATTTCTCAACACCTGAGGTTGCTGCTTGGTAAGACCAGGCAACAGATGAACTAAAAGTGCTGTGCTTCTTTTTTTCAACCAGATAAACAAAACGGAAGTAAGGAAGAGAGGTTGCTCAGACTGACTATTCAAATATTAGAAAATCATGACGTATTCCTAACTTGAACTGAACAAAAAGCACAGATTTGACATTAGCAAAGAAGCACAGATTGTACACCGTAAAGCCCAAAACCCCCCAACCTGAACCTTAATCTCACCTTCCATCACTGAGAGCAGGTTTCTACATCTAGCGAATGCTGCCTTATTTCATTCTTTCTCCTTACTCAGATCAGCAGAATCAATAGAATTCCTAAAACATTGGATCCATCCAAGCAGAAAATGTGCTCCAAACACTGCCCTGAAAGCAGCAGTGCCGCCTGTGCTCTGGTCTGTGACAGGTTATCAGCCGAAGCAGACCTGGCCATGGTTGGGCCTGTTGGTCATCCTGCAGAGCAGCTCAGACGGCCAGGGTGAGGAGATGTGGCTGATTGATATCTTTAAATTATATCTTGGAGACAGTACCTCGGGTTGCTCCAGTGAATGTGAAAAAGCTCACTGCTGCTGTGCAGGTACAAGAAGAAGTTTTTACAACTCAGGGTGAACAAATGATTGCATGGTTTTTGCAGCCTCTAAAGCCTACCTAAGAAATGGTGCTATTCAAAAAGCAGAACTGCAGAATGAATAGCCTCTTTGTGTTGCACACACTTTGAGCAAAACTTTCTCCCTTCTATGAAAAATACATCTCATTGCAAAATATATTAAATTCACAAACACCAACAGCCAAATGTGTAAGAGTCATTGTAAGAGTTATTGGAAACTAGACATGTTCACAGTAAAATTAAAGGTAACAGTTCTTGTTCTGAAACAAGATATGAGGCTCACTTTTTCCCCCCTGATCCTCTGTCAGCTCTTCTACCCCCCTGACTCCCCCTCACTCCCTGCCCCCTGTCCATCCGGTGATTGCCTTGCCTGCTATCTCTGAGCAGCAGTTCTGTTTGTGCAGTGCCTCTGTATGTCAAAAAAAAAAAAAAAGAAGAGAAGCCTGTTAATTTTATGATCTGTCACACGTCTGCCTCTCTGTGGCGGGCAGTGGGCTGCTGGGTCTGGACTTCCTTATCGCTCTGTTCATTCCTGTCCACCCCTGCCAGACTGGAGTCACATCACTATCTGGGATGCCGGACTGAATTGGTTTCCACATACTGTTGAGAACAGGTCAGCTCACAGTGGATGAGATCTTTTTCTATACTTTCACTTTGAATATAGTTCAAACCAGATTCAGGGCAGTGGACTGCATCAGTAATGACAAACTGTAGAGCCAAACTTTACCAGCAAGAAAACGTCAAACCTTGGCTGTTAAATCCCTGAAAAATCCAAATACCTATTTGTCTGCACACAATTTTGATCATTCAATTTCTAACAGATTCATTTTAAAGGCTTTATATTTGATTTTTCACACTTAAATATAATAGAAATCAAGTATATCCTCTGAAAATAACTCTGTGAGTCATGACTGTCTACAATGGGTGTAACACCCGAGTCCCACTGTCTGTGATGTTTTCAGAGTTTTCAGAGTCCTATCTTCAGTTTGTTTACATCGCCAGGACGGCGGCTGACTCCTCCCCTCGAGTATAAAAGTTGTTTAATTGAGGGACTAGAGAAAAGAAGAATAACATACTGTACTCACTGATTAACTGTGTTTCTAGATCACGCTCATTTCAGGTAAATTTACATGCAGTGTGAAGATACGAGCATAATAAAGATCGATAGCATTAGCATGCTAACACAACAATGCACTGCGAGTTGTTTTGGTTTCATGCTGGTGCTCAAGGGCGACATCTGCTGGATCAATTGATAGCTTTGACATCCAGTTAAGCGTCTTCATTCACTCTTGTCACTTTGGTTTCTGCATTCAGAGAGGGCAGGGGGGGTTCTCTACAGAAGCTGTCATCCATAGGAGAAATGAGAAAATGATCTACATGACACTTCCTCCATCATTTAGCCTCTTGGGAAATGTTTCATAACATTAAGTGATGAAAGTGTGTGTTTAAGTGTGTGTTCTTTGAATGATGGTGTGACTTCTTTAGCAGGAAATTTGAACAGAAAATTCAAATGAAAAACAATAAATAAAGATCCTCTATTTGTAGTTATAACAGCTCTTGTTACATTCAAAGCTGGGGAGCAACTTTGCATTCCAGAGGTAATGGAGACCCTTACCATAATTTGAAGTATGTTTATTGGAAACCTATTACAATGTTTGTCTTCTGCTTCCTTGAATCATTATCCCCAGAAGCCTGCTGTAGCTTTTACAGATAGAGTTATTTAAAAAAGGCTATCTACTTACATCAGCGCAGGAACAAGAACTCAAGATCTTTATAAATCCAAAAACATGAAGCACTCAAGTAACCGAAGCTTTGTAGGGATGAATTAGTAATCTTCTAATCAAATCTACGATCTTAAACAAAGACACTGTATCCGCCTCTCTCCATCTGACAAACAGAGCAGGTGGGCCACTTCGCTGTGTAAATCTGAAGGCTGTCTGCCAAAATTGCAAACAGGCACAGAAATTAGAAGGGTTTTGTCTTGGAGGAAAACAGACATATTTCAGGCATACAGAGCAGGCTGTTCAAAGCCAATGGGCACACACAGAAAAAACAATCTTCGCTTAAATAACTGCAGATGAGCGGGGACATGCGAACAGCAGCGCAGGAACATTTTCTGGTAGATGTTAGGTTGCTGGAGGATTGCCAGGGAGCAGATTTTCTGGATTAAATGAGTAAAATGTTCTGGGTTGTGTTTGTGGAACAGGATGACGCTCTATAGAGAATCAGATCAGAGAGTCGCAACGACCGCCCGGGGAGTCAGGGTGATGATGTATTAGGGCCCCAGTTTTTTTCTGAGATGGCTGAGCAGCAGTCACCAAGACAACAAAAGGATCCCCACGCGCCAGAAAACATTCCTTCTTCCTCCCACTCTCATGGACTTCTAATAGGAGACAGAGGGAGACGAAACCCAACCAATGGAGGGGGAGACGGGAGGAAAGATGAGAGCCCCCCCCCCCCCCCCCCCCATTTCAGAATAGTTTCCATATACTGGGCTTTCAGTGGGAGGACTGGGCCATTACAGTTGTTTTCAAGGTACTTTGTTTGGATCCATTATTGTATCTCAGTTTTCCCAGAGCAGTTTAATTGCCAGAGAGTAGACTGACATGATTACATTGAGTTCAATGCACAAACAAATGGAACATCATTTTCCAGTTTTCACCAGGTACTACAGAGAGCCTTTACCTGTTCCATGTGAATGATGCTCTGCATTGTTCACTTTTCAACAGTGAGCTGTGCACTGCACTACAAACCTACTGGTTCTCAGCGAGGACTGAATACTTTAAACATCCAAACATCCATCCATCCATCCATCCACCTATCCATCCAACCATCCATCCACCTATCCATCCACCTATCCATCCAACCAACCATCCACCTATCCATCCACCTATCCATCCACCTATCCATCCAACCAACCATCCATCCATCATCCAACCAACCAACCATCCACCTATCCATCCACCTATCCATCCAACCACCCACCTAGCCATCCACCTATCCAACCAACCATCCACCTATCCATCCATCCATCCATCCAACCAACCATCCACCTATCCATCCACCTATCCATCCAACCAACCAACCATCCACCTATCCATCCAACCAACCATCCATCCACCTATCCATCCATCCAACCAACCAACCATCCACCTATCCATCCAACCATCCATTCACTTATTCACTTATCCAGCCATCCATCCACCCATCCACTTATCCACCTATCCATCCAACCAACCATCCAACCAACCAACCATCCATCCATCCATCCATCCATCCATCCATCCATCCACCCACCCATCCACTTATCCATCAATCCAGCCACCCATCCATCCATCCTATTCTGCTTCTCAGGATGGGTCTTGGTGTCAGCAGGCTGTGCAATAAAGTGCTCCTCATGGGAAAACCTGAAGCCTCCTGAACCACCTCATCCAGGTTGTTTCTTGCACAGGAGCAATGGCAGTGCTCTAAACTCCCTCTCAGTATCTTAACTCCTCGACAAATCTGTAAGGTAGAGATCCAGCATCATGAAGTAGAATATCATTTCAGCAGCTTGTATCTGCAATCTCATTCAAATTCATGATGTCTTGAATTCTGTGCCTCATGGTTTAGCCAAATCTTCAACAAGGCGATTGAAAAAAATCTTCATTAGACACTCTAACTTCTCATCTCGTTGCAGTTAATCCTACCCAGTGTTCTGTGTTTTATTTAGGTTTATTCATTCATGAAGTAATATCCTTAAATGAAAAATAACAAAAGGCTTAATTAGGCTGTTAAATCTTTAACTTAAAATCTCTCAAACAACATTTAAAGCATCCATGATAGAGGAGATCTTGAGGCCTTATTCCATTGTTGCATCGGAGCATTCAACATGAAAACACATTGCTGACGTATTTCCCTGACTTGTCCTCACTTAGGGATTGTAACCTGTTTGTACCAGTGGCAGGAGGAGTCCTGTTTTATCTGGGGCACTTCTTCAGACCTCAGACTGAGGGTGCCACACTTCAGAGGCCAGATGGAAAAAAAGATGCCCGACAAGTAGAGCAGAAAGTCTATTGTTGTGGCTAATGACTTTGAGCAGAATTCATGCTGAGAAAATAAAAGACAATCCCACTCTTCCCTCCTCAGGAATCTCTCTTTTCCTTTTCCAACGGCTCGAGACAAAGCCTACAAATTGCAACCTGCACAGGCAAATAGCCTGGACAATGCATGCAGCTCGTCGGAGCATAAACAATGCAAACATCCTAAATGCATGACTATACATGTGTGGTGAGTTTGTATTAATACCTACCGTGACTAAATATAGCTTGCAGTTTGTAATAAGCAGGTGCATTCCCAATTGGCGTGACATTAGAGCTTGGTATTATCCCGTGATGCCCATGATGCACTTTTCCTGGGTCAAACAAACAATTAGCATGATAATGATGCAGGCTCACAATATTTCCTCACTGGCTTAATTAGGACTCGAGCCACAGTGGCTAACCATCAGTGGTTTGAGCAACATAATCCCACAACAGGTGACCATCTGTAGACAGGGAGTACATACAGGAGAGAATTGAAAAGCACATGAGTAACATCCATGTCTTGAGTTATACATACTGTCGATGAATACCAGTTTTGATGGCCTCTATCAATTCATATGAAGAAAAATACAAAAAGGTCTTTAAAATTATGAGTTTAAGAAAGAAACTGCTCAAGGTTATCATGTCGAAAATAAAAGAAGAACCTCTAAAGGCCTGTTGAGTGGCTCCCTCAATGTCAAACAGAAAGAAATAATAATGTAATGTAATAATGCAGCAGTACACAGGTATACAAAAACACAAGCAAGGCTGACGGAAATAAGCGGAGAGAACATGATTGAACTTCCAATAAACCATACTAGCAACATAAAAAAACTATTTCTTTTTCAAATGATATGAAACAAGAACAACAATACCCAGCATGCCATAACTCAACAGTTAAACAAATACATACTAAGAGAACGACGACACAGGCAGCTTAAAATCAATCAGGACAATTACTGAGAAACATTATCTTTTCTTTTCATAAAAATCACCAAGGTCAGGAATCTCTGCAGTGTCTCTCAGCCTGTCTGAGCCAACATCACCATGAGAGGCTACATGATTAAAATAAAGCTCTAGTGTAAGTTCAGTCAGGAAGACTAGATAATTGCCTTTACGATCGGGTCTTTCTCATTAAACAATTTCTGCACGCTCACTCACATTTCCGCTGTCATTCTCGAGCTGTCATTGGATAATCAGCTGGCTCGTCAGCTCTACTCATCTGACCAATCGCATGGCGTTCCTCCCTAATTTTTAACCTCTCAGCTTTCTGCTCCCCTTTTAAATATGATTCTGTTTCTGCCTTTAATTCCTTCATGCTGATGTTTTGAGCGCCCCTCCACCTCCCCATCACCGCCCGTCTTTGCAGAATCATCATCCTTTAATTCTTCACCCATCCGGTCTCATCAAGTCGTCAGCTTCACTCCACCACCGGGGTCTGGACTCCATGGGGGGGATTTATTCTGTCAACGCTCAGAACTGTCATTCTCCAAACACATGAACCCCCCCATAGACTCCAAGTATTTCTGTCAAGTCACATTTCCATGTTATTCATTGTAATAAATATTTTTCTTAATTCACTTGTCTCTCCTGATTGAAGTGATATTCAATGCACAGCATCTCATCAATGGCTGCCCATCGCCAATGTATCACATAAGGTTTTATAATCTATGATCTGCTGAATGCACAATTAATTTAGTTGGTAAATATCCTCTGTAACACAACACTGTACTGTACACCGCAACCTTCATGACCTCCTTTCCTGTGTGGAAGTACGACAAAAGCACCAGAGGCAAAGAGGAATGAGGTTGTCATTACATTGGAGGAGGTGTTTCTTTTGATTTGGTAGAAATAGGTTCTGCATTAATGGAGACATTTTCTGGCTCGCCTCGCGCTTCAAAAGACGGAAAAAACAAAGGCTGGGGAAATGATAGCCGTGAGCACTGTCCTCATAGAGGAAACCTGTGATGGCTCTGCATTATTGTACAGGCCCATGTGTGTAATATAGAGGTTGCTATTTCAATGACATTACTTTTTCACCATTCAAACACGAGTCAGTTGGTAACAATGACATTTTGTACCAATGACACCCTTAGACGGTTCTGGACTTTGGTTTCTTGGGGTCACCTTGAAAGATCAAACAACGTCTGTCTCTACATGTCAGCTCTGTGATTGACTGGTGAACAGTCCAGGGTTTACTACACCTCTCGCCCAATGACAGCTGGGATCGGCTCCAGCCCCCCGCAACCCTGAAGGGGAAAAGCGGTATCGATGATGGACGGATCGATGGACGGATAAAAACTTTGCTTACTTTTTCTCCATGACAAATTGTGTTACTTACAAGTACTTATTGTGGAGATTGAAACGGTAAAAAAAAAACTGCATGCCATCCCTGCACAAGCCAGTGCTTCAGTTGGGTCACCCAATTCAAAAAAGTCTAGACACACCCCTGCTCCCTGAATGCCATCCAATTTGTGCCCATCAAAACAACAAGCCAGGCAACAACATCCAAGAGTGACGCTGGTGCCCATATTTATTTATTTAGAAGCTCCTGTGTTCGATGATTTAGGAGTGTGAACAGTCTGAAACATCACATGTGACAAATCTGCTTCAGAGAAATGCCAATTTTACCAATTGCAAAATGAAATTGTTCTGTATATAACTTAATAAAAATGTAGTGTGCAGTCAGACTCCAGTTCCTTTTGGCTGCAGCAAGTAAAGTAAAATAATCTATACAAAAAAATGTTATTGCGTCGCAAACTTTAAAAGCCTTTTTCTATCAACTCAATTTAGAAACAAAGTTCCCAAATAAAATCCTTTTCTTGAATAATTGTCCCTCCTGAATAGCTCCCTGTACCCTTTAATTCACTGCACCAAAGTCCTTTAATTGGGACGTTTTTTTGTTGTCTGGATGTGAGGAAACAGATGAGCTCTGATGATAATCAAGCTGAAATTAGCAAGGAGCTGCTGTCACAGGTGCTAATCTCCAGAACGCACAAACGAGGGCTAGCAAGGCAAACGGTATTGATTAGCTGCTAGCACTGTGTGCCACATAATCAGCGTCCCATGCATCATTGGAATTAGCCACATCTGCATCCACTCCTCCACTCTGCAATATGGTCAGCTAATCATAGTCACGGACCATTCAAACTTCTGGGAGTGGACTGTGATTGCAAAAAAAAAAAGAGTTCTGTCGAATGCTTTCAAATGGTGAGGTTTTCAGATTTTGAAGAAGCTCTTTGAGTTGTTAATAATAATATATAAAGACAAATGTTAAAATGTTATTGGCATAAAAATGTTGTTAAATGGTTTTCATTTTTGTTTTCCGTTTCCCCCTTTTCTCTCCAGGTTCCTACGACTCCCCTGGTGCTGTGGGGCTGAATGCTCACTTTGGTTATGTTTTAATATTTTTTTATTTTTGCACCACATGTCACTGACATCACACACTGGCGGCATTCTTGCATTTTTACTTGAAGAAAGTAAAGGAGCAAAGTCTTTTCTTTTCTCTTCAGTTTTCTTTGGCTCAGTTCAAAAACATGGTCTTTCAACTGTTGCTACAACCCGAGACATCTGAATGTCGTTACAACCAAACTGTGCTAAATTTGCCACAGTGCTGTAGAGAACCAGTCAAACTCCTGGTATCCTGACAATACTAGAAGCCTGACCTTTTTAAATTCATGTGAGCTGCCTCATCTCTTTATAGCCGAGTCTTTCTGTGAAAATGGAGTTGGAGGAAAAAGAATGGAGAGGGTTGAGGGAGGGAGACAAGGACCACCTGAGACACAAGATCTCTTATGTGGGTCTGGGAAAGGACAACAGAGGTGTAATGAGGACCGTGATACACATCAGCCTGGAGTCGTGTTACATCACTTGAGAGGCTGGGAGAGAAGGGAAGGCCTGAGACAAAGAATAGGGCATGAAATAAGCAGAGAAAAAAGGATGCTATATGCCTGACTGTGCTGGTCTGATTTATTCACTTCTGTCTCTTGTTTTCAGCAGAAAAAAAAACCTGAAAGATGCAAGGCAGTCCAACTGCACATTGCATGCTGTTCCTAACAACTGGGTATACAGGGATGACAGCAGCAGACGGTGCAGCGGTGAGGC
Organism: Labrus mixtus; assembly: GCF_963584025.1. NCBI lineage: Eukaryota > Metazoa > Chordata > Actinopteri > Labriformes > Labridae > Labrus > Labrus mixtus. The sequence goes on from NC_083630.1 coordinate 4,508,546, forward strand.
TACGCGACAAGAGCTGGTGAAACACGAGATCCTGCCACCTCCCCGGTGTACAAACAAGACATGGCTGCAAGGGGAGCGTGTGTTCTCTGCAAAAACTCTCTTACCTCTTTCTTGTGTTTCAGAGCGTCTGCTCGATGTTTATCTCCTACTGTCAAGATAGCTTTCCCCCCATGTAAAAGAGGACAAAGGGAAGAGCACAAAGGTCGGCAGGAATACAGAAGCGACTGAAAAGGAAACAAGCACTGCTGAATGTCCCGGAGAGCCAACTCAAATAAAAACAGGATCGTTGAAGGACTAATATGTAAGATATCTACTGAATTAAATCATGAAATTACCTTACTATATGATCAGACATTAAGTAAACATGCTATGTTGAAGTGCGGGCTTGTCTGACAGCAACAGTTCTGAATGGTCTGTATTTGTTTTGATCAGAGAAGGAGGAGGTTGTAAGGCACACCCCACACGACAGATTTGGACACCTCTTGGTTTGCCCGGCAGACAGCAAACCAACTGGTTCAGATAGAAGTGATTGTACCCGACCTAAAAAGCCTCTGCATGTTTCTAATAAGCTCCACGAGCAGAAACGTGCTCAAACTAGGATCAATATTGGAGATGCTTTTGAAAAATGGAGGGAGGTTAGAACACAGAAAGGTTTACAGACCCATGCAGACATACATATTGCTCCTTAAAGGTTAAATTATTATTATTTTTTTTACAAAAAATGCATCAAAGGAAAGTTGTAAAAATGGGTTACGCTCAAATAAACTCAACAGTCAACCCCCTCTCAGGTATCCATCACAACATTCTTTCATTTTTGTACAAACTATGCAGGAACGGCTCGCACATTATTCTTAACAGCAGGCATTTCTTGGTCCACCAAAGAGTTCAATCAATCAAATATAATACATTTTAATTTGAAATGCAAGAGAGCTGATTTAGATCAAAGAGTGTATGTGTTAGCCTCACAATTCACATCAAAATACACAAGTTGTGTTACTGCAAACACACAATAATCAGTTTGGGTTCACTTTTTCAAGTTGCAGGTTTAAACATTGCAATAGTTTTTCCATTCGCTCATATTTACCTCTGTTTGTTTATTTGTTTGTTTGTTAGCTCAGAGCCACCATGCAGGACTTCTGAAAGGGAGGGGCCGGCGCAACATTTCCTGATTTTCAAAAGTGTTTGTGATTTCATCGCTGACATCACTGGAACATACCAAGTTGAGGATTTTCTTCTTTTGTGATGAGAGTTTTATTCGAATTATCTCATGCATCCCAGAATAATCTACCAAAAACGATTGAACCTATAAGATCAATATTTAGTAAATTAGTTGTCTAACATAAAAGTAAGACTGTGATATGATTTCTCTGGTTAAAGGAAAATGGAGAAGCCAACCTCCTGGGTTTTGGTTCTGGCTCCAGTTGGTGTAGTTGTTAATTGAAAGCTCTATAAAGGGAGGTCGTTTGTCACTTCTTTCATGGACAGAGAGGAAGTTGTTTGGCTCGTTACATGTGCTGACTGTTTGATTTATTCTTTTAGTAAATTCCAGTTTTTTTCTTTCAACAGTTGATTGTTTTTATGCTCAGATCCATGTGTAATGGAGTTCACGTTTATTACTCACCCCTGGAACAGAAGAGGCCTGGTGAGTTACCATCTTTGTTGACTTTTTAAAATTACAGATTTAAAACTTGTAACCCAGAGTTTGGGATATGACTGTACTGTTTGCGGTTTAAAACATTTCTGACTAAGTTGGTTGTCTCTAGAAGAGAAGGAAGAAGTGGACAAACAATTTCCCTTGAGGAGAAATTCAGTTTTTCACTCCATCATTGAACATGCTACATATACTACACAAACACACACCTGAACAAACTAGATCCTATGGACATATGTACACAAAAGAGAGCCCGAGCAGTTGGCCTTGTGGGCACAGCAGTGCTAAGTGAACTGGCCTCTCTCCAGTAACCAGTCCCACTGCTATTATAACGGTGTCATTGAATTTAACACATACAGTACTAGATATGGTAAATAATAGTGGTGTTACAGTCCAAACACTGCTGCTGACCCACATTCATGCTCATTTGTCTGTAGCATCAATAATTTCAAAACCAAGGTTGTATGAAATCAAGATTAAAGTCTGTCCAGCTCGTCCCCTACACATCATGAAGTTATACCGATATAAGAGCCATGTTGTCTGGAAGTCATCTTTCTTCCTCTCGTTATAAACTCTCTGATGTTCACAAATCTTCAAACTTTCTCCTCAGTGTTTAAACAGCACTATTTTAGGTCATGTTTGTCATGAATATGTAAATGTTCAGTGTTTACTCTGATAATGCTTATGTGGTTTGGTGGATGGTGGTAGGAAACCCACAGAGGACTGGGACTAACCCCATTAGCACACTGCTGGATAACCATGCGGAGGCCCAGGGGAGGTCATTATGAAGGAGCTGTTTGCTATCTTCATATCTTTAATTAACATATGCAATGCTGATTACTTCTTTCAGCTCTTAACCTAGATCTATATTTGAACCAGTCTATAACATGAAAAAAACCTGGGAACCCAGAAACAAACAAAAGAAATGATTATAGTGTTGAAAGATCCTTGACAATCTGTAGACGCCGGTTTAGTCAACAGGTTGTGAAATAAACACAGAATGGAGATTTTCCTTTTCTTTTTCACCACATTCTGTTCCTGTTTAGAGGAGGTGTGTTTGGGTTTGAATGGCAGGAAAATGTGACAGGAACCAGAGTGGGATTGTGTGGTTTCCCAGAGGTACCCTACGTCTCCATGAGAGATGTGACGAACCAGCTGCAGAATCCAGTTTACACTTGATGTGCTCCATATTTACACAGGAAAGGCTGCGTGAATGAAGAACAATTCAATCACCGGGTTCCACCTCTGCAGTCATTTTCCCAGCATGCAGAAAGAGAAAGATGGAACGAAAAAAAGAGGAAACAAATTGGGAAGGAAAATGAAAGAGGGAGAGGGAAGAAAATGATGTGAAAAAAATGAAAGCAAAGCGAAGGAATGTTTGATATTCACTTGGTCTGTGGCGGCAGAGTGCAAAGCCGGATGTGTTTGTTTGTGATAAAACAGGCATGAGTCTTTCATCTGAAGGAAAATACCAGAGACAGGGTTGATCTTCCAGTGCAATCATTTGCCTCACTCTATATTTTTCATCCTGAAGAACCACAAACAACAATTTCTCCCGCGGTCTCCTTCAGCTCCTGCATTGTTTTCCTCCTTTGATAACATCATGTTGTTCAAAGACGGTCGCTTTGATTTGCATTCTTTTGAAAACATCGAGTGAATTCATTGGAGGGAACAGGTGGGGAGCTGGTCCGCTCTGTTTGTGGACTGACTCAAGTCGATTCCCAGCCAGTGTTTAATTCAGCTATTGGGAGGCAACGGGCGAATGTTCAAACAAATGCCAGCTTCACTTATCGGGACACTGCCTCATCCTTCGATATGTCAATCTCTTGCCAAGTAGTTTCCCAGACTGATGAGTCCACAAAAGTTGGATTTTTTTTTTTTTTTATTGGCTGTTAGCCGGACTTTCAAATAGACCGGCTGCAGCTTTATCAGGCCTTGTTTGTTCAATCATATCATTAAGTAGACAGTACATGTCCCAGCGGATGCTTCTCATTGCATATTTAATGCAGAGATGAGCACAGTCAGACTTGCAAATTCAGCTTTAAGTGCTGGTGGTGGACAGATAGTCAGCGCTTTGTAAAAACAGGTTAGAGGGGGTGTAGATTTCTTGAAATGAAATTTGAGAAATCGTATCCATGCGTTTCATTAATGTTAAATGACAAAGCGACATACTGAGTTCAAAAGAAGCCCCATTGTAGGTCTACCTGAAATTATTGTATGTAATATTCTTTAGGTTTTATGTAACAGTAACATGAATCAGATTATTGTCTTAATCACCAGCATGATGTTCATCTGTAAAATATATATATAAGTAAGGTAGTTAAGAGTCAAGGCATGGCTGCTTGTACCTGACAAGTTGATGGTTTTAAGTATTTATATTTATTTCTCATGAACTGGTTTTTAAACTGTATTTACTTCAATTTAAATACCAACTTTTACCTGTTATGAATTGCTTCGAGAACTACATTAAAGGTGCACTACGTTGATGTGGTAGTGAAATATGAAAGATGGAGAAGTGAAACAATTCTCTGCTATATTTTCTGACTTGAATACACAAACTCTATTCAAAGACAAAATGGATCCCTGGAACACTGTTTGCAGCTAAAAAGCTACCAGGAGAGTTATGGGGTCACTGTTGCAGACCCACCACCACAACTATTCGCGTAGCATTTTATCTTCAAACAGTGCTACGGAGACCAAATGTTCCCCTGAGGACAGTTTGTGTATAGAGTTATGAACATATACCACAGAATCTGTACATTTCTCCAACTTTCCCATTTCTCTACCTAAACTACATAGTGCTCCTTTAAAGGTGTACTTGAGTTGTACGTTTTTAGCAGATAAATATTAAATGTTACCAGATGTATTTGGGTGTAAATCACTGGTAGAAGTCAGTAAGTAGAATTTGCTTTGCTGAGCTATTCTTGCAAAAAGCGGTACACAAAATCAGAGGGACATAGTTGGCTGAAATTGGTCGGCACATCAGCACAGAATATAGTCTCTAATTAAGTATGGGAGTCAAAATGTGGACGGTGGACAAATGTTCACTTCATGCTATCGTGAATGCTCAGGACAGAACTGGTTAGCCTACCTCCTAGCAGTCAAACTATGGAAGTAATGCGCTTTGTTTTGAAGCAACGAAAGGGAAGTTATTGCATGCTTAGTTTTTTTGTTGTGTTTTACCAAGTGAAGTAGATCTTTTAGCAAGAAAAAGAGATTGTCTGGCCGGCTGTGCACAGACCAGCAGAGTCACTCTGACATGTTTGAAAGATTTTTTAAACACATCCTGCTGCTGCTGATGTTGTCGATTTCAACGGTTAACAGTCTAAAAAGCATCCAGAATCTAAGTGGAACAGAATTAAAAATATGCACCATCACACCGAGTTTAGAATCGTATATCCTCGTCTGCATGTGCTTGTTGCAGTGTGTAAATAACTGGTGTGAATTTTGGCTCCCAATTGTTGTTTGGTAATGTAAAACAGCAAACACTTGCCAGGGTTTCCTGCTGTTCATCGAGTTATGAGCCAAGCCTTTGACAAACATAAGGTACCAGCTGGTCAGTGCCCATTTCCACAGAAGTAATTTGCAAATGGAAAATGCTTTCATGCTACACTCTGATGTTCATGTGTGTGCACTCGTAATGGAAGTATGAAAAAGCCTGAGGCTGTTTTGATACATCCTGACCAGAGAGAACAGGTTCAAAGTTTTAAGTTTTTAAAAGTGAAGTGAAAATGTAAGTGGGCTGGAGTGAAATACATTGCACGCTCCAGATGATGTTGTACCTGATCCAAAGGATCATGCAAGGGCTGGAAGATGAAGGGAATCAGGAAAAAGGTATGAAGGGGCGAAGGCTGAAGTTGAATGAGTTCAGTGGAAGTTACAGACACCCTAGTTTTCCAATCGTTGGCCACATTTTATTTGCATTATAAGTTCTTAACTATATCTTTTTGCTGTCAAACTTTTCAACTTGTTTGATAGAAGAGGTGTTCAAACTCTCCTGCTCCTTATCCAATGTATTCCCCGCATATCATTTCTATAAACAGATATCTGAATATGATTGCACATTTTGTAGAAGGACAAGATTTGGGGGTCGGCTGTGTCAGTTGTGATGACAAATAACAGGCTTTGGTTCTATTTCGAAAAACATTTTGGTTTGAGAGCAAAAGAGGAGGGAAACACTGACAAAAATACTTTCCCATTACTTCAGTTGGGCAACATTTAAGATTTGCATAGACTTATTCACATGAGTGCAGTTAGTAATCTTGTTTTAGAGATTGTTGATAAACTCCAGCTCAATTTTTTTCTGTCTAAAGTTGCTAGTTGGACTTTGAACCATGACCAGCACATGCAATTAGAACTCTAGGCCCTTGATGTCAGCTGCAGCTCCAAAATATATTTGCACCAGAGACTAACTCTTTGCAATCAATAGCAGATGTGCTTCTAGACTTCTCTGCAGGTGCACAGCAGAAGTTGCAGATTAACAAGGGAGACAATCGCTGACTGTTTCTGGAAGAGCATTCACACCAAGTTTTGGGGCATCAACTTCTTTCATGAGATTGCTGATCCAGGCAAAATGTAAGCCTGGAAAACACAAACTTGGTGCAGAAGAGGGGAGGCTTGCCTTGTCAGGAGTTTACATTGATACACCAAAAGAAGGGGGCAGTCTCTCCTTTCTCTTTCTGTCTTCAATTGTTCTGCTCCATGGCTTCATCAGCATTTTCACGGCATTTGAAAGCGTGGGATTATGCAAGAGAGGCAGCATCAGATGATAGGTAACTCCCCCACCACCCCCCCTCTCAATACCCCCCCATTCTCTCTTGTCTTTAAGTCTCCCGGCTGCTGAGCATGTAAATCTGTGAAGCCTGTAAAAACACAACTCAACAGTCAAGTCACTCACTGACAGGCAGCGCTGTCAGCACACACAGACACACACACACACACACACATGCCCTCACACACACACACACACACACACGCACACGCACGCACACACACACAGAATTGGAAGTCAAGGTCAAACGTATGAAAACATAAAGTCGTCTCTACAATATGAGTGTTAAATATCGTACGTGGGTGAGTCGATTCATAATGAAATGTTTCTAAAGCAGCAGCAGAGCCTTCAGGATAGGATTTTTCATTCTCACAGTAAAGCAGCAGCATCACAGCTATTGTGTGCAGAGGTGTCTGTGTATGAAAGCTGGGTTAAAGTCAGCTGAATGTGTTTGGTTGTGTTGCCCTGCACTGTACGTTTGGCAGTGGCAACAAAATGCAAAAATATAGACTTCATTTTTGAATTCCTTGCTCCTAAGTAGAAAGAATTAAACGTCCATCTCTAAACAGTCTTTTTCCATTGGCAATGAACTACATTTATTCTGACAAGTCGTTTTAATGCTTCATTCGCTATCTGCCCTCTCCTCGCTAACTCGTGATAGAAGATTAGAAAACATCCAATAAATCTGACGGGGGTAAAACATACACAAATATCCATTTTATTCAAAGACGGATCAAATAAAAGCTAAAATATTGCCTTGACAACTTGATTACGGATGCATTTTCATGAAGAATAGCCAATTTACTTTGTGTTAGGGTAAAGTCTTGCAATAAAGCAGCAGTCCAACACTCATGAGACAAGACATTTCTGTAAATGATTGCACACACAGGATGTGCTCTCTCAGGATTATCTGGAGGAGTCAATCAAAAAGAAGTCTTTGACGCTGCCCTCAGAACTTGTGAGGATGAAGTAAAGTTGTTTTTATTGACAGCGCGGGTCTTGTGTGCAGTGCCCCAGAAACTCATCTGATGCTGTCAAGCTAAAGCACATTGATTATTGGGTGTCAGTGAGTGAACTGTCTCTGAACCTTTGTGTCTCGTCTGAAGCGTTGACTTGTCCTTTTGAGTCATCATGCTGTTTCTATTTTCTACAGGAACTCACACTGTCCTTTTAGCTGATGAAATCTCTCAATCTCTGGCCTTTGATGGATTCGGTTCAATATCTTTTCCAGTCTGCAGAACTTTCTGATCTTAGGATTAAAGCCTGCTGTATTTCTGTGTCTCGCAGCCCTTAGATCCACCGAGCCAGAGTTTTTCATTTATTTTTCATCGATAGATCAATCATCATTAGTTTAGCACTAAACTATTGATCTTTGACTGATCATTGATCTTTTGAAAATATGGTGCTAAGAATTGCCTGTCTTGATTTCGATCTACACAATCGGCTGTCTGTTCTCCTGACATTTGTGTGCTCTAATTAGCGATGGCTTTGCATTGGACCTATTAGTGATACAACTTAGGACCTCTCGTTTCATTGACAGACCTGCAGCCAATAATCCATTAAACACACTGTTTACTTCTCCCATGCAAATAGATCCACTCTTGCATCATATGCGTGCAGTGATCTATTTCGCTCCGTTTAATAATGCTATTAAACTTTACTGTGCAATGAAAAGACTGTACTCACAGCCATTAGTGGCGGTGCAGGAAACCAAGTGTGCTGTAATTTGCACCACATTATCGCCTCCCCTGCATTTTTACTATTAATATAATGACCCAATGTGGTGGACAGCTTAATACTGTGTATTGAGATACATTAGGACTAATCCCCCAATAAAGGTCTGAATGTGGATTTTTTTTTCAGAGTTTGCGTGTGTACATGAATCTGTGACATAACTATCATTATGCATGGATGCACAATATTTCTCTTTGTAAATTATTAAGGCTTTTATCACTTTTCCTGCTCTAGCATGCCACACTACACTCACTACTACGAGCAGTGCTTATTGAAATGCCTCTGTTGATTCCTGTGCATAACCAAGTGATAAGACATCACATCCTCTTTCCCATGTGTCACCCATGTGTGAGTGTCACCCTGCATTACACCTCGGTGGCTGCACAGCAATCCAAGCGGGCTTAAGTCATGCCTCGAAGCCCACTAACCAATCTGCCCAGCAACATCTTATCCACGGCGTGACAGATAAACAGGGGGGAAGTGCTGGTGAATGGGTGGTTGGGCGTATGGGTGGTCTTCAAGGCATTGGGGAAAGAAGGTCAAGGGGTGTGTGGTTCTGTCTCTCTCTAGAGAACATAGAGTTAAAATGGAGGCTTTGCATATGATTCAAAGCAATAAGGCTGCCAACCTAATGTTGCTTGTGAAGTTAAATTCCTGCTCAAGGCCTTGAGAATGAGATGGTGCTGAGATGGTGCTAATTTACCCGATATCAACCCATTTTAACTCTCAAGTCGCTCCAAGCCAAAGCATTGTCGCGCCCCAGGTCATCTAAGACAGATGTGCAAGGGTTTGCATGAGACAAAAGACTCTCATCATACGGCCATGTAAACCAATCAATGGCAATTTCAGATGCCTAGACTGACTGCTTCGAACGATGTAGCTGTGTGACAAATAATGTCTGCATGTACTGGCAGCAGCTGGCAAAAGATGGGTCAAGAATTCAGACGAGGAGACCAGGGTTGGAGGCCCATGTAGAACAAAACATTGATCATTCACCAAAACCATGTTTTCTTCAACTTAATGTTAGTTTGCGGAAACCAAAAAGATCCCCTTTTCATGCCTTATCCTTGTGAAAAAAAAATGTGGGTGAAAATCCCCCTGAATTTTGACCCAATGGACAAGCACCATACCAAAAAGTACATATATAAATGATGGTGCGGTGTGAAGGTGGTCAAAAGGCGGGTTAGAAGGGGTTAGGCCATGTGGGGGCAAGCAGTTGTTCCATCCATGATAAGGAAAACCAATACTGCAAGAGAGAGACAGAGGGAGCAGAGGAGATAAAGACCTGTGATGACTTATTCCATAAAGGACAGACTAGGGGGGTTTGCAGGGAAAAGACACACACACACACACACACACACACACACACACACACATACACGCATACATCCATTGAGCTGCAGGAGGAGATGGGGTGTGGGGTGATGGACGCTCGTGGTGGATGTCCACATTATTGTTCTGGCAGAGCAATCTTCTCCAATCTTGGCAGTGCGTAATGGAGGCACGGGAGATACCAGGTGCTGTTCCCCTCTCCATTCAGAGAGGCAGGGCCACATGCCAGACTGAATTGGATGAACCCTTTATTGTTTGGCCTGCACTAGGCTGGATTTCCGCTGTAGGACCCCCAGTGTTTGCAAGAACACCCTGAGGACAAAGATGAGGGGGAAATAAAAGTAGATGTATAGAACAACTGGAACGACAATGAGACCACTGGCTGTCATGTTTATGGGTCAATATATCAATGGGTTTTCATATCTGTGTATGGTTAAGACTCAGAGAGAGGAGCATGTGCAGTCCAATTTTTAATTAAACCTCGTGTTTAGCCAAACTAATTTGGAAGAGAAAACAATGGCAAGGCATTATGTTAGCAGCCAAACTGTTTGTTAAAAGCATCCATCTCTGTGTAGACTGACCTCCAGCATGGGTGTTTGGCTTTTACCCACCAAATAATGTAGGTGTGTTGGCAAAAGTTAACTCTACTTTTATTACAGAAGTGGCTAAAGCCTCCCGGTGGTTTGTAGACTACAGTAGTTTACTGCCAAGTTGAAATTTCAGCCATTTTTATCCGAAGCAGGGGGGTGTGTGGTGCAAGAATCCAAAGTTATCACCTAACCCTAACACTATAGTTTACATTAACATTTTAACGTTAACATTTAAATCCCTTTTTTTTGGCTTACAAAAAATGGATTCAAAGGAAAAGTATTCTCTGTAAAAATGACCAGACTATTCAGTCGTATCTTTTAATTCAACAGAGCAGCCGACAGGGCAATTTTCATGTCGCCGTGGTATGACATGTTAATCACAAGGTACACGAAAGCTAACCAAGCTTCATCATCGGTTGTGTTTTCTGATGGAAGCATAATTAAAAAAACGAAACATCTCCCTGTATCGACATTGACTCAGAAATAGCAATTAAAACCATAAACTCATTCGTGCAATGTCTACAGAAGTAAAAAAATCACAATGTAGAAGTCGAGCCATTTTCTCACTGACTTCTTTTTCGACAAGTGGAGCCTTCCCCTCTACACACACAAGGAATTTAACTTTGGTGAACTGTGCTCTCTTATGTACAGGTACAACATTAAATATCAACAATAAACAGAATAAGAAAAGACTAATATTTACATGACTAAATATGAAACAGTGCAGTGGTGAATGACAGATGAGTCAATTATATATATATTATATATTGCATATGTTTTTATCATATGCAGTCCAACTTAGAGAATCTGAATTTGTCATGTGCATGGTTTGGACCTAAATTGCGGTAATAAAGAACTGTCCTACAAATCAAATAAGTTGTCCTTAGTTGCTTTAATGTTTTAATCAACATGCAGACAATCTCATTTAGCGATGCACTGCTATTAACACACACTCATTACACACTATTCATCACTCAGCCTGATTGCAAGCCTGTCTCCACCAACACACACACACACACACACACACACACACACACACACACACACACACACACACGCACACACACACACACACATCCAGCCAGAACAAAACAGAAAAAGACAGTGAGGGAAAATAAAGTGCTGTGAGCCGGGTAAGGCGAGTTTATACGGCACACAGGGACAGGAGATCATCAGATTAATAACCACCTCTTTTATTAAGAAAAAAACAGTATTATTGTGTTGGCTCATCTGAGCATGACAAAACAAGCCAATACACAGACTGCTGCAGAGCTCATTATTGTCCATTATGTTTGTTTGGAGGACTTTGGTCAGACCCAAAAGGATTAGAGCTGATTTAGAGACTGAAAAGAGGGATTTGGAGGAGTGTGTGTTTGTGTTTGTGTGCATGAAACTGTTGCTGCGAAAGTGTTGAAGCAAACACTTTGACTCTGTAGAACTAGACCCAGAACAGGGAGCGTGGTGCCTCGTTGCTTGGTGACTCTGTTGCTAGCCACATTGGCGATACAATAGGATAATGAAATCTCTTGCTGTTCCAACTCTCCTGGCTACAGCACAAACAGAGGAGAGGAAAAAAAATACACTTCAGTTCATCACAGCTCTTCAGATTACGACTCACTTAACAACACTTTTTTTTTCTTTGAGAGGGAATAATAGCTCGGGATATTACACTCGAAGAAAAAGGGAATTGTTCCCACAGGCTTTTGTGCCATTACCATGAAAGTTCTCACTCCTTTAGAGTGTCGTCATTTTTTTATTGATCGCTTTAATCGACAAACAGACAAAAGATGAGAAATATTGTCGTCATTGCTGCATATTATAAGCCTCTGAAGGCCTCCTCCTCCTCCTCCTCCTCTGTGTTCTCACTTGTCATTAGTGAGGAGGAGGCTTTCTCCCACGGGCAGGTCACCTCAAGGAAGGTGTGAGGAGAATCTATTACAGCCGCTGTCATGTACCTTCTCAGAGACGGTCATAGACTCTGACCCTCTCGCCCTCCTCCTCTCAGCCTGGAAACCATTTCATCACATTCCCTTAATTCTCCTCGCCTCCGCTCACCTTATATTTTTGACCTTTTTTTTTTCCTACCAGCCTACACTTTTATTTCCTCATCTCCTTTTCTCCTCTTACTTTTGTATCACTTTTCTCTGAGAAATCTACTGTTTTTTTACATTGGATTCAATCCCTCGCCGTTTGGACGCAGAAAAGCCCAATTTTCCACACCATCCCACCATCTTGACAATTACTGAGAGCGAGTACAACAACAGCAACAAGATGATTACATATACCTGCAGCCTACAGACTCCACAGCAGAAGATGGAGGCTATGGAGTGGGAAACAGAGACAGATCGCTGGTCATGTCTGGGAGAATCGTGTGTACATTTTGTTGTTTGAGTGCATGTAAAAGCACAGCTCCCTGTGCTTCTAATTAGCTGATGTGTTCATTAACTTTGTCTAGAGATTAGACGTTCAGTCAGTCAGGGTGGTAGACTGAAACACGGCAGTTAATGTTTTTTTTCTCTCGTGATTACACCGATGCTTAACTTGCACGAGAAGCTTCTACCGACCATTGTTGGAGCTTCGCTGTCATCACTGCTCTGTTGAAAGAAATTTAAAAAATCAAGGCTTAAAAATCACCATTTTTTCTATTTAACTTACTCCACCATCACCTTGGTGGCTTCAGACTTTTTTCATGAAGGCCCTCGCAGCATTGTTTCCTTCCCACACATCATTCATAACCTTGAGAAATAAGAGACTCCCACCACCTTCATTCAAAAGAGGGATGTTTCAAAAGCATCGGCAGGAAAGAAGAAAATAGATGTGGCCCTCATGTATCCATGGTTACCTTGGCTTTATTGCTGTTTGTCTTGGGCAGCAGATGCAATAAAAAGTGCTGGGAGAGAAATGACTGGGCAAGGCGTGTGATGGCAGAAGTCATCACCACACACAGGTGTGTGAATTGACCCGAAAACCTTTTCTGCTCTCAAACCCCTTTAAAAGCTATCTGTTTTACAAGGGTCTCATTAGCTGTGATTGGACGACCACAGGATGTGCACGAACATCGTATTTTTAGTTTTCCAATTAAGATTCTGAGCTTCAGGACTCTCAGGTATCCTATTAAAAAAGGCCAAATGTAAAATTAAGTGTCTCTCACAGCAGGTTTGATCGGGCTCGGCCTCATTTCAGGAATAATAAAATAAGATGGTAAGTCATGCATGCAGAGAGACAAGTGGAAGGAAGGGGAATGAGGAGGGTTAAAATAGGAACTGAGATACAACATTCCTGCCAATAGACCGTTTGAGTGTGAGTGCATCCAAAATGCATTAAGTGTTGTTTGCCTCTTGTTTCTTATAAATGAAGCCCATGGAGATGTTCCTTCAACCTGTAAGTGTCTGTCTCCAATGGCAAGTAGAGTGTGACTCCACTGGTTGCCAAAAAAGTCAGATTGTAAAGAAACATAGGAGAACAGGAAGCTTACTCTCCACTTCATGTCACCTTGGTCAGCATTTTCCTAATGATCGTATGGTTTGAATATCTATTTTTACTTCTTCTTCATGATGCAGGATAGATAAGTAGCCGTGTATATTCATCCCGCTATGAAGATAAGGCCACATCTGGCACCAAAAATCTAATGTTAACCCTTTGTTGTTGTTCACGTTTAGGCCTTTATTTTTCCTCGACAACAGTGTTTTGGGTGCTTGAAAACGAAAAGTTTGAAAAAGGGTTCCAGGGTGCAAACTGCTGGCTTTCCCCACCGTCTAAACTGGAAATATGCTTTGCCTCTGAAAAAAAAACGAGACTTCACACACATGAGCATCACGGTTCCAGTCAACAGCCACGCCCAAGAAGGTGGACTGCAACAACAATAGTGGGCTCCCGAGTTCTGTTTGTGCTGCTCGCTCCAAGTCGACGTCTTCTTAAAATGTACTCTCTTTGTAGTTTAGGGTCATTTGGAGTAGCAGCCCCACCTCACCGTCCATCCACACATGTTCGTCCATCCATAAAGTAACATGCACGAGTTGTTTCACAACTGGGATGGTTAAAATGCACGACTAGAGACTCCGAAATAGCAGCTCACAACAAAGGGGCTGTTATTAAGGCTTCTGCTAATGTACAGGCAATAGTTGAAGATCTGCTTTCACATCTGACTGAACTGGTTGCAATTATACCTCACAATCTCCTTGCTGTATGTCTTGTTTCATAATGGTAATGCCCCAGAGGTTTACAGTGTTAAATGAAATAAAGACAGGAATTCATTCACACCGCTCTGGTCCTGGCGGGGCAGCTGTGAGGGAGAGGGAAACACATTATCTTGTGTGGTGTGGTGTGGTCACTTCAAATAGATGGCCCACTTGGGCTCAGGGTAGCAGCTTGATAAACACACACCTTTGGCTTGGGCTTTGGAGGATTGAACACTCAGGAAATGAAGCTGTTTAGAAGAGACATTTGAAGAAAATAGACCTGTGAGGAAGGTGGGGGGGAGCAGGAGGGAGGTGCAGCAAATCCCATCCCATCCCATCCCCCCGGGCCTAATACTTTTACTTTCTGCAGGGCCATAAATCATGAAGAAATCACTTTGAGGCATTTGTTGCTAACTCTGAGTAAATGTGACATTAAAAGTGCCAGCTTTGAGCTGCATAATGCTCCAGTTTGTGAAGTCTTTACTCCAGCTTCTGCATGTCATTGACATTTCCAGCATTCTGAAATGACAGATGAATGGTGATAGCCTTCACAAGAGGGAATGTGAAAAAAAAAAAAAATAGAAAGGATGCCACACAAGTAGAGAAAAGTCAACACCGATAAAGAGATAGGCGGGTTCAGACAGTTAACGCATTAAAACATAAAAGCCTCGCCGTCGTGAGCGGCTGGTTGCCGGTTATTGTTCTGGTGCTGACTCATCAGGGAGAGTGTGCTCTTTGGGGAAGGACACCCATGGGAGCCTCAGGAGAAAGCACGATGATGAGACACACACACCGTGCTCATCATTCAGGCGACACCCCCGGGGGCTCATAACTTCCTGATGTCACACAAACAGTATTGCCACTGACAAGCCGTCTGATCCACATTGTGAGTGTTAGTGTCTATTGAACTGAGAGTCTTAATTGAATGTGGTAGGTCATCATTTTGAGGGGATTGTCGTCACCTATGTGTTGGTTTTGCCTTTAAAAACATGTATTTCTGAGCTACTGGCACATACCGTAATATTAAATTGAATCCCACCATTAGTTTACAGTCATGCACTGTAATCTAATTTATATTAATACGCTGATATAACAAACAAAGTTTATGCCAGAAACTTGTTTTAAGGTTTATTTTTGGCCTTTTATGTATTTATTTCAGAGACAGGATAGAGTCAGAAATCAGAGAGAGAGAGCGCGGAGCGCCCGCCCAGAGGACCATGCACATGGGGCACACGCACCAACCACTAGGCTACCACAACCTCTGACACAATTTTCTTCATTCAAAGAACATCAAACTTTACGTTCCAGATCAAATTAAAGCTAATTGAGGCAGACGCTGATGTGCAGCTGGACTGTGCTCTGCAAGGTGACGTCTTTTGGTCATTGGAGTCTGGTGACTTTAAGCAGAGTAGTGTTATAGCTGTTTCTTTTTTTAGATTTGTTTTTTCTGCTAGGGTTCTTTCTGTGATGCCAGTTGAGACTTAAAACAATAATCTGTTTGGGGTAAGAAAAGGCAATTTTAACCCAAAGACTGAAATGACTGAAGTTGTTTATAAATCTGTTGTTTCCATTCCCTTTTTAAGAATATTTAAAATAAAGTCCAGGAAATATTAGTATACCTATTCAAAAAGAGCAGTGATCCTGAACCGTCGGGCTGAAACATCATGGCCACTGATTCCATTAAAGTCTGCATCATTCCCGCGGATACATTCTTATCTGAGTTACATCGTACACTGTGACATTGATCAAACTTAATGTCTGTCAGCTCTCAGTCTGAAGGAGTGGAAAAGTGTCCGTCCAATTATTCAAGCAGAGTCTGAGCAGGTGCCATTCCCAGCGACTGCATTGATCGCTTCAGTTCTCCTGCAGATATCAAATCAGACAAACATGTGCGCAGCAGGCATACCAATGAGATGATGAAATGTGAGGGCGCATCGAAATGTTCGAATCTGAACAAATCACGCAAAACTGCACAAAATCACTCAGGTCATTCCAAATAAGCTTTTGTCATTGATTGAACCAGGGGTGGGAGAAAAATGGAGATTTTACTTTCAAATGAAATCGAGGAGAGAGAGAGAGAGAGTGAAAGACACAAGATGCTTTAAAAACCTCTCTTGATTCATTAGAAAGGCTCCGACACCAGAGACGGGGAGAATGGGATTAATCTGTGCTCTCTCTGTGTGTGTCTATTTGTGTGTGTGTGTGTGTGTGTGTGTGTGTGTGTGTGTGTGTGTGTGTGAGAGAGAGAGACACAGCTGAGTGATTCTCTTCATGTCTCTGAGGGGTAATTAGCTGTGGCGTGGCCTGTCGTTGCTCTGCAGGCCTCTTCAGTCCCGGGACTCGGCTGACTGTGTCATCAGAGCCGTGCAGCTCCGTCTGTGGGGAGAACAACATGCACTGGACCTCTTTTCTGCAGAGCCAGAGGGGTCACTCTCCAATAATCAGTCTGTCAGGCCGCACGCGCTCTGTTTCATACTCCCTTGTGATGTTTTCAGTGCTCCTCCTTACACATTCCCTTTGCCTTTTTCCCCCTCTCCTCCCTCTCTTTCTAACCAGGTCTTTTGGTGTCTTTTCAATGTGCTTTCCTGTTTCTCCACCTTTCTTTTAAGTCATTCTATCTTCCTTTAATTCCTCCATTTGTTTTTAACTTCATTCATTATCTTTGCGTCATGTTTTCCCCTGTTCTCCTTTGCTGTCGCCTTTCTCAATTCTTTTCTTTCTTCTCCTCCTCTTACACTTTCCAGCTATTCAGATAATTAGTCTCATCCTTATCTTTTCCTCTTTTGCTTCATTTTCTTCCCTCCCGTCTTTCTTCTTTCAGTTTTCTTCTCTTCTTCTCCTAGCCGTACCCGTTTTCTTTCCTCTCCTTTTGTCATTCCTTCATTCATTTGAATTAAGCAAATCCATCTCCCTGGAAATCTCACCATGTCTCTTGCCCCAGCTTCTCTCTACCTTGCATTTTGTTGTTGTTCACTGTAACAGTGGCCTTTGCTGCGTATAACAAACCCCCTGTTTTTCCATCATTCTCTCCACCTTGTTCTCGTTTTCCTATCTCTCCTTAATCTTTCCATGACTCCTGTCATTGATTTTCTACAACAAGGAGCATGAAGCCTATCAATATTTCTAGCTGAAGAATGAAATCAATCGACAACGCCCCTCCACGAGTGGTTAAAAATGAGAGCCGGCTGGTTTATTATTAAAAAGGTAGCAGCTAGCATTCACCCACCCATCTCCTCATGTTGTGTTTGAGCCTGTGTTCACTAATGGCTGGCCCGTGACCCACCTCAATATACTCGATCAATACGCTGCCTTGTGTGCTCAAAGAGAAAATCTACAAGTGGACAAAGTGCTGCAGCCTTCAGCCTGCCATTTAAACAGAATGTGTGCCGTGCATAAGGTATACTTGCACACGGCTCCTACTCTGTATTTTATGCTAAATATAAACCTGTTAAATGTTTGTTTTAGAGAGCAGAGACACTCACAAAGACACACCGTTCATCTCATATGCTGTTCAAAAAAATAAAAAATGCTGGCCTAAGAGTGAACAATGGCGCCTCTTTGCCCTCCGCTGTCTCCACCCGGTCCATCCTCCTGCCTCCAGTTATTTTACAAAATTGGTTTAAGCTTTTGTTGACACTGTGATTTGTGTGAGGTTGGCATTTTTCTTTTTCTTCTGTCTGCATGGTGCCAGCATTTTCCCCACCAATCACAGCCTGCAGAGGGCAGAGGTTGCATTATTGGGGGGAAAAAAATAAATAAATCAACTTCTAAACTGGGATGAAAAATGTCAAGAAAAGAAATAGGATTGTTCCAACTTGCTGCAGATTTGACATGGATGATGCCTGATGTGAAGCATCGGCCCCTCAAGTGTTTGTAATCATCGGACAGACTCCTCGCACGTCTGCTCACTAGTTCCATTAGTCTCCCGTTTACTGACCCTTGGTATTTTTTAGAGTGGTTACACACAGGTTCCATTTTATATTTTCTTGCTGCTAATGGCTTGTATGTGGATCTGATGGTGATAAACACCCAGGTCAAGCCTTACCGCCAGCTGTAATTATTTTTTACAGTTGGAGATCTGACATTCACAGTCAGCGGTATACAGGTCAGCTGCCCCGCAGCCCGGACAGCAGAGCTCTGCCAATTCTGGATGTGCCATGGTATTTACAGCACTGGCACCCTGCAATTCATCCCCAGTTCATGACAGTGGTGATCGATGTGTGCGTGCATGTTTTGATGTGGAAGACTGGAAACGGCTGATAAAATAGTTACCTGCTGTCTTAACCACAGGACATGGTATGAGAATAGAGAAGTGTTAGGGGAAACATTATATAGGTGAGGTCAGTTGCTGCTGTTTTCATTATTCTCTTCAATTGAGGCATTTCATTTTTTTCACAGCGAGGAGGTTCCTGATTTGAATCCCCATTGGACAGGAGCCTCTCCCTGTGCCTGCGTGGGTTCTCTCTGGCTTCCTCCCACAGTCCAAAGAAAATGCTCGTTAGGTTAACTGGTGACTCTACATTGCAAAAAGGGGTGAATGTGAGTGTGGCTGGTTGTCTATCTATGTCAGCTCTGTGATTGACTGGCGACCAGTCCAGGGTGTAACCCCGCCTCTCGCCCAATGACCGCAGGGATCGGCTCCAGGCCCCCCTGCAACCCTGAACAGGAAGAAGGGGTTTAGATGATGGATGGATGGATGGATAAAGTGACAGCAGCAGAGGTGTTCATAAGCTAATGGGCAGTAAGATTTGGAGTTCAAAGGGGGGAACAAGGTCACTTTTCTGTGTGTATGCAGAAATCCATGAATCACATTTTTTTTTTTGATTAACTGTCATGAAGTTTCCAGTTTAGCTCAGTGGTTTGAGTGATCATTCAGAGACCCCAGTCCTCAACACAGGGGCCCAAAGTTCAGCAATTACATAGCCCAAAGGTGCTTGTTAATATAAGAATAGGTACAAATCATCACATGGTAACAACCCAACCCCTTCTTCCAATTTTAGAATGTGCAATATTTCTTTTTCTTTTTTTTTGCGGGGGGCTTTTTATGCCTTTTTTTCAGAAATAGGACAGTGGACAGAGTCAGAAATCTGGAAGAGAGAGAGAGTGGGGAATGACATGCCGGAAAGATTTGAACCCAGGCCGCCCACTTTGAGGACTAAATCCTGGAGTCACGCACTACCCACTAAGCTACTGGCGCCCATATGCAAAGTTACTTCAGGATACATTTGAACGCCTACACCATATTGTCCCCCTTTTCTTTTTTACTGTATTTGTACCAATACACTTTGATTTAATTTCTCTAATGTTACAGTCCTTTTACTGATTACTATTTATACTGCTGATTCCACAGGATGAGTAGTATCCTCAATGACATGTAAACTCACCTATAATCTCCTGTAAAAGGTTCATACTGAAGAGGTTCTGATGTTTGTGAACAAACCAAAAGAAAGAAAAAGAAAGGGATATCCATGGAGAAAGTTAATGAATGAGACAGTAGTGGACTAAATTCAACTCAACAGGACACTTTTTTTAAAATAAAGTGTTTGACTCGTGCTGTGCAACACTATTATTGCTCTGTGTGAACATTAAGCCTCATTAAAAATGTGTGAGACCTTTTCTGTGCACCCACTCTTTAGACAGATGGCACAGTCTACCATCAGAATGCTATTTAGGTAATTATCAGGGCAGCACCCCCCCACTCCTGATTATTGCCAAACACACACACACACACACACACACACACACACACACACACACATACACACAACCCGAGCCTGGAGGGTAAAAGGCCAAAGCTGCAGCTTTGCCAGTCAGACTCAACATGACACCACAGGGATCTTCTTCCTCTCTGCAGAGAGCTCAGAAGACCGGGGATGATGATGGTGAGAGCAGGAAGTCAGAAGGTTTGGGGCCATCTGGTTGACCTTCTATGTACCTGCTGTTAATGCTCGAATAGTTATAGCAGTATTGAACCAAGCAAACGTTCTTTTCATTCGCTGTTTTCCTTGTAATGATATGTCATCAACAACATAAAGCTCTGCAAGAGTCAGATGAGAGTTCTTTATAACCCAGTGGATTTTCAGTAATGTCCCTATACACGGCCACATGTATGTAGTTCATAGATTAAAGAAACACATATTACTAACCTGCCCAAGATTAAGGAGTTTTCTAGAAGCTTGACTTGGGTTTTCAACCTTTTTTTCTTTTCACCATCTATTTCCTCAGTCCGTTTTCTTCTTGTTATCTCTTTGCTGATCACGTCATGGATGTGCACGTGTAGCACTTTCTCAGGAAAACTGTCCTTCTTCCCTTTTTATCTGACTTACATATTACTCTCTGTGGAACAAACAAAAGCTCCAAAGTCTACATAGAATGGAAATCTTCACCAGAATCCAACAGGATGACAAGGGTGAAGGGCATTAAGGTATCCAGTCATCAGTAGGTAGTCAAGACTGTTTCTTAACTTGTTAGTAGTTTTAAAACAGCTGACAAAAAGTTGACGGCTATTAAGTGATGGACAAGGAGACTTACTCCCTCTTCAGTGCAAAGGGCAAATGGAGAATATCAATATGCACATCTGCTATCCATCATTACAAAGGAAAACAGGAATAATTGGGCCAAATGCTGAGCATGTCAGCGGCACAGCGTGAGGAATGGGAATGATCTATGAGTTTTTTGAATGGTTCCTGCTGTGGAGAGCCGCCGCTCTGACAACATATAAACACCTCCACAAAAACTAATGGAGAGGCTGTGAAATGATGGAGGAAAAACCGGCTCCTGTCAAAACGACATGTCACACAGAGACAAACAGACAGCTGACATTTCACACCACTGTCAACAATCAAGTCTTTGTTCATTAGAGGCACAAGGCAGAAGAAAAGGGGGGGGGGGGGAGGAACTGTCTGCATAATAAAGTCAGCACACACACATTTTTTACATCTTCGCATACACACAAACACACAGAGAAGGCTCTGGTCTCGGAGGACGATGCCAGACTGGGGTTCCCCCCCTTAACCCCCCCTCCGCCCCCAGGCCTCCAGGCAGAAGCATGTTCACTCATCTACATCCACAGCAAAGACAGAGAGAAGGGCTGTCCCACATCCAGACTGCTCCACATCCCTAATGAATGTGACATTTAGCTGATATTTACATGCATGACGCTGAATTAGCATGCCAAACACTAAGCTTCAGATTAAACAAAGCTGAGCAATTATGCGCAATCTATCATGCAAAGATTTACTACAGGTGACCCGTGCAGTTTAGCAAAGGCATCCACTAAGTCCTGCCCCCTCCCCCCCGAAAACCTTCATTAAAATGTTACACACACAAAGTATTTACATGGCGCTGCAGCAACAACACACTCCCTCTGCAGGGGAAACTTTCAATCCAGTCCGTCTGCTCAGGTTGAAATTGCTCTGCTGACAAGAGGCAAAATATCAATCAGAAGTAATTTCTTCCCACTGCCTCGGCTGTCAGCACCGCAGTCGAATGCCGACCCTCTGTCATAACACATTTGTTTAACATTTACAGCTCTTAAAACACAGACTCCAAAAAAAAACTTTGAAGGGATGTTACGGCATCAGCAGCAGGAGAATACGAAGCAGTGTGAGCATGTGTACAGTGTATTCCTCACTTTGTTGCATTCCTTGAGACATCATTTCATCTCATTAAAAACAGCCAGAGTAAACAAAGCTGCATACTGAAAAGGTGAGTTATTAATAGCAGATTATAGGTGGATAGACATGTGAGGCGATAATGAGTGCTTTTTAAGGTTCTGATGACACTGACAGTAAGGTCTGCTAATGGAGACGTTACCAGACTGACAGACGGCTAGCAGCGACAGAAAGGCTTCTATCAGCAGGTTGGCTTCCAGGCAGCCTTGTGAGCACTGCTGAAGTGCTTGTCAAGGCCTTAACTGGCTATTACCGGCTCAAAGAAAATGAATATCATTCCAGTCAACACCAGTGATTCCCACATATGGACTTTACTTGGGTGCGTTGCCAAGGTGTATTAACTGCTGCCAAACTACTGTATATTTGGCGGTCCATTTTGTTTTCAATATTTTTTTTGTCCGTCCAAAAACATCACTGGACTTTAATGGATAACATAGGCTGTGGAGGTAGTCTCAGTGATGTCACCCATTGGTTTCTACAGCTCTCAGTTGAAGCCCATTGACGGAGGTCATCATTGAAAATGCTGTCAAACTCTCCGCCTGGTAAAATCACAGATCTCACTCCAGTCATAGCTGTACTTGTCGTAGCTGCTCGGTGAAGAAAGGGGAACAGGACAAGGTTAAACTTGTGTCAGGGTTGATTATTCATCTTTTTTGCACTGTGAGCATTTTTTGTTATGACCACTCAAGTCTTACTGAAAAACACAACTTTTTCATTTATGTCTGCCTCAGCACTTTGTGTGTCTTATTCGTGCAGTTGATTTTTTGTCAACGTATTTCCTCGTAATTCCATTTTTTTTTGGATTTCCTCCAGTACCATCACACTCAAGGGTCACTTTTTGATGCCCAAATAGGCGCAGTTTAAAAACAAAACTGGAGACATTCCCAGGAGACATGAGTTGCTGTGTGAAATGCATTGTCTCATGTTATAACTAATGTGGTAAGGTTTGTCATTTTTAACACCCAAAGTGATTTTTTAAACCCAAACCCGAGATACATTTTTTCCTAAACATGACCAAAACTACAAAGTTGTTCAATGGCTAACCATGACCAAACTGCCAGTATTTCCCAACTTTATTCCACATTCATTTCACAAAATCCTTCTCCCTGCAATATTTATGCAGCTGCAGAGGAACAACCAAATAAGTGACTCTGATTTCTGACCAAAGATTAAAACAGATACTTCTTGAATCAAACGATTTAAAAAGGGTAAACTTGTGACTTATTTAGTTTTGTGTTGAGTGGAAGTATTTTTTATAAATAATGCATCTAAAGTCTCTGGTGTAATGTGTGAATGCAGTGAGTCTGTGGTATATGTATCTTGACAGCTAGACTAATGGCTGGCTATTAAAGCAATTAAAAATCATTCCACTTCACTGACACTCAGATATATATTTATTATCGCTAGCTATACCTCGTAGATTAGCGCCTATAAAAGTGTGACTAGAGGGATACCTATCATCTAAAGTAACTGAATATAAGGTGTGTTGCTCTATCATAATGAGTTATACTGTTCTTAATCTTCATCCACCTGCAGACAAGAACTCTTGTCTGCAGCCCAGATAGAAATGTCAGCCTATTAATTGCGGGGATCACGGCTGTTTTGCCTTTTCTATACCTGAGGCACGGCAAGTCACAGCTACTTTAATTGATTTTTTCACCGGGTCACCGAGGAAAGGAAAGCTTCAGGCCGGATGGAGACCTGGGTGACATAATTGACATTTGAAGTTAAAAGTCAAGCACTAGTGGCAGCACAACGGAAGCAAGCCACAGCGGAAAAGTCAACTTAGACTGTCTGACATTCTTAGGAGGATTTTTGGTGAATAGGAACAGGCAAAATGTAATAAAGATTTCTTAAACAGCTTCCTTTTGGCAACGTGCTGAAATAGCCGTCATCATTATAGTTCATCAATTATAGAAACAGTCTCGATAACAATTAGGTATAAAAATGGAGTCTCGCCAGCGTCCAGTCTTTCGTTTCTGCATTCACCAAATACACCTGTGTCCACTCTCACTTGTTTGTCTGCCCACACCGCAGCATCCCTCACGTCTTTGAGTGTGTGTTTGTGTGTGTGTGTATCACCCTTTCCAAGGTGTCTGGGAGCTGAGGGCCCATCTGTGGACTTCCTCCCGAGCCTCTTGAGAGGGCCACAAAGGCTTCTAATTATCCCTGACCTTCTGGCTCTCCCTCTCTTTGCCTCCCACTCCGGGGCCCCTGCGGCTCGCTCAGGTCCTCTCTCTCCCCCATGCCCTCCTTCCCTCGCTCCGCTCGCCCCCCACTCTCACGTTCAAAATAACCCCTCCGCTTGGCTCCAGCCACTAATTGCTGCCATTTCAGAGACAAAGCCGGTGTTTGGTGCAAGGCAGTCCCGAAGGTCAGTCAAGGAGAAGGGCTCCGATAACACCTGCGCGTCTATCGGGCTTGGTGGGTGTTTTGGAATCACATTGCTTTGACAGGCACAACTCTTTGTTTCAAGGTGTTCCATTTGTGGAGGAAAGTGATGCTTCAAACCCCTGTCATTAGCAGCTCTCCACACAGAGATCACACAGGGATGATGTGGGCCAGATAGTGTTGTTTTTATTGCAGCTTTTCAAGCTCAGTTGAGTCATTGTGCACTAAAAAAAAATAAAGCATTAACTCAACCTTTATCAAATCAAATATCTGTGAATGTAAAGGCACATACCGTACAACTTCCATCAATAGCCCAGGCTTTTATTTACTTCTGTCTATGAAATGATTCTGCCTTTATTTGGGACAGGCCTCAACACGAGACGGGCTTTCAAATATTTTCAAACAAAACTCGTTCACAGCAAAGACGGAGAAGAATATGACATTGTAAATGTACAGCAGAAAGAATACTTAAACTGTCTTTGATACCAATTGCATCACTGTGACTGATCCTCATCCAAAATAAATAAAGTGTTTACTAATGAAAGTGAACTAACACTGCCTGGTGTTGACAGCTCATGATGGATGGGTTTGAGACAAGGTGAACTCCATTTGTTTCTCCATGCGTGCTGCAGCCGCTCCGAGCACTCGTGTTCACTTTGTGGTCACGGCTGAACGGAGAAAGTGAACACGGGCGGTAATTAAGACCCAGGCTTATTGAATTTCACACTTTTCAGATTTAGATTTATCACCCAGTAAAAAGGTGGCCTTGCCGCCTTCCTTGTCTCATTGTGAGGACGCTGAACCAACAAACAGTGATTAGCACGTGGAATAAGTCCGCTAATAAGCCTTGAAGCGCACGTTCACAAATGAAACTCAGCCTCTTCTGTTAAGCAGGGAACTTATAGATGTTAACATGCGTTTTCCACCTGCCACAAACATTCTCTTTTTATCCATGATAGATAATTGTTGTATCTAAAAAAAACGTCCAGTTAGTAACCCGACCGACAGCATCGCCATGGAGACTGTAATTATGTACGTCCTGATGTGAGGGGTGGAAATAGACATGGGAGAAAGGGGGTGACGCTGTAAAGCATGTCAGTGAATATCAGACTTGAGCCCTGCAGTAAATAATGACTCCGCTGCTGCACTCTGTCTCCTGCTGAAATCTTGCTGGTTTCTATGACGGAGTTGCCAAGGAAACAGTGAATGAAATAAATCTACAGTTTCATGTCAGAAGGTTGAGGGAGACTTGAAGAAGCGAGAGAGGAGATCAGGGCTTGACAGAGCAAATAATAAAATCTGTAATAATTTGTGTCACATACGTCTACAAATAATAAAAAAAAACTGAAGTGATGAGTCTTTGAGCAAAAACTTGTATTCATTAGAGGTGCAGCTTGTTTCTCCAATGTCCCGGCTTTGAGGAATAGAACTCAAAAAATGTAATGAAAAGCAATTTTCGCGCACAAGACATCGGAGATCCTATAAGTCTTCTTTGGTGCCGTGCAAACACAAATATAGCATCGCAAAGATGTGAGAAACTTGGAAAAACATGAAAAAAATTAAAAAATTAAAGCCCAGCAGAAGCAGCAGGAATAACAACCCCGGTTTCAGAGCCTTGTTAGCATCTTGTTTGTGTTCAGGCGGTGTATCTGTCAGTTTATCTGGCTTGTGTTGTTTCACGTCCATGTTTCTAATTGACAAGTTGAAAGCTGTTGCCCCCCTGTCCTTAATCCTCCCCACCAGCATTAATTAAACATCCCTCCCCTCTTCTAATTAGCAGAGCATTACAAGAGCAACAAAATAAATCAGCGCTCTGCATACATCCCACTGATAATGTATTCCAAAGTACTTATCAGGCAACACAATTCTCCTCTCTCTCATGTAATTAGAAACTGATCGTAGTATAGTGCTTGATTTGATAAGATGCAAAAAAAAAGAAACAGATTTACTGTATAAATTATCCACAAAATGAATGCAAGTCTGGGCTGTAGTCGGTCAGAAAGAAGAAAGTAAAAGAATTCAAAAGTCAAATCTAGGTTGCAAAAAAAAAAAACTTTGAATGAAGGGTGAACCTTTTAGGAGCTTTGTCATGTTCATCTTGTGGCCTCTGGCGCTTGCGTCAAAGTATTTGGAATCTGTCACAAACAATTTTCTGCGGCTGGATTCTTTTTTGTTTTTCTGAGAACTGGCTTTTTGTGGCAGTGATCAAAGGCAGAAGCTCCTTCCACCCTTCACTGAAGTCATAGTTACGCTGGATCCCGTTTGTAATTTAAGCGTTTGCGTAGGTGGGCGAGTTCTCAAGAACAAAAGCATTCAAACACACGCGTACACACTTCTTTTTTCAAAGCCCTCGATTCTACTTTAAAAGCTGTGGATTTTGAGCTTTAAACAGGGCATGATCAAAGAAGAGTCACTTTTCATGTGGCGGATCCTGAGTAGCCAATCTGTTTAGTAGTACAGACCTGGATAATGATGTGCTTACAGTAGATAAGATGATGCATTCTTGTGATGTGTTGAGCTCCTCTGGTAGAGGGTGTGAATGCACGTGTTTGTGTGCTCGGCATGTCTTTGTCATGTACACTAGTTTGTTCTTGATGCATGGATGTCGTCGCCTTGTTTTCTACAATTACACGGGCACACACTTGCGAGCACATTCCCCATGTTCATCTATAATGGATCAAGAGATGTTCTGGCTTGCTGGTACTGGATAACCTCAGTAAAGCGTGCCTCAAACAGCCCAGCATGTCCTGGCACTTGTCCCAGCGAGAGGAACGGGGACCCCGATGACATGGATGGTGGAGCTCAGGCCGCGCCGAGCTGCTCAAATATTGATCAGTGGAACTGTCTTTGAGCTGGTTATAGTCTCACCAAGCCTGTCACCCACGGGACTCAACGGTGGGTTGAAAAAGGCCACATAACAAAGAGAGAGAGGACTCACAAGCTTGTCTGAGTAATATACACATTCCACTGGTAGATGCCACTGCCTCTGTCAGAGCAGTGTTCCTCTGAGAGAGAGAGAGAGAGAGAGAGGAGAGCATCACCTTTGCATCAACGTTCTGCTGAGCTTTTCTAGGATTCTGGTCCCTGGAGGACGGACCCAGGGTGGATGGTTGATCAGTACAGGTCAATAGGACATACACATAACATACAAAATGTAATATATCCATTCATATTCATTTTATGACCCTGGTGGATGATGTGGGCGATCAACAAGGGTTTAAATAGGTATTTTCCAAGGTGTTTCTGCAGCAAGAAGAAGTAAAAAGCTAATGTTTTGCAAACATGTTTCAATGGATTGGATTCTTCTGCTGCAGACGAAGCTTTTCACCATTGAGGCTGCACTTTATCATCCACATCTACAACTTGAGTCCAAAGTGTGCTTTCCAATCGAGTTAGCAAAAGTTGTTTATGCCATTTCCATAGCAACAAGGAGCAGAAAAAAATATCTGTTTTAGAAAAAAAAGAGAAATGCATTGGCAAACTGAATGCAACCTCAGTAGTGTAACATGGAAACAGAATAGGTCTGTTCTAAAAATAAAAAAAATCTACTTACGACGAGTTCATATCAAACTGCAAACCATCATCACATGCCCTAACTCATCAAAAGGACCAAATGTTACCGTGGAGTTTCTTCTTAGTTTGAGTCCAGGGAGGTAACCTTCATATCTCTATTGTGACAGTTCTCAATTATTTTACTCATTAATTTCAGTTAAGGACAGAGCAACTTTCAGGGGAAGGTCAAACCATAAACACCTCTTTTTTTTTTAGGATTAAGGGGGCTCATATCCATGCTCCCTGCTGCTAGATATTCAGAAAATAGCTTATCTGGCACCGTGATTCACCTGGCTGCGTCTATAATTAAACCCAACTTTTTGATGAGCTCTAACTTTTACTTCACCTAGGTGAGCTGTCCAGATGCCAAAGCCAATCTCACTCGGACTGCTATCAGTACTCTCAGATCCTATTTGGATGACTGCCACTGATTCCCTGCATGTCAACACAGCTTCAGGTGCGTGGTTGTATTTCGACTCATCCCTTGCCCAACTTGAATTTTCATCCTCATGACTGCAAGCCGCAGAGTGGTGATGGCTGGCCGAACATCGCGGCTCTGCCAGGATCCTGACACAGTCTGCAGATGCATGGGGTGACACGGGGTCCCCTCACCCTGCTGGCATGGGCCTCGGCCTGACCATCTGGCGCTTTTTAAAGCAGGTGCCAGTCACTCATCACACCCAGCCCAGCCGCCTGCCCGTAGGCTTGCAAGACACGGCTCTCCACTGAGGCCTTCAGCACGGCTTCACTGCCCCTGCCCCCGCTTCCTCACCTCAAATTCACCAACAGTGAGTTATCTGTTGCCTAGGACCGAGCCCACGGGACGTCCAAGTGCCAACATGCTGCAGTTGTTCAGAATCCATCCACATGCATGATGAGCAATAGTCACTTGGCTTGGCTCGTGCAGAACAAACAGGGAAGCTCAGAATAACTGATGCACGATTAGACGGATTGTCACTTTGCCTGTTTGAGACAAAGAGCAATGTCAGGGGAACCAGTCACTTTGTCTTGTCTTTTCAGAACAAACTGTTGAAGGGGGGATAGACGTGTCGCCAGAGCAGGCATGTAGAAAGCGCCATCAATCCTTCCTCTGTCAATCAATGTTGGGCTGAAAGAAATCTCCTGGTCGAAGCAGCAGGGAGCAGAAGATGAAGGCGCTGATTTGACTGATGACATTTCGGTGGACATTAGCACTTTAGCCGCCTTTTTTCCAGCGACGTCCATCAATATGTTCGCCTCCTTCTTTTTAGACAAGCAGCACTTTGTCCAGTCCTAATTTTTTTTCTGTCTTTCTTTTCATTAACTCAGATGTCGGCTAAAAAATGAGCAGCTGCTGTTTGTTTGCTTGCTTGCTGACATTTCCTTTGACGTGAACAATGCATCAGAGCGGCCATAATCTGCCCGTCTGAAACTGCTTCTTTTTGAAAGGAGGGACTTCTTAAGATTTGTGACAAGTTGCTGCTAAATCCATCGCCCCAGCAGCTTGTCACTGAACATCAGAGATTATATTTTGAAGAACTAAATGAAACCCACTTACATTAGGACGGATGGCGTCTGCATTGGAAGGCTGAAAAAATTCAGTTTGTGGTTGTTTGGGATTTCTTACAGGATAATTGTTTTTTTAAAGTCTTGTAGTTTCTTTCTGAAAGCTGATCAAACACTGTACCACTTCTGTTAGCCATTTTCAAGCTTTAGAGGAAAAAAATGTTTTGCTTAGAAGTCTCCAAGCCACATGAAAATGTCTAAACAAACTAACTTGAGGCCACATTGTAAAAACACAATCCATCTGTTATACACTAGGCGCTGTGTTACGGGTTGGCTGGGGAAGAGGTTGCCATGAAGAAAGATGTTGTTTGGGCTATGCAAATGCTCGAGTTGTTTAAGGGGTGAGCGGGAAGACAAAATGATGAATCGATGTCAGTGAGGCACGGCTTCCTTAACACATTAACTGCCTTGCACTGCGTTTCAAAGGCAGATCTGTGCCAGACAGCACATTTTGTAAACCACAGCAGCTCTTATCTGGAAAGCAGTAAGAACTTCCAGAGGTCCTGTTTGTTTTACTGTCGGGGGTTTAATCCGAAACTGGTGAATATCCTTGTGGTCGCTGGTGATCTAAGCTCTAGATTAGTCACTGTTCAAGTTTTTTTTTTTTCTGCTCAGGAAATGTACTCATGCTGCTGTGTTTCATCTAAGTTCTCATTCGCACCTCTATAATAATGTGTCATCTTAGTAACCGTCTCAAAGCTTCCAATCACATGTAGGAAAATGATCTAGCTACCCTCCAATATCAGTCTCGATTGCTTGTGCAAGGCTCCATGGGCAGGTTAGCAAAAATTGATATGCAATGAAAAAGAGAGACAACTGGAGCACTTCTGGTATCCCTCAAACCACCTGGAAAACTTCAAAAAAGTGGAGGAAAACTTAAAACCAAAAAAACATTGTTCAGAATAATCCAGGTCCATGCACTCAGGATGGTTGGAAAAATATAAAAGGCCTTTAATTCATTGGGCTAGAAACATTCATCTTCAGGGTACAGTGACACACAGATAGAATCATGACGCCCTTAAAGTGCTTCTCCAAACAGATGTAGATGCAGGACCCCTCCCTCCTCCTGTGCTCAGCAGGAAACCCAGTCAGATACCTGCACGTTCCTGCACATAACTATCTCCATCTATCGGCTGCTCTAACACCCTGTGCATCTAACGCGCTCTTCAGAGATAAAGACAGGGTCAGAATGCACACACACACACGCTCACAAACCAACACGGGCGATAAATGTCACAGCACTCCCTGTCCTCCCCTTGTTAGATAAAGGCAAGCACAGATGAAAGCCCCTAAGAAAATATAAGAGGAGGACGCATTTGTTATGTTTGATAGCATCAGCATGGAGAGGACAATAGAGATGCACGAGGGGGGCTCAAGAGGAACATTCACGGCAAAGGCGTTACTTTAGAGGGAGCACAAACACAACACTTGATTCATCGCTCCGGCAGAACCAAACCCCGCCCCCCGCCCGTGCTTCCGAGCTCTTTCTGAGACGAGAAATGTGATTGTAACAGAGTCTGGAGGTTTGTTTGCATCATAGAGAAGACACTCAAACCAACTGGGTAATGTGAAACAGTCATGGTGATTCAGAGATTACACAGATCAAGGAGTCGTTCAAAGTCAAATCAGGTTGAGCTGCCTGAGTCGGGAAAGTTTTTTTATTTTTTTTTATCAGTTTGTCATTACTTTGAGAAAATATTCATCTGAGTAAGTGTGATTAAAAAATAATTGATTTCAATTCAAAACCACCGAGGTTCAGCTGTTTGTTTTTTTTACGCTGCCTGTCTGATAAGAAAACCTCTGAATTAACGATGTACTTTTGGGGGCGTTTTATGTCACTTTTGTAGAGACAGGACAGTGGGTAGGGTCGGGAATAGGGGAGTGAAAGAGTGGGGAATGACTTACGGGAATGGAGCCACAGGTCGGATTCAAACCGCCCACACCGAGGACTACAGACTCTGTACATGGGGCGTGCACTCTTACCACTAGCCTACCAGCGCCCCCAAATTCTGAATTAATAAGGAAACATGA
Source organism: Labrus mixtus (assembly GCF_963584025.1). Lineage (NCBI taxonomy): Eukaryota > Metazoa > Chordata > Actinopteri > Labriformes > Labridae > Labrus > Labrus mixtus. Next base: position 4,539,994 of record NC_083630.1, read on the forward strand.
GAAATCATACAATGTGTGACACAGGTTGTGGCTGCACATTTCCTTTGTTCTGTACTTTATTATGATTATTGGTAATCTCCTAATTTAAGCTCTTACCATTTTTTTTGAACTAACAGAGACTTTATGGATCACACTGAAACTGAGCCCCCGGAAACCTCCCACCTCCCGGGTAGTTTATTGAGCATTAGACTTAATACATTTTGGAAACAGTGAAGAGCAAGTAAGCCAAGTTCTCTGATCAGATTTGATTTGTGTGTCTTCATCTGACAGAACGTATTCAACCCTGTGAAGTCTTGATGAAAAGTAAAGAGCTTGCAGGTAAACACAAACAGCTACACTCCTTTTCTAATCAATCATCCTTCTTTGATGTTTTCTTGTCTGTCGATCGTTATTTTACCAACTACTTGATCAATTCCAATACGAGCTCTTAAACAACAAATATGACAATACAATCACAAACATACTTGTTCTATGTACTGTACCTGTTAGACTTTTAAAACCAGTCTTACTTTGTAATGGAACATTTACGAGGCGGCTCGTGTAGTGGACTGTGTGCATGCTGAATGGAACACATGAATGATTTCAATGAGGTGTTTTTATTTATGTTCATTGATCTCATTCAGGGAATCAAGGCTATAAAGATGGCAGGGTGCTCTGGTGGAGATCACTGTCATGGCCTGATCTTGCATGTTTGCATGCATGGGTTCTCTACAGAGAGGCTGGTTAGGTCAATAGGTGCTTCGTTGTAAGTTTGAAAGCTGTCAGCGTTGTGGATGATTGGCAACCTGTTCAAGGTGTAAAGCCTGCTTTCTGCCCTGAATCAGCTTGTCTCTAGAGTGCTGTTATTTTTTGTGTGCCATATGTAGTTCTAGTTTTTGTTGTTGTTTAATTGTCCAGTGCAGTTGCAATTCTGGGCCTGAGTCTGGGCCCGAGGCAAAAATGTATTGGTGGCCCCTCCAATCACTATTCTATCTACCAATGTCCTGACGCTCTCCATCTTTCTTTCTTCACTCCCGAACAGATAATTCCTCCTTCAGTGATTTTCATTGACGAACTCACAGGACTAATACATGAGATGCTAAGCCGGGCAATGAGAGGGAGCATTGTCAGATGGAGTGCCATTAGAGGGGTTTACTACTTTCATTGCAACATTTTCACATTTTGGACTATTGCTGTGGTTTTAAGTTTGTCAGCCTCTGGTCCAGTGTACATTTCAGTGGGCTTTGGTTGTATGCAGGCAGCTGCATTGACCAAAATGCAATCCTGGAACCGATGGCTATGACATCCCAGTCCAACCAAGTTCTTCTGTAAAATGGATGCAAAGGGAAGTCTTGCCTAAGTTCTAAATTTTTCTAAGAGGACAAGAGATCTCTTCTGGGATTAAGTTTGAGGTAATAATAAACTAATCACTATTCTTCCTCTCTTACATGATTTTACGTACTTAAAAAACGATAGCTACTTCCCTTCACTGCTCCTCAGAAGTCTCTCAAAGAAAAGTGAAAATATAGCAAAGAAAAAAAACCTAGTCCTAAATACTAAATCATGCAAACACCATTAAGGTTTCACTATGTACAGAAATGTGGAAACAGTGCTTCTCGCTCTTGTCTCACACTGCAGGAGGTCTTTGCTAAGAAATCGTAAAAGGACAATGCTGTTGTGTTTTTTTTTATTTGGAGAGGAAAATCTTCTTCTCTGACAATCACGTTTTTAATGAATTTCAGCTCCCAAAAATTATCATAAGTGAAATAATGTTTGCGCGTGGGTCTGCTTCCGATGGATGATTATGGGTGTAACAGCAATCAGCTGAGAGTACTCTGAGTGTTGTGTTCTTCAAAATCAGCTTGCCTATCACTTAAAATCCCTTTCATCCCTTTGTATGATAAACAACATCTGCAGACAACACACTCCCGCAATCAGCTTTTTATAGCTTGATCTCTCCCACAGCCAATTTACTCTTTGTTTTGCCTCCGCTGTATATCAACCGAGACAGGAGTCAATTTAGTTTTCCATTCTGATCATCAGCATCAGTCAAGAACACTTGATTGAGCACGCTGAATGAGTCACTTTGCATCATGATATCGTACTTTAAATTGTCTTTCATGAATAAACATTAGTGGTAAACACAACGAGGGTGGTCTCTCGTCTCGCTGGTTTATTTGAATTCTCACCTATTAAAATGCATAATCTCCTTACCTCCTCACAATTGCAGAGAACAATTGCAGCCTGAGAGCAGTCTATTGTATCAACAGTATGATAGCGAGTAACAAAGGCCTAATTACTACCTGCTGGATATGATGAGAAATAATTAGCTCGATTGTGGAGAGCCACTGACGACAAGCTTGCGAGGAGCTCGCTGGCGCCCATTAATGGAGGGTAATAAATGTATAATCTCTGATGTTTTCACATGAGTAGTCATGGGCGTCTAATAAAGCAAATGACACCGGTATAGTGTGTTTATGTTTCAGGCGTTGCTTTGGAAAACTTTTTGATTAAGTCGTTCCAGAAAAGTCTTTAGTTCCAGAGCAGGAAGACAAATATAGGGATGGAAAAAAACATATCCAAATATTCAGGTGTCCCCACCAAAAATCAAAGACATTTTTCACATTTTCATATTGTTTTTACATGTTTGACCACAGGATCATTCCTGTGCATTTACATTGTTTAAAACAAAGTCACGTTCAACCTAACAGATATTACCCATACCTGACAGGGTTTGGGGTTTTTCCACGTATCACCCAACGTGCAGCCTTTGCAAAAAAGAAACTGCAATTCTCACAGCCAAAGCGGTCTCCACAGGGTAAGGCTTGGTCCTGAACCCCTGAATTGAAACAGGTGTTATGCATTGTGTCACTGGAGTTTATCTTATCAACAGTCTTTGTGTTGACTTATGGGTTTTTTGATGAGTCAAAAATCTGCTCATCTGGTGGTCTGAGCTGACATTTAGTAGATGTTAAAGACGGTGTCAGCCTCAAGGCCTCATGTGATGTTACTGAGCTCAGCTGATAGTTGACACTTAACCCCACACAGTCTTAACACTGAGTCATTTAACAACTATGTACACCTCCTTATTCTGCAACTTACCAGTTCAGAGCTTTTAGAGCTTCACGCTCTGGGTCAAAGTTTAGTCCAAAGTGGTGCTGTTTTAAAAAAAGCTCTGGCTCCTTCGTCCCCCTCCAGGCCTTCCCTGCTGCTGGGGTTAACTGGCCTCCCTGCTGGTCTGTGCACCATTCCTGCTTCTCATGATGACTGAAGACCGCTGCGGACCATTAGCACTGAACAAAAGAAAGCAGACCAAAACAAGGTGACAGAGGGAGCGGGCAGAGTGGAAGCAGGTGCATTTTAATGACTGTTACAGCTCTGTGAATGTCTTCTGTTTTCTGTACCTGTGGATGCAAAGTGCTAGCATTTAAACACGTTTCAGTGCACTGTGAGGACATTTTAGATGTGCCTCTGCTTCCTCCAGCTCCACTGCGTCTCTTCCCAGATTCTGTCACACTCACATAAGCCTGTTTGACAGATTTTTTGTGGTTATATGTCAGTGTGTGGCCAACTATTTTGCTTTCCCTGTGTGTATGTGTGTGGCCACATCTGTCTTTTTGTTGTTCCCCCAAAACATTACAGATAGCTCCATAACTTAGCGCTGGCTTTAGCCTCTTCTTCTTTTTTTTTATCTCAGTGTAATTATCTTCTTAAACACTTTCCTCTGTTCTTAATGGGAAATAGTGGTTATTCCACCCGAATTGCCAGAATAAGTTATTGTTTCTTATATCTCGCACATTACCGCTAGAAAAATAAGAGGCGCAATTGAATTGTAAAAGGAGAGCAGCGCATGCAGATGAAATATGTTAATAGGCTGCCAAGCCGTGAACGCAACTTCTGGTTAATGGCACAACAGTGCAATCTGGCCCTCCAGGGGAGAGAGAAATGAGCATCTTCATCACCATGAATCCCCCCCCCCCCCCCACTCCTCTGATCTGAGAGAAGAGTCAAGCAGACAGACATTAAAAAAAAAAAGGACTGTGAGAAACGGAGAAAGACACAGAGAGGATGCACATCCCCGCCTCCCATTACACATCAACCAGAGGAGAGAGAGAATCAGTAGAGAGATGATAATTTCCTTGAAATCGTATAGAATCAGGAGTATTAAAAAAAGGGGGATGTGTCATAAAAGTGGGTACAAAATACTAGAGAGAAAGTGTGCAAGCCATGAAAGAGTGAAGGGAGTGAGAAGTGAGAGCAGCAGGGGGTCGGAGTGAAAGTGGTGCATCAACCCGTCTCAGGAAACCCCAGACGACAGATCCCATCCCTCTCAGCGTCGCATGTTTCCTCACACACACACAAATGTTATGCTGTTTGAAACCCATCAGCCGGCACCTCAAAGATTCATGGCTGCCTCTTCTCCCTGAATGTATTTGCACGGGTCCAACCAAAATGGCTTTTTTTTTTGTGCTCTTTTCCTTTTCACATTTTCTGTTTGTGCAGCCTGTTTGAGTAGGCGTGACAGGTCGTCTGACATCAAAACACAACACTGTCCAAGAATGGTAGCTCATAAGACGGCGGGCCGATCGGGCCGCTGAGGGGTGAATCCCAAACACAGGGCCACGGCAAGGTCACCGTGACAGCTCCAAGCGTAATGCAAAATAGAAGAGGGGAAGCGTCATGGCGGAGTTGGCAATCAAACAGACAGCTTTGATTAAAACGACGAGGTTGTTTTGCAAAGAGGTTCTAGTAAATGAAATGGCCTCATTAAAGTGTGGTCTGTGTAGAGCTATCACAGGAAAGGAGTGATAGCAGAAGGAAAAAGGGGGCAATTTGACTGCTATGCGCTTTAATGAAACATTTCACAACAACACAGAAGCAGTTTGAGTGGCAGGCTGTTTTTCAATTCAAATCTTCAGACAATTGTTGTAGAGAGAATGAAAAAACAGTCTCAAATACCGCTCTGTTGTGTAGCATTATACATTTTTATGATTGACAACTGTTCCAATGGAAAACCAAAAGCACCAATGAATGAATCCTACCAACAAGTACTGTATGTGCACCAGTGTTCATTATGGCAGATATTTTAGTCTTGAGCTTTGTCTTCAGATGTGGAATTTAGTTTTATTCACAGTTCAGTCATTTTTTCTTGAGATGCACCGATTTGGAAAATTAGGGCAGATGCCAACATCGATGTTTGAAACAACAATTTAGCCAACAGCTGATCCTGATACCGATGTTTGTGTCCTGACTCATTTACTTTTTTACATACAGTCACTGAAGGAGGTTTGCAAATCAAGGGAAAGATAACACCCAGACCGGTACGACCCAATCAGCAAGAAAATGTGATTTTCTGCGCTGTTCTTACTAAATGATCTGTGTACCTGCCTGTTGAACCAAAATGCAACCATCGAGTCTACAACTCAAACAGGGTCAGCAGTTTCACTAAAGTTTCTCAGTATAAAGGGTGCTCAAAGTGTGCAGGCCTTTATGAATGCATTAAATATGAAAAAAGTAATGTGAATGTATCCTACATTGTACCAAATGTGGATTTACTTGCAGCTGAAATCAGAAAATGGAGTAATGACTTCAGTAAGAGTTATTTTTTAAACCTACAGCACTTGTACCTGTTAGGAAATAACTGTTCCATTTTTAAAACTCACCGTGCTCCACAAAGTCTAAAAGCATCAAAGAAACGTTGGTGATTATGTGATCTCATTTCCTTCCTTCTTCTATTAACGGCCTTTTTTTGCACGCTTACTCATTTGCACGCTTCATTTATTTCCCCCTGAAGTAGCCCCCGGGTTGTGTGAGGATGTGTTGGCCTGTTTTGGCTCATCTGCATCAGTGACAGGATTTCTGACATGACTAAGCATTACTGTCTGTCTCTCTAATAGATGTAGGTCATCATTTTGTCTTCCTTCTCCACGAGATAGAGGAAACATAAAGAGGGGGATACACAGTGAAGATTAGAATCGCCCTTTGGATGCCTCTTCACTCCAACCTGCTTGGTTGATAAGGAGCGTCAAGTGTGTGTCTCCATTCTTGCAAAAAAGAAAGAAGCGTTTGCTGAAAGTAAACAATTCATCACATAAATAATGTGTACAGACCGATCAACTGCAGAACATGACGATGGATAAAAAAACCTCTTTGATAGGAACACAAGACTGCAGGACACCTCTTGGCAATTTCTCAAAAATCCCATATTAAACCCATTTGGGCATCCAGCATTGTAACGTTTTATGAGTTTTTAAAAATGGGAATCAGCACAATCGGTGATCTTTTTTTTTTTTCAAGATTTATTTGGGCTTTTTCCTTTATTTTGAAAGGACAGTGGATAGAGTGGGAAATCAGGAGAGTTCATTTTTGAATGTAATGCAGTAAAAGAGGCAGATCTGACTTGAGCCCGGGCTGCCTTCATGGTGGACTATAGCATCTGTATGTGGGGCGGGAAAAAACCTCTAGGCCATCAGCGCCCTGGTGGTTAAAGAATTAAAGTCACTTACACTGTTGTTAAATTAAACGTGTGTGTGAGCCAAAAAATGAATAGAGAGAGACAATTTAAGGCCAAAGTGACATTACGTTTTAGCAGCTTTGTATGCATGATTATGCTGCAAATGTGTTTTGCACACTTACAGTAAGAGTTGACATCATACAGAGCAACTAACCCTCCTCTGCACACAGATGACACACACACACACACACACACACACACACTTTGATCATGAATGGTCTAGTGTTGACAAGAAAATGTTTCACAAGAGGTTTTAGAAATGAGTCCTTATTCACTTAGCGTTATTAGAATTCTATGCACTGTCTATGTCCTGTTCCCTAATAACATTTCATGTACATGTTCTGCTTCGAGGCACAAGGGGGGGGGGGGGGTGCTTCCCCACGAACCCTGGCTGGCTAATCAAAAGATTCAGCAGAGTCCTGGACTTGCAGCTTCACCACCGTGTTGCTGCACGAGTTGGAATGGGGAAGTCTAATTATGTCCTGAGGGCCGAGAGGGGCTTCCCTCTCTACTTCTCTCATACACTTTTCTACCCCCCCCCCCCCCCCCCCCCCCCCCCCCCCCCCCCCCACTTTACTAATGGCAAAGTATCACACACACAGGCTTAAGATGAGCTCCAGCCACAGCTTGTTTACCGGATCGTCTGACAGCTCAGAGCTCTTCACACAGGAGTCTGCGTGGCCATCCAGGCCAGGTGACAGATAAGCTGGTGGACACTCCACATCCAGGGCTCTTACAGCGCCGACCTTTGCAAAACAACAGATAATCGGTGACTCATTTGGCCCTGAGTCCCGGGACCTCTGTTGTTTAGGAAGGTTATCTCCATTTTAGAATGGAGTCTGGACCCTGCAGGCATGTGGACAGGATAGCAAGCTTGTGTGACCTTGTTAGCCTTTGTGCATGCAGAAACCTCAAAGCTTCCCCTGGTTAAAGGTTAACACTCGACATAATAAAAGAGCTTTTGTAGTTGTTGACCTCTGCAGGCATGGATCCCATCACCCGTGTAAGTGTACGAGCATGCAAAGCCATTTATTCTACTCTCGAGTAAATCACAGAGTAACAAAATAATGCTTGTTTAACCTGAGGCTGGGCATTGTGTCTTTGACCTGTGTAACTTCAGAGAAGACTGTAGGAAAGTGTGTCTGAAGCCCATTTACTACATATCTAGTGTTTACTAGAATTCGTATTTGTATTACAATCAAATTGCCATTTAATAAATTAGCTTTTGTTCCTATCTCTGACCTCGCTTTGGAACCAGTGCGTACTTGTTTTATAGGATACATATATACACATTTAGACAATTACCTTCTCTGTAATCATCACTCCTGTCTGTATTAGAGATGATGCAAGATCTCTTTAGTCCAAGAAAAAGGTGTATTGCAATTATTTTTTTAATCTTTTGCATCCACTATCTAATGTGAATTCTGGAGTTAAGACAAAGCTCTGGTAAAGCTTCCAGATGTGATTCAACCAAATCGAGTATAGATCTGTATCTCAGTAACCGTGGTTGCATTAAATACAAACAGAAGAGTCAACAAACTGTCACAGACACCAAATGTGTTGCCTCAGACTAAAAGTAATCTCCACGCGTGCCTGTAGCCTGCTTGTATTTCAGCACGTTGCTCAACTGCCCCGACTTAGTTTGACTGCAATATTCCAATATTTGCCCTTTCCCAGAATTCAGTCTTTTCTCTTTTTTGGAGCTCAGAGTGAAATCTAACACTTCAGATCCTATCTATTTGATTTCTCACAGTCCTAATATAACCTCTTCCACATGAGGCTTTTTATTACCGCTCAGGGAGACAAGCTTTATTTGCAAGCTGTTTGCTGTAGCAAATCGTTATTGCTCCATGGCATTTCAATTGAATAAGATATCAACTTATTGTGTCATTCAGTGGGCTCCAGACGTGACTCCAATAGGAAAATCAGATATTGAAAAAGGGATTTTAATAAAGGGAGCTGAAGATACGATTCAACCTCAAGAGGGAAAGAAATTTCCAACAATAGTGAGAGAAAAATAGTATCCCCAAACTGATAGCTGTTATTCTTCAACACTCAATACATCCACATGGAGAGATTGAGTTTTTGCTTAAAGCTCTCTCACACACACACACACACACACACACACACACACACACACACACACACACACACACACACACTTTCACAACTTCATAAATTCACAGAACTGTTTCATCTTTCTGTCCCATTGGCAGGATTTCCAAATGTTCACAGCTGAAACATTTTAAGTTTCAGCTCACCCCAACTCCAGAAAATCATTTTGTTGACAACCTTTTGAAGAGTTTTGACTTCTAATGGCACTCAGACACAAAGAGATGAACTCAATTTGATTTTTTCTGCTTAAAAAAGTTGATAAATGTAACCGCTTCAATCTCTCATTAGACACATTAGGCCTCATGTTTGTCCCTTATCATGCATGCAAACAACATTTTTAATGGGCAAGAATAATATACATGATTGAGGGGCACGGATGGACTAGCAGTTAGGTCGTGCCCCATGTAAGGAGGATGTAGTCCTCTAAGCGGGGGGCCTGGATTCAAACTCCACCTGTGGCTCCTGTCCTGCATGTCATTCCCCACTCTCTCTGATTTCCTTCTGTCCTTACCAAATGAAGTCAGAAGCCGAAATAAAAATCTTTAAAATACATGCTTGCTCAAGACATGGTGTATGGATATGCAACAGTTTTGCTTGGACTTGTCGGGATAGAACCCTTGCTTATAATTATGCCAATATCTGAACAAGTGTCAATTAAATGTGTGTTTTGTTGACAAAAGCAGCTGAAGATTATTGGATTAATGATTTTATTTTTCACACATCACAGTTGGTTCAGTTGTTGGTGAGCTGCATGAAGCCTGGAGTGTCCCCGCCCTGACCTAAAGTAACAAATCATTAACTTTAATAGAAATGGTGGTTCACTGATAACCCTGGTTTATACACGGTGTTAGGCAAGCTTTTTCAATAAGCCTGATTTACAGTATGTGGACTGTGCTTCCAATTGTGTTCAATCTTCGTAACAACCAAAGAACGACAGAAAGCGTTCCTCAGTCCTGTTGCACACCATTTCAAACCAGCATCACACTTACAATGTGCCTCAAGAGGTGAAACTTAAGTAATCACCGGTTGCTGCAAGAACTACAGCTGTGTGTTCAGCTGCTACTACCTTAACACTCCTGAATAGAGACCCAACCACTAGCAGTGAAGTTGTACTGTATGTAAAGTCAACCATGTTTTAAAAAGTTAGATCTAGGTTGGGAAGAACAGGATATCTGGTTCTGCTGCATAGATTTACATTGTTTTATAACTTTTAGATTGTGAGTCCAACAGTTCATCGGCAGTATACTAATGCTGAATCCATGGAGACTTTTGAAATCATTATTCTCTTAAGTTTATCGGTCATGCTTATTATTTATATTTCTACCTTTCAATAGAGATGATCAGAACCCTCACACTTTGATACCTGTCCTACAATTTTGTTTTTAAACTCTTGCAGGACATTTCTTATGTTTTATATTAAGTAGAATAACCATGCAAAGCTTTATGCTTTAAGTCCTAATCTAAAGGTTGTATTCTTCAAGCGAAAATAAGACATTTAAGACGAGGTTGTGCAGTAAACTGTGTTTGGTGAATCCAGCAGAACACTGTTTGTGGTGACAAAGATCACATTATTTAAATTGATGCTTAAAAGGAAACTCTCTGCGATGCTCCATCTTACCAGTGTTGATGTGGATTTGAAAGTGGAGTTGTCAGTGAAGGTCTGCAAACTACAGTTTGCGCTGTAGAAAGCCTGCAGGCCCCGGGGCCTTATCATTGTGAGCCATGCTGCCGGCAAACATCTCACCAAACCTGAGTGGAATGTGTCACACTGGTCTGTTCGCTGCTCAAATGTTTGGACACACACAGAGACTCTTTTCTTCATCTTCCCGCTGTCAAAATTGTTGTGGGACACCCAGCACAACAACACACACAAGCGCACATCAGGAAAACACCGACAAACAGAGAGACTCCAGCTGACAAACATGGACACACACGCACACACGTCCGTACACACCTTATCACAACAGTGGGAGGTGGTTATTGAAGCTGTGACAAACTGTCCAGCCAGCTGAGGCTGTCCACGGAGAGCTTTTCTGTTCCGTTGTTTGATGCTACTTTAGTAATTAACTCAGACAAAAGCTTCAGCGGCCCCTTCTGATGTGCACTCGACACACTCATAAACACACATTCCACATCTATCCGCCCTGATAAGGAAGAGTCTGGGGAAAGGCTGGATGTGTCAACGGCATTGACATCTCCTTAAAGGAATAGTTTAAAAATGAGCGCGTGGAAATCTCTGTTTGTGGACTGTTGAAGAACATGTGCTCTTCTGATTGCTCTCGTTATATCATGCAACAAACATTTGCCTCTCATACTTCTACAGATACCGACACATGAGACTCAGGCAGCAATTAGTGTAGCCTCTTCGATGTAAACATGTCAGCACTTGATAATTTAGTGTAAACTGTTAAAAGCAGCACTGGTGAAGTGGGAATCTGTGAATAAACTCATGCTTTAGAAATTGATTTGATTCATTTATAATGCTTATGAATCATCTTTCCAAAGCAGCACATGTGGGAATTTTAGTACTTCATACAAATTAATGAAAGAATGCAAAAGTAGAGGTATGGGCCAAGTTACAGAAATCCTACATTTCCCATAAAGCAGCAGCACTGTTGATTTATTTCAACCTGCCCTGCCTTCTGGTGGTGGTACTGCTGGTGCTTTATTCTCCAGAGGTGGTGCAATTTCACAGATGTACAGGGATGTACATCTTAGTGTGTTAGCTTGTCTACAGTTGTTTGATTGGTCACTCAGTTAGCTAAAGGACAGGAGTGACGGTTGCACATCTATATTTCTGTAAGCAGCGGTTTGCTGACAAGGTTTATTGGAAAAAAGACCTGTGACCATGACAAACAGCATCCAATCAGAGGAAAAAACATTGGAAGCATGCAGATTCGCTGCCACTGAAAGTTGGAGTGTCGGGGGAACCAATAAGAGAGAAGGCTCAGGTCTAGCAAAAGTTTCAGGACTTACAATCTCTTCCATTTGGCCAGCGTCCCTCAACCAGGTAATATACTGTATGGAATCACATAAAAACAGCATTATTAGATTTTTTTAATTACTGCTGACAGGCACTGACAGACTACATGTACATTGAACACGTTATCTAATTAGCTTGTGATTAGCATTACGTTCTCCTTTTGATGTTTAATTGAGGCGACGCCCAATGTCCCCATTAAAACAAACCCAGGCTTTGAGTGTATTGGACATCGTATAAATCCTGTGGAGTTACCCTCTGAAAAGAATGCATTCAAAGAAAAGTGAATGTCAGTCTAATGTTGCATCCAGTTTGAATATAAAGATGTTCTCAGTGCCTGAAGTTCCCATCCTACTTCTGGAAAAAGCGGCTAAAAAATAGTCCCAACACAATGTCCACTCTGCCAAGCTGTCAAATTGTTATTTCCATTTTTTTTCTGAGCATTTCTACAAGCTCAAATTTGAAAACTCAGCTTCTAAAGATGTAACTGTCAAATTTTAAATTCTTATTGAGTTAGGAATGTGCATGGTTTATAAATTCTTAAACAAGTGCGGTTTAATGCTGGAGTTTCCAGTTTAACTTTGGACAGAAAACATTTCTTGGGCAACAGCCTTTTGAGGAAAAACTAAAGAAAAGCAGCTGGTCTATCCATTCAAAGTGCAGCCAAACAATCTCACATTTTTTAAATAAAGCATTTTTTGGTTCACATGCAGCCAAGTGGTTTCACACACAAAGCATGAAACAGTAAAACGAGTTGGTTAGCTTTCTAAGCAGGCCGTGATTTGCTCCTCTTCTTTCTTCAATAATGTCTGAAGTCAGCTCATTTCTGTTCCATGACTCCTGGCAGAGATTTAAACTGACCTGTTGCTGTTGAAAAATGGCAAAGAAAGTCATGCAGTCTTGTTTTTATAGAGGCATTTTTGATGAATGATTGGAGTCAGCACTATCTTAGAGACAAATATATATTGTGTTTCCCCATCTGCAGATAAACATCATGATCAAATGCTCCATAACAGCTAAGAAAATTGAATTTGTGGAGAAGGTCTGCCAAGAAGATGTTCTCCTTTGAAGTCAGGATTTGAAGACGTGTCCTAATTTACAGAGAAAAACACAGTCACACTAATATGCAATGCTTTGGCATCTCTTTTCTGCAAACAAACAGCAGCACCAATGATAGACGTTGTTGATCTTATAATGGACTGTAGCAGTATTTACCGCCGCATCAAAGGAGCTAGGCAACAACATGCTAACTTGTGCTTTTCAAACTTCAAGCAGAAGCATTGCTTTTGTATTTGTTGAACACTCGTCTCAAGTGTTTGGTGAAAGAAATAAAGCTGTGCTTGTTTGGAAAGAGGCTTTTCTTTGCAAATAAAATGTGTTTCTTATGTGGGGATGCCTTTTAGGAAGGGGAACCCTGATCCATGCTGTTTGGCTTAGCTTTCAGAATATGTGTTGTTTTCCTTTGGTTTCACATCGTACATTTAAAGAGGGACTTAAATGTTTAAATTTGAAGGTCTTTGAAAAAATTACCATTTCTTCTTACCAATAAACATTACCTTTTTTGGGGACCTGAACCGTGAAATTGTGTAACCAGTCTGAATGTTGGTAGCACGAATGAACCCTTTTCAGTCCAGGATTAAACGAGCAATAAAAGCGCAAGTTTCCACAAACATCTTATTGAATCATCCAATTTCCGAGCTAAACCCTCAAATCCCACCTGGCGCTCTCAGCTGGGCTTCTAACTGCCCTCTCCAAAGAAAAACCCTCGCCCACACAGAAAATCAAAATAAATTCCAAGCCTTGCATCGTGCAGCCAAGCCAAGAAAAACATTCCTCATGTATTGGTATCAGAGGAGCTTTGGGAGAGTTGTGGGTTCAGTGTTGCAGACTGTCAGAGCCATTTCCAAAGCAGCATCATATCTAAGTGAGGTCATTTTGTTGAATCACCCCCCGAAGCGAACTGCCTATGACGCCCTTAATAACTTTATTACCACATATATCAAGGCCAGGCTTTGGTCGTGGTCGAATTTGTGGGAGACTTAGAAGTCATCTGAGAGACGCTGTGCTGCTCTTCCACTCTCTCCTCGATCATTTGACCTGTAGTCTTCACCGCCTTCTGCTTCCTTTTTTTTGTTCTCTCTTCCCTCTTTGTTTCCCTGCCTGTCTTCATTAAACTTGTCAAGTCCCTGCTGCAGCTCTGCCAGCCCTGTATTATGCTCTGCTGTTCTCATCACCATGCCCTTCAGTTGCTTGGAAACTGGAGTATGACGAAGACATGTGAAGAGGCAGAGAACACCTTCTGACACAAAGTAAACATCAAACCTTGTTATATAAAGTGGGCAGAAAGTTTTTGAATGAAAGTGACGTGCAATTACAGCAAACTGTTGGGTAAATTTTCACTCCAATATCCAATTGTGCATCTGTGTCCTCTTCAGTTAGGTGTTGATAAATGACCCTTCAAGTCTCTGGTAAACAGCATACTAGTAATAGTACTAGTACTAGTACACTAGTAATAATAATAATAGTGTGGTGTGGTATAGTGTGGTATGGTGTGGTATGGTATAGTATGGTATAGTATGGTGTGGTATGTTATGGTGGGGTATGGTGTAGTATGGTATGGTATGGTGTGGTATAGTATGGTATGGTATGGTGTGGTATAGTATGGTATGGTATGGTGTGGTATAGTGTGGTGTGGTATGGTATAGTGTGGTATGGTATAGTGTGGTGTGGTATAGTGTGGTGTGGTATGGTATAGTGTGGTATGGTATAGTGTGGTATAGTGTGGTGTGGTATGGTATAGTGTGGTATAGTGTGGTATGGTGTGGTATGTTATAGTATGGTGTGGTATGGTATGGTATGGTATGGTGGGGTATGGTATAGTATGGTATGGTGTGGTATGGTGTATGGTATAGTATTGTGTGGTGGGGTATGGTGTAGTATGGTATGGTGGGGTATGGTATAGTATGGTATGGTGGTGTATGGTGTAGTATGGTATGGTGGGGTATGGTGTAGTATGGTATGGTATAGTATGGTATGGTGTGGTATAATATGGTATTGTGTGGTATGGTATGGTATGGTGTAGTACGGTGTAGCATGGTATGGTGGGGTATGGTATAGTATGGTATGGTGTGGTATGGTATAGTGTGGTGTGGTATGGTATAGTGTGGTATAGTGTGGTGTGGTATAGTGTGGTATGGTGTGGTATGGTATAGTATGGTGTGGTATGGTGGGGTATGGTATAGTATGGTATGGTGGGGTATGGTGTATGGTGTTATATGGTATGGTATAGTATAGTATGGTGTGGTATAGTATGGTATGGTATGGTGTGGTATAGTATGGTATGGTATGGTATGGTGTAGTATGGTGTAGTATGGTGTGGTATAGTGTGGTGTGGTGTGGTATAATGTGGTATGGTATAGTGTGGTAAGGTATAGCGTGGTGTGGTATGGTATAGTGTGGTATGGTATAGTGTAGTGTGGTGTGGTGTGGTATGGTATAGTGTGGTATGGTATAGTGTGGTGTGGTATAGTGTGGTGTGGTATGGTATAGTATAGTGTGGTATGGTATAGTGTGGTATGGTGTGGTATAGTGTGGTGTGGTATGGTATGGTGTGGTATGGTGTGGTATAGTGTGGTATGGTGTGGTATAGTGTGGTATGGTATAGTGTGGTGTGGTATGGTGTGGTATGGTGTGGTATAGTGTGGTATGGTATAGTGTGGTGTGGTATAGTGTGGTATGGTATAGTGTGGTGTGGTATGGTATAGTGTGGTATGGTGTGGTATAGTGTGGTGTGGTATGGTGTGGTATAATGTGGTATGGTGTAGTATAGTATTGTATGGTATGGTGTGGTATAGTATGGTATGGTGTAGTATGGTGTAGTATGGTGTGGTATAGTGTGGTGTGGTATAGTGTGGTAAGGTATGGTGTGGTGTGGTATGGTATAGTGTGGTATGGTATAGTGTGGTGTGGTTTGGTATGGTATAGTGTGGTATGGTATGGTATGGTATAGTGTGGTGTGGTATGGTGTGGTATGGTGTGGTATAGTGTGGTATGGTGTGGTATAGTGTGGTATGGTATGGTGTGGTATGGTGTGGTATAATGTGGTGTGGTATAGTGTGGTATGGTGTGGTATAGTGAGGTATAGTGTGGTGTGGTATGGTATAGTGTGGTGTGGTATAGTTTGGTGTGGTATGGTATAGTATGGTATAGTATAGTATGGTATGGTGTGGTATAGTATGGTATGGTGTAGTACGGTGTAGTATGGTATGGTATGGTATGGTTGGGTATCGTATAGTGTGGTATGGTGTGGTATGGTATAGTGTGGTGTGGTATGGTATAGTGTGGTATAGTGTGGTGTGGTATAGTGTGGTATGGTGTGGTATGTTATAGTATGGTATGGTATAGTGTGGTATGGTGTGGTATAGTGTGGTGTGGTATGGTATGGTGTGGTATGGTATAGTGTGGTATGGTGTGGTATAGTGTGGTATGGTATAGTGTGGTGTGGTATGGTGTGGTATAGTGTGGTATGGTATAGTGTGGTGTGGTATAGTGTGGTATGGTATAGTGTGGTGTGGTATGGTATAGTGTGGTATGGTGTGGTATAGTGTGGTGTGGTATGGTATGGTGTGGTATAATGTGGTATGGTGTAGTATAGTATTGTATGGTATGGTGTGGTATAGTATCGTATGGTGTAGTATGGTGTGGTATAGTGTGGTGTGGTATAGTGTGGTAAGGTATGGTGTGGTGTGGTATGGTATAGTGTGGTATGGTATAGTGTGGTGTGGTATAGTGTGGTGTGGTATGGTATAGTGTGGTATGGTGTGGTATAATGTGGTGTGGTATAGTGTGGTATGGTGTGGTATAGTGAGGTATAGTGTGGTGTGGTATGGTATAGTGTGGTGTGGTATAGTGTGGTGTGGTATAGTGTGGTGTGGTATGGTATAGTATGGTATAGTATAGTATAGTATGGTATGGTATAGTATGGTGTAGTACGGTGTAGTATGGTATGGTATGATATGGTATGGTATGGTTGGGTATGGTATAGTGTGGTATGGTGTGGTATGGTATAGTGTGGTGTGGTATAGTGTGGTATAGTGTGGTGTGGTATAGTGTGGTATGGTGTGGTATGGTATAGTATGGTATAGTATGGTGTGGTATGGTGGGGTATGGTTTAGTATGGTATGGTGTAGTATGGTATGGTATGGTGTGGTATAGTATGTATGGTATGGTGTGGTATAGTATGGTATGGTGTAGTGTAGTGTGGTGTAGTATGGTGTGGTATAGTGTGGTGTGGTGTGGTATAGTGTGGTAAGGTATGGTGTGGTGTGGTATGGTATAGTGTGGTATGGTATAGTGTGGTGTGGTATAGTGTGGTATGGTATAGTGTGGTGTGGTATGGTATAGTGTGGTCTGGTATAGTGTGGTATGGTGTGGTATAGTGTGGTATGGTGTGGTGTAGTGTGGTTTGGTATGGTATAGTGTGGTATGGTATAGTGTGGTGTGGTATAGTGTGGTATGGTATAGTGTGGTGTGGTTTGGTATAGTGTGGTATGGTGTGATATAGTGTGGTGTGGTATGGTGTGGTATAATGTGGTATGGTATAGTGTGGTATGGTATAGTGTGGTATGGTGTGGTATAGTGTGGTGTGGTATGGTATAGTGTGGTGTGGTATAGTGTGGTATGGTGTCGTGTAGTGTGGTGTGGTGTGGTGTGGTATAGTGTGGTGTGGTATGGTATAGTGTGGTGTGGTATAGTGTGGTGTGGTGTGGTATGGTATAGTGTGGTATGGTATAGTGTGTTATGGTGTGGTATAGTGTGGTGTGGTATGGTGTGGTGTGGTGTGGTATGGTATAGTGTGGTGTGGTATGGTATGGTTTAGTGTGGTATGGTGTGGTATAGTGTGGTATGGTATAGTGTGGTATGGTGTGGTATAGTGTGGTATGGTATAGTGTGGTATGGTATAGTGTGGTATGGTATAGTGTGATATAGTGTGGTGTGGTATAGTGTGGTATGGTATGGTATAGTATGGTATGGTATGGTGGGGTATGGTACAGTGTGGTATGGTGGGGTATGGTGTAGTATGGTATGGTATGGTGTGGTATAGTATGTATGGTATGGTGTGGTATAGTATGGTATGGTGTAGTGTGGTGTAGTATGGTGTGGTATAGTGTGGTGTGGTGTGGTATAGTGTGGTAAGGTATGGTGTGGTGTGGTATGGTATAGTGTGGTATGGTATAGTGTGGTGTGGTATAGTGTGGTATGGTATAGTGTGGTGTGGTATGGTATAGTGTGGTCTGGTATAGTGTGGTATGGTGTGGTATAGTGTGGTTTGGTGTGGTGTAGTGTGGTTTGGTATGGTATAGTGTGGTATGGTATAGTGTGGTGTGGTATAGTGTGGTATGGTATAGTGTGGTGTGGTATGGTATAGTGTGGTATGGTGTGATATAGTGTGGTGTGGTATGGTATGGTGTGGTATAATGTGGTATGGTATAGTGTGGTATGGTATAGTGTGGTATGGTGTGGTATAGTGTGGTGTGGTATGGTATAGTGTGGTGTGGTATAGTGTGGTATGGTGTCGTGTAGTGTGGTGTGGTGTGGTGTGGTATAGTGTGGTGTGGTATGGTATAGTGTGGTGTGGTATAGTGTGGTGTGGTGTGGTATGGTATAGTGTGGTATGGTATAGTGTGTTATGGTGTGGTATAGTGTGGTGTGGTATGGTGTGGTGTGGTGTGGTATGGTATAGTGTGGTGTGGTATGGTATGGTTTAGTGTGGTATGGTGTGGTATAGTGTGGTATGGTATAGTGTGGTATGGTGTGGTATAGTGTGGTGTGGTATGGTATAGTGTGGTATGGTATAGTGTGGTATAGTGTGGTGTGGTATAGTGTGGTATGGTATGGTATAGTATGGTATGGTATGGTGGGGTATGGTACAGTATGGTATGGTGGGGTATGGTGTAGTATGGTATGGTATAGTATAGTATGGTATGGTGTGGTATAGTATGGTATGGTGTGGTATAGTATGGTATGGTGTGGTATAGTATGGTATGGTATGGTGTAGTACGGTGTAGTATGGTATGGTATGGTATGGTATGGTTTGGTGGGGTATGGTATAGTGTGGTGTGGTGTGGTATAGTGTGGTATGGTGTGGTATGGTATAGTATGGTGTCGTATGGTATGGTGGGGTATGGTGTAGTATGGTATGGTATGGGATAAAAAATTGTACTTCTTCCCTCATACTAATATCAAGATAACCACGGCGGTCAGGGAACTCTGTCACTTGAATGTAGACATGTGATGTCAAGCATAAAGTATGACGACTTCCAAGAGCCATGACTAAGTTTGCATGTAAGTCCAAAACCCTGGACTCGAACAGCCTGCAGGGTTCAGAAACCTGACTCACAGAGATTTGGTCTGCCACAAAAACGTTAGTGTGGTTGGCCACTGATGTTTTGTGACTTATGGTCATCGTCCCAGTTCATCCAGAAGGTGTTTGATGGTTAAAGTCAGAGCTCTATACTGACCAGTCAAGTTCTCACAAACCAAACTGGCAAAAGCATTTCTTTGCAGAGCTTGCTTTTGATGCAAAGTGTTGTTTCTTTTCATCTTTGTTACACATCAAGTGACTTTAAGAGCTTGCTCCTTTTTTACATTTACTTTTAATGAGCTAACATTAGCTGAACTCTCCCTGGCTCATCTTTTCCTTCTTGATGTGCGGATCCGCCAGCAACTACTGCACTTGGATGCAGACATAAACGTGGAGCAGGGTTGTGGTATGAATGGTATCGGAGGGGCTTATGTTTTATGGGCTTATGGGGATTATGAGGACTCGTATGTTTTGTTGTTCAGACTGTAACAAGAGCCACACATCACTTAACTTAACAACGCTATGAAACTATGCAAAGCTATAAACTCCAAATAACTAACAATCATTTCGAGTCGACACAAAACATTAACAAATATGCTCTCAAACACAATGCAATGTGTCATGGTCACAATAAAACAATTTGTCTCATGGATAAATGGCCTGACATGAACAAATGAG
Source organism: Labrus mixtus (assembly GCF_963584025.1). NCBI lineage: Eukaryota > Metazoa > Chordata > Actinopteri > Labriformes > Labridae > Labrus > Labrus mixtus. The sequence continues at coordinate 4,559,623 of NC_083630.1, forward strand.
TTTATCCATCCTGTTTCCATCAGATGGCTAAAGAAGAAGCAATAACACACAGAAATTACTAACCACCTAATTGGCTTATTTATATTAAAGGTAAACAAGTCAGTAATGTGTGAAAAAAGAAATGACACATGACGATGAATAATAAAGGGACTCGACAAAAGTAGTTAATTTTAGCTCCTGATAGAAAGCTGTCTCCTAGAATCAATTCTAAAAACAAATGTGTTTGCACAAGTCACAGGAGAATAATCATTGTGTTCTTTTAGTTCACAACACAGCAGTCAGTCACCGTGTCAGAGTCCAGCCCTGTTAAGAGACAAGTCCATCCATTTGGACAGGCCTTAATGTTAATGAAGCCACAATCCAACTTTACAGCACAAAACTTTTTCCCAACCAACTTTACAAATATTGTTATGGAATTGTATAATTACATTTAATGGACTGATTGAGGCTCTATTAAATGATGTTCCCATGATATTGTTTTGAGGTTTTTTATGTTTGGGTCTTATGAAACTCTCATAGTGTTACAATGCTGAATGCCCAGATTAAACATGGACGATGCTTCAGATCATGAGGTAAACGTATGTTGGAGTAATCCCAGGATAAGTCTGCAGATGGCGCTCAACGGATTGTTCTGCAAATCACGTGATAGTTCCTCAATATGAAACCAAAGAGACGGCTTCAAGCCTCTACATAAGTTGCTGAACTTTCTTACATAGGCTCTCTTCTCCCAGTACTGGAGAGCAGCCCTCCCCTGGCAGCCCTGCAGCGTTCTGCCCCTTGGAAGGCTTCCAGAGAGCTGACCAATCAGAATAAAGTGGGCACGTGGGGAGGGGGGTCTTAAAGAGACAGCAGCGTTTCAGGCAGAGGCTGTAAGAAGGTTTTTACTGACGCCAGTATCAGATAAATAAGAAGTTTATTAAGCTGCCAATCATGAAAAGCTAATCTATCGGTTTCACTGACTGACAACATGAAGGGTAAAAATTAGGATTACATTGGATCTTTAAATGTTAGTTCATGTTGACCTTTAGGGTTATATAGAATCCAAACTCATGTCTCATGGGTAAAAGTCCTTTACTTAGGTGACCTATTTCTGCACCCAACCACCATCTCAAGTGGACTTGTTACTGTGTCAGGATTCTTGTTTTCAGCACCAGTATAGTTTGTCACTGTCTCCCCTGGTGCAAAGAATTATTCTAACTTTTCACCAGAACATGATTTGTTCTGACCACACTGAATAACCAAAAGTTTAAGATTTAACTGTGAAGAAATCTGTGCGATGTGAAGCAGGAGCGGTGGACATCAATTTTTTGGACTATAACTTTATCAAGCAGACAGCACGTCTGCCATGTGTGTTGACTTTTCAAGACCGTGAAGGAACACTATATGGTCAAATGCCATCAGTCCTACTTGTCACTACGCTGATCTTTGTATCTTGTCAATATGAGACACAAATTTCAATGAGACGTCCAATCAGTTTTTTTTTTGTTTTTTTTTACCAAAACAAGTGCAGCAGATCCGTGCATCACTGCTGCGCAGCGGCCGACATAAAATCAATTGGAGGGGCATGTATTTGTGAGTCTCTCCGTGGCCACAGAGCTAATGACAAAACAAGACAAATTAAGTGTCTGCTTAGGCCCACTTCCTCGGCTTGACAGGATGATGGGGGCGGCGTAATGGGAAAAGAGCAGCCAAGAAAGCACGAGGCTGAGAAGAGCACTTCATTTTAAAGGCCTCATTTGGAGAGCTGTTGGAAACGCTCCGCACAATGTGAGGTGACACAGATTGCAACCACCGTGTCAAGGCAAGATAACCTCTATACATATGTGTCATGCTGGGCTTATATATGTGTGTGTTTGTGTGTGTCCGGGAAGGTGGCACAGTTGGAGAGGCACACACCAGGAGTGATAAAACAGACAGAGGCATATCGTTACATCAGACACTGGCAGTGAAACAAAATTGGGTCGCAGAAGGTCAACAACACCGCCATGTCAGTCTGCCGCTGCTATGACTGCTCGTCTTGCAAAAACAAGAGAGCTAATAAAACGACACTGAAACACTATTGCAAAACACACAGAGAATAGTAGCTCATAGTCTGGGAAGTGATTCATATCAGCAGCAGGGTGCATTTGAAAAATCAACAGAGCCTGAAATTATTGTGTCGGACTCCATATTAATGCAACGGTTAACAAGAAAGCAATGTGTTATGAACAAGTGTGTAGTTTGTGTTGTTGTCTTCCACCGCCAGGCCCTCGCTTTTAGAAACCGTGTGGCGATTACACCCAGCCATATGTCGAGTCTGTGAACACTGCAGCTTCGCCATCAAATCCATTTGGCCTTTTAAAAAACAGCCACTCTCATCAAACGCTTTATAATTAACCATAAAATGCGAGCGGAGGAGCTGTGGTGAGCTGTCGCTTTGTCCGCTGTCCAAAAAACCAGGCCTGGCTTCCTCTACAAGGATGATTTCATGAATCTTTATAGCACATTTAAACTGAGTGGTGTGGCTTTGTGCAGCTCCATGTGTGTGTTTGTGTGTGTTTTCATTATGCTTTCATGTAAAAAAAATATATATTTCATATCAGAATTTAAAGTTTGAAACCCGAAACTTTAAGGCCAGACAATGATTCATAAAATGTTATGTGACAGGCCATCTTGATAATCATATCAAAAAAGTGAAAAGCCTGAAGTGGATTGACTTAATAACCACTACGACATCATGAGTTTGAGGCCTTAACAAACAAACATGTACTTCTCTACACTCAGTGCTCAGAAATCAGATGTTCACTGGGGACCAGGTTGTGTTTCTCTCAGATAACATTCATCTCTGTTGTGAAAGCCACAAAATCTGTGAAAGTTGTCGAAGAGAAAGTTTCTGAATTCCCAGGTTTCTCACTGTCGAATTCTCTTCTCTGTCTCGTTCTGTCCAAATACATTTCCCTCTGCCTCTCTCTCTTTTTCTCTCTCTATGTTCTGTAGTATATGGAGAAAATTCATACCTATAGACAGGATCAACACAGAAAAAAATACAGAATATGTTTACTTCCTGTGACATATTCTCTGAGTATACAAGACAAAGAACATATGAATTAAAGGAAAACATATGTGTACGTAACTATATAACTTTATTATACTCTAATAACATACATCTCTCTGCATATTGAATAGCTATAACTGAAAGAATAACATGCAGACCTCTCTGTACCAGCCAATCTCATTGCATTCATTGAAGTAGTAATGAACATTTTGCATAGATTTTTGCATGTGGACAGGAGTTTCCCTTTTCTTATGTCAGTCAGCAAAAGAGTCAAACATTATGTCTTTTAGTTGGAAATATATCACGTCATCAACACAAAAGACTTTAGGAAGTCAGGGATGTTAGTCGAGCTGGACAGTCAGCTGGGGAGGCAAACTAATGGATCAGTCGGGACTTGCACCTGGAAGAGCTGGGTTTAAGTTGAGTGCAAGGTCAAAGTTGAATTCCATGGAGTCAATATAAGCAACGCATATTAAGATCAAAAATTCATGTTCAACAACATCCTGACTTACTATCCAGTGGCGATTCTGGAGTCTGTTGGGGTCCTAGGCAAAAATTCACACAGGGCCCTCCAACCAGCGTTCATCACCGTTATGATACAAATGCTCTGACACCAACACATGTCAAAGTTTACATCAGTATTATTTTCAAAATAAAGATGTAAAACATTAAAACCCTTAATTTTCCTCTGGTGACTGCCATTGCACCATAGGTTAACAAATCAAAGCACAAAAAGAGTGAGGGCCGTCATATGGGGCCACCTAATGAGGTTTCTGTCATTGCAAACTTTGCACATTTTGAGCCACTGCTGGGGTTTAAAGTTTGTCAGACCTGGGCGGGCCTGGCCTGGGGCCCCAAGCAGCTTCCTTCATGCCTGTTGACAAGTAGAGCCTTGCAGTAATGAGGAGGGTACTGATGGCAGTCTTAGTTAATGACCTAAAAGCTATATGGTCATGTAGAGTAAGGTAGTAATAAGCGCTTAATAATGACTGATAATCAGCATGTATGCTACTAATTAGCATGCTAATAAGCAACTAGTTAATGGTTAATGCTGTGACCTTAATTTAAAGTGTTACCACATGAACATAGAAGGATAAATACATTTCCATTTCATTTAATGAGGTTGTTGATGACACTAGAATATATAATACACCCAGCTCTAAGCTTTAATATAATTCACATGTGAGACTTATATTGCCCTGAATATTCTGCAGCAGGACTTTTTAATAGCATACAAAGATGTGATTACAGTAGAGTCCTGTTATTCATTCTTTGTACTTGACTCCCTCTCTCTGTTTCTCTGTCGGCATCCAATTACATTTTTCTCTATCGCTGTCAGCCTCCATTTCTTCCTCCCTCTCTTTCTGTCTGCATTCAACTCCAAACCTCTCTATTTCTCCCTTCAACTCTTTCTGTTCCTTCATCTCTGCTGAGCACAATTTCTCCCTCCATCCTTCTCTCGTCAACCAATTCCATTTCTCCCTCCTGATGTACATACATTTTTTCATTTACTTGCATCTGACTCCAAATATTCCAATCCCTTCGTCTCTTCTCAGCCTGCATCTATTTGTCTCTGCCTGCCTGCCTGCCTCATCCCTCTTTGGTCGCCGTCCTGCTGTATCTCTTTCTCCCGCTGTCCGTCTCGATTTGTCTCAGTGGACAGGTTGGTTTCTCCGAGGGCTGCACTCTGACATGCTGAAATGGAGTTAGTTTGTTCCTGCAGTGATGGCAGTACTCTGCAGTCAGGATAACAACTCCAGATATTGACAGAGAGGACTTCAGGGGTCACCATGAGCTGGCAGGATGATGAGATGAAGCTTTGCAGCACTGCACACATCCACTGAAGGTACAGCAACATAAACTCTAACAAGAGGGTAGGACGGCTGTTTAAGATCTAAGGATTCATGTAGGAATAGGAAAGCTCAGGTTCATGTCTTAATTATTTTTTTATAATCATTATGATCACATAGTCAACTATTTGGTAAATGGAAGATAGTGGAGTTGTGCATGATAAACAAGCTGACAGATTATCTAACCAAGTGGCTGGACACGGGCGTCAGTGACTCAGAGTCGTCGTCTCTCAACCAGAAGGTCGATGGTTTGATCCCCAGCTCCTGCAGCAACATGTCCGATGTGTCCTTGGGCACATCTTAACCCCAATTTTCTCTCGCTGCTTTGTCGACTGCTAATGAATGGGATCGGTTACTTCTAATGGTCACTTCACATAGCAGCCTCTACCATCAGTGTGTGAATGTGTAGGTGTGACCTGCGGAGTAAAAGCACTTTGAGTAGTCAGAGGACTAGAAAAGAAATATACAAGCTTAAGTCCATTTACCATGGGGGGTCTCATGGGGTCCCATAAGTTTTGTCACATGAAAGCAACACTGTCAGGGTCTGCTGCTCTTTACACATAACGATCTAACACGCCTGTGTGTCTATTCAGTAAGTTTGTTTAGGTCCACTCAGTGATTCAATCTAAACATGGAGATCACCTGCATTCTGCTTCAAGCCTTTCTTACAATAATTTGCCATGTTTTATAATATATATATATATTTTTTTATGCTGTTGTTTTCTTTTGTGTTACCAGTGTTTGGATAGGCCTATCAGGATGTGTGCGCTTCTGTACACAAAGTTATATGCTTTGCACCTCCAGGGACAGTGGGGGTACCCAGTCTCTGAAATCCTTATTTTGGGGGTCGCACGCTTAACAGTTTGGCCAACCTCTGGTCTAACCTTCTATTATGGAAGATAAAGCCAACAGAAGGAAAAAGGTTTTGCACATCCAGAAATGATTCTCCTACCGCTGGTAATGTCTTCATATTGACAGAATGCGACCTTTACATGACTTCTTAAGATAGAGACATGAAGAATATATGAAATGCTTCTGAATACAAAACATTGTGAAAGCTTCCACAAACCAAATAAAAAGCTGTGTGTAGGTGTGGGTTCATGTGACATTTCAGATGTCTCTGAGTTCTAATGTTTTCCTCTCTGAACTTCTCACATGGTCTCATTTAAAGAACCGCTCAAGGCATGAGGAGATGAATGATGCAAAGTCGCAACAAAACAAAAAAAAAATGTAGTTCAAAGTCTTCAAACTGAAAACAGATTTCTGTATCACAACTGTTTTTCTTTTCATTTCTGTCTTTCTCTTTTCTGTTTATCCTCTCCACAAATCTTCACATTTATCGAGGCTGCGATCCACTGAACTTCTTCACCTCAACATCTACAGTACATCACAAGGTAAACTCAAAAAAACACACAGGGATCAAACAAGTTGTTTTGCTGCTAATGCTTCTTTTGATTATGAGGATTTTCCATGCATTTCCAATTTTAATATACCAATTGAATTAAGTATATTGATGTTGCTTCATTGACACAATTCTTATCATAAAGGTTCTGATTAGTTCTTCCTCTGCCAAGCTCAGATTTAGGCTGAGTAACATGAGGAACACCTCTGAGGCCAGCTTTGGGCTGGTGTTGACACCTGGAATCAGGCCATTGGGCTGTGAGTGATTCAGGTACGATGTTCATCTTTGAAACATGCTACATTTGGGCTGCTATTGGCCTGATTCATTGATACTAGCATGCCTGTCAAGACCGCTGGCAACAGAAAAAGTTCCACTAAAGAAGTCAACTTCGAAACCTCCAAAACGTTTTGTGACTTGACCTCAGAATTAACTGTGTATGTGAATAATTACGTCCCTAATGCAGTTGGTTGTGTATGGGAAGCAAGTTTACTTGTGTTTTTTTTGTTTGGTTTCTGGGCCTTTTGTCTTTCATCAATAGGACAGTAGAGTTTGAAATCAGAGAGAGAGGGAGAGAGAGAGAGAGAGAGACAGTGGGTGATGAAATGCAGGGAAGGAAACCACAGGTGAGCCTCAAATCAAGGCCACCGCTTGGAGGACTATAGCCTCCGTACATGATGTGCGACCTAACCGCAAGGCCATCAGCGCCCTTTGAAATTAAATTTTAAAAGGCAAGTCTATCTCCGGCCTTTGGCTCAAGAATGTATGCGTTGTCAAAGTTGCAAAATAGTGGAGGTCATGTGGTCTTTGCAACGGACCGGGGTTGGGTGAAAATAAAGATTATGTTTTGAGTTTTAAAGAACACAAAGTTATGTAACTTAGTGGAAGGCATGGGAGCTGCAGAGCTGATATGTTGAATTGTTATGTTTGGTTGGTATGTTTGCATCACAAGGTCTTCTGTAACACAATTACACTGATGTGAAAAACCCCCTCAGTATTTCTGCTTTCTCTGTAATAATCCCTTTGTGACCGTCTTGTGATACATATTTGCTGTGGATGATATATATTAAAGTTCATCTGCTACTTCCTGTTAAACGTCAGCTCTTTTTTTCTTCTTCTTCTGTGATTTCAGTGGCTTTTCCCTCTTATGTCACATCCTGTCTTCTGTCACATCCTGTCACAGCCTTGTATAAACAAGACCTAAACCACCAGTCCTGTCATATGATACGGAGCTCTGACAGCATCCTCACGGCGACCGTTAGACCTTGTGACAAAGACAGAAGTACAGAAGAAACAAACAAAGGTGTTAAAATAGCTCCATGACAAATGGGGGGGAAAAATGACAGCACACACGCTGTATGAGTGTCCCTGTCCACTCACACAAGCTCCAACAGCAAGACTGATGAGTAACCTCCCACCCCTCAAGCACAACACACACACACACACACACCCACACACACACACACACACACACCCACACACACACACCCACACACACGCATCTACAAAGGCCAGAGTCTCATCTTCCTCAGTGTCCCGTCTCACTGTTTCAGATAATCTTTACCATCACAGAGCAGGCCGCCATTGTTGGGATTTCCTCTTCTTAATTACTATGACACTGGGCTTTGTGCTCATTGTGCTGCTGTTTCAGGATCCATTTCTAACCCTGCCGAGTGTGTTCTTTAACCCACCCATGAGGGCCAGAGGGGCAGCTAGGTTTACCACCTGTTGTGTTAATTACTAACTGAACAAAGCGCAGAGGGGCAGGGAGGGGCTGTGCTTTAACTATTTTACTCAAACAACAAAATGTGCATTCAAATCAGAAGAATACTTCTCCATTCATGGAAAGTGGTGATTCGGAACTTTAGAGAGGAATGAAAACTACATAAAACAGCATGGAGAAGAGTGGAAATCATTTGTGCAACTAGGCATAAAAGGCATAAAGAAGGAAGGTATAAAGAGCACGTATGAGTGCTTTAAAAAGAGGAACAAAGACTGAATTCCACCATAAAGAAAAAAAGGATCTGAGGTTCAAAATGTTCAGTTAACATCAGCAACCTGACACTTGTAATAAAAAACTGCATTAGTTACTTAACTTTGGCCTATAGGAAGATTTTAAAAAATGCTTAGTTTTAACCTTGGTGGTTGGTCATCTGGGTTCAAAACACAAGAGTAGAAAAACAACTCAAAGAGAATTATTCATGCATACTTTTTTTTCAGGAAAATAAAAAGAGCCGATAAGCATTTGTTCCTTATATTCAGTTTTTCTGATGTAATGCTTTCTGTTCCGCTAAGGGAAGTTTTGTGAAGAGTACTTGTTATATTGCAATCATCAACTTCCAGCTTTTGCAGCAATTATCGTCTTTGAATTATTGTATTAAGTCAGGTTGACGTGGTCTCTTTTTATTTTGAGCCTAGAGAGGTAAGTTATGTCTATATATATATATTTAAATATGAAGTTATGGATGGAAGATCTCATTGAATATATGGTGAGGCTTTTGAGGATCATTTTCTAAATAGGAAACCAGAGAATCAGGCTGAAATTGTCACTTATGTTCGCTCGCTTCGCTTGCTGTTAGGACAGGCTGTTACACAAAGGAACAACAGAAAATAATTGTGAAAAGAGGCTGGCATCAGAATGCAGGTAAAAAAAAACATCATCAAAACTTTCCACCCCTGTCCCCCATTTACACAGTATAGACTTAATTCTTTTAAGGTTGCATGCTTCAGGGCAAACATATATCCTTATTCATCTTCTTTTAAAGGTGCAACATCCAGTCCTTAAGCAGGGTCTTTAAAAGTGGCTTTAGCTTACTGGTTATGTATATATATATATATATATATATATATATATATATATATATATATATTTAAATATGAAGTTATGGAAATATCTGCTCCTACTACATGCTGCTTTATATCTGAATGACAGCCCTTCACAATACAGAAACTGAATGACAAAGCTTTCTTTGAAGAACTTTTACAGACTTAAAGTATATATATTATCCAATAAACTCGTATGGATCTCTATGTATAGATCCCCCTGAGAGCAGAGGGTGTCTACTGCAGTCACCAAGGTGATTTTAGGGAGAGTAATCTCTCATAATTCAAGTCGGATGGATTCACCGGAAATCAAATCAGCTTCCCAGACTGTGAGCTGAGGAGGCAATATCCCAGTGCAATTCTTCATTGACCTACATAGCATTTCTCCCTGACAGTTCCCTCCCGCTCTGCACCTCCCTCCCTTCCTCTCCTCCATTGCCCTGATCTCCGGGGCTTCTCCCTGTGCGTTTGATGATGAGCAGCACAATATTCATCGTCTCAGCCTCCCAATGGAGGAGAAAAAAACAAGTGGAGAAAAGAACATTAGCCAACCCGAGACAGGAAAAAAAAAAAATATATATATATACATATATATATATATATATATATATCTACACCAAAAATTGGAATTTGCCAGGCGGTTTGCACCCCGGCTTTCCAGAAATGTAATTAACCATCAGAGACAATCGCAAATCTGTGTGCCTCCCAAAAATGTTCGCTTGATTAGGTATCGAGGATTGGGTAATTTCCATCAGTGATGATGTGAAATTGGGGTGCTGCAAAAGTGATTTAGATATGTGTGCGTGCCCTAAGTTCACACACAACCGCATCCATTTGCAGCTAAATGCTGTGACATGTGCAGACACTCATACAGACCCACATGCAGCCAGAGACAGACAGTAGGCTCCCTCATCATTAATTCAGGAGCCATCACTCTCACCCCTCCTTCTGCCCCTGAGAAGCTCTCCATGCTTCCCGGCAACATTATGCATATTTATTCATACATCCCCGCTTCACTAAATGTCACTGTAAATGTTTCTACTTCTAATGAAGCTATTTCTTTATGTTTTTGTTCTATTTTCTCAACCCCGCCCTCCTCCGTATTTCCTCTGTGTTTCCCCGTGCCTCCTTTTGAATGAGGAATACCCCTGAATATGTTTCAGGCTCGTTGCTCTCTCCGTATTACCATAACATCTCCTAACTTCAGAAGCGCTTTATTCAGCTCTCTGCTAATTCCATTCACACTTAGTTTCACCTCGCTCCAAACGCCTCAGAGGAGAATTGCTGCCTTTGTAGCAATTACTCCAGACCTTGATCTGACTGAGCCCCCGTCCCTCCAACCACCAGCCGCCCCTCCAGAGTCAGCCGTGAAGGGAGTTTTTTTAGAATCTCTGTTTTCAATATCTTCACCCATGGGCCTCAGAAAATGTAGATATGTGAGCTAGCTCATTTTGGCTTCTATTTATCACCCTTATCTTTGTTTTCGGCTTCATTCACATCCCTCTTTTCCCACCTCCTGTGTCACACAAACACACACACACGAGCAGTTAACATTCCTGCAAACACACACAAAAAAAAAAGCCAAGAACACATTGACAGAGTTTGAAGGTGTGTCGTTTGTGCAAGCGAGCCTGTTCCTGGGAGCACAAAACATTCTTCAGCTGGTAATTATCAACAGCTGCAGAAATTGTGAAACAGGTACAGCCGCTTGTATACTGTGGGAGCTTTTTAACACCTTTTCATGTGCACAGAAGCCTTTCAGCCCATAGCTGTCTTTAACCTCGGTTGTCATGGAGGAGAATCTGACATACAGTATGATTAGAAGGCATAAAAAGGTCTTTTTAAAGTTCATGGTCTGCACCTCTAATACCGTTTTTAATGCAGTGGAACAGAAACATGCATTTAAGTGTTCATACTGGTGGATCTTTCATCGCACATGGAACTTATGAGTCCAGAGTATGTGTGCTGCACTGATGTCCCTGATGCACTCAGCCAGAGAAGTTTTTTTGTTTTTACAGAGGACATACTGCCAAGAAGAAGGCTCATATCAAAGGCTGGGGTTTTATGCCCATAAATCCAAAGAATTAAATGGTCCATGTGACACCGACAAGAAAAGTCCAAATGTCTGACTAAAATCAGTGCAACATGCGTCTGATGATATGACATCAGGACTGGCATCTTGCACCTAGTCATTTTGGGGCGGCAGGGCTGAAAATATCAAGCTGTATCGTGCAGCTGTGATAGGAAAACGCACAAAATCCCTGAATGGGTGGCCAAGCCTGCTGGTTTGATTCTCCTCGATGGTAACTACTTCCAAAACTACTAGCCTGTTGTGGTTACAAACGAGATGGTTCATCTCAAGGGGCAATCCATCAAATAAACAGAATTTCTCACACAAGGGCTGCTATCTGTTGAGTTGTGATGGGAACCTCCATACATTTAAAGCATCAAACTAACTTGTGTGCACTATTCTGATCCTGAGTGTGAGTTAACTAACTTCTTGATGCTTCACTGAGATTCCCATGTGAGTGTCTTTGTTGTGAGAACAAGGTAGCACTCACAGAGATGATGTCCTGGTGTAGGTCCTGAAGAGGGTCCTGTTTGCCTAAGTATCATAAAGACAACGTGTGTCATTGTTAGTCCAGGCCAGACACTGGTTCATTCTTTGGCTATAATCTACTGGCAACTGTTTTCATCACGCTTGCTTGCACACCTTATAGTTGAATGTACATGAGCTTGATGGTAACATACAGAATCATTCTTGTATGATACTTCTTTACTGGTATTATCATAAATACTCATTATCAGGCTCCAAAGAGTCTGCAGTTTGTCCAAAATGCTGTTTCATATGCACCGACAAGACCTAAGAAGAGATCACTTATCTCATATATTACCTCCTCTACATTTGTTTTCCAAAATTCAGCAATTTAAAAGCCTTCTTCTCACCCTGACAAAGCTTTTAATGGTCAGGCGTCATCACCTCCTAAAGAGCTCCCAGTAACACCTTTATAACCCTGTGCTCACTGAATGAAGGCCTGCTTGTGGTTAGAAATTGAGTCTCGAAGCAGCATTGGGAGTCAGAGCCTTTAGATATCCCTCTTCCAGCTTTGGCTCTTTGAAAGCAGACACCCTCTCACGTTCAAGAGTAGGTCATGACTTCCCTGTCTTGATAAATGTTATAGATAGGGCTGGCTCAGGCTTGTCTTATTGGCTACGCCTCTTGTTATGTTAGGGCCAATTTTGATTCCAAGTTATCACCCAGTGCAATCTGATTGGTCCCGAGAACAACTTAGACCTGCCTCATGCATTTGTATTAAAATGTATTTAAAATTGGCGTTAAAACGGATCAAATGATATTCAGGTTTTTTCCTCTTTTGACCTTTATGTAACTCTTAACTCAAAGTAGCAACAAAAGTCTTGAATCATGTCTGACTTCCTGGCAAATGAATCCAAAGCCAGACGTTTCAATCAGAAACTGAGAGGGAAAGCTTACAGTGACTTTGTGCCAAATGATTTGAACCTGTACATTTCACTCTGGTGAATGAAGGCCAAGCTAATGAAATCAAGTCTACTGCTCACAGGAGCCATAAAACGTCTGCTTTTGTACCAGAGCTAATTATTCATCAGGGCTGTACTAAAGATTACTACGGATATATATGAAGAAGCAAATGCTTTCAATGGCTCTTTTATTGTTCCCCTACAATCCTTCCCACCCTCATTTTAGATACGGCACAGGCGGGCACCCTGGTGAAATGACTCTAAGCCATTGTTCCTGTGTTATCCTGAAGACGAGAAAGGCTAGTTAGTGCTGCCTTTGATAGAGATGCCCGGCACCATTTTAACATTTGTGCTATCTGCAAGACAGAGAATTACTGAGGCTGAGGCGGAAATAAAGCCACTCTATCCTTCTGTCTCCCTCGCTCTCTAGGAATAAAAAAAATAATAATGTGCGAGGCTTATCTTGCTCTATTGTGTCACAAAAAAACGTGTCAGAGAAGGGACATCTTCATACACACCATGTGCCTTTAGTGAGTGACACAGTGCTGCAAGCATTCCTCATATGGCAATACAATAATTAACTAGAAATGTCTTAGAACAAAAGATCGTAATCAGTGGATGAAAATTATTATTTCAGCCCAACCAGAAAAAAATGACGCTGCTGTAAGTGCAGTTTGTGCTGATTCACGGGAAGTCTGACTTAAATGTGAACTGAATATAGTGATTTAGTCTGCAGAAGCATTTAATCAGCACACTTGTTTGTAAACCCAGCTGTGCAATCTCACAGGCATTACAGTAAGGTGAGCCAGAGTAGCAATGGGTGGCTCCCTCTGAGCCTCACCAGCTCTGATGCCCCCTACAGGGCAGAGGGACTTCTAACCACAGAGGTCTGCAACTGGGAAACCTTCCAGTCGAGCTAAAGAAATGTCAGAGGACTGTGTGCCAGGCTTAACCCGAAAGGATTAAGATGGTCGTTAGGGAAGCAGGGTCAGGGAACTTTCAGCTCTCTGAGAAATGGACCTTTTTAGTTCCAGTTCCTCTTATTAGAAAGTTGCACAACTAGAGAAAATATGAATGAATGTTTGACAAAATGTATGGCTCTTTCCACAGTTAGTTTCAAGGAGCTGTCAGGTTTTTACTAACAGACATAGCAAGCAGAAGAAAAAAAATCTGTCAAAGCATGTCCTGGGTTAAGTATTTTCAGATGTGGTTTTTGATTGTGTTCATGTATAAGTCAACAATTAAAGATTTCTGGGCTCCCACCACAAAGGTTGGCATTTGACCCACATGTATTTAGCAAAAACCTCATGCAGGGGTATCTGTTTTATTTGTTAGTTTAGTTTGTTGGGTTATTGATACAACACCTCTGATTGGTGTCACATCTCACACCCATAGTGCAGTGTGAATGAGAAGATCACGATCAAAACCACATGTGCTGTAGGTCGTTCTACACTGTGTAGTGTATTTATGATACAAGGAGAAGTGTGCAACAGAAAGGCAACAGATTGTTGAAATGAGAACAGCTTCTTTGTTCAAGGAAAGAGCACTGCACAGTCTGACCCCCCTTGGATCCCAGAAAAGAGGGCACTAGCCCACACAGTACATCTCATATATTCCTTTATCACTTGAATAATCCAGAACTTCTTGAGAGTTACAGACTTATAGAGGTATTCATGTTAAAATATATTATTGTAACGTAGACTGGTTTTCTGGTGGAACATTTACAAGTTAGAATATTTTCTTAAAAATTACATCTCGTTCAATATAGTTAACATGCATCAACAACGTCAGCGCATTTTGTGTCTAAAGTGAATTTCTGATATGTTTACAGGCTGGTAGGGAAACGAGAGGCAGCTGGATGAATCTGCATCTTGACTGCAGACACTCTCCTCTGCACACACAAACACACACACACAAACACACTCACACATGCATGCACGCTCACAATCACGCGCGTCCGCGTACTCATCCCTCGTAAAGGGGGCGTGTGGGTCTGGCAGGGACTCAAACCTTCTGCATTCGCGTCAGTGAAGCAGCGGAGAGCGGTGGCGCACGGAGAGACTGACGGGAAAGAGAAACTTGTTTCAAATCAACCAGGACTCTTTTTTTGTTTCGCTACAATATTTGATGCGTTTTTAGATTTTGTGGGACTGTCCATGTTGCGCTCACCCTGTCTGGATTTAACTTGTGACAGCGCTGAATGAAAGGCGGTGGAACAAGGAGAGAGAGAGAGAGATCAGCGGAGAGGAGACTAGTCTGTACGCGGAGAGGAGAGCGAGTCTCCGGGCATCGGCTGTGCGTCTTTGCGCGGTGCGGACCCTGGAACGAACGGGACTGCGATTGTTGTTCTCACCCGGCACATCAGAAGGGGGTCGGGGGGGAATAAGTTGACTTTCTTTCTTGGGGGTCTGGAGGAAGATCTGGTGTGATTTGTTTTAACCGAATCAAGGGGAAGCCTATCGGATCGTACCCTCTGCTCCACGCATGCTGGCAGAGGCGAGAGAAGGGCTGGAAGCCTGCGGGGTTGCGATTCCTCAAGACGCAGGTGAATGCCGTTGAATGCTGTTGTTATTGACTTATACATGGAAAAATATCAGTCATGCAAAGAAGCCGAAATGATAATATATTTTCATAATGTTCATGGTCAACTTTATACACAGAGATTTGTAAATGTTGCTGACATGATCGCATTGTTCATTGACAGTCTTTATTTGTTAACTTACAATTTATAAACCTTAGTACTAACACGTATACATAAATATAAATAATACCATCATGCATTGTGTTTTAGTACGGGTTTTCTGTAGGCTACATGACTGAACGTAATGCCGGTTGACGTTTGTTAAACACGAGCCTGCTCCGTTCCTTTTTTTTTTTTGTTGCAATGTGACCCACTAAGGGCAGCCTCGAGGCTACTTTAATTTACGCTTTAATTGATTTCTCCTAAATTTTCAGAGTGCCAGTTTAATGGTGTCACTGTTGTGGGGCAGGCTTTCGACAATCGGCGCATCTGGTGGGGAAGCTGCTGGTGCATTAAAGAAATCCACAAGGACTAAAGGGGAAAAAAACCCTTCTATTATTTAGCTCCTGAGCACAGAAATGTGGGCCTGTTATAATAACCGCAGTGGAGATTGAGCTATGTGCTAGAAAGGTGTAGTGAAAAACACATCTTGTAGTTCAGTGTGTCAGATATTGTTATCAACCCCAAACAGGGGAGGACATCCAGGGAAAGACCTCTACAGTATTCCTAATAATCCTAAATGCACGAATTAATATCTTGTGGTATCATATCTTCATCACATCATTTTGAATATATTGAATGTTATTTTCAAATTCTCCTGATGGGTCCCTACATCCTACATGCTCTGTTAATGTCTTTCTCCTTTTTGTGAGAGTGATGGAGGAGAAGAGAGAGTAAGTGCGTAAAAAGAGAGAGAGAGAAAGAAAAGAAAGAGAGAGGGAGAGAGAGAGAGAGAGAGTCATGTCACTTAACGGACTGCTGGTGTTCTGTGACTCAGTGTGCAGCTCTGCTTACATATAAAGACACTTGGCTTTTCCCCACATAGGTTGGCTATAAGTAATCAAGCCAATCATCAACCTTTTCCAAGTCCTCATTCCGAGCCTATAGTAGCAAAGTGGTCACACTTTTTTTGGGTAAGGGGTGTTGCCGTGCCTTCATAGTCTTGTGTGTATCAGAAGCCACAGCGCGTTCAGACAGATTGGGGATCCGTCCAGAGCGCACGGCTGTATATCATTCATTCCTAACCTGCTCACATCTCCTCCTGTCTCTGTTCACTCCCACAGCCAATAAGGATTACCCCCCCTCCCCCCTGCCTGATCATTTGACGGAGTAAGAACGCAAACAAAAAAGGAGTGAGTCATTTCTTCATATATCTTGCACTTTTTTGGCTTCTTCGGAGAGGATATGGCACCAGCGACGGTGGAGAGAGCAGCGCAGCCGGCACAGGCGAGAGGAAACAGGAGTTGAATGACAGGATGCCAGCGACCTGAGCCCGCTCTCAGATCAACTTCGTTTTAAAAACGAACACTTCTGCTTTATTTGTCAAGTGAAACAGAGGAGCGAGGAACACTTGGCCAACAAAAAAAAAACCCTGTCGGAGGAGTTTAATTTTGGAGGTTTTTTTATATGCGTAATTTTATTTTTTGGGAGAGAAAACAAGGATGCATTGTGGATTAGTCTTTATCCTGTTCATGGGAATCCTTTTGGTGGTCAAGGCTTTCAAAAACGGTAAGTGTGACATGTGATATCTATATAAATAAGCTTTTATGTACTCTTGCAAAGCTACTAATCCCACTATTTTTTTAAAGAGATTAGGCTGCTCTGATCTCCGCTGATCTTTTGGCAAACTCGCAGGCGCTCACCTGCCTTTTCTACCCACACAAGGAAAATCCCTCTTGCGATATTTGGACAGAGATTAACGCATCATTGCTCCATAGTGACTTTAAGGATACAATATAAGACCCCCTTTATTGCTTTTCCTCTTTTATTAAATACCTTTCAATCGTGATATTACTGAAATATTTAATCATAATATATTTTCCCACCCGCATAAGCACATTTTTGTCTCCTTTATACCATTTAAATAATCTAAAATATTTCGTTATTGAGATTTAAAGTACAATACTAGAAGTTCAACCTTTAATAAACTCTTGAAAACACATTATTGATTTTTGTAAAATTATTTTTCGTAAGGAAAGCTCCCGGTTTAAGAGGCCAAAGAAAGTAAATTGTGATGCAGTTCAAAAAGTCAGCCGACTCCAAACTTCCCGTTGTTCTACTTCCAGCTTGAGTTTCGTTTCTACTGAGCGCTTTTTATTTCCCCTCTCGTTTTATTCCACTTTAATTGATTTTCATGAGGTGTCAGTGCGTTGAGGTTAGAGCAGCAGATGGTGGAAGCTTTTGTAATAAGAGGATGAATAAAGCGTAAATGAAGATAAATGTGAGGAGCTTTCCGCGGGCCTGTGGAAAACACAGATTTATCCCCTTTAATAATGAAACTCTGTTACTTTAAACTTCCTCAAAAAAAAGACTTTAGATGACTGTAACTTTTCGATCAGGCTAAACTAAACTCCCTCTGAAGTTTCTCCATTCAGACTCTTTTTTTATTCGAACCACCGACAGATCTACCTTTTTTTTTAAATGTGATGAAATGTCTATCTAAGAGATACGCTTGAGCAGAAGTCTGTTCTGCTACATCCAATATTCATATTTTTAATGATAATAAGCCTTTTATCCCAGTGCATGTAATAACAGTTGTGTGCAGAGACTTAAACATTCCTTAGTTCAAACCAATAACCCTCCTTCTTAGTGGTTTATATTTATGTAAGTTTTCAGTTGTTTAGATATTGAATTACGTTACAATAGGGAGAGATTGTCCTCTTATATGAGACACACATAACTTTGTGTAGTGCAGCACTTATTTCTTCTGAGCAATCTGCATGGAGTGTTATATCCTTCAAGAACTCCCTCTCTTTCCTCTGCAGACAAATGTGGAGGCAACATCAGAATCTCAAACGCCAACTACCTCACCTCGCCGGGATATCCCATGTCTTATCCCTCTTCTCAGAGATGCACGTGGGTGATATCTGCACCTGGTCCTCACCAGCGGATCCTCATCAACTTCAACCCACATTTTGATCTGGAGGACCGAGAGTGCAAGTAAGTTGGCTGCACAGCCAGAGAGTTATCTTGTCAATGAAAAGCAGTTGTGCTTTAGGTCCCAAAATCCTTCATTTTTCATCAGTCTGATTTTGTCTCTTGGCCTTGTCTGATCTAGTCAAAGAAAGTTGGGGAAATCTCTATAAAATAAAAATATATATAAAAATAATAAAAATTCTGCAAAAACTGGTTCATGAAAAGTCTGAATTGGTGGAATAAAACTGTGTAGAAAACCTTTCAGGCTACCTGTTTGACCCCTAGACCTCCACAATGAGAGGCTGTGTACAGAAATAAATACACATATTGATTTATGTGGGATTTACAAATGTTTCTGTGAGCCTCACAGTGCATGCGTGTGTGTGCGTGTGTGTGTGTGTGTGTGTGCGCGTGTGTGTGTGTGTGCGTGTGTGTGTGTGTGTGTGTGCGCGTGTGTGTGTGTGTGCGTGCGTGCGTGTGTGTGTGTGTGTTTGTGTTTGTGTGTGTGTACAACACTCAGTCCCCCCTCTCCCTCGTGCACATTGCACATGAAACTGCTCCATCTAGTGTCCGCAGGCTCACTGAAACTGGTTCAGTGCAATCCTGCTCTCGCACTACATAGAGCAGCAGGAATGTCTCACCCCTGCTTTTTGGTTTTGGAGCGTCCTCACATTCTCGTCCTTGTGGAATGAAGTCACCGGAGTATTATATCGATTTGAGTTGCCATATTTCTGCAAAAGGAATTAAGGGGTAGCTAGGGGTCCAAAAAAAATCACAAAAGGCCCCTTAACTGTTGTTAAAAAACGGAGGCATTTATTTTCTGATTGCCTCTTCAAATCCAACTGCTTTCCAAACAAATTCCAAGAATTGGATATATTAAAGGACAAGTCTCAGCTCATTTTAATCATCAGCAGTTGGAAACATCTGTCTCATCTGTTTTTTTCCACTAAGATGTAAACTCAAAACAAGGTGAAATGATCCTTTAAGGGTGGATCTGTCAGTGACAGTTAGTTACCGATCCTTATTTGAGTTTAAACCGCGAGCTGTTGCGTCCAACAAAGGGCTAAGCGGCTAACCTGTTGTCAGATAGATAGTTTAAGCCGATGAAACCGGAGACAGACAGTAATGTGATGAGCCCGTGTCAGTGTGTGTGCCCCGAGGTGAGCCCTGCCTGGGCAGACTGCCTCGCTCTGATTGCCTGCCTGTCTGTGTGTGTGTGTGAGTGTGTGATTGTGTGAGTGTGGTGCGTGTGTCGGTGCCTCAGCCCTGCTCTGTCTCAGCTGTTTGTTTACGCTGCAGGGCTCGGGAGAGAACAGGGCTTTGCAGGATCCTGTTACTGTATCTCCGCTCCACCCTAAACCTGGACCCTGCGCTTCTTTTGTGCTCCCTCAAACCCCCCTCCACCACCACCACCACCCTGTATACGTTTGCAGGGTTTGGTGTTTTAATCCCGGATTCAATCCCACTATAACCTTTCTTTACTGCTGTCAGAGATTTATGGCAGGCTGAATGCTGCCATCTTTTAAAGGTTGGATGCTCCTTGACACTTCTTTTTGGGTCAGATTTCAGCAGCAGAGGGACTATTAAACCGCCCAAGATCCACAGTTTTAAAAAGAGAGAGCAAGGGAGGGCAAGGGTGGGTGGGGGTGGAGGGGTAGTAACAATGCTTGTGCTAATCAAATTAGTCAGGAATGAATTTCCTGTGTTTAAACACATGCAGTCAAAAGAATTCAGCGCCTCTTAGACTCGAGGAAGGACGGTTTTTTTTTGTGTGGGATGAAAAGAGGGCAGGCTTTGAGATCAGCGAACCATCTATGTATCATTTCCAAATTAGCAAAGCTCATTCATTTATCCGCCCCTGAATTAGCAGATTGTGAATCATCTGTTAATTGGTTGTTCTTAAATGTTAGCTGATGAAGTTTGTGAAGTGGATGTTTTTGCGTCTTCCTCTCCTCGCTTGTTTTTTTTCCTTTTTCGTTTGCCTCTACAGTAGTTGCTTATTTAATCAATCAGAAGCCCCACAATCTACAAATAGTGGTTATAAGGTTGTAAACAGTTTGTTTAGAGGACATGCTAACTCATGATAAAGGAAATGTAAGTATAAGTCTCTGATTCATGCGGTGTATGCAGAGTTTGCTCAGGAGAACGGGTCGACCTGACCGCCAGCCTTTTTTCCTATTTTTAACTCGGTGTGCCGTTTCATTTTTAATGGTTTTAATGGAGTGGTTTTCATTTAGTTCCACTTCACCATGTATTCCACCTTGTGTGTCTTAACCTAGCAAAGACAAACCATGACGGGAAATCCATTTTCCCTTTTTCCTTTAATTTCAAATTATGGTATATGTAACATGAGGGTGGCTATTGTGCTAATCGCTGACAAGGCTTGTCAAAGCTAACTCGATTATGGATGGGGGGGGGGGGTTGTTACTTATGTACGGTATCTGAGGGCAGTAGTTGGGTGTTGGAGCCATGAGACACCCTGCCACAGCTCCGCTTACCAAATCTGCCTCCTTACATAATGGAAACTGATGAGAGCCAGAATGGCTTCCTTATCTGATGGACTGGCAGAGTGGGTGGAGGAAAGGGTGGGGGGGGGGGGGGGGGGGGGGCTACAATGCATGCTTCAGTGCACTGCCTTGCAATCTAATTAGTGGGTAAATGGAACACACATGCACCACATGTTCTCCAACATGGCTGTTATCAGCAAACCAAACAAGAAGCACTCAAAGTGGTGCTCGCGAGAAGAAAAACAGGGTCGGCCGAATGGAGTCTGGCCGCGGCCGTGTTGTTGCACGTGTGCGCTACCCTTGACGGGTTTGTTTGGGGGAAGTGCAGGGGCCTGTATCCTGAGAGCTGGGGGAGGAAAACACTTCATCACAGAGATAAGGAGACTAAGTGAGCCCTTGCGATTCTGAATGCAGAACGTGTTTACCTTTCACGCACCGTTGTAGACTTTCACAGAGTGGAGTTTCAGGGGCCCGCCCTCGCCGTTCTCTCCGCTAATGAAGTTTGAGGCGAAGGTGCAGCCCGCATCAAGGCAAATATTTGAAGTCAATTCAGCTCTGAGAATCAGTGGAATGAGCAAGTTAAGCTCTGTTGAAAAGAACAACTGATGTAAACATTACACGCATTCTCTCTCTCTCTCTCTGAGATCTGATAACAGCTGATTTGCCATTCTGAAGGGAAAATGGAAGTCTTCGGGAATTTAAATCCAAACTCATGTCAGACAGTCTTCAGGTGTGGCAGATCAAAGATTATAGATCTTAACATCCTAGATTGAAGAAGATCTGGAAAACGTCTCATCGTGGGCTGCAGGTTGTTCTCTCTGCCTCTCCCGTTGACTCAAAAGAAGAACCAACTTTTAAAGATATGATGCACTCCTCCTGACAACATTATGAATCATTGATGACATCAGATTTGCTGACCAGACTAAAAAAAACAGCTTCCTTCTTCAGCCCAGCACGCTGAAATCCCATGCAGCCAGTCAGTCAATGCTGCACTGTTTGTTCTGCAGGAGGAAAAAGAGACAGGTAAAAAAAACAGAGAAAGAAGAGACTGTCTCTTGTTTCTCAGCACTCGCTTCATTTCTTTGCTTTTCTATCAGACTGGGTTGTATTTTTCTGAACCCCACAGAAATTCCAGTGTGACCGTGTGTGCAGCAGATAGAGGGGGGGGGGATGAGATGTACAGCAGGGTGGTACTAGGGAGCGGCAGATATTTGAAGAATGCTTTCTCAAGCGAGCTTTTGTGTGCGGGAGATAGAGGGGGGAGCCTCCCACCTCGCCATGCTTCAAAAAGTCTGACAGCCCCCCCACCCTCAGGTGCCTGCAACTCAAAGCTTTGGGAAAGCACTCTTTTCCTCTTCTTAATTGTAGCCCGCTACTTTCTCTGTCCTGCAACCCCTCCTCTTCTCGGATCTCCTGCCGAGTCGCCCCTGTGGAGCTGCTTGGCCTGCTGGGAAGGCAAACATTCTCGGCCGTGTACCCTCCACAATAGACATCCTGCCCCTCCTGGCATTCCTGACCAGTCAGGGACTCCAGGGATGACTAACAGCAGCTTGGGGAAGGAGGAGAGGTGGTTTTTATCTCTCCCTGGATCTATAGTTGGCTCCTTTTTTTTGTCATGTGGGATCCCACTAATGCCACTCATGTGGATATAGTGCCCAACAATGAGTACCACCTGTTTCTAGGATGTGAGAGTGGAGGTCAAAAGGGGCTTTAGGAAAAAAAGATCCATCCTTGTCCACTTTCCCTAATTCCCCTGATTCACTTCCACCTAGATAACATGTGAAAGAAGCGAGGTACAGAGCGGTGGAGCTTCACAGCTGGAGAGAGAGGACGATAACTCTTTACTGGATCTGAAAAACCTTCTTCCCCCTTAATTCCTCTCTCACGCTCCTCTGCAAGGCAACCATGGGCAAATAAGGAGAAGTAAGCTGAGTGACCGTTTATCAGCGGTTGTCATGGAGGAAAATAAATAAGGCAGGAATGCTAGAAGAACTTTTTAGAGCCTTTTAAAGAAGGGAAGTGCTGTGACCTTCGGGGGCTTAGGCAGACAGGGTTTTTAAGAGTGACAGGGATTGTTGGAGATACTTACGGCCTGTTATGAGACATTAATTTCAGTTGTGGATGTGTGGCGACTTTTTTAAAGCTCATGTCACAGAAGCATCCGTGCAGGGCTGAGTTCAAAGCAACGCCGCAAAATAAAAAGGGCAAAGGGCGATGCTGCTTCTCTTAACTTACCAGGTTTGACAAAACAACAGAACAATGGAAATCAAATTACAGCTACATTGAAACATCACGCCTTGAAAAACTGGCTCGTCAGCAGCATATGAAAGTGTAATCCACTTTGAATGTGTTCTTGTTTGCACTTGACAGCAATTATGCAAAGCCTCAGTTTGTCAGCATGCTAAGACGTCCGGAGACAAGCATTCTGCATCTCAAATTTATATTTACAACACATCATCCCATTTGATAACTGAAAGTTAACTAAAGGCAGGAGAGCCTTTTAGAGGCAGTGTGGTTCACCTTGTACTTTACATCAGGGTGAAAAAAGAAAGGAGCCGGAGATGTTGCATCAGAAGGTAACGACCTTCACTCTCATTACTCTTGTTCCTCTTCATCTCTTTTAAACACACGGGGTTACTCCCTGGCTAATGAACAGGTCTTAAAGTAGGTCTGTGCATATGTGTGCTTGCATGCATGCGTGCAGTTCATGTGTGTGTGGGTGACCGTCGGGTTGAGGGTCTTTTTTTTCATCAGCCCGCTGAAGTGTTTCACCTTGGCCGCGGCTTGGAAGGGCAGCCTGATTGAAAAGCTTTCTGGCCGTGGCATCTGCCATCCTCCCCGCTGCTCTGTCACCACTTTGATTCATGCACAACCTGACCACAACCGGGAGGCGAGCCACTCTGCCTCACAGCGGGAGGGCGGTCCACTTCACAGCGGAGGAGTAGGGGGGGAAAAAAAAGGAGGAATGAGGGAGGGGAGAGGAAGTGAGAAATGGACGAGACAAAGCCAGCGCTCATAAATAACCCGCCGGATCTCAAGCCTCTGTCACGTATCTGCGGCGGTACAAAAGCATCACACAGTCCCACGTGTCGGCCTGCTTTGTTTTTTCGTCTTGATGTGGGAGCGAGCAACTGGTTTCTTTCCAGAGATTCAATGTCACTAAGCTGATTCTGGCACACAGATGCTGAATTCCTTTTTTTATTTTCTTTCTACTATTCTTCTTCGTTTTGGCGCCAAACCAGTACAAGCTTCCCATTTTTAGAAGTTTCTTGTGGAAACACACAGCTTTGAAATGTTAGCCGTGCGCTCCTTTATTTTTTGTTTCCAAAAGCAAATTGATGGGGAAGGAGCCGTTTGGAGAAACTCGTGATTAGAGGACAACATTTGGTATTAATCTCGGCTCTCTATCTCAACACGCATCTATTCACTGTAAGGAAACTCATACTCGTTTTCCTTCCAGCAAACCGATGAGAAAGCATTAACACTGAGTCTGTGATTCAATTATGTGATTCTGTTTCCAAAGGACAGTTGGCAATGAGCTGCGTCTCCCCCCTCTCGCTGCCTCATATAATATAATTAACAACAGGTTTTTCGTCTGTTGTGTTTTTTTTCTTCTTCCCATCAAATGCTGATTTATTCTTTTATGAGGCTTTATGGAATCAACAAGAAGTGATTGTGAGGGTGGATGAGTGAGGAATGATTTGAGTTGGGGATACGTGGGTGGTAGGGCCCGCAGTAGAGGGTGGATTACTTCAAAACAGAACCTCCAATGTCTCACTTAACCCCCGAGTCCCAGAGGAGAAAGAGAAGAGGCCGTTGAGCTGAATTGATGAGGGAGTTCTGGACGCTCTAATACAGCGTGTCCAGGCTTGTCAGACATGTTTCGTTTAGTGGTCCAACCTTGAATGGGGCTCATGATTTTGATTGATGTGGCTGGGGTCCTTACGCAGCCTGTGTGTTGCCCTAACGCCCCGGTGCTTACAGATCCACAGGAGGTGGAAGGCCATAGGGGGGCAGGGGGGGGGCGGGGGGGTGCTCAGCGACTGCAGGGCTCTTTACTCAAACAATCAGGCTCGTCCCAAGAGACGCTCAAAGTTTGTTTGCAGTGGGTAGATAGGAAGCAAAGACCCAGAGACCCTCCAGCCTCAGAGCCTGATCCCTGGGGTCATTTTCGGTCGCTGAGTTTTGCGCGCAGCGGGCCGTCGGCTCTCCGGTGTTTCTCCACCACTCAACTCTGCATGATTCGGCCGGGGTGGCAAGCAGACAGTGATTGATGGGGAGGTCCCCCACTGCTCTCTGATTGAGTTAGAGCCACTCACAATCGCTCGCTTTGTCGGCTCTATTCTTGATCTCTCCTCACTAAATTGGCAGCATTAGTTGTGGTCGTTTTCTTTTTTCACCCCCGTCCACCCTCTGCATTATTTTTTTCTCACGGCATTATTTCTTTTGTCACATGGCAGTAATTGTCAAAAAGTGACTGTAAATTCAGCCTCAGGGCAACCTTTTTATTGCATTATCACAGCGGGTATAGTGCTTCAAGTGTTATTAGCAACCTGTTCCTCTGGCGCCCGTCCAGTCTTTTTAGGGTTGACCCCTCTCTACCATGCATACTTACACAATCTCCCAGTGGATTTCAGCAGAAAGCAAGGGGGGAAAAACAGGACAGCCGGCCTCCAACTTGGCAGGAAAGTTTGATTGTAGGGCCAGTAAATGGAAGAGTCACCTTGCCCTCCAAATGTTGGCAAGCATTGGCTGCCCATCAGCACTTAGATCAGACCTGTAATGCCAAACATTCAAACCTCGCTGCCCAGCACCACGGAAGAGATACACCCCCTGGCATGCGGCCCTCACAGCACGCCCTATTTGGCTTTCAAAGTGCTGCATCATTGGAAAAATCTGATTTCTTTGCACACAGTTAGAACAATGCAGCCATCAGAATGAAATAAAGGATGTGGTTTTAAATACTCCACATTCAAGAGCTGATCCACGCTCAAAGGAAACCACTGATCCACTATCTATACTTACAAATATGTGCCTATTGTAAAA
This sequence comes from Labrus mixtus, assembly GCF_963584025.1. Taxonomy (NCBI): domain Eukaryota; kingdom Metazoa; phylum Chordata; class Actinopteri; order Labriformes; family Labridae; genus Labrus; species Labrus mixtus. The sequence goes on from NC_083630.1 coordinate 4,585,436, forward strand.
CCTCTCACCATATTTATTTTTTATCACCATCCTTTTTCCTCTTCCTGTTAATATCCAGAAATAGCTTGTCTTGTCTCAAGGTGACTGTGTAGTTTAAGGTCAGGTGTGGCGGCTGTTTGTGCATATTGTTTACACTCAAGAGGACAATCCAAGTCCTTCACAACACTCTCTCCTATAGGGGGCCTGTTCACAGCCTCCCCTTCCCCCCAACCAAGTGACTGCATGTCCAGCCAGATGACCGGGTCATGAGAGCCCAGACTGTCCCCTGACCCCCCACCTCCCACCCCCACCCCCACCGCCGCTGCCGCCGCCGCCTCCACAGACTGCTGAGAGGACAGAGAAAAGGAAGCGGCGGGAGAATGCTTGAGGGGACGGATGGTCTGTTTAATTGAATAATTCCCAGTGCAGTTATTACCACTATTGCCCTCGAGCTTCCTCGCCGTTGCAGAACCTTGTAAAACAATCTCAGAGAGAGCAGAGAGAGAGAGAGACAGAGAGAGAGAGAGAGCATGCTCCACGCCGCTGAACCTTTTGCTGGATTTATGTTGGCACCTGTTTGGCAACCACCCTCTATCAACTATTTGCACTATTTCTCTTCATTGTTTCTGTTCCTTCACTGCCTCTATCAACCGCTCGACTTCATGCCTTCACACTTTTTTCTCTATCTCCCTCACCAGTCTGTTTCCTTTTAGCGCACAAACACCACCAACGCCATCAACCCCACCCACGCCACACTCTTTCTGTCTTCCTGCCCATTGTGGATGAGAGTTTTGAACGGCACCCAAAAGCTTTACCTCTAGCTGACCTCAGATTTAACTCCCCTCCTCCCTCCTCTTCCCTCTCTCTTGTGTTCTTCTTGCTTTCTTTGAAAGCGGCATGCTCCCCGCACACACAGCTCATTACCCAGCGGGGGAGCACCGCTACCTCCTCACAGCATCAGAAGCAAATAGATGATTGCCTTTGTATATTCCACTCCTTTTTTTTTGGAGAGTGCATGATGTCCTTTTTTCTTCACATGAAATGTGAAGTTATGTAGCGTTCACTCGGCTAATTTTAGTCGCATGTTGAGTTCAGTGGGTCACTGGCTCGAGGTTGTTGACAATTATCTCTATGTTTCCTCATGTTTCTTCTTGTCACATGGTTGACATGGTATTCATGAACATCCTTCACACATAGGCATGAGCAGGATATCCAGTAATAGTCCGTCCCCTAACAAGATCCCACTTTTAGCAACATCCTCAAAAGAAATGGGATACTGTTCTTGGACGCTTTGATCCGTGTCACTATCCTGGCTTCTTCTGAATGTTAATCATTTGGAGTTAAGGATCAAAAACATCCCAAATAGTTCAAATAAACTGAGACTTTGAAACAGTTTTTAGACCTATTTTTAATTTTAAAAATGTTTCTCTGTTATTGTGATTCTTTAGCCTCAGACACAATGGAGCAATATGAGGAAAACCTATTCCAGTCCAAATTTGTTGGCGACTGCACTGAAACACATTCTTTCCCTTTTTTGCTCCACGGTAGTCGATGGTTAACAAACATTGTATCAGAGAGCTTTGGGCTTCCAAAATACACAAGTGAGGTGATGTGAACCAAGATTAAGACCAAATAATGTAACAGACCATCTACAGCTGGTATTTGGACTGCTTTAAGGAATATGGCGAGATGAGACACATGCTTTATTTACATATTTGTGTATTATGAAGAAGGCTGAGGCTTATGGGAGTTTGAGCCTTTAGCAGATTGGGATGAAGCATCCCTGTTCTCCCTCGCTCGCTGCAGGGTGCATGTGCATGCATGTCACTGAGTCCTGTATAGGTGCCCCCCCCCCCCCGAGGGTGTGTAGGTGAAAAGTGCAGGGCGGGGACAGTGTGCATTCAGAAAAGACAGTAAACGCGTCGGCCCCCGCCGTGCCATATCGCTGCCTTGTCCCGGTGCCCTGTTATTTTTACCCTTGACTTTTCATTGTTGTAACGATGGCGTCTCATCAGAGCCGTGGCGCAGACCCCTGTGGAGGACCCTCTCTTTGCTCACCTCTGCCTGCCCCTCTCTCCTGTGTAATCAGAGATCCTCTCAAATGTCAAGGTGGGACAAATGGGAGCCATTCCCTCCAGTAATGGCCCCAGAAATGGGCTGGAGTGCTTCCCCACCTTCTCTCTCTCTCTCTCTCTCTTTCACCCGTTCTCCTTGGAGAAAACACTCACAACTTTTCATCTTTTCTATCATATTGGCACTCTTTCTTTCCGCATATTATATCAGACTTTAATACAAACTTCCTGCCATTCTTTGTTGCCCTTTTAAACATTTGTTTTGGTGTGTATTCACTGTGAACCTTTTCATGATAGGGTGTATAGCTGACATATTGCACAATACCTCTCAGAGATATTGACTATATGTAATAGATGCTGCTTTACTTCTATGAAGTGTGACTTGTATCCTCAGGGCTGTTGACTCAATGTGTGAAAGCATACAGTACTTTGATGTATGAATATTCATATCACACGTAGCTGCATATAGAGCACTGCTGTATGCTAAGCATTTTCATATCCAAAGCTCTCTTAGCAGGGAAAAATGCTAAATGTGTGTGTTTCCATTTTGCCATGGGCTCTTTTCTTATTAATACTGATTACTCATTCTCACTGAATCAAATTGATTCTGCTCACATCTGCATGTGCTTTATTCAGCTTTTATGTTGACTTACATTTTACAACTCCACAGTGCTCTGCAGGTTGAATCAAATGGCAGCTCTCTGTTTTGTACAATATCAAAATAGTCTTTATTGACACACATTGTTATACAGGCAGCAAAGCTACATTTTTATTCCTTTTTGGACGATATAAAACAGCTAAAACTGTTAAAAATCTTAATGAAACTCCAATAAAAAAATAGCATTTGTTGAACTGCCTTTTTTCTTCACTTTTTATAAGAAGCAACATTTTCTGAGCTCCTCAAGAAGAGTCACTCTATCCTTAAAAAAAGACGACAACCATTACTGACTTGAACAAACAAGAGCGCCAGTGAAAACTGCAGGTGTTTCCACGAGTCATGTTTAACCAAGAGAAGATGTATTGCTTCTTTTGTTTGAACGACTGTCACATATCCACATCGCTATAATCAAGTTATTGTGACCTATTTGTCATGCTTTGCAATTTTAATGAGGGAAGAAGGTCAAAGTGTGCGTAACAGGACGACTAAAAATATGCACAGCTCAGTCTCGGCCCTGCAGGCGTGTCTCGCTGTCCCAAAGGGGGAATAGAAAACTAGTCAGCTGAACATACTTGAGCACTGACAGGGTTAAAAGTGCATTAGGCGTTACATGTGAGGTGAGCGTGGGGGATTTAGTCGCCTTGCTAACAGTGGGATCTATTGTGGTCAGTTTGAGTTTGCCTGCTTGTTTTACTCACCCTCCGCCCCCCTCCAGCACACAACAGTCTGAGCCTCCTCTGTGCTGAGCAGAAAGGATCCCCCCTTGGGGCAGAAATCTCCCTCTGTCAGTCTGTACTCATATTTCCAAATAAAGGATTATTGTGCATGTTGCAGAGGGAGGGGGGACGCAATAATTGAGCCTAAATAGCCAAATTCATTAATTTGATTGTTGGCGACAGCAGATCTCTCGACAGTGTAATTAGGGAAGCTAATGGATGGAGGCACGTTAAATCCATCAATGCTAATGATAATTGCTGTTCAGCAAAGGAAATATGCTTAACAAACGTTTGGCCACCGCCGCCGCAAAATCACAAACAGCCAACGCATCTAAAAATATGACCGAGCTGAGGGTTAACCGTGCGGGGGTGACACCCAAAAGAGGCCACTTGGAGGAGTGCAGCTGAGCCGTCTGTGCAGGGGCATAGCCATCTTTTCATCCATCTTTTTTAAAAATATATTTTCCCTCCATCCATCCATGTGGCAGCGTGGTGGTGAGCCAAGCAATCATGCCCTTCTCCCCTTCGCTTGACAAGGAACCACTTCTGAACCCATCAGCTCTGATTGGTCGGTGGTTTATCCTGCTGGGTGGGTTTACCGCATTCTGAGGACTTCAAACTCCTGCAATTATTTTCTGCAGATTCAGGAGTGGAGACACATCAGCGGGGGAGGGTGATAGCTAAAATAAACTTCATGCTTCATGGTCAAGCGTCTGTTCTAACGATGAGGTCTTAACCTTCAATGGAAATCTTACTGTTGGCAATTCAATTAAGGCCTAACGTCTTTAGCTGGGGACATTAAGATGTAAAACGGGTTTACTGCAGCTACTTTTTTCATATGTCCAGGCAAGCTGACAACGGGGGTCATTCCAGCTGGACTTAGCCAGAGGACAGAGGGAACCTGTGCTTCTAGTGCGGGTTAATGAATGTCACTTGCAAGAGGGAGGGGGACAGAGAAAGGGAGGATTTTATTTCAGTGAGGTATGTCCCCTCCAGGCTTGGAAAAGGTAACTTGTCTCGTGCCCCCTTGGACAAATGTTAATGATGTTTTTCCGGGGCCCCAAGTGACAGTTTGTTAACCAAAACTCCTTAAAACATGAAGTCCCTGGGCCTTTTTTTCTTCCAGTTTTCTGACAGCTGACAACTTAGTCCTTTTCCCCTGCTCAGCCCCCTGGGGCTCACAGAGCTGTCCCGTGTCTGTTGTTTCGGCTTTCCCACTTGTGTTGCACAGAGATGTTTTGACATGTTGTAGGTGACATGTTTTTGTGAAATAGCAGGCTCTATACCGTGACAGCGGCAGAAAGAGAAATGCCTGAGAAATGCACAGGACATTTTGCTCTCCTCGCAGCTGAACTAAAGGGAGTAGTAGCAAAGAAAGAGCTCTTGTTCTGGGGGGTTTCCACAGTGTATAAATGGTCTGATTAAGAAATCTAACCAATTGTATGGGGCTTATGCAGTCTGTCATAGTGTTATTCCGTTGCCACAGATTGCATTGCTTTTGTAGAACCATATCAAGCGGACGTTTATAGAGGGAGAACAGATTATATCCATGGGAAAGCTTCAGGCAGTATAAGTTTTATATTGTTAGGCCGACGGTTTGTCGCCTTCTCTTTGGCTTTGCAGGGAGGGCTAATGTTCTTGTTTGACACTAGCGGATTGCTTTCTCTCTGTGCCTGAAGAAAGAAGGCAGGCTAATACATTTGAGTCGGTGAAGCGAAGGTCGTTGAGAATTACATTCACCCCCCCCCCCCCCCCCCCCCTTCGCCCCCCTCTCTTTTTTCCCTTTAATTTCCCCACTGGATTGGCAAACCGTTTTTACTATTAGCACTGTGGTAGGCTGCTCACTGTGTGCCTGTGTGTAATCGTCTGTGTATGTGTGTTGTTGGCGTGCTGGCAGGCCCACCCAGACGCAAAGCCCGACGAGACGGATAAATAGGTGCACGGCTCAACTGGATTGTATTGTCATGAGGAATAAAAGACACAACAACGGCAGTGATACGACGTATAAAAGCATTTTTTTTTAAAAGCCTCTACAGAAGGGGAATATCTGTTTTACTTGGCGGGTTAGGACAACGTAAATGAGCGGCAAGACCCTCTAACTGTTGGGAGTTAAAGCAGGCAAAGTTAATGTTATTCTTTTTTGGTTCTAGAGAAAGTGGAGTTCCCAATTGAGTCATTGAATTGTGTCCCTACAGGTGTTCAGAGCAATAGATTACAGCTACATTTAACACGTCTGGCAACAAGAGATCCTTTTGCACGCATCAAACGGCCCGGCCAAGCACTTCCTGTAATGTCTTCCAGATGATAAGGGCCTGGATGGCCTGGATGGATCTGTGTTAGCAGAGTGCAGTGTGGGCTCAATCGTGCAGAACTGCTGGAGTTCAGGCTGACATGCTCGCCATTTAGGCACAAATAGAGACGTTTTACACGAGGGGTCTCTTCTTTCCTTTCTTTCGCTTGCATATAGAGCGAAAGCGAGGACCCCCAGGGCGTTTTCTCTATTCCTTCTGCATCCTCTCCCCCGCTGCGCTGCCTTTTACGAGGGCCATCCGAGCTGATGATGTGCCGGGGTAAAAAATGCAATAAACAGCTTTTGTGGAGGTGTGAGGAGTCGAAATGGAAACAAAAATAAGAGTGTCACTCTTGTTTGGATGGGGAATCAAGAGTTCATGAGGAAAGGCAAAATGAAAACATTGACTGACATCTGCTCATGACACTCTTCACTGATATATCATGCATGTACACAGAAAGCATAAAACCACACACACAAACACACACACACAAACACACACACTTTTACCCACTCGGCTTCTTCAGCTGCACTGCAGCTTGCTCTTCTCGTCTTCTTCATCTCTGTGATGCATCTCAGCATCAATTTTTTAGGCGTCTGGCAATGTTCAGCTTTTGGCAGTTGCATGGGGTTCGGAGGGGGGGGGACAGGGGCTCTGAGGTGAATTATAAGTCGGCTGATAGAACAGAGCAGGGCCACACAAAGATTGATGCTCTGTGTTGTGAGAGAAAGATGGAGGAGAGGAGAGGAGAGGACATGAGAGGACATGAGGAGAGGAGAGGAGAAGGAGAGGAGGAGAGGACATGAGAGGACATGAGAGGAGAGGAGAGGAGAAGGAGAGGAGAGGAGGAGAGGACACTAGAGGAGAGGAGAGGAGAAGAGAGCAGGAGAGGAGAGGAGAGGAGTTTATGTTGATGAACTCTGTCTACGTCACCTTATAGGCAGAAAAAAAAATTGGACTTCAACAGAAATCTTAAGTGTGGTTAACAGTGATAAAATGATTTAGCACTCATGTCTTCTTTTCTTTAACAAGGATGAGGATGTATTCCCGTGACTTAACTCGATGATGATATCATTGCAGCAGAAAACAACAACAATGATCCCTCCTTCAGGGGACTTCAGAGTGATCCTCTAAATAATGAGTGCCATGTAGCCTGGGGTAAATGTTGTAAACACCATGTAAAAAACACTTTTTTTCTACTTTGCTGCAGCTGATAAAGCCGCTAAAACAAAGGTACTGATGTCGGTCGAGCTGAGCTGAGAGACCAAGAAAATATTTTCTGACATCAAAGAGAAGAGAGGCCAAACGAATCGAAAAACTTCTAACTAAGTTCAGAACAAAAATGAAGTGAAAACAGATTTGAATCCACTTGTAATAGTTTCAAGGTTCAAAGAGAAACAGGATTGCCTCTCATGGCCTAGTTTTAAAAAGACAGACAGCTGTTCCATCTAGCAAACCTCTAACCCAAGGAACTGAAAATTTAAAGGAGGGATGAAGAGAAGGCACTTGATGCACGTTGACAGCTCAATATCACCTCAGATAAATCTATCCAAGCAGAAAGACAAGTGAAGTCATCCATCCACCGCACCTCCTCCTGGGAGCCAATTTCAAGCAGCACCAGCTCTTCCTTTAGTAACCCCCTGTCCTTCCCTCTCAAAAGCTCACTCCTTGTACTTGCAGTAATATTTATATAAAGTAAACCGCCTCCCCAGCCTCCCCAGATCACTTCAGGTAACTTTTGTGTTTACAACAAAATACTTTTGAGGCAAGAGAAGGAAGCCAAGGTGCCAAAGAGTGCGTGTTGATACAAGTCGGGCCCCACCTGAGGGATTTCGCCCACCCTGAGCCATCATTCAAAGTGTAAATCGCCTTTTTGTGCGAAAGCCTGCGCATTAAGCAAATTGAGAATCGCTAAGGAGACGTGATGTTTTGACAGTAATTTGGGAATCAAGACAAACTATGAAAACAGGCCCCCCTTTTGCCCAGGAGGCACACACTGTCTGCAGAAGACAGAGAGAGCATGTGTGTAACTAAAGTGCCCTCACAGCTGCTGAAAATGATACTCACACACGTCAGAATTCAGTTTTTGTATTTATTGCATTTTTTTTGGTTCTATCTCTGATGAAGACGGAGGACCATCGCAGCAGGTCATCAGGGCTTTGTGCAGGAATGTGTTCCCCTTTAGAGGCCTTGTGGAGCTTGGCGTGAATCGGGGTTATGGGCAATTAGGAAACCTGAAGTCAAATCAACGTTTTGGATCGACTCTCAGCCCCGTCATCTGCAGTCAGAACACAGCACGGAAAAGTCATCTGAAGCATCATGCAGACTTACACACACACACACACAGACACACACACACACACACACACACACACACACACAGACACACACACACACACACACACACACACACACACGGGCAGAGAAGCAAAAACCACAACTCAAATCGTTCAATGTAACAAGTGCCTGAAAACACACGTTCTGTATATACACACATGCAAGGGACTGCCAGAGGCTGTTTAGACCACCCTCATTGGCCAGTCCGCCTAATTTCTCTTTCACCCGATTAAGTTTCACACGGCAGATTCCATCCATGTGTGTGTGTGTGTGTGTGCGTCATGGCTCCTGTTCCAAAGGCCTATTTCAAAGCTGTTTTCCTTCCTCTGCTCCTAAACTCCTCGCTGACTCAATTAGGCGTCTGCTCCCTTCTGTAGCCGTGGGTCTGAAATTCCATTTCAGTGGGATGCTGTGTGTGTGTGTGTGTGTGTGTGTGTTTAACAGCTTTAACACCTGCTTCATTCTATGCACCAGCTTAAGCCAAAGGCTGAGATATCATCACTTGTAATTCCCATTTTCTCTTATAAAACAGGCCCACACACATCGTCAGTGTTGTGGTTAAACAGGAGATGGACAAACGTTCGGCTCAGGTTCAGCAGTTGAAACAGTTAGGTAAATTCGACCTGAGTGCGGCTCCGGGCACAACACCTCTGCAGCGAGTGTGTTTGTGTTTGTGTGTGTTTTTCCAGGTCGATATAATGAAAGCAAAGCCTGCCCACCTGTTCCCTGAGTTTTAACCTGAGACCTCATTAGTACACAGTGTTTCATTTCCACTACATTACCTGCACAATATGCTGTGCGGCTCTGGTTATGTGCTCCTCTGAGTATGAATGTATGTGTGTTTATCTGTGCGTGTGTGTGTTCAGGCACGACATGAGCCTAATTTCCTACAAATCCAATTTACCTCTTTGGGAGGAAAGCAACAAAGAAGTGTATGAAAATCCCGCCTCAAGGGGTTCCAAACTTTGACTAACACTGCTTGTATTTCTCTCGCCTCTTCTTAGGTATGACTATGTGGAGGTGCGGGACGGTGTGGATGAGAGCGGTCAGCTCGTGGGGAAGTACTGTGGGAAGATCGCCCCGTCTCCCGTCGTCTCTTCAGGAAACCAGCTCTTCATCAAGTTTGTGTCGGACTACGAGACTCACGGGGCAGGTTTCTCCATCCGATATGAGATCTTCAAGACAGGTGGGTGGCCTATCACAGCTGGAGCTTCACTTTACCCCCACTCTCTGAAGTATTACCTGACATGTCACTAATACTTGAAATACTGTAGACCTGCACTCACATCTGTAATATCTATCGAATGTTTCATCATCAGTTTATTTTTATCAAATTAAGTGTGTCACCTAGTTATTATTTCAAGAGGAAAACCCTGCAGACACTAGTGGCAATCTCAAGGGTGTATTGCTCAAGCTAATGCTGTATTTCTCAGGTTAAGGAAATCATTTTCCATTAACCTGTTTGCAGCCGAGTTTTAGATATACTGTGTTGAATTCTTCATCCCTGAACCTTCAAGTCACAACTGATTTGAGACAGAAGTGTGCCAAATTCACATTGCATGAATTCCTTCATTTGTCTCCATATTAACCTAACTGGAAATAACTGTTCTTTGAATCATTGTAATTCATGTCACAGTCATTTGGTGCATTGATTTTTTTTTTTTAAATACACTAGCATGACAATATTGTGCACTCTGAAAATCATTAGCTTCGGTTTCTTCCCCATAAAAGCTACGTCCTGCAGGGGTTACTTTTCCTTTCAAGTATTGAGTCCAAGATCAAGAATAGATTTTCATGCATTTCAAATAATTTAGCTGCTTCTTCCATTCGACATAGAAAACAGAAGACATTTGCACTTTAACAGTACAGTCCTCCATTGTAGGGAAAATTAACTGCAGAGTAAAACTTGTAATCGTCTTCATTGTGAGGGTACTTTGTGTTAATTGCGATAATACTCCAAACATGTGTTGAAGTGCAAATGATTTGCCTAACACCTGAAAGCTAACTCTGACTTCTGAAAAAAAAACACTGATATAAGTTCCATATCACAAATAAATCAGATTCATCTTAAACTATCAAGCACCCGCAGTATGATTGGATGAAAGTTGCAGGAATCCGTTTGATTTTGGGATTTAAAAAAAGAGCCTCTCCATCTAATTTCATGGTTTGTTTATGATTTAGTCGAAGCACCAGAGCGTCAAATTATGCAATCGCAATATGGCAGCCAATATGCTCCATTCAAAAGCAATGAATCATTGTCCCATATGTTCCATAATCATAGCAGCTTGTTTTAATGTGCTTTGAATCATTGTACAATGAGCATGGGTATAATTTGCTAAGCATTGACTTGACAACACATTGTTTCATTGTCAGATGGCAGTCCAAATCGAGGCTACGGTTGGGGTTTGGAGAATTTAAGCTGATGAACTGAATGGAGGGTTAGAAAGTGATTTCACCTTCGTCTGTTGGAGTGCTAGAATCAGTTTGAGCTTCCTTCCTTAATGTTAAGGCTAAAAATAAAGACCTCTGAGTAATCCGGCCGGGAATCAGGCGTGATAAACCATAAATATCCTCAGGGGATGTCTATCTTATCACAGCATAACATGATGCAGAATTTCCTGTTGCTTGGCTGCATGTCTTTGTTTAGACTGGAGGAAGGACAAGGAGGAGGAAGGCACATATCTGGAGAGTGACTCTTAGGCAGACAGGTGCTCCAGACTCCACTTTCATTAATTAACCTTAGCAGCAGTCTATGGGAAGGCCTCCCGTGACCCTCGGAGACATGATGAATGGCCTCGTAAGGTCCCTCCTTCCTCTTAATCTGGGATGGTGTGTGTTTGTGTTTGTGTGTCGCCATCACAGCAGGGCAGCTGGTGGAGTGTGGGTCCATTTACGAGATCAAAGCGAACACTCCACCCCGACAAACTCATCCGCACAAACCGCCGCCTCATTCCCCTTAATAAGGACCCTGAATGTGCTGCATTCTTCCCGTGATTAGCTCTGTATTTTCTCAGTCTCGGCTATTAGCCGAGACTTATGAGGCGTGTTAGGGTTGCAGTGCTGATAGTGCTGAGCACACTGAGATACAAGGAGGTACGGATCCAGTAAGAAATTCAGATGTTATGGATAGGAAAATGATCAATCTACTTCTGCTGGATCGGGCTATAATCTTGCTTGTAGTCTGGCCTCGGCTAAAACAGAACTTTTTCATTTTGTTTTGCAATTAGTGCCACTCCCTCGCTGTTGTAAATTCAGACTGGCTTTATGCTTTGACTTTGCCTTGTTTTGACTGCTGCAGCACAGTTTGCAAAAGAGAACGGCGCAAAAGAGATCTATTTACATCCCTGTTTGTTTGAGCAAGAGAGAGAGAGAGAGAGAGAGAGAGAGAGAGGGAGTGAGAGAGGGAGAACCAAACAAAAAGAGTGATTCCAAGGTAGCTGATTAGTACAGCTTATCAACAAGCAGGGTATTAGCTGGGAAAACATTGTGTTGGCTAACACATGTAACGTTAATGATGATACACAGATGCTCTGATAACGGATGGAGGAATGGGAAGCTTGCGCCTCTGCATGCCAATGAAGTGAAATGCAAAGAATGCAGGCTGTTTATCAGTGTGATGAGAGGCCTGAAGATCACGGGAAGTCAACCCCAGGGACTGGTACTGCCTTTCATCTGGGGGGTACGTGCAAGCAAAGGTCATGTTGAAGATAAATATACCCACAAAGCAAACACATGTACTCCCTTCAGGGATCATATGCCAACTTCAACAAGTATGTTTACACGTGCAAGCTTACCCACTTAAGCCATCGACTATGTAAATACACTTTCACACACATACGTCAACAAGCTGGCATTTGCAGCGTTTGCTTTCATCAACTGTAGCCTGCAAAGTGTCTAATTGGAAAAAGAACAGGTTGTTTTGCGGCTCTCTGCGGCCGTTTCCACAACAGTCTTTACCCCTCTCTCTACACCTCATTCCCATCCAACCATCTTAATTAGCATGGGCTATTTATTTTATGGCCTGCAAATTGGCAGCCTCACTCCGCTGGCTGAAGTCTGGCAAGAGACGGGAAAAAAAGTGGGATGGGGGGGGGGGGAAGAGATAGAGGAGAGGCACAAGTCGGGGGAGTGAGGAATATTTGAGCTGAAGGAAGTAGATTAGCAAGCTGGTCATGTTTGTCTCTACCGAGGCCTCCGACTTCCAGGCTGTGATAAAATGGTGAATAAAGAACTATGGCCTTGACTTGACAAACAACCATTGACTGTAAACAACAAGTGGATGTAGCCGCTTGGTTTCACAAGTTAAGCTAAAGCAGAAGTGTATTAAACGACTTTCTTGTTTTATGGCCAACAAGGGGGCAAAACCACTGGTTTCAAAATCAAGCCAAATGTATACGGGATGAGAAATAACTATTCCCTAATGCAACTATGGTCTCAGTTGCTTCTTCCAAGACTTCTTTAATATAGCATGCTGTTCATTTTGTAAAATACAGCCCCTTTAAGAGTAAAACAGACAATCAGGCTTGTGGTTTTGGGTGTCGCTACCGATGGTTGCTAAGTTGTTTTAGGCAGATGGTCCATCGGGGTACAGATTTAGCGATGCCAAACCATCGTCTAGTCCAAATATGAACAACAAACAAAGTTGGGGATGGCAAATACAAGGCTTCAAAAGGGTAGTCCAACATGAGTGACATCACAGTGGTCACATCAACTTCTTGCGTACAGTCTCTGTAAACAACCAGCAGTCGGAACAAGAGTCCCTGATGTCAGCCCTAAAATGTCAGGCAGAGTAAGATGACGTGGGGGTTTAACCTCCAGCCAAATCCTGGTGCTTTTGTAGATGGCTGAAAGCTGTGTTTATATCTCCTCGAGAGTTTCTGGAAAGATCAGTCCTCCTAAGTAGACGCACATGCACAACATGTGTTTTCTTTAAACAGCTCTGCAGTTTACTTAGAGCCACATCAATGCTGGCAGAGGATCCACTGATGTGGGCGAAGAGGCAGAGATAGTGCTACTAGAGCCTCCTTTGTGCCCTCCCTCGTCTTCGTCTGCCTCACAATTACTCAGCAGAATGACTCAGGCTCGTTATTAAATGGCATTTTATAACGGAAATGATCCACGTCCAGACATCGGTTGAAGCATTTCAGTCTGGACATGTGCGTGCCAAAGCAAACAAGCACACACAAAAACAGACATTGATTCCTTGAACAAAGAAAGTGTTTTTTTTTTCATGTTGGCTGATAATTGTGCTGGACACTGAAATCTTTAGTTGAACAGTTGTTCTTCTGCATTTTATTAATTTCAGAGTTTAACTGCACAACATCCGCTCGCATAGACAACAAAGTCAGCAGTGCCTGTTACAAGTTATAACGTTTTTTTTTTTTTTAAAACCACTGCTTGTCAGGGCGGATGTCCTTTTTGTTGTCTCCAGAAAAAAATCAGGGAAGAGTCATTCAGGACTGATCAGACCCGGGGTGTCCGGATCAACATTTCCAATAGTCTTCTTTTTTTTTTCAAACCAGTACAAAAACAAAACACAACCCTAAAAATTCAGAGCTAAAACGTGGCTAGCAAAGTTTACTTAAAAAAGCCTAAATGTTAATAGATCTTAAATATGGATTTTAAAATGTGAATTTCCATTGCTGGATTTATTTTGCAGGTCGAATTCTTCTGTCGGTCGCCGTACTTCAACACCTGAGTAGTGTAGATCTTGCATAAAAAAAGGAATGGTTGTGCAGTTTCAGACGAACACATATTATCAAGGATGTGGACTAAATCTACCAGACTGAGCCCTATGACATCATCGTTTCATGTAGAAGCCCTTTTTATCATGTCACTGTTATGTGGGTGCTTTTACTTTAATCACACACCTGTGAAAACACTTTCAAGGTGTGTGTGTGTGTGTGTGTATATGTGTATGTATGTGTGTGTTGGGTGGGGCCTAATAGGGGGGGCACGTTCTGCTTTCATGGACGGCACGCCCTGATGGCATAGGTCACATCTGGCATGGAGACATACTGTCATCTAACACATACACACACACACACACACAGCCCCCATGGAAACCTAAGACAACAAATATCTTAAAAGGGAGCAAGAGAAGAAGACTGTGGTCCCACCCTCACCCACCCACCCAATCAGTACTGTGTCATCCCTCATTGGACTGGGGGGCAGAAGCAGTCAATGCACTAAATACTTGGTCAGCAGTGCCTCAGGGTGTGTGTGTGTGCCTATGGGTAAACCTGCCTTTCCATCTGTTTCAATGACTGACACCCAGCAGGCTCCAGGTTAATGTTTGATTTACTGTTGAAAGAGTTAATTCTCCACCTGCGATTAACCCTTCTGTCAGCGTGTTACACGGACAGAATGAGGGAGAGAGAAGGAAGGTATGATGGGGGGGTGGGATGGGAGCTAATGATCAGCCAGAGAGCGGCATGGAACATAAACAGTGTTGATTTACTTAACAGTCCAAGAACAACACCTTCAGCCCCCGTGGCTCCGGCCACTAATAACCCTGACCGAGGAGGGAGAGAGGGGATGGAAAATTTTTAAAAAAAAGAAGGTGAGAGACATTAAGAGGGGAGAGCGAGACAGATTCAGAAAGAAAATAGCAACCAGCCAACACATTTAACGCCTGCTCCTTGGCACAATGTTGTTGTTATGATTAACGCCCGGTCTCTGGTCCGCTCTGAGCACTTAGAGCAGCAGCCCTAATAGAGACGTGGAGGACAAATCATCAGGGAGAGTAACAGCTGAAACCATATTTATTTAATACTTATTGTTATTGATCGCTTACACTCCTGACGTTGAAATCAGATCTCCATTAAATATCATTTTGTCTTCTACGACGTGTCCTGTTAAACAAACTCTAATCACTCAGTGAGCGAGTCGCAGTGACATTTGTTTACTCCCCCCCCCCTCCTCTGCAGGCTCAATATAAACAAGAGTTAAAGGAATCCATTACTGCCAGCAGTAAATGCTGGAGCGCCCGGTTGGAGGTTGTCGGTAAATGTTGTGCGTTCAAGGTTACTTCTTTTTCTCTCTCCAAACATCCCACCGTAAAATTGGCTGTTTGTTTTAAAGCAGTGCTTGGACTAGCGGGTGCACGGTGGTCAAACAATCAGTTTTATCTGGAATGAAATGGAACAATCTTTGTTTGTGTTTTTCTATCAGCGCTACCTGAGTCAAACCTTTCATATTTACCGAAAACCCCTCTCCCATTGGGGCGATAAATCCAGCAGAGGAAAAACAGCAACACAGCTGAGACAGAGAGTGAGTTAGCATTCGGCTGACAACAGGATTTATTTGTCTCTTGGTGAGCTCCATGTCAACATAGATGCATGCACACACGCTGTAGACACTGATGCTGCCACAGAAAAGCATGACAGCTGTCAGTGAATGCCTCTCATGCAGACATGGACACAAAGCATCCTGGGTGGAGTGAGGGGAGCCGGGGACAGAAGCCCTCCCACATGGAGACACAAGATAAAAGAGATATGTTGGATGATTATCTCACTACTGGGAGCCACCAGAGCGCTCTGTCTTCTCTCACCACTCTATTTTTTTGTCATGATGGTTGCAGTCTGGCCTTTCTTATGGGGGTTATAAACGCAGCAAGGAACTCAGAAGGTGACAATTAGGGGGTTTGTTCTAGGCTTGGCCTCCGTCTTGAACGTTCAGAAGAAAACACAAACATAAGGACCGTTCGGGTGAAGATGGGAAATGTAAACCTGTACACTCACAGTCCAGATGTTCCAGATTAAACACAGGTAAACCTGACAACGATAAACATTAAGAATGATAAGAACACTGTATTCATGTAGCCCCTTGTACAGGTAGAAACCAGAGAATTAATCAAAACTGGAAAAATGCAAAAACTGCCCAAGAAAACCAAGCTATCAAATGCATTAAAACAAAACAGGTGATTAAACAAAACAGTTATTTTACTAAAAACATGAGGTGAAAACAAAGTTAAAGGCTAGTAAAGGACAACTAAGATGATCATAGCCTTTGTCTCACTTGTATGACAGTTTACATTTAGATAACCAGCTCAGCTGCAGAGCGTTCAAGAAGCCATGACAGATTATTAAAAGAATGAGTTAAATACTACCAACTTAACCATTAAGAACATTTCATTATCCAAGGAAGTTTAAAATCAGTCCCAAAAGACAACACTTGTAGGTGGAGGTAGAAGCTCTAACTGGGGTTATTCTCCCCCCCCCCCCCCCTCCCTTTTAATGATTAAACAGCAGACTTCTATTTAAATGTAGTTTATCAATTATGTTTTACACCGACAGTGAAAACTGCATTACATTGAGTCAGATCTTGTTGTAATAAATGCTTGAAGAAGTTTACAAGCTACTTGTTGGAATAAGCCAAAAATTTTGCAAATTATGGAGACAACTTCTTTTTTTTTGACCACCAAATAAAAATCATGATTTGTCACTGTGTAATTAAGGTTTGTCTGCATCCACCAGTTTTCATGCAGCCAAACCAATAACATGCACTAGACCGTGTTAGACAAATATACATCTAGGGGTCTGAGTATTATTTCACATTCTCTAAAGTCCAACCAACATCTCAAAAAAAGGCATTTATAAGAATAAAAAGTCTCACAATGTAGGATTAGGCTTCATGCTGATGAAATATATACTATAATATATGCATCAGTCAAGGCATTGTATAAACATTTGTTATGGTGCCAGTCTTGAGCCTGGATTAAGACAGGTTTTCAGAGTGAACCATTCCCAATGACCAAATCTGTTCTGGTCAACTGCTGAGCTGAGATAAGGGTCACAGTGGAGGCTGATGAAATGGATGGGGAGTGGAGCCCTGAGCCAATATCCCCAGGAAATGCAACACACTGACCTGAATTGCACTTTGGATCCTGCAGCTGTCTACAGCACTCAGGGAATACAGGCGCTTTTCTTTTTTCCCTAAGAAGTGTCCTGCATTTGTATTTTTTTTTTAAGGAGAAACTGTCTGACATTTCTCCCCAATACGGCGAGGTAAAAGTGCAGAACTGCAGCATGTAGCAAACCCTGTCATCCTGGGGAACACTCGCTCTCTCTCCTGTCAAAGTCTCTCCATTTTCCGGGGGTAAATAGGAGGGGAAGCTGTGAAATTAATGGTGCCCAGTGTTCTCGAAAGCCACACTTTAGCTGCTGCGCTAAATGTCAGCACTCTTTAGAGTCAAAAAACACCACTCACTATGGCCTTCAACTCGAAGAAAATCAACATGGCTCTCCCTCCCTTCACTCACTTTAGCAGTGGACGAGCTGGAGTGGCCCCGATAGTCTTCAATTATGGTCCCAGCAAGATGCTTCAGAAAACAGTTTGCCCTGTTAATTTAAGCCACAATGACAGTAGAACAGAAGCACTGCAATGCAACGCCCTGTAATTTGGTTTTCTATCATCACCATCAAGCTGTCTGTCAGAGCACCATGAAAATGACATTATTTTTAGGCATATTTCTGCCATTAATGGCTCCAAATAAATGCCTTTCATGCCACTAGTCCTTGTTTTCCTGATGTTGTGTTGGCTTGGTTATGATTTGGTGCGCTTCTTGCACTGCAAACACGTCTTAATGTCTCATTCTGTCCCTCTCTTAATGAATTTCCTTCAGCTGTGTATCATCCTTTCTTTCATCACATGTCAGTCACTCTCAGATCATAATCTCCTGCTCGTGATGCTCTGAGAAAGTGGCTAACGTGGGAAATGTGTTACTGCTCCTCACTAGCTGAAAGGCAGCTCTCCAGGGAGCTGTGAATAAATATTTGGACTCTCCCTTGTGTACAATTGTGTGTGTCCTAAGGGTGTGTGCCCGTTGATGTGTGTATTCATCACACTTGCCTTCCGTCACTGGCGCTGTAATTTTTCCTGAGCACCTCTCATATGTTTCACAGACGTGTCTTGATGAGAGAGGGACAGATTCTTTCTTTTGCAGAATAAATCAAGCTGTTTATACACCGTTGCTTGATTCTGGTGATTGAGGCCTTTCACTGAAGTGTACACTCACAGTCCAGATGTTCCAGATTAAACACAGGTACAGTGATGAGGGACTGTGACATTTGTGACCATAAAGGAATGGATAAACAAGCACAGATGTGGCCTGTAGTGAATGGAGGAGCTATAGCGAGGTGGTCCCTCGTCTATGGGCCATAAACTGTCCTCCTCTCAATAGAGCAGCTGTGAGGCACAGCTTAGCAGTACGCACCACACAAAGCAACTGAAACAGATCACTTAACCAACACTCATTCAAAAGAATCTTCCCCACCCATCCTTTGTCTCATCATCTCGTTTCCTTCCCCTCTTTCTTCCTGCAGGTCCTGAGTGCTCCAGGAACTTCACCTCCAACAGCGGCGTCATAAAGTCACCTGGTTTCCCGGAGAAATACCCCAACAACCTGGACTGCACTTTCATGATCTTTGCCCCCAAGATGTCTGAGATCATTCTGGAGTTCGAGAGCTTCGAACTGGAGCCAGACCCGACTCCTCCTGCTGGTGTTTTCTGCCGCTATGACCGACTGGAGATATGGGATGGCTTCCCTGGAGGTGAGAAGCTTTGCTGGTTTAAACTGGTCCAATAGTGATCTGTTCTACTTGTGATGAAGTGCGACTGTTTTAAAATCAGGGAAACACTCATCCTATCATTACTAATGAAAAAAGTAGCAGTGCGTAGTATTGCATGAATGAATTTTTTTTTTTTAAGCTAGAAAATCTTCAAATCCAGAACTGCAAAAACAAATGACCTGGAGTGAGAGTTTCAGCTTCAACACTGATGTTTTTTTTTTATGAAGGGATGAACAGTTTCAGACAATATGAAGGCATTATCCGAGCCAATGGGCTGAGTGTGTTAGCCAGACTTGGCTCGGGTCCAAGAGTCATCATGAGTATAATTCTTTGTCACCGCTGAATGCCACACACTTCCTGATTACGAGAGTCTCCCGCCCTTCCTTTTTCTGTCACAGGCTGCATTGTGACCAGAGGATTTACAAGTGTCTGTGCATCTGGGAATTGGAGGTTTAGTCTAACAACCCTGAAGCATAGAAAACACAGGAAAAATATTGTTTAAGGGAGTTCCTTTGAACATTTTCTGGTGTTTCCAACTGAGGCAGAAAATGCTTACTTAAGTCGACCCCCGACCGAGCTCTGCCTTGATAAGACCCAAACTCTCTTTGTCTGAAGCAAAGGCTGCGGCTCTCACTTAGATTGAGGCAGCAAATAAAATATTGCCTTAAAATCAGCAGGTGAGAAACAGAGCGAGAGAAGGGGCGAGATGTGTTCAAAGCAACACTTCCATGGCCGCTACATGGCAGCTTTGAACTCGGTGAACAAAATCACCTCTTGAAGTTTTTCATTTTTTTTTCTCTCCTGGCTATTCCATCAGAGGGTGCAGACAAGATGAAAGCTTTTCTCACCAATCAGTGGCTGTAAATTGAAAGAATTTTATCAAGTTGCTTTCAACCTGGAGCCCATCAGTCTTCTCTGCTATATAGTGTTCAGAGTGATATGGTTGAAGTGTAAAGCACTTCGCCCTTTTTCGCCTGAGCTTACTTAAAGGTGACCGTCTTCATGTGAGCTCACCTCTCAGCAAAGTTTACCCATGATTCACCAAAGTATTTCCACAGCTCATTTGTGTGTTCTCCCCTTGAGGTGGGGACACTTTTCAGGGTTAGTGTTGATTAAAGAAACAGGCAGAGAATATGTCACATTATTATCACCTTTAAATACCTCGTGGCTCTTGAGAAAATACGTATCTATATTTAGAGCTTTCTCACCCTTTGAGCTTAATTCAGTGTTGATTATTTTTTATGATACAAAAGAGTTGAAAAGAGTTACACAATGCTCTCTTTTTGTTCAGGGCAGAAAGTAGGCCGACATGACACCACACTCTTCAAGTGTGGTTGTATGTGACAGACACCCTTGTATAAAAATCAGCCATGGGAGGGAAAATGTGTGTTGGCTTTTGTCAGGCCGTTCCTGTGGTGCCTGCTGGATCGATAGTGCATTAGCACAGAAGGCTTGAGGCATGCTAGCTGTCGGGGAGGTGTGCAGAGGTGGGACATGTCTGGGCAAAAATGCAGGCCTGTGTGAACCACTGGGGGAATTACACCTTTCAGAGCATACCTCGCTGGACATATGCTGTAGAAGAAGAACCCCCGCCCCACCCACCCATTCCCGGGTCTTTCTTCCCTGAGGAATGGAGAAGAGGAAGGCAGGACGCAGACTTCAGAGCGATGTTCTTTAAAATTTTATAGAGCTGGGGAGTCATGCAGATAATCCGGGAGATGGCTTTTTTTTTTTTGTTCGGTCGAGGCCTTAGCGGGGTTTTAAAAGCACACATATATTCCCATGCACATACACGCAGGCACCGGGGTTATGAAGATTAATCTGAGCCATCACACCCCCCCTTGCCCTGTAAGTCCCCGTGGTCTGGCCTCTGCCTTTTCATGTCAGCCCTGGGCTGGAAGAGGCATGTTCTGGAAGACGGGAGGCCAGAGGGAGAAAGGACTGTCACTCGGCACTGATCACAGCATTACTAATCACAGATAAGCTGCAGGTCTCTACGCACCAACAGAAACACACACTCAAAAACTATGCATGGATCATAGCACAAATAGGGCAAGGTCGCCAGCTCCCATGTTACCCCATGACATTTTCTCCAATTTCTCCACCTCCCTGTCCCCCCACTCTAATGTATCCTCCTCCTTCCAACTCCCATTTTCCAATCACCCTCCCCTTCTCGCTGCTCACTGGAACATATCCCTCTCCTTCTTTTATTGCTCTCTGTCTTTCAAAGCTGCCTTATTGTCTCTCTCTACCCAGTCTTTACTTGTCTGGTGTCCTTCACAAAACTCACTCAGCCATGGCTGTGTCCACCACAATTAAAATAAAATTTAAAAAAAAACGGGAAGACGGGAGGACTGAGGAATTTACAGCCTGCAAATAGACAGAGACCGTGACCCTCCCACACCAGAGGTCCCTCTTCCGCTTTGCTCTTTTTTTGTGTGTCCAACAGGCAAACAGGCTGGGAATGTTTGGAGTCCTTTCTCAAGCCTTTTTATGGGGTCAGGCTAAAGACATGCAGCCGGTGACATACCTCACTGACACACTAGTTTTCACGCCTCCACAGGGGGGAGTTGGTAGTTAAAACCGATGTGTGACATGGCTCTGGCAAACAAACAAATATTGAGTTAACCCAAGTCTAACCTCGGTAACAATGTCTTACATTTCTCTCCTTTCAATCCTCTGCTGCTGCTCCAGTGGGCCCATACGTCGGGAGGTACTGCGGGCAGAACACACCGGGCAGGATCATCTCCTACACCGGCATCCTGGCACTGACAATCAACACTGACAGCGCCATCGCTAAGGAAGGCTTTTCTGCCAACTTTACTGTCATTGAAAGGACTGTTCCAGAAGGTGAGCTGTCAGAAAAACAATACAAATCATACAAATGAGTAGGAGGAGGCAGAAGAAGCCGAAAACAATTCAAATTAATTTTACAGCACCAAAGGTTATGTAATGACACTCGACGTATAGAGCAGGACTAGACTGTAATCTTCATAATTGTATTTAAGGAGCCCTAACTTTATCCATGGAATATTTGGCAATAGGAAGAAGAAGAACGCTCCTTTAACAGGCAGGTACAGTGAGCTTAACTCAGTGTACAAAGTGTCCAAGCCATCCAAGCCTATAGCCCTCATTATAAGCTTTAGCAGAAAGGTAAGTTTAAACCCAACTTATGGGCGTTGTTTGCCTCCCATACCCAGACAAGTTGGTGATGCACAGAAGAGGAGCCTGATAATTAAAGGAATGAGAACAGGAAAGAACTTTTTTTGCATGCAAAAGGCAGAAATTGTCTATGACCTGCAATTGCAAATTAAAAACCATTAAGCACAAAACACAACCTATAAATAAACAAAAGGAAGCCAAAGAGACACAATGGAGCTTTATTAAAGAAGTGGACCAAGTTCTTATTGGTATTATTGAAGGGGTGTTAGATGGTGATACAAGGTGCCATGTGCAGTATGAGGGAGCCGGCCGATTTGAAAGTGTCCTCAATGATGAAGATATTTTTTATCAACAACAATATCAATATGTTTTTTTACACACAGGGGACTTTGTACCGTTTCCCAAAGGCAGAAGGTGAAAGAGATTATTTAATTTAACACTTCTCATCCCATCCTAAAGTCATTTGAATAGATTTGTTCATAGCAAGTACATTTGGAGAACATGAGCCAGCAGTGTAGCAGAAAAAGGGTCCAGTAATGTAACCCCGAGAGGATCACAAAAAGTAAGGAGCAGCTGTTGCCTACATCTAAGCCACACATGAACCAATTATCACAAATTCCCACACATTTAACAGAGCTAAAGAGTTATTAAATAAACACCTCCTGTGCTTCTTCATTTGGTGAATGTGTTACAGGGAATAACTCTGGCTCCCCCTCCTGTGGTTTACAAGACTTTTACACACTACGGAGCCAGGTTGCAAAAGGCAGCTTCCTTACTAGTTACCAGGCAGGACACACACACACACACACACACACACACACACACACACACACACACACACACACACACACACACACACACACACACACACACACACACACACACACACACACACACACACACACACACACACACACACACACACACACACACACACACACACACACACACACACACACACACACACACACACACACACACACACACACACACACACACACACACACACACACACACACACACACACACACACACACACACACACACACACACACACACACACACACACACACACACACACACACACACACACACACACACACACACACACACACACACACACACACACACACACACACACACACACACACACACACACACACACACACACACACACACACACACACACACACACACACACACACACACACACACACACACACACACACACACAGGGCTTTTACATGCAGCATAGTCGTCACAGGGCCCGACCCTCTGACCCCATTTTGCACAACGCTCTGACTAAACATTTCATTAAGGAAGATGAGCGCTGGTTGGAGTCATAAATCTGTCCAGAGGCTAGACCACCCCGAACACGCATAGTCAGTCTTTGAACAGCAAGGCAGATGGATGACATTCAACAAATCCACTAATCATCTCCAAAAAAAAAAGGTTTCGTGTTGCCTCAAAGGGAAAGACAGACGCTAAGTGGTTACACAGAAACACACACAACAACCGGAACGAGCAGTAATGAGCACAGCGATGACTGGTGATGTCATTTTTTATTTTTTTTTTGCTTTGTTTTCTCAAAGTTCCTTAAGTCGCTTTAATCACACATCCAAGATCAGATTACGCAAAATCAACTTTTTCACATTCCCCCATGAAGAGGCATGGTGAAATATCTGACCCATGAGGAGTAAATACCTTCATTTACATGAGTTGCTCTGTCTTACATCACCAACCGAGACTTATCCAAGATGGAGAGAAAAAAAAATCCCCCAAACTTTGTCTACACTGCTCTAGACTTGTACCACTTAAATCATTCATAATCCCCTCATGCATAATACACGCTGGATTTTCTCGCTTCGGCAAGAGGCAGGGTACACTCTTGCTGAAAGCTACTGATGAGGGGTGATAAGGTGATGAAAGGAGGCTTTGTGTTTTCTTCATTCCCTGCTTCTCTTGCTCTAATTCTCTCCGATAACTCTCCTCAACCATCAAGCGCCTCCCCTCTCTATCTTGGTGGGCTATCAGCCTGCCTTTGGTCGGTTACCCACATGATCAGATAGCGTCCTTAGAAGCATGCTCCCTTTTCTTTTTGTTTATTACAATCTCTACATCTAAGTGTACTTGAAGTAGAAACGTTTGACAAGAACGGGCAGGTATGTGACAGACAATGCAGGCGTGTGAGACGGTTTTTTCTCAGCCTCACTCTGAGACTCTGACTCACTCAAAAGCATGAACACGTACTCGTGCAAGCTCCCATTGACTCTGTAAAGCACAAACACACACGCTGACCCAGTGACTGAGGTGTGCTAGCAGTGTGGCAGATGGGGAGACCATCTGTGTTAGCTCGTGTTGTAGCCACATAGCGGTTCTGCACCGTCCCTCGTCCTGTGCTTTAAGTGCGTGGGCCCGTGTTCTCATTGGCACGTGAGGCATAGGACCATATGGTTATGGAAGTGCGAGCCATACATGTAGAGAAGCAGTTCATTTTTTTAACAAAGTTTTAAGAGTTCCAAACCTTAGACTGTGTAGAAAATAAGTGGAATTATCCAACATGAAATCAAACATTAGTAAGTTAACCATTTTTGGTCCTTTGACATTATGGCTGCTACAAAGTAAAGTATTTGAAAGAGAGAGTGTAAAAGTGTGCTTCACATTCCTCTGGTTTGTTATGAACACATTCTGTACAGACCAAAAGGTCGCATCACTCGTTCGGAACCTTGTTTAGGTCTCGTCCACAGCGGTGTCAGCATGTCTGACCTCCAGAGGTCACAGGGGCTGACCCTGAGTTAACTCAGCTGAGCGTTTGACCACAGAGCCCCCGGGATGCCTCAGAACGGTTACCCCATGTCAACACAAACAAGGGGAAGCTCCCCTCCTCCCTCGGGTGGTTTGACCATTGAATGTGATACATGGCCCCCAAAATACACACATACTAAACACAGCTAAACTCCCCCAAGAGACCCAGTTGGGGGGGAAAAAGTGCAAAAAAAGATAAAGTGCCCACAGGGAGCTGGAGGAAATGAATCCAGTCAGTAGAAGAAATAACTGGAGGGAAAGTCACTTTAACGCCTAATACTGGTGTAAACTTAGCCCACACTGAATGTTTTATGAGGACAGTTTTTACGTCTTAATGGGAACACTTCCATCCTCCTTCCATTAAGAAACTAAAGAGAGAGAAACAGAAAGGATTTACTGAAGCGTCACTGATGTGCTGCTACTTTCCACCCAGCAGCGCTGAGTACCTGTCGTGTGGCGTCCCCCCTTCCCCCCGGGGACAAGCTCTGCTTCTTGGGGACACTGGTTATACTCTGGTGCTTTCAGTGCTCTGAACTAAACATCCTTTTTTATCTCCATCCTTTTCCTCTATCCGCCTCTCTGTCCTTTGTATCCCCCCCTCCCCCCCTTCAGACTTTGACTGTAGCGACCCTTTGGGAATGGAATCAGGAGAGATAACATCGGACCAAATCGTGGCCTCAACTCACTACAACCCCAGCTGGTCTCAAGAGCGCTCAAGACTCAACTACTATGAAAATGCATGGACGCCAGCGGAGGATTCCAACAAAGAGTGGATACAGGTACCACATAACATCTTCTGTCACATAAGAAGAGATTCAGATATGACAGATAATCAGATAATTTCTGGTTTCAGTTATTAATAATAGGCCGACAATATTTCTAAAAAGTAAAGTTAGGCTGTATAGAAAAAGTCACCATCTGCCTGCAGTATGTTTTTGGAGCTGAGTCACAGTCTGAGGGTGTATGAGAAGTGACTCCCGTCTGCTTGAGCACAGTAGGAGTGTTCTTTGTTTGTCCTTGAGTCCCTGTAGGTGCAAAGTCTCTATAACACTTTGATGAGACTCAACAATTTTGATGATGAATGTCCACTGTCCTCATGGAACCCTGTGTGGTTGAGTCCACACCTCACAAAAAAAAGCCCATGTCCACTCTCTCGATCTATCAGTCTGTTTCTCTGCTCGCTCTCTCTCTCTCTCTCTCTCTCTCTCTCTCTCTATGTCTTCCTGTCTGACCTTATAACTTTCCCTTTCCTTGATAACAGTGGCCGCCTCCGGGGATGCTGGGATTTAGTCCAGGCATCCTGCCTAGCCTCACACATACACACCATCGGGCTCTGTCATATTTTTCTTTCGGTCGGCTTATCTGCACAAAGTGATCATCGCCCACTGGGGGAACTTTATGTGAAAAGATTAAGGATTTAGTTCTTCCATTCCCAGATGGGGATAATTCACATATCCCAAGTCCACTCACAAACCCTCCAGTGCCGGTACCGCAGCAGCAGCATCTCTGGATGCTTTTGGAGAATGTTTGATTTATTAACCGAAAGCCTCAAGGTCTTGTAAATGCCCAGACTGTTTTTCTTTTTCTGCTGTTTTTCTACAGTCTTCGCTTCAGTGCTGAAAAGTTTGGCCCCCACATGTTCCTCAGGGGACGAATAATAGAACTGACCCATAGCCAAATATTTGCTCAGTGAGAGCCATACGTGAGCTTTTCCTTTATTATTGCAATGAAAATATTGTCCTGAGGGACACTGCTGCTCCTCTAGACTAATTTAATTAGTGTTTCAGAATGAATGTGTGTGCAGGTTTGTGTGCATTCTCCCATGATGGTATGTGTTGATCTGTATGTTATTGACTTTGCGGGTAAGAGGCAGGGTCTGACAGGGTTTACATTATCCTGCATGTATCTGAGTAGATCTGAGTAGATAATACGAGCATTTGTCTCACTTAAAGGGAAATCAATGAATACAGTCAGATGTCAAGTTTTTTTTAGCAGTCAGTAGAAGCTAGGTCTGATGAATATTTATGGGTTGAGTATATGCCATCAGTGTGCCTTCGTCAAGCAAAAGGATCCCTTTGCTTCATGTTCCCCATATCCAACTCAAATGGTGATTGCCGGTCTCAGTTTCTAAAGGTTATTTGTGTTTCTGTGTTGCATAAAGGTAACTGTTGTTCAACATGCATTAAATGGTGAATGGACTCGAGCTCGTATAGCGCTAATCTTTTGACTACTCAAATCGCTTTTATAGACGTTCACAGCCATTCATGCACTGACGGCAGAGGTTGCTTTGTAAAGTGTCCATCAGTATTAACCAATCACATTCATACAAATTCACACACCATCAACTTAGCAGCGGGAGTAACTTGGGTCTTATCACATCGGACATGTAGCTGCAGGAGCCGGGGATTAACCCCCCGACCTTCCAGTTTAGATCTCCAACATGACATTCTCAGATTAAGCAGCTTTTTTAAGCACACGAAGAAGCTGAATAAAGTTCAACACAGGGACATAGAAACCCAGCAGCCAACGTGTAGTGAGGTGGGGTAGTTTTCGATCATTGCAGACAAAACTGCACACAATTAAAATGCAAAAAGAGAAAGGGTGGGCCATTACAAACCCGACTAAGGCTCTGCATAGATTTAACACACTATTATAACAACCCTTTATGTGTGTGCCTTTTGTCAGCGGAAATTACAAGTGATCACAATGATTTGTTTCCACTCGAGACCGTCCCTGCCACAGTATTGATCATGTTGAAGATTTGATTTAGCAGTATAATCTGACTGGTTGTGCTCTAATGGGCCTGCTGTTTTCCCAGTACTAATCAGATCAAAGCATTGAATGGTGCTCTTCTGATTTCTCATTTCAAACGCAGTGGAAGAGCTAAGTCTGTGGTTGCCACATAATTTATGTTTTCTAAGGAGTGTGATGCACTTGTGCCAAGCACTCTGAGCACGAGGCCCAATTATCACAAGTGGTATTAAAGAGGCGAATTCTTCATTTCTCTTTCATTAAGCCTGTCCGTGGTGCTGCAACAAGCTCGGGCCCCCTTGCGGCACGTACAAATCATCTCTGAGCGCCGTCAGATGCATAGTAATCAATTCATTATTTATTTCATTATCATACTCCAACTGCAGTTAGAGGCAGACACTTTTATTATTCATGACAGGCGGCCTTTTGATTCCTGGGCATTTCTTCCTTTGCTCTGCTTTCCTTCTGTCTTTTTTTTTTCTGAAAAACATAATCCAGATTTGTTCATCCATTTCACTTCTGCCTCATTGTGATGCATGCAGAGGAAGGAGGGCAAGATGCTAGACTGTGTGTTCTTTCTCTTGGTAATTAGATTGGTGTGCTGTGGTTCAGCATTGAGTGCTGGGTTAGCCAGGCCATTAATCAGCCCTTTGGAGTACACAGAGATGGACAGATGTCCTCGGAGGGGGTCTGTGGCTTGAGGATGGAATGAAGAAGGAGAAAAAAAGAAAAAAAAAGCCTTCATTTCATTTTCCACTTGTTCCTTTCAAATCTCTTCGCCCGCTCTTTCCCTCATTCCTCTTGAAATCCAGGTCTACAGATCTGCATCAAGGTAGAGGGAGATTTCTACATATTATCTGCCTGTGTGAGCCATGGCTTCTTTGAAGGATAAGAGGATGAACAGCAGGGGTCTCTGTGGAAGGTTGCAGCAAAAATTAAATTAGGGTACCACGCTGACTACCAAGCTTACAGCCTGATCCTTACTTTATGAGCTCAGCCTTGTTCCGATAAGCATTAAGGTCAGAAAATATCTGCGTTAAGCATGTCAGAATTTATATTCTAATTTTAATAACTTAGCTTACAATCTTGATATTTGAAATCGTATCCCTGCTTACTTGTGAATGTCAGAAGATAGACTTGAAAAACAATGTTGTTTTCTGTATGAATTTCACTTCTGTAGACTCCAAAGTCACTGCTAGAATTGGAGGGGACAGTGAAACATTAGAAACAAGTCCCTGAAAGTACTCCTCATGGTAAGTTGACTAGTAAAAGACAATTCCACATGAAGGTACCAAAATGCACAACAAAAAAAAATTGCAAAAGCAAAAAATGGAACCAATCTATATCGTAAAACTAGAAATCAAATCCATCAGGGATTTGTAAAAGCATGACACCTGTTATCTGTACGACACATTCATCTTTTAGGGAAAGGTTGATCATTTTGCCCCGCCTCGCGGCCTGAGAGTAAAACTCCTTTTGGGACTATGAAAAGGGGAAATTGTTTGGAGGCTGACAGAGTGGAATAGCTTTTTTTCATATCGGTTTGAAAAAGGATCTGAAGGCCACTATGAGAGTCACCACAACATCTGAGAGATGCAAAAGAAGAAGCCAGACTGGATCTTTTCTGGAGCAGCTACCATTGATCACACATACACACAACATGAATAATTTACACTGTCTTGGAGGAAACCCAACTATCAATACCTGAAAGCCTCTTTATTGAGTATCTCATAATGGAAATATACTCTACACGTTATCCTATACACTCTTTTTTTTTTATCCTTGTGGGCCTGAGTGGATTTTGCTCTTCATATCTATAATTTAGCTGCAATGGCTCCTGCCATTATCCTTGGTCTTCTTGCCAGGAAGCATTATCCCTGATTACTTCAAGTGTATTTATGTATTCATCAGCCTCTACATGGGTCTGATAACTTAAATAGTTTAATCACAAGAGGAGATAGTGTGAATCTTTACTCTATAGTCACGAGAGAACGGCTTTAATCATGCTTGTCTGATAGTTAGGAGCACTAAACATGATAATCATGTCAGTATTTCTTTGCACAGGATGCTTTGATCTCCAGTTTTTGATGTCAATCTTTGGATAAAGTCAACTATTTACAGAGAAGGTTGTCATGAAAGTTGAAACCTAGTCAATCCAAAGCAAAAAGTGCTGTGAAACATGGACCACTAAGCAAAGATAACAGGTTGAGTTCCACCAACCGAACCACCACTAATTGCACACTTCCTCGATGAAAACACTGTTCCTGGCCACCGTATAGTGTTTATCTTTTTCCGCAGCCCGAGTGCAGAGACTAACACTTATGCTAAACAAGCGCACTCTTCTGTATCCTGTTTTCCTTTTCATCCAAATGTGCTTGCAATTAGTGGAGGTCAGTGGGATGTAGAAATGTCCCCCCTTCATCGCTATTGTCCCTCTCCTCACTTCTGTCCCCGTTCCAGGGCTTACCGCAGTGCAGAGTGATGAGTAATTAAAATATGGACCGGTAATTAACAGCAGCTTCTCAGTTGATGAAGTCTAGAGAAAAGCAAAAAAAAAAGCAGCGGAGGCTGGCGTGCAGCCACCAGTGAGATCATCATCATGTCGTAGGAATGGAAACAATGGATGCTGTCTGCGGCTCGCTGCTCCCAGCACTCGCTCTCAATTGGAAAATCAATGAGAGGATAGAGACCCACACTCGAGTGGAGTTGCCCAAAAGTGGGACTAGAAATCGAAACGTGAAGTATGGCATGATGTAATTTAATGAAACAGTGTTGCATAAGAACCCAGAGACAAAACCTCAGCTCAGCCGTAATCAGTGTCATTTTTAGCGTCCGAGCTACAGACAGGGAAAAAGCCTGAGAGCGTTTTAGTCACCAGACGTTCATCCCCGGATGTGTATCCTGCGAGTGGATCATCAAGCTGCTCCCAGACATGACACGCCTTCAGATCATCCTCCTTTTCCTCTTGATAACTGTTCCTTAGTTTCATAATCATTGCTCACAAGCTAACAGACGGCTAGTCATGTGTTGCAAGCTTGGGAATGACCCTGGAGTTAATGTCTTGGCTGATTCAGAGGGAAGGAAACCTTAAAATTCTTCCTCTAAGAGCAGCCTTTCATCATGCAACAACACGAATCTGGGCCAGAGCACATTCACTCACAACCCTGACAAGACAACTTTTTATTCTGTTCGCGCTGTAATTCAAGCAACACATTCCTCTTTAGTCGGGGGAGCAGATGATGTCCACATGGGGAGACATGCATAATTTAATGCCACCAAAAAGGTGACGGAGGGGCTAAAAATAAACTGTAATTCTGTCAGGTGAATATTGTGATAAATGGAAGGTCGTGCATAGAGCTCAGAGGTCCTGCAGCATTTTTAGTAATATAATTTTCATGAAAGGAGAATTAATTACACTTTTAGGTAATGGAGCTATTCCAACAAAGCTTCCGTTTCCAAAGGACTGCAGGTGAAATTGGTGGACGGATAACTGAAGGCTGGTTTAAAAATTAATCTCTATAAACAGATATCTGAAAATGAATGCAGGATCTGTATTTAAGAAGAGTGGGACTGGAAGCAATCTTATTTGAGTTAATTTTGTTGGATAGCGTATATCAGATTGGACAGGTTATGGTCGCGTGCAGGGGAAAAAACATCCTTGTGGAGAGAAAATAGGAAGTCTTTGAACGCGTTCAATTGAAACAATTATTCAGCTTTTAAAGAGATGTCGTATCAGGGCTGATAAAGAATCTGGTTTCCATTCTCATGTTGCTAGTTAGACTTTAAACAATGACTAGCACAAGGAAAAGGAAGTGTTGGCCAGATATCGCTTCGTCATTGTTGGTATGTCTGCCGTCTACAGCTGCTGCCTGGAGTCATTGGTCATCGCCCCAAGGGGATAAATAATTGTCAAACATGAGCAGTGTTCCAAGATTAAGAAATGCTGTACTTGGGGCTGGAAACAGATCTCTTTAGCTGCATAGAAACAAAGCTGTGTGCATGTCAGCTTTTTCTCAGTACAAAGAACGTTCCATGAACATTTTGAACTTCCAAACATATTGGACTAGAAGCTCTGCATCTGTTCGATGGACCAGAGTAACTCTTCACACTATACCATCCGTTGAGATCCATAAAGCATTTCCCCAGGTTGTTTCCTGAACGGGGGTCTCTGTCTATGTTTACCATCTGCTCTTTGACTTTTGAACACAGAGGAGCACTCCCTTCATTCTCACCCTCGGCATTTCTCTTGTTGTTGTTGTTGGGGTTTTTTTTGGGGTGAGGGAAAACGAATAAACCCATTCCCCAGAGGCTTCAGTTATTCACTGAGCAGCCCGCACACACACACACACACACACACACACACACACACACAGATGGGAAGCTCCCCCCCTCCCTTTACCAGGGAAGAAGAAGAAGAATGGATTTAAAAGAAAGTATTCTGTAAAGTTCTCCCAGAGTACAGATTGCTGCATACAACTTCTTGGCAACTCAATTATAATCCAATCAAGCAGCGAGAGATAAAGCTTTTGAGCCTTTGCTGTGTCTTGAACGGGGGCCTCCTCCTCCTCCTCCTTCTTCTTCTTCTTCTCTAGCCTTATAAACCACATGTCTCCTCCCTGCACCCACACAGCAACGACAAGCCTCAAATACATATCATGTGGCCCCGCTGCACATCTGAGTCACACAGAGCTAAGACAATACACTGAGTATCGGATAGACCCAGTGATCACGCCCACAGCTGCCACTGCTGTTGAGGGATAATTGGAAAATTATCTCTTCAAACTTGTACAAACACGCATAAATACATAAATACACGGTCTGCCTGTCATTTATTCCCACAGTTACACACACACACGCCTCATTCAAATGCCTGATGTGGATTTCAGTATGTTGATCTAATTGCATGCACACCGAGCTTTAACTGGCTGATGTTACAAGCCCGAGCACGACTAATTCTTTTTCTGCCTCTCTGGTTTCATTAGTCTGTGAAACGACTGGAGCCGTGTACACTGGCTGTTGTGAGGAAAGGGGGGCTTTGAGTCATCAGTTTGCTGCACAACAGGAAGGTAGCAAACAGCAAAAACAGTCAAACATGCTTTGGATTATGTCGGAGCGGGAAAAAAAACTCATGGGAAGCAAGGGCAGAGACATGTCGGCAGGGTTATTGGGAATCGGGGACAGGAACAATAAAAGAGTACTTTAGTTTTCACATGCAGCCGGATCGAGTCCTGTAGCCTCCAGCGTTACAAAAAGTAAACTTTTAAAAATATGTCAAAGAAAATAACGAACAAGTAACATTTCTGCAATGTTCACCTTACACTGTCAACCTTCAGATGGCACTTTCCACCCTGAAAGATCATAATTGGAATATGAGTAGTTTAAGGCAAGTTAAGCATTTAATAAACACATATGTATTTGCTAAAAACCAGTGTCAACAAATAAAAAATGCCCAGACAGAACAATTGAAGCAACAGGTTGAATATACACAGTGAACCTTATGAAGCAATAACTGAACACAGAGTTACAACGTGGCTTCTAAGTCTTAAAAAGTTCTTAACTAGACATTAATGAAGGAGATCAGTCTAGTGCGGAGCTACTGAGATGTTTGATCCTGGAGCGACCTGGCTGACAAGCGTCGGTGTTAAAAGACGATCAGCAGCCTGACTAGATTGCGATGAAATAGTTCATTTATGAAAGCCTCTGCGCTGACGTCCAAATGGATATAGCTCATTAGATTGAGATCCATCCAAAAACACAACTTACAACGACGATGTAACACTGCGATAAAGCGGTCAAAAACTCTTTTGCCCTTTTGGGATCACAGATCTGACCTACACAGTGACTTCCTCTAATGTATACCGGAGCTGGAGACGTAGAGCAACACCTACAGTCAATACAGAAAACTACAGCTCAATGTTTTAGGACCTGACAGATGGCAAGTGCCAATTTTTGTACAATTTCCCCCCTTTTGTAACCGTTAGCTAACTTCACTAATATTGTATAGCTGCCGTCTTCAAAGTCCCTTCTTCAAACTTAAAAACATTGGATTACTATGATGCTAATTACTACCAGTGATGGCAACACAATGTGTTTACTATTAGCCCTCTGCAGCTGCAGAAGAAGAGGAATGCCTTCATTGTCTTTGCACATTTTACAACGATAGTTTCATTGCATATGTTACAAATAACATTCCCTGCATCCCCACAAACACATGAAAAAAGGATATATAAAAAAAAAGGAAATAGAAGAGCTAGATAAAAATAGAGTTGTGGTGAAAGAAGCATGGGGGGGGGGGGGGGCAGAGAGGTCAACTAAGGCTGACCAGGTCGGCGAAAACAAACCAATAAAGTCGGTGGTGCAAGGACACGCTAACACTCTGCCCACACACAGCCATCAGCCTGCTGTCACTTTATGGAACGATTCACAGAAGTCAGGGTGATTTCTTACCCAGCCTGGCATGTTTATGTCCCAGAGTGTGTGTGTGTGTGTGTGTGTGTGTGTGTGTGTGTGTGTGTGTGTGTGTGTGTGTGTGTGTGTGTGTTCCTCCTGATATGAGTTAGTGTCCACCAGCATGCCAAGACTGACAGTGTCGTTCCTCCATATGTGGGCTTCAGTCCAAACACGCACTCTCGTCGCAGAAACAACAGAAACAGACACAGTCTTAATTCTGTTAGATCAGCAGAGTCTCATAATGCAGCACATCCCCATAGATAGCAGACTGTGAGTCATAATTCACACCTTTCAGCACAGCGATTACATCACCCATTAGGCATGATTCAGGCTTTCACGGCTCGATGACAAATAGTTTATCATCTGTGAGTGATTTATTTACCCGAGATCCTCTTTGCTGTGTTTGTAAATTACAAATGTTGGTTTATGTATATAGGTCAGTCAGTGCTGTCTGGGGCTCTGGGTTGAAAAGAGTCCCGCTTGTGATCATTATCTGGACCTGTTTGTTTTCACTGCGGTGTGGGACGGACTTTTGCTTTGCGTCCAGAGCGTCCTGGCAGCCCGTCTTCTCTCTCTGACCCGTGTAACCTCGGTCTGTTAACGCAGCCTCTGCCTCGTTCTTCTGCCTCCAACAAGCAGCCATTAATAAATCAAGCTTTGCTCATTAGGCCCTGTTATCAACCAGTGTCTGTGAAATTAATCTAGTCTGCTCACTTCTTCACTGGAGACCCCCGCGCCTCTGTCCTTCACATCTTCCAAGGCATCACCTTCAACGTCTCTTTTCCCCCTACTAAACCTTCACTCTTCCCTTCATCTTCTCTTTCTATTCCTCCTGGTTTCTTCCATCATTCTGTAGATCCAATCACAGCCTAGCCTGATGCCACTTTTGGACTGAGGTTGCATATATTCTGTATCATTAAAACTTGAGTTTTTTTGTGCCAAAACCTTTCAGAAATTCCAATGATTCTCTTTGCCACGCCATCTCTTTGGTTTTGTGTGACTTTAAAACTAGCAGACCACAAACTAATGAAAGTATGTCAGACTTTCAGCCCTTTAAACCGGGCACTGTACCACACCCAATGGCAGAGAACCCCTCTAGAAATTGCTACCCTTTAAATAAAAACATTAATTTACAGAAAAAGCACTTTCCAGTTGGCCTGCTTGTTGATGGAAGTCATACATCAGTCCATCGTTCTTCAAACTGCCCATGTTTCACCACTTTCAGGTTCTGAAATTGTGAGTCTGAGCACCCATGAGTGTTCCCAATTAGCACCAGCACTCATTTCATTCCCAGAGGCTACTCTTCTTCTCCATTACACCTAATGAGATCCTTTCAGAGAAAACATCCCAGGGCCAAGTCTCCCTATTAGACCTTTTTTTTTTTTTTTAGCCTTTTCAGTAAGCTACAATGCCATTGGTGCAGACAGGAAAGGAGTCAGTCTGGCCCATTTGAACACAGATGTTGAAGACCTGACTGGGTTAATATGCACATGCACAGGCCTCACTGCCATGCAACCGTGCTTTCTCTTTCATACGTTTACCCGGCAGAGAGGAATTCTGCTGCTGCGTTATTAAATGGGAACCGTCTGAAGCTGCAGGGATTTGATTTTGTCTCTATTTGTAGACCCACAAGAAATCTGGGTCTTACTGTATAAGCCTCTTGAGCCTGTAGACAGGAACAAAAGTATTCTGTCTCAGTATTTGACTGTCTTTTTTGTTAGTCTCCATCCATCCAAATCCTTTGAGTAGCCCAGAGAGGGAGCGAGAGAGAATAGCACGGTGGAACCTCATTTATTGCTCCCATCTGTTTATGTCTTTTTTACTTCTGGAAGAGAATTTGAGGAGCAGGAATGGCCGGCGTTTTTTGTGGCATTCAGATGTTCCTTTCCTGCTCCTTGCTACGAGTCATTAAGCGTGGTGCGGTGCTGTATATAAGGTTGGCAGAGGAAGCTAGCTGGCGCTGGCTGTATGGTTTTGACAAGCTGGATGTGCTCTATGGAGATTTCTGCAGGCAGATCACGCTGGCTTTGATTTTCTAAAATATGTGCATGCTTCTGCATCTGTCTGCTCAGCCCCGCATAAAGGATTTCACTGTTGTCGCTCTTTCGCACACGCACATACCCATGATCTTCTCTGCGTCGATTCAGTAATCTACTCAAGACTCTGGTCGCCATCCATCAGAGCCGGAGCCCATCCCACGTCGACATCAAAGGCTTTGTGTCTCATCACGATCTGAAAACGCGTTCCACCAACGCCCTGGCTTCCTGCATCGCTCCTGTGTCTAAGTGGCGTCTGCACGCAACACCATTACTCCTTATTAACGTCAGCTCAGCCTGTCAGAGACGGTGTTAACGCTTGTTAAAATTAAGCACGCTACTTCATACTCAGAGGAGTTTGCATTCATTTAAAAGCCTTCAGATTCACACTTCGCCCACTCTTTTCCTCTGTTCTGGATGGAGGTATGGTAACATGAGTTGGGGAGCCTCAGCAGAGGTCAAGGAGAGACAATTTGTCATCATCTGTGGCTGAAACATTCTGGGTTTATCTCAGAAGAAGCAACAGCTGAGCTCACCTGCAGGCTCTCAGTCTGACCTTTAGTGTGACAGTGAAGTCAGGCAAGAGAATGCAACATTAACCAGGGCTGTCCGAAGATCTTAAGTCGATAGAGATCATTAGTTTAAGACATTTCACATTTTGTTGTTGGACATGTGTGGAGTTAGTTTCAAAACCATCAGATATTGGTTTAAGTTGAAGGCCTAGTAAAGCGTTATGAGTTACATTGTTAAGACATCACTAAATAACAAATAAATTCAGCACTAAAAATACAGATGTCACATTTGCAGAGAGCTGCATGTTAACGAAAATGCTAACACCAAAAGCGTTGGTCATTTTTGAACTTTTCAGAACAACTAAGACTGAGATAAAACATGAATTTTAACTTAAAAACTCCATCTTTTCCCCAACTTCTGTCCTCCAAATTTAAGTTTGGAGACATGTATTTATCCTCAGACTTTATCAGTTAGCTTTAGCCTGGCTTGTAGTTGCTAACATGCTAATGATATCCCTCCTGAAAAGAGTGTCTGAAATATTGTGGTCATGATGAGTTAAACAGGAGCTTTATTCTCAAAGTGGTGTCAACACAACCTGAACCTTACCTTGTTTGGACAATCTGCCCACTCCTTACAACCAATGGAAAACATTTTTTTTATATCCTTTGGACATGTATCTACCTTGCAGTTTTCTAAGACACACACTCACACACCCACACACACACACACACAGAGGAGAAATTCACTTCAGATTAAATGAAACAGATGCAAAGATGGGGGATGATGTGCAGTTCCTGGATGGAGTTTAAGTTATGCAAGTTACAGATCAGTTAAAACTTGGTATAATGGGGGAGCTGGTGGTGTGGTGGTTAGTGTGCGCGCCCCATGTATGGAGGCTATAGTCCTCCAAGCGGGCGGCCCAGGTTCAAATCCGACCTGTGGCTCCTATCACGCGTGTCCTTCCCCACTCTCTCTCTCTGTCCACTGTCCTATCTCTCGAATAAAAAGGCACAAAAAGCCTGTTTGAAGTCTATTCTTAACGCAGAGACAGAAACCAGGGTGACGTCTCAAAGACAGCGTTACAGTGTGTTGTGTCTTTTCCTGGCAGTGATGGTCATGGTTGTGAACGTTGCGACAGACACGTCACTCCTTAACCACCTCTGAGACAAACCAGTTTCCTTCTGTGCAGGATCAGCTCTTAAAGCAGCAAACACTCTTGATCACGTATACACGCGACCACAGAACAGCCCCCCCCGCTCCGTGCCTCTCTGACCCCACAGTCTCCTTGTGAGATTATAACAGCCCTGCAGTAATGTGCTCTGCTGTTCACTTCATAAAGCCCTGCATGTTTTAAAAGGTAGAATATTTGATATTCAATCGGTATCTCTTTCCTCCTGGCCAGTTTTGATAATGTGATTGCAGAGCTCGCTCTATTCAATATTCACTTTGAGCCAATAAGCTCTTGTCTCCCGTCTCAGGAAATTAAGTTGTCATCCTGTGTCTTTCTCATTAATGTGAATATCGTTTCATTGCTGTTTATTAAATTCCAGGTAGCAGCACGATGAGACCAAAGCCAGAGGTGAATCTAATAGTTGGTTTATATTTTTAACTCTTCATCTTGTCAGTGCATTATTAATACAGGCCATGCAACGAGAGCCTTTTCACAAAACCCATTAATTGAACAGGCACTTTATTCCAGCGAGGTTAATTAGGATTCTCCTAAACACTTTCTGAAAGGGGAAAAAATCGTTTCATTTTTAGAGCTTCTTCTGTTTTTTTCTCACTTGTCTCCTCTCTCTCTGTTTTTTTTTTTTCTTCATAGGTTGACCTCGGGTTCCTGCGGTTCATCTCAGCCATCGGTACCCAGGGCGCCATTTCCCAGGAGACCAGAAAGGTTTACTTTGTCAAGTCCTACAAAGTGGACGTCAGCTCTAACGGAGAGGACTGGATCACTTTGAAAGAAGGCTCCAAACAAAAGGTAGGAGATTTTCGCAAAAATCGCAAGCGATAGATTGGAGGGGGGGTAGGGAACAATGAAAATAGTATAGAGCCAAAACACCCTTCTAACTAATGCACTGAAAATTATCAACTAAACCACTGCTGCCAAGCAGCTGACTCGAAACTAAATTGTCCGGGAGACCCAGAAACAATTCACGAAAGTAAAGGCGGCCAGGGAGGCCTTAAAACTCAAGACAAAAGGCTGGGGTGTATCAACTACCCAGCACCCAAAGTTATTTTGGCAATAGACACAAATCCACAGAAAGTTATTTGTTTGTGTTCATGAACACACAGACAACAAGCGACAACACAGGGAGAACCTCTCACTACCTCTGAAGGTGAGATAATGAGTCAGCACAGAGCACTGAATTCCAGGAGTATATATAAGCTCCCCACACCTGGTTTTAATCAAGGCCAATCAGCCACAAACACACCTGACTCTGCACTTAGGTGATTCATTCACCAACCCCAGTGAGAAGCCAGAGAGTGTGTCCTTACATTAGTCTAATGATGACATCACCTCTGCGACTTCATTTGCACGGCAGCTTTGTATTGGCGAGAGTCTGGCAATATGATCGTATTCACAACCGATGATCAAATTGTAATACATAGTGAAGTGATGCATTTCTTATCTTACTTTAGGAGAGCAGTCATTTAGCAAACACATTTCTCCATGTGCAAAAAAATCTGAGTAAATTACCGGTAGTACATTTTATGCCAACATCTAACACCATATGACTGTTGTCGTGCCCTAAACGAATAAAATAATATTTTTTTGCTTGTTCAATATCAAATAAAAAATCCATGCATATTGTGTAAAATTGTTATGTTACCAAAGAATATAATTTTGCAATATTGCAATTTGATTTATTATTATTTTTTACCACTACTTTGCCCTAGAAAATAAAATTAAAATTAAAAAGAAATTCCTGGAAATATGATTCTCTGTTAACTCCCTATACACCTTAACCACCTTTATGTCTACATCCCAGTATCAGAGAAGACTGGACAATAAAAGTAGTTTATTTTGTGTCAGCATGTCCAGAGACGACGTCGTCAAAGCCCCCACACACACACGTACCACACTTGAAATAGATTCCATCACAGTAAAGCCGACATCTGACTTGAATTGTGGTCTCTTCTAAAGTTGCCTTTGAGCTCAACAAAAGGGGGAATGCCCAACTATGAGCACTCAAGTCTCCTTCTCCCAACATATAATTACACACTTTCGTCGGCATGGCAGTGATCCCACCGTCTTTGTCAGTGCGTGATATTTCCAGCATGGGCTGCGGCCCTTGTCGCCATAGGGAGGATTATTTAAGGAATGTATCTCCTGTTTTATGTCAGGCACCCGTCAAGTTGTCGTAAAAGAAGCAGGCGATGACAAAAGACTTGACAAACAGGAGTTAAAGGGGATATTGATAGAAAGAAACGGGAGAGGCTGTCATGTTTGAGCAGCTGGTGGAGGAGAAAGGAAAGGAGGGATGGCATGCTTGACCGGAGCGTGACAGGCTGAGACCATCGATTGCTGATCAGCATGTCAAACAGAGCAGCTTTTTGTCCATCTGGAGGCGAACATGCCCTCTGCGTGTGTGTTCAAAGGGGGTCAGAGAGGCATGAGTGTCTGACAGATCTCATGTAAATAACACTAGGCTTCTTTCTTTTTTTTTTTCGGTGTTTGAGGAGTAACAAAAAAAGTTCTGAACAGCAGCAAACCATCCAAACAAGTGTGTTTGTGCCTCAGCGTACACACGCCGCCCGGTCTGATTATTTTATGGTCCCTCCAAAGTACACAGTCCCCTCTGTAGAGTGGGAGCATAAAGGTGCCGTGGTGATCCTGGCCTGGGTTTTCCGCCACTCTAAAGTGCTTTTGTGCAGAGGGGCACCATTTGCTGCATGCTGAGCTTGCAGTTTGGCGTCGACGCTCAGCTCTTGAAAAAAAGGCACTTTACAGTCAGTGAGTGGTGAGTAGTCTTGCCGTGACATTTTTTAGAGAGTGGATGACTTTGTTGCAATAGTTGACGCAGTTGACAGGTATAGCTCAGGGAATGGGTCGCAGAGGGACGAATGCATCAGCCCTGTTGTGTGTTTCAGCTTTTATCTCTATCTATCTCCTCACCGCTGGTCTCCTCTCTGCCCTATAGCTACTCAGTCAGGGAGGTCAGTAGGTCGTATGGTCACCGGTATGATTCAATTACCCAGAATGAACTGCGATGGACTGTGGGGAGTTGTTTCCCTGGGTGGCCGTCCTCCTCGTATGGTGCTAGTAAACTGTCAACGGACCCCCGGGGGGGGGGGGGGGGGAACAGAGACATTTCTGACCTTTAAACAACACAGTGCAGTAAAACCTGTCCACCAAATCTGGAACCAGAGGACAGAAAGAAGGGCATCTTGAGCCAATCTGGTCTTGTCAGTGTTACATATACCGCCTCGGGTTTCACAGTCACAGTTCACAGCCTGTTTGTGCTGCTTCACGTGGAGAGAGAGGAAGTGTCAGGATGACGGGGGAATCTGCTCAATTAGTCTCAGATATTAGTTACACTCACAGGACAGAGCGTTAAGATTGCAAATATTATATAATGATAATGATGGTGACTTTTTGTGGCCCTTTAATTAAATCGTATACAGGTTAAAAAAAAAAAAAAATGTGCACCAAATGCATCACATCAAAAAAAAAGTCAAATAAAAACTGACGTTTCTTTCTGAGGAAAATAAAACTCACTCAATAAATATAACTTAGCTGCTTTGAATCATACTATGTCACTTGAACTTGTTAAACATCCCTTACATACACTCCTATTTTTATTGATTTTGTCCTTTTTTGTTATTAAATTGATCTACTAGCTTGTTTTGTGTTACTGCAACAGCTGAAACTCTCCTCTGGGGGAACAATAAAGGATGATTTCTTCTTGTCTTGTCTTGTAACTTTGACTACATAGAACTTGTATAATAAAAAAAATAATAATAATAGATTGCATGCATTGTGTTGTGTGGTGGCTGTAGCTTCTTTTTAAAAGCGCTACAAGAGTTGGCTTCCCTGATTGGTTGTGTCTTTGTGGGAAAAAAGGCTGACACCATTTTTTTGCTTTTGGCCGTTGCTGAAACCCTTGCAATAAACCAGCAGCAGATAAATATTTAGAAAGGGAGTTAGGAAAGTAGCAATGTCCTTAGCCAGTTAGGAGCTGTGTTGATAAGAAAGAGGGCCCCAGTTTGAACTGTTAATGTCATGTGACGCCGGTGCAGAGCAGCTAAGACTGGACTGATCTGCTCTTTCCTCGTGGTTCTGAACGTTATGACAAAGCAGAACAGACAAAAAGGTTATGCACTGAGATGCAAAGTGCAATCATTAATCAAGCTTGGTTTTTTGGGGGTTATTTTTTTACAAGTCATGTTTCATTGTTGGAAAAAAAAAACCTCCTCGTTTTATTTTTTTATTTCCAGAATCTCATTTAACGTGATTCTTTTTTCCTGCCTCGGCTCTCTCTATCTTTATTCAATGCAGTCAAGGTCTCCGAGCGCGCTCCACTCTGCATTTCAACTCCACGTGTTCAATAATTTACTTCTCTCTCTACTTCAGGTTTTCCAAGGCAACACCAACCCAACAGACGTTGTCAAGACGAAGCTGCCCAAACCCACACTGACACGTTTCGTCCGACTCCGTCCCGTTACCTGGGAAAC
The DNA here is from genome assembly GCF_963584025.1 of Labrus mixtus. Lineage (NCBI taxonomy): Eukaryota > Metazoa > Chordata > Actinopteri > Labriformes > Labridae > Labrus > Labrus mixtus. The sequence goes on from NC_083630.1 coordinate 4,627,453, forward strand.
AGGCATCGCACTGCGCTTTGAGGTGTATGGATGTAAGATATCAGGTTGGTACTGCTGCTGCATACATACACACACACAGCTCTGCTTCAATTTTGTCAGCAGCTCGACAGTCGACATAAATACTAAACCGCTTAAAACGCTGTAATCAGAAGAGACCACTCATGCACATATCCCAGCTTTGATTCTGCTCTCTTCTCGTTGCATCACATGTCAGTATGTTACACCAGGGCCCTGGCTGCACAAACCACTTCCTCCTGCAAGGTGTGGGATGAAGCACTATTTCTGTAAAAATCTCCCTCTAAGGCTAAAGCAAGCTGCTGCATTATAAAGGGGAGGGGGGGGGTACCTATTTATGTTACCCCATGTTTAGATGTTCTTCATATAATATAGATGCAGCTAACAGCCGGCAGCTGGTGTGGATCTATATGGTCCCATCCCTCCTGCTGATTGGGTCTCGGCCCCCTCTTTAGCCACAGTCTGTCTTCAGAAAACAGAGATTTGGTTTTGGCAAAGCTCCTCTCATCTTTGCCTTTTTGTCAATCTTATTTTAATGAGAGGTTAGTGTGTGTGTGTGCTTGTGTGTGTGGCTTGCTTTCATATGGCTAAGCACATCTGTCTGCATCTCTATGGGTTTATGAGCATGTGTATTGAATGTTAATTAAAGCTTGTTTGTACTTGGAAAAGAGAAACGGACGAGAAATAAACCGCCTCTATCGAGTCAGTGTTGTTCAGATTTAATCCTTATTGGCCTAAAGTTAGCATCAGGGTGAAGTCGTAGCGAGCCAAATGTGCTTCTGAGTGCCAGTGCTATGTGTGTTTGGAGGTTGGTTTTTTTTTCTGTTCTGCATCACAAGTGCGTGGCCGTGCATGTAATAGCAAGGCACAAGGCACTGTGGGCACAGCAGGGGTGCAGCTGTGGGCGTGTGTTACGGGCGCACGACCAGACCGCTGCACAGAGCGTAAACACATCACAAGATGGAAGTCACCACTGGGCCTCCGTAAAGGACGTCATCACCCCTGGGTGCTCTGAAGCCAGCTCCACTGCAAAGTCGCAGGTCGGAGAGAGAGAGAGAGAGAGAGAGGCTCAGAAGGGCAGCATAAACTCAGTGACTCATTCCGTACTTTAAGTTTTGAATCCCTGATACCAAAACTTTTCCGGAGAAAAAAAGAAAACTTTTGTTAAAAGAAATGTGGAGAGTTTTTTGGCGCAGCTCTACTTTTCTAGGAATGTGCTTCCATGGTAGCATCTTAAATATGTCACAAGAGATGTCATTTTTGAAAAGTAGGGTGCCTATAGTTCCAAACCCCAAAATGGGAAGGCTTAAAATTGCAGTTGTTGCTCTTAAGCATTCAACATCTGATGATTTCTTCAGGGGGTAGGACAATGTTTATCATTTCACACACATCATTAGCTCACCTTTGAACCAAGAATCCCATGAATAGAGCATTTATGTTGCTGGTTACTCTACAAAAGAAGGTGTTAGCCCTTTGATGCTCTTGGAAAAGACTCTGTAAGGCTAAGACAGCGTACTTTTTGCAATATGTATAAAACAACAATTTTCATTTGTATTATCTTTAAGACATGAGAAAATAGCTGGAGAGTGTTAAAAGCCAAGTTATTTAAGTGTTTAACACATATATATGTCTGGAGTTGGGACGCGTAGCTTGAAATAGGGACTATCCTTGAAAACCAGCACATCTGGTCACCATAATGTGGAGATTTATAAAACTATTCAAACGTACTTTTTTTAAGCCCCCACGTTCCACTTAAGAAGTCCAGGGCCATAGATCAGAGATGAGATTAGAGGAGTGGATCAGCAGAATGTTACAAGATGTTAATCATCCTGGTCGCGTGGCTCTTCTGATTCAAACAGCCCCTCATTAATAAACAGATCCACCGCCCTGTTGTTTGTAAATACACCACAGTGTATAAATATCCCTGATGAACCGCTGATGCTCCACCCAAACCCTCACGGTGACCACCGTAGCCACGTATCTCCATCCACACACAAGCAAGTCCACAAACACCCACACATGTTTGCTTCTCTGGGTGTGTCATTGCGTGCATGCCATCTCCGGAGCTTCTGTGATCACAGCTGATGTCGATTTAGAGCTCCAGATGAAGCGGGGAGTTCACCCAAGTGTCTACATTCAGATCAGAGACACACACACACACATACACTTTCAATCACACTCCGTATACCTTTTTTTCTCATTTTTTCTTCAAAGGCCTTTTTTGGTTTTCAGTGCCTCGACTTTGCATCGACCAGAGGCTCGTTCGTGTGATCGCGCTCAAACAGAGCTCGCCAAAAAACTCAAGAAAGATGGTTCGAAAACCCTGAAACAGTCTGAAGGCTTTCACGCTGCCAGGGAATATTCCTTTTAGTCCATTTTTTTTAACTGCAGTCAAGGACCAAAGTTTTTTGCTGCATTAGAAAAGCAGAATATCTGAGTAGAAGTCGTTGCTCAGTTTTCCCAGATCCTGCCATGCTATTGAGTCTACCCTTGCAGAGGTACAGTTCACACTGTCCTGTAGAGACACAGAGGATGTTACAATGCCTGGATTTATCCCTCCGGGGGAGCCAGTAAATATGTTGTTGCTTACCGCGGGTCAGTGAATCAGTGTCTTGGGATTAATTGATTGAGAAAGGTTCAGAACAGACAGGGAGATTTAAAGGTACTTAGAGGGAGTCAGAGTCACACTTGTGGGGAGTCATGACATGGAGAAACTTTTGTGAGCCCAGGAGTAATCTTTGCGGCTTCAAAAGAAGTGTGTGATTGGATAGCTTACTGTCCAAATTCAATGCAAGACCCTGACCCTGTAAAAACTAGTCAGCTTGAAACTGGACAGCACACAAGGAGGTGGGTTAACATGAGTGATTAAAAACGGGTCCCTTGCTCATTACCAAAGTAGACCAGGTTGTGGTGCTGCATCCAGAAAACCCATCATGTTGAAACATGCAAATGGTTCTTAGCACTAGCAACAGGTTCTTATCCTGTTAAGCTCTAGATAGGCAGGGACGGCATCAAGAAAAAGCAGGATGAAAAAAAAGGCCTTCTTTGAAAACGTATCCAAAGATGCTAAAACCCGCAGAGAGTTAGGGAAGGATAAGATCTGAGGAGTAGAACAAAAGCAGGGGAAGAAAGTTTCAAAATGCGGACAGGAAACAACAAGGTGTTAAAAGACCCAGTCCCACAGATGTTGACAGCTGTGGAGCAGAAGGTAGATGAGTGCAGCAGCAGATAAAACACAAAGAGAATCTGTTTTTTGTGTGTCAGTATATTTCAGTCTACAGAGGGAGGAGGGGGTGGATAAGGGAGATGAAAAGAAAGAGCGCTCCCAGAATGCAGGACGTGGAAGCACCGACCGAGAGGAGGGTTTTAATTGGCTGCCTGGAGACAACCGCTTCAGGCAGAGGAATTAGTATGCATGAGGTCTGCAGACAGAAAGAGAATAGAGGCAGAGATCACAGAAACATCACAAAGAGTTTGGGGAATTGTCCTCCTCACTTTGGCTTTCAGTATTCCTGTCGCCCCTGTATGAACCTGAATCTCCACAAACCAGGCTTGTGGCATGATAAATGATGTTGTACTCCAAGCCCTTAGATATAGATCAAATCGTTTGTTGCCTATCTATCCATCATCTCTGCAGTTTTTTAATCAGTTTGCATCAAAAAGCTAAGTGCCGTTTGCTTTCCCTTTTGTCTTTCAGAGTACCCCTGCTCGGGCATGCTGGGCATGGTATCAGGTTTAATCACCGACAGCCAGATCACTGCTTCCTCACACACAGACCGGAGTTGGGTACCAGAGAACGCCCGTCTGCTGACCAGCAGGACGGGGTGGACCCTGCTGCCCCAACCCCAGCCCTTCACCAACGAGTGGCTGCAGGTGGACCTAGGTGATGAGAAATTGGTGAAGGGACTGATCATCCAGGGAGGGAAGCATCGGGAGAACAAAGTCTTTATGAAGAAGTTTCGGCTCGGCTACAGCAACAATGGATCCGACTGGAGGATGGTTTATGACACCAATGGAAACAAGCCTAAGGTGAGGATTTGGGTCCAATCCAGTTTACCCTCATTGACTTGACCACTTGAACCAAATCCTTTAGTCTTGCAGGCTGTGGTGCAGTGCAGGATTCTATGTTTTCTTTCAGGAATCGAGCAGTTGTTGTCAACTAGCCCTTCAAACGTTCCCCTAAAAACAAAGAGTGTTCAGATGCAGAACTTTGCAAACTGAGGCCGTTGATGATTGAACATTCATGGTAGTCATGTCTGACTCATAGGGACGTGCATTACATATGTCTGTTTCCCTGCTCCTTTACAAATAAACATAAAATCAACAAATAAATGCCAGATAGAAACCTATCTATTTGCACATAATCATACAAGATCTTTAAATCTGTGAAATGTCATTACTATAGACTTCAAAAGTCCAATGAGTGATGTACCTTTTTCTGTTTACTTTTGGACAATTTACCTTTATTTGATAAGAAAGCTTGAGAGAGACAGAAAATGTGGGGGGAGAATGGGGGATGACATGCACAAAATACCATCAGGACATTGAGTTGAACCTGCGACCAGTGCAAAGTAGAATGGGCACCTACTGACTGAGATCATCCAGCTCCCTTTGTAGCCTCATCCTCATTCTCAAGTCTTACTTCCCAGTCAATGGCACTACAAAAGTCATGGTAGGGCCATTGGGAGGGATTTGGGATTTGGCCTTCAGATGTAGAGCCGATGCTATGAAACCCCTTAAACAATGCTTGTTTCAGTAAGTGGATCAAAAATCAGAGTTATGTTTTCAGATCTGTGAACCAAACAGAGACAATAAACTCCTGCTCCTTCTTTATGTTCATGCAAAGTTCTGTCGAGGAACTGGGTCATTTATTAGTTCAATCCTTCACATAAAGTGAAAGAAAGGTTTTACCTTCGGCAAGCATGGAAAATGATGTGAACACATATCTCTAAAAATGGTTCTCTAATCCATTTGAACATTGATTCAGATTACGATGCATTTAGTTAATTTTCACCAGAGCGTTGCACCTAGCGGTAGTGAGTCATTAAGCAGTCGTTCCAAGTCAATTTCAGCAGTGCTTTGAATCACATTAGGATAAGCATCTCGAGACTCTCGGAGTACTTTTCCCACATCCCCCCCCCCCCACCTCCTGCTTTGTATTCTGCACGACACACCGCTCAACCCTTTCAACGGATAGCGGAAACCTCTCCAGCGAAGAAGGAGGGGGTGAAGGGAGTAAAGGGGGGAAAGCAGGCGAGGAAAGATGATGACGGGAGAGGAAAGTAGGAAGAGAAGTGACCCAAGATTTATCTACTGGTGTCATTGCACGCACAGAAGACCAACACTTGGCTCAATGCATGCACCCACTTACACACAAAGAATGTTATATATATATATATATATATATATATATATATATATATATATATATATATATATACATACATATATATATGAGCACATACACTACCACACACCTCCAGGAAGAGCTGCAGCAGCCCCGTCCCCAATTACAAGCATCCCTGACAGGGCATAAATCTGATCCAGATGGGCTGATGCTTGATTTATGAAGGGAGTACAGAGGATCCATATCCCCCCCTGTCCTAGTTAGCCGCCTCTCTCCCCTCGCCTGAGAGGTTTCCAGCCTCTAAGTTGCACCAGGCTCCTTCACATGATAACACCCGTTAATCCACTCCCATCAATCCTCTATCTCCTTCTTTTGTTTTTCCTTCTCTTGCACCCCACAATCCTCCTCCGTTCCCTCATTTCTCCCCTCACTCGAGGAGGATCTAAAGCAGAGTTGAAGGAGCCGCGAGTCGTCTTTGACAGAGGTGCATGTCACGCTGTTTTTCGCCACCGGCCACATTCCTAACTCGCCTTAGCTGTGCTTTAGATGTCAGCGAGATGAGAGAGTTCTGGTCATCCTCTGTTCTATCCCATCATTTTTTTTTCCACCTACCCAGCACATCCCTCCACCCGTCTTCTGGTCTTCAGATGGCAGGAAGAAGTCTGCCTCGGGGTATCTAACTTTAGAGAGCCTAATCTGTTAAATGTCCCAAAGTGACATTATCAGCCATGTTGTACTTTTTTTTTTACTTACCTTTTCTTTTTCTTTCTCTGTGTCCCTCCTTCCACCTTCTCCCTGCTCCCCTGCACAGATCTTTGAGGGGAATAGCAACTATGACACTCCTGAACTGAGGACGGTGGAGCCCCTGCTGACACGTTTCATCAGAATATACCCAGAGAGGGCAACACCTGCTGGCATGGGCCTTCGACTTGAGCTGCTTGGCTGCGAAATTGAAGGTACCTCAGTCAGAACTTCTATTAAAATACACAAATGCGTTGTCTTTTTATTCTGGTTAAATGATCACTTTAGTCCTCTAGCAGTATGCACAAAGAAGGCAAGTAGTGATGGCATTTCTACCTGTGGCGCTGATTTCTTTACCAGTGGTAATGATGTTGGTTCCACTGGTGGTAAAGTTATTCTTCAGATTGAAACCTTTTTATTTTTTTTTCCCTGCGCTGATGATGACATGTCCAGCTGTGCAGGGCTTTGAACTGCTGCAGTAAAAATGTCTCAGTGTTGACGCTACTTTCCGAACACCATTAGTGTTTTTATATCTCTGTCCAAATGTTCCAACAATGATGACTTGGTACATTCATTCACAGACTCTTCTAACATGTGTTCACATAAGAACAACGCTCACACTCAGGTCGACCATCAATCATCCGAGCTGATGACACGTCTGTATGTAGCGTGCTCAGTTGGGGTTATTAAAAGATGTTGCGTGTGTTGATCTCACAGCTGTCCAGCTTCTGCTCTTTATCCCTACAAGGGACAGTTGTCTTGTCTCCCGGCTACATCAAAGCTGCCCCCATAGATAGCCACTTGTAGAGGGGATCAAATGAAAGCCCACCTGGCCCAGTGGGATCATCGCAGCGTCGCCCCCAATCGCACTTCTCCCTACCTCTCTGCTTGTCTTTCTTCTTTCAAAGGGCTCCACACACCTCGCTTTCTTTAAAATTACCCCTATTTTTTTTTCAGCTCCCTTTCGAAGCTGATGTCGTGCAGAACCAGCTCAGCAATATAAGAGTGTGTTAGCGTTAGCCCTAAGTGGATTTACATATTGGATTTCAGGGAGGCCCGTTCGGTTGTAAGCCTCATGGTCTCCCAGCGGGAGCTTTAGTCAGATGACAATGCTTGTTTTCAGTGTTAATGCCAAACTCACACAGACATAAACACACAGAGCAACCGCAATCACCCTGCCAAACATGTGGTTACAGGCATGTATACACACACACACGCACATACACAGGTGCTTGTACTAGTGTGTACAAGCATGTGTGTGTGTGTGTAGCAGGCCATAGCAGGAGGGCTAAATCCTCATTTCTGTGAGAGGCTCCCCTGACGCAGTGCTGACCCCATCCCTGACCTTCCCCACCCTGAATCTGACAGGGGCTGATCTGACTCATATTTCATCGTGCAGAGGGAGAGAGCGAGAGCACACTGGCTCAAACACACATACTGTACACATACATCTTTCAGGCAGTTTGCCCCCTATCTGTCTATGTCTGTCTCTCTCTCTGTGCTTCTCTCCTCCTTCCTCTCCCCTTCCTGCACACTGGGGAAGCCCGCTCATTACTCAGTCATTGTAAACACATACAAATGCACACACACCGCAGCACGGCTGTGCAGCAGTGGAGCGTGGAGTCGATCTAAGGCCAAACCCACATCCAAGTACATTGGGGCCATAATGATAGGGCGCTTTGGCAGCCAGGGGCCCTGCCTGTAGCCGATCCCAATCCCTGCTTCTCCGTCTTTGACTTTCAGCCGCACTTAAGAGCCGCACTTTAGCTTCAACTGTATTTATAGACCCACACCTCCACAACATGATAAAAGGGGGAGGGGAGCGCTGATAATGGTTCAGTCCTAGATTTAATTACAGCTTGTAACTCTGGTTAAAACATACTGAGCATACATAAATACAATTCTGTGTTTTTTTGCTTTTTTCATTTTTTTAGAGAGAAATCTTCTCTAAAAAGGTCTGTGTCATATTAAGACATATTAAGGAGCTCTCTCCGTCCCAGGCCTGTCATCAGTGCATAATATAATATATCTAATATATTTGTATCTTCTTTTTCTTTTCCTTACAGCTCCTACTCTCCCACCCACCACAGTAGCACCGAGCACCACTCCATCGGACGAGTGTGACGACGACCAGGCGAGCTGCCACAGCGGCACAGGTGATGACTACGACGTGACAGGTGCTAACATCGCCCTCATGAGACTGCAAGCTTAACCCCCACCCCCACTCCCCCTTTTTGCCTTCCCTTCTGCTGTGGCTCAAGCCAAATCTGCTCGGCTCTCCCAGCCTCTGTCGCTCTCTGTAGCAGTTAGATTTGACACCGAAGCAAATCTGCCATCTACTGTGCCCACTTGCAAGCACGTATGCATGCACCCACATGCCTGCTGGCATGAACAAAGCTCTAATTAGCTGCACCTGTAGCACCTACCTCCTTCCTCAGTCTATCTCCTCTTACCTCCACCTCTGCAAACTCAAAAGAGACGATTATTGCTAGGCAGATCGATCAATGTGCACGTCCACACAAAACTGCTTCTGCACCTAAACCGACAATCAGTTCTGCCTCTGCCTCTTTCTCTCTCTGTCCTTTAATCTCACACCTGCACCTATTTTTTTTCCTCGCGCCTCTTGGCCTCATTTCCCACTAACCCAGTAACTCTCTGAAGCTTCACTGCTGCCTGCACTCCCCATTAACCAGCAGTCTCCAATGATGAGCATGGCACTGTCTCAGTCACGTGTTACAGAAGCATTACATAAGTGCTACACAGTGGCTACATGGAGACAAGGCAGTTAAAGAAAAGAAAAGAAAAAGACAGCTGTTCTGATAAGCTTATTTTAGATAGCATGGAGACATTCTGTTTTCTAGAAAATACACAAGTTATTATTAAACTCTAGACGTGCTAAGCTAACCCTGCTAATGTGTTGTGTTGTGATAGGTGGTACCCTTATGCCAGAGACCACTACTGCTGAGGTGGATACCATCCCAGGTGAGCAAAAGAATAATATTTTTCTTTCCCATATTCTGTATGATAAGATATCTCACTAAATGCTGAACATGCATTTTCCCATTTGATCAAAATACATGTTCAATATTTGCATGTATGCCCATATCTGGCCAAACATTCATATAAAAGGCTTTTGTTGTCTGATATTTAATAATTCATTATAGTGGAAAAACATCAATAAAATACTCATCTGTGGAGGGGTGTAATAATGTTGCAACCAAAGAAAAGCGTTCTTGTGTTTTTATGTACTTCTACCTTTGGGGCAGGACCTTCCAGCTAGTTTCTGGTTTATGTGTTGTCTCTGTGTTTGTGTTTGCATGTTCCCACATAAACACCATTCAGTGTCAGAGACAGGTTCCTCCTTAGCGTTCCTGCTTTTAAAGGAATCACTAATGTGCAGGATCAGACGATGCAACTTTCAGCATCAAATGGAAGAATGTTGAAGCAGAGTAAATATTCAACAACTCGAGGTTTTTGTGAATTAATTTCCATAGTTTTATCAAAGCTGCGTACCTCCACTAATGATTGCCAGCTTAAGGCAGCTTCTCCTCTGATGTGTGTCTGTTATTAAAGCTGATGATATGGCCCTGAGAGGCTCCCTCTGACAGGGTGAGGGAGGTTGTGTGATGCAGGCCTGGCTGATGATTAGCACTGGTGCTCTGTTGCTGCCTCCTCAGCATAATCACTAATCACTGGGCCGACACAGACACAACGCTAAGCACACACACTCACACAAAACACACAACACAAAAACAAAGAAGCAAAATGCAAATGACCACAGGAAATGAGGTGTGCTTTGGGGTCACACACTCACACACACACACATACACACAGGCACATAGTGCTGTCTCCTCCAGCAGGTTGATGAGGCAGCAGCCAGCTGAGAGGCTCTGCCCCAGACTGACCTTGGCTAATGGGCCATAGGCTCCACCCAACCCCCTTCACTCCATCAGCTGGCTCTGTGGTCTGTCTGCAGTCTGCAGGGGCTCTAGCTATTATAGTAAATGAGAGCTGAGGTGCAGGTGTGTGTTTGCATATCTGTGTGTGTGAACATAACTAATCATTTGTGGGTAAACACTTCTCCATCTGACTTCTCATTTCAAGAGCCTCAAACTATGCGTCCTTATCGGCTCTGTGTATTTGTAGGAAGTAATGTTTGAATGTTTGCGCTCTGTGCACTCTAATCTCAAAAGGCGTTGTTTTCCATGTTCATTCGGAGAAAAAAAAAGTCTGAATTTCTTTTCATCAAATGGCCATGTGAGTCATGGCTGCTCATCTCATCCAGAACTGGTTGGTAGCCTCAGTCAAAGTCTCCAAAGAATGGAAAAATAAAAACCCAAAGCCTTTTAATTGGAAATGGGATGTCTCGACGAGGCTTGGCGTCTGAAATGTGGTTCCACATGGGAATTCCATCCTTTGTGTTTAATGGGAACATAGAGCCTCTGCTTGCAGTAGCTAGTTAAAATCTTCCCATTATTAAAGGGAATATTGGCTCAGGCATTTGGAGAGCTGCCTTGTTGTATCTCTAAAGGCATCTCATGCCTTCAGAGTTTAAGGCCATGGCTAACATCCCAAACATCTCTCTCCCTTGTGTTCCTTGGAAGTCTTCCTTTATCCAATTTAAAAAAAACACTGAAGCCTGAGCTCCCACACGTTGTCATGCTTCTACTAAGGCGCGGCGTGTGTCCATGGGGGATGGCATTGTCGGAATGGGGGCCCCGGCACTGTTACCATAGCTTTCTTCAAAACCTCAAGTCTCTGCTCTCATTAAAATCCTGAGTTCTCTGCAGGTTGCTATGAGCATTGCTTTTTTTCAACAGACACCGTGTCCAGATTCCATCTCCCTCTTCCCCTGTCCCCCTCTTTGTGCTTTGCCAGTCCTTACTGTCATTCCATACATCTTTATTTACCCTGTGATGTTCATTTAAAGAGATCATTCCTGCTGCAAAGAAATAAGGTCTACTTGAGGTCATCATGTTAGAGACATAACTCGCTTTCTGTCTCAGTCTGTTGCTTCCTCCTGAGTTTGCTGTTTTTTATCTCTGTCAGCTGTGGGTCTCAACATCCCATAGTTCTTTGCTGCCCTCTAGTGCCTGGTTCTAATTAGAATGAGTGGTTGAAGCCCCAAAGTGTAGCCTGCAGTCATTTCATGATCGGCCCGAGGGTCATTGTTCAGATTAAAGCCCAGAGAGCTCTTGGCAATTTTTCCTTTTTGTAATAAGAAGAATGATGAAATGCAATATCTTGACCTTTTTTTTTATTACTTTGCAGCTTTTCTGTGGTTTGCCTGTGACTTTGGCTGGGCAAATGATCCGTCGTTCTGCAGCTGGACATCTGAGGACACCGGCTCCAGGTGGCAGATCCAGTCCAGTGGTACCCCGACACTCAACACTGGACCAAACATGGACCACACAGGTAAGGACACTATTGGGAATTGCACAACTGAGCCAGACCAAAGCTAAAAGACTAAATCCTGTCCACTTTAGAGTTTGGCAGTTTTTCGTCTGTTAGCCTGTTTGTTAAAAGATGTTTTTCCCTACAGGTGGATCAGGGAACTTCATCTACACCCTCGCGACTGGCCCCCAAGAGACGGAGGTGGCTCGCCTGGTCAGCCCCGTGGTCGGCTCCCCAGACTCAGACTTGTGCGTGTCCTTCTGGTACCACATGTTTGGCTCACACATCGGCACTCTGCATATCAAGCAGCGCAAACAGACAGTCGACGGTCCCGCTGACATCCTGCTGTGGACTGTAAGTGGTCACCAAGGAAACCGCTGGAGAGAGGGTCGTGTCCTTGTGCCGCGTACCAACAAACCCTATCAGGTAACTTGGTCCACCTTTCACTACGTGACCCCTCTGAGCATTGATCTTTGTATCTGTGGTCCGTCCATTGTGGTATTAAAGAAAATGTTGCCTAAAAGTCAAGCTGTGCTTTTTTTTTTTTCAAGGTGGTGATCGAAGGTCTGGTGGATGGAAAGAGCTGGGGAGACATTGCTGTGGATGACATTAAGGTTCTCAATGGACTCAGCATGGCAGACTGTAAAGGTGAGGCTGCATTCACATCTCGGTGATAAATACGATCAAGTAGTTTGTGAATGCTGCACAGTTTTCTTGCGGGGTTGGATATAACTAGAATTTTCTGTTCGAACAGACCCTGATGTGCCCACAGAGCCGATGCTACCAGAGGATCGCATCAATGAAATCCGTAAGTCATTTCATATGGAGCGTTTATTTAGCAACATACCTATTTAGTAACTATCGACTTTGACCATGGCCCAATGGCCTGTGACCACCAAATGTTACTCTGTGGCCACCAAATGTTACTCTGTGACCACCAAATGTTACTCTGCGGCCACCAAATGTTACATATAGGTGGCCCGGCTTTATCCACCAACTTTACTGCTACACTTCAAGGCTTCCTCATCTCACTCACCTCTTCTGCTTTTGTCTCCAGTTGAGGACATCACTGAGTATCCAGACTTCGTGGAGACCAACCAGATCAGCGGAGCAGGCAACATGCTGAAGACGCTCGACCCCATCCTCATCACCATCATCGCCATGTCGGCCCTCGGGGTCTTCCTCGGGGCCATCTGTGGCGTGGTCTTGTACTGCGCCTGCTCACACGGCGGCATGTCGGACAGGAACTTGTCGGCCCTTGAGAACTATAACTTTGAACTGGTGGATGGGGTTAAGTTAAAGAAGGACAAACTCAATGTACAGAGCTCATACTCAGAGGCGTGAGCGGAGGACTGAGAGCATCGTGTGACTGTGTGACGTGCAGAGCTCGCAGAGCGTGCACCAGACTGGCTGTAGGCACATCCTCCTCAGCGAGTGGGCAGGCTCAAAGGACTGCCAACCACCCTCAACTCACAGGATGAGGGACAGGTTCAGGAACCAATGGGAGGTTTGGACTGACCCATGCTTTTCTCAGGAGCTGCAGTAAAAAGAACCTACCAGTAGGGGACACTGTGTACAAATAAACTACAGGAAAAAAAAATATGTACAGATGATTCAGATGATATTTTAATTTTCTATTTTGATTTTCATTCATTTTTACAATCGGATGCTGGTGTTGAGACCAATTTATTAATGATGTTTAAAGTATTTATCATTTCTGGGAAAGAAATCTCCTTTTTTTTAATTACTATAATCAGTTCATGAAGGTTGTTTATTTTCAACGTTAGAAGGAGACGTATCAAAATCTTAAATGAACCATATCCGGCAAAACTGTAGATTTGCCCCCATGGTGTGGCATACAGGGTGTGCCCATAACCCATGTACCCTTTCCCCTTTGACCTCTGTCATTCTAAAGTGAGGGTCCCATTCATGGCAATGTATGGTTCTGACAGTGCCTTTAGTACATTTCTGTTCTGATCCGGGTGTTTTTTACTGTACATGGCTTAAGTAATGACAGGAAACAGGGGCACATTATCTTATAAATATATCTGCAAATCAGGATTAACAATCTACCAGAGCGCTTTGTTTTGTTTGTTGTTGTTGTTTTTCTGTCCAAAAAAAACCACACACTGTAAATAAGTTTTAATATATTTTATTGCCCTTTTTAAAGAAAGTAAAAAGGAAAAAAGCTGCAGTATCCCTTTTTTTCATGGGTTTGTGTGTGTGTGTGTAAATACAATCTCCTGACTGTTTTCCTTGGAAGGTGCAGTGTTACGCTTTTTCATTTTTTACATTTCTTGCTAAGACAAGTAAGCTTTTTGTAAGAACTACAGCGACTTTCAATGTGCATTCAAGCCACCTGTCATGCAAACACCAACTTCACAAAAAACCCTCAAATGATTCTGAAGGTCACACACACGCAAAAAAATAAAAAAAACAGATGACATGACGATCTCTTGGAGATCTCCTTCAACACATTTCTCACTTCTTCATCTGCTGTGCATTCACCTGATTATTGTCATATAGCTTCAAACACGCTCATGTCAAAGGCAGAGGAGGTAGTAACACACAGAAAAATGTCTGCCAGCATACCAAAAAAAAAAAGAACAATCACCACTGCTTTGCTTTAGCTCGGCTAGCTCGTCACCTCCTCACAACACTGTGGATTGTTCACCGCAGAAGTGCTCTCTGGACAATGCAGCTTGAATGCACTTTGTTACCGATCCCCTCATTAAAGAGACGAGGGTTAGACACTCTAACTGAAGAATGGTGCTATCATTTCTTTAACCAGACACATTTGTCTCTTTAAAAAAAGAAAACAGAAAGCCCAGTTTGTATTGTTCACATGCTGTATTGTAGCTTAAGGCCTCATGGAGGCCTGCAAAGAGTTTTTACGTGTTTCACGTGTAGCAGCCATAACGTTGTGATGTCAGAGCTGATGTCATTCGGACGGGACACTGGTACAGCGAGGGATTTTGAGGGGCGTCACCTGAATCAGGTCACCTGGCCTCCCCTCCGCGGCGGCTTTACCAAAGGATGGTCGCCCCCTACTGGTTCACTGGGGGTTCTCACCAACACTCAAAAACATGAAAATGACAGTTTACCCATGATCCTTCACTCAGAAAAGAACTGAATACGCTTCTCCCCAAAGAGGGAGGGGACGATAGGATGCTTTTAGAGAGGAGTAATGTGTGTCACAGTGTGTGTTTTTTTAATCTCTTTATAAGCTTAAAAGAAGTGCAGATGTCACGTCAGTGTGAACTCTTCAAATCCCTGTTGAGACTGTTTGCAGGAGGATGAATCGGACAATCCCGCAGTCAACTCTTCACTACAAAGGGAAGGAACTCTGTGTGAACTCCATGTGAGACTGACAGTATCAGGACACAAGAACTCAGAACTCACAGGACAGGATCTCAGAGGTTTTCCCCCCACTCCACAATCAAACAAATCAAAAAAACTGGATCCTGGGAAAGGATGGCGTCGTTTCTTAACATCTGTGTTGCTTTGTTATGTCGTGCCGTGGTGAACACATCCTCAGCTTTGTTCGTTTCAGATTCGACCTCCCGCTCCCCCCCCCCCCCTCGACCTCTGCGGCACACCGTCCGCTGTATAGAGGACTGTAGCTCCAGCGACGTCTGCTAACACTTAGAGAGAAAAAGGATACTGTAGCGTGGACTCAAGAGAAACAATGTTGCACTGATAAATATATTTAAGAGGTTTATGTGTTTATAGCGTTCATTTGCAAAAAAAAAACAGAAGAAAGTCAAAAACACAAAAAACAAGTGTTCATTTCTTTCATCTTTTTTTTTATATCTATATATATAGTTTCAGATTATGTGATATAATTCTGAAATGTAAAATACTGAGATGTTTTCATTATTGAAAAATGCAAATAGATTTTCCAACAGTAACTCCCCCCCACACACACACACATTTACATGGCATACTGACGTTTCTTTTTGTACTGTCACTCCAATTTTGTGCAGATTTCGTTCTGTTTTTTTTTTTCTTTTTTTTTTTACAAAGAACAAGAAAATAAGACTTTTATTTTCAATACTGCTTCTGTAATTTGCTGTTGTAGAAAAAAAAATGAATAAACAGCAAAGCCTTAAAAAAGAGAAAAGGGAATATTTGTGTTGTGATCCGGAATCCAAAACCTGTTTTTCTTTTTTTCTTTCTTTTCTTTTTCATCCCGCCCCCCTGTCAGATCCTCGTCACAGCCGTGCTGTAAAGGTTCACCAGCAGCCTCTCAATCAGCTCTCAGAAGCAGCGTCTGTTTTTATCCCTCAGAGTCATGTGAAAGATAAAACTGCTACAGCGGGACGGTGATGTAAACGAGAACATTTTGTCTAGACTTTGTTTTACAGACTTTCGCTTTCCAAAGATTCAAATAAAAGGCATCTTCATATGAAAGCAGTCAATCGTTTATTTGTAATTACTAGTCTTTGTTTGGTGACTGTAACGGCAGAGAAAAGGCGAAAGATTAACTCTGGTAACATTTGAATAAATTGTGAATATTTAGGGCCAGACTTTAGAGCAGGTCAGAGACGTAAACACGCTTAAAACACATGAAATGAAGCTGAAGATATTAACTTAACAAACCTGCTCCTTCATTCACCTTACAAGCTGACTTATACTGAGCCCTGTTAGTCTCACTTCTTCAACCCACCCTCCTTCCCTTCCTCTCATCTATTCTCCCTCCTTCCCTTCCTCTCATCCATTCTCCCTCCTTCCTCATCCCTTCATCTTCTTCCAGTCTCCATCCTGAGTCTCCCTCGGCCCTGCAGTCAGTCCATCCTTCCAGACCAGCCGACTGACAACATCCCTATTCCATCATAATCATTACCTTAACATGCATTCATCTGTCTCATCATTTATATGATCTATCATTAAATTCCTAAAAGGCATATGGTTGTGGCCCGGTCCTTACTGGTGATGGTACTGACCCTTAATGAGACGCTGTTGTTAGCTCAGCTGTTTGTCCAGTCGTCTATCACGAGGTAGAAACAGCCGTTCGTTTACCTTCCCTCTCTTCTCTGTTGGCTTCTCTAATCTCTTTAGTTTGAGCCTCCTCTTCTCCTCCTTGGTCTTTCCATCGGCCTGTGACAGAGAGCCATCTTGAAGAATTTCTTAATAGGAAAGGAGACTTTGGTGGAGCACCAATGAGCGAGGATGCACTGGTGCATCTTTTACTGGAGTCTGTATGAAACACATGGCTTTATAATACAACACTACCCACTGCACCACCATGCAACCTGATGTGGGGATGTCAACGTTTATTAGATGCCTGTAGTAGCCATGACTCCTCATGACTCTTTCTAAGTGATCAACGCGAAATCCGATTACGATACGATGGCTGAGTTTACGTGCCGTTAGTTTGCCGACTATGAACGACTTATCGAGGTGTTCTTTTCCGATTATGAGATGTCCGATTTTTGGTCCGATGTAGGTCAGACTAAGATGTTTACATGCATTTAAAAAAGTCCAAACAGTGTCTGAAATCAAAAATTCAAATATCTAGCGCCATGTAACCCTACTGACAGAGAGGAGGCGAGGAAAGGAATCAAGGCTGTGCAATGCAAAACATGAGATGAGGATCTTGTGTCCTTGTCCCCTTCTTGCCACATGTTGATCTCTGTGTATATAAAGACATTTGAAGAACATAATGACAGCTTTTTTTGTATATAAAGGGCTTATATTTCAAACCTGGATGCCCCTGTGAGTCCTCTCCCCTCACTCTGCTCTCCTCTACATGCATCAAAGGAATTGAACATCTTTCAAGGTGACTCTGAGATCCATATGTGGGTCAGGGGCAGGACGAGAGAGGGGACGAGGACTCATTAAATGAAAAGTGTTGTCTCATTTTGCACAGACTCGGGAAACAACCAAGGGGAATATACTTAGTGAGTTAGTTTAACACTTGGAAATATTTCCCAAAGACAAAAGGAAAAGAATATTAGCAATCATTTGCTATGATAAAGATCATTACACATTTGCACATCTTCGATAAACAGCAGCAGCGCTCAGTCCCCCGTTATCATACACGAGCAAATTAGACTCTTAACAACATTTTCACTGCGTATCCTTCACACACAATTAACCGCGAGAGATTTGTATCCCAGCAACTCCATTAGATCCTTTTCTACGTCCTCTAAAAGCTGATAATCTCACACAGCCAAACTTTACATGAATTAATGAATCAGCCGAGCACGAAGGAGACAAAGAAACGTCAGTCAGACGAGTAGCACACTTAACTATCTGAACACATCATACTTTCTTATTGTCAGGGTTTGAAAGTTTAAACACAATGAGAGGAATATTAGTTTGACTTATAGTCGAATAATAGTTTATTATTTTACTTTCAAAACTTGTATTCACTGTAAAACTTCAAATAAAAGCCCGTCCAAATTAAAGTTCCAGTCTCTTTTACTAGCCTGGTGTTGCTGTGTATTTTAACAAATGGAGACAGTTCTCAAGTAGAGGCATCTGTTCATTTAGAGTTAGAGAACTAATCAAGCATAAATTGTATAGAAACTTTAGGTTTAACAGCACGTTTCAGCTTGTGGCCTACATGGGGGTCTCGACCCTGATGATTGACACAAGCCAAAACGTGTCAGTCTAATGAAGTTGATCTTCATAGTAGAAGTGCTGCTGGAGCTTTTTGACCCCTTTAAGCCTCTGTCACTCTTCATGCACCTTGGGAGTTGGTGAAGTTGAAGAGAATCACACTCTGCAGTTTGAGGTTTAACAACGCGTCATTTTCAAGAAACTTTTTCTCCTAAATGAACGAGGGCACAGTTGCTGAAAAAAGTCTTTTTAGTGAGTCTTCACTTTGAATGGAGTATGTACTTTATTTTGCTTAATTAAAAGATGTGGATAGATCATCAATATCTGATCAAGATTATCAGACAGCATTGGGGTGTTAAATCTATCTGTAGTTTACATTTTCACCACTGGGTGTCTCTGTGGAGCTCTATCAGTGATGTCTGAAGGATTCTACATCTGGTTCTCCTGTTTATTATACTTCATTTTGTAGTTGAGTATAACTGAACTAGAACTTTATTTTCCCCTCTAAGTTAAACTCTTAAGGAAACACATAGAGATGAGTTGCAGTGGATGGGTGTGTGTGTGTGGCTCAGTCTTTATTTTATTTTATAATATGAAAGGGATAATCACATTCATAAGTGTAGGGATACTCCCAAGGAGACCATAAACCTTTGGTATCTTATCCCTAATGTTATCAAACTACACTCCTAAAATAAAAGAACTGATCCTTTTTAAATTACTTCATTGCCAGAAATGGTACATAGCCTAGTTGGATTTCTTAATTTTAAAACAAAAGAAACAAATCATCTCACTTCATACGGAATAAAAACATCATCTTACTTACTCACAAATCATTTTCTAGCAGTCAGGATGTGTCACTATAAATCATGTTACTTTAACTTTTATAAGTTGAGCATTTTGCATTTTTATGCATTTATCCTGGTTTTCATGCAATGCCCTGAACAGACCACAAGGGGGCACTATCAGTCATAGAAACAATAAATGTGACTGAAACAGTGAACATGTTCTTCAGACAAACTGCTCAGAGACGCACATATCTGAAGGTGAACAATTAAAAGTTGTGATTGAAATTTAATGAATTTGGGCTGCTCTTTAAGTCACATGTATAAAAATGTGTAAATATAATTCAAATAATTAAAAACCACCCAAGATATGTTATCTATACATAATAGTTTATCATGGATACAACAAGTGCACCAACAAGCTCTCTCTCTCTCTTTCATCTCTGCAGGACTCTCAATAAAAACAAACCTCATATGTTGTGATCATTTTGTTCAAATAAACGTGCTCAAATGTGGTTTTGAAAGTTTCACATGATGGCTTAGCTCCCGTATTATTTGTAGCCTCGATTTACAAAATACTCTAGTTCAGATTTAAGAGGATCAAAAAACACATCTGAGGCGTACTCACTTTAACACAAGCATACACATTATTATAGAAAATAGTTTAAGTTTCCCGGCATGCCTACAATAAAATCAAACTCCCCCCATGAATTTATTTATTCAGCAGGTTTAAAACCAGATCTTAACAAAGGGATTTGACAGGCAGAACAAAGGCAGGAAGTCAGGAATAAAACCGAATAAGCATCAATATTCCGGCGAAACAATGAGGAGTCTAAAACAGTGGTTCTCAACTGGTGGGTCGGGACCCAGATGTGGAACACGGAGCCATTTTCAGTGGGTCGCAAAAGGTTTCCTGGAAAAAAAACTGTGACGCGCCTGTGAAGCGCTTTTAATCATGTTTGTTTTGTTCAGTTTCAGATTTGGGTCGCAATGTTTCCCTGGAGGAGTTGGTGATGATTGGTCCTGAGGCAAGACGAGTTGAGAACCACTGGTCTACAACATGCAGACAAAAGGTGATTATACATTAAATGTAAAAGCAAACGATCAAAAAGAATAAATGCAAGTGGAGACAAAAGGTCTGAAAAGGTAAATGTCAAAGTAATACAACTGAAGGAGTAAAGAATAAAAGCAGTAAAACGACGCCTGGAGGAACGATTTGTTTAAAGATTAGAAGAGGACTCTTTTATGATGTTCATATCCTACTCCTTTACAGAATCTGATCACAAGAATCCCACCATGACATTTACATTTGACCTACCTAGTATTTTTCTGTGTTGAAAGGAGATAAGATTTTGTGCATGATGGTGCTAAATCTGAATCACAAACAGCGAGCAAGAACGCTCGCTGGGCTCAAAATATCATCTGAGTCAGGGTGTTAAATATTCTGCTGCCCTGTTGGACATTCTTTACCTCTACATGGCCTTTATCCTCACCACCTTCACTTCCTGTGTCTGACTCATACAAGCTTTCTATCACATTCAGGAATTGGCTGTTCTCTGAAATTCTTGAGTACGATTATTTAAACATTCCGATCAGGCAAGGAACTGGAGATTACATGAAATGATATGAGCCTTCCAATGACTCATTATACATCAGAATCAACTCCTCATGATGATTTTTTATCTAGCAAAAATCAATGAAGTGAAGCTAAACAACTATTTCCAGGAACATGATGTGGATAGGTACGCTGTAGAGATTCTGTCCAGGTGATGCAGATTAAAAGTTTTCATCCCACTCAAAGGGGGGCAGGGAGGGAGATAAGGAGCTGCATTCCCTGGTAAACACCTCCCTGGAGACTAAACAGGATTCAAGGATCTTCCGGGCATGCTGTGTTTCCCATATTTTTCCACTACGTCCCCGAGTGCTGAGGCATTCAGGAATAACTTTCCACTCGGTTAAAGCAAATATACACGAGCGGCTGGGTTGATTGTTGTCGTTGAAACTGAGCCAAAAAAAAACAACTGCTCTGCATGTTTTATTTGGTGTCTGATGCTGTGGAAAAGAAAAGAAACGTTATTTAGTTTGACTGATGAAGAGAAGAAATCATTTTAAGAGACAATTTGTTGTTATTGTACAAAAGAGAAACTAAGCATGAAATATGACAAATAAAATCATGAATCAGTAATGAAAAATGTATGATTATATACATGCGAAGACTTCCTGTAGTGTCGCTGCACCCAAAAGGAGAGCTCAGCCGCCCTTTCTCGTTTCATACAGCGTTTTTAAAGATGCATTGTCTGCACGACGAAGTGAAGGAACATGCAAATGTTTCAAAATGTGGAATAATTGAAATGAACATGGTTTACAAGCATTAACTTCTGTTTATGTATATGTCATTATTTTTAACTGTGTTTATATTTGTTCTGTTTTTATTTGAATTACTGCAGAGCAACCCTGGAAAACAGAACTCGGTCTCAGTGGGTCCTTCCTGCTAAAATAAAGGATTAAAAGATTTTTAAAAACAATGAAAATGTAATTTATGTTCAAGGGATATAAGGGAATAAAGCACATGAAAGGTGCTTTAATATTGTGCATTCAGTGAAGTGGCAGCACTGGACAGACAGCTGTTCCTGTTAGTCTTCATTAAATAACTGGGATAATAATAGTGAAAGATGTTAATAGAGTTACTGACTGATGTCACGTTGAGTAGACAGGATGGCAGCATCTGTATAAATACTCAATTATGTGATTGGCGGTGTCCTTTAGCAGTGACGTCAGCAGGAGGTTCAGACCGGAGCTGTGTGAAGTCAGCTAAATTACACCGGAAACGACACAGGAAGAGAGAAGTACCAGCCTTCAAGATAAAAGCATTTGAACTGCAGAACAAGCTTCAACTTTTGACACTAACTACAGATTTAATTCACAATTTATGAGTGCAGAAATAATCAACGTCTCTACATACTGAAAGGAACATTTTTACCACCTGTTCCCTAAAACAGTGTGTTGATAAAATCTATATTACAACTAATTATCACAAATACATTCGATAACATAAATAACATTTTAAATCCTCAATGTTGTGAAATCTATAGGCCATACTTTTCACCGGATCAACAACAACAACAACAAAGAGCTATATCAGAATGATGGATTAGTAACTTAAATTGTGTTTTTTATGTCATATACAGATCATTTATTTTACAACATTAAAAAGCTGCAAACTTTAGAAATTGTCGCCTATCATTACAACTGTTTCACTAGTTTAGAATAGACGAATAGAATAGATGTTTGTTGCCATTTGCACAGGTACAGGACAGGTACATTGGAATTCTTGTGCGTTTCTCCCTGAGTCAGCTCCTACAAAAAAAGTTAAAATTATATATAAAATAGAATAGCATTATAAGAAAAAAAAAAGAGTAGAAAAGTACAAATAAAAGTAAAAGTAAAAATAAATAAGTTGTTGTAACAGCTAAGTGATTTAAAATAAACTGTACAGAAGTTATACACTGTATTAAAACAAAGATATAATACACAAAAATAACAAAGGGGAACACTATACAATGAAATGAAAATATAAATATGTTTTCTTGTCTCTAACTTTCTACATCTCTTGTTGCACCTGAGGTTATTGCACACATATTTTTCACATTATATTATTACACTGTTTGTTTTTAAGGTTAATATTGCACATTTGTATTGCATATTGTATTGTTTGTCGTATTATTTCACCATAAAAAGGACATAAACAGTGGTTTTCATTAATTTTTATATTCTGAGTAGGCTATAAAAGTAATGTTTTAATGTTGTATTACTGCAACAGTCAGGCTTGTATTTACCTGAAACTGCGAACGAGATTGGGAAAAGTGTTAATGTGTGTATTTTATTTTGAAGGTCATAACCGGATATGCACTGTGTTGCTCTCTTTCTTCTCCTGGTGTGGTCCGGGCAGGAGGAGCGGAACTCTGCGGCTTCGTCTCCCCAGAGTTAGACCGAGAGGGGGGGAGAGAGAAAGGGTCCACACTGACGCCGCGGGGATTTTAGTTATCGAAACTGTCTCCACATTTTGTCTGAATTTAAACTGTTCACGTTTTCTGTGAGGAGGGAAAGTTGCGGGGAATGAGCAGCGGAGGAGATTCACCGTGACTTGAGTCGGAGGAGAGAGAGAGAGAGTGAGGGAGAGAGCGGCTCCCTGTGCCAACAGGGCAGATAGTCTGCAGAGAGGATCATCATCACTGGGAGCTGGAGAGGAAGCTTCACTTCCTCTGCATGTAGCCTGGGAGAACAGCAACAAACAAGGTAACAAGCTAATTCAACCTGTGGTACTTTATGTTATTTTCTGGCACCTGTAGTATCACTTAATCGACCTACAGTATATATGATATATTTATCCATTGACGCTCACTATTTAAGTAACTTGTAAGTATTTTAATTATTAGATGTTTAGGTCTTTATATGTGTTCGCAAAAATAACAGGACCATGCATCCTCACGATTTCGATTCACAATATCACGATGCATCCTCAATTTTCTATATTTCTCCACATGGCTACTTTTTCATCAATGCAGACTAGCAGTCAGATAAATATGAACTCCCTTCTTTATTTTTATTGTTATGTAGAGTGCTGAATGTCAACATACATTTCTTAACATCGGAAACCAAAATAGATTCATTCTAGCTATAGGTCCAGCCACAGCGGAGAAATCTTCAAGTGATGTCAGTAATCTAGTGTCTATTGACCCACAAAATGTGAAATAAACCCATCCAGTTCTTTGTTTGTGGTCTGCTTAAGTCTTACAACACAGAGAAAAATGCTCCGTTTCAAATGTGCTCTCCTTGTGATGTCACAGTGAGATTCTTGTAAAAAAAAAAAAATCCTCTGCCTTCTCCTGGTATCTCCACCCATGGACTCCACCTCCAGCCTAGAACAAAACTTTTGCACAGGTCCGCCATTTATATTCTCTCTACAGAGGAGTGATGTCTACGGGGAAAACTGAGGGGGGGGGGGGGGGGTCATTACATTTAAAGAGACACACACACACCAAAACGGAGCGTTCTGAGAGAGCTGGTTTACACAGGGTCACAAACCTCCTCTGGTGCTTGATTCATGTTTTATTTTGATCAAAGCACAGCACAGATGTTTCATTTAGACCACAGGGGACTGTTTGAAAAGGTGGAGGAGGGGGATAATATGTCTTCTTTAACACCCCTAATACATACTACAAGTTTTGAAAGTATAGTTGTTGGGATTGAGTTGTGTGTGTGTTTTTTTTTCCTGCTTGAAGAAGTGGTGATGAAGATGATGTTGTTTGTGTTGTGCTCTGGTTCTTTAATAAGATCTGGTTTAGATTTAACATATAAGGTTGATAGTTAGTATATTTATTTTTGGCTTTGAAATTCTTTCACCCATTCATCTTTTTTTGCATCAGATGCATTAATCTGTCTCTCCTCTCCTCTTTTGATCTGTGTGGTCATATGAAAGGGCTTCAACAAGTGATCTCACATGATCTCTTTAAATCACTCAGGGATCACTTGACATGAGATGCTGACAGGCCAGAGAGAGAGAGAGAGAGAGACTACAGAACATATAAAACTGTTGAAAGCAGGAGTGATTTAAATCCTGAAGTCGTCAGTTTGCTCAAACAGGAAACAGAAGTGTGCACATGTTGTGGAGGACTTGGTGCACGTTAAGACGTACAGTAGCCTCTTGACAAGCTGCTTGTTATTGCCCATGCAGTGCGTGATGGACAGGCTGCACGGCTCACATTGATTGGATCACGCAGAGCTTTCTTCTGAAGGATAGCAGGAGGTTGAAGGCCTTAATAAAAACTGCGCTGACTCCACAGTGCAGCTGAGGGCCGTCAGTTTAATCAGGGAAATGGAGGCAGGAAGGGAGGCGAGGATGGAGGATAAGAGGGGGGTGTGACAAGGAGATATGGAAGGCAACAGGGGGTGGGAAAGGGACAGTAAGGAAGGAGGAGGAAGGAGGGGGAGGATGGTTAATTGAGGAGGAGGGTAAATGTAGGACAGTGGGGGAGATGGGAGACGGTAGTGGAGCCAGTAGCCACCAGCTGAATTGATGCGACCTCAGGCCCCCGGGGAACAGCTGCTGCTGCAGGGGCCGGGCTCCCACCTGATTTACGAGGCCGCTCACTGCACACACACACACACACACACACACACACACACACACACACACACACACACACACACACACACACACACACAGACACACACAGAGGGCCACAAGTGGGTCTTTCTGCTAAACATGTGATGTTTCACACGTGTGTGTGTTAGCTTCCTTGTCAAGACATAAACTCTATGTGTGAACTTGTCCTCTCTAGATGGAGGTGATGAATATGCACTGTGTGTTTTCTCCGTGTTCCTGTGGGACACAAGTGATGAATGTGCACGATTGCCCTCCACGACACATGCTTTGTGCTGAAGGGGCAGATCTCGGTCCCAGACACGTAAAAAAAGCGGTGCAAATGATTGCCTGCTCCCGCCATTTGACTCCAGCACATAGACACACAGACACATGCACACACACACACTTTGGCTGTGTGTTGAAGCAGGTCTGCGACTGATGCTCCCTGAAGAGCAGTTATCTGTGATTTGTTAGGCGCTCAATCACATGCTGGCTCAACGTGGAGTCTTTCCTGCATTCTGAAGATTTTTCAACCCATATGGTTATCCAAAGTTATCAGTGCGATAAAACAGCAAACGTCAGAGTGGGGTAGACAATATCTTCACAGTGGATCAGGATAAAAGTTACCTTTAATACGGTGAAAAACTTTGGACAATTTTCCTAGAAATGGATAGATCAAAAAGGCAGCCGACAACAAGCCTAGCTCCTGGAAATAAGCAAAGAAAGAAGCTCGGCTTGCAGACATCTCAGACTTCCTGTTTCTGTAAAAGTGAAAAAGTAACACGAAAGAACGCTGCAAATCATCTTCTGTTATCCACAAATTGGAGGGAAATTTGACAGACATTGCAGCAGCCTCTTCCCCCAGACATCCTGTATCTGCACAAGTGGAGAGACAATGACATTTTAAAGATCCCATATTATTTTCACCTTTCATGTTGTCAGTCTGTTTAACCTGTAGAGTTCAAAATAAAAGTCCTCACCTTGCCCACTTTCTTCTGATTGGCCAGCTCTCTTTAAGCCTTCTGGAGTGGCAGAACGCTGCAGGGCTGCCAGGGGAGGACTGCTCTCCATTACTGGGAGAAGAGAGTCTATGTAAGAGGTTTCAGCAGCTTACGTAGAGGTTTGAAGCCGTCTCGTGAAATTCCCGGTTTCATATCGGGGAACTATCTCGTGATTTGCAGAACATGCTGTTTAGCGCCCTCTGCAGACTTAACCTGGTATTACTCCAACATACGTTTACCTCCTGATCTGAAATGAGTGTGATTTTTTTTTTTTTAGCATTTCTGGTGGTTTTAGTTTTCATTACAATTGAACCAGAAGACAGCAGCCTTTAAAATGTGATGCACAGCTTCACACCATGTCATAATGAACCCTGTGGATTCTTCAGGCTTCCTTTCATATTACAATACTCTTACCATGGCTGCATTATCATATATTTCTTCCGCTGATATGTATAAAAATCGGACTAACAGCAGGAAGAAAATGCTGGGATCATATTTTTTGCCGTATTACTCAGACTTTCCTTTTGCAATTTTGAGTAACATTGCAATTTCTTCCATTTCAGGCTTTCCTCCCATTCTTCTGAAACCCTTTCTTTTTCTTTTTGTATATAGTTTTTTTGTTTCTGAAGCTAGATTGTGGTTTGGGCCTGACTCCTGGTTTTGGTTTGTGACCTCCAGCTAAAACTTTGCCTCTTCTCTCTCCGCTCTTCGTGGTCCTTTTTTTTTTTTGGGGTGGCCTCCTGCTTCTAAAAACAGAACCTGAAGCACCGGTGAGGAATGGCGCGGTTAAAGCTGACCTTGAGGTCTTGCTGGGGGAAAAGAGGCCAAACATGTCGTGTTGGTAGTAAATAGTAGAAGAGCTTTGCAGGGATCTGTCGTACTGTGTTTATTATTGTGACGGTGAGAAGCTGAGTGTCTGAATAAATCCTTGTTTATGCCTCTCACAGAACACAGGATGTCTCCAGGATGTAAGAGAGTCTGTGTTTGGAAATGTTGCTTTACTCTCTGACATACACACCTGTTTCTCTTTGCACAACACTCACAGCAACAGAGACGCCTCTTATCAAATAAAGGGTACTTGTACTTAAGTGGGACTCAAACCTCATCATTTTGTCCGTGCAGATGAGCGGTCATCAAACACACTTTTTAAATGTTGCTCTGTGGATTTGTGATGTAAATACCTCTCCACAATTCTCAACATAGATTTGAGCTGGGGGGCACTGGATAGCCTAGCGGTTCTGTCGAGCGCCCCATGTACAGAGGCTATAGTCCTCGTCGCAGCGACCGTGGGGTTCAAATCCGGCCTCAGCCCTCTGCTGCACGTCATCCCCCCACTTTCTCCTCCCAACATTTCCTGTCCCTCTCTTCACTCTTCGCTTTTTCTAAATACTCAAAGACGCTTAACAAAGAATAACAACACCAGGACAGACCAAGAAGTTTGTGATAATCCATCGATCGTTTATGAATGTCCTGTTGTTGTCATGGCGTCGATCAGTCAGCGAGCATCAATCACTTCCCATGTGTTTCCCCTCAGTGACCTGTAACATATAGAGCCCATACAATGCAAACACTGTTCTCTCGCTCTGTGTCCGTGTGAATGAGGTCTGTTGGACGCTGACGTCTCATGTGGTGTTAACGTGAATCACCAGCAGTCGTCCCCCCCCCCCCCCCCCCCCCCCAGTTTAAAGACAGAAAGACATTATAGCACTTTTCTTTCAAGTCACTCGTTACTTGTTTGGAATTTCCCATATTTTCAGATGTGCATATCTGATGTCGCTTCATAATAGTGTGTCATTGTTCTGGCTGCACTAGCACTGTTATTGAGTTTGAATGAAGGTGACCTAAATGAAGTAATTGAATAAAGCATTTCAAAGTGCCTTCACTGTAACTGGGAGTCATGTCAGATGATTTTAACAGTTATTCATGTGCTGTCATTTTCTGCAGAAACAAGTAGAAGTATCTTAGAGTGAGGTGGATGAACAGGCGCATGTCAGGAGAGTGATACCACACTTTAATGTTAATACAAGAACAGCTTAATCCACTCATTTATATTCAACAGCAGCGCTACAGTTCAGGGATATCAAGCTTGAGAACTGCAGAGCAGAGAAGGTTTATTTTTTTTTTGAAGAACGAGTCTCTGTTGCTCTGATGAAGTGGTCCAGCAGAGCTCAAACACAGTACGAGAACATGATGTTCAGTCAGAGGCCCCCTCAGAACACCCTGAGAATGAAACATGGCAGATATTCCCGTGCTGCTCCCAGGAGGAAATGCACGTTACCCTGGAGTGCTCACTGTTTCAGCTGTGCAGTTTTCACTCTCCGTCCATGCGGTGGCAGCGGAAGTGGAGGCCCTCCAGTTCAAGTGTCAGGTCTGCAGCCTAATGAAAGACACCTGAGGGTCATTAATGTGCCGCTTTTCAAGGATTAGGGCCTCAGCAGAGAGACGGAGGAGGTGTCCACAGCTGGCCCACCGCTGGGTGAAAATTGGATTAAGATCAAACTTTTGACATTTCTGTCTGTGTCGTGAAAAACAGCACCGTCTGGGACTTAATGCCAAAGTTTCAACACAGTGGCTGTGAGTTTTGAGCTTCTGTTTGACACCCGATAGTTTCTCCTCTGCTCGACTCTCCTCACATACAAATCAACAGACTGGTTTTGTGTCTTCACGTGGCTTACATTTAGAGTTTGGAGTTAAGAATAGACAACTATTCAATTGTATTCCATTAAATATAAAAATAGACAGAAAAGTCAGCACACAAATGTCCTTTAAGTTTCCTTTATCCGGGTGAGAAATAGCAAAACAACAACGGACTCGTTTCAGCACTAAGCCTTCATCAGCGTTCAACCTTAAAGGATATTTGTGTGCTGACTTTTCAGTCTCTTTTTAGCCTTGTTGCGGTCGTGCACCTAAAATCGTGTGCTCCTTTTTTGCTGTTTTTAATTCCATGAAATATGACATTGCATTACCCTGTCTAGTAGATTTGAGATCAACTTATTGATCCATTAACTTTCATCTAGACTCATCAACAGCTGAAATGTTTTGTTTGTTTTTAACCAAATGACTGCAAAACTAGATGTATAAATAAACATGTTTACAGCCTTGTACTAAAAACAAATAGGTCTTTTATAAACGGCTAAGTTTTTTTCTTCTGAAAACGATATTTGTTATCTATAGTTATGCGTGCAGCTGACATGATTGACAGGTGGGCGCGAGGTAACGGTTTGTCAAGAGGCTTAAAACCCGCCTCAGCTCCAGCTCTCAGCCTGTCGTTAGGCTGAAAGTTAGACTGAGACAGGATTTCCAACATGGCGTCTGCTGCCGATGAGCCTCCAGAGCCCCCTGCAGTAAGAGATGGCTGACGTCACTCAGGCTTCAAACATCAATATTTACAGTCTATGCCATAGACCATATACTCTATGGTCAAAACATGGAGACTTATTTTTGGACATATAGTTTGTTTCCCAGTAGCTGCAGCTCCGGTTTCATCTGGCACACTTACGATCTTTGTATTTGTCTCTATATCTCTACAGACTGTTGAATAATCACCACCATGCTGTAAATATTAGTCTGAGGCTGCAGGATGATGTCATGTCTCTAAATTATCCCTCTGGCTGTCTCTACAGTGGAGGTGCTGCTCTGGTTTTTGCAGATGATCCCAGAGAATTTATATCCGACATTTGTTGAATCATTCTCAGCAGGGTCATTAGTTTTGTCTCAGGCATTGTTTGAGCCAGTTTTAAGGCTTGTTTACCTTTTTCCCATTGTGTATTTTACATTGATGGCCTGGTTTAGGTTAAAGAATCGGACACGCTTGCTTCACAAAGACAATACGCTGCCGTTTTGGCAGCTCGCTGCATTCTCAACCCTCTGTAACAAGACGGTCTGGTCCACTCTCTCTGTGTCTCGTTTCTCTCTTTCTTTCTCTTCCTCTCACAACTCAATGCCAAATATGTCGTCTTTGGCTTCAATAGGGAGCTGCGTCTGGTTTCCAGGCACTATGATGCAGGCTTCCTGTGTGATCCAGTTGAGCTTCCTGTGTTTCAGAACAGGAAGGGCTGACTCAGCAAACACAGAGAGTTTGGGGAGGCTTATTGTACAGCAGATCCCAGCTTCACAGGCTGAGCTCTGAGCTCACAATGTCACAGCCAGGCAACCCCACAAGATCCTCTCAAACTAGCCTGTTAGCATGGTGGTTGGCAGTGCAAACTAGCTGCTCTACTTTGCTCAATATCTGCTTTAATATACAAGATGAAATAGATAGCTCCCTCACAACTCTTTACTCTAGCAAAGCTTTCATACTGCCAACTTTTTGTCTTAAACTTTGAAAAATGCAACAGTGAGACAACAGTGAAGCTAGAATTTACAAGTGGAACATTTTTCCTGGCACATAATGCTAAAATATCTCCATTTAAATTAACACTAAAGTGAGTTGTAGGATTTTCCATATTCTCAATCGGGTTGAGGAAATGTTTTTGTGTCTTGTTTGATTCAGGTCAACTTTTGGAGTGATTGCAGAGGCCAGGTGTGGAGGTCAGGAGTCAGAAATAACTTGTTAGCGCTGCACAGCTATTTCCAACACAGAGATGGAGCTGTGAACAGTGATACTGACTTGGCACGCCTCCAAATGCTGTGGTTTTGCCTCAATTGTTGCTGCTGTTGCAGGACATGTTGTAATGTGATTGGACCATTGTTCAATATAAAACATGTTAGGTGCTGTAAAGAAAATCAAACTGTTTAAGTGATATTG
The DNA here is from genome assembly GCF_963584025.1 of Labrus mixtus. Taxonomy (NCBI): domain Eukaryota; kingdom Metazoa; phylum Chordata; class Actinopteri; order Labriformes; family Labridae; genus Labrus; species Labrus mixtus. The sequence goes on from NC_083630.1 coordinate 4,658,192, forward strand.
ATTCTCTCTGACTGGAAAAGAAAAGAAAATCTTTTCCAGAAGCAGGATCCACTCCTGGGTATCTTTGGCCTCCCACTTACTCGAGGGGAATGTTGGCACAACGTGTGTGGTTGGCTGAGTGTTTTGTATGAAAAGCAGAACTTTCAAGACCTGCAATAAGCCATATGTTGAGCGACTCATAAAGACGGCATTTAAACTATCTACACCCATTATTCTGTTAAATCAGCATGGTGGATAATTATGGACCCCAACTGTAGCAAAACATTTCAGGATTTATTTACCCTTTAACTTAAACCCTCTTCAGACTGCGTTTAAGATGAAGTGCCCTGCCGTCATCACGTCTTTGTACAATCATATTGATACCGCTTTTGGTGTCCCAGTCTGTGAAGGCACACTGCATTTCGGCGTTGAAAAGCACGGCGCAGCGGAAGCTCCACATACACACAAAGTCAGACATGCACACACACACACACACAGCGCTACGCTCCCCCGCTGGCTCAGCTGATCCTGTCTCGCCCCTGTAACGCCTCTCTTACTGACTCCAAAGACGTTAGGGGATCACTTTGTCCCCCCACTACACCTCTGCTACATTCAGATTGAAGGTGAAACGTAAATATTTCTGAATACAGGGCTTCAGATTCACTCAGACTCCACATTCATCAGCAAATATTTCACCTACCTTTTTACTACAAAGGTGGCATTGCACTTTTTTCAACATTTTGAATGATTCCACCAGTGTTAAAGGAGGCAAACATTAACTATGGCCCTTTTTAGGCAGCCAGTTTAGGGCGGGACTCTAACACCTCTTTTAGAGCAGGCTGTATGTGTAAAAGGTAGTTGTACAACACGTTGTACTACAATGTTGTCTGGAGCGTTATTATGGCTCTGTGGAGGAACCTCTGCATACACACAACACAGTCTTTGTGCTACAGCATCAAAAGAAAAGTCTGGTATATTTCAGCATGCATATGTTCCATCTCTTCAGTATGTGCCTTTAAATAGTCTTCAAAATGACTTTGCCCAAGCTAGAAATATTTGAGAAGATGCTGAAGGTTAGCTTTTTCAGGCTTTTGAAGACCGTTTTAATCATTCCAGTCCCCTAAATCATGGAGCTTTTTTTTTTTTTTTTTCATGGGGAAACATGATGGTAGAAACTCTTTAAACGTCAGTGAATACATGACTTACGGGTACAATAAATGTCTGACAAACTGAATCTCATAGTCTTTGCTCACTTCAACCTGAGCTTTTCATTGCACTTATTTTAACTTTTTTTTTCTCTGTCTGACAAATGTTCTTCAGGAATAGTTGGAAGTATTCAAAGACTAAAGTAATGTGGAAACTATGATGCAGTTTGTGGCTTCATCCGTATCTCTCTGAGGACGTTTCTCTCTTTTTTCCCCTGCTGAAAGATCACTCTGGGTCGTCACTCCTCTACATACGTATCGATATCATTGAAGCAGAGAAGCAGGAAAAGATTTAAAGACATTAAATCTGCCTCGTTAGTATTATTTATCACACAGAGCCTCCTTCTGCAAAGAGGGGACGGTGAGTGGGAACACTTAAACCTTATCAGACCTCATGTCATGCTTTTAAAAGGAAGTCTGATTCATTGCTTTTGTCTGCTATGAGAGGGTCCTCTGGATGGGGGGGGGCACAGACAGACACTGTTTGGTATTCTCCTTACGTTCTGTCGGGCGGCTTGTAGCTCAGACATGTTCCCCTCTCTGGGCTGTTTGAAGGGTACGGGGAGTTAAGGGGCCAACGGTTTGGCTCCTCTCTCAGCGGAGGGAGTGAACTGAGACATTGTGTGGGTGGTATGATGGAGGAGGGAGGAAACAAGGGAGAGAGAGAGGGAGGGAGGATGGGAATTAAGGATGCCGCAGATATGCCAAGGACAACAGTGTATGCATCTTGGAATTATTTTAAAATGAAATATAAACTAAACTCAAGGCTCTCAAAGTCCATAGTCTTAGATACCTAAGCCATGGAGAGCTTTTCATTTTCACTTCACCATGAAGCTAAAAAAGGTTTTATGTCTATTGACATGGCACAGGCGGATACCGTTTAAATGGAGAAGGTAGGTTTAGGAGAGTCTAAAAAAAAGTCTGTAAGTTCCTTTTCTTCTGGACGTGAGGCAACCTTCTTTCCCCTCCGAGTTGTGCACCGCCCTTTCCTGTTTTTCCTTCTTTTCCATTCCTTCTTTCACGGCCAGAGAAGAACAGCCATTCTGAGCGAGGGAAGCTCAGGCCTGCTCCTACAAAGAGCGCTGTGACTCTGAGCCGCCACCACTTCTTTACTGCTGCAGTCTGAGTCTGTGTTTTTTTTTGGTTTTTTTTACTGCCTCCACGACTCTGCTGGTCGTTATTCATAGCGGTGCTCGCTGAAGTAAGTACTTCTAAGCACTTGCAAATGCAGATCAATGTAAAGGGAAGTAAATCCACTCATTCACACAGCCGAGGTTTGTGCGGTTAAATTAAGCTGGAATTTTCTACACTGGAGGATTTCACACATCGGCTCAAGAAGCTGGGATTATTGTGTCTTAATCAAATAATGGGATAAACTTCACAAAGTCCAAATACATTAAAAATGGACTTATACAATGTGCACCAAAGTGGTTCTTCTCGTCATAAATGAACCAGTTCATCGTCTTTACATGGTTCTGTTAGCTGTGGTGTAAAATTCAAGTGTAAAGAAGCTTTATGGAACTGTGAGGTCAGCTGGTTAATGATGGGGACGCTGTCTCTGGATATCTTGAAGGTTTTATCTTCATGAGGACCAGACTGAGAAAACACAACGCAGACTGATGGGAGTTCTTGGTTTGTGCTGGCCAGACAAACCGAGATAAAAGGCGGAATGGTTCAAACAGCAGAAGCTAATTGAGTTAGTGAAGCTAGGCTAGCTGTCAGCTCCCCTCAGATTCATTGGTGTTCATTTATTGGTGGGATTTATGTTGGATTCACAAGAATTAAGTTGTGGCTCAGTTGGTAGAGTCGGTCGTCTCTCAACTGGAAGGTTTGGGGTTCGATCCCCAACTCCTGCAGCAACATGTCCGAACCCCAAATTGCTCCGGCTGCATGCTATTCTACATGACCATATAGCTATAGCCATTAACTCAGAGTTTGCCTTCAATACTCTCCTGATTACTGCTTATTGATATTAAGTTAGGAAGTTGTTGAACTTGAATTATGAGCTAAATATGCCTTGCTTAGTATGGCCCTTATGACTTCCTAACTTACTATTAATAAGCTGTAATCAGAAGGGTATTTGCTTCTGTACTTTGTACTTACTAGCATGCTAATAAGCAACAAGTTAATGGTGAATACCTTAATTCCAAGTGTCACTGAAATCAAATAATTGTTCCAGCACTTGTATAACACTGGAGCAGCAGTAACAAAGTGTGGGGAAGAGGTTGTGTGAAAACAAGCTGTTAAAAATACTGCATCCCGTCATCATGGCTCTCACAGCTCACGTTTCCCCACAAAGTGCAGTAACTGTGTTACAGGTTACTATCCTGGTCGGGACGTTTTCAGTCCCTCAGGAATGCCTGAGAAGCTCGTCCCGTTTTAGTCACGCACCACAGTGTCTGCCATGCATCACCTCCTCCTGCCAACTGACAGAGCTCCGGGAGGCCTGTGAAACACTGGGGAGCCTTTAGTCTCAGCTCAGGTGTGAGTGACGAGCGGACCGGTGATGAGGAATAGTAAGAGTGTGGGAGACATGAAGAGTGTGGGAGCTAAACGACTTTACTGTAAGAGAGGAACCAGCGCTGATCTGTCTGGATCCTCTGTGGATAAACACACACTGATTTTATACAAACATCTCTTAACACTCCTCATCCCTCTCTTCCACGATAACCCAGATTCAGACCTGCAGCATGCACGAGCCAAATACTCTCAGTTTATTTAAGAGAACTTTGTGAAGAGTGCACATTTTAAGCTTCATCTGTCAAACTGACAACTGTTTATAGTCTCTGTGACAAAGTATTCAAATGTTTCTTGGCCTTTAATTGACTAGTTGAAAAAGGTTTGTGGTTTGCTGTCGGAGCGTTTTGGCTCCTGGAGATCCCTCTCACAGAGGAATGGAGTCAGGGAGCGATGCAGATATTGTTCTTACAAACAATGCTGGTGTGAAAACTTTAAACATAAACAACAGTTAAATATAAAGGGAACAGAAAAGAGGGAGCTTGTAGTGTACTGTAGTCAGTCATTATTCTATGTGCTATTGTTTTCACTCCTTTTTCATACATTTGGTTTAAATTCTGTGTTGCACTTGTTTGATCATTTTACATTTCCAACATTGATTAGTTCACATGTAGGCTACATGACATATGCATCCCCCCATTCTTGTGTTATTGCAGTTAGTACATTTTGTCCCATTGAAGCATCTCAGGCCTTTTTACTGAGTAACAGAATGAGGTATTCTGCTTTCTATGAAGTTTTTAATTCTACAGATTAAATCGACACAACTGCTTCTTTTACAGATAAAACAAAGAGACCCCGTTTGCAACCAGATCAAATATTCATTTCAGAGGGAAGCATGAGCCTGTGGGGCCAGTCTTGAAAGTGTCCAAAGAAAAAGCTGCAGTGGAGGGTAATATTTCTCTGGTTTGGTCACATAAAAACATAAATGTGGGAAACAGAATCACGATGATACTGTTTGTATAAAAACTAAACATTGAATGTCTGGGAACAGACGTGAACCAGAGATAAGAATAACACTGCTCTGGATTCTTTCTATGATGTATTTCATCTTGATCTGTTCACCCTGTAGTTTGTAATTATTTTAATTTTGATGGGTTGACTCTTGAAAGTATAATGTTGAAGGGATTTGAATGATTTCGTAGCATTGTGAGGGTTTTAATGAATTATGATGACATTAGCATACATGCTTATTATTCTAGCAGGATAATTATGACATGATATTTTCAAACTGTTTGCTTGGCTCGTACATACATATCTTCCCATTTTTCTTGTATGTCTTTATTCTCTTCCTTTTGTCCCTCTGATGTGGCTCTGACAGAAATACATCTGTCATAGCGCCCGCGTTAACCCAAACCATCTTGAAATGCTGACACGTTTTTATTTATGACTTCTGAACTCTGAGCTTTGTGTGGGGGTGGATTTGAGGGCAGCACAACATCCTGCTCTCAGCCCCTTGTTGGTCTCCTCTCTGTCCTCTGCCATGTTTAACTGTAGTGTTTTTTTATTGAACATTCCTCTGTGCAGCTGCAAAGCTTCATGGGATTAAAGACAACACAGTTATTTTTCTAACTTGACACCTCGCTGCTGTTTGCATGTGGATGATTCCACGGAGCCGAAGTCGAAACCTGTGTGCGAGTGGAAAGAAAATATCAGCGTGTGCGATTTTGTTAGTTTTGTTATTAGAGAATGTGGTCCAAAATTCCTTCATTTTAAGCTTTTTTCTACACCAAAATGGTTTCATCATGAACCAATAGATCTGATCAGCTCACACCTTTTATTACAGGTTTTCACAAAAACATTCAGTGGTACTTTTATTCTCTCGGAGGCCTGTTTTTTTGGGGCTTTTTGGGCCTTTAATTGAGAGATAGGACAGTGGATAGAGTTGAAGATCAGGGAGAGAGAGTGGGGAAAGACATGCGGGAAGGGAGCCACAGGCTGGATTTGAACCTGGGCCGCCCGCTTGGAGGACTATAGCCTCCATACATGAGGCGCGCACACTAACCACTGCGCCACCAGCGCCCCTCTGAGTCCTGTTTTTGATTCATCATGTTGTGGTGATGGTGCAACAGAGGCAGAGCCAGGTTATGTGGGGTATTTATCTTGCTAACACACACCACCCATGTGCAGCAGTGGAGATTCAAGCCAGCTGATCTAATCTGGGGGGGGTGGGTGGGGGGGGCTGCAGACAGGCCGTCTGCCCCACTGTGTCTATATAAACGGACACACACACACATGCACGCACGCACCGGCACTGAGGAATGCTTCACTCAACACCGAGCACACTGAACGTCAGAGCCTCCTTCAGCACAGTGTAAGGGTATGCAGTCTTTGAATGTAGCTCTATGAATAGACTGAAAGTGTTCTAAAAAAGTCAAATGGTCTGTGGCTTTATCAACCTCACGCTCTGATATCCAGTGAAGCTACTGGGAAGATTCTTTTAGAAATCACTCCCAGGACTTTGTGATTTACAGTCAGGACATTTTGACAGAACATTCCTCATGTAAATTAGATTCTGCACATACTGCTCCCCTGCTGGTTAATGCGTACAACGTCAGCCGGTGCCTCTCTGTAGGAGCCTTTCCAGCTGTCGCTTATTAGACCTGCCGAGAAGACGGGGTGAGAATCCCAGAACTGACTCTTCTGGGACAGTAGCAGCAACGATAGCGAGGGGTCACTGAAAATCCCAAAGTGTTTAACTTAGAGTAACCTCAGCTCTGTTCACATGAGTATTTATAGAGCCAGCAGCCAGGATCTGGGGAAGGCAATGTCAGTAGGTTTGTGGTGTAGAGACTTAAATCTATTTAAGTTCAATGAGATTTCTACTGAGTTGGCTTATTCCCTGACTAGCATTCAAATACTAAAATGTTGTGGTTTGGTGGGTCGACAGTGGTCCAGGACATAATCCATATTGAAGCAGTGGATGTCACTTCCTGGTTTTTTAAAAGTATGCAGATGTGGGAGTGCCTTAAAACTGCATTCTTTCAAATGGTCAGTGTGGAGGCGACTTCCCTCGATAAAGAAAGAAGCCAGATTTCAGAGAAGAAGTCCAGAGAGACGCCAGAGAGAAAAAAGGGGCCCAGTTTTCTCTGAGTTTATTACCTCAGTGGACATTTCCCTAAAGAGTTCATGGTCACAATGAGTTAGTTTCATGTTAAAATGTGACAAACCCAGGGTATGCATGCATTAGAGGGCGTGGTCTTGTGATTGACAAGTCACTACTAACACAACAAGTACACCATAGTGTAGTGTAGGCCAGTGCAATCTGGGGAAAAACTGACATTGATTTTTTCTCTCTCTGATATATGTAAAGCCAAAGAACTCATGCCACATAGCCACACCTTAAGCAGCAACCAGGACGCCATGCCACTAATAACGGGAGTACACCAGCTCTAAAACTTCCTCCTGAAACTGAGCGTATGCCTCAAAACATCACTCAGAAATGTTCTGGGGGAGGGAAGGCTTGCTTGTTTATATTTTTACACTTATGGCGAGCACAGCAGTCAGTTCACTCCATGCTCTGATGAAGAGGAGGAGCTCTAAGGTGATATCCAGCAGGTGTTCTTGTAGTTTGGTCTGAGGTAAATGAGGTATCATGCAACAGGAAGTAGCAGCATGTTGTGTGTTTCATTTTTCCACACCCTGCTGATGTAACTGCAACACACACACACATCGCAATTGGGATGGTCAAACGATCTATCATTCAGTCCTTGGATAATGCATTCACCATCTCATCCAAAAAATGGTCACCTCTGGCTCCAAAGAAATATAAAATGTGAGAGTCAAACAAGCCAAACTCAGAGCTCCAGAACATTTAACCACAAACCCCTTGGATGACGTCCTGGGAGCTGCATTAAGTTCTTCAGTTTAGTCTTTGGTTCAGACCCAAAATGTCTTCTTTTCTGTTGGTTTGTTGTTGAGCGCTAATTATCAAGTGTGAGAATGCTGAAAAGCTGAAAGTTGACATGCATGTCAGCGCTCTCCACTCCAAGCATGTTGGCCAGATTTAGTCTGAAGCAGCGCTTTGTTGAAATGCAGTTTCAGAGAGAGGCCAGCATGCCTTTCCACTGTTCACAAATCAGCCCTTAAGTGCAAAGAAGCATCCCCCGTGATTAATAAGTCATGAGCTTTGCATTAGAAGAAAGACAGGATCTATCAATATGGCCGCCCAGAGGGCCCGCGTACAGTCAATGGATCAATGTTCACGACAAGAGAGAGGGGCTGCCTCCAGGGAACTGATGCTATTTTAAAGTCAAAGAAAGATGCAGCCCGAGCCGGGAGCTAGTCCTGTGATTGTGTGTTGTTTTTCTGTATATGAATATGTGTGTGTGGTCAGAATTGAAATAGCTGCCTGTTACACTTTGACCGACTGAAAATAGCTGAACTCCTACCACTGGATGATTTATTATCTGCCGGTGTAACCAAGCCATTAAGAGATTTAATATCTCAGAGACTGTTCTGTGCCCTTCAGTCCAGGACATGTTGAAAACAAAAACTTTGCTCCCCTAAAACACCTCAGCTCTCATAGTTTACAAAGAGCTTTTCATTGTAACGGTTTGTTGAGACCAGACGATGTTAAAAAAAGATTCTGCCTTCTGTGTGTTTTCAGATGGACCTGAAGCTGCTCTTGATATCGACACTCTTAGGAGTCCTTTGTTACAGTAATGCTCAGAAAGGTAAGACGCCTCGTTGTTTTTGGTAAACAAGCTTGTTTGACGTGTTGTGAAATCATCATTCTGTCACCTCACATGATGTCATTTCTTTGATTTTAAGCGTTCATTATAAACGTACAGATCGTAATGATACTACCTCCCCAGAGAGAGAGAGAGAGAGAGAGAGGTCTCCGGTTTTATCTTAATGATGTCATTGACCAAAGATCCATCTCAGCATCATGGAGCACAGAGGATAATGGAAAAAGGCAGAATATCCCGTCTCTGTATCCAATTACCATCGAGCTCTGCAGTGTTCCAGATGAACTGATGTGTAAACATGGAGGGCTTAACGGACTGCTTACTTTGCAGGGATTGAGCGTTTAGCCCTGCCCCCTCTGACTCTGCCTCCTCTTCTCCTCTTCTCCTCTCTTTGTTCATCCAGAGGGGAACGAGTGCATCAATGCCAACGCCAAATACTGCGGGGAGTGCATCCAGGCCGGGGCCAAATGCGGCTGGTGTACAGACCCGGTATGTGAATGTGGAGTTCTAATCACTGCTGAGAAATGCAGTCTGATGCCATTAGATTTCTGGTAATAGTTTGCAATGTTTATGGATCATGCCTGCAGCTGTCGGTTGCTTTTCATCAGGACATCATCAGAAATGAAAAGCCATCTTCAAATGTCCACATCTCAAAGCCTTCAAAATCTTATTTTTTCCAAAAAGAGCAAAATAATAAATGAAAATTCAAATTACTCCAAAGAAATGTCTCTGAACTTTGTGCTGGCTTCACGTACAAACAGGAAGCAGCAACACCTGTCAGGTTTTTCAAATTAAATGTTTTTAACTGAAGTGTAAGAATTGTACTTTTGATCATCCAGAAGGAGCTGTTCCATCTCGTCTCAACGTCGTCATGGAGACGATTTGTGGACTCCTTCTTTGTGGCACCATCTGTCTGATAACAATCATAAATCCCGTCTATATCGGACCTGATACCGATGAAAGATTGGATCTGTTGCGTCCCTTGTTGCGTCTCAACATGTCTAAATATTTAAATTGTTGGCTCATTAGCTGTACAAAAAAATGTACTGGAGACTCTGTATGAGAGAACTACAAATATTCCATTGTTATCTAGAATGTTGAATTTGTTGTATTTACAGGAGTAGTGAACAACCTTTCTGTGGCGTAATGGAGGTATTATGGGCTGGATGTTTTGGCAGGCTAGTATCTAAAGATATAACAGTTTCAAACTAGTTTCAAACCACAACCAGAAAAAAGTCTGGAGGAAGTAAACCCTGATGAAAGCTTCCCAACACCACAATAGATGTTAGCTTTTAAACTGGTGTACTGTCTCTTTAATTCTGACTCTGCTGCTACTCCTAGGACTTCCTGCAACAGGGAGAGACGGTGTCGACCCGCTGTGACGAGCTGCAGTCTCTGATCAAAAGAGGCTGCGATGAAGCCATGATAGAAAACCCACACGGGGAACAGAAGGTTCTGAAGAACAAAGCGGTGACCAATCGCAGAAAGGGAGCGGAGAAACTAAAGCCAGAGGAAATCACCCAGATTCAGCCCCAGAAACTCAGCCTCACGCTCCGATCTGGTGAGACTAAAAATTAATAAAGCTGTTTCTAAAGATATGATTCTTCCTGAGAGCTTTTAATGATGGCGATTTGATTTAGGCGAGCCCCAGTCCTTCGACCTGAAGTTCAAGCGAGCAGAGGATTATCCCATCGACCTGTACTACTTGATGGACCTGTCGTACTCCATGAAGGACGATCTGGAGAACGTGAAGAACCTGGGAACCAGTCTGATGCTGGAGATGTCAAAGATCACCTCGGACTTCAGGATAGGTGAGGATCTTAGAGTTGGAGCACATTTGAGTGCTTGATATGTTTGGGAAAAGAGGTTTTTGTTTTTGGCTCATCAAGGTCCAACAAGCCGAATGATTCAAGCAAAGAAAGGTCGTTTTACTACATGAGTTTTGGATCAGTAGCAAGGTTGAACTTCCATCAGTTTTGGACTTGCGTGCTGCACACATTTTGCTGCCTTCGATCAATAGCTAAAAACTCTGTACGTTTTACAAGTATAGTAGACAGATTTGAAACAGCCCAGGATTTCCTTACATTATGTTTTTTCATTCTTGACATTTCTGAAACATATTGATGTTGAAACCCTGAGTTCATTCAGATTTAAATGATCAAATATGTGGAAGCTGTACAGTGGTCTCCATTCTGCCTGTGTGAGGGTCCACAGTATCAGACTTTATAATACTTTGTATTTCCAGGTGTCTTGTTGTGAGTATTAAGTGCCACCCAAGCTGTGAGCGACCTTTTTCCGGCCTGCACAAACAAACCAAAGAAGCAAACACTTGAGAGTTCAATGACCTCCTCTGAATACACTTGGTGTCGTCTTACCTTTAAACCCATACCACCTTTAAACCTCACATGAATCCTTTTTTTTCTGAAGTTGTTTAAAAATTTGTTTCAAAAGGTTTTGGCTCCTTTGTGGAAAAGACTGTCATGCCGTACATCAGCACTACCCCGGCCAAGCTGCTGAACCCATGCACGGGCGACCAGAACTGCACCAGCCCTTTCAGCTACAAGAACGTCCTGAAGCTGACCAGTGATGGGAAGAAGTTTAACACCCTGGTGGGCCAGCAGCAGATCTCTGGAAACCTGGACTCTCCTGAGGGCGGCTTTGATGCCATCATGCAAGTGGCTGTGTGTGGGGTAAGCTGAAAAATGAAATAATCAAGCTCAGGTTCTCAACTCAGGGTCAATTCCCCCCACTATTTCAGCTCGGAGGGATAAAGCGCCAATAAATGTGTTTATGTGGGGATGTGTGAAAAAGGTTTTTTACGAAACCTCGCTCTTTACGAGGAGATTTTCCGATGCAGTGATAATAAAAAGTGAATATGTCACATTCTTATCAGCTCAGTTTCTCCTGTTACCTTTAATGAGAGGATACATCTTTATTCCTCAGGGGCAAATCGGTTGGAGAAATGTGACTCGTCTGCTCGTGTTCTCCACTGACGCTGGCTTCCACTTCGCTGGCGACGGCAAACTAGGAGGCATCGTTCTGCCCAATGATGGAAAATGTCACCTGGAGAACAACGTGTACACCATGAGCCACTACTATGTAAGTAGATCGGTATCTTTCGGCCTGTTTTTTTTTTCGACATGTTGAATGGATGCTTAAAAAGAATCTCTTTGCTGACATTGAGCAGACGCTGCTACTCGTTTCACACCGTACATTTGACTTCCTTTTTTAAAGGACTATCCCTCCATCGCTCACCTGGTACAAAAGCTGAGCGACAACAACATCCAGACCATCTTTGCAGTCACCGAGGAATTCCAGCCTGTTTACCAAGTCAGTGTCCGTCTTCTCTTTCTCATCTCTATCCAACTCAATGTCCATATATCCATTCAGTTTGGAGCACGCTCTTCTCCTTCTCCGTCTGCGTGCATATTGAAGATGCCCAGTGGGTTTAAATATCCACCTGGGCTGATACATCTGCTCTGAGTTACAGTAGCATCCCCTGGAAGCAGCACATAGTTATTTTCTTCTGCTGTGCCCGGTTCAAACCATCTGACTTTGATAAAAAACAAACTCACAGTAGCTTCAGAATGCTTTCACCTATTTTGAAAGTAGACATCCTTTAAAGTCTTTATAGTTAAATCATTACATGGTTCATTGTGGTTTCCTTCTGAATCTGGATGAAAAAGTCTAAATGTAAAGTTTGTTGATAAGTTCTCTTGATCCTTTGTCATTTCCTTATCGACCTCCCATTGGTGACGCGATCATTTCAACCTTTCTATCTCTTCAGGAGCTGAAAAACCTGATCCCAAAGTCTGCAGTGGGCACTCTGTCTGCCAACTCCAGCAACGTCATCAACCTCATTATCGACGCTTACAATGTAAGTTCACAGATCGCTCAGTCACTTCTTTATAATCGACTCGTATGTTCCACATTAAAGCATCACACGTTCTCATGGGATTCTCTGCTGTGTTTTGTTTATCGTATGCTGTCCAAACAAAAGCTATCGGATGTGAATCCAGTGCAGGAAATGACATTGTTGTCTTTTGATTTCTGGCAGTCCCTCTCCTCCGAGGTTATTCTGGAGAACAGCAAGCTTCCAGAGGGAGTGACCATCGCTTACACGTCCCGCTGTAAGAACGGGGCGGTTAGTGAGGGGGAAAACGGACGCAAGTGCTCCAACATCTCCATCGGGGATGAGGTGAGGATTACAAAACGAACTGCTCTTTTCTGGTCTCTTTCAGGAGGGTTCATTTTTTTTATAGTTTGCCTTTTCCTCTCCGGTTACCAACCTGTTATCCAAATATGGACACAAGATAGTGACGGCAAAAATATAAAACTTAAGATGGTAAAACAGAAGCCCACACACCAAGGGTTAATGTCATGGCGCCCACATCCATTTATTTTTTTAAGATTCATTTTGGCTTTTGGGCTTTTGCCTTTATTTTGAAAGGACAGTGGATAGAGTAGGAAACGAGGGAGAGAGAGGGAGTGAGGAAAGGCATGCAGGAAAAGGAGCCACAGGTCGGACTTGAACCCAGGGCACCTGCTAGGAGGACTAAAGCCTCCGTGCATGGATCACGACCTAACTGCTAGTTTATCAGCGTCCCAGCCACGGCCACTTCTTATATACTGTTTATGTTAGCTATGTAAGGAAACACAATGAATTATGAATGAAGCATAATACAAACATGGTTTTTGTCTTTGTATTGAGCTTTTAAGACAGGTATTACAGTGAGGAAAACCTCACTATTAAAACAAGTATATAGATTAAAATAAATCAAAACATTTCATATTACTCAGAAGTTATCAGAGACAAGAGGCACCTCTAAACATTAATAACAATGGCACACACACTGTAAATATTTCTTGTTGTTTCCCTCAGAATAAACCAGAATGTAGAGAAAAACTTTGTGCAAACAATCAGACAGACACTGAAAATCTAAATTGACAAAGAGACTGCATCCAAATGTTCAGCAAAGTGTTGATCATGGGTGCTAAAATAATCTTCAAACTCCACCTTAAATCAGCGACCAACAGTCAGACAGTTTAGAGGAAGCGGTCTTACCCTCAGCCTGTATCTTTTCTCTGTAGTTTCCAAGCAAAACCAACAGCAACTAAATCACAAACTCTGTCCAGGTCTCTTGAAGCTAAGTTAAATAGCTATGCAGAATATTAAGAGTCTGTTAGCATTCAGTCATTATGGTCTGGTTCCTTTCTGCACACTCATCACACAACGACATGATTCACTTCTGTATGGGTTGACCTTTACAGGTGCATTTTCACATTTTCCTTTTGTCCTAGGTCATGTTTACCATCAGTGTGACATCGAAGGGTTGTCCCAAACAAGGCAAGTCCGAGGTCATTAAAATCAAGCCCCTGGGATTCACAGAGGAGGTGGAGATAACCCTCAACTTTATCTGCGAGTGTGAATGCCACAAAGACGGAATCAAGAACAGTCAACGGTGCCACTTTGGTAACGGCACCTACGAGTGTGGAGCCTGCAAGTAAGTCCAGGAAAACACAATCTGAAAATGAGCCGTGCATCTTACACAAAAAAATATACAAAAGTTTATAAACGACATGCTTTTCCTGGTCTCAGGTGTAATGAAGGACGTGTAGGAAGACAGTGTGAATGCAGCAGCAACGACGTAGCCACAGAGGACATGGACCGGACCTGCCGTAAAGACAACGGCACCGACATCTGCAGCAACAACGGAGAATGTGTGTGTGGCACGTGCGAGTGCAAGAAGAGAGACAACCCTGAGGAGAGGTACAGCGGCCAGTACTGCGAGTGTGACAACTTCAACTGTGACCGCTCGGGAAACAAACTGTGTGGAGGTGAGTTTAAACGCCTTACAGACAGAGGGAGTGTAGAGAGAGAGAGAGAAGCTCTTTTAAACTCTGCTACTTCTTCTTTGTCTTTCTTCTCAGGGCATGGACGCTGTGAGTGCAGAGTCTGTGTCTGTGACCCCATGTGGACCGGAAGCGCCTGCGATTGTTCTCTTGACAATAGCACATGTATGGCCAGCAACAAGCAGATCTGTAACGGCAGAGGAAAGTGTGAATGTGGCATCTGCAAGTGCACTAACCCCAAATTCCAGGGTCCCACCTGTGAGACTTGCCCTACCTGTCCAGGAGTCTGCACGCAGCATAAGTAAGTCTGGAATAAAGAGTAATCTTATTTTTAATTGCATGTTTGAAATTTCATGATTCTGCTTTTTTTATTATTATTATAAGGCTTTTATTTTGAATTTTTGTTCTGTTTTAAGCTGAGGGTACTTTACTTGCTGTTTGAACTCAACCCTGCTTTTATTTTGAAATAAAGTTAGTTACAACACTAACTTAAGCACAGAAACAGGAAGTTGTTAGGGATCCCAAACTGATGTCAAACAGCTCAGGTAACAAAGGTAAACGTTTGATGCCATGAGGTGGATATAACTCTTGATATTTGCTGGAGGAGCTGCATGTTTAAACGCAAACATCCACATTTTTACTCAGATTTGACCCAAAGTTTTTCCTTACAGCCCCCTAGGTTATTTTTTTTCTGATAGGGATAGTCTCCCGCTGTGAGGAGCATTATGTGAACAAACAGGTCAGGAGAATTTCCAGAGCAGTCCTCCTGAAATGATCTAGATATTTTCAGGAGTGCATATTTGAAAACGGCTTTAGAATTGAGGGGGAATATCCAAACGTCAAATAGTCAGCCAAAGCTAATGTAGAAACTTCTGCGGTCTCAATTTTCCTTTTCAAGCGGGTATCTTCCAAAGAAAGCTAATTCTGCATTCTTTTAACAGTGCTTGTTTTCTCAAACTGTACCCAAATAAAGGGGGAAAAATCTGAGGCTGAGCAGCCCGGAGCAAACTGACTCCAACATGTGGAGGGGGAAGTGGGTTAAGGTTGTCTCGTTTTTGTCGAGGGGGGAGAGACCAACAATGTCAGATTTTGGAATCCTACACTTGGAATTAATGGGAATTTCTACAAATAGATGTTGCTATAGATTTCTGTTCTTCACATTCAACACCAGTGTCATAGTGGCTAGGGGGCCAAGAAAGACCAAGACAGACCCTTTATACCTAAATGTAAAAGTCAGTATCACACAAAGAACAACATGAGAATGTCATCAGAAGCAGAATAAAAGACTAAACCACTGGCATATTTTTATTTATAAGGGTATTCTCGGTCTGCTTCCATCCTACCTACAGAGCTACATTCTTCAAAAAAGTAATGGAAGTTACCATCTTCGCTCGCAGGATTTACACCTTCTAACCGTCCCTAAAGCCCGTACTGAATTAGGAAAAAGGGCGTTCAAGTATGCTGCTCCCTCTTCTTGGAATCGGTTGCAAGATACTTTAAATCTTCAGGAGCTGGTTTCCTTGAATGTTTTTAAAGGTCGTCTTTATGATCTGGAGGCAGAAATAACTGACTGTAGATGTTTTTAGCTAACTCGTTTTGCCCTTTTTGATCGCTTTGTTGCTGATTACTTCTGACAGATTCTGATGAATGGTTCTTTTTGTGATTCCTGTATTTATGTTCATTGTTGTTAAGTGTTTTATGTCTGAAACCCTGTAATTGTGCTGCTGCCTGTCTTGGCCAGGACGCTCTTGTAAAAGAGATGTTTTAATCTCAATGAGACTTTTTCCTGGTTAAATAATTTTTTTTCTTTTAAATGTCACTGCTCATCACTCACAGCACCCTGTTCCTTTCAGGGAGTGTGTCCAGTGCCGGGCATTTAACACCGGGGAGAAGAAGGAGTCATGCGCGACAGACTGCACTGACTTCGAGCTGATTAAAGTGAAGGACAGGGACAAGCTCCCCCAGCCCGGAGACTCCTCTTACCCCGTCATGCACTGCAAGGAGAGGGACGCCAACGACTGCTGGTTCTACTACACATACGCCGTCAACAACAACAACACAGAGGTCCATGTGGTCAGCACGCTGGGTAAGCAGGAGGGCGGAGCTTAGCATGAAGGCAGGGTGTGGACGGTGTCTGTTTCCGAGGGGAGATGATTACAGGGGCTGTGGTGGCTGCGCTGCAGAAATAGATCATTTGTGTATTCACACAGAGGGGTGTGATGATATGTTTTCCCATGGTCTCTCTGGTTATTTTAAGCTCCCTAACTCTCTGCTTTCACTGTGTTTTAGACTGCCCGGCCGGTCCTGACATCATCCCCATAGTGGCGGGCGTGGTCGCCGGCATCGTCCTGATTGGCTTAGCCCTGCTGCTCATCTGGAAGCTGCTGATGATCATCCACGACAGGAGAGAATTCGCCAAGTTTGAGAAGGAGAAGATGAACGCCAAATGGGACACGGTGAGTGTTCAGACCCTTTTGAGGGGGATGAACAGAGTAGATATTTCTGATTTATTTATTTTGGCAGAGATTTGTTGGAGTTATGTGAATGTGGAAAACAGGTGTTGTTTGGCCACTGTCAGGGAATGAACTTGTGAGAAGCATTTATTGTTCTTAGCAGCAGATGAGATTCGCAGACATGCTGATGACATTACAAAGTGTCTGGCTCACATTCTCTCCAGCCTGTGTTGCTTTTGAGTGGCGCTCAAAATAATAAAAAAAAAGTAAGTATGCCAGGCACTGTGTGGACTTTTTTGGGAAAGTTATGCACTCTGAGCAGAGCTGGACTTTTTTTCCGGGGAGTGGTCACAGCTCCTCCCCTCCCTGCTTCCTGCCTTCTGTAGCATCATCTGCCAACATCAATAAGATGAGGGTCGGTTAAGCACGGGGTTCCTGTGCAGTGATATGCCTCCCCCTGGTGGTGGAAATGTATCATACACTTAGTGTATGTTCGTTTGATGATGCAGATGTTCCTGATCAGCACTGCAGCTCTTTTTTTTATCACCATGGGCAGGGCAACCCGACGGCTCCAGATCCCTTTAATTTGAAGAAAGAAGGCTGAAGCTGATAATACTGACCAAATAAACAAGGCAGAGGAACCAGGATGAGCTTCAGAAATACTTAATGAGCTTCTTATCGTAATCTCCTCTGGTGGCAACCACACAGCCAGGCCCGCAGCCTTTTATGCTTCCAAAAAAAAACAACTCCACGTACATTAGATAGATCGCTATTAAATTAAGTTGGCCATTGTTTAAATAACACTTCCTGTAGCAGTGTCTCCTAAACTCATAGATAAAGAAAAGGTCTGCATAGCTATAGTTCTCTACATGTGCAGGACAGATATCATAATAAAGTCATAGAAATACTGAAATATAAAGGCAGTAACATAGAGCCTCCATGAATGTAGTATTAAGTGGGAATATGATGTGTGATGTGGAAAAAGGTCTTCACACTGTTCAGCTCAGAATGATTTATTATATTGAACAACTTATTTTTTTGATCTGCATGATCTTCCTCAGGCAAATGTTGCAGCAGAGAAACAGTCTTTACAGTGTCAATCATTATCACCTGTTGAACAACCAAAAACAGGGACAATAACTATAACCACCACCAGAGGGAGACATTTACCTCCTCTGCTTCCTGAGGTATATGTCACCCTCTTGTGGTGGTTTTAGTTGTTGTCCGTTTGTTTCTTATTTTTCTACATTAGTACATCTCTATCTTGCCTGGATGTGCACACACTAGTTTTTTATTTAATTAAACATCACAGCCGGAGTCTGACATTTCTCCTGATCACATTTTCTTTGCTCCCAAAACTTAATTATGGCATTAATCACAAGTGTATTATACCCTCATGTTTCATAGTTGCTATGTACAACATACTTCAGGATCTACTCCAGTCATCTGTGACACTGGCTGAATTTCTTTCTGCTACATTTGGTGTTCTACTGAGTGAAAGAGCTAGCCTTAGCACTTAGCAGGGAGTGACTGATTAGCCAAAAAAAATAATAGATGTATGTATTTCAAATCTTAGATGATAAGAATCTCCATTTTTATGTAAATTGTTTTTTTCCCTCACCTCTACTGTCTTACTTCCATCGCTCTCTCTGGACTTTATTTTGTTCCTTTTCCTCCTTCATTCTGCTTTTTCAATCGTTTTTTTTCTCTTCTGTGCTGAACTGTATCCTGTCCTCGTTCCCTACCTGTAGCAAGACAACCCCATATACAAGAGTCCTATCAATCAGTTCCAGAACCCAAACTATGGCCGCAAAGCTGCCGCCCTTTAAGTTTGTATTTTCTCTTCCTTTCCCTCCTCATTTTTCCTGCATGGCCTGTTTCATGTGTGACTTCATTTCACTCTGTTGCCTCTCTCTCACCTGCCTTTTAAACCTATCAGGTAAACTAAAAAAAGAGATAACTGGACCCTGGAAGAGTGATTTAAATAGTTTGTATAAATAGGTGCATGAGTGTGCTGTGACGATCTGTCCAGTTCCAATGTCACAAAACGTGCACAGAGTTTGAGGATTGAAGTGTCTCAATACAAAAAGCTTGTCTGGTAAGTTTGCTGTGTGCTTAAAAAAAAGATACATTTGTACCTGCTGGTTGTTCTTGTTTAGTTGAAAACAGAAGAGCATGATAGTTTGAAAAGTGTGTTCTTGATAAATGATAGGTGCAGTGAGTAACTAAACCTAAAGGTTAACACATTTTTTGTGGCAGAAGATCTAACTAAAACATTCTGTTTGGCCCAGTTATAAAATCTTAATTGTAACTGTTTTTTTCTTTTTGCTTTACAGGGTGAAAATCCAATCTACAAAAGTGCTGTCACGACTGTGGTCAATCCTAAATATGAAGGGAAATGATCGGCTTGTATTTTCTCATGAACTCTGCTCACTGCAGTATTCACCGTGGATTTGAGGGGATCCGAAGGAGAAGATTAATGTCCCTTTGTCTCTGTCGCTTTACTGTAATAATGTACCCTACAGCCACTGCATCTGTCTCTTTACTAACACTCTTCATTTATATGCATTCATTGTATTTTTAGATGTACAGTCTACACTCTGTGTATATACTTTTTAAGTTGCATATTTGCAGAAATGATGAAATGATGGTGCTTTTTTTCCTGCCACAGGACTTTTAACAGGCAGAGGATTCACTTTTTTTAAAGTAACACCATGTGGACACTTTGGATTTCCAATATATGTACAAGAATTCCTCCGCCTCGGCCTCGCTTCTCTCTCTCTGTGTGCACTGATATCTTTTGTTGTGTGTTGCAGACAGGACCTGAGTTTAATCTGTAAATCGTCAGTCACAGCAGCACATTCTGTCAATGTGTGTATATATAGAAAACAACTGCAATAGGACGATTTGATTAATATCTAGCGGTGAACATACTGTAGATTGGACAGTTGTGTTGGATCTCTAATGCAGTGGTTGTAAATGTAGTTTTTGAACTGCAGCTGAGAAACACCTGAAGTTTGAGGTTTGTACTTTGTTTTTCTAGAGGACTGAAAACCTGAGATGAATATGAACCGTCTTTGATTGAAGTGCTAATACTAAGGGACTGTATACCACTTATTAAACTGCTCAGATTGTAGCCATGTTGAACAATCAAAGGATTTGTTTTATTATCATGCAAATAATAAATGAAGCATTGTTTTATGTGCTAACTGCAGAAACTTTTTTACTCAGGTCCTTTCCTGTGTTTGTCAAGTACGCCAAAAAAGAAAAAGAAAAAACATGCTTTCTGTTGTTCAGTGGACTGGTGAACTTATCTGCCCGGGTCAGTTCAGTTTGTTGCTTTTCTTCTCAATTTTAAACTGAAACAAGACATTTAGTTTCGACATCATATGAATCACCTCTGAAACGCTTTCACAGCCAAATGCCTCTAAAGTTCACACACAAGCCTTTATAGTGATGTTTTTCAAAGTGCCTTTTATTTCAATACCATGTTCTCTCCCAATGCTGTTTATGAGTTATTTATTAAATAAACTGTTAAAACGACCTTTGTCTTTACTTGCTTGATTACTTTTCATTGTGGATCACCATGTTTTTAACAGTGAGACAGAAACTCGGGTAACGACACATAAAGTTATTTCTACTTCACAGAGGTGCAGTGAGGTCAGTGTCTCAGTGAGTGCATTCATAATTCAAAGATAACTATCTGCAGTGTAAGGCTCTGGTCTCAGAACACTGCATGGTTTTATCGAGGTATGTAGAGCATGAAATCATTTATCATCCTGTCATGGTGTGACTCATGGTCACAAGTGTTGCTTCATCAATCACTGATAAGTCTTATTCAGAGGAGGACTGGGTTTTGGGCTGTACTGTAAAGAAAAAATGTAACCCTGTTTAAAGATGAAGACAATATTTAAAATGACTGAATTTAAAATATCTGATTTGACTTTAAGATACTGTATGCCATGCTGTGCTCCTATTTACTAATTAGCCTGTATTACTGAACAATTCAAATTCAATAAAAAGGTTGACTCAAATTACTTGGATATTACATTTTTTTAAACCAATTATAAGAAGACATGCATGGTTTAGGGCCAGGCATGAGAAAAAAAACAATGAGAGGAGGAAGATTTTTTCCATTATGTGCTTTGAGAAAAGATTGTATAGTAGTGTGGAAATGTCAACAAGAGGGTCCTAAATAAAATTGAAATACGATTTCTAGAATGACATTTTACTAAATATTTCGACTTAATTCTAAAAATTACATTTTTCCGGACATTTTCACCTTTTTTCCTCAAATAAAAATCTTCCTTATTTCATTATTTATTCCTCATGTCTGGCCCATTTATCTTGCTCTAATCCTCATGCATGAGGATGATGTACGGTAACATGTGTGTCTTCTTGTGTAATCGTCGACGTTATCGTTCGGATGAGCTCATCAGACACCGTGTACAGCGGAAGTGCCAAAAAGTCACATCGGATACGATCGGAGTGAGACATCTTTTACTGTCATACTATCTTTGTTGCGAGCAAGCTGTAAACAGGGGACGCAAGTTTGTGAAGACTGCGCTTTAAAACAGGCTGTTTTAGCTTTTTATTGACAATAACGCCGCTTACCGTGAACTGAACATGGAAGACGACGTACTAACGACGCTGAAAATATTGATTATAGGAGAAAGTGGTGTTGGCAAGTCAAGGTAAGCTAAAGATGTCTCCAAGAAAATGATGTCGTGGCTCACCGTTAGCGTTGCCTGCTAGCATTAGCATAGCAGCAAAAAAAAACAAAATTTAAAGTTTTAAGATATAAAGGCTGTTTTAAAATGACTCAATTAGTAGTCTTTTTTTAATATACAAAGACAGGTCACAGTGTCAGGGTATTTACGGTTTATATAATGCTCACGGATTGGTACCTGTCCAGCTAACCTAAGCTAGCTGACAGTAGCTGTATGTGACGTCACAGAGCTGTTTCAAGATGTTGCAATAGAGAGACCACTTTCCTGCCTTCATGTCTTCATGGCTGCACTGCCTCAAGCACGGACTGTTATCTAAGCTGTACTTACATTTTAGCAGCTTAAAATGAACGCATAAGGCGTTGTAAGTCACTGATTTTATTGCATATATTTGTGATGGCTAGTCAAGAAACAGCACATAAATCTGATCTTTCTGTATTTGCAGCACTCGTTTTTATTCAAGAACCCGTGATTGACGCAAAAGAATAAAAACAGCTACAAATCTAAGAGGTTGTAGGCTCAGCCTCTCCAGAAAGACTAAAGTGCTGTTTAGCTTTCACAACAGGGACCAGTTTTTCCACGGTGAGGTAATCAGATGTCACAAATCATCCTGATATTCAAAGAAGAATCATGTGTTGTTACCACCAGTTTTATACTGTGCAGTATGTCAACAGAGTGGAGAGCTCAGTCAGGTTATTTGGCCTGCAGGAATGTGGTCTAGACAGCATGAAGGACTCCTGATGAACAGCCTGAGCCATCAACCATCACATTTCAAGCTTTGGTATCGAGTACAGCATGACTCCCATAGTTATTATATTACACAATGAATGATGAGCTGCCTGAAGCTTTTCTGCAAGTCGTCTGACTAACTAAAATTGTTTAAATGCAGATTTCTTTAAAGAACAAACTCTTATTGATGCACAGAGCTTTAATGTGCACACACGTTAATTGTTATAGCTTTGTTTTCATGTATTTTCACATTTTTATGGTCATTTACTGTATATGTTTGAGTATGTGTGTACATGTATTCATGCATTTGCTTACTGGGCTGATAGAAATACAATATATGGAGATTAGCTTATTAAATCACAATAAATGATGACATCAGATGTGTGCACAAACTGCAATAATTGCTAATAACCAATCCTTCGTTTTAGTCTGCATTGAAGACACTTCTGATACTTTAGCATCATTAGAAAAACCTTTAATTCAATAATGTCAGCTCAGCAGTGATGTCCAGTTGGTTCTTTTCCCCTCTACTTACTCTTTTTTTGACATTATCCTACTAAGATAATTGTTTGGACTGCAAGTCACAACTGTGGTTTAAATCTAGGTTCTGTTCCTGTCTTGTCCGGCAGTGCAGGTTAGTTTTCTCTTTTTTTAGACTTAGCACTGAGGAGCGACAGAGTTTATGCATACCGTAACATAAACCTAGGTTTAAATTTCCTCAAAACAATACAGCACTCTACACAAGCCGTGGGAATCAATATCCTATTATTATTCCACAGGTTTCTCCTTTGTACAATAAACCAATTCAGGTTATAATTATTCTGAAATGTCAGTATTTGAATTACTCCACTGCAATTGTGCTATTGTCAAGTAGTTTTACTGACTGGAACAAACAGATGTTTAAGTTGTTTCCCTGCAATCTGTAAAACCCTTAAGTCATCAGGGTGGTGATGACTGCTCGGCGAGGTAGACACAGGTTTCATTTTCCACGAACAAATGACCCAAACAAAACGCATTTCTGAACTTGGCTGTCTCCATGCATAGTTCATCGTTTATACGGACTCCAAACAATAAACACTCGCTGCTCCAGCATCCCTCCTCATGGCCCGTGAAAAAAAATAAGAGAATCATGCCCGAGTCAGAGGAAAAGAGTCGGCTAATCCCAATCATCAGCGCTGTGATTAAAGTCTGCGATGAGTCAGAGTTGAGAAATGAACCCTGACCTCCTAACTGCAATCTAGTGGTGATGTCATCTGACTGGAGATGGTTCACGTAATGCAAGTGAAGGATGAAGAGATCAAAAAGAAAGAGAAGGAGATACAACATAATGTGAACAATGGGGTTATAAAATCTGACCCAAAGACTTAAAGCTGGCTCGACTTGTATGAAATGAAAATAAAGAGTTCTCATCTACGTTTTTCTCCTTCTTCCTGTCCACAGCCTCCTCTTGAGATTTACAGATGACACATTTGACCCGGAACAAACGGCAACAATAGGTGAGTAACACATCTGAGGTCACTTCAGAGAAGGGGGGAAATGACAGTTAGGTGGTGACAACTGTGAGATCATCAGCTTCATCATCTGCACAGTCAAAATGAGTCACAAATTATGATGGTAGTAGATACGCACTCACTCCATATAAAAGTTAATACAAATCATTTTCAGCACCACCACAAATGATGACTTTAATAAAACACATATAGTATTTTTTTGTTTGTTTATTTGGTTCCCCATTAGCCACTAGCTAAGTAGCAACTACTCTTCCTCCACTCATACAAACATGAATTTAAAATCAGTATAGAATTAGAGTTTGGGAGTCCAACTATTGCTATTGTGTAAATAGTTGAAAGATCATGGTTATAAAACTCCTTACAGTAGAAAATTTTTTAAAGTAACACTAAAGCTAACTATACATGAAGCAATGTTTATAAAGCTTCCCAGGTTCAGGGTTACCAAACTGTTGTTACAGTTGCTTGTGCAAAGCTTTCATGCAGGTGGCAGAAGACAGCTTCGTGCAGGGATGTGTTACAACTGAGTTTGCTCGCCTTTTCAAGTCCTGATTAGGCCCCTCAGGGTGTAAATGGCATTATTCCACAAAATAATAGTTAGTTATTTATTCCAGAGGTAGAATTGGCTCAATCATGTTGCTTCTTGAGTCCACTGCTCACTGAATTCACTGCTAATAGTCTAAAACAGTCAAATATTTGTAATGCTAGAATCAAAAACAAGGTCAGCTTTCTGAAAATCTGCCTGTGAGGACGCTTGCTAACAGCTGGTATGAACACTTGGCAAGCTGGAAGTGAAAGTTAACATGATCAAATCTCATTCTCCAAGCCCGAAAAGCGATTAAATTTATTTCAAACTTAAATTGGATTTGAAGAAGAAAACTGTGCTGCAGACCCGGCTGATGAAACTGTGAACTTATTGGCACATTAGGACTGAAGGCTCTTCCAAGTCCTGGTGGACCTGCAAACCATATCAGCTACTATTAATGTTATAAATCATGTTATCCAACAAGGACGCGGGGCCTTGAGGCTGTAACAACCAGAAACAGCCTTAATGGGTTTTTTTTCAGTAGAAGTCAAGATTTATCACCTTATTGACGTCGTGTTCTCTACCGCTAAGTGCATGATTTTCTAGCTCACATTGCTTTCTTTGTTAAAACCCAAATACAGAATCAAGGAGAGGTTAAAGCAGTTAAAACACAGTGTTGTTTTTTTCAAGGTCATGGCTTAGATAACTGCTGTTTTACTCAGCCAACTGTGATTTTGATGCCGAACAGATGACTCTATTGGAATCAAGCCCTTCTTCATTGTCTCCAGCTCCCTCACATCAGACAAGAAACACTTCAAATCCAGAATCGCTTGATCCCAATTCATGTACTTTCATCCCGATCACCTTCACAAGTTCAACTGAGGATGTTTTTCTCTTTCTCTCTCTGGTGCTAACTCTCAGACACTGATGGTAGAGGCTGCTATGTAAAGTGTCTCATAAGTATTAATTCATCCCATACAGACACATTCATATGCTGCAGACAAAGCAGCCGGAGCAACTGGACACATCGGACTTATGCCTGTTATTCCAAGTGAAGGCAGTATTGATTACGATGTTTTTGGGTTGTATGATATACTTAAAAAATAACCATGACATGAGACAGTAAGAGACTAGCTGACTTTGATTTGGTGCTGCTAGAAAATAAGGAATACATATTTCTTACTCAACTCTCAAACTCTTGAGTCCAGTACAGCCCTTCTAAGTGTCTCGTTGTGGCTCATGGTGAACAGGTTGGTCTTATAAAATCCCACCTTGTTGTGATATTTGCAAACAGACTCACTGTATTTTCTGTTAAAGGCCCGTCTGAGTTTGTACTAAAGCAGGACACACTGGTCCAGGTCCAGTGTTTAGTGTAAACTCCTCCCCATATGCTGGACTGGAGGAACAGCTAGTTGTTGTGATTTACTGTGTGAAGTGGACACACTGTATTTGTATGTGGTACTGTGTGTCATATATATCGTCAGACTGTTTTCATGTCTACTTTCCTCCTCATCTGTTTTGACTCCAAACTTAAACTGCCCTCCCCGCACTCCCAGATGTAAAAACAAGCCCATCACAGGCCTGCTAAATCTGTCAGTGGATGCTAAAACTGTAGACCGACATGTCATCCAAACACGCTCTGCAGGCTGACACGCTGCACAAAGGCAATACAGGAGATTTATTTTTGGGATGGAAGATGAACAACATAGTTATCTTCATGTAAATGTCTTTTCCTCTGAGACCTGGTTGGATTTACAGAGGTGAATCATTGCTCTCTGAGCCATAACACAGGTGCTGGGATTCTAAATGTTTTTATACACGTCTAGGACATTAAACCCCACTGTCCCTCTGAGATGAATATGAATGAATAGTCCGTTCATGATTTAAATATAGGACATGGGACGGGCACGATGCCAGTCTGGAAGGCTGGGGTTAGTTGAAGTTCAGAGACGTGTCGTGGTGTCTATATTTTTTTGTAATACATCAATCCTAGTTGTAGTCTGCTGCCGGGAAAGGATTTTTATTTTAAACAGCAAAATAGAAAATCGGTGTTTTTGCTCCAATAAGAAAAAACTAATAATAGTCAGTCCCTTCATTTATTTCACCAAGATCTACAAATCAGGCCAGACGAGCGTCTAAATGGTAAATGGACTTGAGCTTGTGTCACGCTTTTCTAATCTTCTGACTACTCAAAGTGTTTTCACACCACAGGTCACACCTACACATTCACACACTGATGGTAGAGACTGCTGAGTAAAGAGTCCATCAGCAGTAACTAATCCATTCATACACATTCATACACCACCGACGCAGGCAGCGGGAGTAATTCAGGGTTAAGTGTCTTACCCGAGGACACTTAAGGTGGAGAGATGACGACTCTACTAACTGATCCACAGCCACCCATAGTGGATTCTGGCCTCACCTTTAAAAAAATATGCCGACTTCCACCATTGAAATAGTTCAAATTTAAGCGTTTCTGTCTGAATAGGATACGTAAATATTTATGTTCAGATAGCTAGCTAGACTGTTATAGTTGTGTTTTAACAGGTCTTTTGTTATAAAGAAATCTATAAGACAGAAAAAGCTTTCCAGAAAGAGTCGGACCTGCACCAAGAAAGTGGAGCCACACACCAGCACTGCACTACAATAAAATACTTTATCGCCCCCCAGGGAGAAATGTGTTGTCACAGCTTTGCACAGTTGGTACACAGGTTTACACATATATTATAACGTACAACTGGAAGTAAAAGGAAGAAACACACCAACAATGAAAGAGGCCAGTCAGCGTGAAAGAGCGGTGCTGTTGCAGCAGAGCATGCGCCATAGACAGCGTACTGTGTGTCTTTATTTATTATATATTCTTTATATTTATAAAGCACCAAATACATATTTATTTTACCTACATGCTATGAAACATCTAGACCCCTCAGGTCTTTCAAAACAGGTTTGGTCAGTGTCTCCAGAATTAAAACCAAGCAAGGTAAAGTGAGGAACAAGTTTCTGGAGGTTTGAAAAACTAAAGACACAATGACTACAGGGATCAAACCTCTTAATAATAATGCACAATGTGTCTCTGATCTCAAGCTTACTTTAGAATGATGTTAACTGGCTTTTTAATGTACCCTAAATGCTGACTTGTTTTTCATGTATCTCATGCACGTTGAATTGCTCTGAATGACCTGTAAGAGTGTCCTTAATGTGTCTGAAACAGGAAGAGGGAAATATGAGTGATTGACTGACTTCTTTTTTTGTCTAGGTGTTGACTTCAAAGTGAAAACCATTTCTGTGGACGGTAACAAGGCAAAGCTTGCAATATGGGTGAGTAAAATAATCATGTTGCAGTGACTCTCATGAGACAGAAAGACGAGCCTCGTTCTTGTGTGTCAATCAGGGCAGAGATTACAGCGTTTCACAAATGGTTTTGGCGCAATCTCTTGAAACATTCTTAAAGCTTTCAGCTACCAGATACACTCCCAAAATAGCTCATATTTTACGCAAATCACGACGGTTAAGCTGCAAGAGTCTGCAACTCTGCAGCCCGAACCTGTAATTCATGTGTCAAATGAAGTTGTTGTGTCTATGGGTGACACATGGCCGAGGCAGACAAAATGGCACGTTTCTTTGACATCGTCTAAATGACTGTCGACAACATGTTTAGATGTTTTGAGAGGATGAATGTTTGACTCTAGATGTTTT
This sequence comes from Labrus mixtus, assembly GCF_963584025.1. Lineage (NCBI taxonomy): Eukaryota > Metazoa > Chordata > Actinopteri > Labriformes > Labridae > Labrus > Labrus mixtus. The sequence continues at coordinate 4,686,073 of NC_083630.1, forward strand.
TTTTATTTCTTTATCTCCTAATTGACTTCTTGTACAGTCCTGATCTTTATGTTTTAACAGAGACTGAATACTAATGAAGTTTCAAAGTGAATCCCCCTTTAATGATGCTGATTTTGAAAGCTCAAGGTTTTACTTTGAAAACATTAAAGAGCTGTAGGATTTGTCTGAATCTGAGAGAAAAACTGTTTAATTTCCCCTGCAACACAAGCCATACAGAGCAGTCACCAGCTTTTATTGTACAGAACAAAACATTACACCCGTCAGTACAAAATAAAATATTTACTGAGGAACCAAAGCAAAGACCAATGACATAAATACACAAGTATTATTCATGTGATGACTTACATCAGGAAATAATTCAACAATATGTTAGAAAGTGAAATGATTCAGAGGAAAAGAGACGACCTGTTCTGATCAGTCACAAACAAACTATGTTTTTGCATAAATGTGCTGAAACATCTGTAAATGGTAAAGATGATTTGCACAAGAAACCAGCTGTTGAGTGAAGAATTCAAAAAGTGCTTTGAATGATTTCATGTGTTTTTGAGATTTGTGTATTTGCAGTGCCCATGCATAGGTCTTGTCAACCTTCACTATGAATTCCTTGCATAGCTAATGTTGAATATTTGTCCTTGCTTTGTATCACGTGACCTGTCAGGTGACCTCAGGGGTTGTATATATGTGGAGGTGTGTCTACTCACTGGTTCATGTCTGATGAAGGGCGAGGGCCCTGTGGTCATTATTCCCATTAAGATTTAATTGCAGCTTCTGGTGTGTGGACTTTTTTTTTTAGATTAGAGCCAAAGCAAGTGAGAAAAACAGTTTCCATAAAACATCTACAGTCTGTCTATACCCTCATGTAGCCAGAAGATGGCGCCCTTGTAACACCATCTCTGCCTCCATGAGGGACATTGTAGTCTGCCTTGTTGTTTATGTCTATCAGTCCTGCATTTCCTTCCGTCAGAGTCCCCTGTTTGTCCCGTCCAGTGTGTCCACTCGTGTTGAACTAGTTGTGTTTTTGATTTTCAGGACACTGCAGGACAGGAGCGTTTCCGAACGCTGACGCCCAGCTACTACCGCGGTGCCCAGGGAGTAATCCTGGGTAAGTCAGACTGCTGACGCCATCATCGCTAAAGCACCTGTGTGTATGAGCTTCAGAGCTTGTGTGTGTGCCTCCAAAATGTAAAGTTCACGTCCCTGGTTGTAAAAGTAACGTGATGGCTTTTCATCCTGTGACCTATAAACACACACACACACACACACACACACACACACACACACACACACACACACACACACACACACACACACACACACACACACACACACACACACACACACACACACACACACACACACACACACACACACACACACACACACACACACACACACACTCTCTCTCGCCTCTCTCCTCTCTCTCTGGAAGTTAGTTTATAGCCTAAAGTCCGAGTGGTCGTATGGACATGCATGTACATTATGCATATGAACACACACACAGGAAGTGAGTTAAACCTCTAAAACAGACTTCCTCTGCAGCCTTCTGCTCTAATGATATATAGAAATACAGCACATAGAGCTCCTGTGTGATGCTGTGGAGACTACGCTATGTTTTTTTATTTTGATGTGCTGTGAACTGGAAGTAAAGAATTAAGAGGTCTGTTCTTTACAGCGACAAGAAAAAACAATTCAATGTTTTTTTTAAACTTTTTCATTTTCATCACTCCTAAAAAATCACTGTTTTTAACTGTTATAATACCGCCTTTCTTTTTCCTGGGTGAGATTCAGATTGTGATAATTCAAAGGTAAATGATGACTGCTTATTTCCACCATACTAGTTTTTTTTTCTCCCACGTTGTCCGTTTGTACAGATCAATAGAAGAAGAGATGTACACTTGATAGTCAACACAACACGGCCGGAGAAACATCATCACTGCTGCAGAAGAAAGAAAAATGACATTAACAAGTTCAACAGAAGTGGAACATTTTTCTGCTTCCCTCTCTCATGAAAATACAAGCAAAATATTCTGTTTACAGTCATTAATCCTTAAATCTTCTCCAGTCGTTAGCGCTTTAAAAATGAAAAAGGAGGTAGTTGTAGGCAAATCACGTAGGTGCAGGGCAGTGCAAAAACAGCAACCTGAAGAAGAAGATAAACCCGCACACTTTCTCAAATGCCACAAAAAAAGTTTTTTTCCGGTGATGACCAGACTCTGTTGTCTTATTATGGATTAAGAGATGGAGAAAACAGAAGCAGTCTCACTTTGTAGCCTAAGTAATGATGACATTGACAGTTTAATGAAGTATTTTCCTCCATTGTAATTTTCTTTATCTCAGTGTACGATGTCACGAGACGGGAAACCTTCACCAAGCTCGACAACTGGCTCAACGAGTTAGAGACATACTGCACAAGGAACGACCTCGTCAAAATGCTCGTGGGGAATAAAATCGACAGGGTGAGTGTGTTCATATATAAAATGTGTGTGTTTCCTGTCAGGTAGAAAAAGGTTTCAGCATGCTCGCTTAAAGCCTCAGCTTCACCTGAAGTGATGAAAGAAGTTTAGCAGGGGAAATTTAGATTTGGATTTCAAGTTTAGAAGAGCATAAAGACGTTACAGCTTAGTTTCACAGAACAGATTCACAAGTCGGCTAAAAGAATGAGAGTCAGCTTCCAGCCGTTTGACAAATGACGGAGCTAAATGACGGTGGCAGACCCATTTTCATATTTCAGGCAGCTGTTCTTTTTTTTTTAAACCAGGATAAAAATGCCCACTAAGTAGAGCATTATGAATTTATTGTGTCCTGTTCTTTGTCTGTGAAAATCACTTTTCCTCTCCACCCTGTGACGACCACAGTGGCTGACGGCTCCGCCCGGCAGACCTCAAATAAGCCATTACCTCTCTTTTGTTTTAGGAAAACCACGAGCTCGACCGGGCCGAAGGCTTGAAGTTTGCAAGAAAACATTCCATGCTTTTTATAGGTAAGTCGGGGAGGAGGATTCCCTGCTCTGCACAGACCTGCTGCGCACGAGACTTTCACACAACTTTAGAAATAACTATCATAGTTTCTGAGGAACGCTCTCATAGGTCTATTTATAAAACCTCTTTGTGTAACGTCTTTCATGTGCTTTCTTTTCCCCTCGGCTTTTGTTATTTTCAAGATTTCCGTTAAATGGATCAAGTATAGATGTTTACTTTCCTCAAGTTCTCAAAATGCCATTTTCTAAAAATGATTGTTAAAACGGAAACATTTCTTTCTGATCTTTCCAAGTTTTAACAAGAATTTCCTAGAATCTAATTCTGGTGTCTCCCGTCTTTGAGGAGGTGTTGACTCTGGTCCTTAATCACGGTCTTTGGTTCACTGTTCATGTCGGAGGTTGAAAGTTAGTCTTGAGGTATTTTCCAACACTCAGCGCTTAAAGCTCAGCAGAGAATGACATCCAGAAAGGAGAACAACCAATATGAGATCTTTAAGGCAGATTCTTTTTAAGCATCCAATAAAGCACATTTTTAAAATTTAGAAATAGAAATAAATATATCTTTTCTCTTTTGCAGTGATCTGACTGCAAATTAAATCAAAATGCTGCTTTCTGATTTTGTTTTTGTTTTAATGGTCAACTGGGTTGTTGCTCAGTATCCTTTTCTATTTGAATTCAGTTTCTGTCTGTGAGTCACGGTCTTTATTGATTTATTTTATTGCAAAGATGCTTACAGCAGCATGTTTTGTGTTATTAAAGGTTGTGTTCATGTAAGGTTTGTTGATCAAACTGTCTGGTGTCTGGATGCACTGGTCGTCTGAAGTCTGCACAATGATCAAACTTTCTATCTTTATTGGAGTTTTTTTGTTTACATGCGTGCAGCCAGAGACGACGTGATGTTTCAAAATCACCCAAAGCCTTGTTTTCTACATTATATGCTCCATTAAGGAGCTATAGGCTCATAGCAACCCAATATAGCAGTCAGCTCTTGTCAAAATGCAGACATTCAAACTCCTCTCAATTCTTCTTACAATAAACTTTTCCTGCATTTTTATGTTTCTGTCTTCACCTCCTCACTTCTCTCTCTTCTCTCTCCTCCTTTATTTCTCCTCTGCGCTCTGTTCTTCCAGAGGCGAGTGCCAAGACCAGGGACGGTGTTCAGTGTGCGTTTGAGGAGCTGGTGGAGAAGATTATTCAGACCCCCGGTCTATGGCAGAGCGAGAACCACGGCCGAGGAGTCCAGCTCACCGACGAGGACGCGGGAGGCGGAACCTGCGGAGGCTACTGCTCCCTGGTCTAGACAAACGATGGAAAACACCTTCACACACAGACACATGTTCAAACACACACACACGTGGACGCCACACACTCAAATATAAACATGGACACAAACACACACCCCTCCCCGCTGTGTCATCCTGAGCTGAGCCCTCTCCTCAGACATAGAGGCGGTGGAGGTCTGAGGGTCGACCGTCCGTCTCCTCGCTGTTCACACAGACTTTTTGCACACTTTCTAATAACAATGCTGCGCTAATATGCAACTGCAGCTCCGCCTTCCTCTTAACGGACACCAAGTGAGGGTTTGTTTTTTTCTCCTCGTCTTCGTTTTGAGTCACAGTTTTGTGCCGTTTTTAGACCCCGGGTCAAAATATGAGCCATTCTCATTTTACACATCGAAAGAAATAATTAAAAGAATTAACCAAAGTCACACACATGAATAAATCTGTGAGGGGTGATGATGAGAATGGAAACAGTTTGACCCCCAGGTTTTTTTTTCTTTCTCCGTCTCCAGCATGCTGATCATCCTCGGAGCACCTTGCCTTAGCGAACACATCTGTATCAATGCAAATCCAACTTCTCTCCAGTGTGAGCCTTTCCTCTGCTCTGTCCTGTGCTTGATCCCGCCCCCCCTCCCCCGCAGACTGAACATTACGCTGCTCATGAAGAAGCTTATCAAGCCAGGCTGACTTGTTTTCTCATCTCGCACACTCTCAGTCTTTAAAGGCCTGGATCATGCGTTTCTTTTGTTGTTTCACAAACTGCCTCATTTTTCTTCAGAATATAATAGAGTTACCAAGTGTCTGGAACGATGTTTTACTGCTTTTATTGACTTGGACTTCAAACCTGTGGTGTGTTTTGAAGAGTGCATGAATCAAAGAGATTGGCACTAGCAAGCTTTCCACCGGGTGCCCGAAGAAGAGGGAACCTCTTAAAATTGCACGCCTTTGTTGTAACGAGTTGCTTTAATGGAGTGCGACTCACTGGCACTCCCTCACTCAGACAGATAATATCAGTAATATCACTAGCACTGCTGCAGTTATTCATATACATCCGTTTGGACTGGACAGAGACAAAGGAAAAGTGTTCAATATAAGACGGGGCAGTGAGTCATGAGGGTGTTTCCACTGGGTTTCGGAAAATCAAAGAAAGAGCTGTGTGCTCCACATGGCTAATGGATTTCACAGTACTCTATCTATCTGTGTGTTTTTGTATCTGAGGAAAGCAGTTATACATGTACTGTACCCCTGACCTCTGACCTCTCACCATGTTTGTAGAATCTGAATGCTGATGTGTGTTCTTGGAAAAAATCCTGGGAAAAGTCTAGCTCTGAGAGTGTGATCTTGTAACGGGGATTCAGTGAAAATGACATGAGTACGAGTTAGATTTTATTTTTTAAATCTCTTTTTAATTGCATGTGAGTCTCTGCGTGCCATATTTTTTTTGTGTTTGTTTGTCCAGTGAACGGCCTTGTTAGGCTTTTTACTATAAACAATATAACTTATATTTAGCTAAAGTAAGTTTACCATTTTGATTTTAATGGTATAATAAAACAAAAAGGAAGTAGGCTTTTACTCAGTTATCTCTTTTGTGTTTAATAAATATGTTGGAACATGTAAACCTTGTAAATTGTGTATTTTTAAGGAATTGGTTGGGATGATTCCTGTATGAAGTGTAAAGCTGAATGTATACATATTTCACAACAAACTTCCCTCTGTATTAAACGGAATAAAAATCTTTTTTAAGCTACAAAAGGAAATTTTTTGTTAAGTTATATTTGAGTAAAAAGTTGATGTGCAAAACGTGAATTAATAAAAAGTATGTTAACATTGACCAAACATATTTTGCCACTCGTGATGACGATTCTGACGTTAGTCGGTAAGTCAGGCACCTACATTTTTTTCCCCGAGTGAGTTGTTGTTCCGACTTTTGCAGGTGTTCATGTGCATTTTAAAACTCTGAGAACTCATTTTTCCGATGTGTCGTACACCACATGAATGCAGCATAATGCACATGAAGGTGGAGTCAGCATTGTTTTTTTGCTGCTTGTAAACACAACATTCAAACTGGGTACCTCATCCCCACCAGAAGCACACACTCACTGCAGGATGTAGTGTGTCTGTTTACTGCTTGTACACCGCAAGCTACTGCACATTATGACGAGCTAACCGCTGGTGTCTGGAACCTGCCTGTCCAACAAAAAGCCGACCAACTCCACGTCTGTAGGTGAAAGCCAACACAAGGTTCACCCTGGAGCTTTATCCGCCCGGCGTTTCTCCTCACTGTGATTGTATTTTCTCTTCTTTGCTGCTACGTCCACAACCACCATATTTGCCTGTTTGAATTTGCGTCCAATCACTGAAATATATCCACTCCTAAATTCACCTGTGTGCCTTCATTGATTGGAGGAAACACACCAGCTCTCCGTCCAGAAACATCCTGTGGCAACCAGAAAGAAAATTAAAAACATGAAACTCCAGTCAGAGGACAGAGTCTCTGCAGACACAGTCACCACCACACATGTATGGAGCAGCATTACTTTTGTATAAGTCTATATTTTATATTTTATCTTTAAAGCTTTGCTGTTGACTCGCTTACTTTTACAGCACTACTAGGACAAAAATGTCCATGTTGGAAATGTCGCTGGTAGGTGATGGGTTTTTCACTCAGCGCCCTTTGCATTCCTCTGTCCTCTGAATAAAGCGTTGTGTTTAAACAGTGTCCGAGGAACCCTCAGAGCCTAGACGTGTGATCTATCTAAATCATCTTCTTGGCAGACGTCTCAGGAAACACCACCACAGCCATAACTCACTCTACCAGTGCTTTAACTGGGATGTGCATAATTCCTGGGCGATTATGAAAGGGTCTGGGTCTGGCAGCGAGGACTCCTTCCCTTGTAGCAAATCCCTCATCTCCTGCCCGAAGTCCAGGCAGCCGTCTGGAAATATGTCTCAGTCAAACAACAACCGAGGCGCACGGTGTAACAGTGCCTTCATGTGGTCCAAACATGTGCCGAGCTGGAGCGCTGCTGTTTCCTCAAGCCTGCACTAGAAAAACATCAGCGACTCAAAGATCTAGGCTGACAGGTTCGATATTATCTGAGACTCATTTACAAATAATGGTCGATTCACATTCCTGCCCAGTGCCACATCGTGTGAAGTAGAGCATTGTTTCATAAGCTTTCCTAAATCCCCCTTTAATGCTCTATGAATAATACTTTCTATTAAGAACACCTGCAAGTCAGAGACCGTGTTCAATGTGGAATTGACTCTGTTAATTAATCCGTAGCTGAACAACTCCCCATCTGTCCAGTTGTGTCTATAAAGATCTACAAAATGTTCAAAACATGAAAAGGAAATTTCCTCAGCCCAAGGTGATGTCTCACAGTTACTTGATGTATCAGCCAACAGTCTCGAACATGAAAATATTCATGCACAATCATAACAAACAAAGAGGAATCAAGGACATTGTCACCTTTGGGAAGCTGCAATTGTTTTTTTTATTGGTTACATTTGTTATCTAGACATGTTACTGTCTGGAATTTGGCTTCAGGTGTCGGGGATGAGTTTTTTTTTTATATTGCCTCGCCCTGCTAGCCAGTAGAGAGATTGCTGGTTTAAGGCAATTTTCAATGTTTTTTTCTTGAAACACCCAAAGGCCAAAGTCGGTAGATCAATCAAACCAGACATCAGGTGTGACATCAGTCAAACAAAACAGAAGACAGTTTTGTTGACCGCTCCACACAGATACTACATACAATAAGTGACAAAGAGGTCAATGGATTTATTTGGAAAAAGATAGACCTGGTTGTAGTCGTTGGCTGTACTGCAACTGCAACAACACAAACCTTCAAGAAAGCCTGGCTGAATGGACATCTACACTTTTCACTTGCTTGTGAGGCCTGTGAGCAGCTCTTCAGGAGCAGCTTGATGGACCGCTGTCTGTGTCTGAGCATGCAGCCCGGCGCTAAGCTAACAGAGCAGATCTGGATCTCATTAACGCCGTCTTGTCTCTCCCTGCTCCTCCTCCTCCTCAGGCCGTATGGATTAGCACTCAGACGACGAGCCCCTCAGGAGAGCCGTCATGCTGTCATGTGTAAAAAAAGTTACGAGACGTCGGGCATCGTTTCATAAGGTGTCGGGTTGACAGACGTCGCTCACTTTGTCATGCTCACTGTCCATTTTCTATCAGGTAATTGTTTTGCCATGCTGCCTTGTAAGAGTGAAGAAGAGAGCGTGAGGGTGACTGTAAAGACCGTCCCTGAGACAGAGCTATACCAGAGTAGTCTATGGAAGTAATAATATCTTTGCCATGACAGCTCTGTGATAATGAGAATGTGATACGGCTGATAGCAGGAGGTGCAGCGGGCCACCTATAAGTTCACTCTGACAGACTTTTACAGCCCTCAGGTCTTGGGGTTTAATATTTATAATCACCTTTCTTTCCATTCCCTTCAGAGGACCTCCCCAGCTCTGGGCAAAAAGCAGCTCCGGCTTGAAGAGGACGGTTTGAATCATCACTAACAGGATGAGTCAAGGTGCAACTCTTTTTTTTTTTTTTTTAACAGGACAAAATGTTTCCTTTCCAAAACAATTCAACCTGCTGATAAGACATGAGAAACACAGAAAAAAATCTGCTTACAGGTAATAATGACTTAATTAATTGACAGTAACATTAAGAGTTTCTTGGATCCAACATGCCAGCTTTGTTTGGCGGCTGTGTCTCAGAGTCGTCGTCTCTCCACCGGAAGGTCAAGGGTTCAGTCTCCAGCTCCTGCAGCTACATGTCCGATGTGTCCTTGGGCAAGACAGTTAACCCCGAATTTCTCCCGCTGCTTTGTTGGCGGCGTATGAATATGTATGAATGGGATTAGTGACTTCTGATAACAACAAGAGGGAAGGAACACTGAGATTAAATAGACACAGGGGTAATCAGGACAATGAGGGAAACACACAGAGGCAGGAATAAACACAAGAAACAATGAGGACAAGAACTACAAAATAAATCAGAAGAGAACTCAATAATTTAACAACACTAGTACAGAGAAACTTTACAAAATAAAAACACACAAGGGAAACAAGCAACACTAGGATAGACACGGGAAATTAAAAAACTCTGAAATACACAAAAATACAAATGAGACCAAATCATGACAGATTACATTTTTGACTCTGAAGTCAGGCTGAATTTCCGCCTGATCAAACATCTTTTATCTCGCTGTGTACAGGGCGGCATCAGAGTTGGTTACAGTCCTACTAAAAAGACCCCAAAGGTTTCCTGTGTAGGTCTGCAGACATTTTTCACTGTTTACTTTCTGAGGTGAGGTAGAGGAAAATGCCTCTTTTTTTGCTCGTGCTCCTTATACCTTCCTTTTTAAAGTCAGCACAAAGTCGAGCTCTGGCCTCTCTTAGGTTACCCCTCTGAGCACCAGAAGTCTGTGAGGTAATGACCCGGCGTGCCCAGAACTGATGGCTCTGTCACTGCAGGTGGAAACACTTTTGATTACGTGGGACCTCGTGTTTACACTGTTGCACCCGTTTACACTTAAGACCCTTTGACATTCTCGTCAGGCGATGGCAGCTTCCAGTTTCAGGACTCTGATCTGTTTTGAGCGCTGTGACCTGCTGCAGGCCTCTGTGTCCTTCGGGTTACGGGGAAGTCAGTCAACCCCCCCCCCCCCCCCCCTCCCCCCTTCTCTTGACTCCATATGACAATCAATGAACCGTCATGTGTGGGCCTGGCTCAATATTTTTATATTCAACTACCTGCATGGTCATAGTGTAGAATGTACAGTGAAAACATCTTTGGAAAACAGAAATTGCTTCAAATTCTTTCAACACAGAAGCTTACCTACTTCCCTATAAGCACCAGACTCTTATGAATACCCATCAATCATATCAGGACCCCTTAACTCAATAAAAACAGGCCCCAGGTAAGCAGGAAACCTCCATCTTTGTTTGGTGTGAACCTCTGGCCTTGGGTCCATGTAAGTCAAATCAGCTAGTAATGGAGCTGTAATTGAGTTTCCTTGTATTTGATACTCTGTCAATCTAATTTAAACCTAAATGATTGTATTGTAACTCACCCTTGTTATTCTCAAAAACAGTGCGACCTGTGTACAGGCCCCTGAAGGAACCAGGAGACACGGACGCCTCACCCTCCAAGAGAAAACTCCTTCTCGCAGTAGGGGTTGCTTTCATCCACGGCCTCGGGTTACTGTGACAATAAGCAACAAGGGGCCGAAGACGGGCCTGGCAGCAGGGGCGCTGCAAGATGTAGAAACAAAAATGGAAGGATGAGTTACTTCATTCATCATCCCACCACCGCCCGTACTCAGCCGTGTTCGAGGTGGGCTCGCGACGCCTCTCTCCCTCTCTTGGATGTCGTCATTCAGTGTGTCAGTTCAAACCGGCCGGATCTCACTCATGCTACTGCGACAACATGGCCACAAATACCCATGTACTCTGGCCATCAGCTTCTATAATAAACTAATCACTCTGTATCAACACGGGCTGGGTGTAAGCTTTCCACATGCCTCAAACATCCTCGACAGACTCGACGCATGCTTCTGCCGCGGTGCCGTGAAAAACACAGAATCCCACATTAATAAACTCCCCTCTGGGTGAGATGATTGGCATGTATAGAAACAAATTCATTATTTTGTATAAATAATCGAGCCCCTGTGTTGTAATTGCACTGCTTGTTTTTCTTTGCCGAGCTGATCTCGATCGGTTGGACCAGAGAATTTGTTGTAAACCACCAAGACTTTTAGCTCACATTTTCACTGACTTTGAAGAGACAAGGAGGTCTTGAAGGTCCTGGAAGGACTGTCTTACAGGGAAGTTTTTTTTTCCACTAGGCAAGACTTCAACCTGGCAGAGATTAGGAACAGAGCATTTAGCTCTTTCAGGTTTTGCAGGGTGGAGGAAGTACCTGAAAGTCATAGCTGAGTAAAGGGAAAGATATCGTACTGAAAAAAGAACTTTGGCAATAGAGGAAATCAGATATTCTAATAACGATCGAGTAAAAGTCAAAGTAGCTGAAGACCACACTCACACTAGGCAATCCATGCCCAAGCACATTTCACACCCAAAGTCCAGTTTGTTTGACTAGTGTGAGTGCTCCTTAAAGTACACTTCTTTGACCCTGGCACGGTTTAGAGGTTAGCTTTGGCGAGGTACAGTCGCTCTGTACGGGTACGCAATGTAATCATGACATAATAATCAATCGCTGCCTGACATATTGAGAAATCCAGGAGTGTTGCGGGGTCACATCTGACCAAAACCACTCAATATGAGTCACTAAACTAAAGTCATGTTCTCTGTGTTGTTCTCTAATGTGCTGACTCTGCTTCAACAAGGATGATGTGAAGCCATGCGTGTGCCATGAATTAATTACTGTTTTAAAAAAGAGCCTTTCAGGGTTTTCTATAAGTTATGCCAAGGTATCAAACTGAGACTAGAGAGAGGAAGACATCAGGTACTCTTTACAGATTCAAACTAATACAACTATCCATTTCTAGTTTTTTCTTAAGTTATTGGCTTAAATTAGCGTGTAATTAGAGACCAGGTGATGATGTATGTACAAGAGGAAACCGTGCTCGGGTCCGGTTAGGCTTGGAGAAATGTGAGTTCAGACCAGTGGGGGAGTGGGGACAATCATGCTTCGGCACGTCGCAGGGTAACTGTAAGTGCACTCTTGCTGTACTTAAGTATTAAATGTATTTTTTCACATTAACTGTATGTAAGTATTAAAAGTAAAAAGTAAGTGTGGCTTTCCATCAAACAGTGTTTTGGATAGAAAGTAGATTTATTTATTTAGGAAATGTAGTGGAGTAAAAGTGGAGGTTGACAGAAATATATAAACTAAAGTAAGGTACAAATACTCCCTGAAATTACTGAACTTTTACGTTATAGTAAGTCCACATCTCTGTGTTTTTTTCTCTCCTGACAATTTGCAGCCCTGTGTGCCTCAGATGAAACCCGAGTCGATGTTTATTACTGCACACCGCAGGAAGCTCAGGCTCTTCCACTGTATAGTGGACAATTGAATTTGAAAAAACACAAAGCCGACCTCCACCTTCCCACCAGCGGGTTCAAGTCAAATAAAGCTCTCTCCAAGGAAATCGTGCCCAGGTCACACAAACACGAGATCCTCCACATGCACGAGGGCTTCATTGAATTCAGACTGCGTGTATCCACTCTCCACTTTGTCCCAGGATTACCTTTCAATCAGATTATGTAGAATAACAGAGGCGTGACAAGTGTTTTGTAATCACATAGCTTGCAAGAGTCGTTTAGCTGGGTTCAAGCAGCGGTACTTCTGTCTGTCTAATGGCCTGAAAGAGGACGCTGTTTGATCTCTGGTTATTCAAAGCTACTCACAGATGAAGAAACCAGGAAGCAGGACTTTAAGTGAACATTTGTCAGAGTTATCTTTTGTCAGCAAGGCCCAAAATAAAATTAAGTTCAGCTTTGTTGTCATGTTCTGAAGAGATGAGGCACAAAGAAGTCTGGCTCAAATATGGAGGGAGGAAAAAGAAAGCTACACATCACAAGGTTTGAATCACACTGCAGTTTAATCCTTAGCTATTGATTCCCTCCATGGTTTGCTCGGGTTTCTTATCCAATCGGAACAAATGTATGAGTCTAAAAGGAAACATTAGTTTGATTTAAGTGTGACATCACACTGAAAGTTGTCTTCTCTTCTGGGGCTGCGTGAGTAAGGGGGGAGAGATAGTCAAGAGAGGTAAAAATCAAGAGAGGACAAAACAGTGAATCACAGAAATAAAACGGTTGCATCGCTGAGATTAAGTTCCGAAACATAAAACAAACAGGCACACAACTGCTGTGGAGAATGAACACAGTGAGGTCATTAGGAGCGTGTTCAATCTGAAATCGGTGTGCACAGTTTTGCCCCAGCGTAAACAATATGTTTTCCCAAAAAAGTTGTAATGAAACATGAATTTCCACAATGTAAGCATTGACTGTATATAAACATGGATGAAGTCTCAGTGCAACACCCATTGGTTACTGAAGGTGGTGCTTGTGCCATATTGAGAATACTATCTCAGTCTATCTTGCAGTCTGCTGAAAAGCAAAGGTTTTGATTTCCCAGTCAATCTACGTTCCAACCCTCACCTATGGTCATGAGCTTTGGGTAAAGTGCCTGAAAGGATGAGGCCCCCTGACATAAGCGGCTGAAATAAGGTTTCCTATGAAGGGTGGCTCGGGATGTCAGGAGCCTTCTGCAACCGTGACCCGGCCCCTGATAAGTAGAAGGAAATAGATGAATGGATGGATGGATGGATAGATAGGAGGTTTTGCTTTGTCGCGCCAAAACCAACACAAGCAGAAGGTTCCTTGGAATTACTATGAATTATATGAAATGCACAGACAGTAAGGCTGCTGTTTCTGTGATCTTCTTTCTTCATGAAACAGTTTCCTACTGCCTGATTTTATTTATTGTAAACCCAAATGTATTTACTCGTTTGTCAGATAACCCAGATTAAATTTGGAATCACTAAAGAAATAATCTTGAGGAACAAAGTGTCCTCTGGCCTTCAGGGTTGAACCTTTGTAGCTCTATTGTTTTAGCTTAAAAAAGATTCTGTTTAAAGACGAGAATTCTTGGAATGTGGGACGAACTGTTTTTGGACTGTTTGTTTCAGATGTCGGAGGAAAGTGACACCTTCAGACGCCTCACACTCGCTAACCAGATGTGCGCGCATGTGGGCATTCCTCGCTTCCTGCATGCATGCGATGTCTTTGTGATGTGTTTCGGTGTGCGTGTGCTAGTAGCTACAGTACTAGGCGACTGTTTTGTCTACATATCACCACCTCCAGTTCCAATATGGCTCGTGTTATTACCCTGCTGGGCTCCAGCTTGTATTAACACCGAACAGCAACGACTACAGACCTCTCCTCTTGTTTCTGTCTTTACCTCAGCTTTAAAAAACACAGTGCCCAGGGTGAGCTTGTAATTAGAGACCAAACCAACACCAACCAGCCTCCCTACCTCCACCCTGCTGCTATGTTGTGCCCCCCTCTGGGCCTGAGGACAGATAGTGTAACAGTGTTGTGAGGGCGTAGTGTGATTCTGCTTCCCCACAGTTTTTAAACCTTGGTTTATCTCGCGGCTTTCAAATTCACTCCCGCTGCTGGATGCTCGGCCTCCCAGCAGGCAACAGTGCTGCTCTCTAATATTTACATTCACTCAATGCTAGCTGCAGACAGTAGCACATATTTACTTCAGTGAGGTCATGAGCTGACCATCCATTTCCACCTCCAATGTGAGGAGGAGACTACACACATGACAAGAGATCACATAAAAGATAAAAAAAAACTTCTGCTCTCCTGCTTCATCGTTCTTTCTGTTTCTTGATCTCATCCGCTTTGGTGCCGACATACAGATAAAGAAATTCTGTAGAGTAAATATGAAGCTTGATCCTGTAAAAAAAAAGAAAAAAAGTGGCCTGCTAGCGTGTTATACCAACCCGTCTTACAGTATGGCCTAATTATCTACAAAAAAATCAAATCAACTGCACACCAAGGCCAGCTGAGTAGCCCATTTCACACATGCTGTGCACTCCTGAACATTTCCCAACATTACCTTGTGCAGGCTGCATGTGAGAATGTAAATCCTCCTGTTGTCTGGAAAGTGATCCAGCAAGATACCCCGACAGTGACTGAGTTGTCTGTGCAAAGTCAGATTGTTTTTCACATCTCAAAAATGTGTGTTTTTCCTTTTAAATCTTTTTCTATTTAAGAGATAGAGCTTCTATTTCAGGATGAAGCATCTGATACCAATGTGAGTTGGGTCAGAGTGGTAATCACCAAACAAAACACATGTATTAGTGTCTATCTACTTGATGTATTGCTTTTGTTTTAGACACATTTTTGTTTCATGTCTGTGCTGATCTGTCTCCCTGAATACAAACCAAATGGGCCATTAGGCCGTTGAACAGTTGCTATATCTCACTGGTCTTCACGCTAACTGCGGCTCAGCCAAGCTGCTGCGGGTGCAAAAATTACGACAGCTGTCTCAGGTAAATGGTGTAATATTTACTCTCTGTCATGGCAACACTGACAAGTTCTCAGTTGCATATCATGTCGGTTTGGAGCTTCAGCATGCGATCGGATACAGCTGGAACAAGACACAACTTCATGCAGTTTCTTGGCCACATTGAATGCTCATTTCTGTGTCACATGTGAGAGAGAAATAAGACTTTGGGCACTCTCTGCTGTCGTATGAATCGATGCAAACATGCCCTCTCTGCATGACTCTAGTTAGCAATGCTGATTCACATAATGGCTTCCTCTCCGTCGGCTCTGAAACGAAGCCTCCATGGTCATAGCCAGGCGTCTCTGAATGAAAAGGATTCTGTATGTGACCATATATGTCCTCATGAAGTCGCCCCGCAGCCACTTGCACCCAAAAATGGTATAAAGTGTGTTGATTGAGCTTCGAGGAAGAATCCAGAGTGTTGCACAGAGTGTGCTCTGTCAGTGAAAGGACCATATTTTCCTAAATCCTCCGGAGGTCCTGTGCGGTCCCTGCCAGGGTAACGCTTTGGGCTATAAAGTGTTACTGTACACTACTCCTCTGAGTTCCATGAAGCATGACTGATGATGAAGCTGCTGTGTCTCCAACAAGAGGAGGACTTCATGCAGAGCTCCACTCTAGGAATTGTGTTTGGCATTGAATTGTCATGTTCAGCCAGTGTCCATGCTGGAGACAGTTTCCCATACTCCACTTGGAGGTACTGAGAATAGTTTTGCTGGATTTTGTCCAAATACATTTCCAATGAAAAAGCAACTAATGCAAGTGAACTAAAAAGTATATCAAGTAGTGTTTGGAAGTACATCACTACTGACAGCTTACTCTGGTGACGACAGAGCACAACATTTATATTCACACAACTTACAGTGTGTCCTAACAGCATGCAACACGAGCGAGCATCAGCGACAAAATCAGCTTGATTCCTTTGTTTCCTACTGGAGAGTCTGAACAGCCTGCGAGCGATGCATCATGAAGGAGCTCGACAAGAAGCAATGTTTTCACCCTGACGCTTGGTAATATTTTCATTTCTGTTGCTCGCGCAGACGAGGACGAGGCAACGAGGAAAGAGGGAGTACGACAAGGCGCTGGGAGTGTCCGACAGAAAAATGTACTTGCTTTTTTATTTTTGCTTTTCTCAGTCAACAGAGCTCATAGAGATAGAGATAGCAGCGTATTATTAATATCCATATCTGTGAGTATTTAAAATGTTATGTTATTTTTAATACAGTTTCAGCAAGAAAAAATGAAACAAAAACACAGAGGAGCAAAGATGGACGATGGAAGAAGAGGATTACTAAATGTGTATATCAAAATAAAAACATGTATATAATGTTTATAAAAATACATTCAGATAAAAATAATTTAAAAAATCTAAATAAATTAAAATACACACCACATAAAAGCCTCTGCAAATGTTGTCAGGATTAATTCAAACATTTCTCCACTGTTTGTGAAGAATTCTGAATTTCCTGTTAATACACTTAAATACAAAAAGCTTTCTTGCTTTGCTCTAACTCGTTCACATCTCATTAATATGCTGTATTTAATGTAAATGTCTGCAGAGGTGAAGAAAACATGCACCACCATGTTTTCCCAACACAAAAGGAGCTTCACGTTCAGAACACGACGTCATCATTAAGCACTAACATCTGAGTGAGCTGATGATCACAAACATTTGCTTCCTATTACGGCCTGCATATGACTAACAGTCCTCTTCAAAATAATAATTTAAAAGTGCATGAAATTTGGGAAATGTTCAGAGTACAGCCGGTGAAAAATGGTTTCATATGAGGCAGCATAAAAAAAATCATACAATGTCAGATGATATATTCAAAACGTGGTATTCCAGTGGAGGAAAATAGTCAGTATTCCTGACCTTTCTCAGACTGTGTGATGACAAAGATTAAGAGTTTTGATGCAGCAGGTAGTCAAAGACTTGTGTTTCCCCAGAAGCCCATAAATGACAAACAGGACAGGATGTGTGAGATAAATGCCAGTCCACTGAGACGGAGTATCTGCAGCGAGCCCAGTCCTAATCTGATCTCATCAAACAGCTAATCACCCATGAAGGGATCGTCAATCCAGGCAAGCTCCACTCAACATATTTACAACAAACATGTGTGTGTGTGTGTGTGTGTGTGTGTGTGTGTGTTTATCTGACTGTGGGAGGAGAGAAATAAAAAATAAAGAGATCCATAATTAACATCTGGAGGAGTGGGCTCCTGCGTTGGCTGCGTGTGCCCATGTGATTCCAAATTTATAGTAACATTACAGCTTTGGCTCTGGCTGTTGGTGCTTGAGCAATGTGAGGCCTGTTTATCCAAAATTGGCTGCCACACTGATGCCATGCTGCCTGCCAGGTCTGCAGCCTCTTACTCTGTCTGCAGCCTCCCTGCGTGTGTGTGTGCTTAAATATCACAATATGCTCTAATAAAATGTGTGTGTGCTTTCACTTTTTAATGCCTTTTAAAAACTGATGTGACTGTTTTGTAATGCCAGTCTTCTGAAATATGTCCTGGGAGAATTACTAAATCTGGGCCTGCATTGTGTGGGAGTTCATCATGCCATGGTAAAAGACACTGGACCCACCACCCTCTCTTTATTCACACAAACCCTGACACCGACTTTATATACGATTGAATCTCGCTCCATCCGTCAACAATGTATCTTTGTGTTTCCAAACACAGAGTGTTAACGTGAGAGGACCTTCCAGCTTCTCTCCAGGCCGCGCTCGCTGCCAAACCGCATTCCTCCGGCAGCTGCCATTTCTTACATCTGCTGCATTGACGTGGTTTCACTTGACTGTAGTGAGGAATTTATTTAGCTTTTCTGTGATGAAATATTGCACGGAGACACTCGGCCCTGCTCTCCTCCGCGTCTTATTTGTGATCCCCCGGCTGTCATGATGTTATGAGCGGTTGTGGCTTCTGTTTTACTCGGCTGTCCGTCTGCTGCTGTACAACTGCTAACACCGCCGGTAGAAACACTCTCTGCCCCTGTAACATTATAAACAGCTTCATGATTGTGAACACTGGCCCCAAAACACGGTGTGAAAGCAGATTGATGAGAGAGACATTTCACTTTGCAATTTAACCGCTAAAATCAGCATTTATAGTTGGTATAGTTTGCCAGTTGATTAGGAAGAAATGTTCATTTTAAAAAACAGGAAAACCAGAAAACCCCTTCTCTGCTTCTTCAGATGAAACAATCTGTGCAGCACTTTAAGTGTCAACAAGTTTGAATGGAATCGTGTTACAAGAGATGCAGTTCAAAGCTGCGACAAAACCTAGTAATGAGCTGAAATTGAAACGATTTTGGACGCCACTTACAAAAGCCTCATAGTGACGTCGAGCTGCTACTTCCCCCTGAGGTAAAAATCTAGGAATGTCTTCGACAACAGGCCCTGTAAACGTGGAGGGATGATACATCGACCTCAATGAGATACTGTCTGTGCAACTTGCAAACCGTGCAAGATTCCAATTTTCTGAGCAGCGCAATCCATCAGACTGAACCCAACGTTTCAGTGCCTGGTTGAAGGCAAAACCTCACACACAACGGGCAGTCCTATCAGCCCTGGAGGACGATCTCTAGAGGGCAAAGTGGCTCTACTGGTGACACCACAGAATGTGAAAACAGCAATCATGCAATCATGGCATATGGTGCTGCCATGAGTGGTATTTTTGAATTATGCTGCCTCTGAGAATGGCAACACCCAAACTTCATTCATAGAAGCTGAAATAAGACTGCAATGAGAGGGTTCCTCCAATGCAAAAATAATACCTTTTAAAACTGAAATATATTTGAAGCATCGTGATCATGACCTTTGTCTCTAACACCAAGCGTCCCGGAACAGAAGGTCCTCTATTTCCCAGTTTGACTTCTGCTAAACTAAGGCCTTAACCTATACTTCCAACTTTTCTTAGACCTCCTTATCACAGGTTGCAGCTTTTAGACTTAAATATTTGCAGGATTTGTTTCATTAAGAGGATTTTTGGGGCCTGCAGGAGACAACAATCCCCGTACTTTACATGTACTACAAAAAAAGACATTTATTGATTGAAACCGGAGAAATAATCTGGCGTTTGAATTCTAAATCTAGAGTTTATTATCCCAGTAGATAGTTTGAAGCAGTTTAAAGGAGGAGAAGTAAGGTATCTTACTATATGATCAGACATTAAGGAAACATGCTATGTTGAAGTGCTGGCTTCTCTGACAACAACGCAGCAGCCAGTATGTCCTCCTTCTAACTTTAGATTCTGCTCCTGAATGCTCTGGATTTGTTTGGACCAGAGAAGGTAGGCGCTTTTAAGACACCCCCACATGGCCGTTTTGGACGCCTCTCGGTTTGCCAGATATGAGAGCAGTTATCAGGTCAACAGGTGTTGCAGAGATGGAAGCGGTCAAGAGAAGTGGTTCAGATAGAAGTGATTGTACCCGACCTAAAAAGCCTCTGCATGTTTCTAATAAACTCCACGAGCAGAAACGTGCTCAAACTAGGATCAATATTGGAGATGCTTTTGAAAAATGGAGAGAGGTTAGAACACAGAAAGGTTTACAGACCCATACAGAGCTGGATAAACACTGAAGCTTCAGAGTCCACCACATGGCAACCTGTGTGAGCATGGACTCTAGAGAGTCAACTTAGCTTAGAAATAAAAGTCATACATCACAAAAAAAAAAAAAAAACTAGCAAGGGCCCTTTACAATTCTTTATTTGTCAAGATCGATTTTAAATTTTTTGTTTCAGAAATTATGCCATTTTTACCCAATTCGTCATGTTGTGTCTCCTCAGACTTGACCCTTGTTGGAGACTGCTGACCTGGAACTGACACCTGGCTCACACCAACCGCAACATGTTTGGACTTAACTAATCTAAAACATTGGCAGTCTGAAAAAATAAAACATTGTTTAGTAGTGATTGTTGAATCTGAATAAAAGATTGGGGAAGGAAAAGGAGCCAAGCATGCTCTGATGTGAGGTAGCATTTCAAATCTGAGTCATTGACGTTCCTTGGCCGGCCCTTTGGACCTAAAATGAGATGCTCTTTGGTGGGCCTGCATCCCTTGAAGCAAGCCATTTGTTTGTGCGTGCCAAACAATGACTATGAATGAGCTTATGTCTGAGTAGTTTGAATCTATCTGGGGGTAATTTTCAAACACTGAAACACTGAGATGCTAGCTATCATCGGGGGGATTTCATGTGTATATGAAAACAGATCTGTCATCTTAACTTTTGTTTGCACCAAAAGAAAGGAAGTACCAGTTCTCACCCCTAAACTCATGCATCATTCTGCTTTCTCCAGGTTCCTCTGCTGTGGTCTGATCCCTTGTTGGCAGCCGTGCGTGATCTTGGACACCAAGCTTCTCTGGGTGGGGGCTCTTTGTTTGTAGCAGCTGTTTAGCCGATCTGTCTCAGGAGCTCAGAAAACGGGCAATTACCGGGATTTAGTCCGTCAGGAAACAGCTGAGGTGCTCGTACGGCCGTGCTGCTGCTGTTGCCGTGACTCTTGGATGGATTCAGACACGGGATCTGGTGAGGAAATTCACAGGCATTACCCTCCGATAAACAAACAGAGATCTGTGCATGGTGGGCTTGTTTGGATGTTGGAAGGCGATCATGAAAAAAGATCAGGCTAACCTCTGGAACAACAGCGCTGAACATGAGAGCTGTTATGTTGCACAGCTTTGTGGTGAAACGGTCACTGGGATCATTTCAGTTTACAGCGAAGAGGAGGAAACGTTTTGCGTGATTGCAGTTTGTGTAAGCGTTGTCTTGCCTACGACACGGTGCAGCTGATGAAATCATGAGAATAAAAACATGACACCAGGTATCCACAGAGAGATTTCCTGCATTCCCTCACCCCTGAAGACCCAATCCTGTTTCATCTCAGGAAAAACCGTCTCTCTGTATTTCTGTGAAGGCAGTTTACTCTGGCAGCTAAAGCAGAGTGTTTCTAAACCATCAACGTTGATCTGTTCCCCGGTCAGAAAAAACGTGCATGCCTCCACAGTCTGCTCTTAAAAACTCTACTGACCTTTTTTTTTTTTTTTTTTTTTTTTTTTTTTAAAAACTGGCATGTGTCACCTTTTTCCCAGTTTTTGTTTTCAGACCGTCTTACAAAACAAAACAGGGATGATGTCCACCTGGAAAAACAGCCAGCATGTCCTCGTTTGGCCAAACTCAGCATTTACTTGTGGTTCCATGTAAGCATAGACCTCTCCTTATTGTTTCTGGTGGTTTCTGAAGAAGTTTATTATGAGAAATGAAGACAGGAAATATTTTTCAACTGCCTAAGGTTAGCTCAACACAGACTCAGAAACTGACTCTTTGCAGCAGATCTGGATCCAGAAGAAGAGTAGAATAATGGAATCAAGAAGACAAACAGGGATATGTTTTGCTGAGAAGACAGTTTTCATCAATGCATAGAATAGATGGGCTCTTTTGCTGCATACACTTTCATTACAGCAAGGAAAAAACAAACGCTGATAGAATGGCATGAAACTTTGGAACCAATTTTCTCTAAATATTCGCTAACATCAGTATATCCTGAGCATGCAGGAATTTCTTTCAAATGTTTAATGCATTTTACAGTTTATATTTAGTCAAGTGGAATTCTGGGATTTAAAAGACTACTATTGGATTTTTTTAAAACCCTTTTTTTTATTGTTTTTGCAGCATTGCAGAGAGGATCCCTGCAGAGATGGACTTTTTTGTTGAGGTGGAAGATGATTTTTCGACCAATTTATTTTGGTTATTGGTTATCTTCAAACAAAGATACAGAAAGAAGAATTGCTCTCGGTGTATGTCTGGTTGATCTTAATCCAAAAAAAAAGGGATGGTGATGTTGCTTTGTCGATATTTTTAGTTTGTTGTCTGGATCACAATTGTTTTATCCAGGCAGAGGAAGCTTTGAAACAAACATTTTTTTATGGTATTGCTTTCCTTAACTTAGACAGTTGCTCAGTTGATCAGAAAGAACGTGAATGCAGCTCAATTCTATTTGGGTGAAAAAAGGGGAGAAAGTTGCTTTATTCCAAACACATAAGAAACAAATACAAAGACAACAAACTGTTCACAGAGCACATAGCTTCTTCATTAACGTTATTCATTTAGTCAGTAATCTGTAGAAGCGCTGCTCAGAGTAATTCCTCTTTAGAGTTAGCTATCATCATGTGAAGGTTCATTGTATCATGCGAACTTAAACTGCTCTCATCTGCAGACATGCCCTTTGGGAGAATGTGCTAATTTAACGGGTGTAATTTGTCTGTGCAGTAATAAGGCTCCTCTGACCCTTTGTCTCCTGTGTGATTAGCTCCGGTTCACGCAGTGTCCGTGATCTGAGCAGCCGCCCGCACGCATCACCTCCTCAAACATCCATGGAGTTGCAGCTGATCCAAAACAGCCCCAGTCCCAAAGTGATTGCAAGGCCGGACCAAGTTTTTAATCAGTCCATTCTTTCAGGAATCTAACAATTAGACTCAGCAATTTTTCTCATATTTGCGTCCAAGGGCAGGAGTTAGCATAAAGACAAAGTCCTGGCTCCAATGAACCGAGGGCTCCGCGGAGCATCCTTCACAGCAAGGCAACTAATTAGTTCAGCATGCCACAGGGGTCAGATTTCCTCATCAAATGGGAAATGATTTTCAGAGCGCCTGCGTTCTTGGATTTCATTCCGTGTGGTTTGCCCGATGTCAGTGACGGTGAGTTTCTGATGAACTAAACGGCCAAGGTGAAAGTCTGGAGTCTGTCAAGTCTCGGGCCTCGCCAAGCGGGAATCTCCGCTTGTCCGTCCCATACGCCGTGATGACTGTGCAGTTGCATGACTCCCTTTTCAAATCTTTCAGCAGTAAAGAAGGGAGGCATGCAGGAAAAATTAGAATCCATAAGCAGCATGGAATATCACTCAGGTTCTAAATGGAAAAAGTGTCTCAGTGAAGTTTCACCGGCTCAGAGAAATGAGGGAACAAAGGTCAACAAGCCTGATAGGATTAATTCAGGAAACCTGTCCAAGTTGATGTTCAAAGGAAACTAGCAGGGCAACTTGTTGAAGGATTGGACATATCATGTACTGAAGTGACAATATAACAGGAAACAGCCTCCAGCACTCCAGGACCCCTAAAACCAGCTCCTTTTAGTGAAGACGTGGAGGCGTCTAATATCTGAAAGTTTCTTTTATTCTATAGTTAAGAAATATAATGCATAGTAAAAGTATGATCGTACAATGATTTGTGAAATATGTATAAAAACATAACAGTGTATTTGTTACAAAGATTTAAGCGAGACTGATTTTAAATATGCACACATAAAAAGAAGCTCCATGTGGATAGCATTCATTATATTCACTCCATTTTCCCTCTTTAGTCATTTGTGATGGTTTGATGGTTTCCTGAGATCTCAACTTATCTATCTCATTATCTCAGGATAACGATACTGGTTGTCCCATTATAAAGGAGTAAGTTCTCTCGTAATCTGGAGATAACAAAGGTGCCTGAAAACGAGTTTTGAAAATAGCTTCTTCTGAGAGAGTGCAAAAAACAGCACCGTCTCCGATGTCGTGTAAACTGAAAATATGCAATTCCTCTGAGAACAGAACATTTTCACACATGCACATTACGGTTCCAGTAAAGGTGGACAACAATGGTAGACTCCCGAGTGCTGTTTGAGCCTAACAACGCTTCTCCAGCGGAGTGTAGATTTACTGCACCATCATTTTGATCAGTGGAGACGCATAATATATTGAATATACAGTAAATATATACAATATTGAATCCACCTAAAGTCCTGGCTAAGGTTGGCCAAAAGGCGATTAGCACTTTTTGTATATTTACACCTCGTGGCTCTAAATCAGTGGTGTCCAAACTTTTTTTCTTGCGAGACAAAATTGTCGTGTTAGAATCGCTCACGGGCCACAGGTTTTGTTTTTTAAGATATAGTTGAAAAAATAGTAAGGCTTTGTAGATCAGAATCAAAAGGCTCGCTAAAGAAACCCTTTAATAAAAGGAAATCAAATATTTAGATTTCTTTGTTCTACTTTATTTGTTTTTTTTCTCAGAATCAAGCCTGTAACGTGGTTCATGTTTTTGGAAAAGCTTTCTGCATTTAGCTCAGGTCATTAAATGGTTAAACTCTCAGTCCGCTTGTTTGCAAAAATGTTGCACACGTTTTTTTTCATAGTTTACAAAAAAATTTGGAAAATAGTAAAAGCTGTAGATTAAAAAAAACAACAACATACATGTTACTGAACATTTTCTATTTTAGGAATATTGTTCAGCCCTTGTTAACATGAAAAAGAAAAATAAGATAATGTGCCAATCTTAATCAAGGCCTCGGGCCAAAATCTTCTGATTCTTCATTTGAAGTCACGGGCCGCAAAAAATCCCCTCAAGGGCCGCAAATGACCCTCGGGCCGCACTTTGGACACCCCTGCTCTAAAAGATGAGTATGTGTGCATGCTCATGCTGTTTCATTACAAAGTCATGCAGCCAACTACTGGCCAGGCATGTGAACATTTGTATTTGTTTTGTGTGGACCTGTGTGCATGGTGGTTGTTATCAAAAAGACTGAATGCAGAAAACTTTTCATTTAGCTCGTTGTTTTCTAAAATGATAATTTCAATCTTCTGGTCAGAGACGTTTCTACAGCTTTTTCCCAAAATTGTGTGAGGAGAATAAAACTTAACCAGCCACAAAATCATTTTTATACTCTTAAATCTCTTCATGCAGTCTTGTGAGCTGTAATTTCTTTCTGGTTCTGTCTCTCCTGACGTAAGAGGGGTCTCAGACTCGGCTTTGTGGCACAGCTCAGGTTCAGAAGGAGCGGCGGTGGCATGGTAGAGCCATTAATACACAGGGAAGAGAAAGAGGACTGAGCCTTGAGGCAACAAGACACACCTAGACATATGAGACATAAATTCAGTCTTCCCCTGGCCTCCCTTAGATACCCACAGACTCATAAATTGCACAAAGGCCCGGCTGTCCAATGGCGCTATCATACAGGATCCCAAATACCACAAGTGTTAAATTATATGTACAGACATATCCACAACACGACAGCGGATATAGAAAAACCCAAACTTTATAAAATCTTTACTTAAAACTGTTTATCTCATGCCACTGGTGCCCTCTTGAACTCTGCAGAGACAGATTTGAATCCGATCCCGGGTCAAACAAATAAAGCAAAACTTCCAACATCCTTCTTAAGGTAGCAAAAATACACAGCAGAGAGGAGACGCTGGGGCCCAAACCACTAATGTGTGGGATGTGGTTGATGCAGATCACTGCTGTATACATTCAGCTCTTCCTATGGTTTGTCATGATTAGTTTGTTTAGCTCTTAAAAAACCACCCCGCCCTGTGTGCCCCAAACAAACATCCTCTGTATTGTGCTCCGTGTCAAGATGTGGCCGATGGTTAGAATTAAGATTTCAGCCTGGTGACAGCAACAAAGAGAAACTTTAAGAGCTCAAACGGGGCAACATTTGCGTCTGTGCATTTGTGATGTGTCTTCCCTTTGAAACGATGAACACACTCACAGCCCCTGCTTCAACTCAGAAGCTGTTCAGAAATTGTGATGAACAAAGAGAGCACACAGGTTAATGACATCACTGAATTAAGAGAATGACTATGATTGATCGTCATTTTGTGTGATGTAATGTTATGTTACTTTAAACTAGTTTATAGGAACAGATACATAGATTCTTTTACATGCATTACGTGTTTTCTTTGATATGCTTGTTGTATTTTATGTACATTTTATAGGATGTATTTTTTATGTATATTTTGTTTGTTATGTTGGTTTTATGGAAGAGTGGTTCTGACTTTTGTGGCAGCTAATGGGGATCAGAATAAAAAGGAATACTTACTGATAATGATGACGATGATTTTGATAATGAAGCTATTCAGGATGGTTTTGATAGTGATTAATACTCTCAACACCACCCGTCCATGTAGTTGTAAATGAAGATATATTAACTCTGTGCTCTAACTGGTCACTTCCTGTCAGCTCGTGTGTGTCTGATCAGACTTAAAGCGGTTTGTTTGCACTTCCTGACGTTGTCTCCTCCTCTCTAGATCCTTGCTTGAGATGTACTTACTCTCTGATGTACTGTATGTTGCTTTGGATAAAAGCGTCTGCTAAATGAATTGTAGGTGTCCCTCCACACATCTGGAAGCTATCCTCTCAATGTCTCCTCTTTTGGCTGCCTTCGACCCCCCCCCCCCCCCTCCCCACAACCCAAATTGGTCTTCAAGGCAGCATTTGTTTTGTATTTTAATATTAAAAAGGAAAGCCAGTTCTAAGATGCAGTGCAAAAGGAGTTTGCTCGTATGAACAAACTCAGAAAACCCCTCAGCTCTGCAGAGTTTGTATTCATTCAGGATTTTTAACTGATGAGAAGACTTTTCGTATTTTTTATATTTTTGTATATATCTTGTCGCCCTGCACTGAATGGTAGCCAGACATTGACTGTTTGAAAAGGTGGAAAAGGGGTATACTATGTCCAAGATACTCAAACCGACAAATCAAAGTTGTCAAAGTGATGTTTTCAACCAGTTTGTGTTCTAATATTATTTGTCAGAGGATAAAATGCCAACGTTGAACCAGTAAAAGCTTGTAAAATCTAATAATGAGAAATGAATAAAAGAAGAATCCTTTCATTTCATCAGAGGTTTATTCATTGCTTTGACCACCAA
The DNA here is from genome assembly GCF_963584025.1 of Labrus mixtus. NCBI lineage: Eukaryota > Metazoa > Chordata > Actinopteri > Labriformes > Labridae > Labrus > Labrus mixtus. The sequence goes on from NC_083630.1 coordinate 4,713,078, forward strand.
ACATCTGTTTTTATAAAAGAAATTTTACATGAGAGCAACAAAGAGATATGCATTTGGTCATTGGATTGAAAATCCAGTCTCTATCAAAACAGACAAAAAGAAAAAAATCTCAATTTATATAACTTAACAATAAAAAAACAAACTTTCTTTGTCTTTACAAAGTCCATAATAATAATTTATAGGCTTTAATACAAACCATGACTTTCCATTTGTCAGCATGGTGAAAGACGTGTACAGTACCAAAGTCTGCGGGAACTTCTTTGTTCGTACTCGTTGTGTCATTGTCGGGGAGTGTCTGCAGGTAGGATCAACAAAGGCCGCCACCGCGACTTGCTCCTTCTCCTTCCAGCGAGCAGGTATCGTGTGAGGTGTGAGGGTCTCGAGTGGTCCAGAGGTTCAGAGGTGCGATTAGAAACACAAGGCAGCCGGCCCGGCACTACCCTGCAGCTACCCTGCCTGGATCAGGTGTATAAAAAACACATGTGGCAGCCCAAAAACCCCCGCTGCATAAGCAAATAGTGCCCGGGGATTGGCTAGTGCGATTGATTTCATTTTACATCCATAGGCACGCTAAGAGGAATAATATAGGCTTGTCCTTCATCTCTTTAACTTCACTTTGAACAAAACTTCTCAATGGAGGCTGTGTTTTCTGGTAGAAAAAAAATAAGAATTAAGTGCAGCTTTTTAAAAACTGTTTGCACATTCAAGACACATAAAAGGGTCAAAGAGTCTGTGTTTGTGCAGCTCCTTCAAAGTCTTTGACCAGAAGAACAGTCTGGGTTGTCAGGAAAAAAAAAAGAAACAAACTACACAACTTATAAAGGAGTGTACATGTTGACACACATAAACAGTACCTTGAAGATATACATAACATTAAGAAGTCAGCACAAGAGCGCCAACTTCAGTTTCTCCCACAAGTCCGTCTTCTTTTTCTCCCACTTTGTGAACTCGGCTTCCTTTGCTGCAAACGTTTCTAACATGTGCACGAATACTTTCTGCGTCAGAGATTCTTTCCATCGGATGACGAGAGGAACTCTTAATGCTGCACGGTTGAGTGAAAGCAAGCACAAAAGTTCTGATTAAAAAGAAAACGACCACACATATACACACTGACAGTAACAAATACTCTGAACACTTGCTTGGCCGACACATAGATAATACTGGAATGTATTTTTGAAGACAAACCAAGAAACAAAAGAAGAGTAAGGGGGGGGGAGAGAAAATCAGACATTTAAGTCTCTCCTCTGGCTTCTTGTAAACAGTAATTTGAATGTAATGCTAAACAGCTGAGAGGGCTGAGGATCAAACGGCGTGCGGAGCTAATGGTGGCGTTCCTTCTCTCGTTCACTCTGAGTACAAACATGTGAGAAGGCAACAAATGAGTAAAAAAAACAACTGATAACGCAAAGCGAAAACATCCCTTTTAGGTCATGGCATTCTTCCGTCTGAAGAGATACTGAGCTGAACCTTAAAGCACGTATTTACATCTACATGGGTTCCAGTATGTGACTTCATCGGGGTCCAGCTGAGCGCTTGTGCACATTTCAGCCATTAAAAAAAACACTGATAAGAAAGAAGTCCTTCGCTGGTTGATGAAATCCAAGGCCGAGATGTGGACAAGGTGGAGCATGCTGGCTGCTTTTCCGGCTGCAGCTCAGAGCGAGGCCGGCCGAGACAAAAACAGTGTTCTGTTAACGGTCAAAAAGTGAAGACTCCAGTCAAAACAAGCACAATGTCTTCAGGGAAACACGGCTGGGTGTGTGTTCTGTGAGTGTGTGCATGCTGTTTCACTTCATCAACGGGTTGTAATCGTGAGCTCATTCCTTCATGAAGGCACAGGATGTTTTCACGGCTGTGACTCTAAACTAAGTCGAGGAGGCACATCGTTTGCATCGACCACAGCCCGAGAGTGGATCATCTAACAAATAAGAAAGGCACTTTGGCAAAATACACATTTTGTAGAATAAAAAAGAGGAAATAAAAAAGAATCACAAAAATAAGTTAACATTACAAAAGTGTCTTTTTTTAGGAAATACTGCACCGTCAACGCTTGTCTGTCAAATCAAGCCAGCAAAAAATAACGATGGTCAAGGCCTCTGTTTGCACTTCATCAGACGACAAAAAGAATAAGAGTTCTCTTTCTGTTCTCACTTCCTCCTTAAACAACAGTTCTCCTCTCTTTCTCTGAAGCGGGGGAGTTTATTTGGACTCCGGCGAGTTTCGCTGGAGCAGGAATGTTTGCTGGTTTTGCATAGAGAGAAGGGAGAGTGACATCAAGGGGGCTAATATTTCTGCACCAGCGGCACTTTGACAGTCTTAATCTCTGCTATATGGGAGGACTTCTGGATGATGCAGCTGGTTGTTCCGGAGGCGCTGTCCTTCCCCTGCGCCAAGTTGGTCAAGGCCATAGCGGCGTTGATCTCCCTCCAGTACGTCTCGTCTTTGCCCTTCACCCTCTCCTTCTGCGCGGCGACGACGCCACCGCTGCTGCTGATGATCAGCGATAAACGTGCGAACACGGGGAGGAAAGAACAAAACAGAGAGAGAGGGATAAGTTAGAGGTCAAGTTCGGCTTGTAATGAAAGAAACACAGGACGTCATCTGGACGGAGAAGGTCAACTTACTTGTCACATTTACTTGATCCATGCTCTGTGGTTTCTGAAAGCACAAGAGGAAAGAAAAGGTGAATTTTTTGCAGAATTCTCCAGGATCAATGAGAGTTTATTGAAACCTAACTGAACACAAAGGGCTCAGGAAAGATGTGTGTGTAAGGTATTGTGTTAGGTCTTGCACACACACTGTCCTGGTATGCAAACATGTGTTGCTCTGTTTTCTCTCTTCACTCAGACGCTGGACCAGAAATACTTATTTTTTTTGCAAGAAGCCGTCAAGAAACAAGGTGACTAATGGGATTGAGTTGAAAGACGTTTCTTATGACTCATAAACTCCATTCTGTAATATTTTGATCAAAAAACAAATGGGCCCGGGCCAGTGTAATTGACTTGTCTGAGGAAATCAGACTGAATGATTGAGTGTAAAAAGATTTGAGGGGGGAAATCAGAGGACAGCAAAGTGAGTCAGGGAGAGAAGATGGATGCTCGCTTTTGATTCTGGTGAAATGGGAGCAATCTCTATCTCATATGTAAAACATTAGCGGGGAATAGCAAAGTCATTAAACGATGAAACCAAAACTTCTCTTCAGGGCAAACAGTGTGTTTACTTCAGAGAAAGACCATGTGCACGTCGGCGTATTAGCGCTGAACCTGTCTCGAGTCTTGGGTCCAGATTGAGGTATAGGCCTCGCCTGGCAGTGGATGTGATGACACAGGCTTGGCGGTTCATGAGGCATTAAAAGAGAGCAGAGCGTCTGGATTTTCTAGCTGCGCAGCCTCCGGGCGCTCGCTTAAGTTGACTAAACAAACAGCTAAGGCCTTCTGAGCCTTTAAGGAGTTCAGGTGTAGCTGATTGGTTGACATAAGAATCTTCAAAAGAGAAGCAAATTCTCTTGAAAAGTATATTTAGTAGCAGGGATGTGAAGAAGAATTTAAAAGGGGGAGGGGCTCAAGCAGAGAAAGGGCAACTCAACCCGCCCGCACATTTGATTTTTATCAGTCATTAGAAAAAAAACATTCAAAACTGACTAAGAAGTAACAATGTACTAGAGCGGTATGATACCAACATTTAATAATATGATAGATAGTTCCAATCAAACAATCGATCGATACCTGTTTCGATACCATGGCAATAAAAACATTAACTCCTGGGCAACTGACTTCGAAAACATCTCACTCATACTCATTTTTCTTAGTGTCACTCCCTCGACCACTCACTCTCTCTCTCTCTTACTTTCACTCACAGTAACTTATGTGTCCCTAGTCTGTCTACAAACCCCCCAATGATGAGAAAAGTCCATCCTCTCCGTCTTCTGTCTGCTCCACTTTTCAGAAAATGTGTGCTCAAGCAGGCCGTTTGGAGATTTTCCCTTCATGACATCACAAAGGGCAGTAACCCCTCCCCCAGGTGGGTGACACTCCCACAGCTAGGTGTTTGTTCTGCCCTCTGAGTCTGCCTTCTCACTGTAAACAATAGGGCATGGAGCGAGAAAAGCCAGAGCCACCTGAGCCCTTCCAGAGAGGGGGCGTGGTCAGACACAGCTCATTTACATATTTAAAGGTACAGACATAGAAACAGCCTGTTATGAGCAGGGCTGAAATAGAGGGGTTTATAGACATGATCAAATGCAGGATCAGAGTGGATTTTTGGCAAGAACCTTTACAGACATGATTCGGGGAGCTCTGAGACTTATTTAAACATTTTGAAAAGGAGGAGAATATGTGACCTTTAAATCCTCACACTATAAACCACTGCCTTTGTTGTCTATCTTTTCTAAGCCAGTTTGAGGGTACCAGTTTGTCTTAACCCGGCCCTCTGCGACATATCGTTCCCATTTTCTTGCATTAAGGTTGTTTCTTCAAACTTGCAGCTGTCAAACCACAAACACAGCACCCAGGAACAAATTGTCCCCTGCACACTTCTCCATGCCACATTTTCCAGTAAAGCAAATGTGAAAACCTGAGCTGCCATTTTAACGAGGCCTTCCCTACGCCACCGTCGCCGCAACACACCCGGCGACAGGCGTTAGTGACGGTTCCCTGCTGCAAATGAAAATCCGCACCCGTCATTTTCACTTGAATTTCAATCCTATGATAGTTAGAAGGGACTGGAAAAAGGTTGCACGAGGACACTGTGTTTTGGGTTTAGCATCGTCGCAGACAGCCACAGAGGCGGAGAGCCAAACGCCTGCGGGCGTCGGAGAAAGCACACAAAAGGTTTTTACCGTTCTGCTTTGTCACCTCTAACCTCGCCTAAGCCCTCCTTGGAGTTTCCAAAGACCTGGATCCAGTGTTCAATCTGCCATAAGCACCTAATTATCCCCAATGTATTGCTTTGTTCCTCTGTTGTTTTCCAAAAACGTTCCCCTTTAGTATGACCCGTGCCGAGATTTCAAGGCCTCGGGCTAATAGTGGCCTGATTATGAAATTTCCTGTAGTTTTCCATTTGTTTTCTAATGGGTATATTCCACAGAGAGAGACAGACTTCACTCTGCACAATTTTCTCCTGGAATGTGTGTGCACGTGTGAGAGGGAGATGAGGACATGATAACCCAGACGTACAAACCACAGAATGAGATCTTAGGTTTTAGTGCGTCAAAGCGTTGAGACTAAATCCACACGTTCTTGTCTGACCACAACTCCCTATTGTCCGATCTTTCCCTCGGCTTTTATCGTGCTTTATCAGTGAGGCCCTTTTCTCTCTTTATTGATATTCATTCGGTCCCCGGGCTTCTGTCCTCTGCTTGTTCTGTCTCTGCTGCAGGAATTTGCTTTGACACCTCCCGATCCAGGCACTCGAGAACGACCATTTTCGTGCAGCCCAGCCAACACAAATGTTTCCTGTCCATGTTTTAATCAAGTTTCAACCTGTCCTCTTCCTTCTTCCACAGTTTCAAAACCCTTGATAATATCAATCTCTTCGTCTTCTTTTCCTATTCTCTATTTTAGCCCTCTTCCCGATCCACTCTTTTTATTGTTGCAAGTGCTTGAAAGCAGATTGTCCCTGATTAAAAATATGCACCATTCTCCATGATCACAGCTGTGTAATTACAGGAAAATTACACTGTTTTTAAGAGTGTTTTATGTCCCCCCCAAAATATATTAGGTTAGTTTTACTGCTGCGGTGCTAGGCGTATAGATCTGTTGGTGGCAGCAGCACGAAGGTCAGTACCAGCCACATCAACAAAAACAGAAGAAAGTGTCTCTTTGTGTTTTGTGGACTTTCTGTGGGCTGTGAAGTACAGTGTGTGCGAGTCTTTCCATCCACAGCGTTAAGCGTTTCCAGTATGTGTGAGGCAGCCACTGTCCAGATGCTCCGATGTTCAGAAACATACAAAACAGTGTTTTCTAAAGGTCTCTGGCAGGTAGAGAAAGTGAGGATGTAGAGCTGATATATAGGGCCACCCTGAGGACCCCTCCCCCTTTGACCATGCACCATTCTCTGCACTCGGGAACCCCAGGACCCCAAGATCTGGAAATGCACCACTTCATACAAAAACTCCATTTCCAAAGCTCTGTGCCTAAAACATCTAAAAGTCAGATTTTTGAAAACAAAAGCTGCGCCAAAGACTCAATAAATCTGCAATAAATCACGAAGAGTCTTTTATTATTTTCATATTCTTTTTTCCACCTTTTTTTTCTTGCTCTAATACTTTGCTACTGAACACTCGGTCACACTTTACTGTTTCCTTTGGGCTTCACCGACAGCGGGGTTTCACGGACCGCCACAGGGGAAAAGATAAAGAGTTGGACGGTTTCTGGAGGCATGCTGGAAGTCTAAAAAAAGTAGCTCAATTTACATCACCTCAAAATCATGGAGGAAGAGCATTTACAGAAAAAAGAACCAAAAGTCTGAGTAGCTCTAACAAAGCTCGGTGAAAATGAGGGAAAACAAGCCGCGGTGGACAAATGAGTGAGGGAGTGAGGTTACACCTGTTAAGAGGTCTATTCTCATCATTACCATCTGGAGCTGTTGTTAGCAACATTCAACAATAAACAAGGCGGGCTCTGTTGCACAAACTGAGGGCTGGGCTGAATTAGGCAGACAAATAAACACAAACACACGTACACACATTTGATACAACATTAAAGCTTCAGGTTTTGAGTTGGGCTTAGAATAAGTGTTAATTCTTACACCATCAAATGTCTCATGCTGCCAAAAACATCCGAGGATTTACAAAGTTTCCATAACTAAAAAAAACCAAGTGAATGAAGTCCTAAAACAAAACACAATAAATGAAACAGGGATGACTTTAAAGGATAGTCATTTTGTTATCTTTTGAAATGAGAGGACTGATACCACTGTCAAGTCTGTGCATTTACTATTCAGGTAGAATAGATAGAGCCCTTTAGTTTAATTTAGCTTAGCTTAGCTTAGAGTGAGACTGAAAGCAGAAACAGCTAATCTGCTTCCAAGTTCACAAATACAACTACTTTATTGTTAACTATTAAACTCTCAAACTCTCAATTTCTTATTTCTTCATCATTTGGATCACAACCCTTTAGTAATATGTTGGACTTGTTTTGGCAATCAGAGCAACCAGGTGCTAATAAAATGTGTTAATAAGTTGACTTTAGAGCTATGGAGAAAAACTTGGAAAAGACAAATCTATGCTGAAAGAAGGACAGCAAATATCTATCTTTCAAAATTTGAATTTCAAAGTTTGTTCTCGAACTCAGATTTGGACGTTTGCAAAGATTTCTCAACTCACAGTTCACCTTCTAGCTTTTTTTCCAAAGAGCTACTCGACTAATCGTGGTACCACACTGATACCACGTCGTAAGAAGACAAAAGTTATTTCCTCAGATTATGTAAATACGACAGAAAAACATGAAATGTGTTGGCCTTGAGTTACAAATAAGTGGGTAAAGCTCATATAATTAATCTGTTAATTAAACAATTTAACAAGCCGTAAGTTTCACCAAGAATAATGCATTTTATTTTATATAGAGTTTATATTTAAGTATATTTTCTAAAAACTCAAAGACGCTTTGACAAAACAACAAAAAGCAAAAACAGGGGGGGGGTTGGCAGTTAGTGGTTGTAGGCAGTGTTGAAGAGATGAGTTTTTAGGGATTTCTTGAAGGAAGTGAGTGTGGGGGAGTCTCTAATGTTTAAAAACAATATGTCATTGAGCAAGGGCTGAAATACCTTTACTTTGTCAGGAATAACAACACACACACACACACACACACACACACACACACACACACACACACACACACACACACACACATTCAAACTTGATAGTTAAAGAAAGGAAGTGAGCTAAGCAGTTATTTCTTAAGCACCAGATGAGAGCCAAAGTGGTCTGCAGCCTCGACAACCTGCTTACTGCTGACCTGTTGCAAATTCAGGTCAGGATGAGAACAGATCATGGAGTCATCGCGCGGCTCCCTTTGATTCATCATGAAGACGGTAAAGATCAGAGGATGAGTCAGGACTCTCTGTCACCACCAGCTGAGTCAGATCTCTGCTCTGGACAGAACATCCACTCACTCGGACTTTCTGTGGAAAAAAATACTCGAGCGCTAGTTGGAGGGACTCCAGATAGAGAGTGAAAAATCTGGCTGTTTGCGTTCACACATGCAGCTCACAGCAAAAACTTTTGTCGTTTTTTTTTTTGGAAGTTTTGTGTAAGTGTGAACAAGATTCAATGGTAACAAGATCTTTAAACTAACTGAATATGAGAGTTGTCTCTTCTTCTACATAGGCCAACCTATAAGATTTTATTAAACGTTTTTGGACCATAACAAAAATCATGTATAATTGTATATGACTGTTCTGTTCTCCACTCCGTTAACTCTCATGAAGCTTACCGGATGTAATGACGCGGCCTAATTTCTGCAGACGTGACTGCATGTGCGGTTAACTTTTAACCAAGCTTGTTTGGTTGGGACCCAAAAAAAGGAGACGAGGATTGCTTTAGGGGATGTCCTCGGATGCCATCTCTGGTCTTGCAGCAAACCAGGCCGCAGTCTGGATCACGAGGTGCGACACAGAGCGATCAGTCACGCTCTGAGGCTACCAGATCCGTCTTTTTTTTATACTTGTTTAATGATCGAGGTTTTTTTTTTATAATGTCAGAAAGAGTCTGTAAATGAAGTTAGAGATGCCTTGGCACTGCACCGCGTCGCTCTCTGCCAACGTTTCTTTTATATTACCCCCTCCCAGCCATTTCTTTTCTGCCGCTCTCTCTCCGTCTCTACGGGTGGTGAATAAGTCTGAGTCTGAGGCCAAAGAACCAAACTGTCAATTCCACTCAGCCAGCCAAAGACATCTCACACGCTGCAAATTTAATGCCTTCTCCGTTTGTCTTGACAACACTTTCATCACTTGAGAAAATATTGAATAATTAGCTCTTCCACTATTAAATAGAACATACGCACAGTGACAGAGCCAGACAGATACCGATCTGCTGCCCAAAAATGTCTCTCCCATCCTCTCTGTGTCTTTCTCTGAGTTTTTGTTTCCATGTCTGCCTGGTAGATGACACACTGGTGTGGCTGCGGTCGGGGCAGATAACCAACATCCAGCAGCGAGGACTCCGCTTTGTGTCTTCCTGCGAGATGGAGAAATAATAACAGTGTTTTCAAGATGCTTAAGTGCTGCCAGGTTGTCGTTGTGTTTACGAGTGCCAGTAAACACAGAGTAATCAGGGCCCCAGTAAAATCAGCCAAAATGGGAAGATCGTCTCGACGGAGAAGTAAATACGTTGTCATGGCGAGCGTGCGAGTGTCTTTCTGATGTCTGTGCGCGAGGGCGCGACTGCCAGGGTGTCACGGACAGACCCAAAAAAAGATCAGGAATTGGAGAATTGGCGTGACAACAGAAGGTCGCAAAGGAAACGATCATCACACCAGATTTAAAAAGAGGAGAGTGATGTCATCAGAGGATCAGGGCCCGGGTTTCCCTGAGCTGAACCTCTGCTGGTCCCGGACTACAGGATGCTCCGTAGTATGCTCTACCCTTACTATCTTATTATACCTGACACCCCCAACCTTAAAAAAGTCAAACTAGCAACCTATGCACAGGCTCAGTCTCTTTGTCTATCTCACTTGCTCGACCACACAGTCTCTTGGTCATATCCCTGTGTGTGTGTTTTTATGTCTGTACCGTAAAACTTCAAAATAAAAGCCCATCCAAATTTAAGGCCCAGTCCCTTGTACTTGCCTAGCGTTGCTATACGTTTTGACAAATGAAGGCAGCTCTCGATTAGAGGCTTCGATGCATTTAGTGTTGAAATAGATTGTGGATCAAAAAAAGGGAGAAAAAAGAAGCAAGACGCAAAAAATGAAGATGAACTACAACATCTGTCCCAGAAAGACAGAATATTGCTCATGAAGCAGGTTTGCATACTGTTTTACAAAGCAGGATCAAATTAGTGATGTGTTTAATGTGTTTATTGATATCTAAGATTTGAACCAAGTTACATATTCTTTCTGGTGTAAATTTGCAATGTCAGAGCCTTCCCCTTTGTTGTCTTTGTTGTGCACGAGTTTTGTTTGAAAATATTTGAAAGCCCATCTCGTAGTGACACCTGTCCCAAATAAAGGCAGAATCATTTCATAGACTGAAGTCAATAAATGCCTGGGCTGTTGATTGAAGTTTTAAGGTATGTAAACATGTCAAGGTTTTTTTCTTTTTGACAAAGTGTAATAGCACCATACTAACTACTGCTAAAGCCAGCAGCTTACTTTGAGAGATTATGTCATTATGGAGCGATTAAAGTAGTAAAACAAGAGAGTTTCTAAGGACAGTTGTTAGAAAAACAAAAATGATTTTGCATGTGACATTGTACTCACTTCCTCTGGAGGCCTGAAAGTGGGTCGTGTATTGAGAGTTGCACAGCCAACAAATAACAGACTTAAAATCATCACATTCTTTGTAAGACTGAAAGCGTCTTGAGTGACCAGCCTATTTATCACAAAACTTTAAGCAGTCAAACTTTCGATTCTCCAGTCAGCCTTCCAAAGATTCATGCCCTCTTTAGGGAAACCCTGAGCGTGCTCATCGCTGAGATGCTGACTTTATGACACCACCGCTTTAACGATGAACAGAGGAGTCTGTTATCGCTGCTTTGACACCACGGGGTAATAAAAAGGGACAAGCCATGACAGTTGTTCCAGAATGAGACTATTACTTCACAGCTTACAGAGTATTATCCTCGGGGGGAAGAACCGCTGCAGTTTGTGGTGAACTAAACACACACACACGTTAGGAAAAAAAAAAAAACGCAAGTAAACATTATTCAGATTTTTAAGTGTTTTCATGTGTTCGAAAATATCTTCTTTTTTTGGGACCTGGAGGCCAAATGATACGTTACAATGCACTCACTGCATCATTATGTTGCAATTCTTCACAGTGGTTGGTTGAACAACCGTCTCGCACTCTTTGGGGATTTCTGTGTGTGTATGTGTGTGTGTGTGTGTGTGTGTGTGTGTGTTCTGTGTCCTCGCTCGGTCACACCTCTGCTCTCTCATTAAACCTCCCTCTCCTCTCCTTCATCCCGTGGGAACGCACAATGGCAGCCTATTGTTCGAGACAAACTCTGTTTTTTTTAAAAATGGAAACAATTTGTGTTTTATACGGACCGAGGCAGAGCGGGGCTCGGTTTCCCTGACTCGGCATGGCAGCTGGGAATCTGAAGAGCTGATTGTGTGAGAGCCTTGTCGTGCTGTGGATTTCAAAAACGATCAGGTTGAGAGAGCACGTTATTCCTCGCTCTTCCACGTCTATGTAAGGCAGTTGAGTGTATAAACACAGTCTGTTACCGCGTCCCCTCAGGATGAACACTGCCTCAGTCTGCTGCTGTCTTCTCTGTTTGCCTCACACCCAGACTCTGTTTAGTGGGCATCAGCCAACATCCCACATATCTTTTTATCCACCTTTCCATTCGCATGAAGCTGCACCACAGCTCAGTGCCAGGATTATTCCTCGCCTCTGCCAACTTCCCCGTCGTTCCCACCATCAGAGCAGCCACACCCAAAGGACACTTCACAGCCTTTCATACACATCACCATCTTTTAGAGACAGAGTGCAAAAATGACGTCATGACTATGTCGTGTTATTTAGGGCCTCTATTTTACCGCCAATGCCTTCACACACACATCAAAAACAGCGATGTGGCCCACAACTTCAAAATGTGAAGTGAGTGTGATGAAGTTTATGATATACCAGCTGCTATAAGGTTTTACAATGCACAAAAATAACTTTGCACTTTTTTTAGTATTTTTTATTGTATTTTAACTTATTAAGTATGGAAGCTATCTGATGAAATGTGTGGTGTTATGTCTGTCTTGAAGCTGTTGTGGCACTGTAATTTCCTGTAAAGGATTATTGAAGGATCTATCTATCTATCTAAACATGCAACATCCAGTCAGAAAAAAAGAAAACAAAGTGGTCAAGTATGAAAAAATAAGTATCATTGGCTTACATTATCAAAATAATTCTGATTAGGGCGCCGGTGGTCTAGTGGTTAGTTCAGTAGAAATGATCAGGTTTGAGTTAAAGTAAAGAACACTATGGAACAAGTGTAATTATGTTACATCACATACTTAAGGCACAATGCCTACCATGAAAAAAGTCAACTCCTTATCCATTGACTACAGGTTCTACACTTAAACCCCATGTCTCCTGGTCGCCTTCATATTGAAACGTTTGCTACTGTAAATATAACAGAAAAACTTGTCTGCAGGAATTTGTTCCACCCAATTAAAGCAGCAAAACACAAAACTGCTGGCCTTATTTACTCAAAATAATCATGGCATTATGAGGCCTATGTGTAATATGGTTGGTTAGTGTTGATTTTTTTGGTTCAACTACATTCTTCTACAAGAGACAGCAGCTGTCAGGTCTCTTTGTTATACAGCTTTTTTTCAGTGTGAAAGTTTGATGAAAAAAAAATCAAATTTTAAAATGCTCTGAGGAGCAGAAATTAAACTCTCATCATCTGTTTAACAGAGTTAGATATTAAAAATACAACTATCTACATGGTTAGACACAACTTAAAGCAGGTGCACTTTAATCCCGGGATCAGTTTGATTGTTTTTTTAACACAAACCCTCAATCGGAGTTAGGCTACGATTCCCAAAGCAGCCCTGTAATAAAGTGAGGTCTAGTCAACTGACCTCAGTCTGGCGGATTTCCCTTTTCTCCCTATCTTTGTGAGAGGAAATACAAGAAAACACACACGTCTCATTTCTTCCAACCACAATCTCTGTCTCTTAGTCACAGCCACCATGCTGTCCTTTCCCAACATGCCACTGCTAGAGAAACTCCACTCAGGATCTGACCTCTCCTCTTTTTGTTCCTGCTACTCTGATTCCTGAAGTCCAACCTGAACCGAGTGAGTTTTGGCAAAAGCTACAGTCTTGGAACAACATCCCTAACCCACTCCTCCCTTTCTCTGCCTTCCCTTTTCCTATTAAACTGTGGAAAGAGCAGATCGTGGCCAGTCTGTCCACATCTCTGGATTCCTCAGATGATGAGGATCATTTATCATTGTCCGGGAGTGGCTCATTGTCGCTGAGCGGCCTCGTGTCAAGCATTGTCTTCTGCACTGCTCTGTGGTTTACAGTAATTCACACCGCTGCTCATCAGTCAGCAAACTCCACATCTTAAAGCAGGCACAACAGCTTCCATCCCTCAACAACGCTGCTGTATAAATCATCACAGTTGGGTTTCTCTTTGGAGAGGAAACAAGAGACACATTAATGGTAAAGGAAATCCAGTTAAATCTTGTTAGGCAAAAATATGAAAACAGCCTTGATAGAAATCTTTTTTTATCACATCCGATCTTTCAACCTTTCTACCTCTAGACCAGAAATCCAAACATTCTTTTTTTTTTTCCACATTAAGGTTACTTTTTCTTCCATTTAACAAGGACGGATCCAGACCTTTCTAAAGGGCCACTGAACTCTCCAGGATTCAATAACAGTCTGGCACACGTTGTGACCTCATTTGAAAGGCCCTCAGTGACTGTGGTAAGACGCTTCTAATTTCTTTTAACGTATTTCTAAGAAAAATACAGGTGTTGAAAAGCACCTGACTTACAAATGAGACACATTTATGCTGTGAAATAAAGATCATTTTGCTGCTTTGTACAACCAAGAATCTTTCTCATGGATACCCTTTGCTTCTTTTAATAGTCCCTTTAATAACTTTTCACATTTTCAATTTGCTATTTCATACAATAGTAAACCTGCTACACAGCATTTTAGAACAAAATCTCAAAAACTATTTGAATATATTTCTGTTGAATTGTATGGATTCATTGATCGTCCCCAGAGGTTGAATGCTTCTGGCTTTGGTGACACGCCTTTGACTGCCACTATGATGTTTACATTTTGGTTTTGAGTGAACTGTCTCACATCGATTGGATGGATAGCAGTGAAATTTGGTACACCCATTCAGATCCCCCTGAGGACAAACTGTTAGCAATTTGGTGTTTCTTTGACTTTTCATGAAGTGTCACCAATGGATCAAAAATAGTCTAATAACCAAATCCAGAATAAAACCAAACCAAATACGAGCAAAACTAATCACATTCCTGCTGGCTCCATTGGTTCTTTTCTTTAATTACTGCAATATAGAAATGACAATTTTAGCATTTAGCATGCACACAACACATTTTGAGAGAGAAAGAGAAATCATGGCAGAGTCAGTTATTGTGTCTACATTTCTCTTCTGTCTCAAGGTACTCTATTTTCATTTTAAAGTGCATTAATCCAGATAGTTATTCAAAACATTATGAGTACAAGGATGCCATCCTGGCTTTGTAAGACGTTATCATTGAAGATGGTGGTGCAGTAATCACATAGTATGCAACATGGCACACATGCTCTCCACAGATAAATCTATTCATAATATTTTCATAAAAAGTACTTTAAATCAAGCAAGCATATATATACTGACCAACTGATATTTTGGCCGTGGACAATCGCGTTCAAATGTTGGAGATATTGCTCTGATTGGCTGCAATTCCCCTCTTAAAGGAGGAAGAAAAAGAAGAATCAAATGTTGTGGTAGTCTAATATATATATTTTTTATATCATTGCTTTTCCACATCAGTAGGATCTTTGGCCACTTTTCTCTCTTCCATCAGGCTTCTTTAGTCAGCTGTGACCAGAGTGCATAAAGGAGCAAACCTGAGAAAATGTCAACCACTGTCAACCTCGTGTAAAACGTCTGACCGAGATCTCTCAGTCTCCATCCGCAGAAACGTTGTGAGTTATTTAGCGTATAATGATCTATATGATATCGGACGGGGCGAAATCTGGTACAGAGCAAGAAGAATAACATGGAGCCAGATTCCTGCCATTTAATATCCCATTAAAGGGTAATTTGGCATGAAACCCCTGGCATGTGTGATGGAATTCTACTGCTCCTTGTGTTCAATGAAATTCCCCACAGGCTTTGAACTGTAGGTGTGTGTGCATGTGGGTGTTTGTACTGGATGTGTGTGTGTGCATTCGAATGGTACATGAGTGTGTGTGTGTGTGTGTGTGTGTGTGTGTGTGTGTGTGTGTGTGTGTGTGTGTGTGTGTGTGTGTGTGTGTGTGTGCAGGAGTGTGTGAGTCCTTTCAAGCCAGCAGAAGTAGTTTTCCACTGGGGTAAATCTACACTCTCCATCTCCTGCCACGTCTGACTGCCCTCTGTAGTCACAGATAACACTGAGAGGCTCAGGCTGCGGCCACAGCGGCCAACTGGCCCATTAATGGACTTTTATCCAATGGGATGATGGTTGCCAGGCACGCCACTTTCGACGGACCAATCAAATTGTTTTACAGGCAGAAATTATGCAAAAGAATGTGCCAAAAGACACCGTTTGTGCGCCTACACTCAAGTTCTAATTCTTCTCCTCTCCTCTGCCTGAAAATGTCAGACATTTTTATCATTGTCAAAAAGAAAGCAGGGGAACATTCTCCGAGTTTAAATCCGATTTATTCCTTTTTTCCCTCTGAATAACTGAAACAAGCAAGATTTATGTGAAATCTGCTACTCGGGGAGCGATTTTTCTGTTCCCACAAAAACATCAGAAAACTATTTGTAAAGGAGGAATGTGTTCACTACCAAAATATTTGGAATGTGCTGCCACGGGATGAAAAACGACGAAGGAAATGATGCAAACCTGAGCTTCTCGATCTTTCTCTGCCTGCCTCTCAGTCTGAGTCGGCAAAATCAGATGTGAAATTAAAAACTCAATTTCTTGACTTTTCTTTGTTTCAGTTTTTTGTACAACTGGGCAATCCCATCTGAGAGCCCCGGCAGGTGTTCGATCCCATGAGTCAACAGCGCCTCGGAGAACTTTCCATGTGTGGAATGAAAAGCCTCTCTTGCATGTAACAGTGTAACACTTCTATAAAGGTAACCGAGCCAGAGGAATCCAAGAGGGAGACGTCAGTGCCAAGAAGTTATATTAACCATAGAGATAAAAAGGTTACTCTATTAAAAACAGCAGGCCGGCCAGGTGAATTAATCCGTTTTGGGGGATTTGTCTTATTAAAGTCTCGGAGAAAAGGGAGTTATAAGTCTCACTTGGTCTATCCATCTTTTCTTTTATTTCTCCATCTGTGAGCCCCAGCAGGTGCTTCAATGTCAAAACGTCCGATGTTCGTTCAGGTCACAGGGTTTCAACTTTTTCGATCAGGAGGACTGTAACCGTCTCAGCCTTCTGATGCATTTCATACAAACCAGATACGTCCCCTCCCTTCCTCCCTGCTTCACACTCAGATAATATGAAGCACATTTGTAGAAGCCTTGAATGAAACACAATAAAATCTGCTCTTCCTCCACACAAAGCCCCTGGCACCCCTCTGTCACTCCATCAGCTACACCTTCAAATCCGCCCCCTCCAGGTCCCGTCTGTGTGCCCAGCAAAAAAGTGAAAACACAACTATTGGTTATGAAGTCAGGCTGAACAAAAGGAGCACTGTTCTCAGCTGAAGAAGAACTTGGACGGATCTAACCTTGATTGTTCACAGATCAGACGGAGAGTGAGCTGAGGAGTTGTGAAAGACTTGTGCAGCATGCAGAGTTCTGTGATTTGTGAGGGCCGGACATTCAATTCACAACTTCTGAAAACATCAGAATCATTTGAAAAAAACTTTTTGTAATGCGATGAGAATATGTCTCAGTTCAACAATGGGCTCTCTGCACGAGTCATTAAAAAGTCAAACGAAGATGACACATGAAGCTGTCAGAGGACATATGTCACATTTTCAGTACGTAACAAAACATCTCTAGAAAGTTTTAACTCTCCAGCAATGCATGCTGGGAGTCTGCTTATATACGTACGATGCTTCTTTTGAAACAATAATATACAAGAACTTTTTGATAAGTGATTAAATTATATCTTTTCATTCTTGATTTTCAGAACACTTTTGTCTACATCTTTACTTTTCTATGTTTAGCTGGTCAAATTTTTATCTTATTGTAAATTTTTCTGTGCAACACAGATGACCTTTGAACCCTTGTAAAGATTGTCTCCTACCAAAACGTGTCAAAGGACAAGAACAGAACATTTTGTGCAAACGCACACATCTAGCAAGATGGGACAATAAAACAGTAGCTTCATCTGGTGTTATCTATCTCTGGAATGTGTTCTTCCTTCTGCAGACGGATTAATAACAGAAAATGACTCTGTGAAGGGAGCAGCACAAGGCCGAACACCTTCAGCTCCACTGACCATGAGAACATCAGCACATTTCATGTGAACTACTAGTGACCCATGTCAGGAGATTCTCCCTTTTATATGTATAAAGACTTTTCTTTAAAGGTGATTTGAAACAGAAATGTGTGCTTTTACATGTCACACACACAGTCTGCAGACACACAAACACACAGCCTGTTTGACCTGCGCCTGCTCTCTCAGCAGGACCTCATGGCAGGATCAAAGGCATGCCAAACAGTAGCCTGAAAGCGAGCATGTTCCACATGGCCTTGTTGTGTCTGGCCGGCTAAAGCCCAGCCAGAGGAGCTGGCTGGAGGGAATTCCTTCTCTGCTCGGGAGAGAAAGCCAGTGTGAGTGTGTGCGCGGTGACTGTACACGAGCTGTGCTGTGTGCACACACTGCAGCTCGCTTTCATCTCTTTACTGCATCACCATTTCAGTAACCACAAGAATCACATTTGGCAATCATTCTATACCAAATCTGTGAAAGTATGGCATTATCAGAGAACAGTTTGCAGCGGCACTGTGATACAAAGAGAAAGGCAGGAGGACGTGTAGGGAGGCAGACAGTTTGGAAATAATGGACCAGCTGCAGGAATTAAAACAAAATGTGCAGATGGAGGGGACGAAAAAAGAACAAAAGTGAAGGATGTCGTGTGTGAGGGAGACGCTCAAAAGGAAAGAATGTAAGAAATGTGGCTCCTTACCAGCCCGATAAACAAAGTTAGCCTCGGCCTCAGAGGAGGATGGCGAGAGCAGCTCGTCGTCATACTCGTTGGAGCTGAAGGAGCCGGAGTGGTTCCTCTTGCGGGCGTCCATGACAGCGTTGGCCACCATGACGTGGCGCAGCGAGTCGTTCAGGTAGCGGTGGAGAAGGCTGCTCTTGTACTTGGGTGGAGACACGTAGTCCTCGGCGAGTGAGGCGGCTTCAGCAGCTGAGCGAAGCCCCGCGCCCATTCCCATCCCCATCCCCATTCCCATTCCCATTCCCATTCCCATACCCATTCCCATACCCATTCCCATTCCCATTCCCATCCCCATTCCCATGGCCATGCCCATGGAGCCCTCTTTCTTGATCACGCTCTGGTACATGGGCTTGTTGAGCTCTTCGGGGCCGCTCTGTGACCTCTGAGGGTTGTCTCCGTCTATAAAAGGGAAAAAAATCAGACAGACAAAAGATTACATGCAATGCAGAAATATTTTGGCAAAAGCAAAGGATGACCGTCAGTGTTTCCCCCAATACTTCTTTCTAGTAATTCTAGTTATTGAAGCAAATTGTTTGCACTTCATTTGATACTTTTAAGTGCCTCATTCTCAGCCTGGACTGCCAAGGAAATAAGATTTGTATCTGAATGGAAAACACCCAGTAAAATAAAAGTAGAATAAAAAAAATCATATTTAAAGTGTAACTCAAAACGAAAGTTTTTCAAGTGTTAGCTATGGAGCTTTTTTTTAACTACACATTTTTTTGGAAAGGTATGTATCTCTGCATCTATTTATTACTTCATACAATTTTAAATTGTCCTTTTTGTGCAATTAACAACTACTCATAATCTCATAATAATAAATCATCACTTTATTTATCAAGCCAATGGAGGCCCCGGGTATATTTAAACCACAGCTAAAATGTTTCAAATGTTCATTCTTGTACACTGATTTTAATAATGACAAGAATCAAACGATGTAATATATAAGATAAACATGGCCATTAACCGTATTTTCTTCAGAGTGTGCTTCTTGAAAGCTTTTCTAGCTCCTGTACATTCATCCTGCCTCTCTCCGAGTCTGGTTAGCTAATCTTCAATCTAAAAACCAGGGTGAGAGCAGAGACCAAGAGCAGAAAGCCCGGCCGAGACCTGTGACGCATTACCAAACCAGAACAGATCGGTAGCCTATTTCCTCTCCATCAAGAATCCAGCACACATTGCCCCCTTTTCCCCCCCTGAAGAAATAAATAATTTCCAGGGTGCTCTGCAGTCGAAGCGATTGAATTAAAACACACATCAGGTCTGTACCTGATGAAAGGAAGGAGCAGGGAAGATAAAACGCTGCACTGAAAAACCAGATATCCTCTGGCAGGAGGGAAATGAGGGAGAAGTTCACTCTAGATACTGTCCCTGCCAAGAAAGTAATTATGTAATTTTGATTCAGTCTGGGCCAAATTAAAATGATGGCTGCCACTTATCAGAAACACATGGAGGTAGCGTACTCGCTCTCCTTCCCTTTGTGATGTCTGAGGTCGAGTCCAGCCTCTCCTCTCAAACCACACAGGTGATAACACATCTGACCTAATGATCACAAGTCAAGGTTCTTTTAAATCTGCTAATAAGACATCCTTTTATCACACCAATGACATCGTGTCCCATCCAGACCCTCATTTTTTATTTCTCCTTTGGATTTAAGACAAAACAAGCCGATTTCAGAAGAATGTTTGCAGAGTCAGTGGGGTCAGGTTTGGCCCCATAAATAGCTCCTGGAACAAAAGCATAGGCTTAAAAACATAATGGAGGGCTTTTAGCTCATGGGTCAGAAGTGGAAGCAGGCTGCGGATAGCTTCATAACCATAATGTGACAGGGAGAAGAGTCGGTGAGATATACAGAGCCTCCGGTGGTACAGTGGCCTGTGGCGGACACAATGCAAACACCATGCACACATTCCTCTGCGAGCCGCAAGCCCAGCCGCTCCTCCTCAAAAATTTAATTAGAGATCACTGACACCACAGCGCTCTTCCTTTCTCTTCATTCTTTCATTGCATGAGCACACGTGTTTTGTATTTTTTTTTTTGTTTCCTGACCATGTTTTCAGTGCTGTCAGTGACTAGAGGAGGCTGTTTCTGTAAATACACGGCTGACAGAGAGAGCTGCTCATTTACAATTGTAGGCTGCGAGTCAGAGGTTGGCTTGGCGGGGTGTCTTAATGACAGCGTGTCACAGCACGCCGGCCTCGGCGTCGCTCGGCTGGCTCACACGCTCACCCATTTTTTATGCGTCGAGAACAAGGCTCTGTGTAGCATCGGCCAGCTTTAAGACGGGCACACGGCGCCTTTGGCCTCTCTTCAGGTCCGAATGCTGGATTAAGATTTCTGGGCACTAGATGTATGATGTAATGGGATTTAGTCCATAACTCTGTGCAAAGGGCATCAGGTTCACACAGGGTGTAGTGACCCATCCATCTTCAAGCGGTTTAGATGTTTTTAATGTGACCAGCAACCAGAGTGATGGATGAAGCTGTTTTCCAACATCGAGTCTAAACACATGTTCCTAAGATCCCATAACGAGCAACCATAATTAAAACTTCACAGATCAAAATCAGATCACTCGCACATTTTTTTTGTGCTGGATATGATGGAGAAAGTGTAAATGCACAGCGACCATGTTTAGTGTTTAGGTACATTCATCCATCACAACACGGCGCCCTGGATCACATTGAACATTTGCCTCCTTTAACTACACGGAGTGTTTGGAACCAAAAAAGAAATTTGTGTAACACAAAATAAAAAAAACACCTTCCATTGAGTTTTCCTGTAATCCTGCATAATCCTCTTTGTGGAGGTTAAAAATAATGATCTTGGCACAACTACTGGACTCAGAACTCGAGTTATTTATGTAACCGACAAAGTAAAAACAGCACTAATTCAAGGTAGAGGATCGGAGCGGATTGTGTTTAATCGAGAGTGTGACGCAACCTTTTGTTTGTCACTGTTTTAAAGGGAACGTTAAGTGTGACATGTTAAGTAATCACTTGACATGTGTTGGGGGACTCAAAACGGAGAGAGAAATTAGAAAAAGAAATGTAGAAATCAGGGCGCTGGGTTAGCTCAGAGGTCAGAAGCAAACACCTCGATGCATCAACTCCCTAAACGGTCTCTTTGATGCATGTCTACCCCACTCTCTCCTCCCCGTATTTACCCTCCTTTTCATCTGTCCCATCCTATAAAGACTAAAGGCCAAATAAATGAAAAATCTGTGCAATAGGGATTAGGCTATCCTGATTTAAAGTCTGTAATAACCGATGCTTTAACCTGCCATTAAGAAAAGATCCTCTTTGATCACTTTCTAACTTACACTATGAACACAGCAGTACTTTTTTTTTTAAAACAAGCGTCTTTTAACTCTGAACAGAGAGGAGAAGTTCCTGCCCAGGTGTCGTGAAGCCGTACCTTCTGAGCAGCTGTCGTCACTGCTGACGCTCAGCCTCTCCGCGTTGCCCTGCACATATTTGTTGTAGAGCTTAATCCGGAGCGCCCAGCTCAGGTCTGGCTGCCGGACCGTGTTCTTCAGTCGCCTCCTGGCATTAGCAAACCAGTTGGAAACCTGAGAGAAAGAGAAGGAAGCGGGAAGACATAGCAAACAGAAACATGTGTTATTGTTTTGAATTCAAACACCTCCACATCCCTGACAAAACAAAGACTATCCTTTATGAAAACGTCTGCTCGCTGCCGGCCATCCGTCTCATTCAGAAAAACCAGGAGGGACTCGAGGAGAGAGACAGAAAACAGAGTCGGATTGCAGAGCAGCTCTCTGAAACTGAGCTCTAAGAAACATCCCAGGCGCTCCGGGGAGAGACGTCCCAGCATGCATCTCTTCTGCAACAACACCATGTAGAAACATTTAACACCCAGAGCGTTAAACCGCCAGCGAATGCAACGTTTCATTTACTAATGTTCTGAACGAGATGTACGTTCACTGTGCTTATTCTGGACTAGTGCAGCCTCGCTCCAATAATACCCTTTTTTTCCAACAGCGTCTTCAAGATGCAATAAAAAAAGACACTTGAGCCGCCGCTCTTCCTTTCACTGGGAAGGGAGACCATTAGATGTTATACTAGAATAACTTTTCATGCTCAATAGACATCAAGTGGCTTATGAACAGGCTGTGACGGGGCCTTATGCTAGAGTACTTATTTTTCTGATCCCTTCTTTCTGTATCGTGTTTCTCGTTAACTAAGACCATCCCACATGCTTTTTGTCTCCAGCCCAGTGCTGTGGCGCACCGAGGGGAAAGACGGCATCTTGTACATGTGGCTTGGCTTCAGGGGAGGCGAGACAAGGCGAGATGTGGGCGGCTCGCTAATGAGGACTGGAGGAAAGATGTGCCGTCAATGGAGTGAGAGAAAAAGAGAAAGGGGGGGGGGGGGATTATGATCCACACAGATGATACCCAGAGATATTAAAAAAAATGTTGCATCACAGCCGCCAAAGCTGCTCTTTCAGCCGTGCTCTGTCTGTCCCGTCTGAAGCGTAGAGGAGACAGCATGCAGGGATTACAACAGGGATGGAGAGATGGCACAAACTTTTTGAAATAATCACAACATTTACATGGAAAAAAGGGGCTGTTTTTGCTAAAACATGACAGATTTAGTTGTTTTAAACACCTGCTGCCAGGTGGGTGTCTCCAGGGAAAAAGCACAGGAAGTGATGCGTTCTACGTTACTGGCAGCAGCGGCTGGTTTGTTTGGACTAAACAGTGGAAGATATGTGTAGTTCATGGCCTCCTACAACGAGGAGGAATGGCACATACGGCTGCTACAAAATGAAACGCATATTAAATAATTTGATGGTAGCATGCATTTATACAATAATTCTAATTTGTACGATTATTTTCATTGTTGCTGTTTGTAATTTGCTACTGTGTCTCTGTCACTTTTGTGGTGTTCTGTTGGTGCTGTACTGAACTGCATGTAGCATTTAACCAAGGCAGGTTTCTCCTTAAGGACAAAAACAGTACATTGTCATTTTCCTCTTTTAAAAGAACTTATAAGACAAATCATTTTCATGCTGCCAGATCTTAGGGTGAGCCTGTTTTCGTTTTTTTTTGTCTGAAAATGTGTCAATATAGAAATAAATTAAACTTTTCAATCATTTAGAAATGAAAAAAAAGAGATCAAAGCTACATTCTCTCACATAGAAGAAACTACAGACACTTTCATTGAAACCTTTTTTTACCATAAACATGTTGAATTGACGACCAAATGACTCACCATAAAAACAAAGAAAGTTAAAGACTAACAAATGTGCCCACTGAAGACTTCTTTTTCAAGATTAAATTTGGTAAATGTAGCCGCCTGTACAAAATCATCTTCTGACCTTAGACCCTGCTGCTGGTATTTGGGTGTCAGTCTCAAAAGTATGCGTGTGTGAGGCTGTGTGTGTGTGTGTGTGTGTGTGTGTGTGTGTGTGTGTGTGTGTGTGTGTGTGTGTGTGTGTGTGTGTGTGTGTGTGTGTGTGTGTGTGTGTGTGTGAGGCACCCTGCTGTCCAACACAAAGCATTCCTCTGCACTCTGCTCGCCCTCAACAAAACAAACAGCTCCATCAGGCTCCCAAAATGAGAACCAGATTAAGCAGCGTGGCCGACGGCCCGAGGAAGCCGCCGCAGATGCTGTGAGGCCGTATCAGTGACCTTGTCAAACAGATGATACTGTACACACACACACACACACACACACACACACACACACACACACAGCTGCAAGGGCCTGACACAAAACACACACACACATTCACTGCCGGGTTTCCCTATCAGTGGTCTGTTTGTCAGGTGCTGAAGTCAAGATGTTCACTAGACTCTCGAGTTATCAGAAGAGGGGGCAAGACAACTAAAAGCACATGTTAATAACTGCAACACAACAACAATCTGACGATGGATAAAGATTCATGTGAAAAAAAAACACTTAAAATGACTGTGATGGAAGTGATCAAGAAGAAATGTTATTCAAGGTGATAAATCAAGAAGGCTGGAAACCACTGACAGTTATAAGTCTGCATTTAATTTATGACTGCAGCTATTTTTTACATTGGAGTGAAATTAAAAAAATAAATGCCGTTTGTAGGATTTGGAAGAAGGTAGAAACAACATTAACCATCCCTGCAGGAGAGCTGTAAAATAAACATCTCAAGATGTAAAAACACTTTCGACTCGCAGCCTGTTAATCCCATAACAACTCCAGTTTTCCAGACCTGATTAGACAGAAGCTCAAATACTGAGTGCGAATTTCCCCTTGCTGATCACACTCATACCCGCAAGAATGCTTAGAAATACCTCTCACTTTTATAATCAAATCAGCTTTGATTTTTTTTCTTGAGCTGCAAAAAAAAAGGTGCACTCACCTGGACTAGGGTCATTTGTGAGCCGAGGGCCAGCAGGATTTTTTCTGTCTTGGTGGGGTAGGGGTTGTCTCGGTGCTTGTAGAGCCACTGTTTGAGCGGCCGCGCCATGTCCTGCAGAGCCTGACGCTTGTGTCGCACTTTGCCGCCGCTGGGACGACCTCTGTGGAGAAACAGGTTCACAGATGTCAGACAGAAATTATAAGACAGTAAAATCTAAACCTGGAGGGATTTTTTCATCTCTTTAGTTGATGTTTTCCGTTAATGTATAACCTGCCAACACATCAACAAGCAGCGTTCAGACTTTCTTTTAAGGTGTATGGTGTAGCGTTTCTGTTTTTCAGTGGTTCATTATACAAGGATAAACTGTCAGCTAGCAGTTTAGATTAAATTTCCCCTTCTCCAAATGAAATCTGGTTTTAAAGCCATAAAGAGAACCTGAATTATGTTGTTTGTTGACGTAAACCAAACCAGTGGAAACCTGAGCAGACCGGCATGTTGTCTGAATTTGTGAGTCATGACACATAAAGTGAACACTCTCTACAGTGTACAATTTTCTCACCCTAAGCTGCAATTAGAGCAATGGATTTTGATTAAAAGAGAGAGAGACATGGAGACAAAGCAGGAGAAGGAGAGAGAGAGAGTGGGAAGCAGGGCCAGGGGAACGGCCAGTTTATTTTTCGGTGCGTGTCCCACAAACCGCCAACACGTTGCAATGAAACAAACAAAAACATTTGAGCCGGGTGGACAGTTTGGCCAGATGAACACTTCACACCCCGGAGAAGTGGACCAAGAACAATGTAGCTGGGTCAGAGTCACAGCCAAGCCTTCGCCCAGGGGACTGACCGAGAGCTGAAATTATACTTCTGGTTTTTCTTTTACAGAAAAAGAGCTGTTACACATGTCCAGAGAATGGTGTAAAAATATCACAGCAGAATATATACCGTGGGATTGGGATGAAAATACAAATACATTTATTCCAAAGTCCCAACTCAGCAGCTCAGTAATGACAATTTAAAGCTCTTCTTAAGACGTTGTGATGAAGATATTAAAGACAAAATCACCAGAAAATATCATGAAATCATTATACATGTATAATGAATAAATGTGTATTTTTAAAGAATATTTAAATGTACTTCTGTGGCAGTCTGGTGATGATGTGATGCTGTGAGGGTCCCAGTCTCACCTTCCCTCCAGGTTTTAGGAACCTGTAGATGTCAGTATGGTGCTGTGCTCTGCTTCTCCCTTTATCTCAACAAAAAGCTCCGCCGGCTGCAGATGTAACATACTTTAGTCTAACCTCAAGTCTGCCTGAGGTTCATGTTCGACAAATATTTTCCTTGTAATCTAGATCAGTATGAACATCCGAAAAGACGTTTTACTCCGTGTTCTGAACTTTGGTTTAAACACTTACACACACGCACACACCTCTGTTTGGTAATTTAATGTTCTTCATTAGGACTGATGCTTCCCCGGAGGTGACACTTTACAGTCTCACAGGTTCACTAACTCAGAATATACTCAGAGGATTCTCTCCGTTCCTCTGTTGTCCCCATATGTGCCAATTATCTTCTAATTAATACATGACAAATAATCTGAATTACAACTTTTCTTACACCTGCTCCTTCTGACGTGGAAGAGAAACCAAACAGAATCAGATATACATTTAAAACTAAAGCCCATGGCTCTGATGTGATTGACTAGACCACACAGAAAGTTAAAGGGGACATTTATTTCTTGGAAACAGATGGAGACTTTCAGCAGACACGCTACCGAACAGGCTGACCTACTTATTAATTTTAAGATTAGCTGTGAACATCAACACTTTCACGAAGCCCAGACTGGAAAACGGGAAATATCCATTCCCTGATCCATCAGATCCTGTTGCACTAAAGCAACGTTAAAAACAGCAGAGACTGGATAATCAGACTGATGCTTCGTTATCGGACTGTGACACAAAAGTAGATGACATTTTAGATGTTAAAAAATTACTTTTTATCCGCGCGTAATTGTCCGATTTTGTGCGTAAAAGTGAAAATTACACACTACTATTTAACCAATTTGTTCAGTTTCAAACTTAATGCACATATGCCTATAAAGTTTAATTAAGTTCACGACATTTAATGGTGTGATATGGTAGTAATTTGACCAAAGACACATTATCCTGAGTTTGATATTTCTTATTCTGGCTTCGTTCTTTGCACAAGGTGAAGAGAGAATACCAGACAAAATCAGCATTTTACTCCAGGCTCTCCCTTTGCTTACTTGTGCCAAGTGAAATAACAGCTAATCCACATATTAGTACAAGCCTCGCATGCCGACCAGCAGCGTTAAACACGGCAGACTGCTCCACCTACCCGCTCCGTCTGTGTCTGATGCCCTGGTTGTCTCTGATGGTCTGGTTGCTGGAGAGGAGGTCTGGATGTTGCCCGTCGATGACTTCCAGATAATTTCTGCTGCTCATTTCCACCTCTTTCGCCTTTTCCTCGAACAGGACCTGGCTGCTCAGCTTGTTAAACACGATGGTGTTCATCTTTGGACTGATATTCCCCAAATATGAGTGATGAGCAAAATTTAAAAAAGGAAGAAAAAAAGACTCCTCGTTTGTGTCACAATGTCCCCGTGTCTCTCCTGTGGAGAAAGGGAGGATATTTAAGGACTTTGAACAGAATACAAAATACGTAACAGACCGTCTCGAGCAAAGAAATTGAAGCTTCATTAGAGGTAGTCATCATAAATAACGTTAATTTCAGCAGTTGTTATTCCCTGATAACCATTCCCAGAAAACACAAACGTCATGTAAAATTGTAATTTGACACATTAATTCTGATGTGGATATAATCAGGTGACCCTCACCTCTATGCCCAAACATTGCATTTATCAGCACGTACAGTACAGTACACTATCGTGCAGTCACTGCGTAAAGCTGTTGTGATGCGTCATTTTAAGGTCGCTCGCTGTAAACATTTACATCTGCAAGTTCGATTTCTAACGAGGTATTTGTGTAAAACCATTAAGCCAAAATATCCAGAAGACTCAGAGGGGTGTATTTCACTACGTTTAAGGGCTTCACAGGAGAAATCATTGCAGACAGCAGCATCATTATTAGAGATAAATATAAATCAATTAAAATGTATCACACATAAACTCATTTTGTGAAACACCTGACTTTTCATTCTTATAACAAAATTAAAAAAAAACATCAAATTATATTAATCTCATTTTACTAAATCAAAGGAACATATGTCATATTGCTGTTCAATCTACAGCCAAGTTGTTTGGACAGTAAAACCTAAACATGAGTTTAGAAAAGTGTTTTATAAATCCACTTGAAGCATCTTGAATATTTCTGCTCTGCCTCCTCTGCCCTGTGGTCTCCCGTCGCTGTAAAGCCTGAATGGTTTATTTTATCTTGTGCGCTCTTTTTTGTTGTTGTTGTTGTTGTTGTAATGCAAAACAAACAACTCTTCATGCTCCTCAGATGTGACGTTTTGTTTTTCTCTTCACTTTCAATTTAGAGCTTCTCCCGTGCAGGCTACATATTGGATCCGTCAGGGGACAGACGCACCGTGAAGTGGTGCCATCAGCAGCTGCCAAACATTAACGGTGTCATGAAGTGATGCTTTCTAGAATTAAACAAAGAAACAGCAAACTGGCAGTGGAGATTGAGTCCATATCTATATCTATCTGAATGATCTTATATGAATAAAAATGAAGCAGACTGATATCAGAATAAAGCGCAGCGCAAACTCACTAATGTCCATTCAAACTTTGGTAAAGTGGTTTTATCATTTATTACATCCGTTTCCAAACTATCGGTTCCTTCCTCAAACAAACCTCAGTTTGTCAGTATTTCTCGGTCACTTACCTGTCCCGGGACCCTCCTGTGTCTCTCTGCTGTGTACAACAATAATCCTGTTTGCAGTCGCCCATTCCCCGCTCACATGTTCCCGTCCTGAGATCCTGAGCTCAAACCACACGGACCGCCGTCTCCTCCTCCGCTTTATCCAGCGGCCTGCACCGCGGCGCCCGGGACTATGAATAACTCACCCTGCTCATGTTTCCTAGCACACAGCTCGAGCCTGCGAACATACTGTGGATGGTTTACACCGGTTCAGGGGCCGCGGCGAGCGAGGAGAAAAGAGAGAGAGGGAGGCTGCTCGCTGCAAAAAGTAGGCTGTCTGAATCATTGAATGCATGGTGGAGTCTGAAGACTGTACTTATCTCCAAAGAAATGTATCAAACTGACATGGGAAACATCTCTGGCTTATGGGACTGTCCTCAGAAAGTTACATCTCCTAAAGAACTCATCATGTCCTTTCTTGTTTCCATTTTTTGCTAAATCTAAAGCGCCAAAGATAATGAGGTAATTAAACAATTAGCAGTTATGAGAAACTAGATAAATTAAAGTGTTCACAAAAGTTCAACATTGATGAGAAGATCAGAACCACACAAAATTTCACACCCACACTTGTTCTACCTTTGCATTCTCCTGTACATAAACATGCAATTTTCCAGTTCATGCATGAGTTTAGAGTGACAGTTATGAGGGAGCTGTTACCAGCCAGTTAGCTTAACTTGGCACAACGGTGAAAAAGGGCTAAACTGCTAGCCATGCCCTTAATGCAGCAAACTCTTCCCACGAGCATCCTAACTATATTTACTAACACCCTGTTTGTTTAATCAGTATGAAAACCAAAGCATTAAAACTTAAATCTCAGATGGTTAGCTTAGACTGTTTCTTTGCTGTGAATAGTTTAAGTTGATTCCAGGAAGTTGCAAAATCTTCCCCAAACTAAACCTCCATAAAAAGGCAAATGGTAGTTAAAAATGTGATGCCACCATTGTACAGATTCAGGCGCTAACTGATTCTCCTGGTAACAACCTGTCAACCACAAGTCCAATTAAGGATCTACTGTTAGCCTCTGGGAAAGATGACCAACTTGTCGAGCATTCTGGTGCAGCCAGTGGTTAGCAAAACCACTTTCAGCCAAGACTTCTTCTCATTTAATCTTTTAGTTTACATTCCAATTAGGAACTGAAGAAGCAACCATGTGTTCGGATCAAAAGAGAGGGGACTTTCACAACTTCAGAATCCTCTGCAAAATAAACGTTGTCTTTTCTTAGTTCATTACATCTTCTGGAGGACAGCCATTCATCTGTTTCTGGTGAGTCTCAGTTTAACTGTGAATAGTGAGTTACACTGAGGCTTCACTCTGGCTCTCTTCAGCAGGATGAGTTTTCTGACTCTCCTGTGATTTACTTGTATGAACAGGTCTTAGGTTTGTTTAAATGTCAACATCATGATGCAGATTTGTAAAGATAAAAATGTAAACTTTGTCAGGAGAAGAATAATAATAAAAAAAAAATGTTTAAAGAATGGAGGTGAGATTGATGATTTCTGATGCTTTTAATGAAAGTCAGGAAATCTAAACGCTTTCATTGTCAGATTACTGCAAACAGGAGCTGGGATGTCATTACAGCTCTCCATCATATGACCTGTTGATTGGTCAATACTACGTAGACTAAAGATGTGCTAGAAAGGGAAACCAGAACGCTTTACCTTTAAAAATCAAGACTCACTGATATTTATGTAGAATCTTATTGACATTAGTTATAATGCACAAAATGCTGTTGTGGGGTGCCGGTGGCTTAGTGGTTACAGCGTGCGCCCCATGAGCTGAGGCTGTGGTCCTCCGGGCGGGTGGCCCGACCTGTGGCTCCTTTCCCACATGTCATTCCACATTCTCTCTCTCCACAAACTCTGACTCTATCCACTGTCCTATCTCTACATAAAAAAAGCACCAAAATAAACATTTGGAAAACGGAGAATATGCATGTGTTGATAAATCACTTAAATTCTGCTAATGCCACAATAAATCCAACCTCGTTACTAAATAAATCCCTTAAATAGTGAAGCTATATTGGAAGCAATTAGGATCTAGAAACACTGACACAGCTTTGCTTGTTGAAAGAGACATTTTTACAGCCACACTGTGCACCAAGTTAAACCCATTACCTCCTTTCTGCTGCAGACACACTTTACAGTGCAGTAAACCTTGTTTTGGATGCTTGTAAAGATCGTATCATGTTCCTGCAAGATCACACCTTGGGTATAAAACGGTTTTGTGTGTCATTCTTTAGTCTCACCGCATTTATCCTAAAGCTGCCTCGGAGCTGACGTTGGTATCAATTTGAGATAATGGCTTCTGCAGCACGGACGATCATTCAATCAAATATTAAACCCAAGAAATCCAAGTCTGTCCTGGTTAGAGATTCTTACTGTATATAGCCATGCCACTGTTGATTACTCTTGATACCCTCTCATTGACTTCCATTATAAAACCTGTCACATTATGGCCTCATGAGTCATAGGTTCTGAGGTCCTCAGCTGTGTGTTCCCTTGGGGTTTATCCAAGGTAGTGATTCGAAGGACGTGACTAAGCAGCAGCAGCCATATGAAGGGCTCGGGATCCGTGTAATTATTGTTTATTTGTGCTTATTTTAATTTAACGGGGGAAGTTAACTTTCACTAACAGCTTGTGCAAACATCCCATGAAAGGCCCAGTCATATAATCACTTTAATTAAGGTTGGGGAGGGTTTATTTGCTTTGGTCATACACAATGTGTAAGTTTCCCTCCTGGCCTGAAGTGAACCTCTGTTACCTCCCATGACCTTGTCACTGTTGTCTAAAACCCCGAGGGGCAGAGCGGCCTTCTACAGGCATGGGAAATGACAGAGTCTTCTCTTGAGCATCTCTTTTTATCATAATCGACCTCCTCCCAAGCTTCTGTTTTGGCTCACTGTGTCAGACTCCTCCTGCCTTGTTGTCCAGTGTGGGCGTACAAAACGATCCAGCAGGTAGGATCACAACATTAATCATGGTGTCCGACTTCGTGGGGGTTGGTGGCAGGGACCCTGCTGGAGAGCTCTGTGCACGGCTCTGTTTCAAGTCAGGCTGGAGCTCATGAATTACACTGGCATCTGCTTTCCCTGCCCTCTAATCCTTCTAGCTTTACTAGTCACTTGCGTTTGACAAATAATGGTTTTTGAAGCCTGGCACCAAAACCAATAGACCAGTATTTAAAGTCTGAAGTTGCAGACAGATGAGACATTGTGCAGGTTTTAACAAGTCTTGGGCTTAAATGATAAAGTAGCTCAGAAATCCATTCTTATAATGGTTAAAAATGGAGCCTGAAATGACACCTGATACTCTAATACCCGTAAAGGAAACTCTGGGTTATGTTAACTCAAAACCTAAAAGGAAATTTCACCAGATTTCTTGGTTAGAGAGACACACCACAAATTTTACAAATATGAGTTCAAAAAGTACCTACAGTTCTAATTTGTAAAAACAGTGGAGTCATTACCTCTGTGGCTCTGGAGGACGTCTGTCAAATCTGAAAACATAACCGTGATGATGTCACAGTGATGTCAGCAGTGTTATCTCACCTTGAGCTTGCAGGCCACATGTTTAAAACAAAACTCTTTGTGCTTGTTATTCATTCCAGAAGTGAAAATCATGTCATTCAACAGCTAACAGAGAAATCTAGTTTAGCTACCTCATGGGTGATTATATCCACCAGGTTGAAGTTTAGATCTGTTAGTGTTTCCTTGAGAGTGAAGGTGTAACAGGGGCTGACATGAGAATATAAATAGATATATATCTATCTATCTGAAGGAAAATGTTTCCATAAAAGCAAAAAAAAAAAAAGGCAAAAGAAGGCATTATGCATACATTAAACAGGAGCCGTCTGACTACATGAAAATGCCAGAAAAGTATTTTACAGTGAAGTTAACCTTGTTACTCTTGGGTAAATTCTCAAGTTATGGCTAAAAAAAACAAAACACTGCTCTTGATTCTGACTCTCGACCTTGGACTGAATCCACCCAGATCATCTTTTAGTCCAATTGAAATTTTGCAGGATATTTGTTCTGAGTGTTGCTGAGTGCCTAAGCTTTAAGTGGACATACAGTTAGTTTACTCCTTTCTCCAGTGATGTCAGGTCATTTCTGCTTTTCTCAAGAAGTCGACTTATTTATCATGTTATCTGGACATAACAAAGCTCTTTGTGTTCTGTAAATGGTAAATGGACTTGAGCTTGTATATTTATTTTCTAGTCTTCTGACTACTCAAAGTGCTTTTACACTGCAGGTCACATCTACACATTCACACACTGATGGTAGAGGCTGCTGAGTAAAGAGACCATCTGAAGAACATTTCTTCATGAGATATCTTTTGCTCTGTATCCCAACATCTGGAACTTTGTTTTCTATGGTGAGAAGGAAACCTCAGTTTAATGTCACCCGACCTCTTCTGCCCAAGAGAATTGAGTTTATATGTTGTTCGTCAGAGTCATTTAGGGAAAATGAAGCTCTGTCATTGCATCCATTTCATCCATTATTTTTTTTATATACATGTTACTCACTCTGTTGTTCACGATTGTTCACTCACTATTGTTTTGTATCAAATCTACTGGAGTTCATTTTGTGTGTTGGTTCAGTCTGGCCTGCCAGAGGAGCGGTTCTAGTGAAAGTTTTATTTTTCTTGTGCTCATAACATTTGTTTTTTCCAGTAACTACCAATAAAACTCTGACCCATTTAGAAAACATAGCCACGTATGGAGGCAGAACAATGTTTTGAGTTTTAACAAATATAATATCATAAAAAAATAATACAAATAAAGATGCAGCAGAAAGTCTAACCAGAAGTTTGTCCACAAGTCCATAAAGGACTTGTGAGTCCTTTTTGAAGCTGTGAATGTAACATTGAAAAGCAGACACATCATACGTCATGGATCCAGCAGGAAACACCCTGTTTTCTGCCTTGGGGTACTTCATCATTCAATGTGTATTAAAGGATCTGGCTATGAAAGGTGGCCATTACTAAAAAAAATCGCTGTAAGCTCAATGTCAACACCTTACGCCATTACAATCCAAATTATTTTTTAAAACCCGTCCCCTGCACCCGTAATCTGCCCCTCATTAAAGATGCTGTTTTCACTCCAGACTTGGACTTAATTTCTACACGTTAAACCACCTTGGAATTACACACTGTACCACTCGCACTACTTGTAAAGCCACAGACATATTTGTCCGATAGTTTGCCAGCTTTGCTGGAAAATGTGACTGAGGAGAAAATTTGCAGGTTGTTCAAAATGACCCAATTACTGTTTTCAGGGGGATTTAAACATTTGGGACACTAATCAGCGAGTCGTAACGTTTGCTGTCCATCCATGTCTACAGAAAGCAATCAAGAGGCCAAACCAGGCGCCATTAGAAATGAGTAGGATTGCTCCTTGAAAATTACAGTGGGGAATAATTGCACCTTGGAAGAGCCGATACTCTTTAAACCCTTCTGTTGTCTCTCTAAAAATGGCTTTCCAAGAATACACAAATGGTTACTAAACAGGCTACTACACAGGGAGGAGATGCCAGCGTGGTATCGGATGTACAAGTAGGTGATGGATACATCTGTCAGAGAACATGCTTTCACTGTGAACTGGACCCTCTCATTTTCTTACATCACCCATCCAAGTAGAACAAAGTCCAACAAAGTGTGCTTTTTGTGAACCCAAACCCTGCCAGAAGTGCTCCTGTTAAGGTTTGAATGTGTCATTGATAATGCCAGTGTGAAAGGTTTCAGTTATATGAGTGTCATCACCTCTATAACTCCATCTATCTCTGCTTGTTGAGTCTCCAGGTTTTTCTCTTTGTAAGCAGACTGTTGAAGAGGTCTGAAGTATTTGGGAGTGCTTGGGCAAACTGACAGGCAGCAGTGAGCTAGACTGGAACATGGGGTTATTTATGCATGGCGCAGAGGGAGAGGACATTTATAAAAGTCAGAATTAAAGCAGGAGCATCAAAAAAGTCCCAAAAAACATTGGAGTCCGATGGTCACACAGAGGAGAATAAGTACCACATGAAAGGGATTCACCACAGCAAAGCAGCAAAAATGAGTTTCAGTCGTTTGCCCAATTGTCAACTTTTACAAATATTACTTTAATTCTGAGAAGAAACTTAATCCAGCGGCGTCTTTTACAGTTTTCAACTCTGTGCTCATGTCTCAAAGCGAGCAATCAGTTACAGATTTAAATAGGATGTTCTATAATGCCCTGCTGATGATTTGTTGATTTGGTGCTATTCCCCTCTGTTGCATGTCTTCCCCTCAGGTCCACAGTTGTGATAGCTTGATGAAAAGACTGTGATGAAAACTCTGGGATAATATAATTTTTGGTGCCGTGCCATGCAGAGCTCTCAGGTTGGTTCCTGATCCAGAGAGAGGGGAAACCTGGCCGGACTTCTGGCGCACAGCTGTGCAGCTGGGAGAGTGTGCCAACTCATCACTGTCTGTGTGAAGAAACGTTTTTGCATCTTTTCCTGACATTATCCTTTGTCTGCAAATGAATGTAACTGCCTGTTGGCCATCAGTATCGTCTCCTCTCCAGTTTGGTGTAAATGCAAGAAGGAAAGGTCCAAAAGGCTTTAGGTTACACTTAAACTTCTGTGAACACAAAACTAAACATCCTCACATGTCACATCACAAAGGGTGAGAAAGTTACAGCCTATGAAAATAACTGCTAACATGTTGTTCTTTTTAAAAGATGCCTTCGAGGCTAATCAGAGCAATTTTATCCAAGCAAGAGTCATACCTTCCAAGTTTCATCAAATCAGAGGAATGGTGTCTACAATTTCACAATTTCCTCAATTTCAAGGTCAGGTACAGAAAAAAAAAAAGCTCTGATCTGTTAATGTGGTTGACAGGCATATCCTGAACTCCAGCCCCTTCCTGCACCTTACACTGACTATACAGCAGACAAACAGGCATCAGATCCGGTGAGTTAAGGCTGCTTCATTAGAAAGGCTTGGATATATCGAGTGCCGTAACAGTTCAGGATGAGTCAGGATGACTAATCTGACAGAAGCCATGAACGCTGCCTCCTCCAATCTGCTCTGCCCTGTGGTCATACAAGAAAAATGTATGTATTGATGAAAAAAAAATCTCATAGTCATTATATTTTTTATCAAACCTGAAGCATCACACCAAACATAATCAGGGGATCTCTGAACAACAGGTTGGAAGCTTGGTGGCAAAACCACTGCTAGCAGCTCTGGGTGGTGAACCTTTGTTGCTGTTATGCTAACCACTGATACACTTGTTTGCTTGGTTATGTATCAGCTATTCTTCTTGGATACATAAACCCCAGTTCCCAATACATGTCCAGATCCCCCTGACAGCTGCAGTATAGCTGTAGATTGCATCAAACAGTAAATAACTTTACAAAAGAACTATTCAAACCCCATTCTGACTTGTTATTTTCCACACTAGTTATTTTGCAAACTAGTTTTGAAAATTGAAGCCAATGTGAAGTGCAAAAAAAATCTGCAGTTCCTTGAGTGTCCACTTGAGGCTGACTGCAGAAGCTAAGAAATCTCTTTCAGGTCCCATATTAAAAAGCATAGACTCTAAATAAAGATGGACAAAGTCTCTGTGACGTCACCCATTGGTTACTGACTTTGGTTACTGACTTTCAAAGCCTGTCGATAGCAGGCAACTGACTTTATGAATGGGTGTGTATGTCACTTTTGGGGCTTCTGCAGCCAACCTCAAGTTGGACTAAAGCATGACTTTAGTGTTGCATTACTTTATGGGCATGGTGTTTGCTCACATTGGTTTGTCTCTTCAAATAAGCTAACAGGACCGTTACTTTAAACATCATTTGTAGTGAACTTCAAGATCAGCTCTGTAGGACCTTACCCTAATTTGCAACTTCAGACAGATATTTATTTTATTTGCAATTATGGATTTATAAAGGTACACTGGTCAAGTAGACTTCCCTGAATCATAAAGTTGTAGCCTAAATGAGCTAACCCTTACCATTATGGTTAGTGCACTGCTGGGCCAGGCGACATACAATGTTTTATGGAGTCCTTTAATTAACGTACACAAGCATAAAACACAGCTGTTATGACCAATGACGGAAAAACTACAATTTGTGACACCTTTATAGAGACATTTCTACTGCAGACTTGAAATCCGACCCACAGGACAGGGGATGTGTTCACACATTTGTGTTTATTTTATGTCAAACTGTCTTGTTATTCATGTGTTATGGAAGGGAGTGTCAGGATTCATTAGTCTAGTGAAAGCGAAAACGTAAAGTGAAAACGTAGTAGAAATGCACACGGATCACAGGACAGCATTTCAGGGGAGTATGAAATTGGGCGATGTTGTGAGTGACTGAAGGAAGGAAACGGGAGCAGAGAGGGAGGCCGCTGAGCAAACAGTGGGTGCGAGTGACACGCGAGGCTCACTCCAACAGAGCTGGTGTGCAGCATGCTGCAATGATACAAAAACTAATTTACAGATTGAGAAGAGAAGCTGTGTTCACCCGCTGCACT
The DNA here is from genome assembly GCF_963584025.1 of Labrus mixtus. NCBI lineage: Eukaryota > Metazoa > Chordata > Actinopteri > Labriformes > Labridae > Labrus > Labrus mixtus. The sequence goes on from NC_083630.1 coordinate 4,749,870, forward strand.
CGGCTACCAGTGAGCAGCGCTCTCTGTTTGGACGAGGCTCTGAGAGGGCGTTGTGTACGAGCATGTTTTTAATGGCAACATCACAAGCAGACCATGCTGCTGCCGCTGCTGTGCGAGAGTTTGTGATTTTATATTAAAAAACGGTCCTCAGACACTAAAGGGGGAAGGAAAGCCACTTCTAATATCTGGACAGAAGTTTTACTATGCTTAATTTCTTTCATAAAAATATTGCGACAGAGCGAATGAGAATATGCGGGAACTTTTAAAACACTTCAAAAGAGTAGTTCACTCTTAAAACAATTGAGCTGGTATCACAATACACAGCTGAAAGACTGCCTTACTATAAAAATAAGCAATGTATAAATGTATTACTCCGTCCACCCAGAATGCGGACAGACAAATTTCTTGACTGCAGAGCGGATATTTCCACACATAAGTCTTGAGCCATGTGTAATAAAGTAATGGAGTGTGGTTGCATCCATCACCCTGACCTGAGGGAAACCTCTGCCGGAGCCTCAGCAGGGTGAAGGTCGGGACATTGGTGAGACAGACCAGAGGAGATACAGGGGTGTGGCAGATGCCAGAGCCCACATGGCCCAACAAACAGGAGCGACAACATCACGGTTATCCCTCCGCTATTTCTATCCCTTCCGTGAAGCGATGAAAAGCATCAGATCATGAATGGTGACCAAACGTCCAGAGCAGGAGGACGTAATTGCTGCCTCTGCCGAGGCGTGGAGGCATGTAACCTCTAATTTCCCGTGAATAATGTCCCTGTGTTGGACGGCGGACCAAAGAAAGTGGCAGTTTCTTTTCTCAGAGGGTTTGTGGCTCGGCTAATACATTCAACCATCGCTTTATGACCGATGGGCCCGAGAGCCAGGCTGCTGAAACAAACGTACTGCTTCCTCTGCGCTCTGCAAAGTCTAACATCAGGTTCAGAGAGGAAAGGAAAGGAAAGCATTGTTTCTATCCAGCAAGTGTTTAAATAATGCAAATCAAGGCTCATCAGATTCAGCTCAGACATGATAGGAGCCAATATGCAGGAGAGAAAGAATCCGTTGTTCTCTTTTTATTGCTAAACTTCTTGAACCCACGTCAGAAGCCAATTCTATGTATGCAAAGAAAATCATGGCCAAGAAATCAGCACAAATTAGTGTGTTAACTACATTTTCCTCTAATCCTTTAGCGAAATTACAGCAACTTGGGTTTGTTGTTTGGATTAGGTATGCAAAATCAGGTTACTGCAGAAAGCTAGTAGTAGCCTTGATTGACCAAAACTCATGGAAGTGGAGTTGCACATTCTTCTACGTAATTTGTGAAAGAAATTGTTGAACATTTTGGGGGGGACAGATATTCGTTTTCCTTCCAAGAGTGACGAGGAAAAATGAATACAAATCTCATGTTTGTGTGTAAAGCAGAGAGCTGGAGTCAGGATGTGGTTAGCCTAGCTTAGCCCCAACGTTTGGCAGATGAGGAAGACGGAAGGATGAAGCCGCCAAAGTTGCTGTGTTAAAACAGAGCAAAATACGCCAACCAGCATGGTTAATTAGCATGTTGTATCTCGCTTTGTTTAATCCATATTCAAAGAGAAATGTCATCTAGACAAATTGTGGCTTTAGGGGAAGTTATGTTCGGAAATAAATTCCTGGTAAACAACTGCCTGGCGCTCAGAAATACAGGGTGCATAAGAATCTGGTTTTGGGTCAAGAAATAGATCCAACATGTAATTCTACTTGAAGGCCATAAAATGTGTTTTGTATATTTTAAATGAGATACAATGTGCTAAGTTGTTAGCAGGAGAGATGTTGCTCTGCATACATTTTAACCTTGCAGGGAGCCATTTGCTGCCATGCTCTTTATGTATTTGTATCAAAGATAGAGTCAGTAGCTTTTACTAAAAAAATGAAAACTTAGACGAAAGTAATGTTGCTCAATCATCACTTGTGGGCCTACATACATGTGTTTTGGAGACTGTGTCTGCAGAGACTGTGTCCTGACTGGGTTTTAATGTCTCTTTTGTTTTGGTCGACTCAGGGCGTTTCTGGGTGGGAAGCTGGTGTGTCTTCCCCCAGCCAATGAGAGCGCACAGGTGAGTTTAGAAGTGGATACAATTCAACCATCGAATTAGATTAAAACTAGCAAATATGACGGACATGGACATACATGTAGGGGCAAATACCAAAAGATATAATCATTGTGAGGCGAAACGCAGAGCAGATAAAGCTCGTTCACAAGGTTGAATCGTGTGTCGGCTCTTACACGCTGACCTGGCGTCTGGTCTGCTATCTGTTGGCGGTTTGCTTGTGCTAGCGGGTGGTAGCTTGCAGTGTAGGTAGAACGTACACACTTCGTCCTGCAGTGAGTGTGAACCCAGGAGAAGAGGTCCAGTTTGAATGTTGTGTTTACAAGCTGCAACGAAAAATGACTCCTTTAAATGAAAAGAAAAGATATGGATTCCCTTTCTCACCCCACTTTTGGAAATAAATTTCCCCTACTTCTTGTAATTATCAAAAGAGTATAGCAGGAAACCAAGTTTAAAAAAAAAAAAAATCAGGGGAAAATTGTGAACATTATAGCTGAACAAAACAAAAAAAAAATCAGCTGAAGGAAGGGAGGCTAAGCTGACCCACACAAAGAAAACAAAAAGTGTCCCTCTTTGTTGAAATGAATAAATGCTTTTCTTTGACTATTTCTAGCGAATCCGTTCTGACACTAGGCATGCTGCAGAGGCCATAAAACTGGCTGCGTCGAATTAAACAGCTATTAATCATCGTGAATTTATTTGCTCTGACTGGTTTGGAGACAGTGGCTTCTTTCAGCTCCTAGCTTTTGTGTTTTCGGAGGATCTTCATTGTAGGAAGGCTTCTCAAATACTCTCCTCCATCCGTGCTCTCCCAGTGAACCCTGCAAACAGCTGCTAGTGTTTAAACTTCAAAGAGTGATGAAGATTTTCAACCACATATTTTCAATGTTTTGCTAATTCTCTATTTTAGCGTGTTGCTGATGTTAATGATAAAAGTCCCATGAGGTTTAGCAGCAGCCTCTGTGGTTGAATGCTGCAGCATCTCCGCTAACTGGGACCAGGACAGAGGGATCAGGGAGACAGAGAGGCTGACAGGCTGTGTGAGGGCAGCAGTGGTCGAGGCCAACAGTCTTCCACTGAATCTGACATGCAAAATGCTGTCAAGCCTGACATGGTCTGTTTATAATAAACAAGAACAGAAGACAAACGGACCAGCTGTACTCACATTATTACCACTGCAGTGCCTTAACATATAAAGTAAAGAAAAACAACAGCATTAAAATGAGAGAATAAAGCCTTTCAGTAAAATATTCACTCACAAAAAAGCAACGACCACATGTGGGAGAAGCAGAACATGTTGCTGTAATGAGGGATTTCCCAAACATCCCTCATTAAGTCCTTTAAAAGTTATGCCAACTAAATGCCATTTAAGCGCCCTTGTACAGAGATGACCCTGAATTATGGACTTTTTAGCATTTACTGACAATAATGAGTTTCCCTGTAAAATCTATTTCACTATTTCTAATGAAAACCCCCGACATAATCTAACTTTTAAATCTGGAGTTATGTGGAAGAAATGAGCAGAGACAGGACATACAGTTGTATTACCAGAGCTGTGCATAAGTCTGGTGACCCGTTCATCCTTAATTATCAGCGTTAATTTTTTAAATTATTATTGATCTTGATGAAATGATTATCAAGTGAGAATAAAAATGGCAGACCTTTGCAAAAGTTTAGTTCTAGGCTGGGGATGGAGTCCATGGGTGGAGATATCAGGGGAGGGGAGGGGATTTATTTTTTACCAGAATCCCACTGTGACATCACAAGGAGAGCACATTTGAAACATAGAATTTGTCTCTGTGTTGTAAGACTTATGCAGACCACAAACAAAGGACTGGATGGGTTTATTTCACATTTTGTGGGTCAGTAGACACTCAGGTTACCCAAATATATGTTAAAAAACACTGTAAAAGTGAATTTCTCATAATATGTCCCCTTTAAGAAAAATATATCAGAAAGACTTGTTTGTTTGTCAGTGGTCTGACAGATTAAAGTTAACGTATCTCATAATGGAGTGACGGTTAACAGAGTTAAACTTTTGAGTAACTGTTCCCAACTCGATGTATTAACAATTTTTATGGAAATAAAGTAGTTCCCTTAAGACTTGAAAAATGTGTTAAAATTATCATATTTATTACAAACACAACATTTGCAGACTCCCTGTAATCTAAACTGCTACTATATAACTAACAGCAAGCGTTTCTGCTTTGTTCTCATTGCAGGCTGTGTCTTTTCTTATTTGGCTGAGTTACAAATATTATGAGACATAAGAGCAGAAATACACAGACAGTGTGTAGAGAGTTGAGCAACCTAACAGATGTGTGCCTTGTTTGGATCGTGGTCTGGAGGATTATTTTAGGAATGTTACTTCAGAAGGACATCACGCTGAACTGCAGTATTTGGTTAAAGATCAAACATGAAGAAGAAGCATTTATTTACATCATCGCTGTCAGAGAGAGTGAGCAAAAACAGGACAGTAAAAAGCTTTAATCAATTATAATACAACAGTTTATTTCTCAGGTTATTTATTGTGTTAGTTATAAAAGACAAACATAAATCTCTTCACACTTCACATGGTAAATACTTCCTCTAACCTCATGCTCAGGGTGGGAGGCTAAAGTGCTGTTATAATGCTGTGCTGCCGGGTTTCATGTTTGCAATCATCCAAACATTTTGACAAATTGCTGTCACCTCTTCTCATTTGATCAGGAATTAAAGAGACACTAGGTAATAATGGATGATAGAAAAGATCAAGAAATATAAAGTAAAAAACAACATCACTGATAACTTCCTAGCTGCTGTAAGCTAGCTAACATAATCATTAAACCACAGTTTGACAGTGTGTCACATCAAATGAATGTTGGAATGGTCGTTATTACATTATTGTGAAATATCTTGAGATAACTCTTGTTTTGATTGGCGCCAAACAATAAAAAAAATATTTATTGACTACGGTTAGCTAGCTAATATAAGACAGAAATTACCACCACTTGTCTCAGAGTAGCTAATGATGATAACATTGTTATTGATTTAACTATAAAATGGCCAACAATCCCCCGTGATTTTCACAAAAAATGATCTTTTAAAGTTGACCTGTTGTGCTGATTCCCATTTTAAAACGCACATGGGTTAGGGTTAGTCTTAGAATGCTGGATGCTCATACTAACATACAATTATCCCATCTCCGGCGATCCCAGGAAGTTTTTTCATGCCACTGTAACTTTTGCTAAATGTTGCTAAGTGCTACACTCATGATGGATTAACGCTGAGTAAGGGCTTTTCAAATCATGAGGGATCGCAGCAAGGAGGTGTGGACAACAGGAACGTGAGGAACACAAAGGATAAATCCTTCCTGCATATTATCCCATATGCTCTTTTGTAAAGCGTCTAGAGATTGGCGCAATACAAATAATGAGAAAGAAAGAAAATGGACACATGTGGAGGGGGTCCTTAAAGAGACATAGCTGAAATTAACCATTTCAGGCAAAGGCGGAACAAGGTTTTTTTTTTTTAAGTTGTGCAAAGCTACTCTATAGATTTCACAGACTGACAACATGAAAGATGATCATGAGGACAATTTGAGTTCTTTACGAATCGCCTGACAATGAAATGATCATGATTTAACAGATTCTGTACATGGATTTGTAAACCTTGAGCACAGTAGTAAGACATGATAACAGCATTTTGTGCTTCCCACCAGCATCCAGCCATGTGATTAAAGTGAACTTGCTGTGATTATTCATTGTCAATAATAAAACGTTGCCTCTCTGTTAGCCTGGGCCAGCAGTCGGATGTTGAGCACGCAACCAGCCGCAGCTTCCTGGAGCGTCTCATCGTCAGAGCCCATGATGTGGATGAGTGGCTGTGGGAGTAAAAAAAACCAAAAAAAAACAGAGGTACCAGATTTATAAAACATCAATGTTGACTGACAGTGTACTAAACCACTTGTACAAAAAAGTACCCAAACAAGCAGCTTAATGCACATACGTCGACTGCTAACATAGCCATGTTAGCAGTCGACACTTCACAATCCTAAAGGGCTGCATGCATGTAAAGTGGCTATGCTGCGACAGTCTCAGGCAGCAAGGCCATGTGGTCCTTTATGTGTGGGTGTGTGTGTGTGTGTGTATGTGTGTGTCCCACTTTACCCTTCCAAACCATGCCTCAGCAAAGGGGTTACAGCTGCGAGCACACATGCTCCTGTAAGTTGTGTTCAGATGAAAGTCTTGCAGGGCAGGCTCAACATTAAAAAACCTGAGCATGAACCACACAACTTGACAGCCTCTGCCGTTCCAAAGGTCAGATTATATCCGACTATTAGTGGCTTGTGTAATGGATCTCGTTAGATCTTATTGCAGAACAAGGTTTTGCGCTCTCCAGATATGCCCAGCTTTGGAAGTTTATATTTTGGTGACATAAAACTGAACATTAAAAAAAGGATTTTTGTAACTTCAAAGAGCTGCGCATTGTGCAGAAATAAGCAGAAAGGAACACTGGATATATGGCATACCACTGAGTGGCATGTGCTTTGTAGGGGTGAGCCATTTTTCTATTTTATCTGCAGCAAAATCACTACATTATGTCTGTGGGCGTCTGCGTGGCTGAATCAAAGTAAATGTCAATGTAAGCACAAATACTCTGGTGTAATGGATGGATCTAAATGTGTTCAATGTGTGCTCCCTGGTGAAATCACAATGGTGTGCCACAGAGGTTTCCTAAGCCACACTCGCAATTATTTTGGATCATCTTGTTTACATCCATAATGAACCAACGGCAACATTACATCCCTCAACTAAGCACTTAAGGCCTCCCTGCTACTAAACACAATGAGGCTTTGATAAATACAGCGACTGCTGAGACGTCTGAGGCACTTTTTAAGTCCCACGTATCAAAGCCGTGTTCAGCATATGAAAGGGGATTTAAAAAAAAAAATCTCTTTAAAGGAAGATAATGCTCACAAGTCAAGTTTAAGAACCATCATGTTTCCCAGTTGATGTTCAGAAACACTTAAGACAATATCAAGACTGATGTCACAGTCAAAGAAAAAGACCAAAAAATAATCATACCTCTCCTTTAGATTCATTTAAAAGCAGATGAATGATTCTAAATGTCCTCGGAAAACAAATGTGTTCTCCCCCATGTCCCCCACTTCAAAAACCATTTGAGTTGGTATTTCTAATGTTTCTTTGTTTTTTAATGAATGTGTACTCTGATCAGTGCTGAGGTCGTACTGAGGATGTTTTCCTCTCTCAGGTCATCATCGTGTTCATTTTGTATTTCTAAGCAGGGCTAAAGGTCGATCCTGACCCTTCCCCGTGTTGTATGCAAACTTGTGACTGTGCACGACTCGGCACATTTGTGTGGTTAGCAAACAGCCAAAGAAGCAGAGACAAGACATTCCCAGGATTTTCAGGGAAAGGACAAACAGTGTGAAGAAAACAGATGAGAGATGAGGTGAGCCAGCTTGTATATGTACAAGAACAAAAAAGGAAAAAGGCTCTGAAACGACAGCGTAAGTTTTCTCAAAAAGTGCGAGAATACACTTCCTTCTGATTATAATCGCTTCAAGACTTACAGCAGTCGAAGATGTCAGCCCCTCTCAATGCACCAGTGTAGTGGAGTATATGTGAAACATTTGCCCTCAGGTTTTATATGATTTTTAAATAGCACCCAAAACACCTCCAAAAGTAAACTTACATCCACAGGCTCCAGAAAACATGCAGCTCGCTAAACAAGTCTCTTTTGTGAAAAGAGGATGCCTGAAAAGTGCCAGAGGCAGAGTTTTTGCCAACCTCATAGCATGTTATTCAGACGTAGCCAAATAAGGTCTCCCGAAGTGCGCGGCTCAGCTAAGATAAGCGTGTCTCTCTTCGCTGCCTTTTTTTTTTTCAAGCTCGCTCGTTCCCTCCCAGCTGGGATCTCTCAGAATATAATACGGCACTTGTTAGATATTCCCTGACTGTGGTAACATGAACACTTGCCCCACATTTGAAAACTGAATCGTGAGCCTTTGAGGTTTTTGCAACTTAACAGAGCTTCAGTAAGTTCTGACCTCCAAGAAGGGAGCTGGGGGAACACGCTTCCCTCCAGCCAGCGAGGGAGGGGGAGGAGCAGGCATGAGGTCTGGGCCGGGCTGCACAATATTGTTGCATGTGTGTACATACACATTGAATCGCACAAGGAGGTGTCATGGTGTTAAGTGTGCCCTATTGCACCTTGTCTGCCCTCAAGAGTTCAGGTTAAATTCCCATGTGCCAGGTCTGACAGCCATTATAGCTCCATCAACCCCCTTCTAACCCAGCTTTCCCGTGTTTTAGACTCCAGCCTGGACGCAAACAGCACAAACACACAGCCGTGTTTAGCAGGGGTTGAGGGGAAGCTGGTGAAGGATGTCAGGGTAAACAACATTCCCTGCAGCCTCCAGTGAACCGGAGACTGTTAAGCTGCTGTTTCTGGTAGTCTGAAGGGCAAAAGGAGAAGGCGGGAGGGCGACTTTAAAATCAATGACTTGAGGAGGAAAGTTTCAGTCTGAACCACAGCTGCCCGGAAATAGCTGACCAAACTGTCATCCAGAGAAAAGAGACTTAGTCGACCAGGTTTTCATTAGATCAGACTCCATTCATCAGCTGTGCATCATCTGTTATGTGTGCCTGTGTTGGATCCATCCCTAGCCTTACCAACCCAGTTGTCCTCCCCTTCACATCATTATTTTGTGATTTGAGTAAAAAGAAAAGCCTCTTGTCTGAACCCTACTCTAACCCAAACATGGCTTGGCATTTCTGACCCAATGCACAAGGACTCAAAGTCTCTAAAACATTACAGTCCATGGCTGTAAAAAACATGGTAGTCATAACAGAGCAGGCAGCACACAGTGGCTGTATCATCTGCTCACTACACCCACAACCTGAAGTCATGTTTCCCACAAACCAACAGGAAACTGAAGAAGTAAACCTGTGATGCTCTGTTGGGTTTTTATTCCTGCCCTCACATTTAGTGTGTTTTCTGCCCCCCACATCCTCACTGTGCACTTTCACTCCTTGCGTCTGACTGTGCAGGAGAGAGAAAAAAAATAAAACAAACACTCAGCAGGCTGGGGCAGCAGCGTGCTCATGGCAACTAAAGTGCAAACGTTTTTCTCATTTAGATTAGCAAACGCCTAAAATACATATCAGGACCTGGCAAAAGCAATGCTCTGGAAAGCTTTCAGTTGAAAATTACGAATCATTACCACCACATTTAGTAATTTTCGTCCATTTACTTCACAAAGCTTTTCTTATGAAAGAGCCTCTTTAATGCAAATAGCTGGCTGAAGCTGTCTACAAGGATTTATGGTTTAAGTAAACAATCCCCAGAGCTTCTGGAAGCAATGTAAAGCACAGGAGGGAAGGCATGTTGATTCTGTACATGACACAAAACCAAGCACATCCGTATAAAACTGTGAGATATCAAGTGTGGATGTGAAATCAAACGGTGCATGCTATTCATCTTTTTTTCTTTTTTCCTCGGTATGTACTTTGCACCTGAAGTCTTTACTCTTGTACAACGTCTGATCTTAGAAGCAGACTGATTCCAAGAAAAATACGGCTCACCAACTTTAGGAGCAAGGAAACAACAAATATTTAAGAACTTAAAAATGACACAAGGTGAATTATTACTTTTAATAACTATACCAACTATTGAGCAAATCTGAGGCTGAGTACACTAAAACAAGTCACTAATCTCTTTTCCAGTGTGAAATGCTTCCTCATCCACGTTTAGTTTCCTCCATGAATCCTGAGGGACCGGGCCATACACCATAAAGTGCACTAGAGGGGAAAGTTACATTCTAAACCAACCTTGGAGCAAGAGAGACCTGCGCTTATTGGAAATGGTATACTACACGTGGGTGAACATGTTTGTAGAGCTTCTCCACGGCACAGAAAAAGCTCTTTGAAATACGTTTCCAATAATACAAGAGTCAGTCCAGAGTTTTACACGTGGCAGTAAATCAGACACATGGCTGTGTATCAATCCTCAATAATCTGTCTCCCAACGCATTCAGATCTACTGGAGTTATTATTTTAACACGTTCTCTCTACCAGCTGCTTGTATATCATGAAGCACGACATCACAGTGCAAACCGAAATCCAGGACACTGACGAGGTCCCCTCACTGAAATGTTTCCTCCTGGGTCAGGCAGGTAAGTATCCGCCGCCCTCCCTGACCGACTGAGACTGAGGCCAGCCTGAACAATGAGGCTGCCTGTGTTGTGTTTCCATGTCTGAGATTAAGAACAAATGCAATACTGGTGCACTTACGTGGCCTTTGGTTATTAAGCTCTTTAAAAGTCCAAAAATACATGAAGGAGTAGTGTTGCAACTCTTAACTGGTACATAATAAGGGCAAACACAGAGACAGATTAAAAAGGGTGGTATGCCTTTCTTCTGGACTCACACCCATACAAACACACCAGATTTTGAATATAGACACGCACACACTGAGAAAAAAAAGAGGGTTTGTCCAGTTTTTGTCGTGGCTCAAACTACAAAAAAGCACTCCGCTTAACGACTTTTGCAAATTGGACATAACTCTGTTGGAACACCCAATGTTGAGTCCAGCTACCAATTATGGCCAGTGTTGAACCACATACACTGTAACAGCAGATCGAGCTAAAGTACACCATTTAATGAACATGGGAAAAGAAGTATCTGGCTGCAATGGCATAACCACTTTATAATTTATATCGCAGTTGTTATTTAGGGTAGGGAAAAAGGATTTAAACTCACTTTGGACTGCAAAAAGATTTCCATGTGAAAGTGCTTCTATGTGAAAGATGAATGAATTAGAGAAAAAGATAGCACTCTTTTCCCAAAATGCTAAACTATGGGTACATGATCATCCATGACACGACATCAATTACAGCCTAATCTGAACATAAAATCTAGACATCACTGTCAGAGACAAACATAAACAGTCTCTGGTGCTGAACGTGGAAACAGCCCAAAAGGCTCAGACTTTAGACAAAACAATGCTTGTTTCTTTTTGGACGAGTGCTACACAACTGAAATGAAGGAAGTTGGCGGATGTAGCCTTGGAGAGAAAAAAAAAAAACACTTGACCAAAAAAAACCAAACATTGTTCTCTTTAAGCCTCAAACAGCTCTGACCCCACTCTCTGGCCTGAACCAGATCTGCATTCTACCCTGATGTCCAGGAACAGCCCTTAGCAACAGTTACCCCCAGCTACAGCCCTTTGACTTGTGCTGTAATGGCATCTAGGGTCTACCGGAGAAATGGCACTGCGCACACACTGAGCTGTTAGCTTTGCTGAATTCCCATGACGGCTAGAAAGTGGAGTCATGTTTCCGCTGCCGAATGAAACACACTTTGTTTCTGCCCTCATCGGTCAAAGTCTCTGAAAATAGTCACAGCTTTTCAAGGTTTATTACCCTGTGTTTTTCACACATTGGTAAAACAAGGGTGGGGGGGGGCAAAGCACTTTTGCTCAAGGTTATTATGACACATTTAGCCATACAAGCACAAAATAAACAATAGAATTAATTCTTTGTAAAATGCAGAAGTAAGGAGTCAGAACTCCAGCCTCCGCAGAACTAACACTGACCTTGACCACTCCGCTCCGGTGCATGCTGATGCAATTGTTGGGGTCCTTTGACAGCTGGTACAGGGCCATCACTGTGCTCTGGTGGACCGCTGTGTCTTTTGAACTCAGGTATTGCACGAGTGGGGCCACAGCTCCGGCATCACCGAAAGATGCCCTGTTGCTGCCCCACATGCAGCAGTGGCCGATGGCCTCAGCCAGGTGGCGACGCAGCTTGTCATCAGTCTGTGGAAAGGAGAGCAGGATGCTATTGATCTCAAGAGACCAGCCTTCACAATGTCGACAACAACACATCTTATACAGCTCTGCAGGAGACTCCTGGCAAAACATTACAACATACTTCTCATTACCTGGTTTTATGCTGAGGTAAATGGGAAAAGACCACCACACTGTTGTAAAGATTTGTTTACTGACATTAAATGCAGTGCTGTTGATTAGCAAAACCTTGTTGTTTGTCTCCAGCAGTGAAGTGAACTTACTGTGTCAGTCAACTTGGCCAGCAATGGGACAACCCCATGATCAGTAAGGACTGCCAGATTCTCCTTGTCTCTGGCTATTTTGGCGATGGCAGCACAGATGCTCGCCAGCACTTCAGTGTTTGTTGACTTCAGCAAATTAACAATCAGTTCCAATCCACCAACGAGGGAGCGCACCATTTCCCCTGCATCCTATGGGCAAAGAGTCTGTTATTAGCTGGTGCTCTGTCAAAATGAATGAGCAGGATGATGAAGAGGGAGCCAGTCTAATGACTGACAAGGAGAGGCAGGCAGGGGCATTTGAGCAAGGCAGACAAAACAAGAAACACCAAAATTAGTACAAAGAAAGTACTTTGATCAACCCAGGAAACAATCAAAGTCCCATCAAAGCAAACCAACCAGGAGAACTATCTTTATCTAAAGTTAAACATAAAACAACCTCTCCTTCGGTAAACCTGTTGTTGATCTGGGCAAACAAGTAGAAAATTAATAAGACTTAAAAATGTGTAAAATAAATTGTTGTAGTTGTACCTTTTTGTACCTGCTTGTACTTAAAATAAATGTATCCATATTCAGGAATTAGTTTGCATGAAGTTAAGAAATACTTTCAACCTAAATGTCATCATGAATATGACACTTCAAAATAAGAGCTTAGTCATAGCTTTTGAAATGTTTGCCTCAGACTGACGCACAGTGTATTTAAAGCTTAATGGTTTGAGTTCATGGCAACATGTAACACCAAAGGGATCACAGTCACTTTTGGAGCAATTTCTAGCAAACAGACAGGCCGGTGACGAGAGCCGGGAGAACCACAGCAAAAGAGCTGGAAGCATCTCTGGCTTCAGTATGGTTTGGCACATTAGGCTGCTGTTTAAAGTCACAACACACCATATCACCAGCCATGGAAGTGTACATCATGGTGGCAGAGGCTGTAATGTTCAGTGCTTTGAAAATAGAACACACATTTCTCCAAAAGCATACAATTATGGATTACTGGACTACACATTAATCACAAAGCACGCTTAATTTGAGTATGTTTCAACATCAATCTACATGTCCACAGCTGATGAATGGTTCAATACACAAGAGATGGTTAAACATAAAGTTTGGTTGTACTCCATTCTGTAAATTAAGGGATTTCATCAAATTCAGCACAGACAAAACAGCAATGGGTGATTTAGGGTTTTAGAGCGCAGCTACTTGAGGAGAGCTGGATGTACTGTTGTGTTCTCCTCCCTAACAGAGAGCTACAGCTGAGATCAAGCCAGGGTGCGGTGTATGGGCCCTGTGATGCCGTGCCAGAGGATGAGCCATGTGTGCAGTGCAGGGCAGGGAAGGGAAGGGGGGGGGGGGGGGGGGGGGGGAGATTGCCGGGGCCAGGAGCTGACCTCCGACACACAGGAAGCCCTTCCTCAGGAATACTGATGATGGCTGGCCGGGAGTCCCTGCGACAGAGGAAGCTCTCTCAAGCCACCAGCTGCGGTAGACTAGCCAGAATCTCTTTCATGGCCTGGACGGGCCCCCAGATCTGAAAACCGCAACATTATGAGGCTGCACACGGAAAGGCTCTTTCTCGCTATTCTCTCTCTCCCCTCATCTTACCCGGGATGAAATGAAATAGAAAACACATTATCTGCTGTTCTGTGCGTGATCTCAAGCCGATGGGGAGCAGGCCAAGCTGAGAATGGCAGAAGCGTGCCATGACCCTTTCTCTCCAGCAATCAGGCTACTATAACATACATAGCTACTATGTAAAGGAAAAATAAAGCAAGCATCTAAGTGAGCCTTTGCATCCAGGCAAATTCATGTTACACCCCATTACCTTCAACTGGGAGGATTCTGCTTCTTTGATTGGAGAAGAAAGGTAGTTGAACATTTCACTATTAAGTCGTTGCAGCACTTTTATAGTACTATAGGCGGTGACTCCAAACTGTGGAGCAGAGGGCTCAGAGATACTGTGTATTCTGAGGGGCAGCAGTACTGTCTGAAACATCCCTCAGATGCATTTATACCACGGCTCTCTCATAAATCCACTATGGAGCTGCTAACTCAAACCACATGGGGTTTTTATCTAAATAGCGACTGCACCAAAAGCGGCTATATCAGATTCCTGAACTCAATGGGCAAAGAGCACTATTTAGTTCTTGTCATTGCCCCTGTCTCAGAAAAAAAGAGCATGTTCATGAATTTCCCTCAAAATTGGAAAACTGACGTCCAGACATACATTGTCAAACTTTGTTAGCGCCCCATAGTGGGTCCGCAGTCTCCCTCCATATGGTTGCCATGCATCATTTTGACTGCACTTCTTGGCCAGAGAAATTCCAGCCTGAACAAAAAAAGGGTTTCACCCCCAAGACACCTGCCTGGGCCCAATATATCTGTTTCAACTTAATGAGCTGGTTACCTTATTCACAGTGATAATATAACACTACCACAGTTATAACTGGAAAGTATTTAAGGGCACAGGGGATTAAAGACTTAGTAATGTCTAACTGAAATCAAAGCTTCTTTGAAAGACAGGGTTTAGGGCCTGTGATAATACCATAAAGCAACTCATAATGTTTCAGTGCTAAACTTCATAAAACACTGAACTTTTCACACACCAAAGAGCGTTTGTCAAATTTATGTTGTATCACTGTAAGAAAGTGTGATAAAGAATACACACAACACTCGTAATGCACATCGACCCGTACCTCACTTCCTGGGTTTAGATTAAGTTGTGGGTTCTTCTGCAAACCATTTGTGCAGTTGTCATAAGAGAAGTCCTTTTCACAGAAACTGTCTGATACCCTTTGGAAGACAGTGTGCCTCCGTAACTAGTAGCATGTTGAGGGAGGATTTTCAGCTGGGAAATTTAGAAGCCATGCCACAGGATATTACTCAGTCTCTCTCCCAATTCACCAATCCAAGTGTGCCAAGGAGACTTCTCTGCTTCATATTAGCCTGAGGTCCATGTAAGCCTCCTCTGAAACAGCTCTGCCCCTGCTAACCTCCCAGCAGCAGCAGCAGCAGGTTGGAGGGAGAACTTGCAGACATGAATGCTGATATAAGCTGGCTTCTATTTAGTGAGTGGGATAACCCTTTATTCTGAAAGACAAAACCTCTGCAGACTTCATTGATTAAGATAATTTCTATGTGTGCCTTTGGTGTGCGTCACTCACATAGCCACAGGTCAGAGGCAGAAGACAAATCACTTCTCTGTACTGTACCTTTGCATTCTTAATGCATGGACAAAGGGCCCACGCTGCACTGGACTGAACATCTGCTCTGGGGTTTTTCAGTAAGGACCACACCAGGCGGACTCCATCGAGCTGGTCAATGATTCTGAGAAGAGACAGAGACATCAGAGAAGTGTGAGAATGAAAGAACAAGAAAAAGTAAGCAAGACAAAAAAAAAAATGTTGTGATTTTTACGACAACTTTCATTGTGCATACTTTTTTCCTTGAAAGATTTGAGAGTATCACTCTTTTCATTATGTTTGCCTCAGCTGGCTAGCAGCAGGTTCACTATTACAGCAGCCAAGAAGGATCAAAGGATCTATCGATTTCAGCATTGGCTTTTCATTACAACTTGCCTTCAGTCTTGCTCAGTTACTCTGCAGGCCTGAAACCCACCCACTGTCTGTTCACTTAAATCACCCACCATGGAGCAGTGCTAGAGCCAGAGGTTAACTTACATACATCTGTGTATAGTGCTTCATGCACAGATTTATAAATAGAAGCTGAGACAAACTTACACTTTATGTTGGTGGCTTGTTTTTCAACCAAAGCCAAGAAGAGGACCCTCTTTCCAAATCAAACACAGCCAGAGACAGGTCGCTCTATATTTCACAGGGTCTGAGCGAAGTTTACTTAGGCATGAGCTGTATTTCATGCCGTATACATGACTGTATTCAAAACTGCAGTCAGGGTCTGGGAACCCGAAGCATTACGCCACAGAGCACCCGTTGTCTGGTATAAATAACATGTAACGTGTTCCCCATGTGTGCTTCCACCAACAAGGCCGACATTGAATGCTGTCATAATTACTTAAACACTCCCTAATCACAGTATCTCCGTGACTGGCAATGAGCGAACACTCATCAGGGACGTCCTCTGCGCCATCTGTCTTCCGTTTGCACATAAATCAGTCTAGAGGGATCATAACATCAGATTCCAGTCTACTGGGCCTCTTAAATCCGGACCAAAAAACAAAAGCAAAGCATCATATCATCCGCCAAAAACAGCTCGCTCTTCCCATGAAGCAGGTATGATAAAGATTAGCAATGAAGTTGTGGCTGACAGTGATGGATTAGAGGAGGAGACCACAAACCCTGGAGGCATTAAACAACGTGTGTTCACTCTTGTAGCTACACAAGATTCATGGGAGGAAGTGCTCTGTCATTAACCACACACTGCCTACTGGTTGAGAATAAAAACAAACATGCGAGTATTTGATGGAAAACTTGAAAGTGATCTGTGCTTGTTTTGGACTCTCAGTAGTTATGGAAGAGCTGAATATGAATGATGACGATATAATGATTACTCTGATCAACAGAAGTTTCTGTCGGTTGGATAAGTCATGTTCACTGACAGGAATTTTGTAGCTGACTGTGTGGTATCATGCATATATCATAATCATATTTGTTCGCAAGCCAAACACTGCCTAAACACAGGGGTTTGAAAAACAGCTTTAGCAGTGCTGAGTTAGAGCAGGAAACAACCGAATGTGAGTGATGTTAATTGGTCAGAAAACTACTGTACACATAAATGTCTCAAAATAAGCTATTGCCACAAAACATACAACATGCTGTTGGAATAAGACCTCACTGTTTACAGCTATGTGTGAAGGCTGAAAAATGAGGCCTGAATATACATACCGTGAGAAAACATGGAGAACATGATGAACCAATGTGAAACATTTCTCCATTTGTGCAAAGTTTACAACACTTAGTGGCTTTATTTTGACATGCTTCACTTTTTATTGTACGCCTTGTTTTCTTTTTCCAAAAAAAAAAGTAACAGGCTCATTGGATAGCATTAACAGCTAACAAACAGTGTGGATTGTTAAGTTGTATAAGTGTCCAGCTCTAATTAGGAAGGATCTTGTAGTCCATAACAATCTCATAAAAGCAATGAGGCACAGATGGAGGCTCGGCGATATTCAGCAGTATTGAGTGTGAGTTTAAATGAACACAGAACAAAGAGCTCTGGACTGTGGTTTGCTGTGTTTTTCTCAGTTGTGTAGTCTTGGACAGGGTAGGGCTTTAGGTATGTTCGTCTGACCAGCTCGAGTCCTGACAGTGACCACAGAGCTATAGTAAAGCACTGGGAATCAAACCACAACCATATTTAACACAGCAGGTACAATAAACAAGGCTTGTAAAACCTGTCATTAAACAGGGGATGAAAGAGGAAAGTACCTGCATAATAACAAATTAAAAGAACATAAATTTCTTTAAGTATCAGCCCATGACAGGTTAATGATACTGTGTTTGGATCTTGGAATTGGTGTCGTTCCCTTGTCATAACATATGACATCAAAACATGGCTAAGAATATGTGTTTGCAGCTAATTTGGTAATGACAGTGGGTAAGTTACTAATCACATTGTAAGAGACACCTCACATGGGTCTGTTTTGTAAGCTAGCTGGTTTAAAGCCCAGGAAGAGACTTACGCCATGTTGTCCATATCTGTGGCACAAGCACCCACTGCCCTGGTTACGTTCACAAGCAGTGCCTGGTGAAACACATAAAGTCAACATGCATGGATCTACATAGAAACATGTTTTACACAATAGATAAAATAAGAGAAAGTGACACTTGCCTGGTTGGTTCCAGTGAGCAGATTCACTAAGGACTTAATGCCTCCACACTTGCGGATGACAGCCTTGTTGGCAGGAATCTGGGAAAACTCTCCCACTGCTCCCACCACATTTACCAGGACTTCTTCAGGTTGATCGGTCAGCAGGTGAACAAGGGTCTCCAGGGCTTTGTACTCCTGAAACCTTTTAAGGATGGAGATATTTATTATATTTAATAGAGTGAACCAGAAACAATACAAACAGCTATGCTAGCAGCTCATAATAAAAAGACAAAAGCAAATAGATACACATGAAGATGCTAACATGCTGATGTAAAACTTGTGCAATTGTTACCATGAACTTAAAACCCACTGAAAAATCAGTTTAATTACTCAGACTGGTGTTGGAGCATGCTGTCATGCTTGCAACTTAATTTGACTATGCAGGCACAATGTTGCTTGAGTTAATTACTAACCATTTTTAGGTCGACTTGTTTGCATGCAAATATTTGTTGTTCAGCACTGAATATAAAGTTGGTAAAGTTTTGTCAGAATTGGATTAGTTCTGCAGCTATTTGGTCACAAAACAAAGTATTTGGCAGGATGATGGCACAAGAAAAAAAAAACTTAGTAGGTGATTGTAAACCCCCCCTGTGGAAAGTTATGTTGAAAACACCCAATGTCGACCTTCTAATAGTAAGGAAGAGGGAACTGATTGCGCTTCAGCCCCTCTACAGGTCGGTGCTCTCAGAGAAGGACCTTAGATGTTTAAAAGACAATTCAATGGACTCCTGAACAAAGTAAAAAGAATACAAAGAAAAACACACTAGAGCACATGGATCACTTAAGGCAATTTATTAAGGTGCAATGGACTAACATTTCGACGCACACTACAACATAAAATAGTTCTAAGAAGGGTCACGATACTATTTTAGAGGAAAGTCACCTGGGAAACCTGAATGTTCACACTTCATTTATTGTCAGATTAAGTGTGAAAGTCTGTGTTGTTTATTCTCGGGGGACCATACATGTTTGTAAAATCTTTCATGGCTATTCAATACTTGATGTGATATTCATGTCTGGACTATGTCGTAGACCAACAGACAGACAAAACTGCCATCAATGGATTCACACCACTGGGTAAAAACGCCTTGAGCTGAGTAGGTGACAAGTTGCAGCTGCAGCATCCCCAGTCACACGGGCACAGAACTCTTACTGTAAGCCAGCAGAACAGGCAGGTTTCCCACGGCTGCTCACAGTTGTCCCTTGTCAGACTTTGCATAACCAAAGCTTTGCTGTGGCTTGGAAAAAACTTCCACCCTCTTTTGCTGTGATCTTGACTTGTTTGCCAATGCTACAGAGTGGTAAACTATAGTAAACATTTAAAAGGGATATAATGCGGTTGCAGGAAACCTCAACAGACCTCTGATGTACTGTTAAGTTCTACGACTGTTTTTATTCGCAGTTACGGTTACTGGCATCAGGGTCCGTAAGCTATTGTAGATGGCTGGGGTCATTTGGTTTTGGTCCGCTTCACCAGGAACACGGCCTATTCTTGCAAGTGAAAACATTGCTAATGAACAGAGGAGCTGCCAAAGATAACTTCAGTGAAATGCACTGTAAAGAAAAACAATGGCTTTCCTATTCCATCGCTGAAGTGTCTTCTGTAGTTGCCTACAGTAGAATTATGTTGTAATCACAGACATAACTTTTGATAAACGAACAGTGAGGAATGCCTATTTTTGTTTAGCCAATCCCAGCTGAAGTAATTACGTGATGGCAAGAGCAACACTGCATGAAAAGGCTGCCCGGAGCAGCTTCTATTGCAAACACTGGAAGCTTATAAAAGCCTGTCAGAAGACACAGGAACCACAGTGGGGCTTCTGTGCGGGGGATTTAAATGATTGATTGCCTGCTTTTTCCTCTTCTCATTCTTTTACACTAGTTGCAAATTTAACGAAGTGCAGAAAGCTTAAATGCTGCCTTTTATAATAAGTGTCCTTAGGAGGACGCAAGTAGAAATAAGACATTTCAGGCACGCAGAGATGTGTAGCAATGACCATGAACACAGATGCAGTTGCGTATTTAACCTAAAAGTGAACAGATTGCTCACAGCAGAGCGGTGAATAACTTGGATGAGCACATGCCTTTTCATAGTTAAGTATCATTTGGAGGGGCAATTATGGTGTGCTCATCCTCGGGCTGGAGCAGAGGTAAGATGGAGGGGTAGCCAGTAAATTGGAAGCGAACCCCACAATCTTGACCCCAAACATTACTGCGCTGGCACATACAGTCAGACTTGGCAGCCATTACTTTCCACTGCAAAGTTGTTCCCTCACTCTTATGTTTAGCACTTTTTTACAGCATTCCTGCGTGTCCTGAACACCTTGGTGTACGGGCTCAAGAGGCCACATGTTGATGCATCCATAAATCTGCAAAGAAAAAAGGCGTTTTTTCAAAGCCCGGCCCAGATAAAGCGCTCTCTGTAATATTGTAAGTCTGACAAAAACAAAAGCTTATGTGATCCTTAAACAAACACACTTAAGGTTTAAATGTAATTAAATTTCTGGGCATCAATCATCTCTCAATTTGATGCATCATTAATCAAGCAAATAGCTAACACATGCTGCTACTTGTCCTGAGTGGAGGTCCCCCCGATCTCTATAATGTCCAGACCACCAAAATCATCAGTCATATTTAAAAAAAAAAAAAAAAAAAAAAAAAAAAAGTAATGGTGTTTGCAGTGGGCAGAAAGGTCTGTTTCATTTGACCGGATTCTTTGTGATATAATAGAGGAGGGCCTTTTTTTTCTCCATTATCGCTGTAACATAAATATATTTTAAACAGATTTTCATCACAGAACACCACACAACCTGTGACTGGTTTTGAAGCAGGCCTGTGCCTCTAAAACACTGTTGCCATTAGCAGCTTTTACTTTTTGACAGTAATGACTCAGCCACTTCTCTCCGAGCTTTTACTTGATCTAGACATTTTAAGTGATTTCAATAAGCCGGAGAGAAAATGACCAAACAGAACCACTTACACATTTAAGTAACTTTAAATACTTTTGACATGCATCATGTCATTGGCCCAATTTGAGTTTCATTCACACCTAATTGTACACATTGCCTCCCCCCCCAAAAAAAAACCCAGAAATGAAAAATGCAAAGCGAACCTGTCATACTAAGGTCCTTTGGTAAGATACCTTAATGACAGGTAAAATGAAGAGAAGGCAGGCAAAGTGTTTCTTAGTGTTTAAAACATGAACTGTCAGTAAACGTGGTTTACATGTGATTTATGGCATCATTATAATTATTTATATTAATATTATTTTTACTAGCAATGATAAGTATTTAACGTAGCAACAATGTGACAAGTCATTACGAATGGCAGAGAGTCACTGCTGGCTGAAAGTATTTCAACATTACTCATGCCCGGTGCAGCTCATTTATTTTATCATCTATTGCCAAAACGCAGTCAGAAAGGTTCAGCCATTTTTTTTATTTATTTAAAAGCAGCGGATTCAGATGTTTGATTTATCACTTTGATGTAATACTCTGTAGTTACAGCCATGTCACCACTGTTAACTGTTTGTTTATGATCATCCTTTTTTCACTACATTTCAGTAAATTAAACCCCCAAATGATTTCCTTCAAGGCTATTGGTTAAAGCAGCAGTGATCTGTCCTTCTAGCTTTAAAATAAATGTCATCATCGAGCTTCTGCTCCTGTGAAGGAATCCTCACTTAACTCATTGTGGCAGCAGACACTGCAGTCCCAGTCAGGAGGACTTAACTTAGACTTTAAATGCAGGATATCATTCTGTCAGTTATGATGTATGAAGTGAAGAAAGATCCTTGTGAGTGCTACTGCTCGTTTTTCTTGTTATTTTTAGAATCCCACTGCGATCTGAGCCGTACAACGTTTCTCAGTCAGCAGAATATAATGTTTACATAATCCCACCTGAACAAAACAAAAGACTCATGTCATAAAAATGATTAAGAAACCCTTATCAGTGCATGTGGCTACATTGGTGGAATAAGGTTCTTAATTGATAAACATGTTGCCATGGTGATAAATGACTGCATGAGGGTTATAGCTATACATTATGCCCCTGGCCTCAAACTGAATAAGAACATAAATACCACTTAATCATTCCTCAAGTGGAAATGTATGTGGCTGCCAAGGCACAGTCTCTGGGCATTATTTATATAAGAGGGAAAATCAGTGATTTTAAAATCATCTGACAATAAAGAACAAGTCAAAAACCATTCACACTACTGAAGGAACCAGGCGAAATGACACTCAAATAAACTCCTTCGCCTTACATGACAAATGATTAAAGGCTCTGCCAGCCTACGTCCTCTGACATTAGAAAACCACCATCTCTTTGCAGATTCGTGCAGTATGCCTATACGTCTGATTTTACACACGCGGGCCTCGACTAAACACATCAACTGAAGTCTATAAAGTCAGCACATTGACTTGAGCCTTTGTGAACGGTGGAAAAGATTTAATTCAAGCAGCAAACACTCTTGTAAAAGTTCAGAGCGAATAGAATCCGTGCAAAAACTTTACATTTTCCGCAAATAATCACCTCAGCCAGACAAAATGATAAAAGAAGGGGGAATATGACAACAGCATGTGAGTGGAAAAAGTGACACAGCTTTTGATGAATGAAAACAGTCCCCTATAAAAGTAACATATGTGATGATGGCATGACAACCACAATGCACACACGTTAGTTAAACCCCTTCTTGCTGTACGGGGTCTGAGACTGCTGCAAAACCAAGTCATCTTTTCAAACATATTTCAAAAAGAAATGAGCTCATGAGGGTGAAATTCCTTTCTGACCCCCTTATTCACTGATGCTCATTAGCCTGCTATTTTGAGTGATTTATCAAAGTCATTCTCGTCTGTTACCACTAATTGCAAACACACAGTCATACAACCCAAAATATTCTGCTACAATGCGTTTTTGTATCTCTGGCATGTTCAGTTTGTGTGTGTGTTAATGAGAGGTAGCACAGTGAGGCCCGGCATACTTAGCCACATTCTCCACACTGATGGAACACTTCCAGATGGCCCCCGTCGCAGCAGCCAGGAGCTGCTTGTTGTCTGCCTTGCTCAGCAGAGAAACCAGCGGTTGCAGACCTTTATACCTACGCACGAGGTCACGAGTTTGTTTGTCCTCTGCACACTGCAAAACAAAAGGAAGGGGGCGAGAACGCCGTTCATTTCTACAGGCTGGATTGAATGAGGAGAGAAGGAACAAAGAAAAACGTTCATGCTTTAGGTCCTTGTTTTAACTATTCTGTAAAACAAATAAAACAGACGCTAATTAAGAGCACCACTGGGAAAATGTGTACCTTGAAGATTGCACTGGCACAATGCATTTGAAGCTCATCGTTGTCACTGCTCAGGTTCTTGACCAAATCCTTGATCATGCCAAGAGACTGAATGGAAGTCCTGTAGCTTTCCTGCAATCACAAAACAATGTACAGACACTGAGAACACCAAATAAAATACAATCATTTTACATAATAATTCTCGCTATTTTATATCTCTAATAGTTTCCTCATCTCACCTCATCAAATTTGGTTTCATACTGTTTTCATTTTTTACTCTAACATGTTATCATTCTGTTTCATCCTTAGACATTTTTGTGTATTTCCTTGAGTATGGATCATTGTTCCTATTCTTCAATTATTTTTCAGACTTTGATCTTTTATGAATTGTTTGTTTCTTATTGTGCTTGCTAGGCCTTCCTTCAACACTTTGTGACTGCTTGTACATTGAAGTGTAAATTTTTTCCACCCTAAGGACAATAATATTTTCAAAAAGCATGCTCTGGTTGACACAGGAATAAGAAATACACAGTTTAGGTTGCACACACAGAACAGGTAAGTAGATTTCAATTCACTGTTGACAATAATTATAATCAGCCTAATCCTTTCAGAGGAATCTCATGTTGTCCTTTAGAGTCATCTGTGTTTAATTACATGTAGAATTATTTGACCACTGGTAAAACAATAAATACAAAATAAAGTGTGTGCCCCCCCTCACCTCTGAGGCACACTCCTGCAGGGTGCCCACCACAGGAATAAGCATGTTCTCATGTGGAGACTTGAGCAGGCGTCCCAGCAGAGGGATCCCATCGGCCTTACTGATGGCTACCTTGTTCTTTGTGCTTTTGCTGCAGCTCCACAGAGCCAGAGCCCCACAGCGAGCTACCTCTACATCCTTCTGCTGGTGTGCACTCAGGTTGGCTAAATCTGGGACACAGTCCAGCAGCTTTACCTGCGCACAGAAACAAGAGGGCCAGATTTAGAAGTGGATAAACACAAACATGAAAATGAGAGCAAACAAGCAGGCAGACCACACGTGCTCAGGCATAAAACTTACACACATTTACTCAAACTCTCTGAACTTGACATACATTCAAGGAGTCTGAAAGGTTTGCTTGCAGGATCGGAGTGATAATGGATGGTTCCAGATGGGAAAAGCAGGTTATTTGCTGTGATTAAGGGCGCAATTAAAATTCTATTACCAGTGGGTCTGCAAGGATGAAAAAGCCAGAGATGCTAGGAGTGGAAAACTGTCAGGATAGATGTTGATGTTAGGTTTGAAAAGCCCAGTGTGACGGTTTATGGCCATCATTCAGTGTTCTAATCCATAGTTCCTGGCCAATGAGACAGAGCAGGCAAAGCTATTACACACAGCATAGTTCAAAGGTGGTCTCGTAGCATAGCGTGAAATTAATCTGCCTCCGTGAGTGACTTGCACATGAGAACATCCGATTTGGAGCTGAGGAAAATATACAAGGCATGCAAGCTTTAATCACAGGGCGTTCTGTCAACAAACATGCATGCAGGTCAGAGGATGTAGAGGACATTCTATCTGTTTTACCCAAACGCCCACTCTCCTGTTTTATAGAGTGGCTGAAAAAGGACAAACGGGCCACTTTGAACAGTGAAAGGGGCACAAAAAGGTAATTGATTTGCCGTGCATCAAAACCTAGTTCTGCAAAATTTTGACTCTGTGTTTTAGATTTTCAACGAAACAGTAATGATAATATGGGGATCCCATTTGAAAAGGCACCATCCTGTTTTTCCACAGCTTCTGAGGCACTGTGGTTTAATGCAAAACGTTAGTACTAAATTTCAGAGTTGCTGACATAGACATAAAAAGACATGTTATTTAATGGAAAGTATGCCACTGTAGGACATAACATTCTTTCATTCATCCCTTTAAGACAGATCAGGGACTTTTTTGCATATTATCTCTGTATCTACACAACTTTAGAATCATAGAAACTTAGCTTTTTTTTTACTCTACCCACCAGTTTTTGGATGCCGCCATATTGCCTGACAGTTCTCCTTGCTCTGCGAAATCTTGCAACATAAGCGATGGTCTCGGCTGCTAATGCCTTGAGGTCCTTGACAGGAGAGTCCAGGATCTTCACAATGCTCTGCAGGCCTCTCATGTCAACGATGGCCCGACGGATTTGCACATTGTGACTTATTTTTCTCAGGATTTTCAATGATCCAATCTTAAAGAACACATGAAAAAATGATATTACAATATGTGAACAGTAATTTTGTGTAGTATGGGTTTGTTTTATGTAAAAAAAAAAAAAAACATGTTGTGTTTATGCAAACATCAGGCTTCAATCTGTACAGAGTGTTCATACAGCGATATCTAATAACCAACAACCCACATTTCTACTAAAAATAGAAGGGACAAAAAGCCATAATAAAATGGGGGTTAAAATGCACCCACATGTGATTAGGCACACTGAAGAATAATTGCTACCCTGTGTCTTGAAACGCACGCTCTCTAACCAACATTCATGTTTTTGTTACTAGAACACAGGCGGGCACACACAGCAGGCTCAGCGTATGCCTGCAGGCCATCCAGGTTCAGCTCTGGCACAGCTACTCACTTTGCATCTGACTTCATTTGTATCCAGCAAGTTAAGGAGGACTTCAAGGCCACCTACATCCCGGATGGCCAGTTGGCACGTCTCCTGCATCAAATTTAAGTCCATCATGTGGACCAGAGTGAGCACAGTGGCGGTCTGGTCGCCTCCCTGAATGAATGACACAGAAAGACCAAAGGCAGCGGGGTGGAGAGAATTAGACATTAAGCAGACTTTTAAAGAGAAAAGGGAGGAGGATGCAAAACCTCCCCTCAATTCCACCAACCTTTCTCTCCCTGTGTTGTTCCCCCACATGATACCACTCCTGCTGCCGTTGTTTTGTTTGTACCAGAGTCTGGCAAGTGTTAAGCGTAGAAAGGAAATTATCAAACAGAGCACCGAGCTCTGACAACGCTGCCAACCCAAAAGCCATTAGACAATGACCCTTAAATGAAATAGCACACTATTTGCACTGAAACCCTGAAACTAATGATGAGTTGGCCTTTCAAAAGCAGAATCTGTTTTGACAGTTGCTACATGCTCACATATTCTAATAGCCCTGCACCCTAGTGATTACCAAGTGAGTAACTACAACACTCCAAGGACAACATGTGCAGTGCTTCAAATTGAAACAGCTTTGCACACATTTGGCAGAAAACTGATTAGGTTTTATGGCCACTTAGTGACAATGTGTTCACTAAGAAAACAAACAATACAGAGATTTAAAATTGGGCATGTGTGTGGTCAAATCCTGACTTGTGCAGCCGTGGCAGAACTTGACTTCTGCTAAAGTTAGCATCCCAATACTTTTTATATTTTGTCAAGTTCTCCTAACACTGCATAAATCCAAATAAATGTCCAGGCAGTGGATGGGTGTTGACAGCGTTATGGCACTTAAAATACCAGTCTTAAGGTCCCAAGCAGGCAGTGATGGTGTTTTTCTGCTACCATATTTAGCGTGTATCATCAGCAATTGCACAACTCTGTTGGCAGGCAATGGAGCCGATCACTAAAAAAGAGGGGAAAAAATCAAAGCAATCAGATAAAACAGAAGCCAATGGCACAACATGTAACAGTTAGCTTCTGTAATACAATACCTGTTACATGGCTTTGATATGTGACACTGAAATGTCCATTGCAAAATCTCCTGGCAAGTGAACAATCAAATGTTTTTCACTTTTCATAGTGGTTTCATGTGCTACAGATAGAGTTCCCGACTTGAGATTCAAGGCTGCATCTAACTCTCAGAGCTTCATATCCTTTATTAGTTGCACACTTTGCAAATAATTTGAGACTTCAGGAACATCCTAAGTAGATTTTTTTTAACCAGTCATAAAAAGGTTACATGCCATGCGATCAGCAACTCATATAAGTAGAAAATAACCCATAGCTATACAGAAGAAGGGAAAGTAATGTGTTTCAGGCAGCTGTTGGCGGTGGCTGGCTCATCAGTGAAGAACTATGCCACAGACTCAAGTGGTGTTTGATCATATCTCCCTCACAAAGCAGTGCTCTGACACAGCAGGAGAG
Source organism: Labrus mixtus (assembly GCF_963584025.1). NCBI lineage: Eukaryota > Metazoa > Chordata > Actinopteri > Labriformes > Labridae > Labrus > Labrus mixtus. The sequence goes on from NC_083630.1 coordinate 4,777,260, forward strand.
CAGACACATGTGTTCTCCATATCATGATGCGAGCCTAAATGTGAACCATTTGCCCATTAACAGCAGTGGATCCACTGCTTCCTTTGTGTCCTCCGTTCTCACTCTTCAAAGGATTCAGCGGGCGAGGTTCGTACCTTGTAAAAACAACCCCCCGACAAAAAAAAAGGTATGTTTAGGAGTGATAGCTGGGAGAACAGAAAACAGATCATGTGCTTTCATTTTCTGTTAGCTTTGCTCTTGAAGCACTGTCGACATTCTTTTAAACATTGAGAACATCTGACGATCTTTTATGGTGAGAGATATTTGACTCACTGAGCAAGATAGGGGCAGATGCTCAAAGTGGAACCAATGCAACCACTATTCGACCCCCGAACATAATACTACTCAGAAAGTGTTTTGGCTGGCATATTCTGTAAGCCATGACCTACTGGCACTTTCATAATTAATATGTAATACAAATATTAAGTTGACTTCTTTTCACATGTTGGGTATGAGGAAACATGGTCAATAACATGTTGAATTTAGTGCTTAAACAAACCAGAAAAAATCTTCACATGTTTGCCTCTTAAACCTAAAGGAGTTTCCACTTGTCAAGACATGAGCTACTGCTAACAGCAGAGGAAATTGAACCAACCAATAGAAAACAAGACTGAAAGTTGTTCATGTGTCGGTAAGGGGGAATTGCAGGATCAAAACCTGATATATAAAGAATGATCTAACTATAGCTACGCGTGAATCGCAATGCAAATAAGGTCAGAAATTAACGCATTATTTTTTTCAATTGCTATTTTGTCCCTTAGGCGCACTGTACTGAAGGTAAGTCCCTGGAGCAACTTCCTGAAGTCACAGTGATGGGAAAAAAACAACACAGCTCGGTCAACAATCAAAAATAATATCCAAAAATATATTGTGACTCTAACCATTTCACTTTTTTTTACCATTAGTTGCACTTCAATTATTGAGCTGAATATCAGATCAGCAGCTTAAAGATGTTTTTCTCATTCTGTCTCTTTACTACAGGTGTCTCAGACTGCAGCAGACTGGATTGTGTAAACTCAGCCTGCCCTCCCTATGGTACTTCACACAGTATTCAGCATGTTGGAGCAGAGATGGGGTTAACCTGGCTGTCAGTGATACCCTGCTGACCTTCCATACTGGCCCCTATTCCTGAAGACGGTTTGTGCAGGTGTCTGGCTTGGATTTGATCCAGCAAGGCTTAACATACATATTATTTATAAGTGCAGAGATACACAAGAATGTATATCTTCCATGCTAGAATTGTGACAGGTGGCCACTCGGAGCACGTCATCTAGCTCTAGAGAGCAGGTATTGGCAACGAGGTCTCGTACTTCTGCTAAGAGCAGACACAGAGGGAAGGCTGCAAATAAGAAGAACCAACACAGCCTGCATGAATATATGGAAGAAGTGCAGAGACATAATGAATAATTACTGGTTTGTTTTTCTCCTTGACTTAGAATCTCATATAACATAAAAGTCCATGTCGGAGTGAAGTCTGTGAAATGATAGGTTGCTAAAGAATTAAATTATGTAACTCATTTTTGCCAAATCAGACATGTTGTTAATGTATTACAAGCACTAAAATTAATCATTTTAATTGATTGATGTAAAATATCTAAAGTGCCTGACTACTTAGAGCCTAATTATCTACATATTTTTGAGAAAATGAGCTGATTCTGGCTCGAGTTCACTGGAGACAGGATTAGTGTGGAGCTATTGAAAGGAATGTTTCTCTCTGGAGGAGAGCTGGGCTGTAGTACTGTTACTGGCCAGCAGAGGGGGAGCTACCTTAATGAGGGCTGAACACAAACCATGTGTGTGAAGGACAGCTCAGTTTGTTTGTGTTAACTACTTCTACACTGACGGTGAATTTAGAGCCAAAGGAAAATATTTTTAAGGTTATGAACAAAAGTTGCACAGATTAAAAACTTTCTGGTAACTCCACTTTTCAGGAAAGATTAGAAAAGAACATTGTGCCATTAGAAAAAATGTAAATATTCAAAGAGAAAGTTATGAAAATGTTTACAACACGCATTATTCAAATGTTCATATGTTAAGCAGTAACATGTTTTTTATTAGACAAAATATTTATATCTATGATGAAAAATGTTTAATGTTTAGAAAAATATGAGCAGATATAATCGACGGCAGCTGAGGAATTTCATCTTCATCTAAACAGACACAACACTGAAAGAAGATTTTATAACTTGGAGACTAAATTTACCATGAGGAGTTTTTTTTATCCTAACTAGAAACCTTCTAATCAACAAAGTTCAAACTTAGTTAGATCTGTCTAGTCTGGTTTCCATTCAATTTCAATGTCATGCTTTTTATGACTTAAATTCTCAAAACTGTATGTGTGGGGCGCTGGTGGAGCAGTAATTAGTGCGTGTATGGAGGCTATAATCCTCCAAGCAGCCGGCCCCCAGGTCATTCCCCTCTCTCTCTTCCTGATTTCCGGCTCTATCCACTCTCCTATCTCTCAAATAAAGGCACAAAAAGCCCCAAAAAATACATCTTGAAAAAAAATGTGTATGTGTCTTTGCAGCCTTGTTTATTCCCTGTATCTTTCGAAATGAAAATGAACATAACTCATATTTTTTGGAAGAAGCTTAAGCTTAATATTTGGTTATTTGTGATGCCCATTCCATGTATAAAGATTTTTTATGGGCTGGGAAATTGGAAAAAAAACATTTTCTGTACTCTCTTTAAAGTAGATTCTTAAGATTTTAGGTTTTTTAAAATATATTACATACTTTATGAAATCCTGAGGATCTGTGAACACGCATCAATAAAGAGATGTCAGAGTTGGGTACACAGCACATCAGGGCTGTTGGAGATACGGTGCTTTGCTCAAGGGAACCTCATCAGTACTTGGGAAGTGACCTGGCATCTGTCCAGCAACCAGACCAACTTCTATATTTCGGTCCAGAACGGGACTTGAACCGGGGACCCTCCAGTCCCCAACTTAAGTCACTACAGACTGAGCAAGTGCTGCCCTTGGAAAGAAGTGTACTTTTTTAACACACTAATGCAGCCCTGGCACAGGAACAATGTTTTCAAGTGCTTTATGCCTTATGACTATATTAACATAATATAGACGGTTAGTAGAAGACATAGACCGACTGTAGAAACTCTTTCATCTCTAATCTGCATGCCATGTAACATGGCACAGATCTCCAGCCATACAAGTTTAAAAACAAACACAACGAAGCCCCAGGCAAATATCCCTACATAAATATCATTAAAACACAAAACAGAACATACATGTGTCGCTTTATGAAAGTGTTAAACTTCCTCGAGTACAAACGGCTGTCTATAGTGCGGAGGAAAGGAGGGAAAAAATATCTCCTCCTAAAATAAAACAGATATTTAACTTGGCTCAGGGTGAGTTTCAGCGTCTGATGGTAATGATATTATAAAATGACTACTGGACAAACCCCATAAATAACTGTGCTGTGCGGTTTCCAGACAGATAGAAAAGCAGGGACATGTTGGTAACTGCCCTGCTGCATCTTGTTGAAGCAGGAACATACACATCCCATATACCACAATCACACTGAAAGGAGATCATGTGAAAAACACTCGCCATTTTTTTATTTTTTATTTGCCTGTTTCATGTCATTTCCATCGTCTTTTTCCTTTATGGAAGAAATATAAGCCTGCACTTAGAGTGGGGATTTCCTTCTATTATATTCCATTTTGCTAAGCTAAAAAATATAAACCTAGAGTTGGACTTTACAGCAGTGTTTTCTCTTAAAGATTAACTCTGATGCACTGTGAGAAATCGAATGTAATGTGGACTATTGTTGCTTATTTAAAAATAAACATTAACGTGCTTAAGATGTGTTAGGTTGCAGCAGCATTGAAGGAATTCTGCTGTAAAGTCAAAGAAGATAGGGCAGCACAACAGATTCCTAAAATAAAGTAAATGCAGCCTGTAAATATAATGTGTCTGAATGATAGTGTCCAGATATAGAGAGATAATAGAGACGACTGAGTAAGGTAGAGTCATCTCTGAAGTGGTTTTAGGTATTCCCAGCCAGTCTGGCTCATTGGCGTTTCTATTCTCTTTCCTTTTCTTCTCTGTTTTGACACATTAATATTCACCATATGCCCTGTCAGACCTATCACAGGGAGTGCTTCATATGTATGCTTCTTCTGCGGTGTGGGCAAACAGTGCATACAGCTGCTGCCGTCAGACAGCTCTCCTCCCCTGTGCTTTGGCTCACATGTGAAACCAAAAAGAGGCCCGTGTCAGACGCCAGGAATCCACAAGCGGAGTCAACCACTTCAATAAGCATCGTCCTACAAAGCGCCACCAAAAATTGGTAGAAACCTATGCATCACTTTATCTGACATCCTTTTCTTGACTAATCAGAACCTTGATATGACTGAAGCAGGGCCCACAAGTGGGATTATAATGATGCCAGCCATGTCCTGACTACTAGACTTAATTTTCCATGCATTGAAATTCTGAAGAGTTTTTGAAAAGTTAAACACAGACTTGGGATAGCATTAAAATTCTTGTACAGATGACAGGAAAGAGCCTGAGCTTTATTGTTTCCTGTCTGTTGTGGTCTGCCTTCACCTGCAGGAGCTCTCTGTACAGATCAGTATTTTGGGATGAGCAGAGGAGGAACAGCAGTGTGCAGTGAAGTATCTGCTCACCTTGAGGTACTTGACCAGTTTCTGGATCTGCCAGTATTCAGACGGCAGATCGGTGTTGCTCTCTGGACGGCGCTCGGGCTGCTCCTCCTCCTCCTCACTCTCAGATGAACTCTCACTGAATGCATCAACTTGCATGGCTCCTGCTGGGGTCTTACTGAGCAAAGCAGAGCAGATAGTGGTGCACTTAAGACCTCAGATAACGATCTACAAAGGTGCAGGATAGTGTAACAACTAGACAATACACAACCAGACAAAGGGAATGGAATACAATATCACAAAATCTCTTTTCCTGTGTTTGAAATGGAAAGAACAGATTGGTCTTCCCACACAAGAAGACTCATCAAAGACTTTGAAATTCAAGTGTCAAGTGTTCTGACTTCCTCAGAAATTTAGCAGCAGGAAAGTAAAGATTGGAATAATGTCATGGGAGGACTGGATCAGTCATTAAACACAGAGCAAAGACTGGATGCAAACAAATTTGCAGATGGCTTTTTAGAGTTGCTGTGGCCACTTGGATAACAGGATCATGAAAATGGTGCACTGTGGAGCAATGAAATTTGGTACGCATTCAAATGGGGCCGCTGAGAGACAGTTTCCATGTATGTACAAATAGCATTGCCAGGGGAGCTTAATATCAGAAGAAGCCAGCCGTTATGAGCGAATGTTTTCCACAAATCAACATGATAAACACTGAAGAAGAAAAGGCCTCTATTCTGAGTGAAGTGCATGATTGTGATTGAGTGAATGCACCCCGGGTCTTTATTGCCTTTACACTAAGTGATGAGCAGTAAAGAATGCTATCAGTAAACAGTGGCTGGCGTCAATTTATGATGCTACCAGCGTGTGTATATGTTGGAAAGTATTTGGCGGAGAGGAAGAATACCTGCCAGGAGCAGAAGGAAGAAAAAGCTTCTTCAGGGTTTTGTTATACTTACAACAACAAACTGCACGACAAGAAAAAAAAAACATTTAGTACTTCATATCAGCCCCTGAATCTTATACAGGTTAAGGTATCTCCTCCAGTTCACCCTGAAGAATTCCTTATAGACTCTGACAAGAGGGAAGATCATTTGAGACACTTACATTTTCTTGTGGGAGGACAGGCGTAGGACAGGTAAAGAGGACACCGACAACTCTGCTTTCATCTTGCTCTTGGCTCCGAGTGCCGACTTTTTCTTCTGCATTTCACCAGACTTCTCCTCTCCAGAGCTCTTACTGGTTTTCTTTTCCTCTGCTTTACTATAATGATGTGAAATAAGAGTCATTATGCCTACTTCTATTTTGAAAATTGTTATTTTTCTAACATAATCATTATTTAACAACATGAGACAAGGGTTCAGCTGGCACTTTTTTTTCAACTGAGATACTTTCATCTTCAGCCAGTTTTTACTCAAATGGGTACAGTTATCACAAAGTGCAGCTGCAACAGATCAGCCCATGCTAGATCTATTTATCAATCAAAGACCATATGTGATAGATCATTTGGGGATTTCTTCTAAGACTTTTTCCCAAGATTTCTGTCTGAAATTGAGCAGAGAGGCTTTCAGCACAGCTAACGTATTTATTAACTGAGATCAATGTATAATTAGGAATATTTGCAGTTACCCTGACATTTATAAACATTATAAGCATGTCTTTTCTAATGTGCAGCTGCTAACGGACACACTGAGCACGTGTGTCGAAGGCTTGGCATAAATATCATCCACAGCTCATGCCGTTAACAAGAGGGATCCCCACCAGAGCGTAGATCGAGCCCCAAACCGACCCAAGCCTGTGCACGATGTCTCCTGGCCCGTCTCATTAACTGTATTTATGGCCCGAGCCCGACTAAAATCTGATATTTTTTTATAAGCTGGAATTTATAATTAAAGTTTGAAGTTGTTTGAATGACAGATCCTGGCCAAACCAGCTTCAGGCTGTGGGCCAAGTCGGGCCGGGCTCACCTCACACATTAGGCTTTAGCCTGAAGATACTCATGAAGGGACTTATCACGTACCCACATGGAGAAATCAGACCAAGATTCCTCCATCTCGGACATGGTTCATATTTCTTCTTGCCGCCTGCCTTGTATGGCGCGTGTTGTCTCCACTTCTCATGCACATTCTTTTCCTGTTGCTCGTAAGACCTCTGGGGTTGGCCTTGTTCCTCCGCATCAACCGATTCCACATGCTGGATCTTTTGTGTTGATGGAAGTTCTTGAGCTGCAAAATCCTGTTGGTAAGTGGAAAAAGACAAAAGCTGCAGAGTGAGGAGAAAGTCCTCTTTCAATTCGCACCGAAGTTCTATTGAAGTGACATACAATAAATGTCGATTTACAACCACATGTTCAAGTGGTATACATTTTTCTGATTGATGCTTGTGAAGTCATTGTGTATAGTCATTCCGATGTTCGCTTTACATTTTTGTAAGGATGTGCCTTTTAGTTTCACTAATCATCTGACACGATGGTTCACTCTTCAATGTTCAGACTCAGTGTCAGCCATTTCACTCCAGCAGAGGAATCAAATACAGAACAATATCAGTGACACATGAACAACATAAAATTCACATAAAAGCCTTGTGCAGGCCTGCACAACAGTCCAGCCTTTAATACGTACTTGGAATAAAATCACACTTCTTCCAATGCTTTACATAAACGACATTCCCCTGTGTTGATTGGTTGAACAATATCAAAAGTTTATTGTTGCTGCACATTCCTCAACCTAAAAGTCTGCAGCTTGGCACTGACAAAATAACGCCTTTGTGTCACTGTTATTTAGTATTTTTTTTTAAGTTTTGGAGGTCTTTCTTTCAAATTTAACAACCTATACATGGATGCCAATAAGACGCATATGAATGGTTTGCAGGCAGGAGAGTTTTTAATCACAGACACCTGCTCTGCAGAGAAAGCTCAGACTGTCATTGTTTGTTAGGAGCTCAACAGTTTTTAAAGGCAGAGGAAAAAGAATTAAGATGTATTTCTGTGGCTTGTGTTCACGCGCAAGCTGGAGCCAAGCGAGCCTAATCACTTTTCCAAGGACTTGTTGTTTTTTTTCTAAAACACAAAGTGACCTGCTATTGGAAACATACAAGTCAATTCACCAAACCACAGACCCACAGTCTGACTTTATTAGGCTAACAAACCTCCTTTAATTCTATTATATGTGAAATGGACAAAGTCCATGCGCTTACACAGGAGGGAACACTCCAAATTCCTTGACATGCCACAGTAAAAAGTCCTATTACAGGTGCCTTTCTGAGGGTTTTTTTTTTATGGCAAGCAATTGAGAAGTAAAACCTTTATTTTTGTATTCGTCTTTATTTTCCGAGCATTTGACTAATAAATCCTAAAACTATTTGCATATGTTTGTGGTAGACTTGTGTCTAATGACTTAATCCATACTCATAGAAAATCAGGGCAGCAAAACCATCAGCCGTAAAACATCTGTCAGTGGCAAGATTCAAGAGGTCTACTGACTGATTATGACAGTGAGACAGTCCATATTAATTTCAGGAGGTGAATAAGGAAAACAAATCTACAACCAAGGGAGTTCTCTGCTTGACAGGGAGCATTTTGTGCATGCAAATACGCAGCATGTCCAATTTCCAATCACGCTGTGATGTCAAAATGAATCCTCAACACTGAGCAGAGGAGGCGAGTTTGCTTCCTCCAGTGTTGCAGCCCTTGACTCCTCTGGCTGCCTCTGCTCATTTGATTGAGGCTGTCTAATCTAATAAAAGTGTTAAAAAAAGACCTGCTTCCTCACAGTGGGAATACGCTCAGATATGTCGGGAGATTAGGTGTTGTTATCTTTGGCTATCACCGTCCAAGTTCAACACTCTGAGTTGCAATCAGGGAACTGAGCTGCAGCTATGCCAAACTGTGTTTCTGACAGACACCGCAGATATCAAACTTTGCAAAATTACAACTGGAAACAATCATATCAAGAATGAATACAATTACTTCATATCTCAGAGACAGGATGTTTGATTGCTGTTATCAGAAATCAATCAATTGAATGTGAAAGTGTTGTGTTTATGCTGACAGCATCATGTGAAGATGATTAGCTCGAGTAGAAGATGAGAGAGAGTGAGAGTGAAACTTCAGTGTAAGAAGACTGGGAGGGGAATATCAAAGGAGCGAAAGAATCCAGAAGACAAAGACACCGAATGATTTGTGCCTCCTCAAAACTGCTTCACATCAACTTTTTACTGCAGCTGTCCATCATTTTTAGGTTGTTCAGACTCAGGGCATCAATCTTCACACACTTCTCATAAAACATAAAAGCCTGAATGTCTTTTTTTACACAGTTCGGCCTGGCACTACTCATCTGTTTATTCAACCCTTTACTAACTGCATTCCATATTACTACAACACCTTCAATTTTATCTCCTACTGCAGAAGAAATCACATCGACTAAAAGCACCTTCGCAGATTCTGGGAAAAACAATCGATTCTATTAAAAAGAAAACACTTTTAGCCTTTATAACTTTAAAGAAGCAGGCAGTGAGTAGTTGTTTCTTTAAAGGCAATAGCGAGCATGTGATGATGCTATATTCTGAGTGAGAAAAACAGATCACATTTTGAAAAGCTGAACAGATTTTTGGCTGTAGCTGGAATCTATTATTGAAGTGATACGTTAAGTCGTCAAATCACTAAGGCAGGAAGTAGCACTACTGAATAAATTACACATTGTTCAATGTCTGGAAGTGAGCGTGTGTGTGTGTGCCTGCATGTAGTTGTCTGTGTGTTGAGGGGGTGTGTGTGCTGGGTGGGATAGTGGTTGTGCTGTTTTGATGTTGGCAACACGGAGGAGGTCGCTTCAGGAATTTTTCAGCACAGTGACAAGCAGACACTAGCTCACTGGTGTAGAACAGCACAGACACTGATTACACAATCCTAACTGTGTTTACGAATATGAGTCACACAGCACTGGAGATCAAATCAGAGGTTTGGAGAGAAGGACCTTGTTCATGAAACAAAGATGCATTTCAACACCCACACAACCAAGACCTGAATGTTAAAATTCAAGGCTACATAAGGAGGTCTTCATGTGTCACTGAATGCATCTGCCTGTATTTCACTGTACCTGCTTGTTTATGTGTTCAGCAAAATGTGGAGATCGATTCTTCAGAAGAGTAACCAGGTCTTTGTAGATATCACTTGTTCGCTCATAGTCACCCTCCTCCCCCTCCTGTTTTATGCGCTGTGAAAACAAAGTGAAAAACAGCTTCATTAATTCTAAAAACCACAATTATAATGTGACCCACATGTCAGCTGGAAACAGCTGAACTTTGAAGGCTCAGAGTATCTCCAGGCAGCCTCAAAGAGGAAGTGTAAAACCATGTAAACCGCTAAATTAGATGTAAGACACTGCTGCTCATTGAGGTTTCATTTGCATCAATGTCAACCATTTGGTGTAAGGTTGTAGTTTTTCCACCTCGGCCCAACCGCTTCCAGGTGAAGAAACAGAAGCAGGAAACCTATGGCTTGTCAGCAAAGTCACAGAAAGAGTGAAAGCTGCTGCAGCATGCAAAATCCCCTCTTAGAAATGATTGCAAACACGTTTGATGAAGAGTATACGGGAGCTCCATGTCTGTCCATGCAAAAGCACACTTAGGGGAACACTGAAAACCTCTATATTTGATATTTGCATGAAACTAATTTTGGACATATTCATAAACATAATTTAAAACTTTGAGCAATAAGCTGTTACTTGGTCATAATCAAGAACATGGGCTTGTTTTACTCATGCTACAAACTTTCCTGGTGTAAAGACACTTCAAAATGGCATCAGAAAACATCAAGCATTGCAATCTGATATCTTCCACTGTTTTTTGTCTTTACTGGGTGATGGTGATGCACGTGCCTATACGGGATGTAAAGACTACTCTTTGTTTTATTACTGGGTGTGGTAATCTTGTAGACCACTGTACTTTGTTTAAATATGGTACGCCTTCCAGCTGGAACGATGCACAGAGAGACTCACAGCTGTCAGAAGAACTTGAAAAGACAGAAAAACACTCTTGGCCAATTCCTTAGCTACTAAATGCACTGTTTTCAACTTATACTGAAAGTTTGGGGAACTCATAAATGTCGTTAAGCAACTTACGGTATATTGTCAGTACTATTTTTTAGCGTGTGATGGTCTATCTTATGTAATGCTGCAACCTTCTATTACTCATGTCTCTTCTCAAGATTTCTCTTGTTATCTTTATTTTTTTTTTTTAAGATTTATTTTTGGGCTTTTTGTGCCTTTAATGGAGAGATAGTACAGTGGACAGAGTCGGAAACCAAGGAGAGAGAGAATGGGGAATGACATGCTGGAAAGGAGACACAGGTGGAACTCAAACCTGGGCTGCCCTCCCGGAGGACCACAGCCTCCACACATGGAGCGCACCAACCACTGCGCTACCAGTGTCCCAAGATTTCTCTTGTTATCTTAACAAACCTTTCTGTGGTCAAACACGAGAAATGTGGCGATTTATTGAGCTGAACAAATTCTTGAAGGAGCTTGAGGAAAAATGTAGTAGTAACATATTCATATTATTTGTGTTTTGTTTTCTGGAATAATAGACGTGAACTGCCTGGGGCGTTTCCCGCTCCCCATGTACAGAGGCCGTGGTCCTCCGAGCAGGCGGCCTGGGATCGGGTCTGGCTCCTTTTCAGCATGTCGATCCCTACTCTCTCTCTCCTCAATTTACAGCAATTTCCACTGTCTCTCAAACTACAAACCAAACATACAGTGGAGAATTTACTGCCACTTAACTGACTGTGCAATAATGAATTGTTCCATCAGAAATAATTTGGTGGTAAGTTATCTCCCCAAAACATAAATATATCATATATTTCATTTCAGAGCTGATGTAGTCCACAGGGCGTTATCAACCTTCTCTTACCCCATTAAGAAAAACTCCAGCAGTGCTGTAGGTGATGTAGAGAGTCTCAGCGTCACAAGGCTCGATCACAAGGTAACAAATCTCCCCAAGCACCTGTCTCCACGGAGGGGCACGGCAGCCATTCGAAAATTCATATTCTAAAAAGAAAACAAGAAGAATAAGTTGGCGGTTCTAACAAAAAATGTTTTACATTATATTGTGTTGCAACTTATTTTACAACAGGTAGAGGTAAGCAGGGGAAACATAGACTTGTAGTACTCCGGCCAGCTTTTAAAATGTAGATTTATTATCATACTTTAACATTAGTTTTGTTTATTTGATGTTGTTTTTTGTATTTTTTTTCATATTCAACCTGAGAAAGAGCTTTTGGTATTCACATGCAGCTGCTTGCTTTGCATGGCATGATAAAAAAAAAAAAGCTAAATAGATGCCCTGACTAATGACTCATTGAACTGGAATCAGACAGATATAATGACTTCCACTGTTTAAGCGGCGGCAGAATGGGAACCTTTTTTGATGCTATGGAATATCCAGCCTTAGTCTTAACAGCAATTGCTTTCCCTACAACCCAGTGAAAAGTGGAGATAATTCAAACCTGATGTGTATCGAACCGACTTCAACGCTCTCTTTTCTCTTTCACTGCAGAAACGTCTCAACAGCTCCACTTCATTCTTCACTGCGGTGGGGTCCAGGCTGACTTGTCTGTGATGAAAATGGAGGGAAAAAAAACAAGACAAACATCTAATTCATCTCACTCACTCACGGTTCCTTTTCTGAAGCCCACTGACAATTCCAATTCAAAACTACGACATGTCACGGTCAAAGTGGAGAGGTCTTAATGAAAGAGGACAGCCAAACAAATAGAAGGATGGGGTTAAAGAGGCACCTACTCAGATATCATTTTGAGGCACTTGGTGACGATGTGGTTATCCAGATTTTGCAGCAACAGGAGCAGTTGCACCTTGACCTCTGAGTCCTTGCCGTGACCTTCCTCTTTTGCTTTGTCTACCACACTTAGTCCATCAGAATCGGCATCCTCTTTCTCCAAAATGCTGGAAAAGCTGGGACCAAGAATTTTCGCTACAGGGTCTCTATTTTCTGTTGTAAAACAGACGAGTATCAGCATATGTTCACATTCAGAAGCTCATAACTTTATCAATAGAGTTAATTTTAAATTAAACATACAGCAGGTCACATTCACACTCATCTTTTCAAAAAACAAGAATCAGCTGGGATAAAAAAACTTTATTAATTATGCATTATTCTTATTTGATGGCTGGTTGTCGAGAATAAGTAGAATCTCAATTTAAAGTCTGTGTGTCAAAGACGTATGATGGCGTCTGGACCTAATGGAATCGAAATCCATCCCGTGGTTATCATACTAACCTTCTAGACATGCTCGGACCTCTTCCAGCTTCTTATCCTCTACCAGATGAAGCAGTTTAGCGATCTGGCTGAAGTTGCGTACATAAACAACGGGAGAGGTGAACTGCAACAATGGATGCCCTTGACTGTCTTTCTCATGGGACTGTAAATCTAACTCACTGAGGGAAAAAAGAAAAAGACATGAATTTGTTTCATACTTATTGTGAATTGTTTTCTGCTAGATTCTAAATGACACAGCTCAAAAGGAAGATCAGATCCTGTATTTTTGTTTTTTACTTCTCTGCTTCCAAGATATGAAAGAAAGAAAACCAGAATTTCTGATGAAATAAAATGGAATGTACTCTTGTCTAACTGAAAATGAAAAACAAATTAATTATAGCTTACTTCTTTGACTAAAGCCAAGGTAAAATACATTTGGACACCATGGTGACAGCATATCCTGCACAGACACGTAATACTGAAAGCAGCAGCCAGCCAGCTGCCCGGCTCATGATTAGACCAACCTGATGTCATAGCCTGTTTTGAAATCAGATGCCACTAAAGTGGTACTCCACCGGAGCGGCTCCTCAAACACATGCTCTGCCTCCTGTGGGTGTCGGGAGCTGAACTGTTCCACAAAGCGCAGGATTTCTCTCAACAAGGACTCATTCATTGATGTGAACTCCAGTTTGCCAGTACCAGAGCTGGCTGGGCTCCACTGGGCTGCCCTGGTCAGTGATACCCCCATAGCACCAGCTGTAATATTTTTCACACAAAAAAAACCCCCAATAATTTAAACATTTTGTGGCTTAAAATAGTGGAAGAACTTTATTTCGTTTAGGCTATTTCAGAGCTGAAACAATATGTCAAGAATCTATCGAGCAACACTCAAAGTAATGAGCACGTCATTTTTAATGAGGTAAATTTGATCATATATCCTCATATAGTTAACCCTTTATGTCTCTAGCTTAATGAATTCAAAGCTTACTGCTTTTTATAATATAAAACAAATGCATGCAAACAGTAATGCGTGTGCAATAAAACTTTATCCTCTTCAACCAATTCTTAGGTTTTGAGGAGTTTTGTAACTTATCCCACATGGGCAGGCTATTCTAAATAGATGTAAAGGGTCATGAAATATACGGGAGTCCAAATAAATATAGACTACCTGCAGGATCGTGACCTAAAATGTGCAGATTAATAAAAGTCGCACAAAACTATAAACTCTATTTTTCCAGCTTTGAGTAACTTCTATCAGAACAAAAATAATGTCCTTTTATGTATTTCCTAACTGCAGTCCCGTAACAGGTCGTAAAGATTACAAAATTATGTGAAATATTTTATATTTATAGGAGTTGACGTAATGACGTAGGCTACATATGATCTGACTTACGTTACTCTCGTTAGCAAAGCCGTCTTGAGCTAAGCCCACTTCAACAACTTACAACTTTTACTCGTTAATAAAACTTACGTTACATGTTTTTACCATAAACCGGTCAGTAAATGTTCTTAAACAAAAACTTACCGTGTACTTTTAGGTTTCCTACGATAGGTTGCTATCAGCTGTGACCATGGAAACCATCCGCTTCCTTCCTCACCAAGACGTTACCCTCCTCCCCTTTGGTTGCTATGATACATCCAAACAGAACGGAAAGCGGGTAGAGTCAAAAATCTTAAAAACAAAAAAATCGAAATTGAGTGGTAGCTGTATGTTTGTTTATTTCGAAATGATTATTCGTTTAAATATATCATTGCTCACACCCTAATATCAAGGGAATCAAACAGAAGACACTGAATAAAATATGATTTTATTTCAACACAACAGAAACAAAGAATTAAATACAAAAAGTTGCAACATACCAGTTTGGATCATAGACTGTAAAAATAATAGTTTGGATGCACTGCGATAAGTTCTGTGACTTGCATGGTCAGGGACTTTAAAATGTTAAGTCAAATGTTGTCATAATACTAAATTCCCTGTATGTTTCCCTTTTAGAGAGTCCACATAACCGCATATTTGAGAGCCTATTTCCTCTCTCACTACTGGTTTGGCACTGTCATTCAGACAAACATTGGCTGGTGAAAACAGTCTATTTGGGTGGATACTCTCGCTTTAGAGACAGCAAATAAGTTCACTGAGTTCAGAGTTAAAAAGCCTTTCAACACAGGCTTTTATTCATGAAATAAAGATGCAGAGGTTAATGACACATTTTTCAATGGAAATGTCACTCATTTAGGTTTATACATTTTTTTCACTAATTAGTACAATATTTTCCCAAGCAACAATTTCAAGTATATAATGACAGACATTACACACGGGTGTACACAATGAGACTGGCAAAACAAAGGCAATGCTCAAGAAAACCTTACTTTGAGCTCTTGTTATCGTACTACAACCACATTCACTCGTATGTGATATGAGACAGACACGGAAAGATTATGTGCAGGCCTCACAAGCAGCATGCATGAGTTCAAGCATGCGCCCAGACACATGAATCATAAATGGGATGCAGACGTGTTTTCATTCAATGTGATTAAATCCCTTCTTTCTTAGAGAACAAATTTGTGTCGTTATTGTCTGGCAGCTGCCCACCTGTAATGTCTTTAGGCTGAGTGAGAGAAGGGGTATCTCATGGCCAGTGAAACCACTGATTTCCACTAGTCCTTGCCATGTTTGGCAAACTGTCATTGTGGTGCAGAGCCCTTTTTCTTTCAGCCCTGCGTTCATGAAGGCACAGCAGGTGGAACTACTTTCCTAAACCATTTGTGTGAGCTGGATTGAGTCTGCGTGTAAATCAATCAGAAAATATCGGGGGGGGGGGGGGGGTGCGGGTAGTAGCTCATCTCTAGTATAAAGAGAGATCTTTGTGGTTGCTGAGGTTGTTACAGGGGTTGATTTATGAGTTTGTCTTGACCTGCAGGTATTTTATTTGGAACAAGTGGGTAGCTGACTAAATTAAGCAGCATTTGGACTCTTTAACAGCGTCTTGGAGCTTCGGCTGCTGAAGGCAATTGAGCTCAGACAAACTGTTGAGCAAATTCAGACAGAGATGACGTAAAGTTTGTGCGTTTGTGTGTCTGTCTGTGAGGCAGAAAGTATACCAAAAACAAAGCAAAGAAGGATGGGAGACCAAAGTGGGAAGGGGTAAGGGAAGAAAAGCAGGATAAACGAGGGTCTTAATATATCTAACCCCTGGTCTCATTAGTCAGCCTAATTGCTGTTTGTTAAAGGGGATTAAATGAAAAGCTTTCCCCATCCTGGGTCTTTTAAAAAGCTGAATAAATAAACGAGGAGTTCAGAAGCACCTGCTGGCTCTTAGATGCTCTTAAACTTAATATAGCATAATAAACACAACTGCTCTTCGTGCTGTTTCTCCAATGCTTGAGCTCAGGCTCTGATTGAAGCACACGGAAACACACTGATGACACACACGCAAAGAGAGTTACTGCTGCATGGCGTCTCTGCACATGGACACAGTGATTGCTCCCTCCACAACACTCCATTAACATTAAACATACACAAAAGCAGAGCGTGAGTGAGAAGAGTGATGAAGAGGAGGCGCCCGACTACGGCTATGTTTCCTGGTTTTAAAAGGAGTTAAAGAGCATATCCCCTGTATTTCTTCCTCTAGCTTTAAAGGCATGAATTGAAATCCTCCGAAGGGTTTTTTAGGGTTTGGAGTCAAATCGAGTTCAGCGCGTCTCCTGGCTGTGCGGTTAAGGCAGAGCACTGTATCGGGGTGACCCTGGTCATCGTAATGAGCACCTGTGAGATATGTCGCACTAATCCATGTGAGCTCCTAAAATAGAAAACAGTAAAAAAGGACTGTAACAAGAGGCGGTGACCACATCCCCGGGTTGTAAAAAATCTCCAGAATCCCATCTGTCATTTCCCATAATCCTTTGTGTTTTTAGGCACTGAGAATTCAGGGCAAGTGCTTTGAAATGGGATTCAGCATGAGTGACTTGTGATGGACAAGAAGCTTGCAGACTTGTAATATAACTTTCCTTTGCACGGAGCAGTTTATAGCACACGTCGGGTACTTTGTAGTGCACTCTGGGTCACTGCTAACAAGGTTATCTTTTTTATCCCGTTTTTTTTTTTAAGTCTGACAGACAACGATGAGATCATTCGGTCACTAAAAGTAATTGCTGGGTTTACTCACTGTTTAAATAGGCAAAGAGGCCAATGGAAAAATGCATTAGGTCGTACTCAAGCTGTAAAGAGGGATAACCAAAGCAGTGCCAAAGAAAACTGGACATAATTATTGGTAATACACACACAGCCTGAAGAATATCCACATGAACAAATCATTGAGACATATTGCCCTCTAAAATAAGAGAAATGTCACGTGGCAATAGCCGTAAAAAGGCAACAACTACTGTTCCTCGGAGCTGGATGTGTCACATTCACATGCAAATTAATCAAAATCGGATCTAAATGCATCTCAGCAAACAAAACCTGATACTGTTGAGAATATTTTCTGCAACAATCTCATTGCTTGAGCATCATTTAAACACAAACCTGCAATTGTGGCTTTCAAATACTGTGCACAATATATATTTCTAGTGGCTATCACTTGGTGCCAGTGCTTTCTTTGGAGTGGATGTATGCTTGTCAAATATAGAAGTAACAGAAGATTTATGGCCATTGGGATTCAGTGGGAAAAAAAACCCAATGACAAAACCTAAATCTACATGACTTAAAACACATTTTGTTTATTTTGGTTGCAGTTCTGCAAAGTGCGCCTTGGCTCCTTTTGTAAAAATCAGTGAAGCACTTTACAACATCTTTTATGTTTTTCCAGAGAAGCTGAATGAGCGTGCACGTTACCACAAAACATATCTTAGAGAAAATCGTATCATCATAAAACTTGAGAATTCCCAGTCCCTCTGACGGGCTGATACAGTGTTTTCTTTAAACCTGCAGCTTGTCATTTAATGCAGAAATAGACAAAAATATAAAGCATGAAAATCCTATTGAATGTCTGGTTGTCGCTTTGGAAAGCATCTGTTCATGTGCATGATTCTTGTGAAATGATATGAATTTATTATTATTATTATTATTTATTATTATTATTTCACATTCACATTCATACACTGAGGCTGCTATACCAATCCTGTCAGGATCAAACCTACCACATTTACATACAATCACACCCTGATGTCTTTTACTTCGGGGGCAATCGAGTTCAGTGTCTTATGCCATGAGCCAGGGATTGAAACCTGCAACCTTTCAATTGTGAGTCGAATCAATCTACCAAACCGACCTCCGTCAAGAAGAATGTAACATTTAGATAATGCTTTTGTTAGCTGCCAGGCTTGTTGGGTATTTTAACCTTTGTCATACAGTACTTTAGTGTTTTTATTGCACACTACCATGTTTTACAAAGTCATGGCAGCTGATGAATTAACCTGTATTGCATAAATGTTGACATTTCCATGGCAACGGGAAGCCTCTAAGTGTGGGACTTTTTCACTGATTGTCCCCCAACATGACAAATATGAATTACAAATTGCCAATTACCTGGTTGACGCTCCACATCTTTAAGTAAACTTTGAAGCAGAATTCTTCTGTGTTTCACTGAATCTTTGCACACACTCTGCATCACTACTGCTGGCTCAAGTTGATTTGCCTCTTTGGAAGAGAGAAATAGAAGAGAGAATAGTTAACAGATCAGTTAAAGCCGTGCTACAACAACCACCATCCTTGCAGCTCATCCTCACCGTAGTTATGTCCCACAATAAAGCCACATAGCTTAATCTTCATTCACCTGTATTACTACACCTACTGGTTACCGCCCACTATTGGTACTATAACAAAATTACTCATTGCCAAAGAGAACAAAATGGCAAGCTCAGATTCCAACTTCAGATTAAAATCTTTCATTAAACTGTGTAAAGTTTAAAAAACAAACAAACAATTAATGCAATTTGATTAGAAAACTGGACTCTAGGGTCTCTTCTGGTCATTAGTCTGGCCTTGGTACTGCAGGCTTTGAAATTGAGTTGACAATAGAAACAGTTATCAAATTTGATCTTTTGTTACACATCGGCCCTCCTTTTTCTTCACACATTTCCTGTCAACCATCTACTGCCCAAACAACTACTCTAAAAATGAATTGTGACAACTGTCTCTGGTCTGGTTCATATGAGGATATGTTGGCCCCACCTTGACCTGTTTACCAGATAAAGGCTTCAAAATACCCTTGAGCTGGCAAAATCCATTGTGCTCGACTGATCTTGTTGCCTGGCCTCTCCCCACCTTCTCCTCGCCTGGAGATAGCAGCTGGTTCTACTCTCTCAAGACGTTAAGCACGCTTAAAAGAAAACACAGGTCTTCCCTCTCTTTCTTTCCTCCTCCCTTCACCTCCTTGCTCTCCTGTCTCCCCTGCTTCATCTCTAACAGTGTAATTATTATTTTGAAAGTGCAGTCTGAGAGGCCATCCACGTTTGGCACTGCCTCACTCGCTCACGCTCGGCGAGCGCTAATACAATTTGACTTTTGCTTTATAACCTCTCCAGGAAGACATCAGGGGCTCTTTGTTCCTTCGCTCCCCTGTCCCGGGATGAAGGGGGAGCTGAGGTAGCAGCTGAGAACAGGAGAAGAGGGAGCAGGCAAAGTTAGAGGAGGGGAGAGGAGTGAGCCTGTTCTTTAGAAAGGGAGAGAAGAAGAACACGTGGGCTGAGATGAAGATAGATGTTGAGTGGAAGATGGGAATGGAAGAGGTTTGGGGGGGGGAGAGAGAGTGAGAACAGACTAAGAGGGCAACTTGTTAAGTTTAGGTGAGAGGTGAGTGAAAGACTGGACTGGTTCAATGTCCTCCCATCGTTAGAGAGGAGGTGCTGCCTGAGACCTTTATGTTGGTGCAGCTCCAGCGTTGGCGCCAGCGTGCTAATCAGAAAAAGAAAGAGAGAAAGAGAGAGAGAGAGTATTACGCCTTGGAAATAATGAGACATCCTCTCGAAAGACATGGAAGAAAAAACAGACCTACCTGTGAACAGACAAATAGAATATAGAGAGGACTTTGCCTGGAGACAACTCTGGTCATTACTTCATTTGTTTTCAGCACAGAGCAGCCTCGCTCATTGCTCTGCATGGTCTTAGTTTCCTTTCCTGATTCTTCAACACCAACTGAGAAAGTGTCTTTTCTGATACTTTCTGCATTAGTATTTTACTCACAATGGTACCTGTGCAATGGCAATAATGGTTGTACTTAAACGGCATGTTTTTTTTGTTTTTTGAGAAATAAAAAATCTATTTTCCCTTGTTTGGAAAATGCAAGCTGGATGACAAGTGGGATGAACTTGATGGCTGTGTTGGGCAACCATACATTCATTTAGCGTTCCTCAACTCCTCTTTGCCTGCTTCTGGATTACACAGAAGTTGGTTGGAGATAAGAGTTCCAATTTTGCTTTTGTTAGGCTTCAAAACGTCTCTTCAGAAACCAGATGGTGACAGCACTGAGACTACGTCCATGTTGAATACAGTCTTTGTAGTTTTACGCTGCCTTCAGTCTTTATCCTGAATTAAGCCAACTGCTTCCAAGTTTCAATCTCCATCCATATTTCCACTCTCCAGTGTTTTTTTTTTTGAATTGCTGATCAATCAGACTATCGGTGAAAAACATAATTTTCCAGATTATTTACATTCGCAAGATTTGCAAAGCTGGAACAAAGCAGGAACATTAGCATTAGATTAAAGATTACAACAAAGGAAACCGAGCCGGGGTGAATAAAGTGAAAACTATATATCAGTCAGGGAAGTGTATGTTCAGTGTTTGTGTTTAACAGCGAGAGGGAGTGAAGGAAACAGGATTTGAATCATTCAAATTGTAATGTTTAGATCTAGGAAAGTCTATGAATCCTGGCTGAAGGCTGCATCAGGCTGGATCACTAACACGTCTGGAGTCTTATTCCTCATGTCCCCCCATGACCACATGCTGTGTTTAACAGGCAGCAAAAGCAGGAGCACATCAGGAGATCAGCATCAGCTAGCTTCCAGGGTGGCCTGCCCTGTCATTGTACATGACTGATGGTTATCAATAGTCTCTGTTTGACCCTTGAGTCAAAAATAGACATTGACCGCAGATATAAAATGTCGTGTTTGTTATATTTCTGTGCTGCCGTGTTACAGCACAGGAAGTGTTTTACAAGGAAACCAAATACTTTCCCGGCAAATGGTAAAAAGCATTAAACTCTAAAATAGCTGAGCTGCTCTCGTGTAATTAGTCAAATATAGAGCGTCAAAGTCTGCTGCCTGAGACCTTTGTTTGGTTTTGAGATCATGCCAAAGTAATCAAAGATTTTAAGATAGAAGTATTTTCTTTATTCACTCATTTGTATATTTAACTGAGGCGGTAACCAGCATCATTAGCAGATAAAGTCTGGGTAGTAGTCATAAAAATGTACACCACAAGTAATTTTCAGGATCATTAAAAACCTGATATAACAGAAATGATGGCCGATACTTCCTCTTGTAGACCTTTAGAGACATTCTGGTGGATTTCTTTCAGAAGCAGAAAAAGGAATGTAATGCAACAGACGTAGATTTGAACATCAGGTTACTGCGACCACATGACTATTGTTCCCAAACAGTAGCCTCTATCGTTTTCAAAGAAAAGGACAACTCTCTTCTCAACCCTCAAGCCACTTTGAAGCTGAGGAATTTTTGGGAACACAACATGTTTCTGTACAAGTTTTCAACAAGCCAAGAGACGGCAGTCAGAGTGTGAGCTGTTCCAATGTCAACAACGAAGTCTGATCACAAAACTCTGAGGACTCATCAGTCTGTCTGTCTCTAGATCCGAGGGACAGACAGAGGAGGCTGGCTTGAGCCTCGCGACGGGGTGCATGAGAGGTCAGAGTGCCAGGCAGCCAGACATTAGACTGTGGGCATTTCCTCCTTTCAGATGGCTTTGGTTAAACACGGCGCTCAGTTCTTTCAACCTCTGGCTGGCTGTTGACCAGCAGCCCCTGTGGAGCATCACTCATTAGGAGATGTTGTCTGCAGCCAAAACCTCAACAGCTCCCCAGGCCACTGCAGCACCACTCCCCGCCATCAACACCTGTTAACTCATGACACACAGGCTCCGGCCGACTGCCGGGAAGAACTCCCGTCAGCCCTCAAGCCTCTGGTTTCCGACTAACAAGGCTCCGAGCTTCTTTTTCTTTTCCTCACACCTTTGTTGTCAGATGCCCCTTTTTTTGTTGCCATTTCCTTTTGACCCTAATGCTGCATTTCCTCAGAAGCGCCTGAAAAATTATGAAAGACATCACACTTGAGTGTTAAAGTAACTGTTATTGGTTGGGGAAGGTTGAACACTTTACGGTTTGTTTGTCTTAAGGCCCTGTCGCAACGCTGTCTTTTATCTGAGTCCCAGCTGCTTTAGTGCTTTGAGTGTTGTTTGGAACAGATCTGTTCACACATCTGCCCTCTGTCCACCCGGTCTGCCCGGGACAGAACCTGGTAGCCCAGTCTCCTGTCTGCTCCACACATAATATATTGGCAACCTCACTGGTCCTATGGCTCTTTATTGGAAATTGCGTCACCTCGTAAAAGGACACGACCCATTACAAAATCCCACCACTTTCTGTTATTCATTCTGTACAAAAAGAGAGTCTTTCTCCCAGCTCCAATTTGCTCCCCTTAAGATAATTTCCTTCTTGATTTAGTCTGTTTTTTATCCTTTCCTTGGATCATCCAAGTTCCCATCATGACTCCTACGTGGACAGGAAGGCCATCAGGACTGAGCGAGCACTTTATTAGAAACACATACAGCACATGTTGAGTATACATGGAGTCACTCTGTGCTCGTCCTCATACCTACGCATCAAAAAAAAAAAGGATGACAAGGTGTCAAAACATGGTGTGTGGAGGCTGTACGCTCAAGGGCCTCGGCTTTTAGTATCTGGGAACAAGCTGAGTGATCCATCTGTGTTTGTCATGATCAGGGTTAGCCTCCTGTCAGCCCTGCACACTGTTGATACAGAGATGACAAGAGCTCCTAACATGTCACCATGTTTCCCTGAACATGACAGTAACAATGTGATGGCTGCATCTGTTACAAGGTCCTTTGCGTGCATGAAGAACCTGCATCAGTGAATAGACATATTTTATTTTAATCTCTAGGGTTTTCATGGGAGTCTGTGTAACGTTCATGAACATGGCTTGTGGAGTATCGGTGTTTTCTTAAAAGCAGGGATTCATAATGTGATGATGTGTGGCCTTGTGGAAGTACAGTATGTGAAATCAAGCTTAGGCTCAAAATGATTTGGTTAATGTTTAACTTCTAGTCAAAAAAGTTCACCTGACAAGTCCAGATCAGCATCTTATTTTAAGATTAAAAAAGAAAATTGGGCCTGAATCGCTTGTAACAAGTAAAAAAAAATCTATAGCACTGTCTAAACAAGTAAGAAGTTCTTATTTTAAGATTTTCATACTGGATTCATACTGACTGCATGATACTTGATTGGTCGATACTTGGATTGACATGTACTACCAATGGAAACCTTAACACTCTTCATACAAAAGTCTGGTCCTGGGTGATCAGTCTGTAAACCCTACAGATCAAGCTGATGCTTTTCATGGAGAATCCACCGACTGTAAGAAGCTGTGCACTGAGCAATGAGCTTCTCAGGTATCCTGAAGGTCTTGGGCTCAGTCCCTGTGGTGTAGCTGCTGCCACATGGAGGTAACTCTAGTGGACTAAATATTAATGACCAGTGACCAGGGCCTCCTTGTAATCCACTTACCATCATTACACAAGGTCAGCATGGCTACTGCTGCTGGGCTCTCTTACCCCAGCTGGACGCACTGCTGCATTCCTATTGAGTGGAATATGGTTTGGAAGATAGAGAAAACACTGTTTGGCTATTTCCACGCGCATGAGGTGGGTTTTTAAAAAAAGTTGCAAAAACTTGTTCAAATGACATCCCGGCTGGAAAGCCATCAGGATAATACAGACTATTAAAAGAATGCTTTATTGCAATGAGAACAGACACATTTGGAAAGCAGGTGATATGTTTTGTCTTCCTTACTTTCCCTTAGCTCCAGGATCATGGCAGCGCCGAGGCTCATTTGTAGCACACACATAGAAGGTCTTGACCCCCAGAGTGCTAACTTTAAAGATGACAGTTCAGAGTCAGTGTAATTAAAAACTGCTCCTATAGAGGCCAACAAGACACAGGGGAAGGATGCAAGGAAAGTTTAAGAAAATACAGGTGGACAGCTCTAACATAGTCAATACCTTTGTGCAGCCTCTGCCCCTGTGCCCTGCACTATAGCTCCACATGTGTCGGAGGAATTTTGACACTCCAGAAGAGCCTCCGGGGTGAACTTTTACCCCTTCATCTCATTTCCAAAATGCACAAACAGAATCAAGTTAACCTGCGCAGCCCTGGAAGGCAGTGTATACAAACGCCACCCTGCATTAATGACCAACTGCGCCACGGCTATTAGACTGAGCGTGTTGTTATGATTTCCACACATTCTCATCAAGGTGAAAAGGGTGTTTTTTGCGCCAGGGAGGAATGAAGGGCATCTACTGTTCACTCCTTGGGTTTGTCAAGTCCTGTGATTGAGAAAAACAGCTCAAGGTACCTTGCCCTGAAGACCTTTGCCCACAGACATGAGGTAATGGTGAGGCTAATTAGGCAGAGGAGACAGGGTGGGCAGAAGCTCCTGGCCTGAAGCCCCATTAGTCTACAGAACAGTCTCCCTATGGTCAAGGGCATTTCACTGAGGATGAGGAAAACAGAGCGGCATCGCTTGCCGGCTGCTACGGTAAAGCCGCTGTGATGAACTGAGTCACCACATGAAAGGCCGGAAAGCAGAACGCCAGGGAGAAGCGAGGACGGCTCATTCAAAACGTATGAATAAGATGAAAATCTCAGCAGGAGCTCGTGTCCCCCTCCTCCTGATGCTCATAATGTACAATTTGTCTTGCTACAAAGGCAGGGCTTATCACACTGAGCCCTTTTTCAGGATATTGACCATGGTGCTGTAATTTAAACGTAGTAAATCAAAATGATTGCAGCGTAACATGCGGCACATGAGGGGTTTCGACGTACTGTGCATGAGAAAGGAAGGGCTTTCTGACTTTCCCAACCATGTTCTTCTCCTTAGCACACTTCTCCTCTGAACCCCTTCTCTCGATTTGGCCCGTGTCTCCCCCACAATGGCTTCTTTTAATGCACACATTTATGGACATGAAAATAAATACATGAGAGAGCGTACTGCAGTGCCACATTAAACTCTGGGATCTGAGATAAAAAGTTGAACTTCTCTTGCTATAAATCTACCAATCTCTAGCGTGCTCTGTTAAACTATTACAGTCGCTGGAACGAGCGGGGAATAGACGGAGCGCTGGTCTTTGATTTGGTGAGTGCCTGTGTTAATGTCTGAGCCGGGGGAAGCAATCGCTTGGCCTTAACTCACATGGCAGCTCACTCATCAGGGCAGGACGGAGAAAGATGAAGAAAGTCCAAGCAGGATTTGTTATCTTAAATCAGTCTGGGGCTGCAGGCGGACTTTTATGCAGCTCCATGAAGATTTATGAAAGCAACTCTTTATTTGCTACTACTTTCTGTATGGTAATGCCTTTTACCTAAATGTACGCACATTGTTCATTTCAGTATGACATCATCCCTCATCTTAAGTACCTTGACACATGTGGTCAGCTCCTGGCCGCTCGTTATCCATGTAAACTTAATATGAGAACACGTGTTTCTGTCGTCCTCACTTGAAAAGCGGATAAAAAGATAGAATCTGGACCGCTGCAACACTCCCGTTATTCTGAGGGTGGCGTGGGCTCCTTGTGGTGCAAGCTGATGAAACATGAAGGAATAAAATAAAACAACATGTCCATCACTTCCTTTGATGAAAAAATGATCAGGTGCTCGTTAAGCTGCAAAGAAAACATGCAGGGAGTGTAAATCCCATCCAGAGGGTATGTAGCGTAATCAAAACAAAACCTGTCATCCTTTCATCCAAAGTCAGACTGAGTCAAACGTAAATATATGGAAAAGCACACACTGGATGAGAAAGTAGGTGAATAAGACCTAATGATCCAGAAAAAGAGGAAAAACCCAAAACTAAAATACTGAAGACAGGAAGAGGCTCCATTAAGTCTGAGACATGGAAACCTTTATTCAAGAGATCTTCAGTAAAAAGTCGGGCTGCACTGATACATGTTGAGCATCTGTATCAGCTGGTATCACCCCTGTTGACCTTCATCGGCCCATCAGCGATAATTTGGCTTGTTCCAATGTCAGTAGCTGATGTGTCCGCTGTGTTGTTGTCAAGCCAGTATACCTATCTGCTGAAACAGAGGAGGGTTTTTTTTTATTGGGCAGAAGAAGAAGTCACATGTTGGACACAACTGATTTGTTTTCTTGGTCAGACGTTATCTTAAAAAATGTGGGATTGGGATTCTTACACCATCTCTGAGGAAGATAAGCAACATGCAGTTTGTGAGACGTCTCAGGGACGTTTCAAGAGGAGGAACTGCTGACAACATTTAAACAACCAATCACATCGCTTACTTGAGAAAGAGACACAAAGAATTACGAAGAAGTAATTAAAAAGCATCAATATCGGAATTGGCAATGAGCTGTATCATTTTGAACATCAGTGCCCACTTGCCAGGATTTTAACAACTGATTCATTAAACACTGGAGACACTCGAGGAAGTGCAGTTTTTTGCACTTCTGCTTTTTCTTCGTTTTTCAACCTAAGGTTGCCGCTTGTTAAAAGGACCCGTGTCTTTGCCAGCATATGACTTTGTTAAATAAAAAGAAATAGGCTCAATTTACAACCACATAAAACGTCCAGAATGTGTCTGTCCAAGCATTTCTTTCACTGCTGAAACACCCAGGACAAGGCATGGTGCTGTTTGTGCTAAACATGAATCATTGAGCTTCATGACTTTTGAAAGGGAAAAAATGTGTTCACTCACCTCCTCACTCACTTAACCTGCAGTTGATCAGTGGGCACTATGGGGCAGCACCATGTTCCTGTACTTCTCTGTTATCCTACTTAAAGAGGAAGACAAAGTGAGTGAGGGACATGAAGACAGAGCACGATGTGAGATAACTGGTTCCTCCCTTCAGATCTGTGTGAGTGCTGTTACCTCCTCCTGACCTTCCCCAGAACTTCCTCCTCCTCCCCCAACTTGCTGCATCCTGATTCACCTGAGCTTTAAACCCCCATGTTCCAAGCAGCTATCAGAGGGAGCGCTTTGAAACAGAGGAAATGTGAAGGTTAGGTGACTTAACTTGGATTGGTGAGGGAAATTGTTTGGGATCTCCATCAAGTAAAGGATTGTGGAATCCTCAATTGGGTTTTCTCATTAGATGTTGGACTTCTCAAGAGCCCCCTTTTTACCACCCCCATCATCTCCCCTTAGCTCTCAGAGAGTTTCTGTTTTCAAAGGTCCAGTGACATCTGAGTTAGTGATTTGGCACACAGCTGCTGCAGGACGCTGGGGTTTAACTGGGCTGCACTGCTCTGGTGATTTGAGCAGTCACTACATTCAGGCCCTTTTCTTCATACTCACACTATATCCAGTTGGCAAGGTGACAGCTGAATCACATTATACACCCACTTTCACATTGATTTTCAGTTTACCCAATAACCAGTGTCGGAGCATCTTAGTAGCTGCTCGCAGTTTGTAAAAAAAAAATAGAAAAACACCTCTCCAAGTAACTTTTACATATTCTGCTGTTACTCTCACATATAAAGATGAATAATTAAATTCTGAATAAAAAGTGTCAGACATGCTGCAGAAGCACCATCTCCATCTCTCATTTTTCTGCCTGCTATTTCTGCCAATGTTAACTCCTTCTATTCAAAGTACAGAATTGAAGATAAACATTCATCGATTTGCATCAAGTGAAACATGAAAGTGCATTACATGTGATTGAAATGTGGGGAAACTACTCAGATTTGATCTAAACAGAATTCATCTGTAGTGGAGCCATATTTAAGAAAAACAGGCCATGATTGACTTTTACTATACTCTCCAGCCTCGTCATTTACGACATGAAAGGTGTCAGCTCTGTTGACACAAGTGTTCACTCTGGAGGGAACTTCTGTGGGGCAGCTGAGAGATGTTGCTGGAATATTTTTCTTAAGAACAGAACAAAGATAGATGTGAATGGCACTCAAGGGCACAAATCCCAGAAACGCTGGAATATTTTCCTCATACCGTTCCACCTCACACATCACTGCCCTCCATCGCTGCCCATCTGAAGACATGAAATACCTCAAAACGTAAGAAAAAAACAAACATGTGGAGTTGAGCTCTCTTTAATGTAAAATGTAGTAGTTATCAAGAATAACGTGTAATCGTACAACTTGCTCATAAACAGCATTTCATTTACAGCAAGGAAATAAAATTATTGCTATACAAATCTGATTCCAGTCAATTAAACACATGACAGAGAGGCAACACATGAAGAGGGAAACAAATTAAATATAATATATATAAAAAGTTAACTTAATGTGTTACTAACATGAATAAAAGAAGGGGAGAATAAAGAGGTGCGTGGTGTTAACGTCCCTTTAAATGTGTGATGTCATTAAATAACAGAATAAAAACGCCATATAACCCTTTTTTAAACGTGAACAGATATCAAATACAAAAAAAATCTTAAGTTTTAGGAAAACACAAAATAAATGAGTTTAAGGAATTTGGGCGATGCAACCTGAGATGGCCGTACAGCTCATACAGTGAGTGAGAAGAACAAATTAAAGATAGCAGCCCCCCAGCCAAAGTTACACTGATTTTAAAGTTTCATTCATTTCATTTTTACGAGTTATTTGAATTGATGAGATAAGAAAGGAATCCCTATCTAAAAAGAAACTCAACTAGCGGCAGCTCAGCTTGCAGCCTCTTTTTATGTCATAGAAAAGCGTCAGAAAGACACTGATATATATATATTTTTTTTGCAGGCTTTTATGTGGCAGCCTTTATTAATGTTTAGTTGCTCCTCATTAATTGCACATCATTAGCTATAGTTGTGATAATCACAGCCAGGACTAATTACTTAAATGATCTCTATGAAGGGGCATAAAAGGAAAGGGGAGAATGGACTGGGAATTGGAGACTAAAATTAGAAATAAACGGCTGATTCTCATCAAATCAGGAGCAATTACTCAGCATTTCTTAAGAGTTAAAAACCTGGACGGCAGCGGCGCTTAAGCCATTTTTTATGTGAATAAAAATAAAGACTCCACCCTAATAAAACACAATTGTGGACATTTTCTACAAGCAGACAGCCAAAAGTGTCCAGTTCTGGGACTTTAAATGGCAAAGCTGTTATGCTGGGCACCTTCAGATGAAGACTGTTTTTTTTTTTTTTTTTAAAAAGGCTCTAAAATGGAATATATAACACCTAAATAAAATGGCTCTCTATGTGCTTTTGAGGGGAAAAACTAGACTTGGGGGGATTAAATCAAAACACTGAATGAAAGAAGAGACGCCTCCAGTGTTAAAAAACAAAACAAAACAAACCTGCCAGAACTGAGCTTAACTGTAGATCAGGTTGCTCTTAAAGTTATGATATGTGTAATTAAAGTTTGCAGAACAACACAACTGGAGGATATCAGAAAATATATTAATTTCTCTTAAATAAAATGACACATACTGCTGAGAGTGTACGTGTCCATGTTTGGAGTAACAGTCTTGGAAGCATTATGGAAGCACATGAACATAGCGAAACAGTCTCCCCCTCTGAGGTTGTGTTCTTTTACAGACATATGCATGTAAGTTGTCAAACATGAAGAAATATGTAGATCCCTTTGGTTTCTAATTGTCTAATGTTAAAAACACACTAAAGATGGAGGCCTGGTTGATGTGCTGGCAGGACTGCCGCTGGCGTGATCATCCGGGGCGGTTGCACATTCTGGTTTGGACCAGAACAGCTCCGACTTGTGACCATGGCGGGGCGACCCAGATCAATGTCCAAGGCTCATATTCTAGACGGGCCCGTTTAGCCTCAACTCTTTCAGATCTGGTCCAACCTGGAGATCCATATCCAGACCACAGCTTAGGTCTAAATCCAACCTGATCCCAGGCAGAAGCTTGTAGCTCCGAGCAGCTCAGGTATGGCGACAGATCCACCTGTCATGTTTTATAACCGTTCTCCCCCCTACACCAGCCACATCAGACATAAAAAGATAAAAACCTGCATATTTGTGTAAAATCCCTTCCCTTTTCTCCGTTTACAGTCTCAGGAGTGAGTCCAGCTAACTGGAACCCAATGAGTCTCCATCTCCACTTTCTTTAATGCCAGCCGCAGCTCGCCGAAGGCGGTCGAGAGGTCGTCGTTCACTATGACCTTTTCAAACAGATGGCCGTACTGACTCTCCATCGTCTGGGCAGTTTTCACCATCTCCTCAAAGTCCTCCTCCTGCAGGGCGCATGAACAAAAAAAAAAAACACAGAAGAAGAATACAGGTTTTAAAAAGACAACAAAAAAAGAGAGATGCACAAACCAAACTGATCACTGGCTGCAAAGAGAAAACACAGGCCACAGTAAACAAGAGGGGAGATACACTGACATACAGTAAACACAAATTACATGGCCTTGAACACACAAATAAACATAAAGTGGCCCGTACAAACGCCTGTTATAACATAGTACCCACACATGAACCCTGGCAAAAACCATGCACTAAAACCTCCCCGTGCAACGAGCTGACCTCAAGGAATTTTCATCATTTCCTCCAAAGAATACACATGGTTATCCGATTCACAAAGAAAATGAAAAAAATCTTTGAATAAACAGAGGACAAAACATAACCATACATTCCAAAATAAAGATGTGTAGAATGTACATTGTTGTTGGCCTGGATTTTTTTATATGTGTTATGGGGAGAGGTCTGAACTGAGAACTGTGACCATGTGAACGTGCTGCTCGGCCAGCCCAGTCTGCTGGACATAAAACTGAAGGGCCAAAAATAGACATGGTGGATACTGATGGTCTGCAGAAAATCCTCAGAGGATCTGGAGGCCAAACATTGAAGTAAATATAAGTGCACACGAAGGGACAGAGTCAAAGGTGAGAACTGGGGGATATGAACCTGACTCAAATTGGCCATTTGCAAGAAAGCATTAAATACAGTGTATGATTAATAGAAATCCATCAAACAGGACGTGTGCTTCACAAAGACTGTAAATATTGATGTTTGAAGCCTGAGTGACGTCAGCCATCTGTTCCTGCAGGGGGCGCTGGAGGCTCATCAGCAGCAGCCGCCATGTTGGAAATCCTGTCTCAGCCTAACTTTCAGTCAACCTACCGACAGACTGAGAGCTGGAGCTGAGGCGGGTTTTGCACCTTTACATCGCGCCCACCTGTCAATCAGGTCAGCTACGCGCCTAACATGTATCGTTTTCAAAATCTAAACAGAGCCGTTTCAAAAAAATTCACTCACCATACAGTGATGACAAAAACTAATCAGACCTATTTTGTTTTTTGTACCAGGCTGTAAACATGTTTATTCATGTTGTAAAAACCGCTTTTCTGCCTGTTGTGTGTATGTGACTTCCTGTGTTCCTGGAGCCAGCATCAAGCGGACACTCGACAAACTGCAGACTTTTGCACTTCCTCATTGGCTTAATTTTTCAAGACCAGAGGTAGCCTTTTGGTGCTTCATCAAGATTAAGAAGGGAAAGCTGAAAATTGTTTTGTGCTGAAGAGGAGTCCTTCACGGGGGATGAGGACTTTTCCATCTCAATATGCAAATTAGCGTTCCAGTGTACAGAAGAAAACCGCATTGTAACTGTGAGGTATAGCCAAATACCATATTTTTTATCAGGTTGGGAGTAAACATTGCCAATCTGGGGCTCCTGTATTCATAGACAGAGTATTCTCAGAGAGCCCAGGTATCGCTCCGTGGTGGTTCCAGCTGTGTGGGCCCGGGCTGATCCTGACCTCAGCGCACCAAGCGGAGCTAAAGAGGCTGCACTGATTTAGATTTATGTTTTTACTGGGGAACAGATATGGTTTTATATTAAACCCTCTTTTCCAAACACAATTATAAATACACACAGATGCACATTGAGGCGCAGAAAACCAAACATACGCTCACAAAGATGCATAATGTGTGTGTGTGTGTGTGTGTATACAATGTGTACGCACATAAACACAGCATCGTTAAAGCTGTAAACTCCTAAACGGCTCAATTTTTAGAGACGTTCCTTCCCTCCAGGAGTTACAGCAGAATGTTTCTGGTGGTTTTCCGCTTCTATAATGGATTAGCTGCGCAGCTAAATATAAACACTCACTCGCTGTAACACTCGGCAAAAGTCCTGTCTGCATTTTTTTTTTTTTTTTTTTGACAGGCTGTCTCGCATGTTAGAAAAAGTGGACTCACTCCATCTGAAGCTCCATTGTCTTCTGTGAGGGAGGTGTGATGGTTTTATCAGAGGACCGGCTGAGCCAAAAAGACAGTTCAGGGAGGGCAGACGGTTTGTTGGCCTGCAGTGAAAACTGTTTCTCAGAGGGACCGTATTCTCTGTCATCTGGACCAGAGCCCCCCGCAGGATTTACACTCTTGGACCTGGACTTACAAGATGACCGCTGTGTCCAAAGTAACCCCTCTGACCTGTCCTGGATGCTTCAAGAATCTTGGAGACTTGTGTGTGTTTTTTTTTTCCTGTGTGTGTATGGTGCTTCCATATCCACCACAGGTCTCTGGGTCTGCCTTTAGTTAGGCCACTTCAGGTAAAACAACATTAATCACAGCAGGGCGCCACTTTAACGAGACCCGGGTAGAAAGATGGAAAGAAAATGCAAAAAGCAGATGAAGGAAATGATTGGAAATATTCAGGTTTCTGTGTAAAAGGGCAGAGAGACTGATATAGTGAAGGTAAAAGAACACAAACAGATGGCCATCCACTGGCCTGAGCGAGATCTCTCTCCTTGAAGGACAGTGTGACTCTTCTATAGGGTCAAATCTTTTTGTCGAGCAAAGATGAATGATAGTTTTCATTGCACAAGAAGCAACATTTAGTGTGCTGACTTTTCTGTCTCTTTTTAAGTTTTCATTACCAATAAATTCAAACAGAATTTCCCTCCGGGATTAAAAAAGTATTTCTGATTGTGATTGTGATTGCACGACACAAGGCTCCTTAAAGTCAGTTTTAACACTTGTGTTTAAAGCTTTTAATCAGTGTGATGCTTTTATGCTTTCATTCAAACTTAACTATAAATTCAGTCGAGAAAGCAAAATTGACTTTATGGGACTATAAACTTTTTCAACACTTTAGTGGCACAAAACAGCAGACTCAGGTATCATCTTCAGACATAAAACCAACACACACACACACACACACACACACACACACACACACACACACACACACACACACACACACACACACACACACACACACACACACACACACACACACACACACACACACACACACACACACACACACACACACACACACACACACACACACACACACACACACACACACACTCCATCCTCCGCGGGGAAACCTGCTTTATTGATCCCAGTCAAACAAAACAAAGACTTCCAGACAGTGGCAGTCTTACCTCTTACATTTCTCCTCGTTTCTACATCACGCTTTTAGCTCCTTATTTTGAAAAGGCTACTCTGAATGGTTTCCAGCTCAAACAATGGGGCCAGAGTCAGACTGCTCTGCTGGAACAATGAGAGGACTGTTCCTCGGCTTTATCATTAAAGCAGACCTGTCTCTCTGCGAAAGAGAAATACGGCCCCCGGAGGGTAGCTCATGTCTGAGACGACTCACCCAATAATGTTTTCTCATTCAGAGACTTTTAATAGCAAATCTGAGATGGTCTACGTCCCGTCAGTGTACAGGGACACAGAATGTTACCTGGCTGAAATATGCCTGTCTGTCTCATCGTTTTATAAAGGTACATTTGTATAAGTTGAGAGAATATTTGGAGCTACTACAGGGACAGTGAGTAATTACAGCAACAGCGAGGACTGTAAGAACTGATCCTTTCCTGACAACTTAAGCTCATTGTTCTTAGGACCGCTGCTTCGAAACGCAGAGCAGACGGAGGTGAAATGATATTTCACCGTGTGACTTATTGAAGCTGACTCTGTGTCTGTATGGAGGCTTTAAAAGTTTGACAGTAAAGTAAAATATCTACAGGATGATCTGAGCCTGAGCAGATCTTCAATTGTAGCTGCACGCTGCATTGTAAGTTTGACAGAACAGAGTGAACAATCTCAGCGCGAGGATGACTTGAACTTTAACTGCAGCACATTGCTGTAGGGAATGTGTAGGCAGGTAGCTGGTGTTTTTCCTCCAGCCAATGAAAGCGCAGGAGGTTAGTTTGTGTGGATACAATTCAGCGGTTGGATGCGATCCAAGCTGGAGAATAAGATGGACATGCATGGACTTAGTGGCAAAGAAGAAGATAATATATAAGCATAGTGAGGCAAAACACCAAGCAGATAAAGCTTCTTCTAAAATGAGGGATAAACTTTTGCTAACTTTCAGAGTTGGCCTGCTTTCTGTTGGACAGACAGGTGCCAAACACGGGCGGTTAGCTTGTGCTAGCGTGCGGTAGCTTGCAGTGTAGCTACAAGCAGTAAACGTCCTGTATACACTACGTACCTGGAGTGAGTTTGCTAGCGATTTTTTATTCTCCATGCGTGTTCACTGTGTCTAACTAACTTTGTAAACATTAAGCTGCATGCTTGACAACACAGAAACATGTTTTCTTGGGGATGGATTTTAAAGTAGAGTGGATGGGAAAGTTAGCAGGAGGCTGGGAATATTAGTAAGAGTAAAACAATATGGAAAGTTTTAAATTTGAATCGTCAGTTGTATGTTTTTATACATGTGTTTTCAATAAGCATGAATTCAACCGTACCATGTTGGATTTACACCTGCAGACTCATTCCTAACCCCTCACCTCCCTGACTGTTCCCGTTCTTGCTCACTGTGCTGTTGTGTTGTCAGTCACTCTCCATCTCTTTGACGGCCTGTCTCTCAGTCAGCCTCCCCCTCCCCTTGTGTTTCTTACCTCCCAGTGTCCCATCAGACCACGTCTGCTGTGCTGCTGACCAGGATCTTGGCCTTAACGCTGCCTGTGGTGAGAGGAACACGCGAACGTGCACCACGCCTGATGGACCTGGAAAAGCCATCACCCCCCTCCCCTGTCTCCCCTCCCGACAACTTCACAGCAGCACCAAACACCGGCTAATTGGTTTCATCTGCGTCCCCGTAGGGGAGGGATAAAGGTGTGTGAGGATGACCTCATCACTCAAACACACTCTAACTGTACACACAGATAGGGTTTCTGTTATTCCTGCTGCTGCTAATCTGTTTGGTGTTATGTGTTTCTACAGCATGAAAACACCCTCACATCATTGGACTGTGTGTTCAGAGTGTAATGCACAAAGAGTGAATATATAAGGAGGAGACGAAGCCACTGTGACTGCATCGTTGGATTGCTGAGTCCCAATCTTAGAGTTCAAAATGTTGGTTGACTCAGACTTCTTTTATTGTATATGTTTATGGGACAGTAGAGAGAGTTGGGACATGTTGGGAGGAGAGAGTGAGGGAAGCAGGCAGCAAAATGGAATTGAACCAAGGATGGCTTTGAGTGCACGCTCTAACCACTGAGATGAACAGACCTGATTACTTAAAAAAAAGCTTGACTTCTCAACACCACAACATGCTGTTTTCTGTGTAGCTAGAAGTCAACAAAAATCCACCGACACATGAATTACACACACAAATCAAATACTTAACAAGCTGAGAAGCAGACTCTAGATAGTGCGGACAATATCACCTGCTAATGAGAGCTAGCATATCATTTTAATGATAGGAGAGATTCAACCTAAGAAAAAGCTAAGCAGACCCCAAATGTAGTTTAAACTGTGAGATGTTAAAAAGTTCACCCCCTCTATAATTGTTGTGAATGAGGTCATGGGTTAAAATATTTTATACATATTTTGGATTGTAAATATCAGGATTGACACTGTTGGAGAGCCAGCCCCCAGTGGCCACTCAAGGAACTTCATTTAAAAAAATGTTTGACTATGTTTGGAAACAATTTGTGTTTTGTTCCATTTTTTTTTTTTTTTATATTTCATTTTCCTCTTATATTAATTTATTTCCTATTTGTATTGTCTGCCATGGAAATCCAATTTCCTCACAGGTACCATTAAACATTCATCTAAATTTCTAATCTGGGTAATATTAAGAAATATCAGTCGCCAAAGTAAGTCGGACAGACCTGTTACTCCAAGCTGCAGTAAATCTAACCGATACAACATGTTGATCTGAGTCTGGTTCAAAAAGTCGTCTCTTCTAAGTCTCTTACCGTGAACGGCTTGGCGGTTCCCTTGTCTTCCTTGCCTGATATGATTTTGGCGCTCTGTCTGGTCTCTCTCAATCTCTCGACTGAAGGAGGCTTCACAAACACTACGAAGGGTTTAAACTCTGACGTCCTCAGGTGCTTTATCGTCTGGAGAGAGAAAGAGGAAAAAAACCAAATATGAACGTAAAGGCAGAAAGGAGTATGAGCTGTTACCACTGACAGAGGACAGGGACATATCACACACACTTCTCTTTATAGAGGTATCTGAGGGATCTTATCCTAAGATAAAATGTTCTCAGAAACTTCTCACTTACATATAAATGTTAACACACATCACACGTTTGCTTTTACATTTTAGTCTTAAGCAGGGCTGGGACAGTCTTAAGCTGTTTTCACACATACACTCATTTCACAACAGCCCAACTTCATGTGGAAATCTTTTGGCTGGGAAAAGTCCTGGTAAAGTCAGGGTGAAAGTTAGCCACTTGGGGCGCAGATGGCCTAGCGGTTAGGTCCTGCCCCATGAAAAGAGGTGCAGTGATATACCATCAGTGATGGCTGAAGCTGCCACTTTGAGTTGAGAGGAACCCGCTGAAGTAGTTTAGGCATCTAATTAGGATCCATCAGGCCTCATCCCTTTGGAGGTTTTAAAGGCATGTGTGACCGATAAGAGACCTCTTGGTCGACTTAGAGCTCCGATGAGATCCCCGATGAGGAGCTTGAAAAAATCTGCTGGGATGATGGATGAATGAAGGATTTTGCTCTGTATGATGACACAGCGACTTGAATCCAGATAAGTTGAAGAATTTTGATGGAAGGATGGATGAAAATATTGGATCTTTAGGTTTCTGAAGATCATTCAAGATTATTTCAGGGGGATGGAAACCACCATTTAAATGTATGGGTGGATCAAACAAACTTCCAAAGGTCTTGCATGTGTGCTTTCCACGCATGAAAAGAAAATGAAAGATGCGTTTCCAAATCTGCCCAGCCTTCTCGTCTCCACAACTGGTGACAATTGCACAAAAACAACACCTACAATCTGCTCCTCGAGAGGTGAAAGAGAGGTGAAAGAGATGTTGGTTAGTGGTGGCGTCAGGCTTAGGCTCTCCTCCTGGTTCATGTACTGCCATCAGGGCTCCACACTGTGCTAATAGGCGGTGGGTCGAAAACCAACAACTGATAGGAAGAAGGATAAAAACCCAAAGAAGGGGCAGGAGAGGAACTGCTGGGGAGGAATTCACCGCAGCTCAGCAAGCCAGCAGGGGAGCAGTAAGTTGCTCTGACACTGCCACTGATCTGATCCCCGAGTCATTTGGGAGTCATGCGGAGACGGGGGGGATGATGGCTGGCTGACAGACCAATACAAATGAAGGCCAAAAAACTAAAAAGGTGAAATTTCAAACATCCACATGAGCGTCCACAGTCTCTTTTAAGTCATTTTAGCAGAAGGCTCTAGGGGTGACTCTTACTGCTGCTCAGGCCTAAGGGGCTTTGGGAACTGTAATCTATATAATGGATTCATTTGTACCAGGGTGTCTTTAAACGCTAAGTAGAAAGAAATGAAGGGATCTTATGGGGCAAAAGCAAGACGATACGAGCCTGGCCTTGACTTAATGGGACTCCTGCTCAGAGATTAAACCACGAGCCAGCCATTTGTGTTGGTACTGATTGCCACCGCGCAAGACACAGAAGCCGAAAAGGAAATCTTCAAAAATAGAAGATTTGAAGTAATTGCCCCCTTGAAATGCCCCCTCTAAAAGCTGCTTTAGTAACCTAGTAAGAAGCCAAGGAATTCAGGAGAGCCAGGGAAGAAGGAGATGTGCATCTGACAGCAAGGAGCAGAGGTGCCAAAGATCTTAAAATAGAAGGAGGTAGGGAGGATGAAGGGATAAGATTGGGTTTGTGTCACTTACATGAGGCTGGACATCCAATAGGCACACTTTGTTCTTGGAGAGGACGGAGCGTACCGAGTCCAGACTGGTCCCGTAGTAATTCCCTTTGTACTCCCCGTATTCGATGAACCTGAGAGGTAAGTTGGAAGGAGATATGAAGAGATGAGGAGATTGTTCAGAACCGTATTCTGATATTTTTCTGTGCAGGGATTAGTATCCATTGCAACACTAACAACCTTTGGGAGTAAAGTTAGATTCTTATTCTTATCTGGACGACTGTGTCAGCACGCTGCTGAGATTCATCTCAGAAATAATGAAACATAAAAATCCAACAAATCCACAGAGACAGCAGGATTACTCTTTCAGCCCCTGACAGATCTGAAGATTCTCCAGCAGAACTTAAAAACCAGACATTTTGGCAGGCATGTTTTTTATATAATCTCTTACGCCTCCCCCGTTCAATCAGTAACACCTGTTTGTTCCAGAACGACCACAAAGGCCCTGCATGCCAAAACGCCCGTCCTGTAATCCAGCAGGATTTAGACAGCAAGTAGACACAAGCAAACAAACACTTTTTCCACCGGATAATCTTTCCCATTTCACACCAATCAGCTGTCACGAAATAGAAAAGCCACCAGTATATTTTTAGCTGAAAACAAGGAGGAAAAAAAGCAGCGAGGAGAGTAACAACGTGGAAAGAATTTGGAGCTAATAGGACTGTGTGGTATGCTCGCAGTCTGCTCATGACGAGTGTCGGGCAGAATGAGTGCCTCTGTGTGACTTATGCCATGTAAAAAAATAAAGTTTTATGGTAATTGCCCCATGTAAGAAAGTTTTACTCAGCATTTTTTTTAAGAAGGGAGGCTTTAGTCTGTAAACCCCCCCCTCCCCCCCCTCATATTCAGTTATGGGAAATTCATTTAAGAGCTTACAGTAGCCTGTCTTTATGAAGTCACACCTTACAGCGTTCTGCGCTGTTTGTGGAGAAGGAATATAGATTACAGGAAGGCGTGCCAGCAGAGGTTGGGCTATATCGGGACAATGGATTGTTGCCATTTTGACACAGAACAGGGCTTCCCTTGGGAAAGTTGTTCGACTTAAACACACGTTGTTGTGGCTCCAATTCCGAGACCTTTTATTTCTGCATTGTTGTTGCTGCATGCAACGAGGCATAACGCAAACAAGTTCATCTGTCTCCTCGTCTACTTCGCTGCCTTGTAATTTCAATTTCAGTCGCTTCAGTGTCCCACGCATCCGCCCCACATCACAGCTCTGCCACTCACCCCTCCGACTCCCTGAAAAACATTGCATGCCTCGACCTTCACCACAACACGGCCTAAATATACAACCCCCCCCACCCCCCCTTCCCCCTGCTTCTCTCTGCATGCTCTGACACTCTATATGCACTCACCACCACAGGCGTCCCTCTTTGTCATAACTTGTACATGTGTGTGTTTGCGTGCATAAATGTTTTGCATGAACCCCTTACAGTTCGTGTGAGACCGGCAGAGAGGCATCAATCATTCTTATGACTATTACAAGTTGCATTTCAATTTGTTGGCCGCAAATGTCAAGGCGGGCCGTGGTGTGGCTGGATTCAGAGAGAGCGCCTAAGGAAAGCAGGAAGCAGAGACAGGAGACCTCGGGGCCACTGTCTGGAGATCCGTTACCAACACACGGCCCGGCCTTGTCAACACCATCTCAAACTCAGTTACAGAAACACACAGACAGCAGGGAGGCTGTGTGTGTGTGAAACGTGCAGAAAGTTCTGGACTGCTGCTCTCACTGCTGCGCTGCCTCTAGTG
Source organism: Labrus mixtus (assembly GCF_963584025.1). Classification (NCBI taxonomy): domain Eukaryota; kingdom Metazoa; phylum Chordata; class Actinopteri; order Labriformes; family Labridae; genus Labrus; species Labrus mixtus. The sequence goes on from NC_083630.1 coordinate 4,817,236, forward strand.
GTCAAGAGTACAGATTCAGATGCGTTTTTTTTAAGTTAACTTTGAAATAGGTTAAAGAATCTGTGTCGTCTCTTCTAATGTGATTAGGGTTCAAAGTTGAGTCACTTGGTGGATCAAAATTAACAGCCATGGCTTTTTTTTTTTTTTACTTCAGTCTACAAAATGAACCTGTGTATTTGGGACATGAATCATCATGGAATAGTCCTTTAATTATTTAAAAAAAAAACTTGTGCAATGCAAAGATGGGAAAAACTCTAAAACTGTAAAAACGGTGCTGCTTAAAAACTGCACAGGGCCTCTAACTGAGACCTACCTTTAAAAAAATATATATATATATATAAAAACCATTCAGCAACACCAGGCTGGTAAAAGGGACCGGCCCTTAAAAAGGTACCTGCTTTAGTTTTAAGTTTTATGGTCTTCTGTGAAGAAGCTAACAAGGATTTGGATATTTACTGGTTAAAGGCAATCATAAAGAGAAAACGCAAAACATTCACTAAGTTCTGCTTTTGTAAGTGAACTTGTATCTCTGTAATTCAATTCATTGACAACAAAAAATGAGATTATTTACCCAACTAAAACAGCATTAGGTAAGAAATTTGGCCACTTTCAGGTGAAAAAAAATGGAAGTAGAGTTCAAACAAAAAGTGAGAGAATGAGGTTCATAACTTCCCAAGACAAACCATCATAATTACACAAGAGAAAAGATCTTTATGTTTGGAGAATTAAGCTGTAATATGACTGAATATTGAATGATGAGTTTCAAAGACGTGAACATTGACATCATAAAGAGATGTGTGGTAGTTAGGTCTGTTTTTATTCTTCTATCAGACCCGGTTGTGCCTACTTGTTATTGTGGATATCAGTCTCAAAGAGGTGTTTGGACATGAAGTGGTACTCCACGCCGTCGCTCTCCTGGTTCCTCTTGGCTCGACTGGTGTCTGTAAGAGAGAGAGAGAGAGAGAGAGAGAGAGAGAGAGAGAGAGAGAGAGAGAGAGAGAGAGAGAGAGAGAGAGAGAGAGAGAGAGAGAGAGAGAGAGAGAGAAGAAATGAGCGATTACCTCAAACCCAGACTGTCTGACTCACTGTTGGGCCTGAAAGCCTCTGAACCGAGCCCCTTATTAACATCGCTGGAAGTCTGAAAACACAGCACGCTGGCCCATGCCAACCCTTGTATATATTATTGTGTAATAGCTCTATAAAATACACAACCTGTAGTGCTGCAGCACTAAACCCAGACACTTAAGTGACATTCAGCAGAGGTTTACTGAGTCTTATTAAATTTGTCTCTTGTAATGTGGCTGCGGAGGCTGTAGAAACAGAAGCCATAGCGTTAGCCGCCAGCGTTAGCCGCTGTAAGGTAATTGAGTTTGGAGCTCTCATTAACATCAAGTCTCTACATTTACTTGGCCATAAACCATAAAGCCTTGCTGTAAAATGGGCGGAGGGGGCGGCACGTGGAGGGAAAAGCGAGCAGGCAGCGCTGGCGGATTTTGTAAGGGTCGAAGGGTCGGCTCACACTCTGGCTCGCTTCAGGAGCGCTTCAGAGGTCAGAGGGGAGACGTGTTCAGCCGTCAGACACTCCGAGCAGCTCCAAAACAAACTATTAAACTTTTATCACCTGCAACCAAAACAACCGAGCTGTGCTTCGCTCTCCTCTGAGCTGCTCTTTCGTCACCGTGTGTCGAGGCCGTGCCCTGTTTAGTGGAGCGCTTTCTTTCCTTTAAATGGTCCAGGCTGATCTACAGGGTTCATGGAAAACCAATGGTGTGATTTATACGTTGTGTCACTCGCTTGAGAAGGAAAGACAGCCGTAAATCCAGCTGTGGTGGAGAAGACACTGAGGAAGATCAACGACTTTCTGTCATCAGCTTCAGACACCAGTCGGAAAAAACATGAGGAGGAGGAGGAGGCCAAAACAGCCTTGTCATAAGATAACATATAGTTATACCTCCCAATCAGAAGTGTCCCAGACACAGTGAGTGGTAGTGAGACCAACACCATCCACCATGTGTTACTTTGGCGTCTGTTTTGTGGGCCCAGAAAATAATTACAGGGGAACAAAAGAATGTGCATCCGTTCTGTCCCAAATCATGGAAAATATCAGTAATCTTGGATTGGAATCAAAAAGTTTAACCCCTACTCTAATGGCTTATTGCAATGCTCCTTGAGTTTCTTGGGCGGCTGGTTTGTATTTTACAGTGACAAGCAAAGAGAGAGAGAGAGGAAGAAAAAACTCAAAATGTAACCAGGGCCATGAGGTGGTAGTCTCCAGAAAGCCTGTTTTCAAATTGACAAAAAGAGGTAACGCTTTCAGGCGGAATCTGAAACAACAGCAAGTGTTAAACACATCCATGTGTCTGTTGGCAGCAATCAAACATGAAAAAAGTGGGAGACAGGATTTTTTTCAGAGTCTCTTTCTTCCCTCTGAATGAGAGGACTTGTGGCATACGTCTTCTATATGGGTCACATTCAGCCTGTCTGGGCTGCATTAAACACGGCATCACGGGTTACATTTGAGAACAATTAACATGCTGTGTGGCAACAAAGGCCCCACCGATGAGATTTTAATATCAGGGACATTTTCAAGTGTCAAGCTTGGATTGACACACACATCCATTATGCCACCCGGTGTGTAACAAACACAGCATTTAAAAATGTGTGATCCAAAAATGAGAGTAGCAGTTTCCCTTTAAGCCCTAGACGGCTAATACACAATTTAAACTGCCACTATAATGTATAAATCAAACAGATTTATTTGTCCCAACATGCTGGCTTTGGGACATCTCAGTGAAAAAAAAAAAAAAAAAAAAAAAAACCCTTAATAAAAAGCTTGCAGACTTGGAGAGCTAGTTGTTTGCAGCAGAACTGGATGATTTTCAGAATTATGGCGTGCTGTCGTTAGGTTCTCAAAAGGAGAAAAAAAAAAAGTTGAGGAGGAGGGAGACAGAAAAAAGACTGAAAGAAAGTGAGAAATAAACTGTGAGAGGAAGGAGAAGCAGGTAGCTTCGGTGCCAACTCGTGAAGCAGTGGAATGGCATGTCCTCAGGAGGTAGAGAAACGCTGTTTCCTCCATCATTCAGAGCTTGTCAGGCAGACTGTGAAAAAGCTGACAACAACAGCGCTCAGCCTTGAGGAGAGCACGAGCCCTACACTGTACCGGGTTCCTGTGGAGCTAGAATTTGATCTGGCATCTTGTGCACTTCCGTTTTTTCAGGGCGCACTCACTCTAGGCAATCTGTACTGTGCCTAAGCACACTTCACATCAGCACGGGTACACGACGTGGACAGCCTTCATTATGGATAAATCCCCAAGTGTTCCTGCTGTATCTGACTAATATGACTCAAAATAAGACACAAAGTCAGTAAAACAGCTGTCATGTTCTCTGTGTTGTTCTCCGATGTCCAGACCCGTCCCTTTTATTTTATTTTTTTATTTTTTTAAGTGTTTCCTGTCTAGTAAACAAAGCACGCTTCATGGTCATGTAAAGTCCCTCATGTGTTGTAATACGACGTTATGTATAAGAGGTACAATGTGGACATCAGGTGTAGACAACAGACACACAAACACACAGAGAGAAGGCAAAAGGGAAAAAGGTGTAAGGGAAAGATCGAAGGTAAAGTGGACTCTGAGGTGAGTGTTGTTAACTTACGGGGGATGGTCACACTGAAGTGTTGGGGGTCTGAGATCAACAGCTTCCTCTTGAGCTCATTCAGGCCGACTCCTGCGGGTCCTGCACAAAAACAAACAAACAAACAAACAAACTCAGATCACAAAGTCAGACGTCGAATCAGGGTCATTTATTCTGACTGAAAAAGCTCAGTTCAAAGCGACAGAAGAGAGTTATTCATTCTCAAAGATTAGTGAAGTGTTTGTTGAAACTGGAGTGTTAAAACAAGTACATAACAGACGTAAAGTTCATGAAGAAGTAGACCTGATCCTGGTCTGTGATTACATATGACCAGTATTAATATTACACAAGGAAGGAGGTTAAAAGGTGTTTACATATTCAAACATTTTTATTTGCTTTTCCTGTATAAGACTTGTATTATATATTTTGCTTTGCTTTGTGTAGTTTATACATTCAAACTTTCTCTGTTATCAATAAGTTGTTGTATTAATTGAAATGTAAATAGTACTTTATCTGAGTAAAGTGACTTCTTCGTTATCTTCTTACCTGTTTTCCTACTTTAAGTTTCTCACTACATTTCCAGACCGGAGTCACTGTGTGTGTTTTTTCTCTCTAAGAAAAGGAAAATCTGTCCGTGTCTTTCTTTCTTAATAATAAATCAATTTACCACAGGGTGAGTTCAATTTCATCTTCTATTAAAACACAATCAACCCTGTGAAGGCCTTTCAAGCAAAGAGAATTGATTTAATACGACAAAGCTACAGAAAGTCTAAAGTTACCGTCGGCTTTTAACCCGACCCTCTCTTACTTCAAACCTCCTTTATATATATACTGTAAATTTACAGTGAATGTTAAAAAAGACGCCCCATCCTTATTGTCAGGAGTCAGCTGGATATTCTATCACATCGACAGCAGAGAGACGTATTGACTTGTGATTCATCAGTAGCACAAAAAGGATAAGCATTCCTCAAGAATCAAAAAGTTCAATATCGGGGCGCTGGTGCACAAGTGGAGCTGTGGTCCTTGGACCGGGTGGCCCGGGTTCAAATCTGACCTGTGGATCCTATCCAACAAGTCATTCCTCACACTATCCCTCCCTGATTTCAGACTCTGTCTACTGCAGTGTCTCTCCAAAAGCAAATAAAAAGAGGCCAAATAACAAAAATGTAAATGCTACAGATCATTCGATGAATTAATTAATTGATTTTAATGTTAAGGCTTTGAGAAATCAGCATTGGAAAAAGCAGCATGATAGAACTAGATTTCAGAGTTTTCCAAACAAAAAACCCCCAAAAAAACGATTCCCCCCAAAACACAAGTAACTAAACCTTCTGACTAACTGGTGCAGGATGAGTTGTCATGGCTAATAAAGAAACATCAGCATACTCGAGTATCCCAAAACCATTTTTATTCATGTTGAGATGTTAAAAAGAATCTCAACAAATAAAAAAAACATGTATGCAGAAGTGGATGCCGTGCACACAGCACTGTCGGTCCGTATGTCTTGGTGCAGATGATGGAAGCAGATGAGGAGATTCACTGCACACAAGAGGGCTGAATTACTTCTTTTTGTTTAATTAAACATCAAACAAACAACCCAAAGTAATTCAGCCCTCTTGTGTGCTGCTTTCATTTGCAGTCAAAATATTAAAAATACTTCTGAAATGACTCTTAGACAAAAATATTTTTTTTTAAACTGAGAACCTTGTTTTCAATTGTTTCACTTTGGTAGAAGTCACTGAATCCAGTTCCAAACGTTCCCCTTTCCTTTCTCAGTTTTCCATCTGTCCAATTCAAACAATTCGGCAATATTTTGGTGGTTATTGTAACCAGGGTGATATAATCATCCAAATGTAAACCGACTCACATCAGTGTCTTTGACTAACTGGGCAAGAAATCCGTTTTGAAGTAACAAGTGTACGGCTTTGTGTGTCATTTTTTTTTCTTCTTCCAGCACCGCTCCGCAGTGTGAGAGGACAGTGAGAGACGGCACTCGATCCGAGCCTGAGATTCCTCACATGCCTGGCGTTCTGGGCAGGCACTACAATCGCATCAGATCCGCATTGGAAAATTCGTTTCTCCAGGCAAATGTGTTTAGCAGGCCGCTCCTCTAAAACAAACGGACAATGAGTTCACTCAGCGATGTGGATGAGGTGGAAAGAAAAGGGAGAAAAATATTGAGAAGACAAACTCTGAGAGCCCCTGTTTCCTCTCTCTCACTATCTGCGGGGTTCCTCTACATTTCATCTGGTCGTGAAGCAGGAAGGCTTAGAGAGAGATCCACAACCTGATAACTAGGTGTGGACAACGGAACTCTTTTAAGTGTAATCTCTGAACACTGGCAGCCTTCACACACGGACAAATTCACACCCCATGCTTTCCCTTTGCTCCTGCACACGGCAACACATGGTTCGGGTCCTTTTGTGCGACTGCTGTTAAGTGATAAAAGCTGTTTCCTCAGCGCAGCTCGCACACTCCTCAACGAATTTAAAGTAGAAGAAGAAGAAAAAATAGAAGAGAAATACCCCGACCCAGTTTGGACAGACGGCGTGAGGCATTTTGTGGTAACTGTCTCATAAACAAGCACGAGGCCAGGCACAGACAGCAATCAATCTTATCGGAGGAGAGGGAGTTTTTCACTGAGGATAACCCAGGGGTTGAGACTCTGGGTGATTTATTAAGATGAGGAAATGGAGTTCATTTTGAATTTGTTTCGCAAGCTTGGGAGGAATGCAGCGGTGCTGTTTGAACAAGGATGTGGATCAATGTTGTTGTAGGTGCTGAAGGTGGCAGAGCGTGCTAATAGAGGCTCTTTTATGAGCCCTATCACAGGGGGTGCAGACAGTCCTCCCTGCAGGCCACAAACCTCCACACATTGCTTGTTTGCTCGACTCTGAGGGTGGATATCAGGGCCGGAGCACGGGGGACCAACACAGCAATTTTCTTGCTCCCTTTGGTTTGACTTACGGCCCCACGTCTGCACTCTCGTTAAACCATTCTCACCTTGTACATCGCTCCCTTGCTTGCCACTTGTGATATCAATGATGCATGGCAGCAGGCCTTCATCAGAATACCTCAGGTGGTGGTTAAAGTTCATTCCAGTCGCACCACCGCCTGCCAAGGGGGCCCAACAGGCCCACCACCAGGCATTTTACGAGCAAAAGCAGCACCCTGTGGTCCTGTTTCACCGTCTGACCTTAAACACGCCCCCCTCTTTGTGCATTGTTTGTTTCAACAATGCCTCAATGCAACAGCAACATAATAAATCTGAACGCCAAAATAAAAACTCCTCCAAATTTTTCTGGATGAAGCTGCAGTATTTACATTGTGTTTATGTATTTTTCCCCCCCTCGGTGTGTCTCTCTCTCTCTCGCTGGCCCTCTCACCGTATTTCTGGCCTTGCAGATTGCCGTGCCAGTAAAAGTGTCGGACTTCATCACGGCACTCATTAGAGAAGTTGCCTTTAATATTGTGAGCGTTAATAGCTTACAGGCCAAGCGCTGGGCACATTGCATGCAGTTTGTGCCGAGAGGCCGAAGCATGGCTCGATACCTCCCGACCTTCCCTACATCGAGGGCAGGGCGAATCACAACGCTGCTCTTAGTGCTGGCTGTGCTGCTACCACATTTAAAGGATGACAGTGGTGTAGTGTGGTAACCACAGATCATTTACAATACACCGCCACTACACTTTCAACATAAGAGAGCTCTTGAAATAGAGGTCCAATTTTATAAATTTGGATACCACATAAACATTCACTTAGGCTTCAGTGTGTTTGAACTACGTTAGGGCTCAACCCCAAACTAAAAACATTCAATTCATCAAACTCTGTCTGGAAGTTCAGTGTGTCAAGTTACAAGGAAATGTGGAAATCAGCACACCATTTGTCAGGTTAAATAATCGGATTTCTTTCAAAAACATCAGTGGTTAAGTCAAACTATGCATGCTTAATGTAAAACTATATTTTACTTGGCTGTTTGAATTAAAATGTATAAAAACCTAGATAAGCATCAGGACTTGTCTTTGAAACAGATCTCCGACTCTGTGCTCCATTTTTAATGTGAGAGGTTGGCAGCAGGTCATTCATTATAGGCTAATGTGTGGACCTGTGCTTCAACATTAATGAAGCCTTTAGGCGTTTAATGCAAAGATTTCTCCGTCTGTTAAAGGCTGATATGACTGAGTGATACTCATATTTGAAATAATTGGAAAGTATGTATTTTCTTTTCTGCTTGTAAAAAGTCAAAAGTAAAGTCGGAGAAGTGTATGAATGATGGTTGATCAGTGCGTTTATCTGACCTAGCGTGATTCAATTATTAGCGTGTTGAGTTAATTAGCTTACGTCCAACAGCAGTAACTGGGATGCTTCCATGCCAAGCAGTGTATCATTAGCATGTACTGTACTGTGATAGCATCTGGGTTACAGACATAAACTGTACGGCAGAAGGGGATAAAGCCACAGTGACATTACTTTGATTTCAAACTAATGTTCTGAAGCCTCCAGTAAGGCATTTTGGATTGTGGTTATCTTTTTTTAGCCAGGTTTTCTTTATGAATAAACAACAAGGCTGAGCTGAATAAAGCTAGTGAAAAGTAAAGCTAAGCTAAGCTACTTGGTCACCCAGTTGCATATTTAATCAATGGTGACTATAACTTGATTGGAAAACCAATTTTGGGTTGGGCTCAAAACAAAACCTAGTTATTAAAAAGTTAACAGCCAACACAAAGTGTCTTTAGCTAAAACTACACACTGAACAAGACTGTTTCCTTGTTGCTATGCTAGCAACCTGTCAATCAAATATAGCAAGGCTCTAAAGCAGCTCTCTACAAATGTGTGTCTGGGGAAAAATGAAGCACTTTTTAAACAGGTTTGTTTTGTTTCTTTGTTCTGTTTTGTACCATCTGCACAATACTTTATTGTGAAGACCTGAATCTATAGATTTAGACCTAAAACCTGTTATTTTATCATGTACATTGTAACTGTCTGACTTGGTCTTGCGAACAGATGAGTCGACCCCTGCTGGCGATTGGAAATAATTTTAGTTGTGTTGATTCCCAGATCAGAAGGTTACATCCAGTTCTTAAATACTGTCTTTAGTTAAAGTGGATTTAAATGAATATTTGCGCACAACATTCATACATCCACTGTGTAATATCTGACAACTGTGAGATGCTGGATGGTTTAAGAGTTGCAGTAGGGCCACAGCTATCATTTTGTTCTAAGTCATGAGATAATAGTATTTAAGTTACTTTGTTGAATGAAAACAATATTACCTGCACTATCTGTACACTGTGATACAAGAACATTTCTGTTCTTAACACCAAAGACATGAATCATTTATTGTTTGTCGACTTTTCAGGAGACTATATTGATTACCAGTGGCTTGTAACGCAGAGTCTGCTCTTGGCTTCCTCCGTCGAACATTAGGACACTTTAAGAACTTAGAGTAATAAATCCTCCAAGGTTATGTAAACTGAATATGTACTTTGAATGATTCGTTTTCTGAAGTGAAAAAGGGCAGAGGACATGTGGAGCTGGGGAAGTTGGGTGAAAATTTCAACCTGGGCTCTCTATGACTTGGCTGGGTTTTTAAAACATGCTTTAAATATTTAATGAAGAGCAGACTCTTCTTTGTGGTCTCGCAAAGAAAAAGACAAAAGAACAGTTATAGAGAGAAGGCGTTGGATAGAAAAGATTTCTAATAAGAGAAATCAAGAGACTCCGGGGAGAGGAAGCAGGAGAGAAGTGGAGGCAGAGAAACATAAAGCAGATCTCGCCTTGGCCCTCTGCTTCGTTATGTGTGAAATTGTCCATAGGTTGTCCTCCAAATTATGGAAGTTAATTGAAAATATTTACATTAGCGTGACAGGAGGGAGAGGTTTTGGTGAGGTTGTGACATGCTGGCAGGAAAATGAGCTTGCTAATTAGCTACGAGCCTGATGAAGTCCATGCCTTGGTGGCGTACAAAAGTGAACCAAGGCCTGGACAATCAGGCCGCGAGCACACCTCAGCAGAGAGCATGCAAGAGGGAAAAATAAGACCTTGAGAGCATGTCGCCAGTGGTTTTCATTGCTCACAAATTTAAAAACGCTGCTGGGATATTTGAATTAAAATATTGAATACTGGAGCAGACTTTTTAGGTCCCCCCCCCTGATGAATGGAAACAGATTGGAAGGAGACACTGAAAATGTTGGGAATGCTTTGTTCCATCTCTGACCGGGAAATTTTTGTCATTTTTTGTAACAAACCTAAAAAGGGAAAATGTGGAAAACCCTAGATGTCACTGATGGCACAGTTGGTCCTGAGAAAGATTTAAGACTTTACTGTCACACCTGCATTAGTAAATTGTTCCACCATTCATTGGCAACGCTCTTCTTCCAACCACAAATACAGAATAAGAAACCACTAAAGTCATTTCAAGACCTTGGCACGTTGTAAAGCTCTTTGGAGGGATTTGTAACACGCTCATCGTGGAGAGTGTGAACAATTCCATCTAAAGGACTTTGAGAGTGAGGTGCCGTAAACGAAAGCACTAATGTGACTGATGAATATGAGGTCTGCTGTCACGGTTCCACTGGGTGCTAAACAATCTAAATTAAGGACGCCGTGGATGACTGCATGTGAGTCCCTGTATTGCAAAGCTCATTTTTGGGTTGGCGGTTCATGGGAGGGTAAGTCTGAGCCACCTGGGGGTTCCAGAGCTGCAGACCTCTGAGTCAGAGAGTCGTATCTGTAATCTCTATGTGTCGCCATGATGGGAGGTGAGGATTTTTATTAAAATCTTTGGTGCCAAGTTGAACAGCAAAACAAAGTGTGAGGCAAGAAGTAACGCAAGAATCCAGGGTTGCACTTGCTATGCGCAATTTCAAAAATAGCCTATTTAAAAAATGATTTCATTTTTGGACCGTTTAGCCACTACTAACAATAAAGGTGTTGCACTATTGACGACTAGTCAATAGGCGTTTTCAGACTCCAGAAACATTTCCATAGTTCTAGGAACTGTAGGAAGCCTCCCCCTTTTTTTTTTTGAGATTCCGCACCGCAGGATCGATGAACACCTTTACTTCTTAGAACCCCGATTAGAGGAACATTTTTAACTCCTGCTTCAGAGTAGGTACTCTCCAAGCACCATGGTGGTGTGAATGCAGACAGAAGAATAAATCCCCATGGTGGAGTGTAGTTATCAGGGAACTCCCTCGTGGATAGTTCTGGGGACTCAAACAAAAAGTCCCTAAAACTGTTTGGTCACCTAAGCACCTAATGCTTGTGTTTCCACTGCATGGACAGTGGTCTGTCTCCAGCGCATGCCAGCAGGGCCACTCCACCTTGGTCGACATACAAGTTAAGTTACAAACTAACTATTTTCAAGTTACACATTGAGCCACAGAGACAGTTGTCTCTCCACCGGAAGGTCGAGGGTTCGATCCCCAGCTACTGCAGCAACATGTCCGATGTGTCCTTGGGCAAGACACTTTTACCTCAAATTGCTCCCGCTGCTTCGTCGGCAGCATATAAATGGGATTAGTTACTTCTGATGGTTTCACTCCATAGCAACCTCTACCATCAGTGTGTGAATGTGTAGGTGTGACCTTAGGTGTAAAAGTGCTTTGAGTAGTCTGAAGACTAGAAAAGCGCTATACAAGCTCAAGTCCATTTACCATTTACACATAACTGGTGCAACAGGCCACAGCTCTTTACTCACCTACTAGGGCCACCAGTCGGTGTTTAGCTCCACTCTGCCTGCGGTATGGGGCGACCTCCTCATACGTGGGCACGTCAGCCATGTCGTATATCTCGCTCTTCTTACACTCGTACATGGACTTGTTGGTCTTCTTGTCCCTCCTGCTGAGACGGAAGCTTCTCCTGAACCCAGCTGGAGGTCAGGATGAAACGGCCGACGAACAGAAAGCAGACGGAGAGAGAAGACAGAAATATATAAGTAAAAATAAATGTTTGTGTCAGTATGCGTGTCTGGGGTGTCTGACTTCAGACACAACTCTATGCACACATAAGCCCGCAGCTGTGCTCCCCGATTTATGATCGTTTCAGTGTCTTGGCAAACACCTCCACAGCTCCATGTCCAATACCTCATATTGTATTGTGCAGCTCGTTTTTATGACAGCTATCTGTGCTGTAGGTGAAAGAAGAACAGCGTAACACTCGGCCAACAGTTTCCCTGGAAATCACACTCAAACACTTTAGTCAGATTTTCCCCTGGTGACATGTTGAGGATTTAACATCCCGTCTTTTGTGCACACACTGATCATAACCAGGCTCTGTTAGGTTTTAAGGTTCCTTTTTTTCCAACCCCTTTTTTACTAATAAGGCTTGTTATGAGAAATAATGGGAGACCTTTGCTTTTTTCACACCAGACTCAATGATTCAAAATGACGAAGACATTTAAAATAATTTACTGATCAAGATCATTTCCACCAACTTTTCTTGAGTCACAAACAAAGCAGAGAAAAATTCATCACCAGTTTTTCTTTTCCTTACCTGCCTCTCAGGACTTCCAAAAATGTCAAAAAGTGGTGTGGTTTATTTGTGGAATTTTTTTGTTTGTTGGCCTCTGTCTCGGCTGATTGGTTTATGGCATGCCTATTCAACTGGCGGCACAGGGGCCAACTCCGGCCCGCAGATGACATCAGACTGGCCCGTAGATCAGTTCTATTTACAATTACAAAATAGATAACTAATAAACAGGGGGGGGGACTTGTGATTGACTGTCATTGTTGCCTAAGTAAAGTTTTAAAAACAGCATTGCGCTCCCGTTTAATAGAACATCTTTGGTCCTGTGCTCGCAGCCTTTCACAAGCTTGTGTTGTTGATGGGGAAAAACGGCTTTTGTGCAGTGCACTGCTGTGGTGGGCTTGCTTGTCTGGCCCCCGGTTCCTTAGCTTTCTGAATGTTTGGCCCCCTGAACAAAAATGTTGAATAGCCTTGGTTTATGGTGTACCCTAACCCTCATGTTCTCTGACTCTGATGTCAAAAAGACTTCCTGAGCTTTCTCTAATGTGATCAAGTTTCCCAGTATCAAAGGGCCACACTTAGCCATAATTTGAGGACTAGAGTTTGATATTCATGATACAGATGTTGGTTAAACACAGATGTTGGCTACATCTCCAGAACCCCGGTTTCCTAATATGCTATTTCTGATTATGGGCAAGGCTTGTTTTTAGCCTCTTTCATTATTTCAGTTTTGAATCAGTGATAAATTAACTTAAAAACATAATGCAATACGCCAAAGTAAGATGAAGGCAGCATGAAAATTATGGACTGGGAAAAAGAATCAGACGGTGAAACAGCTCCCGATACCCACCCCTCAATACTTTCCACAAGATTTTCAAACCATGTCTGCATTCTTCTTAGCTTCATCATTTTAAAAACGGTCCCTTGACACAGGATGGAGCAACGAGTCTATTCTGGGTTACATATGAAACACACTGTAAGTCATCGGAGCAGAATGATATGTTTTTGCATGAGCGTAGAGTACGAGTGTACACACGTGTCGGAGAGCTGAATATAATGTTACATCAAACATTAAGGGCACACTTTGTTCCACTGTGGGCAACTTGTGGCTTACGTTGTCTGTGCCATTTCTCCTGTGGTTAATCCACTCATTCAGCACCCCCACCCCTCACTCCCTCCCCCCCCCCCACCAAAGGAGTATTCGCCTCTGGCGCTCAGTGGAAAACGCACACCGCTCATCTGCATTTCTCCTGTAAAGACATCAAACTGTAACCGATATCCACAAGGGTTGACATCATTACAATAAACATTAAAAGCATAAGGTAATGATATTCTATTGAAAGTGAGCGGTCCACTTTCTAAAAGTTCAAACCCGAAAACCACTTTGGTGAGTCATTCATCATAATGTAAACACACTACCGGCTGATTAGGCTTTAAGTAACACTAGCAAAGTCATTAATTTTGTCCGTCATGTAGTATGACAAGCCGCCATCTCCTTTGCTCAGGCCAAAGGCAATATCCACTTCGTTCCACAGGGCAGGCAGGTGCACAGGGGTTCATTACGAGGTTCTGCAGTTCAAAGAATCGTCCTTCCCTTAGCTAAGGGGGAGTTCTTATTGCCCCTTTAGTCCTCGTTAACTTTGCCTAACTGTTCAATCTAAATAAGAACATGAAGTCTCCAGCCTTCCTCAATGTGCTGCCAAAGGGTAAATGAAAGTGCTCACCCTGACTAATTTTAAATACCATTGGGTTTGGAGAGGACAAGACTTCTTTGGAAAATTTGGCTCCTGTTTTTTTTTTTTTTAAATCATGTGAAAGATGCTAACTGAAGGGATGTTGACCCCATCATCATGCTGTTAAGGCTTATAGCCAAATCATGATTTTTGACTTTACTCAGTGTAGCTCTGAATAATGTTTCAATCACTGCTAGCTCTTTAATGTTGTTGTTTGGTTGCATGATTAATAACCTGGTGTTGGGGCAGCTGTGGTTCAGTGGTAGAGTCAGTCGTCTCTCAACCAAAAGGTTCCGGGGGTTCAATCCCTAGCTTCTGCAGCCACTGTACATGGTTAATGTGTCACTGGGTAAGACACTTAACCCCAAGCTGCTCTTTACATAGCAACCTCTACCGTCAGTGTGTGGATGGGTGTTAATGGGTAGGCGTGACCTGCGGTGTAAAAGCGCTCCGAGTATTCAGGAGACTAGTTAAGCACTATACAAGCTCATGCCCATTTATCATTTACCTAAACCAGTTCTTGGCTACCTTTAACAATACGGTAGTTGCCAGTGATGGAGTGATGACCGTAATCCACAGTTTCACAGTGCAACAATTTGCATGGGCTACTTATTAGGAGCTGCAAAGAGGTTGTTATCCATTAAAACAAGTCTATTTTGTCAAGGTGCATATATTTGAGTACCAGATTGGTGCATAGTACAAGCAAACACCAAGTATGTTATGCTTAATCACAGGCATTTTCAGTATTAATTGCCGTGCATATCGGAACAAGTCCATTAATAAACTTCTCATCTTCAGTAACGATGGAGACGGAAAGGATTCAAATGTATCTGATCCAGAATAAAGGAATGATTACAGCCTTCTTCCAAGTTGAAACCTCTCTGTCAGACATGAAAAGCCTCAGTGTGTCTGACCAGCAGCATGTTTATCATAGGATGATCCAAGCTTCTGGCTTACATGTGAAAAAATATGAAATGTGTGGCATTGACATCCAATCCCTCTGTCAAAAATGTGACCAATTGTGTTTGTTGACAGAAGTTTTGCTTTGAGATTCCCTGGCCTGAGAGCAGAGCTGTGGCAGAGTCCTGGTGTTTTTCTGCAAAAGAGTGTTGTGTGTCTTTGGGTGTGGAATTAAAATTTCCTTACTTAGATTCCACACACACACGCACCTCCTAATGGTGTGCACCAGGCTTTGACTGGATAACTGCCAAAAGTGCAACTAAATACTGCATGAACACGCACACACAGTTTCTCTCTCTCTCTCAAACACACACAGACACTTTGATTCAAAGTCCTTTCAGTGCAACAGAAACATGAACAAAGTAAAGGAAAAAGAGATGAGCATATTAAACACAAGCGTAAACACAAGCTTGGACTACACACATATGCAGTTGCTTGGAAGTCGCCACCGGTCCTGCAAGCCCATTTTCCAGTGTGATAATATCTAACAGCCACATAGGAAATTCAGCGTATGCTTAAAGAAAGCAACCCTGAGGGCTCATACTGCCCACTCGGACTTATTTCCTGTGAACCCTCACCTGTACAGGAAATGTCTACAAGTGTAAAACAGAAAAAAAAAGTACAGTTAAGTAAAAGAAATGTTCTTAAAAAAACAGATGACTCAGAAACACTCGCAAGTCACGCATCTGCCAACGGGTGTCTGAAATAGGAGAAGCCTGAGAGCAATACAAGAATCAGGTCTTCCAGACATCACGCGTAGGCGATCAGCAAAATGACAACACAGAGAAGAATAAAAAATGACTGCCATTTTCCTTCCAATCAAGTTTCATTTTCTTCAGAGAGGGAGTGCGATGAAGCCGAGAGGAAAAGGCTCATAGTGAAACCACCTGTTGTGAGGCCCCCGACGCTCTGAGGGCCCGTGGCCTAACTACAGGAGACTGTGCTGACAGCTCCAGTGCCATCCCGGCTCTCCCATCAGGGGCCTTCTCCCCTCTGGACTAATGGAGACGACATCTATGGAATTAACCAGCCATGGCAGCCGAGGATTAAGGGAGTCTTCCACTCTCAGCTCGAAGCAGCACGTTGCGGTTTAACGCTGTAACACTTAGTCCTGTTCGTGGGCACCAAATGTGGGAAGCATTACCGGCTCTCACTTGGCATCGTTATGCATGCCCATTACTGGCTCGGTCGGAAGGGATGAGGAAGATTCATGGAAGGCGGCTAAAGGGGTGGAGGACGCTTTCCACACTGTCAGCCATTATTACCCCAACAGCAAATAAGAAAAAGAAGAGCATTGCTGCTTATTATGATGAAAAAAATAATACCCTATGGTTGACAGAAGGACTGCTCTGCTTTGATTTATCACCATTTTGCTTTGCTTGCATGATACAGGAAAGCTTGCTGGACTATAAGGAAAAAACATGCCAGAGTTATTTAGCCATGTCACCGAGGGCCAACTTTATGTTTTGGAAATGCCTCCAGAGGATTAAGGAAGGCCTTTCTGTGAGGTCAGGATTTAAAGGAGGAAAGGAGAACAATTTGGGTTTGAAAGGGAATTGGTAACAGAAAGCAAAGGAATAGTTAGAGCAGTAGGGAGCAAAACAGGAAGGTAAAACAATGGAGTAGGGGAAAATACTTTGGATGGGTGAGGACTGGTATCAGGGAGGAATAGGCAGGTAATCTGGATAGAAGAGGAATCAAGAGAGTAGATGGGAAGGAAAGGGAGAGGAACCAAAGAAGACTGAAAAAAGATTTTGGGGAAAAAGGAAGAGAGAGAGCAATCTGGTGCAGTGAGGAACCCCAATGGCCGGAAGAAAATTCAGTAGAATCAGTAAAGATTTTAGAGGAGAGAGAAGAGGAATCAGAACGGAAGACGAATCAGGAGAGGAATTTAAAAAAAAGGTATAGAGACAGCAGATGTACTGTATCAAGGAAGGAGAGGAATCAGGAGGGTAAACAAGAGAAATGGAATCAGGAGAGATTTGAAAGAGGAGAGAAAACATGAGGAAACAGTAGGGGAGAATGCTTAAGCACAGCGAGTAAAATGAAGTAATGGATATACCCAGACAGACATAGCCGTGTGACCTTCAAATGATCCCTCCACCATACTGCTAACAGGCGTCTGTGAAAATGATTACCGTACAGTAGTAAAGAGTGCTCCGTGGCTTATCTTAGAGAGTTTGATGGTATCAACCTTTTTACTTGGAAAGAATACAACAGTGTACACATATAGTAGCCAACTAAACCTCCTGACTTTTGGGACATTAATAATGCAAGTTTTCAGTTCCAGCCGAGCTGATGTATTTCACTCCTCTACTAATAAACACAGTGAAAGCAAAAGGTGCAGTTAGTGGGTGTGATATTTGAAATCCGTACGCGTAGCAGTCTACACCATGGTGAACTCATTAAGAGTGTTATCTAGGGATAATGCACTCTGGGAGTAGTTTCCACAGCCCACGCACTACGCACTTGGAAAGTGGTACCCAACCCAAGTGCTACCGGCTTCAACAGTGGAATAGGGCTCTGGACCTTTGGCTGCAAGAAGTCCATTTGTGTCGAGCGCTGTTTGTTTTTCCCCTCCGACTTATCCCACAGCTCGCTGGGCTTTGGGAATGTCTTCCCTCAAAATGATGTCTGATGCCTTGGGTGTTAAATGAAAAATTTGCACACTCACACACAAGTACTTCAGCTTCAAATGGAGTCCTTCAAGCAACAATCAATGAGCCAAATGAGACCTCTGGGGGCCAAAAGTACAGAGATTTAATGCTGTCTGAGTTTAAAACAGAGAAGATGCTCTAAAAGAAAGCCATCGTCAAAAATATTCCATGCCTATTTTCCAAATCTTTTAACAGCTGGAACGGTTGCTAACTAATACTGATAAAAGCCCACCTGTCAAGTCAGTGCAGATACCTGCTCTGATTCTATCCAAATGTGGGATATCCATTAAAATGTGAATCATTTCAATCTTATAAGTAGATGTTTGGACATAGACTGGGGGAAAAACTCACAAATGCCAACATATTGGCTCCAGGGCTTCCACATGTATTGAACCTGAAGCCTGATGAACTCATCGCATTTTGGAAATGGAGCGTTTTTTATTCAGTTTATAACACTCTTTCTTTCCATTCTTTCCTTAACATGGCCGTAAATGGATTTTGAGGGGTTAATGGATATCCCAGCCCTCGTTTGTTCAGCCTTATCTGATTGAAGCTCCATGCTTGCCATCCATTCGTCTGTCCATCCATCCATCCATCCATCCATGTGACTTTTGGACATTTTTGGAATTACCTTGCTGATGTGCACCATGCCTACACTTCTACATTACCTCCCGGTGTACAGATCACCTGGTCGTGACTGCAGGTGAGTGCAAATTGTATCCAGTGATAAATAAATTTCTTTGTACGACTTCTGGTTGAGTATGGCGGTTGGATTCCTTCGAGCAGAGGACATTACAGACATTGCATCATTGAGAAAGGCATGTAGGGAAAACAAACCAAAAACTAAGGACAACTGCCTTTCCCCTCCCACCGCCTCATTTATTTCCCCATGCAACCTCAGTAGCATTGCAAAAGCATCTGTAAGTTCTTGTATTTCAAACTTTTTGGGACAGGCCAACTCTAAATCATACAACCACATCCAACAGGCTGAAAAGCCATGCAGCAAGTACTCTCATAGAGGAGATGTTATTATAACTCACGTTTTTTTTTCCCCTTTCTCCTCCTGAGGTTCTCTCATTTCAGTTAAACCTCGTTCTGGACTGCTGGAGTCAAGAAATGCTGCTAACCCACTAGTGCTGGATGTTGTTTGGATACCAAGGAGGAAGAAGAAAGGATGAGGTCACTGACCTCATGGTGAAGGAAGGGTGACAGTAAGGGCAAGCCTGGAGGGCACAGAGAGGAGTGGAAAAAGGGACTGGTGTTTGGCATACTCGGGCCTTCAGAATTGACCCTGATTGGGCTTGGCAGCCATGGTACAAGCTCAGTATTTATAAACTTGCGTGTGCTCTGGATATCCTGTGAAATCTGGAATTTAGATGTTGTAGTGTGGACAGAGAGGTCTGAGACAATGTCACCTCTTCACCTTTACATCTGAATAAAGAGAGAATTGGACAGAGATGGCAAGAGAAAGAGAATAATCCAAAGAGACTTAAATAAAAGAAAAAAGAAATGGACAAACAGAGGATTTATGTATGAGACCGCTAGTACAGCCTCTGGTCCTCCAGAGAGACGGTACCTTATGATTTGTCAGTAAAATGACAGCTGTGATAAAAACATGACGGGGAACATTTCTGTAAAAGACAGAGAATTGGAAGCAGCATTCTGGAAAGGGTTGCAGAACCAAAGTGGGCCACAGTAATTGTCTGACCAGGACCACATCAGTGACACCGGTCCTCTGCCGGACATCCAGAACAAAGCGTGGAAAACAAGTCGTCCTTTTTTACCCAAATTTATGCAGAATGACTGTTCTCAAAGATGTCTTCAGACCCACAGCAGAGGCAGAACAGGATAAACAGGATTCTGCAAATCCATTACATGATCTGCCAGGTCACCAGTTCTGTCAGCAAGCAACATAAATAGCACAGTGTGGCTACTGTACCACTACAGGACTATTTGTGTTTTTACATGGGAGGCGAAGTTGAATCAGTGTCACCAAAATCCCTCTGGCCTTTTAAGTGACATGACAAGCACATTATACAAAAGGAAATATCTACAAAGCATCTTATAATGAGGGAATCTATCTAAAGGATCAGAATAGCACTATTTGAGGACAAACATTCAGCTGTTGTATAGCCACTATTTCGCTGCATCATGAAATGAAGAGCAAAGGTGAAATGGAAGAAAAGAAGACAACATCTCTCACCTAGGTTGAATCCGCTACTATAGTCGGCCTCCTCTGGTGATGAGAAGAAAAAAGAAAAGAGAAGCCACAAGAAAGGCACAACAACGAATTAAAGAGAAAGTATAACAGAAACCCATTCCTCTGAACGGATACTGCAAAGGTTAAAGGTCAAGTCCATAGAAAATATTGGGAAGAGACACATGGACACAGATACAGATAACATGAGGGGAATGTTAACTGTTTTTATGTTACTCTTGTTTGTTAAGTTTTACTTTGTCCAGAGTGATAACCATCAATGGAGTGGCAAACAGGAGGTTTATCAGTACCTTCCATCTATAATTATAATGAGGCCAAAAGTACAGAAAACCCCCATCAATTTGTTCCTTTAATGCATACTTAAAGTAGCACATCATCTCTTTATTACTCATTATGAATGACTCAATAACGCCTTTATGATACAATGGAATATGATATGGTACCTTACGCTGGATTATCCCTTTTGCAAAATTTGTCTAGAGCTCCAGTGAAACAAACATTTAGCTGCCTTAACGGCTACAGGACTTCAGACTTCAACTACTGAACCAGTAACTTATACTTTTCTATTATAATATCTTAACTACCAGTTACTGATGGAAAGTAAGGAAGCTATTTTTCATAAATTAAGACCTGTCCACCATATGTTTTTGTCTGGACATGTGATAAAAGATGTTGGCACTCAGAAAAAAACGCTAGGTGGAGACAGGGCCTTAGATTGCAATTGATATACAACTTCCTCAATCACTTTCAAAAACCAGTGCTTTTGGACTTTGTTTATGTAATTTGCCAACTTGTAGATTAATTAATTACTGATTAATACATGTAATGAATAAGAAAGAGACAATATGCTACTAATATCCAAAATGTGCATAAACCCTTCACTCTTCAATTATTCACTTGCATTTATTGAACTTGTGTGCACAAGTCACTTCATCTCTGGTCATTGCTCTGGATATTTGATCAAACATCTATTGATATTTTAGTATTGTGAATCTGGTCAACAGGGTCAGGTTAACTGGAAGGGTTCATATGATTTTCCATATGATATGCACTCTAGTGACAATGACGTGTCAACGGGTGAACGATGAGGCATGGATCCATCTCTACCATTTCTGTATTTACAGTGACGCCTGATGTTCTTTCTTAAAAGTGATCCGTTTTGATATGAGAAGTCGGGCCAAATAAAAACAAGACAAATGGAAAGCAGAGGAGGGAAGTAGACCTGTTTTACACACAATAAATATGAGGGGGACCCAATCACAAATGATTTTTACTGTCCTTGCATTGCTGCGATATCAGCCGGGGACATGTCAGAAAAGGAGTACTCAATGGGAGATGTCAAATCGTACCTTCGATCTCCTCAGCTGTGAGTGCATTTGAAGCAAGGAATGGAATTGACTCTTAGTTAGGATCATGGATTATAGAAAGGGAGCTGAGGGATGAGGTGGGAGAATAAGAAAGAGTAAACCTACCAAACTCTACAGCCACATCATCTTAGAAAAGCAAAACAAAAGAGAAACAAATAACAAGAGCAAAGGTTAACATCTTATCTGAAACATAGTACCTTAAGTTACAGTTGAGTTGGTTTGTGTCTCTACTGTATGTTGTACTTCAGATGAGTAATTTGTCCAACAAAAGTGAAAAAGCCTGTGATTCTATTTCATTTTGTGATGTTTGTGAAAATGCTAAGTAGACTACGACAAACACTACAGTCAGGTTATCACTATAATGTATTTAAAGAAAATCCCTTAATTCATTTGATCAAGAAGATTTACAAAATATCACTCAAGGTCACCATTTTCACTTTTCCAAAGCTTTCAAACGATCATCAGACAATTTTGCTTCCAAAGCCATCTTTGTAACAACCATGTATCACTATACATGGTTGTTACAAAGATGGCTTTGGAAGCAAAATTGTCATTTCAAATGCAACGCCAAAGGCTGAGCAGAGATTGGCTGACACCAAAGTTCAGACCCTACTGAGCATTTATGTTCAGTAAAAAATCCCCGATTGGTAAGAGCGACCTGCATAGATAAGGTTTAAGCTTTATATGGCGTCATTGTTAAAGAGCCCAAAAGTGATGGATGAAAACAACCACCCCCTTTAAAGGCCAGTGGACTAGTTGGTCTGATTTTAAGACCAGAGTGGAAACAATCAGCTGAGGAAACCTTTTAGTTCCTTCAAACTGTTTCCTGTAACTTAAAATGTTAGTAACTTTGATTGGAAACTCAACTAATGTATAGCACTAGAGATCAAAACCTTTATCCAACAAAACTGATGATAACACAGTACACCCCACCCAACTCAGAAGACCACATGATTCACTGAAAGCTCAGAAAAGCTTGAAGGTTGACCTTGAATTCTGGGAACTATCTTTTATAAAGCTAAGACTCAACTTTCACATTCTATTCAATAATATTTCTAGTGATTCTACTTGGTGTAAAATCTTTATATACATTTTTACCTAGTGAGACATAATCTCTGGTATGTGTTGGATCCACTGAGACGTCACAGAAAAAAATATATTTAGATTCAAAGGCCTCCATTAAAACCCATACAGTGATCTACTGTCAAGAAACAATAACATTATTCTGACCTTGAACTTTGTCAGTGGGAATGTGTTGTACACTAAAAGAGTACATTTTCAATTTAAGGTAGCTCTCAAAATGACTCCAGATGTTTCAGAGTGCCATCCAAACAGCTATATGGCGATTTTTCCAAAATGGTAGCCGATGCAGAATGTGTGTGTGTGTATGTTTGGTTTAAGATGCCCTGAAACATTTGGAGGCACTTATAGATGCTTCCTCCCTTTCACGTGTTCCCATTTTAACCAAACAAGGTTAAATAAAAACATACATAACACCAACTTCCACAGTATGGGGCTCAACTTACAGCCCCATGTTCATTTCCCAGAGCGCACTGTAGCTCAGGGAGATGTTACGTCACAGCATACAGTTAATGACTAGCCAAAACAGCAGTCAGGACCGATCAAGGCAACGGTTGTTTTGTGCTCCACACATCAGGCCCGAAAGCGGTGATTGTTCTGAAGTGTGGAGCCAAACGTGTCTGCCTTTATCTGACATCTTGTTTCACATGTTAGTGTTCACAGCAATGTTCCTCCTGATGTTGCCCTCCTCCTGCTGTAATGTGACATTTTAAGTTGAACCAGCACTTAAACCACATTTTGAGTGGGATGATTGTAGAGGAGGAGATGTCTGAAATAATTCCAACTGTTGCTGTTATTACAAGGAAGGCTTTCATCTGGTGCCTATCTGCCACAAGAATGGTTTGCATTTCCTTATGGCCTTTTAGCCTTGTACACTGGCATTCTTAGTCGAATGCAACACCATACGTTAAGGCTGGAGGACACAAGTCGATAGGGCATGGCCTCGCTGAGAATTCTTGAAAAGTGGACGCAAACCTTTCTCTTTTGTTTTTTCTGAGTGTGAATTTCACCCCCTGCCCTTAGGACACTTTTTCAGAGAATTGACGAGTACCCAAGATCAGATCTGATGAGAGAACATGTGGAAGGCCTGGACTGCAGAGATGGTGGCAGCCAAGCCTATCATTAGCTAAGCGCAAGGAGTCATGGCCGTTCAGTCATGAAGTCTACCACCAGTCAACCAAACCAGCCTGACTGGATGCTTCATGGCCAACTAACGCCCTACACACGCTTAGGGGTATATCCCATGTCGCCCACATACCAAAGATTCACCACAGATTTTGACAGAAGGGGTGACTTGAGGGAAGTGTTGTATTCAACGAAAAGATGGATGGCAAAATGAAAAAAATAAATCAGTATGTTAAAGGAAAATTGCACATTATTACTGTACAACAACATGGGGTATCATTTTTATTGTGATGGCTGTTGTTTTTTGTGGGCAATGATAAGGTTATCATCAGGATAGTTGGCCTTGGCAAACCAATGACTTTTCAAGCTATCAACAACAAAAAGGAGAAAACCAGGTCCATAGTCAACATGGAAGGCCCTCCAAGGCTACTTTCACTGTGTTCTTACTGAAGGTGACACCCTAGTAGGATGTCCCGTCAGATAAAACAAACCACTGCGATCACAAGAGCAAAACAGTCTTTAAAATAGTGACCCCACAAAATACCAAGTATTTGTAAAATCTAATATTCTGTCAATTTGAGTATTTCTATGTTAAAAAGTGTCAGTATTTATCCTGTTACAGTCCTTTCATAGTCATTTAAAAGTCCTCTAGTGTATGGTTAGGCAATGAGTAAAACCCGTGTAAGTTAGATATTGTTGTAGATATCTATCTTTGGGGTATACTTGGCTTTGGAACTGGATGGATTAAATTTTGCACAACAAACTATTTAGAAGAGTGCAGTTTCTGCACAGCTGTTAGAAAATTGTTCAGATATTTTGTCCATGCAAGGAAGGAGGAGACAAAGGGATGACCCATAGTCAGCACCCTGTTAATGGCCATGAGTTATGGGCTGATGTCACGCTCACAGCAAGCCAGCATACAGATGGCCTTCTCCTTGAACTAAGTGTACGCTGTCAATTCCTCATGCTCTCCATATCTCACTTTCTATTTCTTTTAAACAACCAACATGAGACCAGTGAAATTTTCCAAGATGACACAGAATTTTCTTGCATCTTTTAGCCTTCAAATGTAGAGCTGATTATTTAAGGTCAAGCGGAAGGAAGACAGGGCAGAACTGGATGGAAATAAGATTTGTCTTTGTATATCAGAAAAGGTTCCGAAGCCTTCAAATGGGGATACAAACAATAAAACTACAAGATTATTCCCCAACAGGTATGGAACTTACTTTTAGGGACTAAAACTGAACTTTTTTCTTTGACCAATTGCGATTCGAGATCTTCTCATATGTCTGCAAGCATTTAAAGTTGAAAAATGAAATGGACCATAAATTGAACATCGGGGCCAAGTTCAGGGACACTTCAGACTGATCTTGGGCGTCATTTCAAAATGCTAACTGAAGTGAAAGAGAGCAAGAGTTAGAGGGATAGTGCTGTAATGTATGAAGAGAGACTTAGAAAGACCCCAAGGTGAGCGATAAGTGTGTCCACGTGTTTGGCAGGCTGCAAACCAAACCAAACAATCAGACAGTGGAGAGGTTTGCATGTCAGCCAGACGAACAGACTCGTTGTATGAAAGCCCAGAGAGCTGTTAGTACGTCAGACCAGATGGGAAGGTTGGAGGAACGCCAGGTGTTGATGCTAGTGGGCAGGTAAGGCCAGTTTGGCAACTAGACATGTGAAATGGTTTGATGTAGCTGTTCCAGATTAATAATTGGCTGAGAGAGGGCAACTGATGGCACTTTAAACATCAGTTTCATAACCGAGGAATGCATTCATGAGAGCAACAGTGAGTAAAGGCATTATTTATATCTTGCAAATGTGAGGTGTAAATGGACACGGTTAAGCAATGCTCGCCGCAGCCCCTCGCCAAGACCAATATTGTTCCAGCCGACGGAGCTCCCGGGCTGGAAAGCGGGAGAGAGAGAGAGCGGGACCCCCTCCTCAATCACCACCACCGTCCTCCGCTTAGTAACAGTGGGGTCTCCACAGTATCCTTCAATTATGTTGTAGTTTATGGCTCCGGGGCGCAGCCAGTCCGCCGTGTACAGGGCCGGGATCCAAGCTTTGTCTCCCTCCATCTCTCTTGACCCAGCCATCACCACTCCACAGGGCCACATCTGCTACTGAACATGACCCATTGACTTCTGATTCTCTTTTCATTCCATCCATAACCTTCTTCTTACTTCTCTGTATCCCATTGATTCCGTTTCTTTAAGACCTTTTACTTTCATCCACTGAACTCCTTATACTCCAACGGGTTCCAACCATTTCTCTAATATAGTTTTTGAGTTTTGAACACAGGAAAATGAATGCTTGTGCGCCTTTGCGAGAACAGAGAGTGACCTGTTATCATTCCCCAGTTATCCATCTAATCCTGACGGGGTTCATGTCAAGGGACTTCCTACTACTGCTGCTGCACACACAACTAATCCTTACAGTATGTATGACTTTAGGAAGAAAGTATTGCTTTAGTCAAAGGGAGACTTATGTTCCTCTGGTAGGGGCTGCTGCAAACTCTGCTACATTTTGCACCTGCCCTCTGTGCATAGAGAGAGGGGGGAGTTTACAAATCCCATAACTCAAAGGAGGAACTGGGCCATTAAAATGAAATAGTAAGGGAACAGTACAGCACTGTCTCTCTTTTACTTTTTAGGAGGCTATTTTTGGCCATCCTGCACCATGTTTGCCAATATGCGGTTGAACATAACCAGGAAATGACAACATCCATAATTCACCCAGAGCTTGAATCCGAAGCAAATGAGCCTAATGCTAAGTTTAGCAGGGGTGGTCAGAGTAGCTGTATTCGGGTATTTCAGAGCACTGTATTGAAAGAGTCACGTTACATTAAGGGCTCACCGCCATGTCGAGTGAAACAAGTAGGCAAACTGACATATCCGTCTCAAAGCAGTAATCTACAGTTTAAAAAAATAGGGGAGAAAAAGAACCAGCCTTTGGTTCAATGGGGTCATTGTGGGACCACAACAGGCCTATAAAGCCGAAAGTACAAGTGTAGTGTATTTTTCTGAGGTTTTAAATGTCCGGGAAATCAAAATGAGAAGACGGAGGCAAGCCGTTTATTTAAGTGCAGAAGCCACTGAATGTGCTCTCATTAGGCGGGGATGCATGGTTATGGTTTTATAGAAATAGGCAAACATATGAGAGAGAAACAGGCAAGGTGGGAGGACAGTAAAGTATGAATGGAGGAGCCTTGGGATTTTTTTTCTTTTTATCAAATAAGCTCATGGCTTATGGAGAGAACAGTGAGGTCACATTAAAGTAACACATACACTGTTAACAAGTAGTATGAAATGGGAAAACCTTTTCCTTTATTAGGGCCGCATAACAAATAACAACCCTATCATTATTGGCCTACAAGTAGTTGTAATAATCACATTTTAAAAGTCTGAATTTATCACAATAATTACAGAAAAAAATGGATTACGTAAAAGAGCAATGCTTTCTTACTCAGTATGTGTGCATTTTAACGGGTGGATTGGTGGCTGGTTATCCCCGTAGCTTTTAGACACCAGCAAAAAAATGGCACCAATTAAGAGGTGAAAAAAAAGCGTTTTGGATTTATTTTGGATTTAAGACAAACTTATTGTAAACACAGTTATAGTTTAAAAACACAAAGAAAACCTTCATGTTACACCTTATATGCACTCTTTGATTTCTATTTATTCATTGCTCTTCATATCATTATTGCACTGTTGAAAAAATGTATTGAGCATCACAAATTTTTCTCATATCGTGCAGGCCTAGCTACCATTTCTAAAACGTTGAGCTGATGCACAAGTGCCTTGTATCGAATTAATCGTACTCCATTGATTGTTGAAAGAAGTCTTATAGAGATATAGATCTTATATAGATATCGATCTTATATAGAGTCTATTGGGGGAACTGATGAATAACACTATAGATAATGTATTTGGTTATATTTGTAACACATGCTAACACATGTTGAAGCTGCACTAATTGAATTAAGTCTTCATTTTGGGAGCCCTACTTTGCCAGAACCATATCCATATTTTTTATGTTCTGTTTTTTTTTTTAAAGAATAGCCAAAATGCAAACATTATGTGCACATAGTCAGCTCACTGCAGACTGTCTGTGTGGGGTAAGTGGACCTGCAAATTCTGAAAGACCCACAGCAGATATTGGCAGCATGTCTTACTCCTCCATGGCTACAGGCAAGCACACACAGTCATATTGTAATGTGCAGTCACAATGCCAGCTGGACAGCCTTCCAATTCATGCACTGTAGCTAAAACCATTTACAAATCACATTACAATTTGGAAACTGTTTGTAAATCATCGCTAATGTCTTTGTTGTTTTAAGCCTGCATGTCAGGGAATGTCTTGTAGAGCTTCAGAGTCAGGTGCGGGTGAAAAGCCCTGCTGTGGGCCAAAACGGCCGGGGAATAAACAGCAGGACCATGTGGAGACTGTGCAGACGTCTAGCGCACACCCCTCAAGCCTACATTTCTTTGTGGAGGCTGGTAGGATTGGAGATTGGCTAAGAAATGCAAACACTCTTGTTAAGTCAAAATATTTGTTGATGATGCAGCAGCTGGCTTCTTTTTAGAGACAGTTATGCATTTAGCGGCCTAAATACTGAAAATATTTTCCATTGATAAAACGCCAGAAGCTAGTCGACGGTCCTTAGACAATGAGAGCATTTTTATTTCAAATTATGAAGAATGTTTTGATTCTTTTTTTAAACCTCTAAAATCTACAGTTTAAATCTCAGAACAGTTACCTCAGAATAAAGTTAGCTCACATCACATACTTTGACTTTTAACCTTCAGAGATGAGGCTGACTGATTCAAAGATTTGCAATAAAACAACCAAAGACTTCAGCTTTTCTATACTTTCTACTGTAGAGATTATTCTCTTTTCCACTGTTTCGGTGCAGATATAAACTTGTTTCCCAATCTTAAACCTTGAATCATAGTCTGTAGGCCATACGTTGTTTCTGCTGCCGTCCTGTACTTCTGTAACATAATTTATGTCCCCTGTCTTCATTATGGACCAATTAACCTTTTTTGATTTATAAGGGTCATTTGGCTATAATCCCTTCATTTCCTGATCTCCTTCATTCAGGCTTGTTGTAACAAAGTTCCTCTAAGTACTCCCACTGATGTGTTCGACTTCACTTTTTTCTGCACTGCCGGGCCCAGGTTTGGGTTACTGTAAGGTTTGGCATCATAAGTACTGTAGGATCCATTGAAATGAAAGTTTTCCCCATGTTTTCCGTAGTTTCTTTTTTTTTTTAAGTGTGTGTTATGATTCAAGCACATCATGTCATCAGTGTTTCATCATGTGGTGGATTTTCTTTGTTCTTAATTCTGCAGCAGGTAACAAACACATTTGTTTTTTTTACAATTTTTGTTTTGTCAAATTCTGAATCCATCCAAGTTTTCTGCATCACCTAAATCACAGGGGCCGACATAAGGAACATCCATGTGTTCCAAAAAATTAAGTTTTGTCTCCAACATGTCTGCATTTCTAGCATCAGATCATGAACCTATCATTAGGCTCTCTGAGATGTGGAGAGGTAAGCTGGAAGAGGGGGCTGACTGTTTATGCTGGAAGGTGAAAAGGCAGAGTAGGTTTTCTCAAAAGTAAAAACCTTAAAGCGTTTTCTGCATGACTTAGAGCACATCAACACATAGAGAGGCAGAGGGGGGGGAGAGAGACGAGAGGGCCTGGCAACAGTGTGAACGAGACACAGAGAATAAAACATGGAGCAGACAGGAAAACAAGAAGGAAGGTCCGTCCAGACACAACACTTCCTCTGATGACAGGTGGTGGATTTGCAGCAGTCCAGAGTAACATCACCTAACTTCTGAGTTATTCTCCAGCCCACCCACCCGTTGCAGTGTACTGCACTGTCATGTACTGGTTGGTTAGAACTTATCACAAAAGATAATTTATGCTCACATGATCGTCGAGAGATCTTCTGTGACGGCACAGTGGCAACGGGTCGCGGCACAGCAAATCTCCTGGAAGACATGAGAAAGAAAAGGAACAATAAAACCATCACTCTTCATGACCGCACAGGGAATAATAAACGCTCCCTGCTACACTAGAGAGAACCCACTCGTCAATATTCACCAGTTTCCCTCTGTCAGTTGAGACTGGTGAAAGAAAAAAGGCAGACTGAGTGAGGCTGTGAAGGAGAAACACTTGCTGTTGACGACACTGCAAACTTCAAAATGAACTTTTTTTTTTTTTTAAATTGCTCTCCTTTTTCTTTTGCTTTCCTCCCTGATCCTTTTTCTCTTTTTTATTTTGGGTGCTTGTGGACGGTGCCAAGAAGCTGCCCCAGCCTCTTGAGCTCTGTGTTGCACATCAAGTGCAGCCGTCGGAGTGCACACTGATGTTCGATTTTCCATCCACTTGCCTTCCAAAGTGGATCGGTACCAGCACTATCATTTTCTGTCATTACTCATTTCGGGCCAGACATTGTGCGGAAATCCAGACTATTTTGGCAGTGAGAAGGAAGGAAAAAAACGAGGAAAGGGGGGAGAGACAGAGAGTGAAAGTTGTGCGACCGTGTCAGTAAAGACAGTCTTGTTAAAGGGACAGGCTGAGGGGTTTCTTACCTCTCCTGGAACTGTTTGGACGGGATTAGGCCGGCACGAGGGTTGGTGTCCCCCTCCTGCTTGGCCTGCCACCAGGTCGCATCATCCTGGCTCATGATCTGAAGGATGGAGCCCTTCTTGAAGGCCAGTCCAGCCTCTTTACATGGGATGGCATTATCCTCCTTAGGGTCGTAGTCAAAGAGTGCTTTCACAAACACCTGGACACACAGCAGAGGTGAGAGGGGGGGGGGCTTAGAGCTGGATTGACAACAGGAAAACCTGCAGTTCACTGCAAAGTACAGAGAGTGTAAACGCTAAAGGAAATCCATCATGGCAAGAGCAGAAGGTGCTTCAGCAAAGCTCTGGGTGATTATTTCATAAAGGTCAATGCAATCAGAAGTTGAAACCTGCAACAGGACAAGGTAATCTCTCTCTCCATGTTATTCCATCGACACTTAAGACACACTTAACCCTGTCGCCGTGAGACAACACTCCAGATCTCCTGAGCCAGAGAGTGCAGTTGGAAACGCTCTGTTCCACAAACTAAGCACAGTCAAATCAGGAATCTTTCCATATTAACTCTCTAAAGAGAGACCACGTTGTTTGCATAATCCTATTTAAATCTCTCGAGAATAAAAACCAAAGCAACTCTAAGCAATTATTATGTTTGCCGTGAAAAGCTGAGATTTGTTTTGTTGCTGTCATGTAAACGCTCATTGATGACATCTTTCACTGCGTATTTCAGAAGGCCATGAACTTGAAGCAGGGGACTGTACTTGACATTTTTAAAAAGTGTTCCTTCTCTTACATCATTCTGTGTTATGTACATTTAAAATTCAATGCTGAATTTAATGCACAGTGCTTAGTGATATGACAACAAGAGCAACAAGAGAGAAATACATTTAAACAAATACTCAGATAAAAGGCATCACAATAGGTTTTAAAGCAGCTTGTAATTCTTTTAATAAAACTAAAAGAACCATCTTTGAACGTCCTTGCACTCTAAGAAATGACATCACGATAAGCAGAAGTTAAGGCCCGTGCAGAGGATTTCTAATGCAGAGTTTTAAGTTGTTTTCTTTCTTTAACTAGGTGCTCTAATTTCATTTGGCAGAGGTGGATAGGACACCTCATCAACACAAAGAAGTCTGAACCTTATAGTGGAAAAATCTCCGACATCCTTTCCCATCGTGGGCGGCGAGCTACAACCTGCAGAGCCTTGCTGCGTCTTCTGTCTAAACTGAGACCTGACAGGATGAGTTATCACTCCTAACACACCTTAGTACATGTGGAGAGAGCTAAGAGAGCTAAAGAAATGATGTGTGTTTAAGAAAGAAAAAAACAAAACAGACGAGGAATAGTTAGATTCACTTTTTTGATATCCTATTGATTTAGAGAGTGCTTCGTGCCATGTAGTAAATTTATGTTTCAGACAGAGATGTTTTGTTTGGGTCATAACAGCAGCTTTGGCTGCTAAACCCTCCGGCAGATTACGCTCATACATCCACACTCTGAGATCTCCAGCTTTCCTTTTCCTGGCTCGGTGTTTTTGGCCTGTGCATGTTTAGCCACTTAGCTGCCCTTTGATGCATATGCAGTACCTGATGTAAGCGTGCAGGATGTTTTCACGCAGAAGAGGCTGAGGGTTTGGCACTGCAGCTCTGTTTTTCAGCTGGTTCCCTTTAAAGGCCAGGCAATTTAACCACAACATGATGACAAAGGATGGAAGTGACCCACCTTGTCCTGTACACCTCTGTTACACATGCAGGGTGGGCTGTGTTGTGAATAATGATAAACCGCCTTCGACCCTGGAGCTTAAAACAGCTGAGCGTAACCAGCCTCCTCCGCCTGCTTCTGATGGATGAGTGTGTGAGAAATGATGTATCATCACCACAGTGGGTGAGAACGACGGTATGCTGGAGTGACAGTGAAAGCACCTTCAAAATGGATTTCTAAAAGCTACTGTCTACTGGTGCAGTCGACATGAATAGATACAATCTTGTCTTACACATGGCTGCGTACCAAACCTTAATACTTTTTTGGTTTCCAGAAGAAAGATTAAGGGAAAAAAATAATTGAGGTTTATTTTCTTGTTAATTGGAAGTTTTCTTGAGTTGCTACAACGTTTGGGTCTGTATTTTATTGGACGAAATATGGTTGCATGAAAAGATGCCATACAAAAATACCACATCTGAAAAATTAAGTACTGGGTGCTGAACAAAAAAACATCCAAAAGGTAGAAATATGCTGTGTAAAGGACTAGGGCCTAAAACGTTACAGGTGGCAATTTTTCCATTGAATTAAATTTAATTGGAGCAGCTTCTGGTATGAAAAGATGCCATCCAATGAAAAGGAAGCGGCTTACAATTAAGATCACAATCTGGGCCAGAAAGGACCCTGTGAAATGCTCAAAATGGTCTAAAGGTGAAGCCTGTTCTAAAGTTACCTGGCCCTTACAGTGACATGCAGAAATACTGTGTTCAGTAGACTGCTGAGATATTGAGGAGCTCTCTCCTATATTAATTCATTTCTCACTGAGTCTCAAAAAGCATTGTTCTGCATCTAACAAAAAAGGCAGATATCTGATTTTTTATGTGATCACACAACAATCCAGCCGGGACAACATTTACCTTTGGTTCTTTGGATGGTGCCTCGTCCTTGACCCCTGGGACGACTTTAAATGTAATGGCTCCTTGTGATTGGGCCTGCAGAGTAGAAAAGAAACCAAATTAACAATATTTAAGACACAAATGGAGGGGGTGAAACCATCCATCAGTCATCTGTCCTGCAAACATCTCACAAAGCTTCTAATCCAATGAAAATCCCATAATGAAACCACTGTTTGATTTTTTAACAATGGAGGGTTATGAGGATTGGATGACTCTGCTTGGCAGGGATAGAGTGTGTGTGGGGGTAAAAGGAGTAGTGTTGAGAGCGATCATCTGCTGCGAAGGCCTTTGTGTCTGACTTTAAGAGACTCCCTCTTTCCTCTCCGGTTGTCCCTCTTGGCAGAGTTCAGACACATGATTGAGCTTATTTGAGGACTGCTTGGAGGAACTACTGAGCATCAATCACATCCTCTCAGCATGTGGTCTAAATACCAGGAAAGACTCCTAGAGAAAGGCCAGTGCTTGGTTTTCAGCACATTGATGAAAGCCACAAGATCGTGGATGAGTTTATTGTCTGGCCAACTCGAACAAGAACATTTTTGCACTGGAGAAACCCTTAAGCAGTGTTCTGAACTAAAGTGAAGCAAGTTTTCATTTTGTGTTAATTATATGAGTTTTGCTGCAGGAGGATACTATGTACTTATTTGCATTGATAAAACATAAAGGTGAATATTCCCACCTCCAGATTGGTCTGAAACCCAAACGCTGTGGAGTTTATGTTCAGTACATTGTTATCTTTCCAAAGATGACTTATTTCTTAAAGGACTCTGTCATGAATAATTCAATTCTGCTAAAAAGCTACTTGATGTTGACCAGTGCTCACTTTCATTTGCTAAATCAGGCTTAGCATTGTGCGAGGACTTCTTGGTTGGACTCAAAGAGCCAACTTTCTGTAAAAGCTGCTGAAAGCCACTTAATCTGTTTTCTGTGATTGGCAGTTTCTGAATAAAAAGCAAGTCTGTTGCATAAACTAAGCTAAAAGGATGCCAAAACAGCTCCATCATGAACTGCAGAATTATAAAAAGCAAAAATGCATGCTTTGTGTCAGCTCTTTTACAAAAGAAAAAGACAAAATAATATAAAAATGTTTCTTTTTTTAATAGAGTTTTGACAAACCACTTACAATAAAATTCAGGACAGCACATATATCATGGAGTTTTGAATTGTCAGTGCCTTCCTCTTGGTTAATAAATTGCACAATAGAAATGTGTTTTGGTCATATTCAATGACTGGGCAAGAGAAGTGGTGATTCTAGAGTCCATTGTGGCCCACGGCTAAAATCAATCGGGGGACCTTCCAACCAGCTTTCAGCAGGGCAATGAAAGTGAATGCTGTCAGATGGGGCCCCCTTAGGGAGGTTTCTTACTGTCATTGCTAAATTTGCACATCTTGGGTCACTGCTTTAGTTTGAATTTTGTCGGGCCCCCTACTGCCCAAAATGCCTAAGGCCCAAAGCAGTTGTCTGCCTTGCCTGTTGAAGATAGATCTAAGAAGATATTAGCCGATACATCGGTGTATACATTTTTTTTCTCCCCAGTATCGGTATCGGCCCCATAAATCCCATATTGGTCGGGCCCTGGTTTGTTGTCTTTGCGTTGGTTTTGTATGTCGTTGCACAGAGCGAAAGTTTCCTTTTGCTTTTGGTCTGAACACACTTGACAGAATTTACACACAGGGCACAATGCAGTGACAAACACAGACAGATGGGTCTCACCAGAATACGAATGATTTCCTCTGGTTTCTTGTCATCCACGGGGATTCCATTGACTTCCTTTAGCTCATCGCCCACATGAATCAGTCCTACCACACAAACACAACATTTGCATATCTATAATCACACTCACGTTTCATTATTCAACGTCCTAATATAAGTGAGCTACTGTGTAGAAGTCAAGAGCTCACACAGCCCGGGGATGTGTACAGTACAGCAGATTAATGTTTATCGTCATGGTGGCATTGGGGATTGGAAAAGTATCAAAACGTTATTGTGGACACATGTGGAAATGTGCCTTTGGCTTCTCTGTGGAGGAGCTGAAAAACAGGCTGGGCAAAATGAATACAAAGTCAAACAGAAAACATGTGGACAACAAGCAGAGCCTCTCAGTAAACTTGTCATTCATTCATTCATGATCACATTTACAAAGTGGGAGAGAACAACATATGGCATAGAACTTAGGCAGTAAGGACAAAAAAAGTCCTGTCCTTGTTGCACTCTGAAAGCAGTCCAAATGTGTTGTAATAGGATCCACTCTTTATTCTTGACCCAACACTGCACACTCACAAACATACAGCGTGTTTTTTGAGGACAACAACTGGCACAAACATGATTGAACCCATGTTAGAGAGAAAAGAGCTTGAACTGACCACTTCTGTCGGCTGCTCCTCCTCTCATGATCCGGGCCACGATTATGGCTCCTGTGTGTTCATCACGTCTTATCGTTGCTCCCTACAAAACAATCACAGAGAATAAATCAAAATAAGACAATCAGCAATGTTTTATCACAAGGCTACACTTCACCATGTTTTTCTAACACTAACATGTGTCCCTACTCTGTCTACAAACCCCCCAATGATGAGAAAAGTCTTCTACCTGCTCCACTTTTCAGAAAATGTGTGCTCAAACGCCGTTTGGAGATTTTCCCTTCATGACATCACAAAGGGCAGTAACCCCTCCCCCAGGTGGGTGACACTCCCACAGCTAGGTGTTTGTTCTGCCCTCTGAGACTGCCTTCTCATGGTAAACAAAGCTTGTGTTTGTTGGTGATGCTGAGTATGTGTGTGAGAAAGATCAGACTTCAACTCCAGCCTCAGTCAAGATTTACATGATTTATATCAAGGATCGACCTTCATGGATCTTCAAAAGCAACAAAATAAAGAACGGTATATGTGTCATTAAGTTACAAAAAGTTTGTTTCTGCAGAAGGCATCAAATTCTTAGGAAAAAAGAGCTGGTCTAGACATGGATTGGTGAGAGCCAAGCAGGTAAGAGATATAAGGCTGAAAAACACCAACACGCACACACACACATGCACACATACACACACACCCTGACCTCTTTTATGGGCTTGGTGCTCAGCCAGAGAGACACACAGACAGAGGATAGCATTTCAACTTCCATATTTAGAAAACGACAGTGTATAGCAGTGATGCAGTTACCAGTAAAGCC
This sequence comes from Labrus mixtus, assembly GCF_963584025.1. Lineage (NCBI taxonomy): Eukaryota > Metazoa > Chordata > Actinopteri > Labriformes > Labridae > Labrus > Labrus mixtus. Next base: position 4,852,900 of record NC_083630.1, read on the forward strand.
CAATAGCTGTTTCCCTTCACAATAAAAAGAAAAGCTTAATGGGTGCCAACCTGTCACAACCCTCACACAAACACAGACGAGGCACCAACCTGGTAGGGATTTAGGATGGAATAGGATAGCAAAATGCACCTAACCCGTGGAGTCATCCTCGCTCAGGACTAACGACCCAAACCAGACAGATGTGTTGTCTAGCCCGACACATCGGTTTTATCGAGGCTGCAACTCATCCTCCACCCAGTTCAAGCTGCTATTCCCATTTTCCCCCCAAGAATTGTTTTCATTTTAGTTGTTAAAAAAAAGGTACAGACATGGAGCCTTCCTGGTCAGGCTTGTTGTGTTTTATTTCAGCTGTCCTAATCCATCGCAGCCCACGTCAGCCACTGGAGTATAACTACAGCTCTCCATGTGTTCCAACACTTCAGTTTGTGTCATTTCTTTGTTTGCCTTCCCCTATGATGTGCTTATAAAAAACTTCTGGCAACTTCCCTCTACGGGAAGGTAAGCAGAAGATACCAAAAGACCCTCATTTTCTCAAAGACCAAAGGGATCTCTGCTTTGTGCCACTTTGCAGATACCATTAGTATGTCATCTTCGTTGTTTTCATGACCTGTTCACACCTAATGGTTTTCCTCCTAGATAATGGTTTCCTCAAGGCCCTTAAGGTATGGAGAAGAAAACAGTAGACGACATCAAGATAAGACAGTGGTTGGGCCTACAGAGAGTTGTGAACCTAATAGAGTAATTGGGCTTATTAAAGAAACCTGAGAGGTTGCAGTAGGCAAGAACTCACTGGAGCAGGTCAGCAAGAGGGGAAGGCACTGTCAGACCCCCGTGTCAAGGTCATGTATAACCCCTTAGTGTGACTTAAAGCAGCTGGCTGTGATGCAATAGCCTCCAGACAGTCGAGGGGGCCATTTGTGTGTCTGAAGGAATAGAGCGCTGCAGGGGAAGAGACGGGCTGTGACAACGGGGTTGAGATTGGGAGTCTGCAGGAAGTCTCACAGGAGTATTCAGACATGTGGTCATTAACTTTCTCCCTGTTCTTTTTCTTTTCTGAACTGGATGATGGCCAGTGGTCTGATGGATGTTTTAATTGTGTCCCCCGGGGTCCCTGGTGGCTGGTGGCAGTCTAAAGGCTAACTAACAGGAGAGAGGCAGCCTTGGACTCAGAGTCTGTAACGACAATAGGCTGGCTGCACAAACACCACTCCTCTGCACCACACGTCTACAGCTATCTATGGAATCTGCTCACATATGGTGCGTAGACTGTGTCGTGTTTGACACATATGGCTCAAATCACATAGTGGCATTTGGAAACACCACTTCTACCACTTTTATTGCAAGTGGCAATTGTGATTATAGACCAGCACATTTAGCATGCAAATACAAAAGCTCAAAGTTGTGAACCCATGCAAAGAGACCATTTTCTCACCATTCAAACCACAACGTTTTCTGTGTTTTTTTTTACACCAGTAGAGAAACAATCTCGGGTATGAGTTGACAAATTTCGCCTTTGTTCATTTTCCTTTTACACTTTATACATTCACTATTAGACGATATTTAAAGTTGGAGTCATTTTGAAGTCTCATTTGTGGGGATTCTCATTCGACCTACTGCCCTCAAACTGGCTGGGCCTAAATAAGCCAGCCAAAACAGCAGTAAGAGAGTTTATAGGGGTAAGGGGAGCCTCACCATTTTGGCCAGCCCAAATTTGAACTCAGCCCTGCTACTGTAGCCAAATGAGCTCCGTCTGATAAGAAACCAGAAGAGAGGCCAAAACGCTGCAGTGGCTAAGCGAGCGAGCCAGACAGAGGAGAGTAAGGAGGGAGGTGGAGGAGGTCGACAACGGGTAAATAAGTGGGGGTTTGGGTTAAAAGTAAGAGTTGGTGTAAGTAAGAGACTTTGTGAAGATTACAATTTAAAAGGATTTGATGAGATAAAGTTACATTGTATGAAAATGAATTGGAGAGTAACAAAGAGCAGCATTTGAAGAAAAACAAGTTGAGAGAGAAAGCAGAAATATAATGGTATCATTTGGAGAGACTTTCTCTGGAACATTTTGTTGTTGTCATTTTCAAGTTCTAGTAGCATAGTGTGCCAGACTCCCCCCCCCCCCCTCCTCATTATAATCTTTTTCTATTCTTTTAATCTTCCTGGGGTGTATCGGGCTCTCCTGGAGACCTCATGAATGCCTTGGAAGCAACTTCAGTTTGCTGGAACAAGCCTGACAAATCCAACCTCCTGAACTCACATCAGCATCACCTCCCCCCCCTGTGCCTTGATACCCTATGGGTGCTGTCATCAGTATCCAGCCAAGCATTGCCACTAATGAGGAGCCTTTGCTCTGTTAAACAAATACATAAACAGTCAGGCAATAACCTAAATAAGCTACATGATGTGTGTGGGGGTGTAAGTAAGTTAGGAAGGACCACGGTAGGTAAAGACCCTCCAGCACCAGGATGGGCTTCCTGTTGTAGCAGCTAGGCATTAGCAGGAAGTGATGGCTGGGTTTACACTGAGCAGTCAACGCCTGTCGGCACATGGAAGCCATTTCAGACTTTTCCTCTTGCATGGAAACAGTGCAGGAAGTCAGAAGGGGAATGTCAACGTCTGTCATGTTTTTGTGTGCATGCAAGCTTGTCTATGTGTGTATTTCTACAAGTGTAGCCATGGGCTTCTACCTGAAGCCAGGCCAGAGACACCTCAAAAGCAGCATGATTGATGCCGGACAGTCAATAAGCCTGATTAATGGGCGGCACTGTGTTAGTAATTAGAGACAGGGCGCCACTTAACCATCAAGTGATTTAATTCATTTGCATGAAAAAAGTAGCATGGTGGGCACACAAGATGGGAGAAATTGGGTTTCAGGAACTGATTCTCTTTTTCTTCTGTTCACCAATGAAGCAGCTGGGCCCTTAGATATACATCTGTGAATATAGACTCAAACAAGCAGGATTGTTCATAAATGTACTGTAACGCTAAAGGTCTCAGAAACACACAAACGCAGAGATCAGAGGGGTTAACCTTTGACTGGGGGAGGACTTCCTAGCTGTGGTCAATTAGTCATCAGGAAGGCGACCCGAAGCCTCCTAACTGATCAGCTCCATATGCAGCTGCTGCTCCCAGATCTATTCCTAACACATAAATGCCTCTGATTGTTATTGTTGGGTCGGCCAAAAAAGGCAACGGCTTAGTCTCTGCTGTGTGATGGAGGAGAACTGGAGCGACGCTCGTCCATATCAAGGCCTTCAACTCTTCCCAGCGCATGCAGTGGAGCAGGCACGCCGACATGGCAGCCACATTAAGTACGTGATGACAAATGGCTCACACCTCATACACTGCAGGAAAAAAAGAGAGAAGAGGGACTTAAATTTGGATCCTGTAACGCATGAGAGTGTGTGTTTATTAGAGGGAATGGAATGAAGGAAAGACTGTCCAGGGAACTGTCAGCGCACAGTAGTGCAATGAAACCTAAGCAGATAAGGGGAGTAAGACAAGCTGACTGTTGGATGTCTCGTCACGTTTGCTTGCCTGGGATTGGCTGCAATGCGATTCTGGCAAGGTAGGTCTTTATGGGGCAATTGCAGTGCCCTCTGGGTGATGGAGTGTATGGACGGCTGGATGACATGATGGAAGCTGGCTGACTCGTACGCTGGTTGTATGGATGACGAGAAGGCTGGCGAGGTATGTTGGCGAGGCTTATCGTGCGTCTCGAGGTCTGGGGGACGGCTATGTGTGGCCTGTCTAGTGGGCCTCACATTGGGAAAGAATAGATCCTATGATCTCTTTACCTTCACTATGACCACAAGTTAAGCCACTCGGCGAGCCCAAGCCCCGCCAGGGTAAAACAAGCACGGCGCTGCATTTCAAACACGCGGCCCTCGGCCCCGTAACAACCACTCAAAACATCGCCCCATGAACCGAATCGAACGCTGTGGCAATTTGACAAACATTATTTCTCCTTCCAAATTGAGAGCGACAAGGGAAAACAAACACGAGTGGCCCGGGCGGAGAGGCCGACGTGTTTTGACATGATGTCACTTAACAGCAAAAGTGTAACAACGACAATAAACTCCTGCCGACTGCTGTGTTGACTGCTGTGTTTAGAGGTATAAATACAAGTGTAGTGGAAACACATGCCGGCATTCTTCACACCAGATGTCGACCATGGAAAAACCAAAATACAAAGTGGGAATGGGCCTCCTGGACATTAAAACACAATTACCTCCAATCATATCTGGTGTTGGAGTGTGTCATTTCATCTTACCTCACCGAGGTGGCACAGAGCCCCCCACACATGACCGCTCCACACACTGAGTCCAACATATTTATGACTTTCTTACATACTTCCTCGAACACCATGGACTCTGGTGCTGCTCAGAAACAGTCGTATCATGGAATATAAAGCCATGTTATGAAAATCCATTCAGTGTTACAGTCACCCATTAAGATTAATATAGCACTGTAAAGAATTAGCACGAGTCCAGATGAAAATATACATTATCGTAAAAGAGAGAAGGTACTTGAGGTTTTTATGCCAAATGATTTTTCTAGTTGATGCAACAGAGCTGCCGCTGCTAGTCGGTCCCCTCTGGGTGACCTGTTTCTTGCCTTTCCACCTGTTTTTATTAAATCATTTGTGATTCAAACTAATAAAAGCTACTCCCCTCCACCCCCACCTCACTATACCCTTTTTCCTTCATTCCTCTATTTTGCACTAAACCAGGCTCCGGTTTCCCTTTTTTATTTCCTTAACCCTGATCTTGACCCACCAGTCGTAATTAACAGGTACACTGAGAAAAAGGAAAATTGCAGGTCATTATTATGATAATTACGGTGTGCAGGAGTGATTCCAGGAGAAACTGCCAGGTAATGCAAAGGGGCCTTTTGACGGAATGGCTTACCTTCATTTGTCTTCCTCTACTTCTTCTTTCCTTTTCCTTCTCTGCCTCTTTAAACCTTTATGTTAGAGCGAGTTATTACCCAGTTGCTATGAAAACACACTTAGTGGCCCACCTCAGTACTTCAGGCAGGTGCTGGTGATTTCGGGCGTGTAAATCTGTGTGGCTATCTCACCAAATGTGTGCATTTGTTTCCATAATGTCTGCATAAATCACTGAGTGTAATATCGTCTTTTCGCTAGGCGGACAGTGCCAGATATTAAGTCATGATGTACTGTATGTGTGTGTCTGAGAGCATGCATGAGCTGTATTGGAGCACACAAAGAGACAGTTGTGTTACAGGGAGAGGTCTATCACTGCTCTGGGATTGTTTAGTGTTTCCCAGTCGTTATCCCCGTTAAAGAAAACAGCACTTTCACATGTCACTTCTCGTTTCCAAAGTTGTGCTGGGAATCAGGGCCACTGAGGAGCAACCCCGGCTCCGACGACCAACAATGCCCGCATTCAGCCCTCAGAGCTTGTTGGCTGTCGGAACACCGAACGGAAAAGAGCAGGACCGTGGGGATGTGTGTCCATGCTCATGATTACACATGATGGGAGGAAGACGTTTTATTTAAGAGGGCTGTGAGATTAGGATCTGGGAATGCCTCAGATGTGGCTTTGGAGGCTGTGTGCGTTTTCATATTCACAACTCAACAGGTCGTGAGCATGGTGTAAGAGCTGCTGGACGGAGGATTGTACAAACACACTCATAAGAACAAATTCAGAGGCTTTTCCATGTCAGCTCTAAAAATAACTGTAAATGTTTTAATGGTGTTGCTGTGATTTCATGAGATACTTTGGATTGTTATACATTGATTACGCTGGATTTGCCTAAAACGCACAGTCCATACAGGATACTAAATCCTCAAACATTTACCCTTAATCTTTACTTTATTCACATACAAATAAATAACACAATTAAAATGACAAACTGTTTTTGTTAAGCAAATCCCGATCAGCTATTTCACTAAAGATGCTCTATAACTATTTGTAATGGGTTAATCAGGATGATAAAACTTTAAAAAACTACATCCAGTAAGACTTTTCAGCAAGTGATGTAGCAGCAGGAGTCATTTCAGTGTCGTGCCCAAGGACACATCCGGTTTAGAGACGACGGACTACCAATGAAGATCCATAGTGTTTTAAGGCTTGGGTACTTTTCATGAGATTGTACCTTGCATCAATAATAGTCATTCATTTTTTTCAGTCAGCTGTCTAAGTGATTGATCATCCTTTCCATGCAGCTCTATATTCATACAAAACCATCACTTAAAACCACAACAACATGCAAAAACACAAATAGCAATAACCTATTTGTTAATACAAACTCAAGCTGACAGTGAGTCAATCAGCACTGACAGTGCTCCTCACTTGTCTCGTGCTTTGTAGCATGGCTCTCCATCTTCCTCCACGGCAGCTCCCCAGACACTGCGGCCTAATCCATCAAGTGAAAGATGAATTGCTTTTAAAGCACATGCGTCTAACTTTAAAACACTAACATGTGTGCTGTCTGCTTTAATCTCATTAACTGCTCCATTAATTCCCAGTGTCATTACTTTCCCCTTGCTCCCCTCGTTCTGATGTAAACAGACAATAGAAGAGTCACTTTTCTTTAAAGCACATACATCAACCTAGTCTCTTTCTTTGATAACTGTGTCAATCAGGAAGTTCTCCAAAAGGTCATCAGCAGAATCCAGACTTGAGTCATTGTGAAAAGCTGTGTTGGTATACATTTAAACCAAGGCAGTTTGAATACGTCAATACAAAAGCACGCTGACCTAATCTATCTGAATGAATGTGTTTGTGAAAGCTTCCAGACAAATGAATCAGAGCAGCCGTGATCCGACCGTCCTACTTGTGTCAGAGAGGAGAAAAAAAAAATGCCTGTCTAATGCAGATGAGAAAAGCATGGCATGTCAAGTTGCCAAGAGCTCATTCCAGCGACAGCAATTCATGGAAAACTAACTTCATCACAAACCGAATCGATCACAAGACTTTCCTGTCCTGCCGCAATTATCAACTCCCTTAAAAAGTAAAGAAAATCCACTGACATCAATCACGCAGTTGGAGTTTTTACAATAATAATGTTGGACACGTCATCTGCATTTGTATGCAAAGCAACTGCTATAGCTTTGAAGTGGTGGTTCCATAATGAGAAGTCCAGCCGATCCACTGGTATCCATGGCGGGGGCGGCAGGGTGGCCAGGGCCTGTAGTGGTATAGCCTTATTGATTGCTGCTGGCTGGTGCCAGGCAGGATGCTATGTAGGTTTGGACTGCCAACTGGATGGCACAGACCCTGCAGTCTACTATTTCCATTTGGTTGCCACCAGTGACACCAAGTTATAATGGGAAAACCAAACCTGTGTGTGAAACAACACAGAACAGAGACAAAAAAGGGTAAGGGGAGAGTGAAAGAGGCTGACATTGATCCTGTCACATTCCTGGCAGTGGAGGTAATAAAGATGCTAATGATGCCTAACAACCTGGTATGGAAGAGTGAAGGGGGAAAAGATGGATAGAGTGTCAACGTTGGACCGGCAGGAACAACCTTGGACAAACAGTGAGCAAAAATCTGTGTTTGTGAACAGCAGACGTCCATATATGCACAGCAGAGAAGGGTGAAAGGGAAAATCCACAGGCCTACTTAAGGCTTGAAGGACAGTGAAATACATTACAATTAACCTCTTAAGCGCCTTAAATGTTTTTACATCATGTCCAATAAAACGTGTTACCAAAAATTTAAATGCACAGGAATTACCAGAGAAATTGACTTGATGGCTAAACCAGATGAAAGGAAAAGGGAGAGGAAGCAAGAGAGACCGAGTAAGAGAAATATGGTGCGTAGGAGGACGTAGGAGATGAACTATGAGGAAGAAGTGAATGAACGGCAAACTGACATCGATGAGAGTCGGCACCTACTGAGTGTCACTGAGCAAGCTGACGAGTGATGTATAAAACGTCCGGGAAAACAGCGGGGCATACGCAACAAGTTCTCCAAGTCTGTTAAGCACATCTGCATTGGGCATCGACAACATCCAAATGAGAGGAACAGAGCCGGCCACAGCAGGCTTGTTAGCCTCTAATGTTCTCACATCATAGCAATGGTCACCCTGAGCAGCTGTGGTGAACCTTTCCGTGAGCGCTCAAAGTCATCTTTTGCTACTTAACGCATTTTCTGTGTGTCAGGAATTGGGTTTCCCAGAATTCCTTGGCATGATATTGTGTCTTCCTGCGGCAGGTTTATGAAGTTTGTACATCAACTCTTTCCCCTGAAACTTTTCCAGTTCTTCCTTGGGAATCCTGAATTAGTCCCAGGCTACACAAGATGTTATCCCAACGGCATGCACTGTGTCTATATCGGGGAAACCCAGAAATTTCCAGAGGGAGGAGCCCAGGAGGCATCGTTTACAGATTCCTTTAGCGCCTCACCTGACTCCCTTTGATGCAAAAGAGGTGCAACTCTACCCCTAGCTCCCTCCTGGATTCTGATCTCTTAGTCTAAGCCAAGCCAAAAAGCCAAGGAAAATGATTTCAGCAGCTTGTTTCCCAGTTTAATTCTTTCTCATGACTTAAGGTAAAGTTTTGAACTTGAGTTTATTGGTAATATTTAAAGCTCAGGCTTCTTGACAGTTTGTTGTAACAATCACCTTTCTAATGGCATTGCTTAAGTTCAGGTGCCAAGACTCATTCTTAACCTAGAGCAAAGCATGCAACAGTATGTCAGCAGAGAACCGTGTCCTCACTCTTGGAGGAGCCGACTTTGAGACTGACTACAATAGTGACAAAAAATGATTCAATTTTAAGATAAGGAGTTGATAACAGTCTCCTTAAGTGTCAGGCTAGAGTTAGAGAATGCAACTTTCAGAGCAGATTTTCAGACCAAAACAAATGCTTTCTTTGGACACACCTCCTTCGTCCCTCCGCTACCCCATCCTCTCCTGTCTCCGCAAACAACCCGTCCCTTCCTTTCTTGTTTCACCAGCAAGTTTCTGTGAAACAAGTGCTGATAAACATTGAAAATAAGATTCTACGATCACTTTCAAGTGAATTGAGATGCATCTCAAAGATGATTTGGTTGTTATTTGTTTGTCCTTTTAAACCAAATGAAAATCGTCCTCTTGGTTTTTGAATTTTGTCGGGTCTCCTTCAGTTGTACCCTTGCAACGACAAGACGTCATTATGCCTCTAAAAACAGTGTCCCTGAGTGGGTGGGGCTGTCTCTCTTCTGCCACATAATTGCAGGGTTAACAGTTAGAGATAGAGGGGTTAACATGAAAAAAACAATGCATAAAACATGTTTGAGCATCTGAGTGAAACATACACAATGCCGTCCTGTCAGTGTGAATGGTAAATGGACTTGAGCTTGTACAGAGCTTTTCTAGTCTTCTGACTACTGATGGCTATGGTTGCTATGTAAAGTGACCATCAGAAGTAATTAATCCCATTCATACATGTTCATAGACCAATTACGAAGCAGTGGGAGCAACATCATGGACAGATCAGACATGTAGCTGCAGGGGTTGGGGATCGAACCCCCGACCTTCCGGTTAGAAGACGACCGACTCCACCAACTGAGCCACAGTGTAAACACAGAGCTGAGAACAACGAACCAAGGGGGAGGAAACTCATCACTCAATAATCTATTTTTAAAGGGTGTAATTGATTTTAGCAATATTAATATTCAGAATGTGCCCTTTCACACCACAAAAGCTTTTAAGGTGTTTTTTTTTTTTTTTTTTTAAAGCTGAGGCATCTCTCTAAGTCCTCCTCAAAGCTTCTGGCTTAGGACATGAGCTGTGTAACACCAGTGCATTCTGGCTTGCTCCAACTATTTATCTAAACTTCTATTATTTGGTCTGCACTCGAGCATTTTTTCACCAGAGGCAAACCTCACCAGTAGTATATCAGCTACATTGCCACATACTAAGCACTGAAGTAACCCCCTTGCCTTTAAAATTGAGACCCCCACTAAAGTGTTCTGAAACCTTATCCTAAGCAGCACATTCTTTCAATAAAAAGACGTGGCTGAGCTGATGTTTCAGTATGCACACACATGTTTACGCTGCTCTCTAATTATTTCATTGTCCTGAAACTTGAGCCAATAAATCAGTCGGACTGAGAGAGCAGCAGGAGAGCGGGCAGAGAGTTCAACCAAAAGAAAAAAAAAGAAAGGGAGGAAAAAGAAGACGTAGGTATTCCTGGAAGATAGAGTCCTTAAAGTTGAACTGAAATGTGGTATAAAGTAACACTGAGAAATTACAGCAATTAACCAGAGCTACTGAACACAATCCTCTCAACTAATCACAATTAAGCTAATGGATGCTTCACAAGGAAAGGGGGCCTGCGTGCGTACCACAGCCGCATCCACACTGAACTACTGAATGAGACAAAGGCCGAAAGAGAAAAAGCGATTGAGAAAATAACGGAGAGTAAAGTAATAAGAGACGAAGAGGAAATTAGATCTTGTACAGCCAGGTTGCTATGATGTCAAGTTAGAGAATTTCAGGCTGATTTTGTCAAATTGCGAGTTAAAGGGCACATCCAAATCAATTTGGTGCGGCAGTGAACGAGGAGCCTGCACAATTAGATGGTTTTTTGTTGCTAAGTGGAATGGCTGTGACTTCACCATGAGGCTCTGACCCGCAGGATCTTTTCTTAATGTCAGTTTAAGTGCTCATTAGGTCAGCTTACCTTTGAATGCCAATTGTGGAGGGGTCCGAACTTACCTTTAAATTTAGTGTCAAAGTATAGGGTCACAAAGTCAGAAAAACATAACAGCATTCAATGATAAATCATTGTGATGTTTTCATACTTTTACAAAGTTTATTGCACATTTTGAAGATTATTGAAACTATTATTTAAATGGCAGCAGACCCATTTTATGAATACAAACTAGAGCTCTACATTGACATATGAAGCCTTATCCATGGGTCCAAGCGGACAATTTTGCCAAATTTCCCGATATTCCCTCACGGTATTCATTAGATATGGCCTTGATAACAGTTGGATGGATGTAAGAATGGAAAACCCAAATCTGATGGCTTGGTTTTGACTGTGTTGGTGGAGGGGCCCTGCAATAGAATCCTATTGTTGTCCAATCAGGCAGAGAGAAGGAATCTTAAACAGGATGCATATACCCCACAGTTGTAAGTTAAAAAAAGTTTCCCCATAACTCTAAAGTGGACATGCTCATTGTCCAGTTTGAATTGTGTTTTCCCACTGCTGTGCAATGATTTGCAATGGAAAATTCTGTGGTTGTAGCTGTTACATTTATGAATGACCTTTGTTTTTTTTCAGCTAGTTGGATGTTATAACGGGTTGATTTCCTGCTATGATTCTAATTTTGTTGCCAGGAATGAACATGATTAAATGTACTTGAAGGAAACTAAACAGCCATTGCAATAATATTGGTAATAGTTGATATATACTGTATTTAAAGAGTGGTGTTAAATTAAATCTCTCTCAAATTGGATGAGTATTTTTAAACCAACCTGGCATTGACCCTTAAAAGTACACTGGAGGCCCAGCACCTTCTCTATTTACATACGGCGACTTTGAAACACACAATAACCAATGTGCAGGCATAACACAAACTGAGTAGCTATATTACTTCAAGAATATATCCTACATAATTAACACCTTTAATATTGTACAATAATATGCAATATCACACATCATAAATGTGTGTTTCAGAAGTTCTCAGGAGCCAAATCACCAAGACAAGAAAGAATCAAGTTGTGTAATGGAATAACACCAGCCAGATAATTATACTGACCGGAGTGGGTGTAAATCACATTATGGTTTCAGGGAATGTGATCCAGCATCAGACTCGGGAGAGGCATGAGCAGGAAGTGCCGGCGACAATGTGTGTTGTGAGAGGGAGCGTGAATTCCTCCAACCCACATTATTACGTTCAACAGCTCCACAGAACATGCAACAGGGCAGGAACCCAAAAATGGCTTAGGTGTGTTCTCCTTCCCCCCGGGGTGTGGTGAGAGGAGGACGCCGGCCTGGAGCCAAGATGGTGGTCAGGGTAAAAACCACAAAATGAAAATAGAGGCGGCTGAGGCCAGGACATGTCCAGCCTGGAGCAGAGATGGGAGTGCCCTCGGGGCACAACAAAGTGGTATGATGACAGATGGAGGTCTTTGAGAAGCTATTGAGTTCTTGCTTAGTGGAGTGTTTATATTTTGCAGGACACTGAGGTCAATCAAAAGAAACGAGAAATCACAGCAATGGAAGAAGAAAGATGACTCAGATAAAAAAATTAAAGATCTGCAATGCAACCAAAACAAGAGCACGTTAAGTTGGGTTGACAAGCCCAATATGAAATGGGCCTCATTAGCTAACAAGACAAGGGTAATGCATGAAATGGAATCTATCAGACGACATAAACAGAAACCACGTTGCAAGTCTAGATGTCGCTGACGTACAGTTCGGGTCCCAGGCGAGGACAGATGGGTGGTTGTAGACATCTGGGACGATGTCTGGAAAGCATGGACGTGAGGCTTGTTACAAAGAGAGAGCGACACTGACCAGAGTAGAAAATGAAGCTGTTCGCAGACACTGAGCCCAGACTCGCTGAAAATACTCATGGCCAAGAGCGGGGTAATTGCGGACGGTTTCGGTGCGATTACAACTTCAAGGTTGTGGGTCAAATTCCCACAGGCAAAAAACCTCAAAAGCATGTATGGTATTGGCCTGACTTGTGGTTTGGCTACTGCTTTGAATCAGGCAGTACTCCAAATTCAGAGATTTGTAAACAAAGTCTGGATAGAAGGATTTTTTATGACATGGAAACCACAACTAAAGCTGCAAGCTACATTAAAAGGGCCCTTCCACATGTACGTCGGTATGTGGAGATGTGGGGACAAACGGAACCAGCATACTTCTCAATTCATTATATTATCATGCTTAAATCTTCTGAATGGGCTTATGGTCCAGATAACTGGTTATAAATCTTCCTCAATGCAACATGATGCTCTTTTAGTAAATGATGGTTGTGATTTAAAGTTATAGTAGACAATAAATGGAGGTATGTTTAAGGGCCTACAGACATTGGGATGAAAAGTCGCTATGACCTATCAACCAGGACAGAGATGTGACAATGCATATCCACACTCTTGTCCCAATATGGTCAGTTGTAGCTTCATAAAACCCAGACCACAATGACAAAAATGCCGAACTTTAGTGTTCAAAATGGCAGTCTACAAACACTGTCTATGGTCAATACTTAGTTAGGGTCAATACTTATACCATGGCTTTCCAAAACCATCTTTCAAAGCATTTTTCAAAACCAGCTGGTACAAATCAAAAACCTGAATCTTTAAGGTTATGATAGAAAAAAATTGACTCACGAGAGGTTCCTTGTTTTTCACCAGTCTTATTATTTTCACTGAATCCTCATCGTCGTCGAGGTCTTCAGGCAGCGGAGGTAGCTCGGGGTCATAACTCTTCTGGGCGACGGTGTCATGGACCGACAAAAGGCTCTGGAGAGAGGAAGAGGGATGAATGGAGAAAAGAAACACAAGGCACAGGTTATCAGTCAAATCACAAAGCCCTTTGCTTTACCTTGGCCTAATTAGCTAAGTAAAGAATAGCAATACATGCTATTAAGAATCTAATCTATCATTTCCTGGTACCTGCCGGGCAGAGAAAATGCAGAAACTGCAGGGAGGATGGTTATGAATTGGGGTGTCTCCCTCAAGAGCTGGGTGATGGATTTAAAAGCATTTGGAGCCAGAACTTGTAGCTACATGGGTTAATTGTCATCAGGCGCATGTTCTCCCTCCAAAAATGTCTTTGATTAAAGTCAGCCGGCCGATGCGAAGCACAAACTGCAATCACAAGGTGGGTGTGGCAACCTTGGCCACCCTTTTTAATACTTCTGCTTTCCAGGGCACAGTGCTGAACACTCAGAGAGGCAATGTTCTGCACTCTTCAGCGGCAAGCTCAAAGTAATGAAGTTCTCATCCGCCTCAGATATTTCACACGTTCACGAGCAGACATAAAAAAGAGACGAAACGCAGACAAGAATGATGCCATTGAGACATTCATTTTTCAAACTATTTAACGACTCCATGTCCAGGACTGAGATGCAGCTGGACGCGTGCTGCTTTTTCCGTGGTTGTGGAGTGGGGAGTGAGAAAAACATCTTCCAAGCCATGTGCCAGAGGAAGGTAGAGAGAGAGAAAAAGAGAGAGAGGGCTATGGTGAGAAAAGGAGCTGTGTGTTTTATGACATGGGAGCATGCTGCAATACAGCGTTCAAGATGTTGCTAACTGGGAGCAGATGAGAGGAGGAGACACAACTGAAGCTCTGTGGCCAGGATTCACTGACACAAGCTGACCAAACACACACAGATGCTATCACATATTGTAATACCTGTGAGTAGAGTTTGGTCGGGTGTTTAGGGGTAAGGTAACAATACCAATTTCAGAGGAGAAAATTATCCGTTACAGATGCAGAGGGCGTTATTAAAAGTGAATATTTCAGCTAGACTAGAAAAATATCTCCTCTTTCAAAACGTTCAAAAGACTTTCTTTAAAAAAAAAACTAAACGAAAGAACAAGTAGTCAACCATTTCTGCTTAAACAAAAAATTAGCCCACAAACTTGAAACAATGACCAAATATTTAATTACGGTACATAGTTTTCACATATTTCCTCACTAACATTCTCCTTGTATTGGTTCTCCTGTCAAAACGTATCCCAAACACCCCTGATCCTCTCTCTTCTTCATTTTTATCTTTAATGGATGTTTTTCCTCAAATGTTCCCAGCATCATTTCTTAGAACAAGCCTCCTGGACTTGTATCTGCACCGTGTACAAACACACACTTTGTGTTCTATTGTTTATCTGCGGATGCTGTCATTGTGATTTTGAAATATCCTCTTGGAACGTCAGGAACAAAAACTGTTTGCAGATGAAGACAATAAAAGGTAAACTAAACTGGAGAGGGCTCAATGTAACAGACCGTATTTTGTGATTATAACACCGCATGTCAAGTCATGAGTCAGAGGACGGAGAGGTCATGCTGCCATGAGCTTGTGATCTTTAATTATGTTGCATTCAATAAACTCAAGACAAGACAGAGTTATCACCAGTAAGTGGAAGGGCCATTCCATTCAGAGCTGAATATATCATCACAGGGCAAATATTTACAGAAGGTTGTTTCATGTAGCAGCCATCTCTCTAACGTTTTTTTTGTTTACTGTCTTTTTCTGTTTTTTCTCCCACATGGAGTACTAGAAATCCAATTTAACCATAGTGGACTGTAAATAAATATGGACGGAGCCTGAGTGACATCTACCTCAGGTTACTGAAGGGGGCTTTGGAATCCCCCCGATGGCGGTCGCCATGCTGGTGATATTGTTGCATCTTAAATTCAGTCAATCTAACACTAGGCAAAGAGCTGAGGCCGCTTTTAAGCCTCCTGACAAACAGCTCATTGGCCCGCCCATCAGTCAGGTCACCACATGTCTTATTATGAATAACTCTTACCCTTCATACGGATTAGTTATATAGAAATTCATTCCCTGGAAAAAGTGTGCCGATAAAGGCATGAGCTAATCAGACCAATTTTGTATTTTGAACCAGGCTGTAAACATGTTAATCTCTGCTGTAAAAACAAGCTTTTCTGAATGGATGTGTATGTGACTTCCGATGCTTCTGCAGCCAGCCTCTAGTGGACACTCGATGAACTGGCTAGATTTTTCAACACCGGAGGTTGCTGCTTGGTCACAAGACAATGATAGTTTTGAGAAGAGATGCAGGTAATTGATGTTGCTGCACAGAGAGTTTGTAGCCGTTTCAAAATCTCAGCTCGTGTCATTGGGCTATTGCATGTTCTATTACAGAAGAGTAATTCAAATAAAAAGCTTTAAGTATCTGGAAACCACTTGAAACTACAGATGATCTAACCTTTAAATAATTCAGTTTGAGTCTGAATCTCTTAACAATCCCCATACTCCCAGGTACCCTGACATCTTGTCTTGGATACATCTAGAGAAAGGCTCTGGGTGCAGACTGTTGAGACTTATATGAGGAAACATAAATCAGTTAAAGCTCCTATGAAGACTTTTTAGATGGTTATGATATTTAATGCCTGAAATATTTGACTGATAAAAGTAGTATAGATAAAAAGTTCCAAAGAACTTCATCTCCCGCTACAGATTTTGTTCTCAGGCTCACCTCAACCTTTCCTCCACTAACCAGTTTCTGTTGGCGCCCGTTTCTGTTTCCTCTGAACTCCATCCATCAGGCCTAATATGCTGACCTGTGAGTGTCCTCTCGTCCATGCCACTTCCTTAAATCTGGCATTGCTCCCCAAACCGCCACACTCTCCCCCACGGCCGTGCCTAACAACCCGGAACAGAGCCACAGCTAATTCCTTGTGAAAACTTTCTAGGAAGTAGCAAAAACAGCTGTATGCTAATAGATAGCACATGGCAAACGGCCTGGCTGGTGACCGTTGACATGCGAGTACAAGTACACAGGTAGAGCAGAGCTTTCTTCCTGGGCTGATATGAGTCAGTGGGTCTTGTTATGCCTCGGTGTCAGTGGGTTAGCCGCCTTAATCAAATCTGGGGTGATATCCTCCTGTCGGCCCTGCAGCTCAGGAGGTATGAGGAACGGAAAGAAACATGAAGGGAAGCGAAACCACCCTTGTTTTCCAGGCATCCCGTCCTTCCTCGGTTCGTGTGCTTGTGTTCATTAGGCATAATAGGGATCCTAGAAAAACAGATCACCGAGCTTGGCTAAATAAACCAGCTCGTACATTCCTGGCATTGGCCTCTCATTAAAGCCCCCCTGGTCCTGTCACCGGACCGCTCGTTTTTCAGCTGGCGGTGCTGGATCTGTGCGGGGTAACCGCTCCCCCCCAGGTGGGAGGGATCCTGCTGTGAGATTGAGGCGCTGCTGTAGACCAGCTGGGATCTGACACCCACCCTCTGTAAGCCTTGAACCTCGGCAGGCATCGCCCCGAGTCAAACACATTCTGCAGGCAATGTAGACACCTACCTCCATACACGCCGACGGAAACAGCCGGCCATCATAATTGGCACTTTCATCACTGTCAATATTAGTCTTGCTGAGGGGGGCTAATATGTTCTAAAGTTGTTTTTTCATGTGTAAATCGTAAAAGAGAAAGTTTGAGGCTAGAAAAGAGAGTGGAGTTTTACAGAGGCTGATTTATATCCCCACCCTAGGAATGGATCATTTCAGACATAATTAAGAGTGATACAGTTACTATCGCACAGAGACGCCATTCAAAGGCAGCAGCCATCTGCTTGTGTTTTACACCCCTGGCCTCGTGATTTACACTGAGGCTGGCTGGTACGGTATCAAGTGCCCTGGAGGACAGATGGAGAGAGAAAAAGAGACAGAAACTCTTAATGTGTTTTTCTTGAAGCCTTGAATTCTGTCAAGAAGTATGAGACACAATGACAGAGTAACGTCAAGAGTGACTGTGAGTCCTTCCCAGAAACTGAGACACTGGAACAGATCTACATTTGACCAAGTGTTCATGCTGAAGCCAGCAGGGAGCAGCAGGTTGTTCTTTAGGCCCTGGTGCTCAAAACTTTGACTGAAACCCAAAAGTGAGGTCATTGATCAGGTTGAGAAACGGTGTGCAAGAGTTTAAACACATAAAAATGTCAATCACTCAACTTGACAACACCAGGTACGATGCTTTCCTTGAAAAAAAGTGACACACTACAGCTTAAGGGAAGTTCCAGACGTATGAAAATGTCTTTTAAAAGTATTTTCTGATTCATTTAAATGATCCCATAGAAAAGAGTATAACAAGCCTCTTAAAATCGAAAGTATAGAAGTGTTTTTTTTCTATTTTCTACTGGGTGAATTCATATCAGTCCATACTGAAGTTCAAGGATAATACACAGATGTGCATTGCCTCCCTCGGCCTTAGTTGTGACTTTGCTTCAGCTAAAGACGCACTAATCGAATTTTGTCCACTGTTTGACGGGGAAAAGTTTGGCTGACCTCGTTGTGCACTTTAGTGGAGGTCTGCTGAGCAGCGCGAGGAGAACAGAGCGGCAGCATTAAAGACAGAGTAAGTAAATAAAGCGTGACAACAAGTAGGTTTTGGCCAGGCTCTGGCTGAACAGAGGCAGAAGTTGGTGAAAGGAGTTGGTCTTGGTGAAGGGGCATGCACAGACACTCTTTAGTCATATCTGATGATTGAAGCCTAACTGGAGCTTTTAGTGAATAACAAATACATGACTGAATGAGGTTACATCTTTGAGGTCACTGAAAGGTCTGCTGAAGAAGTTACACTCACCATGGCTTCTGTTAAAGCAGACTCTGTTGCTCCAGGTTTTTGTTTTTTCTATTAAGATTTATTTTGGGGCTTTTTCTGCCTTTATTAGAGACAGGACAGTGGATAGAGTCTGAAATCAAGGAGAGAACAAGTGGGGGACGGTATGCAGGAAAGGAGCCACAGGTCGGATTTAAACCCGGGCCTGCCCGCTTCGAGGAAAACCGCCTCTGTACATGAGGCGAGCGAACTCACAACTAGACCACCAGCACCCATAAGTCCAGTGCTTTGACCTTAAATTTGTTTTTCTCTGTTTTTTGTTGACTTGGCCCACAGTTCCATCTCCCGCCTTCACCTCTCCTTGACTTGTCAGCCGTTTTTTTTTTTTGTTGTTGAGCTTTCTGATCCACGACTTTCAGAAACTCTGTGTTGTGATGAATTGATCCTTTGCTCTGCCAAATACCTTCTCAGTAAGTGAATTAAAAAAATAAAATAAAAAACGGTTTCTGACACAGGCATGCCTCATGGCGAGCACACTGATTGTTTAGCCGGAGCCTTTCACTTCGGGCGTGACAGAGACAGAAGAGATCGCAGCGTCTCCACGTAGCATAAGCAGGAGAGCATGGCTGTGATAGATGGCCACCATGTTTCTCTGCTTTGTAAATGTGGGTTGAGTATGAATCCCCCATGAGAATATTTTTTCTTGTTTGATAATTGCCAGTTAAATATGATGAACGTAATTAAACCTGATCCCATTCTCTCATGCGTTTGTACAGGTCTCATAATTATCCCTCTTTCTTCATGTGTACTACTGAATTGATTTCAAAATGACATCACCAGCGTTGACATCCAAATTTCCACATTCTGATCTGAACTGTGAGCTTGATACTTTTTGCACCCCCCTGTCTTTTAGCAACCTTTGACTCTGTGAGGTATTTAATATTTGTATGCACTTCACCGTAGTCTTTGGTGTGTGTGTGTTTGTGCGTCTTTGTGTGTGTATATTGTGGTGTTGGGGGGGGGGGGAGAGACACTTCATGCTGAGCTGTTGTTTCTGGCAGATCCCTAAAAAGCATGACGATGGAGCATTAAAAAAAAAAAAAAGGAGCCGGTCCAGCTCTCCTTGTGTCCCGCCATGATCGTGAAGTAAGCTCCGTCTGGCTGAGACACCTGCAGCGTCTGATGGATGGCCCAGAGTTACGCTTTTGAAAATGACAATGTGTAAATTCATTTTGTAGTGGTCTGTGTCTGGGTGACGAGGCCAATGAGCCGAGCAGCCAAGAAGAAGAGCAGAAAAGAAAAAAGCATGGCGGAGATCTGACTGTGCAGCATGATGATGACATCACTGTTATACCTGCAGAGTGAACATCTGCACAAGAATCTGAGAGACTAATCAGTCTGATATTTAGATGTTTTTATAACACTCCTTGACATTAGGCTTGAAACAGCTCAAATGGATGTATGATATCAACGTTCAGCATCTCCTTTACACTGTGTCCTTGTTAAGTTTGCAGAAACTGACCTGCATCTGTTTGATTGCATTGCTTTGAACTGGAATGTCCTATTGGGCAGCAAGTGACACACTGCAGCACATTGCAAAACAAGTTACATCAAAATGTCAAATTTAAGAAAGTAAAATCTGGATTGTAACAATTCTAAACATAGAAACATCTTTGGTTTGGTTTCTAGTGGTTTTAAGAATGTAAAGTGGTTCTCCAAAGAGATCATTTTATTTGGAGGAAGAATGGAATGTGCAACTTTTTGATCCAGTAGATGTCGCCCTTGAGCACCGGCATGAAACCAAAACAGACTGCTGTTTGACGACACCTCCGCCATACTGAAGCCTCCGCTCTCCTCCAACCCCTCTCCACTCACGTTCACATGAAGGAGTTCACCATAATTCAGCACCATTAATCGCAAGCGGAGGACAAAATTGTTCTTCGCTCGAGCTGCAATAACCTGAGGCCTGCATTGTTGTGTTAGCATGTTAATGTTAGCGCACTTTAGTTAGCTTGTAGCTTCATATTGCACATACATTGACACAGAATGACCGTGATCTAAAGACACTAATGTGACATCCAAATAATCAGTGAGTATGTTCTTCTTCTTTTCTCTACTCCTTGACTAAAACAGTTTTTATACACAAGGGGAGGAGCCGGCCGTCCCGTCCATGTAAACACGGCTCTGACAACAACACAGCTGCCAGGACTCAGGCTTCTCACTCATTGTAGACAGTCATGAATCAGAGATACATTTCCATTGCCTTCTTGATTTCTGCTGTATTTTTCTTAAAATGTCACATTCTTCCTTTAACAGTTGCTGTATATAAAAAGATTACGAGGATGATAAGAAGCCTAACTCACCTTGACGTGGGGTTTGGCCAGTATTTGGAGAAGCTCTTTGATTTCTCCGTTGGCTGATTTCCCCTCCAGCTCCACAGATAACTAAACAAGGAAAAGACACAAAAATGCATTAAAATTAAGATAAATGATGAAAGGCTATTAAACATGTTGATAGGAAATTAATAACTCCACTCCCGTCTGCAGGGTTCAACAGAAGTTCTCTCATAAAATGACATGCAGGTTAAGGTTCTTTTAGAGATCAGAATTCGATTTCAGCAACTTTGCAACAGCAAAAAAAAGTATGCACGGGGATTGTCACACATGATCAGGCATAATGCAGGTTTCATGATAGAAGTTTACATTTTGATTAGCTCACTGACATGAACGAGAGTGTCAAGGTCTACTTTGTTGTATTAGTAGATAGAGCTGTTTTCACTTATGAACTAAAGACAGAATCAAGAAATACTGGACTGAACTTTCAAACATTTACAAAACAGCGAAAGATTTAACTTCTCAAATGTGTGCTCACTATTGGGAAAGACGCTGTTTGGTTAAGGCCAGGGGTGGCGCTGGGGTCGAGCGTGCTTGATCATGACGGTTTTAATAACTGAACATTATGACAACGTGTGTACGGACTTATCTGCAATACAAACGACAGAGTAGAAAACAATTAAAAAGGAAACCGAGGCGAGCAGAAAAGATGAGGAAGCAGCAAAAGTGTGCAACATGAAAGGTGTCAAACACGTCCACTCTCTTACTGTGAAAACAATGACCTGCTACATTCAGACATCTGCTCTCTAGGACATTAATTAGACTACAAATTAAAAGGTAAGCAGATAAGAGGATGTTAGATATCTGGGTCAACAAAGTGGGACTTTTTCTCTCTCACATGAATCCCCCCTAAGGTCTTGTTTACACCTGCACAAAACTCCTGAAAACCCCGCACAGATCCAGCACCGCCAGCTGATAAACTCTTCTCTCCTTGTGAGCAGACATGAGAATGCAGCAGGATATTATCAGGAGAATTCACCTCGAGAGAGTGGGAGGGGATGGTGATGTTTATTTCCTGTGATTGGGGCACGACCATAGACTGTCTGCATGCGAATGTTACATTTTACTGTGACTTCAGCGTGGTTGTTTTTACATTCAGGTCTTCATGCCTTGCCTTAGGAGACCCCCTGTCCCACCCCAGACCAGGAGGAATTCTTTAGACATGAAAGGGGCTACAGAGACTTGTGCTGTGCTGCCTGTTAAGGTGAGAGAGCTTTTAATTCAGTCAAAACATATTTTCTTGATCAACCAAAAGCAGATCAATAAAAGGGAGACGTAAAAAAAAGTCTAGTAGGAGAATTAAACGGTCAGTCATCACCTGAAACACGTGTGCAAAGAGTACAGTTGTACTTTTAGCCAGGAGTAGGGGTCTGTGGGACGGGGAAGGTGATGTCGTCTTAAATAAGGAGCATCTTAATGGGAGATGAGGTCACAACTTGTCATGGGGCCTTAAATCCACACACCTCATGGTTAAATTTACTATTCAGTAGAATCACTTTTCAATGAAAATCTGAGGAACAAAAGAAAAAATAACAGTCCAATTCGTCTTGGAAACACCGGGAGCTGTGAGAGCATCTCTCAGCAGTGGGACCGAGCTGGACGACGATCGTGATGAATGTTCTGGTAGCTCTGAGACGAGAGACTCCGCTTCTAAAGCCCAGGCCACGCTCCGACGTCTGCGCTCTGATTTATGGCTGATCCTCCTGGACGTGGTCTGAGTGTGGAGAGGAGACGAGTCGCACACAAAGACCTGCTTGTGCTGAGCCCAGATCAGAGGGCTGCTCTGACTGAAGGAGGGGATCACAGACTGAGCTGTGAAGCTAACAGTCATGTTGTTCCACACTTCACTTTGTGGTGCATACTGTTATTTTTGTTTTGTAAAATATGTTTGTGACTCATATAAATCAGTGGTGCGGGGAAGTTTTTGGTTTACAGTGCGGTATATCATAGGAAACCCGAGGTGCCAATCACCGGAGCTACACAAAAGCACAAAGAGTCAACAGCATGAGAGAAGCTAATAACTTGTTTAAGGCTATGCCTGCATATGCAGAAGAAGAGGAGAAAAGTATTTATTAGAAGTGCTCCAATCCTGTGCACACAGAAGCTAGTCCGTTATCCTTTAATGGTGAACACAAGCAGTGAATCATTTTATTTTACATTGCATTTATTTTATATTTTCAAATCAGGAGATGTTTTTTCATGCATGTGCTGCTTTCTATTTTGCATAATTTTGTTTCATTTCCCTTTTTATTGTTAAATGTTTAATACCCTACAGGCTGTACTGTCTACCACAGGAAGTTCTAAACAACACAAGATGCTTGACCATCCGTTCTCAATAAACGAGAGAAATCTGGAAACATTCGCCCAGGACTTTTCGTTGAACCAAACTCTTACAGAATTGTGAGCTCAAAGACCGAGGTACAGT
The DNA here is from genome assembly GCF_963584025.1 of Labrus mixtus. Lineage (NCBI taxonomy): Eukaryota > Metazoa > Chordata > Actinopteri > Labriformes > Labridae > Labrus > Labrus mixtus. The sequence continues at coordinate 4,875,938 of NC_083630.1, forward strand.
ACGCACCAAGTCCTGACCTCTGTGTGTGAACCATGACCTCCTAGGAGATATATATTAATACTTCAATCCAAAGCACATTTAAAAACAACAGTTGACGAAAAGTGCTGTTAGAACAACACAATCAAACTAAATCACCAATTTAAGAGACAGAAGGACTCCATGTCTTCATGTAAATGAACATAATCTTGAATCTTAAAAAACATAATTACAACATTAACACCAATAGAAAAGGGCGTTCATAACAACTCAAACAACATGTTTTAAGGGATTGAAAACCCGGCAGTTAAATGGGCAATCCTCTAGAGCAGTGGTTATCTGGAGTTTCTCCTGCCAGCCCCTCCTAGTATTTTTTTCACATAAGTCTGAGTGAGCTGATGTGAGAACGCAGCAGGATATAATCAGGAAAAGGAACTAGCTTTGTATAGTGGACTCTGTTGCTTCATCAACCACTTCAGCATCGCTCTTTTTACATCAAATCTTGTCTCAGAAGACGCCCCGCTCCCCCTCCCATCCGAGCGGACTAGAGGTGTGCATGTGTGAACAACCAGATCAGGAAGATTTCAGGGGCATTCCTCCTGAAATTCTCTAGATTGCATGTGTGAAAACGGCTAAAGATGAATTGAAGGTCGCCCACTTAATGATTTGATGACAGAAATCACGATACGTCTCGCACTGCTTGAAAACTCAAAAGTAGAAGGAGCACAGACACAAGCTATGCACGGTCAAAGTGTGAATCAGTGCAGCAAAGCAGCGTGAAGAGACACATGGATCACTCCGGTGCCTCTCTTGTCATCACGCTGCAGATAAACTGAAACGAGGGAATATCTCCAACGTGTAGGCTTCTCCTTTAAGCCGTGATGATGACAGAGGATGGGAAATCCAACAGTTTGTTTGACTAACGACCCCTGAGGAGCGGGAATAAGGCTACAGAGGTGAGGTGGAGGTAAAGGCAGGGGGGCCGAGGGATTCAACAGGGGTCGGTGAGGGTGCTATGTCACTTTACCTGAAGGCAGGAGCATGTGCTTTTGTCCAAGGGGGGGTTGGTTTTTTATTATTTCCAATAAGCTTTGACCTCCCCAAAGGGAGAGAGACCACGCTAATGAATAGTCCCTGTGGTCAAGGTTATTCTAGCTGAAGCTCAGTCAAACCTGCACCACTTCACTTAATCAAAGAGAAAAAGAACTGATGTGAAAGAGTGTGAGAAAAAGTCAGCAATAAGAAAAAAAAAACACCCAGAAATAAAGAGGTAAACACCGCTTTAAAGATTCTAAATAATGTTCGACTTATTCTATCAGCATGTATGATAACGTCCTGATATTGAGCATTTAGTGATATTTAGAAACAGGCTAGACTCTTGAAATTATAGGGGGGGAAATTTTGCATTGTGCTTGGAATGAGAAACTTTATAAAAAAAGGAATGTGTTCACCGTGACATTTCCTGATAATACCAGAGCCTGAGTATCAAGAATTATCTAGAAAATGTCAGGAGTGCGTGTGTGAAAGGGAGGATAATTCATGACAAAAGGTAAGAAACAGGAGAAACGCTCAGACTTACAGTAAGAAAAAGCCAGGTAAGAAATATATTTGCAGAAAAATAAGAGGAGTTTGCTTTTAAATGACCAAGATCTGAACTTTTTCAGTGAAAATGTGGTGAGCTGTGTTGGAGTGAGAAACAAAGAGGTAGCACACATGACAAAGGAGAAAAAGAAAAACAGAAAAGACAGGAGGAGGAGAACAGGAAGAGAAAGGTAAAAGATAAAGGGGAGTCAGGGTCAGGGTCTTTAGAGGGGGAAAAATCTGCTGCTGTGACACAGGAGGACCATGTATCATATCGTCGCTGAGCTGCTTACAGCGATGTGAACGAGGCAACACAGACCGAGAACTGTAAATTTCCAGTCCCTCATATTGTCCTATTAAAGCACCTTGTCCCATAACTCAGCGCCGAGGACTGATGGGACATGTTTGACTCTGATCTCTACCTTCCAGGTTAGAGTCACTTTTTCCATCCTCAGACCTTCACAGAGCGGGAGAGAGAGAGAGAGAGAGAGAGAGAATAATGATGCTGGTGTCCTTTGAGACATTGTTTATTTCATTTGTAGAAAGTCATGGCAGGCAGAGCAGTGTTTGGATAAGTTTGATCCCAGAATGTCAGTTTATAGCGCTCCCTTGACCTGACAGGCTGAAGACTTACTGCTTTGATTTCATGCTGCCAATATATCAGGACGACTCCATCTAAAGAGCTTTCAGATTTCTTTCTGTCAGCATTGTCAAAGTCAGATGATGGATGAACTCCATTTGTCTTGATTTGGAGTCTTTCTGATCATTAAAACACCTGTTGAATAAACTTTGAGTTTCACCTGCAAATAAGTGGAAACAACCCATCACCACACATGTTTTTTTTTGTTGCATTACACATTGGCTGTGTATCTTGCAGCAGAGGAGAGTCACATGTAAACAGAAAGCCAATTTAGAGGTCAGCTGACGTTGTAACTGATGACTCATTTACAGCTTTGAGCTCTTTGACAAACAGCTCAATATATTTTCACATAAGTTAACACATTTGTGGATATTTTGACACACTTTTTTTGCAAAAATAATAGCTGAAAAAAATATTTTTGCACATGAAAGTACTTTAATTTAAAGAGAAAATGTCTAATTTTTATCTTTTTTAAAAAAAATACATTTTTGGGTCATTTTTGCCATCGTTGGATGGGACAGCTGAAAAGAGACAGGAAATGTTAGGAGGAGAGGATGGGGGGGGGGGGGGGGGGGGGGGGGGGGCATACAGTTTGGATCAGAACCCACAGCCACTGCAAGAGGACAATACCTCTGTACATGGGGCCTGCAACATAACCACTAGGCCATTTTTTCTCGCTTGAAATTCATACAGTATTTTCTACTGAAATTGAAGAACTGACCTTTTTTAAACCAGCAGTAAAATCTTGAATGCATGCTTATCTACAGCTCGAGATCTGTCAAATATTAACTCAAAAGTATGAATGGACAATATTCATGTCTTTTCTGTGGAAAGCAAGGCGCTCTTTTAAAATGCTAAGATAACAATTTGAGAGAGTTTAATAAGAAGAAAAAAAAAGCTGCAGAGTAAAACTCTAGTTCCGATCAGTAAGGTTGTATTTCTTTGATGAGTGAAACATGATTTGGACTGGGAGAGGCTCAAGGACTCCGAGTCCTCGATGGCTTTCCAATTTTCTGTCTCACTTTATTTTGGGACAGGATGTTGGCCCGCACCAAACCTTATCATCATTATCTCTATATTCTGCATCACTATTTTCTTTGGTCTTTTTGATTTCTAAGAATTGTCAGTTTAAATACTTTCAGAGTTGAAATACAGCTGCAGCAACTTTTAGTTTTATTTGTATTGCTATGTGGCTGTGTTTTAAAAGGTTAGCTCAGATCAAAATAATACAGAACCAGAAGCCAATCACAGCACAGTATTTAGAATGATGGATTTTGTCAGTGGAGTCTGGTGCTTATGAAACAATGAGCGCGATGTTAAAACTGTTTTTTGATTAAAAAAATAAAAATCTCATCTCACTGCTGGTTAAAACAAAATAAAAGTATCTCCTAAAACAAAGGTTCCACAAAAAGTCCCCTACTTTTTTGTCTTTATTACATTATGCGAAAAGGATATCTTGTCAACCTCAAAAGATAACCCTTTACTGTCCTCATCATATCACTACTGCAAGTGGAAAATTAACAACTTCAACATAAGTGGACAAAAAAAACTTTTTATCTACAGGAAAAAGTAACATTAAAGAGCTGCCTGACAGGGCGCTGATAGCCCGGCGGTTATGACGCATGCACCATGTACAGAGGCTACAGTACACAACGCAGCGGCCTTGGGTTCGGGTCCGGCCTCGACCCTTTGCTGCATGTCCTCCATAACTCTCTACTTCCAGCATTTCCTGTCTCTCTCCAGCTGTCCTACATCATAAAGGTGAAAAAGGCTCCAGAACCCCCTGACTTCATCATATAGCTCTGTCTATCAGGCTTCTTCCCATATCTAGTTCATGGTATGGACTGTAGACCAGTGCTCTCTGATGGCACCCAGTGGGCTTCCAAAGCAACAGCAGGTAGTCAGCTGAGGATAAAGATGTGTGGAAGAGGGCCAGAGAAGGGAAAAGGTTAGTTTGAAGTTGGAAGGATACGAGACAGCCACTGAAGTCTCAGATGAAGCGATGGACGCAGATCTTTAACAAGTGAAAGTGTACTCCCAGAGCGAGGAGATTTTCTTAGAGCCTGATTGAAACAACAGACTGGAACTTAACTGAGGCTGCTTCACGTCTGGGGCTGATTTTCTCCTTTTGATTAATGCTATGTGGAGCTTTTCATTCCACAATGAGGCAATAGTGCTTCTATTTCATTCTTAATGAGGAGCTGGAGACAAACTGTAATAAATGTGTTTGTACATCCATAAAAGTGTGTGTGCAGTCATCCGGCGACATGTCTCTATATGTATGTAACGCAGCACCTTCTTCCCCGGGCTCTGTGTCGATCGTGTTTCAGGCGGCGTTGGCGGGGCTGGTTTGATTTGAGCGGGGGCACAGTCACCTGCTGTGTGCGCGAGACAGTACAGCCGGGGGCAGCCGGGGGTTGAAGTGTCATTTTATGTTAGGCGATAAATTAAGCGTCCATTACCCGAAACCTGAGCCCAAAATGAATTTCATCTCACTGCAGCTCTCTCCTGTTGCACTTCAGACCTCAGTCACCACTTCAATAGCGTTCATTTGGAGCGGTGACACGGCTGAAAATCAATCCGCTTTAAAAACACACTGCAGCGCTCCGGGTTAGGAGCGTTTGGGGGGGGGGGGGGGGGGGGGTGGGCTGTGAGAGGCTTTGATACACCATCTCTGAGCTTTATTCTGATACATGATCATCCCGGGGAGATGTTTGTGGGGCATTTACCAGGAAGCATAAATTTGAAAGTCAGTAATTTGACAAAAAAGAAGAGGAAAGAAAATCTGTAAGGTGGAGGGGGGGGGGGGCAAGATTGAAGCTGATAGTTGGGGGTCTTTTGAACAATCTGCGGCCTCTTGCCATGAACCTGGAGAGAGCAGACTGAGAAAGAGAAACAGAGGATGTTTGTTGTACTCTTGGCTGTTTAAATCAACAATCTCTATAAGAATAGATAATGCATCCTCATTTCTTATAAAAACATCTGAAATGTAACGACCATATTTTTCGCTTTGAGCAAAGAAACAAGTTTGCTTCCAGTTTTCAAAACAAGTCCATTTTAAATGTCTGCTTATATGTTTGAACGACAAGACAGCGTCGTTTATGATTCACCATCGATGGAGAGAAGACACATCAGTCGCCAGGGTCTTGTCAGAGAACAAAAATGTGGGTCTCCAGATCTGGTGACTGTGTTGCTGAGATGACGATGATAATTCTTCTCCTGAAAAATGGCAGAATGTTCAGAAGACTTGTGGCCTTTTGAAAATTGGGTCCAGTATTTAGTTTGGTGGTGTCATCTGTGCTCAGGGTTGAGGATTTAGGACATGCTGCAAGTCACCAACAGGTGTCAGGCAGTGGCTTAAAGGCAGGGTTGCTTGTCTAAATCGTCTTTAGTTCCTCACAGATAGTAAAAATTCATGAGCTCTGAAAAAGGAATGAAGAGAATCTGTCATCTGTAGCAGTTGTAAGCCTGTTAAAAACTTTGACCAATGTCTGCCAAAAGGTACCAATCTGATGAACCAATCACGACTCCCTACCTCCCTTATCTCTACACTTATCACAAGTCTTCATTTGGACCTTTTTACTCCTTCCAACATGGAGCGCTCTGGCTGCTCCTCTGACACCTGTGGTCTGCAAGGTCAGAAAAAACACAGTGTAGACCACAAGAAGGCGTTCCTCTAGTTTGACTCTCAGGACACTGAACTCTTTCCTTATTGGTCTTTACCCCGATTCACTGTAAGCATCCACTCTTCCTCTGGTCTTTCCCTTGCCTCTGTACTAATTAGGATGATGTATGGCTGTGGGCTCCTGAGGAGGAGGTGGAACAGTCAGAGGCACTTTGATTACAATAAACAGAGCTGCTGATTTCAAACAAAACCACACAGCAGTAAAGAGGGCTTTTCCTCCTCTCCGTTCACTGTGCCAGGCTGGTTCTGGGGTTTACACAGGTGTGTGAAGTGTGTGTGTGTGTGTATGTGCGGGGGTACTTGCATGCTTATGTGCACACCAGACTTGATGCAGACACACAATACACTAACATATGTCAGGACGCAGGACGTCCACTATATTAATCAGGCTAAATGTCTTCCACAGCTTGACGAGAACAGCAGCGCCGATGAGGAAAGTCATCATCAGCGGTCCTGTTTGTTCTATTACTGTCTGTGTGATGGCTTCTCATTAACTAAAGAGAGGCGCTGCACGCGAGAGGTGATGCTGTAATCATGTTTCATGGATATTCAATGTGTTGTCGCTCTCCCCCCCGATTACATATCCCAACTCATTCTCCCAACAATCATCCAAAGTTTGTCCTCTGCGGTCAATTCTTCACCATCCATCCTCGGCTTCTCTGAGTGAGAAGGCTTCATCCTTTCCACCCTTGAAAAATGATCAGTCTGTGCAGAACTTGTTTTGGGGTGCAAGGTTGGAGGTTGGGGCAGAAAATGGGCAAATCTGTGAGGGGCTGCGTGCAGGGAATGGATGGTGTGTTATGGATCAAGAGAAAGTGCAAGAAAATAAAAGCAATACAATGAAGAGTTCACTCAAGGGTAGGAGGCCAAAGACATTCATTTTCAAAGCTCTCGCATGCTACTGAGGAGGGTGTTGAGTGTCTGTATATGACTCTTGGAACAGGAGATCTAAAGTTTTTCAGTTCAATCTGCACAAAATCAACTGCTGTTCTCCAGAACAAGACAAATTACCAGCATGCTTACATAAAGTCCCTCTGGATTTGACTATAAACAAATCATGTTTGCTGCAGACAAACAGTAAGACAGGGCACGCAAAGACCCAACAGACATGATGTGTGAGTAGGCTGGTGACAAATGAAGAGATAAATGAGAAGAGAAACATGAACGCAGAGTTCTTTACCAGATGAATCCAGTTTGTAGGTGAGATGAATCATCATGCCATTTTATTTGCACCTCACAAGAAGATCAGCGTTCAACATAAGAGATTTAAAAAGTCATGTATTTCATTTTTGAAGCACATTTGTCAAGAATTCAGTTTGAGATCCTGCACAACTAGAATCTTAACTGATTCTTAATGACCAGTTGAGGACATGAGAGAAGCTGTAAAAGGACAGTTTATACTGCTGCACGTTTTCCTGCAATGTTCTAAAATGGTTTGTCTTCTTGCAATGTTTTTTGGTCTGACTTCGGCAAGATCCGTACAAGAAAGTAAAAAAAAGCAGCGAATGATTCTGGGTAAAATATCAACTAATTGAATCCAAACTTAAGGAGCATACAGAAGGTGTTTAATCATCATGCTGGACAGTGCTTTCTAGCAATCATCATCAAAGCATGAAAACATGTTTTATCTATGATGTGCAGCCTTTGATTAGAGTTCTAGACTCTCTGCTAAGCAGCACTGAGCCCGTCATAGAGGTGCATAGCTGCAGAGCATCTCACTAAAGCCTGTTTTGAATATGCACTATGTGATTGAAGGTTTTCTAACATTGTCCAAGAGGGTTGCATTTTTAAGAGCAAACAAATCTGGTTGTCCTGACTTAATCCAGAAGTCTTCTTCCTGCAAGCACCCAAATACAAAATCTGCATGAAGTTAGGATGAGCTGATGTGTGAATGCAGCAGGTAAAAGACTGAAACATTCCCACAAATTACAAGGGCAGTGTTTGAGGTGGTTCCCTTTGAGCAGAGTACTGTTTACTGCTCGCCTCACTTGTCATTATAGCACTTCCACTGAGGGAAACGTCCTCATACATGTTAACACAGACCCCCTTAGTTAAAAATCCAGCTGCACGCACTACCCAGCAAGCCAACCTTAACCAAAACCAAAGTAGTATTTTTGAGTGTGTGAGTGCATCTGACAATGCAATCTCCTGCTGTGAAGTGCACGTGTGAAAGGAAGCTTTTGAAAAGAATGATTTCAAATTATGAAGAAAATGTCAGGAACGTATGTATGAAAGGATACTTTATATATTCTTAAACTTACATGATGGGCCAGAGCTGCAGCGTTGTCCAGAACGGGTATGGGTTTGCTGTCTTCATATTTCTGCAGCCATTCATGGATCTGAAAGGAAAGATTGTGCTCATCAGTAAGAGTGTCACAGAGAACGAAGGAGAGAGAGGAGAGGTCAATGTTGGGTTTGCAGAGGTTACGGCAAGGCCTCCCTGAGCAAACACACACACATGTGCACTGCAACAAGCACACATGTACGAAAGCATGTACAACCTCCGTTCGCACCGTCCTAAACGTGCACACACTCTCAGTAGATCAAAGCAAAAACACACCAAAAGCACACATAAGGCTCTTTCACACATGACTGAGCACCACAGAGTGCTTCTAAGTATTTCAGCTCGCTTATCCACTGCACAAACAATCCAGTTTTCCACCCTGCATTTGATATGCCCATGTGGCCTGGAGAGGATTCCAAATCATTTCAACAGTCTGGTTAAGTTGGCTAAACATTTCCTTATCAGTCTCAACGCTGCAACTGCACAATGTTGAGAGACGAAGCTGCGTCTCTGGAGAGTTTCTAAAATGGAAAGTATAGCCTCGACTCGCTGTAAACTCATTTCCACACACAGAAACACTTCATCAGTCAAAATCTGAACACAGAAGGAATCATTTTTTTCACACGCTTGCAGCCACACACATGCAGCAAAACATACGGGCATATACTTATGCATCAGGCTACACACACACACACACACACACACACACACAGATACAGACACACTAAACACTGCATGATCCCCGTTGTGATTAAGGAGCAGCTGTGCAGGAATGTGTTGACAGCATACAGGCTGCTGTCAGGTCCCATCAGAGATCAGACAGGGACGACTATCCTCCCAAACAGCCGCTCCTCACTCTCCCCCTCAGCCCAGAAGAGTGAAGAGGAGCTGGGCCACGGCTCTGACTGATAGCTGGGCCCCCCTGTCCTGGAGCCTGCAGCTGGATGTCCCAGAAAACACTCCACAGGAGGGTTGAAGAGAGGGCCCTGAGGCTGAGGAGAGAGTGACAGAGAGGCCCCTGGGCCAACTGTATTTCTGAAATGTGGACACACACACACACACACACACACACACACACACACACACACACACACACACACACACACACACACACACACACACACACACACACACACACACACACACACACACACACACACACACACACACACACACACACACACACACACACACACACACACACACACACACACACACACACACACACACACACACACACACAGAGCAGTTTCAATGTGGCAGAGAATCAATGAGTGAGACAAAAAGTGACAAGAAAAACAAAACGCTGTGAGCAGCTACAGATGTGCGCAATTAAAAAATGTGTTTAACAAATGTTGGACATAAATCCTTCTTACTACAAAACTTGCGTTTATTATCTAGACAGAAGTGTCACCGTGGATCTGAAGAATGCCGCTCGAAAAAGAGGTGAATTTGAGATGACACGATCACAGGCCAAGATCTGTCCCCGCTAATGACATCCTGCGAGGAAATGTTTTCCAGTGTTTTGGCCTTAGCTAAAATGTGAGCTCTGATAAGCAAAAGAACATGTGCAGATGAGTCCGTTTGAATCTGTTTGAGTTGTCATCTGTCTTTGATAACCAACAGAGAATACAAAGACACTAAAAAAACAGTATTCACATGGCCTTATCAACAGAACCAGCGTTAAACTTCCCAGGATATGCATAGCCCTCTCTACACATCAAACTTTGGCTCAACTTAACAGGTACAGCCAGTTCAGCTCGACTTAACCACACACTCTCCCGCTGTAAATCACAACCAGTTAGGACTGTGACTTAGCCAACAGAGCAGGCATGTTTCAAGGTCAGCTGAGAGGTTCAAATCCCTGCGTAAAGCCGACATTACTCGGCTATAAAACATGGTGCATTAGGCGTGTCGGGGAGGTAATCTGTCAAAAGGCCTGAGAGAGGCAGATGGTTGAGCTGTAGAGCGCAGAGTTTAAGACCAGGTGACCCCCACAAAAGACAGACGAATGGTATCAGAAAGGGGGAGAGAGAGAGTAAGTTTGCAATGATGTGGAGGTGCAAGAACTTGTGATTCAAAAGTGTTGAGTTGATGTTTGGGAGGAGGCAAAATGAGGAGGCATTTGATTGGTGCAAATGAAACCGGAGTAGACTCAAATGTTTGAAGTCATACTCAAGTCTTTGTGGGTATTTTTTTTTTAATTTGTATTCCAAATTATTCTGAATTATTTCCTGATAATGGTGATCAGACACGAGAAGCATCTTAAACCCCAAAAATTAAATAGGACTACTACCACAATCACTGACAATGTTTCTGCTCCCTCTTATTGGTCTGTGCTTAAACTGGATCATTTTATTAGCCTGGATCATTTTAATACAAGCGTATAGGATCGTTTGATCGGTGTGTGGAGGCTGCTGTCTTTATTGGAGATCTCTGGTTAATAGGGAATATTATTTTTCTCGGTCATAATTCATGACATATAAAAAAAATGTTTCCAGGGGCCAAGCCTGATTGGGTAATTCAAAAAGACAACTTTATAACTGTGTTCGTTAATTGTGATGAAACTGGATCACATATTACAGATAAAATATTTCCTGGTCTTCCTCCTGAGATCCTCTGCCAAAACGTCCCTGGGCAGGTTTTCTACTTGTTTCCATAGTTAGCTCAGTTAAAGCTCTGAGTGGAAGATCTGTGTTTTACACCACTGGTGGAGGATCCCCCGGAGGAGGATTTTTCTCGAGCTGTGGTCCTGGCACTGGAGCAGAACAAGTGGACAAAAGAGCCGCACTTAGCAGAGTTACCATGAACTTGGCCAGACCAGGACTAACTAAGGCCAGTTTGGTGAAAGGGAATACCGGAGAGGTGATCTACAGCAGGTCTCTGACTGCAGGGAAAAATAAGATGGCGAGGTCAACCCAGAGAGCCAAACCCAGCAAGAAATCCCCCTCGGTTAAATCCTCTGTTTAAATCTTATTTAGATCGACAGTTTGCTTGGAAAAACAATTTGATTGCTGTGGTAATGGATAACATCCGGCTATTGATGACAACGGCATCCTCTGTTTGAAAAGGGACAAAAACTGTCAAAAGACTTGGCGGTAGAAGTGAGCAGAGTTGAGCTGCCGTCAGTGTGCTCCATGTTTCAGGGCATCAAATTCAAGACTGCCACTCTTGGGCAATTCCTGGAAATGTTCATGCTCATCTGTTTAAATTCACACAGCCACGTCATATTTGAATAGTGACTCTCTTCTGTTCATGAAGTCCCAACATCTCCACCCTGAGCTCTGAATCCTCCGTCTGTTCTTCTGCAGTAGAAGCCCGTAAAAGGACGAGGCAGGCAGCTCCGGTTACTTCATCTGTCCTCATCATCTTTGTACGAAAACAGATGAAATAGATGAGAGGCTGCCAGTTGTCTTCAGCACTCCAACATACCACAGTCCTAGTGACATCTGCTTAGGTAGTTGCAGCTCCGCCACCTCGGCTTACTAAGTGATTGTGGAATTTCTGCTCTGCTCTGCTCGGCGAGCAAATGCAAGATTGAAATGCTTTTATTTACAGTTCAGGAGATTTTCCAAGTGCCTGTCCATGACGCATTAATGCATTTTAAAGTCATTACCCTGCTTTCTGCAAAGCGCCTTCTCTGTCCCCTTGGTTAGGCAACAGTGCTCCTGGCAAAAGAGAGAAGTGGCCATGTGGAATAAAAAAAAATAACAGTGAAAACAGTGTGCTGCAGCCAAGGAGGGCTTAGCTTAAACCACATTGCAATTTAAGACACAACCAAATCAAAGACTAGATTTCTGAGGAGAGATGTAGTGCTAGGTTTAGGTAAAACGAGGATCAATATATTCTAAACTTATGAGGAACGCTCCCAGATGTAGAGGCTGAGACGAGATGAATGAATGTGCACCTTCACTGAAAACCTAAGAAATTCATGCTACAAAAGGAGCAGTGTGTGTCTGTCTCCTCAGAGGTCTCAGACTGAGTTGTGTTTGCTTCCAGAAATACCCAGCAAACTTAAAATAAACTCAGCAACATACAAGGGGGAGAACATACGAAGGGAAACTTCAACACAGGACAAAAGACCTGAAAGGATCCCAATAAAGATCGACAGGAGCGAAAACACAACATCTATCTTCGTCTACTTTAGATGATTGCTCCGACCGCTGCTCAGTATCACCGCTAAGGTTCAGGATCGGACACCTTGGAGACCTTTAAAGAAGTCTTTGGTCATTAAGTGTAGTCATTCAAACTGTTTAAATTTTCTCTTCATGATCAATGCCCATGCAATAAGAAGAAAACAATGGCTGAGGTAGAGAAGTATACCTTACAAACACTAATCCAGAGCCACTACTGCAAGCAAATTCTGGCACCAGAAAGAAGGAAATAACGAGAGCAAGAGTCTGATAGATGGAGAGGTGTGCTGATGGAAGGAGAAAGAGAGGTCTGGAGATCACAGGGCTGGATAGTGTTTCTGTTTTCGAGTCCTGCAAGAAGACTCGTGGCCTCTGGTTTATGTCCACTGCCCAGAAAACGTTAAGTCGGAACGGTTAGGTTTGACAATCTTTCTCTGACTGCTGTTTCTGTATCCACCTTCCATAGAGGATCCAGTATCAGGCTTCTGCTATTCCACCAGGGGCTGATCTCTTGTCAAGACACCATGGCATGGATGACTAGACCGAGAGAGGCGACAGGAAGAGAGGAGTTAGGAGGACGTGCAGGGTTGCAACTAGAATAGCTGCGAAATGATATGTTTGGTCAAGAAACGTTGAGATCTGCTTTCTCTTCTGTTACAGTTAATCAGTTCGTAAAGTGTTGGTATAAACCCTGCTGAGATGACATCAGGCCCTGGACTTTGTGCTGTGGTTCATAAACAGTTCTGCAGATGATATTATTAGAAAAGAAGCATGTCATCAACATGGCTAGCATTGGTTACTGACTTTAAAGGAAAGCACATTAATCAGACTTCATTATGCATCCACAATAAAGCATAGGTGAGGGAATTACAGGGCAACCCGTGTGTGGACAAAATGAAGCCAATGCAATCATTGAGTGTCCACTTGAAGCAGGCTGCAAAAAAAGTCACAAGCGTACACATTCTTACAGCAGAACATACGGAGAGTAGATTTTCTTGTTTTTTTGTACGCTCCTCCAGGAAATATCAGTTTTTCAGGAGTTTTCAGCAAGTGTGAAAGCCCTAGTTGACAACAAGATAAGCAGCTTGTCATAAATAATTCATGTAGAAGCTGATGTCCGAATTAAAAGCATGTGATTTCAAATTACATTGTGGTCAGCAGTGTGTCCTGAAGTCTGAGTTGTGAGGAGTCAAATGGATGCTAGACATAAATATGGCAAGATAACGGTCTAACAACTAGAAACGGTTGTGTGGCCATCGCCCTGGACTAGGACCTCAGATCATAGCAGTGCATTGAGGGTGTTGATGACACTTGGTCATCCAGCTGACTAATGGGCAAATATTCCAGTATTGGAGTCCTTACATTGTTAGAGAAGTCACACACACTCAGACACAAGCACAGAGCCTTTCCTTGAAGAAAATATAGAGTGTTCTGGACTCTGAGCTCGCCCCCTCTTTTGTTGGCCTGGAAAATGTGACAGCTAATTAAGAACCAGCGGTAGATCCAACGTACAAGAGAGATAGAGAGCATGGCAGAGGGCCAACAATCATGACAGGCACATCATTTAGATATGGGGATATGTTTCCCACTAACGGTCCTGGAGAAAGGGAACAGAGAGGCCCCTGACACACCTCTACAGACGCCATGGATTCTGTAAAGCCAGCATACAACAATCGTCATGAGGCACTGCCTATAACCCCACCACAAGTTTATGTTTGCATTGTAGCCTGTAACTTACCAGAAAGAAAAATAAAGAATGTGGCAGGATATAAGTACCTGGACGTGGTTTTTGTTAGACTAAGCAGTGATCACTTTGGTGGGCCCTCGGATCCCTGTGAGACCAAATGACTTTGCTGACTGGTTATTATTCAGCCCTAATTTAATCTACTGATTTTGTTGCACACACCATCCCAAATAATCACAGTTTCTATGGGGTTAAGGCATCAAAAATGCTTCTATACGTTAAGGAAAAGTACATCTTTGGGCAAAAAATAGATGTCTATAGGCCTCCTACATGGATATCAGAAAACCCTTCTGGTTTCACTTTAAGTCTTGTTTTCTCATAATTCAAGATCGGGGTCAACTGAACTGACCTTGAGTAATTGTTGGAGATTCACTCCAGAGATTTTCTTGATTGCCAATACAGACATTTGACTGATAGAATGGGGACTAGTTGATCTGCAGAGCTCTCCTCATTTTCCCTGTCCCCCCCCAGAACAATACAAATGGTTAAAATCAATGACTGCTAAAGGTTATTCAGTAGTCAACAGGCCAGACTGCAGCCTGTCTGCAGAACTAAGTAGTTTCCTCCTCCTTTCCCCGGCCTCTGCCTTGCCTTTGGCTTCTTTCATGAAGCTACTCGTCCATCGCTTTTGGCTCACTACAGAGACGCCTGTTTGTGGACATTGAGCATGATCTCTTCAACTTCGTTCTGTAGTGGACCATTGGACTCCAATGAAAATATTTGGAAGGAAGCCGAAGCAGGGTTTAACATTGCGAAGAAGGGGATTTATTTTGGATTCAACTGAAGATTTTTTAAAACACCTTTTGTCTGAAAGGAAATGTTCGAGCAACAAATGGCAAGAAGTTGAATTGCTGAAACCAAAGTCCAAACAAGTCTTTTAATTTACACCACAATTAAGGAGGCATGAAAAAGGCATTCATGAGGAATTTCAGAATCAGCACATAGTTGACCTGCTTCTGTCAGGGAGGCTAGGTGAATATAGATGTCATCTCTTTAAAATGATGGATGCCTCATTCCAAAGCAACCTGCTCACGTTTCTCATGTCTCTGGAGAGATCTTGTTCCCCAATAAAATAATAAATATAGACCCCCGAGGGTACCAGAGCGCAGAACCTGCTGACCACAGACAGTTAGAGTGGATCTCTGAGGTGGTATAGGTTTACAAGCTGAGAGCTAAACCAGAGATGATTTGCCAAGTTGTATTGTCTGTACTGGATGTGGGGATTCAATGACTACCAGAGAGCCATTGCAGCAGGGTGAGAGGTTTAGAACTATTTCCTTTCTGTGATCTTCCTTTGTAAAGGGTAAGGTAACTGTCCAAAGGCCACGTCTATGGCTTGCTTCAAGGAGTAGAGTTGATGGACAAAACAGGACCAGTAATAAATCTTGGACTGCTACCTATATCTTGATCCAGTTATTCATGGGATACCAAGTCCACACAAGGAATACAGTCCAGTTTGTCTGAATGTGAGCTCATTCATCAAAAATAGCTGAAACTTTCCATTTGGGTACCAGCGTCAGTGTAAGCGCGAAAGAACAAACTGGCAAGCCCACATCAATGATGCTGTGTAACAACGATACATGCGCCAAGCCTATTAGCAACTAACAGGAGCAGAATTTAAAGGAAAACTGACTGACCACAAAAAGACGGATCTCTGGGCCTGGCTAAAGGCCTGCTGACAGAAACTTGGTCTTGAAGGAGAGCCCCACCTGAGGCAGGTGGAAATTGAATATTGTATTATATTTCCTGTGGCTTTTGTGGAGCTGGAACTTGGCAGCAGAACAGTAACGTAGGAGGAATTTATAGAACGCACACAATTTAATTGAAATGAGGGGAACTGTCTGCTTCATTATAGCCACAGTACACTAGCTATACATGCCCACTGCTCATATTTCTTGTCAGCTCTGATCTGCACAGCTAAAAAGTCTGCAGAATTAGGTAAACTCATAAGCTCTAAGCCCTGTTGAAAGATGATATTAGAAAATATTTGTTTCATCTCTGACATAACAGGATTAGGAGGAACCTGAAGGCCTGCCCCAACCATCAGACAAGGACAGGTGAGGAGATACTGTACACACACACCTTAAGTCTAGTTCCAGCCTTTGTCTTTTCTTTCTCCATCTTTGACACTTCTTCCCCTGCTTCCTCTCACTCCCTCCAGACAGACTGACCAGTAAGTGATGCTCCGTAATTACCCAGGTGAGGCTTAAGCGTTTCCATATGAGCGACCGGGGCTGCTGAGCCTGTCAAATTAACATGATGTGTGTGTTTTCTCTCTGCTGTTTAGCCATTCCCAAAGTATCCCCCTTCACAGCCATGGTGGAATATGTGGATATTTGGTGGCTGGGCTTTGGACGATGGGGACAATTAAGGTTTTTATTAATGGTGTGCCACTGATGTTAGCCATGTTCACCTGAATGTAGGGTCTGAGCGCTGTAAGGCGAGATGGTTGTTCTGTAGTTTCCGAGTGTTTCAAAGTCTGCCTCTCCGTCCATTTGGCTCAATAGCTGACAGGCTGGCTCACATCTCAGTACCAAGTAGAAAGCGGAGGAAACACACAGTTCTGCTTGTCTGGACAGGGGCGGTTTTCATTTATGCCTCTGTGCTAACGATAAGAGACTCTAAACTCAGCTCAGTTTCCCTCTATTAAACAAAAAGGAAGAATAAAAATAGAAGAGGCTCATTTTGTTGGAGAAAAGGGGCTCTTTGATCTTTCACTGACGCATTTCATACTTTTTGTGGCTTTGTTGGCAAGACAGGCCCATAAGTCCAATGTATTGGGGGAATTTATTCTGCTACAGTAGCAATAGTGAAATGGGTACCATTAGAATAGACCATCAATGATACTAAGTGAATTGCACTGACACAGGCCCCTTAGTAAGAGACACTTGGTATCTCGCTGGCACATGAACAAAGTGGAATTCAAATTTTGTGATGGCATTTAGGGAGATGGTTTTACCATTCGAGCCTTTATGCACACATCTGCTTCCCTCACTGCGGTTTTTGCATTTGTTAGGCTTTGTATTGTAGACACATTTTCCTGTTTTTCCATCCATCCATCCATACATCACCACTAATCCACGCAACCAGTCTGCTATGGTCTGAGGACAATTTAGTCCCTGAGGGGAACCTCCATTTTTTGAGTGTAGCCAACAGATATCTGGATAACTGACAACCAGGGCAAATACTTCTGTTCCATTCATTTGTCACTGTTTACAGTCTAACTAGAAACCTGAGAAGGCAGGATCTAGTTTGACTTCAGAGATGACACTAACAACCAGGTAGCTAGCTCCATTTACTGTATGCAGATTAGGGATGCTCCTAACGACTAAATTCCTTTTTGATTAAATGCAAATGTAAATTCAGGAACAATATAGATTTTGTTGAAAGAAGAAAGACAAACTGTGCAAGAAATTTGGTGTAACTGCTCTTGAACTTCATGTTAACGAGCCCGAAAGGATACAGCACTTTTGTCTTAACAGCCCAAACACTTTCTCCACTTTGGATCCAGTTTAAATATGTAGCTATAATCAGGGTGTAGTTAGAGGGCGAGGAGAATTCTTGGAGCTCCACCCTAAGGTCTGGCTAAATATCACAGAAACATAATGCCACCTTCATTAGCATCATATTCTCTGCCCCACACTGTGCTGTGTTTTCTTTGGGGCCGGCGAGAACGAGAGCTTGGACCTACCCCTCATTATCCATGTACAAGATGCCTGATCCTTTGGCCATCCATAACAATCAAGGCATCCAATGAAACCCGTCTGGCTTCCTCAAGGCTCGACATCAGCGTTTAACTTCAATGTCTGAGGTGTGCCATAATACGGGCACTTCTACAAGCTTACATTGGCAGATTACAACCTTGATTCTGAGCAAACATGCTCACACAGAAAAGGGAGTGGATGAAAATTATGCAGATTTTTCAATCTAAATCGTCTCTGTGACATAATGACTGTGGCTAGAGAGAAAAAGAGACCACCAAATGTGGAAATATTTCATGCCAGAACATGAAAAACATTGTCGGGCATTTCTTCAAGATGGGGACAACAAAGGAAACAGTCAAACGTAGTTCTAACAATTATGGAAGTTTTTCTAGTAAATTGAGTAATGCAGCATGTTCAGTTATATTTAGAGCTAGAGAAAGAACTGAAGCAGCTGTTGTATTTTAGGGCTGCTCTCTTAAAGCTGATGATTTGATAGATCAGTCAAGAAGTCAAGATTTTGTCACTTGAATCCCTGAATGTCTTCTGTAGCTGTGTCATTGTAAATAGAGCAATGCAAGAGCAACATTACTGACGAAGTAGAAGGCCAAACTTTACAAACCCAGTCCCAAATGAGCTAAAATACTGATAAAAAACATTCAGAATTCAGAATCTGTGTATCAGCTAAGCTTTTCTTTGACCGAAAATTATGTCAGGAGGGGCTGGGAGCTGAGCTGCAGCTAGCTTATTTTTAAAGGTTCTCTTTTTAGGTTTGGATTCATTCATTGTTAATTGTTTTTACAGATAAATACACTCATTTTAAAGTCTACACAAAGACTCCACAACCTCGCAGAAACGAAGCTCCACAGTGATGCTGCCTTCATACTTTGATGGTGTTTTCAAACAAACACAAAACTCCAGAAAATGTTTCCAAATTTTCAGGGTGAGCTGCATGTGAGAATGCAAACGGCAGAATCTAAAACTGTCCTCAGACTGCCGGTCCCTAAAGTGGCACATAAAGTTGAGAGAGAAAAAAACATTGAAAGAAAATCAATTTATGAGGGCTGATATAGAAGTTTTAAGGTTGTGCTGGACAGAAAAAAAGCAGAGAATATACTGTAGCTGAACCTCCATTAAACCCGAATCTGATATGTCTAAGTTCTGAGTCTTATACAGCCATTATATTTATACTTAGAGGGAACAGAAACCCAATGTGACTCTATTCAACAGCAGGAGATAAAGAAGAAGATTGGCTGCTTGCAGAGAATCCCAAGTGCAGATACATTTACCGTTGGTCAGACAGGCTGAATGTGTTACTTTCATTATCTCTGTCTGCCGGTGAGCGTATAAAGAGATCAAGTTTGGTTCATCTTCCTCCTAAACTCTGCAGCTATCTGGATTAACGGGCAGTATCCGGACCACAGGCCCATTCATGCTGGCAGAGGGGGAGTTAGAAGATCTGGGTGGGAAGACTGTCGGAATGACAATAAACTGTGTAATGTATGATCGAGACGGCAAAGGGAGGAGGTCGAATACAAGAGTGCTGAGGAATATGTGAAAGTGCGAGGGTTTTTATGTGGATTTGAGAGGGACGGGGGTTCAGAGTCTGCCCCATCCTCAGAGAGGAAGGATGTGACTAAAAAGGGGGTGTAGTTGAGATTCTAAAAAGGCAACATGAACCATTCTGAAGCCAACTAAAGGTTGTTCATTTTAAGGATGAAACACTGATCTTTTGCTTGCTGTGTGTAAAGCTGGAGACTTTGTAGCGAGACTGTGAGTTAAACTTCAGTCAAAGAACGTATAATTAGCAAAAAATCTGATTTCTTTTGCCAGATGTTGATAGTATTTGTTGATTAAAGAAACGCCTCCAGGACTTAGACAGGCATACGTAAACTTCCTCTTGGAAAGCACAAATGTGCTGTCCCAGATATGGCACCACAGGTTTGTAAAGAGGAAAAAAGTCTTTGTTTGTTTCACCTTGACCAGCGACTGCAGGCTTCTCTCCCCGAACATGTCCTGGAGGAAGGTGTTGTCCTCGGGGCGGCTGACATGCGGCTGCAGCTGGGACGGCAGAGCGGCCAGCAGCTCGTACAGACCTGGAGACGAGAGACAGGAAACAGAGGGAGGTATGACTATGAGCATGAACCGTCACAGTCACATACAGCTGAAGAAGAGATAGAAGAAGAGAAGAACGTGTGCAGGAATAGATATTGAAGCAAACACAGAGAGAGTTAAGAGACGGAAGACATCACATGCAAATGTTTGATAATGGTATTAAAAAAAATGGATGCTATCTGTGTGTGTCTTTGTTTCTTCTTAGGATTGACTAGTACGAATGCAAAAGTAAAATAAACACACCGTGAAGTCCTGTGCAGAAAACCTACTCTAACATCACAGTTCGACTCGTCTCTGGGAGGAAAAGGAAACACATACGGCATTCGTCGCCCCTCTACTTCCTGCTATTGTCCCGGCATTTGTTGCTGTTCAAGGAACACTGACTGCTGTCCCCTAATCAGAAACAACTCCAAAAACTCCATGTCAAGCTAATTAAACTAACACGTTTTGATCCGTTCAAGAGTTCAACTTCGTATTTTATTTTCCAAACAAACAGATGGCGCACATGCCTCGGGATGACTTCCATCCACAAATCATCATCATCATCATCATCTGCAAACGGTTTCCTGAGCAGAGTGTGAAGCAGTTCAGGTCAACACCAGATTATCAGAGTGAGATTTCTTATTCCAAGCACATTATCCAATGTCTCTTAATAATTATAACCACAGTATGCTGGCGTTCCTCAGTGACAAAGTACAGCCCGGGGAACATTTTCCTGCATAATGTATCTAAATTATTTTGGATTAATATATATATCTAAAGACCATTTACGAATATCTGTTTGTTTTGTATCTTGACTTGTAATTTATTGCAAAACTTCTTTAAAGGTATCTGTGGGTTGTAAGATAATTTTGCTTCAAAAGATGTTTTGGCAAGTAAACTTTTCTTTTTCTTTTGAAAGATAATTTAACTCATTTTGATCAAGTTATATTTCCCCCATTTGATTTCTTTTCCTCTTGTTTTCAAGATTGGACTTTAAGCCGTGCAGGGAAGATGATTGTTTTTCTTAAGGTGCTTGTGTCAGTACTTTTTTTTTACTTTCAGTGTGGAATAGAGATGAACTGTTCTGACCTCTCTACATAAAATAAGTGTATTTGAGGTAAGTGATAGGAACGTTCTTGGCTGTTTACCATCTGATGTCATGAGCTCTCTTAGGTGAGTCGACTTCTGCTTCAACGCAGGCCTTTGTGGCCCGTATACAGCTCATCAAACAGGTTCAATCTCAATCCCTTCAGAATTAAACATGCTGAAAGAAATGTCCTTCAAGGGCTTAGAAACCTGGCTTATGCTAAGAATGTATATTTCAAATTTAATTTACAGACAAACAAACTGGAGAGCCGATGGTTTCAAGATTCAGCAGGGAAGGAGGTGAAGCCCTCGGAGGGAGAGAGAGAGAGCATAAAACCAGCAAGTGAGCGATCTGGGTTTCTTTCCAAACACAACACAGTACTGGATCACGACTGATAGCAGCAGATACTTGTTTGTTGCTGTGTTCTGGTCTTGAGCAGGGCTGTGATCCACTTAACCAGGGTCAGACGGCAGGTCCATACACAGCGCAGTCAAACCGGGTTTATTTTACAAACGCAACAGAAAGAAAGGCCCCCCCAAGATTCAAGCTTCTCAAACACAACCACACAGTGTTTGAGAAGCTTTGATGCAACACTGGTCATGTGAAGAAACTCTAAACACATTCACAGCAGAGCCATCGAAACGTCAAAACAAACTCGAGTGGCTTGGCTACCTCTCTGAGAGCGTCTTTCATCAGCGGACGCAGTGAAACAGAGGAAGGAGGGAGGGGGGGGGGGGGGGGGGGGGGGGGGGGGGGAGAAAGCGCCACAGACGGAGTAATTCGTAGCTGAAAGTGATTGATTGAAAACAACGGTTGACGTTGTTGGCTGGATAAATGACTGACTGGATGAACTGGCCAGCTCTCTGACTGGGTTAGAGCAAGTGTGTGCTGGCAGCTCAGAGCGTTTGGCTTGGGGAGCCGTGAGCCTGACTTAACTCAGCTCATGTCATGTGCTGCTTCTGCTGCTGCTGGGCAGTCAGATGGATGGAGTGTGATGTGCACCTCTAAAGCCTCTGCTTCTCATTCAGGAGGTGATTTGGGGAGGGGGGGGGGGGTTGAGAGATCTCTGAGCAGAGCACAGGATACATCATGGTGATATTCTTGCCCTGTTCTTCAGCTCACAACACAGACTCTGTGCACGGTTAGCACCTCATACCTCACTGCAGCTACAAACGCTCTGTGGTAAAGAAAGAAGTAGAACAAAGGAGAGAAACAGCCTGTGAACAAGAGGAGTAGTTCAACACAGTGTTTCCGATTCAGGTTAAATGTGGGATCGGGTATCACAGTGTGTTAAGACTGTGGTTTTACTGTGTTTGTGTTTAGTTTAGTTTATATTTGGTTGTGTAGATGTATCTGTGTAGATAGGTGACTGAAAATGTTTTTTTTCTTCTGGTTTTGATAATGGTTTTATGGACCTTTTAATACATTCTCAGTCTCCTGTTGTTGCCTGATGAACTCCTGTATTTATGTATTTAATTCCGCTCACAGTGTTTGTTGTTTCTATTGTCTGATGTGCCTGTGTTCTATGTTGTTGTTGTTTTTTTCCTCTCGTTGTTGTTCTCACCTGGCTGCGAAACAAATTTCCCCTCAGGGACAATGAAGTAAAGTTGAAGTTGAAGGTGTGCCCATCCCAGTTGGTGATTGTTGCCTTGACTTCCCACTCCTGCAGGTGATAGGCTAGGTAGCAAGTCTTCTCCTATTTAGCATGATGATTTCAGTGCGGTGCAGGGGGAGCCCCAAAGGTCTCCTCTCCTCATCCCTTTGTTTCAGAGCTTGCATTAAGGGTGCACTCACACTATGCAATCTGTACTGTGCCCAAGCATGTTTCATCACTAAAGTCCAGTTCATTTGACCAGGGTGAGAGCTCTGACGGGTCATCATGACTATAACTGCACAAGATATGTAGCGTTCCTTACATTTGGCCTAGTCTGAATTTAAATATCTGTTAATCACCTGGGAAATGAGTCCTTAACATCCCTAAACAGAATCATGATCTGTGATTGATGGATTTGATTGTTTCTGGTTCTGACTGGTTATCAGCTAGACAATCAGTCAGATTTATATGTTATAAGTTGTCTGTACTTTTGTCTTCTTGTTTTACAAAGTGTTTAATTGGAGCCAGGCCGTAGAGCAATGATAGAAATCACATCGCAGCCATAGACTATCACACTTTATCTGATGGGTGCAAAACTCTCGTTTCACAATCTGAAGGATGGAAGAAGTGATATCAGAACATCTCTAGTTTTATACAAAACACATGTGCACCCGTCTTTACAGCGACCCCGTGAAGTTTTACTCACGCTCACTGTGAGATATTCCCCCCCGGTATGTGATCACCCGGTGCCTGCTTCTGCACTACTCATTACCAGAGAGGTTGTAGCCTTTTCAGCTAACACAAGCCTGCAAAGGGCTCAGCCATTTACAACTTGGAACCCCCGACAGAACATCTCACATAATATATAAAAAAAAAAGATTTAAAGAGACATGGGATGAGGTGAGGGGTGTATGAAGGGAGGGGGGGGGGGGGAAGAGAGAGATATGGTAATGTCATCAGTATTGGCAGCGCTGAGATACTGGTAGGAGGAGATGAAGGGAGCGAGGGGGAGAGTGAAGGAGGGGGAGAGTGAGTCCCAAAGCATTATTCTCCCCAGGTGCGAAGTCTCCCCTCCTGTCTACACCCTCAATGATTCAATTCTTTATTCCTTTTGACAACAATTCTTTTCTATCCACTCTGGGAAACCTAAACAGGCTGCATGATGGAAAACACATCAAACTCCAGTAAGTGACCAGGAATAATGACATAATGGGGGGAAAAAAAAGATAAAAGTGAAGCAGCCACTGCGTTTGCCTTCTTGGGTCACTGTGTCAGGCTGAACCTTGTGAACCAGAGAAAATCCCAGTTTTCAAACAACAACATAAAGAGCCGCGGACGAGTCAGGAGCTAAACAAAGACTCGGCAAAGCTGAAATTAAATATAAGAAAAGTACAAGTGGACAAGTGCAGAGCAGAAATGGAGGGCAAGAAAGAGAGAGAGAGGAAATGAGCCAAAAACCAACCACAGTGGTGAAATCACTGTGGACACTATAAAAAGCATACTGAAGGAATATATCCTCAGGCCAGATGTATGGACACACGTATAGATGTGTAACATCAGAAACCATGTCAGCATAGACACTTAGAGACAAAATGAGAGAGGGGAGAAGAAAGGAGAAACGATGGAGCCAAACCTTCACCACTAAAGGGTGGACTGACTTGTCTTGCAGGGCTTGCCTGGCTTCATGCGATTTGTTTTGGCCGGACTTTTCCGGACCCTCTCGTGCGGCCGCTGTGTTCTGCGGACCTGGCAGTGTTTTCTTGTTGTAGACCACTAGGTTCTGTTGTGGCTAGTCGTGGACGTGCCCAGTCCCGAGGTCCATGAGACCATCGTGATGTTGTGCAGAAAGCCGACACGGTCTTCAGAGAAATCAGAGAGGCTAGGGCCTCCAAAAGCTTCCAATACGGAGGAAGTGACCACTTTAACTGCCAAACAGCACTTCCCGTCCCACGCCCACACCTCCATTGCGGTCAAAGAAAATAACAGTGTTTTTCATGGATAATTTTTATGTAAAACACTCAAAAAAAAAATCCCAGACAATGAAATGCATTAAACATGATCTGCATCAAATTGCTAGTCACAAAGGTCAACGACCTCAGGGTTTTTCTGACGGGGAAATTACAGGGGCTAATCTGACAACACAGAGTTTGCATGGTCGTAAAATATGACCCTCTCCATGACACTGTAATTTCAACACTGTTTACTTACGGACCACATGGGCTGCTGGGAGACCAATTTATCAGTCTGTGCATAACTTTACGTTTTATGTTGGATTGTACAGCACGGATGCTGAGGGACCCCCATTTACATCTTGTAACCAAAGCACATACAGAAAGACAAACTGTCTCTCTGTCTGCTCAAGAACGAACTTGTTCGAGTACAGGAAATGAACGCTGGGTTTCGACTCAATTTCCTCCCTCCTGCACTTTCTCCCAGGTGCTGAATGAGTTATTGACCTCACTTGTGTGTCCTTCAGGGAGCAAAGAGAGCACGATGTGTGCGAGGCTGCTGGAGGAAGAGAACTGTGACAACATGTGGGAGCAGGTCGGTATTTCAGACACTACCTCGTGAACATGCTACAGAGCCGTGAACAGGAAAAAAGTGGCAGACTCGGGTGGCTGCAAGAGTAGCAGCTGCAGACTGTGTGGACTGACCCACTCAGGGTTTGATTTACCTCCTCACTCTCCATATGAGAGAGGAGGGAAGTGTAAACCAAAAGCACAGCAAGGGACCAAAAGCATGGAATGTCATGGACACTTTATGGTCAATTAAGATTTGGCTATTCGATCTACAGGTTAGTTCACTGTGCAATCCCAAACTAGTGTATCAGCCTTCATAGTCACTGTGGTTTTTAACCATGTCTGCTAAGGAGTAAACGTTTGAGGTGGCTCAAAACAGCTTTATTTATCATTTTATAACGGGTTCTAATCACTTAGTCCATTTGTTTTAGAGAGGAGGGGCCCTCTATGGATTATTTGACTCCCAGTAAAAAACATGTGGATGACACTAAAGAGCAAGTTTTTAAATGGTTTGTCAAGTATCTGTTTGAACATTTGGTACAACTTAAAGAAACAGCAGCGCTCGCAATGGTTTTATTTGACATAATGAAGTAGACTTTGGGTTGGAACTTTAATGGAGCAGCCTAAACTGTGACAGAGAGAGCAAAGAGGAAGAATGAATTGAAGCAATAATCGACATAACATCTGTGATGCATAGTGACACAAACAACATCTGATGAACACGACTGTGCAGACAGAAGAGAGAACGGCATTAAGGACAAAAGATTGATGGATTTCTGCAACAGCAAAAAAAAACAAAACAGTGATGATTCCTGCACTTATGTAAACACATTCTGTCCAACACAGAAACTCTAGACAGACAGTGGGTAGGGAGAGGGATGCCAAACATAAGGAGAAGTGTTTAGGGTCCCCTGTTCACAGCCAACAAATAACAGGACACAATCTGTCATCAGCCCACTGCTGCCTTCCAGCCTCGGCTCGGTTGTCTAGCAGTGACTGACCTCTTTCTAATATTTTATTTTAACCAAATTAAAACAAGACTGTAGGAGGCCTTGATTATCTATACAGATTGACCAGATGCCCACTCAGTATGATCACAATGATCATACTGTGAAGATGGGTTCACAGAGTCCTGACAAAGGAAGTTACATTGTTTAAACAGTGGTTGAGCCTCAGGACCAACCACCAACTCCTTCATGAACAATCATGACCCAAATTTCAGATATTTTTCAAACAATCGGATTTATTTAATGGGAAATTGTGCAGTTTGGACCTCAGTCAATACAAAACATGTGACAGAAGCAAGGAAACAGAACAAAGCTAACATGTTTAAAAATGGCTTCTCGTACTTTTGGACACAATTTTTATCTTCAAGACACACATTCACGACCCACAGAAAGCTGCTCTGCAACCAACTTTTGGGTCCCGACCCACCAGTTGAGGAGCAACTGGTTTAAAACATTCACTACAGGTTGTTTTCAGTGGTAACATAGATGTTTTTTTTTTACTTTTTTGTACCATTCAAAGGCTATGATGCTTGCAGGCAGCTCTTTCTAACAGAACAGATACAGTATGCTGATAGTTCATCAGAAAGGTCGCCATTGGAGGATTCAACTAACCAGTGGGGTAAAGTAACCGGTGAGAAAAACATTGCTTTCATGGTCTCCATGGTCTCTAAAAGGGAGCTGGGCAGATGCAGAGCCAGAACAGTGAAATACGGCAACCTTTATTAAAATGCTTTTGGTTGATGCACAGCAAAAACTCTAAAAGGCGTTAAATCTTAGGAAGTGTGTTTGCTTAACTTCTAGTCAAAAAATGTCTCATTACACTTATCAGAAGCCCCATTCACATAGCAAGTCAGGTGACAATACATTTTCAAGATGGTACAAGAAAAAAAAGGCCTGAATTGCTTGTATGACTCAAATTAGATGCTATTGAAGCAAATAAAATGAACTTATGTTCCATGAAATGTGGTCTGTTTCTTCTTTTAAGAAACGTGATTGCTGCATTATTGGCTTTTAACATCTTGAAATAAAATGTTTCAGGTGAAGGAGGCTTGTATAAAGTGTAATGAGATGTTTTGAATAGAAATAAGACAAACACATTTGACATTTTAAAGTATGCCTGAATGAGATCATGAATGTGCTCTTGCATGAAAATATAATTCGATTAAAGGTTTGGGGACTTCAAATAAGGTAAAAGTATGTCTGGACAAAGTGACTATTTGACTGGTGCAGCATCATCTAGCAGACATCAAATTATACAGTAGAAGCTGCGGATTAGCTGAGCAGATGTGCGATCTTTCAACATAACTTACAATTAATCCAGCAGTGCTCTACAAGGGAAATAACAGTGATAGACCATGGGGAGGGATAGTATTTAAGGCTGGCCTATGAACATAACAGCAGCAGTCTGCGCTCCATTCAAGCCCACAAGCCTCCCATTACCAGTTCCAAAGACCAAACCACTTCTCCACATTAAAAAGGTCAGGGGACCGAGCCCTCCAATATCATCTTCAAGAACATTTCCGTGTCACGGTCTCTGAATGACTCCATCATTCAGATGGAGGGGGAAAAAAAGGAGAGAGAGTGGCTTTGCAAGATGTTAGTTAGGGCTCCACGGCATGGAAAATGACTTCAGCAAGTACAGTGCATCGGTCCAGGTGCAATCAACCGTCCCTCCGATCATATATCGACTGTTTCACTACCACAGGCTGAACTCTGGCTGCGTGTCATTTAAGGGCCTTTGCTGAGATCATGCCTCATTCAAGGGGGGGAGCAAAAACAATCCAGGCTGCAGGACCTTATCAAAGTTGGATTTCAAGGCGGGATAGGCCAAGCTTTTCAGAATGGATTTCCTTTATTTCATCTTATTTTCAACATGCCATCAAATATTGGTATGAAGTGCCTCACCCATCCTGCTCTATGCTTCGACACACCTCGACACTTCAAAGAGCTGTCAGCACATTGGAGACAGAGCGCAGGACAAAAGTACACGTCTAATCAACATAATTGAAGGCATATAGTCTGAAGCATGGGTCAGCAACCTGAAGAGCTGGTAGTGTTTTCTTCTACAACAGATTTAACAATCACACAGCAGAAAAGTGAGGCTTGAGTGGAAGCACCTGCACCAGAGCAAAGAGGGAAGTTGCTTGGTAAAAAAAAAGAAGGAAACTTGGAATCAACTTTCTTTCAACTTTACTTCCAAAAGAAAGTCACAAATAAATAATGTTAGGACAGATGGAGAGGAAGAAAGTCATTGACAAAGAGAGATGAATGTGCTGTGAAAGATGGAGAACAAAGATGGGATGGAAGCGCCTGAAGTCTGTGGGAAGGCCGAGTTTGGCAGCGGCCAAGACAGCGATGAAAGGCCGCTGTTTAGACTATTTTAATTCAACTAATCTTAGATCAACTCGAACATGATAGACAAAACACAGAAGCCACAACAAGCCCGCCAGATCCAAATGAACTGCCACCTCTGTTTATTGTGGCAACAATCCTTTCTGGAACAATCCTGCATGTTTCTGTCCAAAGCCATGGCCAGCAGCTTATTTCTACCCGGACAGCCAGAAATATCAGAGGCAGACAAGCCAATACCACCTACAGGTTTTAATCTGCTCAAGCATTTATAGCAGGACTTTGTCATTTAAATGTACTCTCACATCTCCTGCTTTTTTCAGTCTTATAAATGGGGGCCCTGACAGGCTGGAGGCATAGAGGTTGGCTGACATTATCTGCTAATACGGACCCATATATCTGAATCGGTGTTGTCAGTTTACTGAAATGCTCTATAAGCTTTTTCAGAGTTACATGTAAGACGAAGAACCCACACTTTAAAACAAATGTAAATATCAATCAAATATTATTTAAGTATTGAGTGTCGGAGGACAGCAACAAAGGAAAATAATTGAAAAGTCTATGGAGCACGATTTATGTAGCTCTGTAGACGGAGTGGAACCGCAAAATCACCCAGCTTCCAAAAACTTTAAGGAACCCCTTAATCTGGTCTGTTGTGTCTGTGCGTGTGTGTGTGCGTGTGTGAGTGTGTGTGTGTGTGATGAATAAGTATATGTTTGTGTGGTCAAGGGACTTATACTTATACTAGGGCAAGATGGATTTGGGATTTTTGGGACAGATACTGATGTAGATGTTGGGGAGAGAAAAAATCTGATACCGATATATGGGCCGATATCTTTCTTTAATCTATGTTCGATCTGTAGATATATGATATACACATTTATTGCGTTGTTCCCTCAAATGCAGTTATCAAACACTTAGTGGAAAAGATATATATCTTGAAGACAAGACGGTCACTGAGCATGTTGACTCAGTTGTTGTTTGACTGGTGAATAAATCTAGTAATATCAGTGAATATCTGAGATCAAATTAGCCGATACCGATAGTCACTGGATATGTTAATATCGGTCAATGTTATCGGCCGGCCAATTAATCGGTCAGGCTCTTCAAAGTACCTGTGAGATTACAGTATTAAACGGTATAGTACTGTAATTGTGAAAGAAAGGGAAAACGAGGTGTTTCAAATGAAATTAGATTTTTTTTAAATGAAACTATTATTATTAATAATTATGTTGAAACACTGGATGTACTGATGCACTCAGACTCTTACTCACTAAATAAAATACAAAGATATAAATATGTATAAAAACAAATTGCATGGATGGAGTTGTTGCATAATTTATCCAGTGTGTCTGGAGTTTGATTCCATAGTCAATAATTCTCTCAGCACATGACATGGAGCTGTAGTGCTCTGTTTTCTTATGTCGTGTAAGAAAGCCTTTGAGCATCTCTTCATAGTAATATTGGTAGGAAATGATTTCACATTAAACGTGGAAAATGTCCGATGAGCTCGTATCATCCTCGTTGGGACTCTCAGGGTTGGTAGTGGAACACAGCAGAGGGTCCGTCAAACAGTTTTCGGCCTCTTTCTAATGCAAGTGAGCATGCCCTGTCTGCCGACGAGCGTTTCAGTATCCTGTGTGCTTTGGAAGGTAACAGCGGAGGATGTCATCCCAGCTCGACAAGAAGCAAAAGAATGTTTCTTATTCAAACAAATTAAAGTCATCATTCCTCCCTCTCAGTCACACTCCCCAGGTTTCTTTCTTTTGCATCTGCTTCTCTTAAATGCTTTTTCACTTTTTTTTTTTTTTTTTGTAAAACGATGTGGAAATTTTTGTTCTGATGTAAGTGGAAACAGGGAGCTCGTCCAGTGGCAACAAATCCTCGTGTTTCAGTACTGTATCATTGCGGCACAACGCTGGCTATTCACCCGGGACCACGACAAATGGCTGGAAGCTCCCGGAGGAACAACAACCCCCGAAACCCCCCGACATCAGCAGAGTCCTCCTCCAAACCTTCCTGAACGTCTCCCAAAAGTTGAAACCTGCCAAGGCCAGATGCTTTGGATTCTTTAAATCAGAATAAAAATATTAACCGCTGACCTCGACAGAGAAAAATATATACGATGACACTCTTATCAAGTGGTTCATATTAAGACGTTTGTGTTTCTATATGTGCATTTGTCCTACAAAAGAAGTATGTGGAAGTAATAGAAATATCTGCATCTCATTACTCAGTTTCAGTATAGAGCCATCACCTTCTCCAACAGGGAGGGTTCAAGATCGGCGAGAATAAGAAAGCTGGAATCGCTCATTCATCACTCTCGCACAAACATGCACACTTGTAGCCAGTGAGTTATTAGTGTATCTGGTAAAAGAGTTGTCCCTTCGAAAAGATTTCCATGTGTAGTCTCTCATGCGAGTGTCGCCCGCCTCCTCTGCAGCTGTGCATGACTGAACCACCCTTATCTTTAGGCGCAGTGCGGGGGCCGTAAACCTTGATAGGACACGCAGGTACGGTTTACAATAACACAGTTAACTTTAATAAGGTTAATAAAAGGGCATCGGGGTCTTTAGAAGTGTGTGTGTGTGTGTGTCAGGATCACGGGCGGGTTACGGATGCAGGGTTTAAGGGGCACCATGCTGTGAGTGTTAAAGCACATGGGGGGCTTGTCACCACACAGTTAAATCAGGTACAGCTTTGGGCAGTGGGACTCGTTTAAAACCGGCCAATTTCAAATCACAGAAGTTGATTAATGACCGTTTGATCGCTGAATCAGGAGGAAGGTGAAACGGTAGGATTGGTACCATTTAATAAACTGTATTTAAAGCAGATATATAAAGAGTCATTTAAAAAAAAAAAAAAACATTTAGCTTTTCTGTTTATGAAGATTTAACGTCATGAACTCGATAGTTTAAAAATCAGGTCCCAATTTATTTCTGACTTTTATTTGTTTTCTGTTTTCATGTGTGTAATATGATTTTATGGATTTTAAAATTATCTAATGTGCTTTTATGCTGAATCTTTTTTTTTTAATATGTTTTCTGTTTTTGTTTCTGTAGTTTAAGTTGCTGTGGAGCACTTTGGTAGATGTCAACCTTTTTAAAATGTGATTTAAAAGTAGGGGGTTATCGGCTTTCTGGATATCTTTTGATTGTATCGCAGAATATGATATTATATTGTTGATTTACGTAGGTGATATGATTGACAGGTGGGCTCATCAAAACCGGCCTCAGCTCCAGCTCTCAGCCTGTCGTTAGGTTGACTGAAAGTTAGACTGAGACAGGATTTTCATCATGGCGGCTGCTGCCGATGAGCCTCCAGAGCATCCTGCAGTAACAGATGGATGACATAACTCAGGCTTCAAACATTTTATGAAAATAATTTTTTAGATGACAGAAACCGAGCCATAAAATAAATTCCATTAGAATCACAGGACAGGAAATTGAAGTTGTACAACAACATAGAGAAATCTTTAAAAAATGCTCTTTTTGGCCACTAATGGCTGGATGTCAGGGGGGACTCTGGGGACGAAACACTACATTGAATTGTTTGATTTGATTTAAATGAAATACATTATTTTACTTTAACCATTTTGAATAATGTCAGCAAGGACCTATGTGAGAAGATGTTGCATTTGAACTCATCAATATGCAAAAAATGATGTAGAAATGTATCAGTGTATAAAAGAGAGCTTTAAGGTTTCCTGTTTGTTCTGATATCTCCAGCTCTACATTTTTTATTTTCTTTCCCGTTCCACCTCTCCCCCTCAAACTAACAATTCCACCACTAACCTGCAATCACATAACTGCAGCAACAGGGAGGAAATGGGGCTACAAGGAGCAAACACCCACTCTCTCACCGGGAGGTTCACTGACCTCTGAATGGCACAAACCAGATGTTGTGAGTCTCTGGATTCTGCAGAAACCTTTCAGAGTGACCGAGAAAGCTACTCATCTGAAAACTGCATAAATGAAATCATTCTTGGGGGAAAAAGGAATAAAAATAGAGAAAGCTCCCAATCTGCACACAGCCAGCTGCTTTTACTGTTTAATTCTTTGTGATTGTGATTGGGCACTTTCGTATTCAACTGGTTCCAAGAGAAAGAAATGTCAAAACAGACGTTTCACAGTATTCAGCTGAGAGCGAGGACAAACATGATGAATTTGTTGCCTAAAAAACCAAGAACTATTCTGCTGAATATTTTCATTTTAAATAAAACAACAATTAAATTCAATATCCATGGTAAGAATGGCAAGATAAGAAACAAACTACATTGAAAAAATAACAAATCTTATGCATTAAAAGAAATGTGTTGCTAAAATGTTTTCCAATTGATTTCCTTGTTTGAACTAGTACTAAAAAGTAAATCATACAATAATGCAGATTATCTTAAAGCAACACCCATTTAGTGCGGTTTCTCCTTCTTTAACTCTAACCCTTTTTCCACTAAAAGATCAAGGGCTGACAACTACAGCGCCATTTTCAACTTTTTAATCAGACATTATTCTTGATTAGTAGGCTACCTATAATACAAGTGGTGACCGACAGCGGTGTGACAATGGTCTTCTCGTATCATAACAACAGACTACCGCTGCCTGCTGGCATGGAGAGTTATTTCCTCTCACGCATGCACAGATCATATGTGGTGGTTTGCTGTCGGCTGTCGGCTGTAGTCTTTGCGGTGTGTTCAAGTGCAACTTTTTGGCCAAGACAAGACATTGTGAGGCGACAGGAGACAACGCCACAGGCGACCACTATTTCTTTGCTGTCTCCTTGGTGTGTCAGGGCCTTTAAATGTCTTGCTCTGAATAAACTAATTGAACGGCTGATGTTCCATCTCTGAGGCCTGTGGAGGTAATAACACAGAACTTTAGAAGAAATTAAGACAATATGATGAAATCATCATATCTATCTTCTACATTGGTGTTTTTGTGTCCCTGTCCATGTTTATGAGTCTCTGTATTTGTCTTTGAGGTTCACTTCACATCCTGTGATGCTGGAGGCGTATGTATAGATTTCTGTTAGCCCACAATAAAAATGCAGCAACACACGCACATCCACAGTGTACAAAAAAAAAAGGATCTGGAAACTTGACCTTGCAGCTTGTGGAGTTCAGCAGGGAGATAAATAGTGAGGAACAGACAGAGGGAGTGGGCTGGGTTTGTCTGTCTGAAGATCCCCGAGTGGGAGCTGAAATAAACTGAGATGAGTCGAGCCAAACTGAGCGGAGGCGTAACAGTTATCTATCCCCGACCGAGCCCACAACAAAACAGCTGAACAGGAGGAGAAATGACTAAACAGCAGTGGTCTGGAGGAGAGAGAGAGAGGAGCTGGAGAGAAGCTGCATAACTCTGAAACAACCCGCACCCCCCCTCCAGCAGAGAACTCCGGTTAATCGGAGCTTTGACTTATTGCCCGCATGTCTCTGTTGATACAGGCTCCACATTATCAGCCCTGTGAGGTGTT
Organism: Labrus mixtus; assembly: GCF_963584025.1. Classification (NCBI taxonomy): domain Eukaryota; kingdom Metazoa; phylum Chordata; class Actinopteri; order Labriformes; family Labridae; genus Labrus; species Labrus mixtus. The sequence goes on from NC_083630.1 coordinate 4,909,804, forward strand.
TGCAGAATTAAAAGTTCTTTCTCGTTCTCTTCTTGGACTTCTTGCTGGATTATGAATTAATGTGTTTGTGTGTACCAGGTAAAAGGAGCCAATAAAATGTCTCGTAACGGCCTCCTCAACGTGGGGTAGGTTTTTCTACATGTTGAAGGATGGTGGTACTTCTTGGACACCCTCAGACAAAAATGTTTCAAACACCCAGAGCCGTGCAGCAGCCAGCATCATCAACTAAAACCCTGACATGAATCAGCTTCCAAAGCATTTATTAAAAACCTAAAAGTCACACAGTGAAATAAGTCCACAGTAACCCAATCACTAGGTCAGCCTCTCCAACGTTCCCCTCGGTCTTATTTCAAGACCAGTTTCCAGCCTTTTATTGTTTTTTAAGTTTATTTTCTCACTTTCTTTTGGTTTCACTTATTAGAATCTAATTCACACAGAGCCTGTTGTTTATTTGGGCTGGGGTGGAGAGAGAGAGAGAGCGAGAGAGAGATGGTATGATCTTACATGTGCCCTGCATTCGTCTGCTCTCGTATTTGCTCTCCAAACACTCCAATAATGAACATTTTAATAAGAGCTACACCTCCTCCACACTCGCACACTCTCCAAATCTGCTGATGAAATATAAGAGCTGCTACTAAAGATTATTTATGTTAATGATAATATTTTCCTCAACATTTGAAAAGAACAAGCACAGTGCTTCATCCTGTGAATGTGTGTGTGTATGTGTGTGTGTGTGGTGAGGGCGGTGTTGAAGAGCGAGCACATGGCAGCACCGCTAAAGAACTGAAGGTACTGGCAGGATATTGTAATTTGTCTGTAATTATTGGCAGCAAACACATATGCAGTAGATATTCCTTGTCTCTGTGGATTTATGCTGCTCTGCTGAGGTGTCGCTGCCTTCATGCCAAATCTGCAGAATTACTGAGAGGGTTGTTCTGTTCTGTTGCTGTTGTGGACAAACTCTGACTGAAAGTACACGTCGTCACATCTAGTTTAAATTCTCTGCATGGACCCATACACTCCTCCATGACATCCAAGAAAGCTTACCACTCTGACAAATAGGTGCCTATTGTTCCCAATAAGCATATGTAACCGCCCACTAATGCCTATAAAAGGGCATGAGTGCAGGGCCCTGCAGAAACACATGCTGATAGCAAAAAATAAGGTTGTGGAGATGCCTATCGGAGGGATGAAAAAGGCGCTGCCTGACTCCTAATGGAGCAGAGACGTTACCAGTTGTGAAGTGGAGGTACTCCTGCAGGAGGTCAGCAGCAAACAAACTGTTTGATTCATCAGTGTGAGTAATGGTTACAAAAGGAACACACACAAAAAGACGCATGGGATGGAATGAACATCATCATTGTAGCCCGTGTGAACTGAAGTGTCATGTGTAGCATTTCATGTAAACTCCTATAATATTATACAACTGTAGATTTAAATTAAATGGAATAACCGGTCTTTTTGCCTGAGCTGGTCAGCACTCAAAAGTTTGTACGAGTGCTCCTGAGTTTAAGTAAATTCTGACCTTACGTAAGAACAAATCACACATTGAGAAAACACTGGTAAATCCTAGTATCATCTGCAGAATGTGTAGGCGCAGGATCAAATGGTACCAGAAGTGTTCTTGTATCCATTTGTAGTGCGAGTGTAACTGTCCACATTTCCACAGGCATTGGCTGTATGCAGAGTATGTTGACTGCAAAAGAGGTAGAAGGCTGAATCCCAAAAGTCCTTCAATCAATTAAGACACTACACTAAAAGAGAAGGTAAATATCTTACTCTTTGTTATTTATCATAGCAATAGTCCAATGAGTTATAAATTATGTCTTTCTACTGGGGATGTATCGATATAATCACTTCATGATATGATACCATTTGACAAACAAGCTTTTATTTTGAAAGGATACAAAAGGTACGTCTAAAATATTGCAAAGTTAAAGGAGTAAATGAAAACATGTTTGTCATCTGTGAATACATTCCCCCCCGACTAAAAAATGATACACGGGTCGGCTTTAATTAAAATAGTATAAAATAGCAGTACAACAGGGAATCAAAATAATCGTGGAGAGAATTAAATAGAGGAAAACAGTTTCATCAATATTGAATTTTGCTTTCAACTCGACGATCATTCCTTCTCATAGTTTCAGTGAGCTGGTTCTATATTTTTACACTGAAAAAAATAAAAGAGATTAAGGGTAGTTTAATCGACTGACTCGTCCAAGCAAGAGCAGATGCAGCTGAATGGTTTCTCTATTGTAGCGTGCAAAATACGACAGATTTTCCGCCATCATCCTGATTGAGCCTCGTCCATAAACTAAACGGCATTATAACGATACTAAGGGTAACCCTCGCTGAATTCTGTGCAAACTTTTGGTACAATGCCGGGCAACCGGGTTGCCAGGAAGACCACAGCAGGTTTTAGTGATTTCAGCAGGCCTGCAGATCAGTGACCATCATGTTTCACCTGCACACACAGCTTCACAGGACCATCACTTGGGAAGCAGAGGAGATGGGCCGGAGGAATCTTTACGTGTTTTATTTGGAAACGTGAGCCCTCGCCGGTAATTGCCTAAAATGACTCTAATCGTAATTGACGGTCTGGCTTTCTACTTTGTCTGCACGAATTTCCAGGATGACGGGGGCTACGGTAACTCTGTTAAAAGTCTGGACGCAGAATCGCACACACTCTTTATCCATTAGAGCGGGACTTAATGTCTGTCCTCCTTTTGTCCTTTTGCTATCCTGCTCTAGCTGGGTCAAGCCCTCTGGTGTGAGTGAGTGTGTACATGTGTGTGTGTGTGTGTATGCTTGAGCGTGTGAGTGTGTGTGTGCTTGTGATGATGACGTAGTCAGCCATTAAGTCAGTCTGAGAGGACGATAGTGTTCCTGAGGGGAGAGGTGGTGATTTCTGGCAGCTGTCTCGGCGTTGACAAGCTTGACGTGCTCCTCACACTCTTATCCCCCCACACACACACACACACACACACACACACACACACACACACACACACACACACACACACACACACACACACACACACACACACACACACACACACACACACACACACACACACACACACACACACACACACACACACACACACACACACACACACACACACACACACACACACACACACACACACACACACACACACACACACACACACACACACACACACACACACACACACACACACACACACCTCAGTAAAGAGTAGAGGGAACAAAAGACACAATATTTTGATATTGTTTTGCTTTCTTTTTCTAACTGTATATTACTCAATAAATACTTACGATCGATGTAATAATATTCACTCAGTGGGGTACAAATTAATTAAAACATTGTCTATTTTAATTCCAGTTTGAATCATCTCAAGTTTAGGAAGGTACGTCTCAAAAAATCTGCCTTGTAACTGAGGATTTTTTCTAAAATGAAATGTGTGTACTGCTTTGAGTTGTGGGCAAACTTCAAATACACATTCTCTTCTTCTGCCTGAGCTCCTGTGTTTCGATGACATGCCCACATCACCTCCAAAGAACTCATTGGAGACATCTGGCGCCCCAGTTGTGCGCCCCTCTGCTTTACTTCTCTCTGCTCGCCCCTGATGCTACCGCTGATGTTTTGAGGCCCAGGTAGTATCTTTCCTCTTTGACCAACATAGTAGTAGTAGTGGCTCCTTACTATGTGATGTGTACATGGTGTTGAACATGGTGTCAAAAGAAATGCAGGTAAAGACGATGTCTTCATCTGTCAAACTGAAGAAGACGTCAAAATACCTGAATGTCCTGACCTCGAGTTGTCTGATTGTTATATTGGGAAATATCAAGAAAGTTTTATAGTGCTAACCTGTGGTCAAACTACAAGGAAGGAGATACATCAAGTAGCTTATCATAATGTTTAAAGATGAATCATTTAACTATCTAAATGGTCCAGTTCAAGTGTTATTGCTTGTTTGTTGCAGCAGGAAACTTGAAATACTCTCTGTTTATCAAAACTAGGTTTGTTTACTCTGCCAATGCCAGCACCAGAAAACATGACACAGTAAGACCACAATACATTTTTCTATTTCTTATACTGGTGCTTAAAGGCTTTATATGCGATTCAATATGCAACTCACGGTGCATTGTTGTGTTAGCATGCTAATGCTAGCGATCTTTATTATGCTCGTATCTTCACACTGCATGTAAATTTACCTGAAATGAGCGTGATCTAGAAACACAGTTAAGCAGTGAGTACAGTATGTTATTCTTCTTTTCTCTAGTCCCTCAATTAAACAACTTTTATACTCGAGGGGAGGAGTCAACCGCCGTCCGGGCGATGTAAACAAAGTGAAGATAGGACTCTGAAAACTCTGAAAACATCACAGACAGTGGGACTCGGGTGTTACACCCATTGTAGACAGTCATGACTCACAGAGTTATTTTCAGAGGATATACTTGATTTATATTACATTTAAGTGTGAAAAATGGCATATAAAGCTTTTAAGTTTGTAGTTTCCATGTTATTTATTCCCTTCGTCATGGACACTGACTCTAAAATAAAGTTTGCAGCAACATAGATTGATTATGGACGGTAAAATATGTATCAAAGAACACAAATACTTTTTGTAATACTTGCTGGAAGACCCACATTTTACGAGTGTATTTTACTGGTTTTGTATTTCAGGTTGTGTTTTTGGCTGAGGGGTCCGTACCTGGCTCGTGGCCGGCTCCAGTGGCCAGGGCAGGCATGGCTCCTGCCGGCTGCTTCCTGGTTCCCCTCGGGCTGTGGAAAATGGCAGTGGGGCGTCAGAGTATAGCTCCTCGGGTAGCTCCTCCGCAGGGACTGGCTGAGTGTGAGGACAGGCTTTATGCCATGGAGCCCTGCAGAGAGAAGAAGATTTTAGAGCCTACCTGTCAAATGGCAGAACAGCCGCATGCACGTGTGTGTCAGTCAGATCCTGTGTTGTGAGTGTGTGTGTTAGCGGCCTGTCGTCATGGAAATGGATATCAGCCATACTCACACATGCATGCGATTGTGTGCAGGTGAGCCAACGATTGACAGAGAATGAGTCACTGACTGTGTGTGACTCTGGGTGTTTACAACCCAACACTTTTTCCCTAAGCTGCTGAACATCCTGCTTTGTGCATGAGCCAACATAACCTCACCTGCAGTACACACACACACGCAGAGACACACACAGCTATCCCACACTTTTATTCATCGTCCAGCGGAAATGAGGGAAACTTTATCGGCGCAGGGTAAGTGAGCAGAGCAAATGAAACAGACCTGTGAGAAATCAAACAGGCGTGGAAAAGCATCGCTTCGTAAATAACGGCGCTCATCTGGAAAGCCAGATACAGCAGGATCAGGACGAGAGGGGATGTCCGATACAACTCCAAAGTCTGTGGCTCATTGAAATCTGCCCCCGCGCTCACAGTAGTGTACAATAAACTCCTGCTGCACCACAACACAGAAAGCAGAAACACTTATTTGGACCAAAGAAGCCAGATTTAAGCCAGTCAGAGTGGCAGCCTTAAGATGACCTGAGACTTCACAGATATGAGGATATTTTGGATGAACTATTAATAGATCGGACCTTATTTTAAACAATATTGTAGACTTATTTCCAAATTAAAATAAGCAGATTTGGCATTAAGACACGCCTTTAGTATCTAAAAATCAATTTTGAACATCTAATTCACTAAGTAAGAATCTTTTTAGATTGAGCAGAAAAAAAAAGATGAGATAATAATCACATACTATGATTTCAGAACGTACTACATGAATACAGTATGCACTGCTCTTGTCAACAACCACTGTATGTTCTGCCAATGACAGTGGCAAGTGAGCTATAATCTGTATACGACTGAGAGATCCCAGTTAAGGCCTTCTGCACCAGCCGCTAACCACGTCACAGACTCCTCTGCACTGTTACCTAAACTGGAGAGCCTCAGGGTGCTGTTAGTGGTCCACTCACTGTGTGACATTTTGTCTCTCCCATGTTGATAAGCAGTGTGAAACAAGCCGTGGCTGGACACGCGGTTACACCTTCATGCTTCCAGTTCATTGGGACCCCCGTCGATGGCTGGGTGGTGTAGGATGCACAGTCTTGAAATACTGTGACTCATGTCCATCCTAACCAGCCAAACCGGTCTGGAAATTCATTTCAAGTGATTTTTTCGCAATGCATTACTCACTCAGCCCCCACAATGACAGCTGCAAAAAAGTAATCATTTCCTGGCTTATTGCACTTCATGTGTGTACAAACACACATACGGAGGTTGAGACTCAGACCTGCCAAGACAGCAGCCCACGTAGCAAAAAGGCTACCACGCCTGTCTGACATAAACTGTGATGTGATGTCTTGCAGACCCTCAGGTAGAGCCTTGTGGTAAAAGCATCTGAGACAATAGGGTCCAGAGGACGCCTGAGCAGGTAAGCAAACTGTTGAGAGCATATCAGAAAGAGATTTTTTGGATTGAGATGTACAAAATGTGGTGCATTCATCAAACAGCACTAAAGAAAGGATCGATTTTCCAACGAGAGGAGATCTGGGAGACAAATTCTTAAATCCTGCCAGCATGTCACGCCAGCGCCAATTTGTGCGCCAGATTCTTCCATCGTTTGCATGACTTTTGCATGTGCATTGAAGACAAATGAGAAACCTGCTGAAATCTGAGTTCAGCGCTGTTCAACCCTTTGCATATTTCAATAAAATGGGTTAAGAGGAGCAGCAGAGAAGGGCAGTGGCGCCGCGAGCACTGACCACAAAATCTCTCCAGCAGGCCGGTTTGAACAGGGGACCAAAACCTTACAGCCACTGAGCTTATGCCAAGTGAACTGACCCATGCTAAATCAGTTCAGTGTTTCACAGAGCACGGTTTTGTCATAAGACTGTGTGATTAGAATGACAGACTTAAGAAAAGACAAGGGACATGAAGAAGGTATGCTGAGCAGCAATATCAGTCGTTTTGCCTTTTGTTGAATCCAAAGGGGAATGACAAGATATTCCCCAATCTGAGGAAGGATCCATCTTTCCATTTGAGGGGCCTTCTGAGGGCCAGGATGCATGTCGCAGAGCTGGGAACACCTGGGACTCTTTTTAAAAGTGACCCAAAAGGATCGTAATAGACAGACTTGAAGAAACATTCCTCACTGTCAGAATGCTCTCACTGCGTCTCTCTTCAGATCACACGAGATCAGATGGTCATGGAGGGTAGCTGAGGGACAGTGGACGAGATGGGATATGCCTAATTGCAATCCTCTTTGTAACCCTACTGAGACAACTTAACTTAATATGGTTCTGCCACCCTCTAGTGGGAACTTTCCCTACTGCACCACAAAGAGCTGTATGGATGGACGTCAGGAGACACTGTCTGCGTCTGCTTGGTCTTGTTCTGAGTGTGAAACCTGAGGTCGAATCAGTATTTAAAGAGAAAATATCTCAGGGTGATGGATTGATAGGTTAAAGGATAGAAATGGGGAGGGGTAGAAGACTGTTATTCTTCTTTACTTTTCAAAAACAAGCCTGTCCAGCAGGTGGGGTGAAACACGGGTGGAGTCGTCTGACTCTCAGCTGGGTGTCAGCGAGAGAAATCTGACGGGAATGACTGACAGTGACAACACCTTAAGACCTGATTTTTCTGATGGTCTGTCAACAAACTGGAAGTATACTTGGAGTTTCAAATATCTAGATACAGTCAGGAGTGTCTATCTAAAAATGGTTCAAATCTCCACCTCTCCAAACCAAAACACAAACTGATGATTTCAAGCAGCACAAATAGCAATTAGTTAAAATGTAGTGTTCCCCACTGTACTTTTAAAAGACAACCAAGCTGCTGTTTGCATGTTTACAGGCTAATGTCTTGGTTTTTAGGCCAGGGTACATTTAGTTTTCTTCAGGTTTTTTTTCCTCAGAGTCACATTGATCTCCTCCAAACTAAAAAAAGATAAGATAAGCACTTTCAAATTCAAAGTCAGCTTCTCTCAGATGTTTATCTGAGGGTTTAGCACTTAGCACAGGGAGCAAGCCAGGCTATTGCTAATTTGGTTTAACTATACAAATAACCAACCTAATGAATGTCAAGCTGACAAACTGTAACTTAAATGTGCGCTAGGTAAAACTCAAATACACTGACATCCAAATATGGTGTTGCCAACAATAAAATAAAAAACGATAAATCAATGAGGGATTTTGTTTTGAACAGCCAAGTTTTGAATTTGGTAAGGCCATGTATTTCAGTCTTCTGCCAAACTCCTTCCATAACGTTGGACCGGACAGGACACATAACAGATGGCCAATTGGCAACAAGATCGTGATCAGCAAAAGAAAAAGCGGTAAAGACATGTTATCCTCTGAAGCATTCACACAGTTGGAAATAAATGTTCTTCATTCATGCTGCCTCCATCTGTCCTGCACAGTAAGTACCAAAACAGGACCTGCCAGAGGTCCATTCTGCCACTCAGCAGCACTTAAAACCTCCCTAAAGTGCTGGAGGGGTGTTGGATTTAATTGTCCTGGATTGTCATACATCAGGTGACAGGAAGGCCAGCTGCCGGTCGTGTTTTACTGGGCCACCAAGAATGACACTGATCAGCATGCTGGACGACTATCCAGAGTCACCACTGTCACACCTGATCTGGTTACAGCTCAAAGGACCAGTTTGACCCAAAGCTATCCGCCATCTTCAACGTCTGCTGCTCCACTCCCAACTAATGAGTTAATCTGGACCGGTCCTCCATTCAGGAGACGAGAGAAGATCCATTTGGCAGTACGTTTAACACCTGCTCAGGTTTCCATTTCTTGCCTGTTTATAGCAATAATGATCAGCGTAGGTCCTGGACTTATCATAAGCTGTTTTCTCATGAGAACTCCGGTCCTTGAATCAGGTCCGGACTTACTAGTCCATAGTTGACCTTTCACTCACTATGGGAGAGTGATATCCACTGATGCATTCTAACTAGTGTAAACTGTGGAGAGACGATATCCTCTTCATCAATGCTCCATCTTTTTGGACTTATCCACTGAATAAACAAAAGCAATGAAGATGAATACGAACGCAGAAAGGGTAGCAGCAGCATTATCAGTGTCGTCAACCAGGCTCCTCTTAAGCAGTGAATGTGCTGGCCAATAACCTGGTCTATTCATGCATTGGCTCAATCTGACATTGCATGACTTTTGTAGAAGGGAAATGGAGAAAAGTGACAAAGTGAAGTGACTTTCATGTCAAGTTTGACTCATTTCCACATTTTCTTTCTTACATACAGCCCAACAAGTTCAGGAGTACAGAGCATATGTGAAAGGGGCAATAGTCTTTAGTAACACTGAAACCAGACTTTTTTCCCCCCAATACCAGCTTTAAAAGATTCTTTCTAATCTCAAACTGTGGCACGTGGATACTCGCAAAATCTCTCAGAACTCACACTAAATGTTAGATTTAAATAAGGTAGTGTCTGACCAACCATAAAATAAGCAAACATGTATTGCCGGTTTCAACAACTTCATAAACGATGTACTCACACCCGACCAAATGCAACAGGAGTAACAGATTTACAAAGGCAGAATCTGGGAAATAAAACATACTTTGCAAAAAAAAGCATCCTGAATTTGCAACTCCAACTATAAACTTCCATACTTCCATCCAATGTTCATTCAATGACTCGGCGAGCAGCCTTTTAGTTGCTGAGTCATTAAACGCTGAGTGTTTGATTAACAGCTGCTCATCAAAGGTTAAGCCATCATGTGAGTTCATGTGTGCTTAAATAAAAGTGATTGTGTGCTTTCTTCTTGCAAGAGAGACAAAGAGAGGGAGGTGCACTGTCATGTGGGTTTAAAAGAAATATACAATATTTGTTCCTTTTACGGAAAACTACTTCAGGCCCCACTGGTGAGCTCGGGCTTTAAGGTATTGGTATGGGGTAGCAGCGAAGACAGATTGGATGTAAAATCAATTTGTATTTCAGCTTCTCTACATCATATTGGCTTGTAGGAACCACAAAGTGCAGAGTCAGACAGACAGAAGTAGATAGAGTTACAGCCACATGCACACAACCATACATGACACCATCAGAAGAGTATAATTGCAGCGTATCCAGCTGTGGTAAAGAAGAACATTCATATACACACAGGCACACACGGTGGAGCTACTCGTCAATGGGCTGTGCATAATTGCAGTGTATTAAACTGTGGTCGGGGGAATATTCACCCAAATGACATTTTAAGATTGTAAAACTGTTTCAAGAGAAAAAGAGATAGTCTAAATGCCAGCGCCTCATAGGGCAGGCAGCCGTTTGCTTTTTCGGTTTCTTCTGTGGAAAGAACACTTTGTGGAATAATGTCTTTCTCCTGCATTCGGGCAGCGCTGCCAAATGTCACCACGTCGATTCCTATTAAACGCTGAGCGGGTGATGCTGGTGGGATAGAGTTGTGTTTTTCAGGCGTGTGCCATACATCTTCTCGTTAATAGACGTTAGCTTTATGAGGGATTGTGGCTGCTTAAATTAAGACTGAATGGGACCTGGCAGGGCTGATGGTCCTGGACTGACTGAGTGAGCTGGAGGAGGGAGGAGGAGGAGGAAGAGGAGAAGAAGAGAGGGAGAGAGGGAGGAGGAGGAGAAGAAGGAGAGAGGGAGGAGGGGGAGGAGAGAGGGAGGAGGAGAAGAAGGAGAGAGGGAGGAGGAGGAGAGAGGGAGGAGGAGAAGAAGGAGAGAGGGAGGAGGAGGAGAAGAAGGAGAGAGGGAGGAGGAGGAGGAGAAGGAGAGAGGGAGGAGGAGGAGGAGGAGGAGAGAGGGAGGAGGAGAAGAAGGAGAGAGGGAGGAGGAGGAGAGAGGGAGGAGGAGGAGAAGGAGGAGAGAGGGAGGAGGAGGAGGAGGAGAGAGGGAGGAGGAGGAGAAGAAGGAGAGAGGTAGGAGGAGGAGGAGGAGAGAGGGAGGAGGAGGAGAAGGAGGAGAGAGGGAGGAGGAGAAGAAGGAGAGAGGGAGGAGGAGGAGAGAGGGAGGAGGAGGAGAAGAAGGAGAGAGGGAGGAGGAGGAGGAGGAGAAGGAGGAGGAGGAGAGAGGGAGGAGGAGAAGGAGGAGGAGAGAGGGAGGAGGAGGAGAAGGAGGAGGAGAGAGGGAGGAGGAGGAGGAGAAGGAGGAGGAGAGAGGGAGGAGGAGGAGAAGGAGGAGAGAGGGAGGAGGAGAAGAAGGAGAGAGGGAGGAGGAGGAGGAAGAGGAGAAGGAGGAGGAGAAGGATGAGGAGGAGAGAGGGAGGAGGAGGAGATGCATGCAACCAAAAAGCATATGGAAAGAGATGAGGGGAGAGAATGTGGAATAATAATGAGAAATGGTCATTTCAACTAGAATGGCTTCATCCAGAGTGAGAGGTTAACACAGAAATGGGAAAGGTGAGCCCTCTTCTCTTGGTCTCAGGTGGGATTTTTTCAACAGTTAAGAATATCTGAAACATATTGCTCATAAGTTACAAGTCTTTCCATATAAAATACATCTGCTTGTGTGTATTGACATCAGTGTTCTAACCACATACACACATGCACATCCACATTTGAGTTCAGATGAAACTGTCATGCGGCATGAAGACATTCTCCCTCTTTCTGCAGCCTCAACACACATGCTAACTGGAGGTTTTTGTAACTGAACTTTAATAAAAACATTTTATAGAGATCTGTCTTATTTACAAGAGAAATGGAAAGATGTTTCAGGGATCACTGACATGGAAGAATATGAGTCACGGCACTCAAAGAAAATCAAAGATGACACTCTGGGAGTCTCCAGTGTAGCAGAGATTTATAACAGAGAAGTACAATGAATGTCTGCTGGATGTGTCAAAGGCTTGATGCCTGGGCTATCTCCAGATTCTTACATCTTCAGCTTAGCTGCATGGTTTTCTCTTATGATGAGTTTATAACATTGAGGCTAGTTTGGCATCATTTACTTTCTGTGTAATATTTTAAAGGAGGGTCTCTTAAACTTGAGCTCTACTTAAGCATAAAACAGGGTCTACTGTATATGACTACAAAGTATAAATGAGATTGAAGGTGCAATAACATTGTGCAATACTCACAAGTTCTATGTCAATCTGCTGTCCTTAATGTTTTACTTAAGACTTGTGTCTTTTACTGCTTTTAATGCTGCCGTACCTTATTGCAGGCAATCTTTTGTTTTTAACATTTGCTTCTGAATAAATCAGAAAAACTGTTTTTCTCCACTAAATTGTCACTTATTAATCTGAGAGTAGCTGGTAGTTAGCTTTAGCTTCTCCTGACTGCATCAAAATGGTGTGAAAGCATCAACATTATACACAGGCTTCTGTACGACCGGTCAAATGTACACAGGCTGAGTGAGAAAACTTTTCTCGACTACATTAAAATAGTTTTTTACTTGTTGCAATAATTCAGACTTTCGCAGTGTGTTTTTCGCGAATGCTCACTATTAATTGCCAGCACTAGTTCAAAGAAATGAATGGGACAGCTCAAGTCGATAGCTTCAGCCGGCAGCCATGAGACACACAAGAAGGCCAGCGACATATTCCTGCCGGTCAAATGTATCTGATCGAAACAGTCCAATTAAAACTGTTTGTCTTTGTGCCACTGACAGGCTCAGATTGTTATTCAAAGTGTCTTCAAAAAAGATATAGAGATCCTTTTATCTTATTTTGTCAAACAGGAAACAGCTTGTACATCGTTCTCTTTCCAGACACCAGACTCCATTACAGAAACAGACGTTTTTACAAAAACACAGGAGTTGCTGGTCCACCGCTCAGAATTTTAAAATTAAGAGTTTGTGTTTTTCTGAGACCTTTAAAACATAAACCAGTCCAGACAGCGGTGGAGCATCAACTCCTGCATCCTGTGAGGTTAAATGTCTGTTTATGTCAACGGAGTGTGGAGGCTTTGATAGATTTATCAAAGACCTTTTCTGGTTCAAAGAAGCATCCTAACTTGACAAAAGGGTCTATTTATTGTTGTGTTTGTTGACAGACAGCTTTAATAAAACCTTGGCCCGTCAGATGCTACAAGAATAATAAAGTGGAATTGCCATGGAAAAAATATGATAAAGGAACAAGAACATATATCAAGTAGTTAGATATTTACAAAATATTGAAAACAGGAGAATTCCCCTGTTAGTTTTTCCTTTAAATATCAACTAGAGAAAACTCAAAATATGGAAAAATATCCAACTTTAACACTTCTGACTCGGAGAAAGGGAGAGTTAAAGTCACTTTGTCCCTGTGATCACAGAGAGATTGATGCACAGACAATAGAGAAAACAATCTGTTAAAGTAAAAGTATGAGAGAGCGAAGGAGATAAGATCTGATCTGACAAAATGAGGAAGAAACACAAACGTATAGTCCCACAGGTACAATCAGGAAAAGGACTTACCAGGACGGTTGTCTTCCTGCCAAAGCGACACAGTTTCACTCACAGCAGCAGCAGCAGCGGGCACTCCCACTACACTACCACAGAGCACAACCAAATCCTCCCATACAGGAAGACAGCCGCCCACCAGGTGTTTGGCCTCACCTGAACAGACCTGAAACTCGAGTTTCTCTTCCTCCCTACAGGCTCACAGAGCTCCACCTTCCCTCTTCTTTTTTTTTCACACAACACTACACTACTACTGTAAACAAAAGAAAGAGTGCAAACCTGTGTGACCATGGGAGATCACTTTTTTAACGGTTCAGGATTTCAAAGTATTTCTTCCTCCTCAGATGTTGATGTTGGAAACTGCTCTGTATGTGTTGGCTCTATCTTACACTGGGACGTGACACCTTTGCTGATCATGCACAACTACCATGCACTTATTAAACAGGTTGCACAATCAATGGTTGAATGATGTGAAATTTACAACTTTGCCAGGGTATTCTTTAAATGCGTGGTATTCACTCCTTGAAGTGTTGCACTATTTGTTCAAGGTGGGATTTGAAAAAAGAGAAAGATATAGTAAAGTGTTGTACATGTGAAGTTTCTCATAGTATAGCACTTAAACCATATATCATGCTTCTTACAGTACTTTAAGTGAAATGCACATTCAAACTGTAGTGACAGCAATTCACCACTAGATGGAGCAATCGGCTCACTAAATAGCTCCAGTCTCAACACTGTGTGAAAAAGGAACTCTTCTGCAAACTGTGTTTTTCTGTGTCCTCATCATGAACTCGGACGTGCCTCAGGGTGCCAGTAAAGATGGGCACCAGTAACCCCATACACCACCTGCACCCCCCTCATTATCACTCATTCTAAAGACATGGCATGCAGTCTCAGCAGTCTGGTTTTAAGTTTTTGTTTAGTTCAAGCTGAGCGATATAATAAAGTCAAATAATCATGGTGTTTATTTGTCATATCAACACTTTCCATGGTTACCTAAATTCATAAAGCTGGTATTGAACATGCTGTTTTACCTTACTGTTATAACAGGCTCTTGTAAAGAGCAGAGCTATCTTTTTTTTCAAGATTTTAATTTGTCTTTATTTGATTGGACAGCAGATAGAGTAGGAAATCGGTATAGAGAGAGAGAGAGAGAGGGGGGGGGGGGGGGAATGACATGCAGGAAAGAAGCTGCAGGTCGGACTTGAACCCGGGGCCGCACATCATCGTCACAAATTTGTTTGAAAATTTGGATTTACGTTTTTCTTAACATAAATATTTATAAGAATCAAACACCTTTAAAAAATACTTGGTACTTGGATACCAAGTTGTTTAAAATGATACAAACTCCAGGGGTACAGATGGCCTAGTGGTTAGGTCGTGTCCCATGTAAGGAGACATTAGTCCTCAAGTGGGCGGCAAGGGTTCAAGTCCAACCTACGGCTTCTTTCCTGCATGTCATACCCCACTCTTCTTCTCTTTTCCCAATGTCCTACTCTAACCACTGTCTTATCAAATATAGGCAAAAAAGCCCCGAAAACTGTTAGCTCCCTACTTAGCAAAAAAATATGCATTTACTAAACGTCCACTTTCAGGATTTAACCTACATTGAAGATGTCCCAGACACGTTGGTAGTTTGGATTGACTTAAAATAGTAAATGCATTTAAATGAATTAATAATCATCATTACTTTCTGACCTATATTATACTTTCTATCTTTCTTATCTTAACACGTCTTTGTCCTCCTCCTGTCTCTGCTCTCAGGTTCCCATGCCGACACAACAGCTCTTTGTCTCTCCCTGACCCGTTAACAGTGAGAGGAGACCCCGGTCACTGTTGGTCTCCACACACATTCCTCCTCCGTCACACACACACACACACACACACACACACACACACACACACACACACACACACACACACACACACACACACACACACACACACACACACACACACACACACACACACACACACACACACACACACACACACACACACACACACACACACACACACACACACACACACACACACACACACACACACACACACACACACACACACACACACACACACACACACACACACACACACACACACACACACACACACACACACACACACACACACACACACACACACACACACACACACACACACACACACACACACACACACACACACACACACACACACACACACACACACACACACACACACACACACACACACACACACACAGCATGCAGGGTCACTGTGGTATTGTTAATTAACCCTGGACATGAAATGGCTGAATTAATTATCCTATAAACTCAAGAGGGAGGAGGATAACAAAAGGGAGGATGGACAGACTGCAGAGAACACACTCTGCTTAATCAGAAAATATCATTGGTGTGAGTGCTTTATTGCTTTATTTAAGCTCTGCAGGAGCTCACAAATATGAATTCAATCACACGGCCGGAGATGCCACTGCATTTATCCTCCACACAAGCATTATATATATATTCACTTTGACTCCTCGCTGGCGTCCTCTGACCTTATTATACGATGACCAATTGTCTTACGAGTGATTTCAGCTGCAAATAGCTCCTGTAATGAGAGGCACAAAGAGAACAGCAGGTAGCCGTAAGCCTTACTAATCTGGAAGGCCTTCTAAATGCCAGCGATGCAGAGTAACCTACATCCTCACCCGCCATGACTCGAGTGAATCACTCTACCTGGAGTGATCTGACTCAGGGGTGAAGAAGAGAGAGAGAGGCGCACACGCACAGAAAAGGGAAGGAGACAGATGGACGGTTGGGATCAAACAGATAAGAACGAACGCAGTGACGTAACAGAGGTCAACGAGGCAAAGCAGGGTATGCACGCTTCTCCGTCATGTTAACACACGCATGTACACCTCCACTGGGTGTTTTAGAGGACATGTTACCAGAGCTCTTAAGTCGAAAGAGACCCTACAGACAGATGCATCATTTATAAAAACGGCTGGAAGGATGCAGTGAGAGAGGAGAGGGAGTAGGAAAAGGCAAAGAAAAAGAAAAAAAAAAAGGAAAATAAAAGTTTGCAAGGTGGGTAAAAGTAGGAAAACTGACAGAGAGGAGAAAATAAAGGAAGGACATCCCGACATCCATCAGACCATCTCAAATCCCTGAACTAAACAAGCGACTTTAAATGCTATCTGGTCCACTTGAGACCCAAAATAACTTAAGTCATCACGCTAAAAAAATAATCCCTAACACTCCCGGCCGTTTGTGTTAAACTGAAGGCTTGAGGCATAAAAGTGGTCACATCACGACAACCTCTTAATACAGCATCCCAGACTGATAATCTAATAGAATTTAGACGATCATATCAGCTGATTTATCTAAAGCTGTTTCAAACATGTCCTCCTAAAAAATGTATTATAAAACATTTTTAGGATAGCCGGCCCCTGAAATGTTCCAGTGCCGGGTGTTATGCACATAAGTTTTCCATGTTGGGGAGAGGAAGGTAGGGGGTCTGAGGAGGCAGGACATGACGTTAAACGTAAGCTACAGTTGTAATGTGTGCAAGATATCCAAGATGGTGGGTTAAATGGTGAATGGACTTGAGCTTGTGTTGCACTTTTCTAGTCTTCTGACTACTCAAAGTACTTTTACTCTGCAGGTCACACCTACACATTCACACACTGATGGTAGAGGTTTCTATATTAAGAGTCCGTCATTAACTAATCCCATTCATACACATTTTTATGCCGCCAATGGAGCAAGGGGAGCAACTTGGGGTTAAGTGTCTTGCCCAAGGACACATCGGACATGTTGCTGAAGGAGCTGGAGATCGAATCCCCGACCTTCTACGTTTAGAGACGACCGACTCTACCAACTGAGTCACAGCAGTCCAAAAAAAGCAGAGTATGATCCTATGATGAAAGTTTTTTTCCTTTCAATGTTATCATATGTGTAATTGTATGTATCTGTAGTATCAATAAAGAGTTTTAAAAAAAGATTCTAGTGAGCATAAAGCGTCTTCATTATGTGCACTAATATCGAACAGGTCGGGCACTAGTCACAGGATATAGACGTTATCACCCCTGCACACTCGCTGGCAGTAAATTTTATCGGGTCACCGTCGACTGAACAATCACTTCTTGTGAAATCTTTACTTGGGGGCTGGGTGGAAAAATTCTGGATGAAGTCAAGGTGATAAAACTCAGCCGGATTTGTTCACATTTGCAGCTCACCAAAGCCCATTTTGGAAAATGTCAGTAGATTTGTGTTTGTGTGAAAAGGCTATACACTAAAGTTTCAAAGTTTGTTTTGCAGGCCTTGTCCTGAGTTCTACTTGGTCTCAGGCAGGGATCTGGTCCGGGCTAAATCAGACATCCGGTTAGGTTACCCCCAATGAAGAGCCAAATATACATGCTATCAGGCTCAGGAGATGGAAAGATAAACATTACAGTGATAGTTTCAGACATGAACCACTAACACAGCTCCAGTTATACTCACTTATTCTGATGTCTAAATTAATTCTGCAACAGTAAAAGCAGTCAGGGTTCAGTCCAAGAAGAGCCAGGCGGTGTTATCAGTCAATGAAACATTCAACTGAATTAAAAACTGTAAAACACAACTACCACCACCTTACCCTTTTGATTTTAAAACAACAGCGAGGTGACTTTCTGGAAAGGCTATAAACTATTCAAGACTCAAACACACAAGTCAATTTAAAATATTTTATAATTGACCTGTTATATAACTACAGTCCATTAACTACAGTCCATTTATTATGGTGTCGTATTTGGGATGCTACCAAAACCTCTCTGGCTGCAAAAAGCTCCATAAAAAGATACTGAATCGTAACCTAACAGTTGCTTTTTTGATGAAGAAAATTAAAACACCTCAAAATGTTCTCCTCCACAGCCATGACGTCAACCTGTCTTTGTCTTTTTACCTGCAGCACACACAGGGGTTCCACCAACACTGAGGCTTTTTCTTTTGACCTTTGGCAGCGCTGTCACAGCCTCACAGGCGCTCCTGCTTGTAGCATACAGCTAGCAATCAACCTAAAGCAAATCAAGTGTGAAGAAATTCCCAGGATTTATCTCCTTCTGCAAAAGGAAACACAACTTCACTAGAATATAGCCAATGTGATGCTTTCTTATTTAAACTAGCAACAATTGTTGAGCCTTTTTGCTTGCAACATGAGAAGGTCAGGACACCTCTGGTCATTTTTTTTTACAATCTAACAAGAAACTTTAGACATTAAAATTCAGTAAGAAGTAAAAGATGACACCAGAGCAGGCTGTCACCTTCATTATTAAGCTAATAAAGTGAATAAAGATTACATACATACACATTGCCACATGAACTGTCTTCCTGCATAAAACCCCTCTGAAATGTGATTGGGCAATACTACTGTGACCCGAAACAGACCCAAAGATCTCGTCCCTCGCCTCAGATTGTACATTCACATGTTAATATGTTTCTATAGATTATCGAGAGAATTCTGACCTGACCTTTATGTTTTGGAAAACAAGATGCAACCCTTCCCTCCAGCTGTGACACAAAAAGCATCACTTGTAGAGGCTGATAATCCTGGTGCTAAGCTGCTTATGATAGAAAACAAACAATTACTAGATGGCTCCCAGATGGTGGTGTGTGGGATCATGTTTGCTAGAAACTGGATATCAGAGGGATAAAAAAACCTCCCGGCAGCGACGTTTGGTTCATTCAAAACAGTACAGAGGCTGGACTTTCTATACTTGATGAAGCAAATATCTAAACTGGGGAGAAGCATTTGTCTGATTAAGCTGCATGATTCCAAAACCATTTTTTTGTACATGGACTTCAGGGGATACCCTACTGGTTTTTCTCCCATCATTTGAATCATCAGTCATCTGAAACATTCTCCAGGATTTTACCTGGCTAAACTATCCTCATATATCTCCTCATCTCAAAAAGCTGCTCACAAAGTGAGGGTGCCCAGCTTGTATCTATTGGCAGGGATTAGTATTACCTGGGGACCTCTGGTAATTTGGGAATTCCCTCCCAACGTCAGTGGGGTGCATTCTCACGGGATGTAATTGACTCCTATTTACTGACTGATTGAAAATGTTGAGGCGCTGCATGACAACTGCCTCCTCTCAAATCTTATTCCACTGACAAAACTCTGAGCCGGCTTCAGCCACACGTTTAGGTCAAATGCATCAGAGAGTAGGGCTGGGTAACATATTGAGTTTTTAAGATATATCGATATATTTTCAAACAAGATATAGGGTAAGACAATATCGTTAATATGGATATAGTTTATGTTTCATTAAAATAACGGTCACCTTTTTCTCATCTCAATGATGATGACTGTCTGTCCCTCTTAACCCTGCTCCTCCTCCTCTCTCTCTCTTTTATTGTATTTAAGGAACATTTTTATTTTATCATATTACTTTTTAAATTCACAAACAGGTAGTTTATTTTCCATGTGTTTTCACTGTTAATAAAATACATATCGATATATATCGAGTATCACCATTCAGCTAATCAATATCAAGATATGAGTTTTGGTCCACATCGTCCAGCCCTATCAGAGAGACGAGGAAAGCTGTAATCATGGAGCCGCTTTCCAGTGGAGAGAAAAAAAAATGAATCACAAGCTCCTCGAAAACAGGATGGAACTAATTTCAGACCAACAAAAACAAGTGTTCAATACCACATTTAACATCCAGTAAAGACGTCCGTCTTCCTCACGACCACCCATTGGAGCCACTTCCTCTATATAACAAGTCACCACACACAGCGCACACAAACACAGGTGTAAATCAGCAGAGGTGACAGCTCTCACGTCCACACTGTTAGTCACTGTGGCAGAAGAATTCCAAACCACTGAGCATCCTCAATGCTGCCTTGTCCTCAATCACACTCCTCTGAGCCTCCACACAGTGACCCATCACAGTGAAGGCCTCTGAAGAAAACAGAGGGGGAAGGTTGAACTGATGTTTCTGCTCATGGAGAGTCCTTGTTAAAAAAAAAAAGACACCAACAGTGATCCAAAAAAAAGTGAAAAGATGGAGATACTCTTTACGTTTGGAGAGTCAAGGTTAACCATTTCCCATCAGATCAAACTGATTGTTTGACTACAACTGTCACACAAATGACAGAAAATTGAAAGTGCACATTTAGCATTCAAGACTTAATAGTAGACCCTAATATGGTCTGTCTCTCAAACAATATGTTCGCAGTAAAGCACTGACCATACACAGTCCAGACAGCTTTAACCTGGTGTCCTCGTCTCGACCTCTCTGTGGGCCTGAAAGGTCACCACGCTCCTTGCAGCTGTCCTCACACGGCTTGACCCGCTCACACATTGTTCTCAAATTAACCTGCACACATCAAAATGGTCTTTGTTTCCTGGCAACAATATGAAAAACAAAAACAGTCCTATATTAAAGTAGATCGGTAGTAGTGTAGGGAGACGAACAAACTCTGGTTCTGGTTTAAACATGACAGACATTTGTGGCTTGGTTGATTTATTGTCTCTTCCTGCACATGTGACTAATGTTTGGAGTCCAAGCATCTTTTTTTTTCTCCTTCAACACCACCAGATAAACCACTTCGTCCCCTCTTCTTCACGTGTCCACTGCCCTCTCTCTGTAGACATATGATCCCCCAGAGAGTAATGAAGCAAGTCCTTGAGGTGACCCAGACCTGACCCTGACCCTGACCAGGACACACAGGACAGAGAGACAGATGGGCTGCAGCACCCGGCAGCTGAGCCCCACACTGAGCCTGATGACTCCAGGGAAGCTCAAGTGCATGCAGATACAACCTGCACAGTCAGCAAAATCACTTGGCAGATACTCCGTCATAAATAAATGAAAGCTTCAAAAAACCTACAGGTAAATGTATTTTATAGGGATGTAAGAAAGATTTAAACAAAGTCTTATATATATTATATTGCAGTGTTTCCCCTACCATTATATTAGGGGGCGGCTAGATAGAGTCGGAAATCAGGGAAAGAAGTCATTTAAGGATACCTTTCCGATAGAAAAGGACAGCTGTCATTAAAAGTAACTCATGAACACCAAGATTCCTTCAAGTGTCGGCATGTCCCCAACCCCCCCAACGCTTTAAACCTAGGGGAAACACTGTATTGTGTTAACAAGAAAACACGTGCTGACTTGGCAGATAACATCGAGCGTACTCTACAGCAAAGGCCGCCCTTTTGATTTTCTTAAAAGTCCTGACATAAAAAAACAATGACACACCTACAGCACGGCGTAAATTAATTTAAACAAACAGAGGCTTGTGGTTAGAAAACAAAACAAAAAACTGCACATTCTTTCTATCCTACTTTGCAATAAACAATGTCTATTTGAACTTAATCACATTAAAGTTGAAAGCAATGATAATCCTTGGACAGCCTATCACACATTT
The DNA here is from genome assembly GCF_963584025.1 of Labrus mixtus. NCBI lineage: Eukaryota > Metazoa > Chordata > Actinopteri > Labriformes > Labridae > Labrus > Labrus mixtus. The sequence continues at coordinate 4,931,563 of NC_083630.1, forward strand.
GAAATATCGGCAAGTCACAACTGTATTCATTCTGCTGGCATGCCAAACTTTCATCCTATCAAAGTCCCTTAACAGTACTGTTTAAAGATCTTTGTTGATTAAACTAATAAATGATTAAACTTGAAGAAGTAGATTAATCATTAGACTTTTGGATGTTATCTCTGAAACATTGGAGTACGCCCACGATATGCCGTAGCCTGCGGTAGCACAGTAGTGCTAAGGTGCTAATGTTTATGCTACCCTCGGACGGAGCCAGTGGCTGCATTCCCAATATGGTAAAAGAGGCGGGACATTTCCAAGAACCGTGCTGAGCAACTGACCAATAACGACAGAGCGGATCGGCAGACCAATCAGAGCAGACTTGGCCCACGTGGGGTCTAACAGTGGGGGCTCAGCAGAGTGTAGCTGACAGACTCAGAGCGTAGAGGGAGCAAGGAGGAGCAGTACATGAAAACAGACACTTTTTTCAGACTTTATCTATTGTGAACGTACAAAAGTAGGTACATAGATTAAATATACAAACCCCAAAAAGGGCAGAATATGGGCTCTTTAATCAGTATCACTCTCTCAATTTTCTTCAGGCCCTGTTTATTTTCAGAATATTCATAAAACTGGCAGCCATATTTAAATCTGTGTTGGCATTATTTCCTAATAAATCGTCCTGATAAATGTATCCCTTAAATACATTAAAGGTCGATATTGAAGGAGTCACAGGTGCGAGTAACATGACTTTTTGATTAGCATGCTTTGACAACCGCACAAGCGCACTCTACATGTGTTATTACTCTTATTACTTCATCACATGAAACTGTACACTGGAGCAGCCGTGACACACGAGAGGGTCCGTCTGTAGAGTATGAATGCATGTCGTGTGTAAAACACCATCATTATCAATTTATGCTGACAGGGAATGAGGAGGGAGAGGGTGTGAACTTCAGTCCACTGAGAGCGACGCTGACAAGTAAGAGCAGTCAGAGTATCTGTTAATAGCACCATAGAGCTCGACGTTGTACCTGTGAGGACATGCTGCATGGAGACCTGCAGGATGATTACTTAACACCTTCTCTCTGAGGCCTGGGATCATTTTCACCATCGCATTCCATCAGTCAACATGAAGCTGCTGCAGACACAGTCTCTTTCTAATTGTAGCTCTCTTTCTAATACGTAGCATGTTTGCGCTTATTTAAATATTAAACTTAAACGATGGGGCCGTTTATATCATTAGACAGTACAAAGTAAGCGTGTCTGAGGCAACAAAAAAGTGATAATATCTCTGATTTATTTCACACCAGATGGAGAAAGTGTGATGGGGTGAGAGCAGTGAGTGTGTGGGGCAGCTTTTCTGGTAGCAGATGCTGCATTTAAGCTGCTCCTCTGGGTACAACCAGACAACTGTCAGCCAGGCTGTGACGGCCAGCACATCACCAGACTGTCACCAGAGCTACAGAGTAGCTTTGCATGATTTGCAGGTCAAAAAAACTCTGTATTTATCTGATACTGGCGTCAGTAAAAACCCTCATTTCAGCCTATGTCTGAAATGCTGCTGTCTCTTTAAGACCCCCCTCCCCACGTGCTCACTTTCTTCTGATCTGCTCTCTGGAGTCTTCTGGAGGGCAGTACGCTGCAGGGCTGCCAGGGGAGGGCTGATGTTTAGTGGTGGGAGAAAGGAGCCTATGTAAGAGGTTTCAACAGCTTATGTAGAGGCTTGAAGTTGTCTTGTGAAATTCTTGGTTTCATATCGAGGAACTACCCCTCGATTTGCAGAACCAGAGTTCCTGCTCCAGTTCAGTTTTAGTGGTAATCCTAAATCCATCCATTTTCTTTCACATATCCGAGGTCAGGTAGCGCCGGCAAAAAGGCAAAGTTCCAGTAAGTCGACCCAGACTTCCCTCTCCCATAGCATCAACGTTCCCCAGCACCTCCTCCTGGGGGATTCCGAGGCGTTCCCAGGCCAGATGGGATATATAATCCCTCCAGCAAGATCTGGGTCTACCCCGGAGTCTCCTCCCAGGTTATCGTGCAAATGTCCAATCTTGCATTCCTATAGTTAAAGTATGAAAGTGTGTCCGCTTGTGTCTTGAAGTTATTTTTTATGGAAATTAAACCTTTGTTGTAGACATGACAATTTCTCTAGATGTTAAATCCCCAAAAATTCAAGTTGTGCTTATGGCTGTGATGGAGCAGAAACAGGAAGTGATGCAGACACACTTATCGTAAAACTGCTTTATGCTTTTACACGTCCTGCAACTGATTACAATAAATTCCCCCACCCATCCTTCGACTGGCAGAAATGTGCATAGAAATGTGTGTGTGTGTGTGTGTGTGTGTGTGTGTGTGTGTGTGTGTGTATGTGTGTGTGTGTGTGAGTATGATAATCCTTTCAGCACATCACATTGTCAAGATTGTATTATCCCAGAGAGGATATTGACACAATCACATCGGCCTGTGAGCAGATGGGACGCATCAAAAATCAATCCTGACAAATTAGAGTCATAACATCTACACAGACGGGCGGCCTGACCTTGAATACAGAAAATTACAAGACTGCAAGATAGCATTTTCCACAGCAGAGCTGAGTCACACATACAGGCTGTCAGATTGAAAGTATCATCACAGTCATCCCTCTGACACATTGACAGCAACCATGATGTAGTGTCAGCGATCAGAACCTCCCAAACACAGGTCAGCCTGCAGCCCAGTACTGTGTGAGTACTGGGCTGTGAGTCGCTCACCCTGATCTATGCACTCACTGCAGCTTCTTTCAAAGAAATAAAAGTCTGTGATTTATTCCGCCGCCTAAAGTTTGGGTTGAGTTTATAAGCTTGAAGAGGAAGGGAGAGACCATGTGTGCTCCAGCAGTGCGTAATGAGTCCCAGGTTATGTCCTCCTAATTAAAGGGGCAGAGAAGCCGACACGCAGGGCTCTTTAGAGTCTGAGGAGCTTCAGAGTCAGGTTGCAGGGTAAAGGGGGTGGGGCTTAAATGAGATAGGGGGTTGATGGTAGTGCTGCGACTCTGAACGTGCACTCCTTAGATAAGTCTCAAACAGAAACTCTACACGCTCAGAGCCTGTCAGAACAAGAAAAGATGGATTATTATAACGTGATCTGAACATCTCATTTAATCCGTTTGATTTCATACTCAAGATCAGACCAGAGGTATCGGTCCATGTTGCATCACATCAGTACGTGTCTGTTTCTGCAGAATTTAGATGGAAGATGTAAAAATCAATTCATAATCTCTTTTTTTTTTTTTAAGCAGAGTAACGTAGCTTTAGGATGGTCGTGTAAGAACAGGCCTGTGTGCAGCAGGTTAGAATGGCTCTAAAGTGTTGTAGAATAATTTGTAGTGTCTGCTGTGGAAGAAGAAAAGAACACTCTGAATGTTGGAATAAAAGACGTGATATTTGTTACACAGCTCAAATTCAACATGGGAAGTATTTTGCATTTCACTACAAATACGTTTTGTTATCATAATGGTCACTGCCAAATATTATTTTTATCCTTCAGAGTATTTTTTCAGTCTATTGTTTGGTTTAAGATGTCATATATAGTTTACCAGACTTCAAATGCTGTTACCTTGACCAAAACATGTAACGATATCAATTGAATATACCTGTTTTACAGAATCTAAAGTAAGACAGAGAAATTGGAAGAACCTTACATTTTAAAGGCTGCAACTACACACTGTGTGGGGTTTTGCTTTAAAATTAAAATAAACAACTTCTAGGATAAATTCATTCTCAAAACATCTATTTATTCCTTTTATCCAATAGTGGAATCACCTAACATAACTATCTTCTAAATAGCTTTTTTTTCCTGCACATAATGTCGCTGCAGGAGGGAGGAGCTGAGGGATACTGAACAAATATTTGAATATCATCCTGCTCAGACTGCATTAGACACAACACCTGCGTTTGACAGCCGAAGATGTTCAGGACAGAGGAGGAAAGAAACAGGATCTAGATGAAGCACTAAACAACTACGCTCAGCCGTCATCAGGTCTTTGTACATTCACATTGATTCCTTGACTGCGTAGTGCGCCATATTGGTGTCTGTGCTTTTGGAGTTGCAGAAGCACATCACAGCAGAAAGCGCCACATGCACACACAGTCACCCCCAATGTCCACATCAAGCAGCAACCTCTGGTCTGGAGAAATGAAGCCAATGTGGAAGTGCAAAATCCTGCAGTTCGTTGAGTGTCCGCAAAAAAAAGCTGTTTTTACAGCAAAAAGAAACATGTTTACAGCCTGGTAGAAAAAACGAAAGAGGTCTGATTAGTTATTGTCATCACTGGCACACACTGTACGGGGGATTCATTTTTTTTAACAGCTCTTTGTTGATTTTGAAAACGATTTGTATTAACCATAGTTAGGCACGTAGCTGACATGATTGACAGGTGGGCGCGATGTAGAGTGAGAGGCATTTCACACTTCGCTCAGCAGCACCCCATAATGTCTTAATAAGTCTGCTGCATTTTGCCATTAACTCATTAATTCTGCTAATCTTACAGCAGAATCAAACGCTTACCTGCAGGTTTTATTAACCTCACAGATTTAAAGAAAAATATTGCTGAATGTGTCATCATAAGCCTTTCTTTCCTGTGCTTCAACTGCATCTCTTGCTGCCGGTAATTCTGCACCCCTGAGAACGGGAACAAAACCAACAACGGGCGAGTTATTACATGCAATTAGCAGTTTAGAGTGTGAGACTGTGTGAAGCTCAGGGAGAAGGACAAACAGAGAGTATTTACTCAGAGATCAGCTGAGGTTTATGTTCAGGAAAGTAGCTCGACAACTTTCTTCTATTGAAGTTCACCCGAGGCAGATTACTGGGAAAAGAGGACAGGATGATTAAGAATAAAAATACCATCAAATTAATTATCTGCGTACTGAATTATTGCATCAGGGGGCCTCAGCCTTTATCTCTCAAAGGGCTCGACCAATTAACACATTCCTCCATCCCTCTAGTGCAAGATAGTCTGATGAAAACTGGAAACAATGGTGTTTGTCGGCCCATGCTCCGGTGCCACTCTTCATTGAGTGCAGGCTTTGGTTGCTAGGATGGAGAGCGAGTAGGCATGAAGACAGGAAGAGGCAACCGAGTATCACAAAGGGCGCCACTAACTCTAAATGTGACTCACCTCATTTAAATATTAAGTCTTTAAAAGGGGAGATCCGGGAAGAAAGAGTAAATCAAGTATGTTGAAAAAAAGAGCTTGTATTTACCACTCACATGCTCATTGTTGTTTCAAGTGTCTGACAACATAACAGAAGGAACCCCAACAGAGATAGACCTGCCTATAGCCCCGTTTCCACCAAGCAGTTCAGTTCGTCACAGTACGGCCCGCATTTTGTGGCATTTCCACTATCAAAAGTCGGGAAAGGTCCCCAAATTACCGTTCTGTACCGTCCTACTTTTTGCTACCCTTCTGTTGGGGTGCAAAGTCTACCGATCCGACCCTAAAAGGTGGGGCTAAACACTGCAGTCCGTTGATTGGTCGAAAGAATCGTCACTTCCTGTGCGACAGCGGTAATAAAGGACGGCTGTATTTTTCCTCGCGGCCTCGTCTGAAACAAAGCTTCATTGCGTTTTGTAACAAAGAACCAAAAGCCAATGAGAAAGACCACGACCTGCTGGATGTCCTCCATTGTTGCTCTTTGTTTACTGTGTCACGTTCTTCTTTCTTTGCGGGGTACACTGTGTCGCGCTGCTATGATGTCACGCTATTACGTAGCTGTCGGGATATTGGCATCAGGCTTACACGCCGCCTACCAAAAAAAAAAAAGAGTACGGTAACTACGGTTGGCTGTGGAAACGCAAACAGGATCAGGCTTTACCGATCCAAACCGCACCAAACTGTACTGATCCATACTGGACCGCTCGGTGGAAACAGGGCTTTTGTGAACCAGAAACCACCAGAGTTCAGTGACAAAATCCTCTAATCATCCAAACTTGAGGCACATCAAGGGTCACAAATATATGTTAGTATAATTACTTCAATCCCAAGTTTGTGTTCCCATGCAGAGCAGAAGTTTAGTCCTCCTCAGTATGATCCCTATTGTCTCTGACAGCAGAAGTGGTGAGGCAGCACCTGTTAGCAGCCACATAATCACACACACACACACACACACGCGCACACACACGCGCACACACACGCACACCTCTCAATTCAATCTACCCATCATCTTCATCATCATCATCGCTCACTTTAAATGAAGCCCTCTTATCTCAACTGTACTCCACATTACACACACACCCACACCCACACACACACACACACACACACACACACACACACACACACACACACACACACACACACACACACACACACACACACACACACACACACACACACACACACACACACACACACACACACACACACACACACACACACACACACACACACACACACACACACACACACACACACACACACACACACACACACAGCCTGCACTTCCTCCTCCACTCGAGCGGAGAGGTATCACTTTTCTACTGCAGCCTGTCTCTCAACTCACTGCTGCTTTGTCGGGGAAATCGGAGACAAGGGAGGCACTTTGTTGAGCCTGGAACAAAACAAAACTCTCTTAAAGATACAAAAAAAACAGAGGTCACTGTTTTTAAAGTTCACACAAAGAAAGACCAAAATCAATATGAAAAGAAGTGAGATAGAAGGAGAATTGAATTATTAAATATAGGTTTTCCCCCTTTTCATGCTTCATCATGTGTTGTTACAGGGAAGTTAAGTTCTGCAGAAGTGAAAAACAACAGAATAAGAATGTCATGCAAAACAATACTGCATTATATGTTATCCAGTTTGTTTTAGCAAACCAAACCCTGACATGTCATTTTGGTCACAAACACAACCAAAGCGTGGTTCAGTTCTGCTGTTTGTCTGACCTGAAACTACTTTTTCAGTGAGGAGCCTCTGACTTGGTACACATAAGGAGGGAGCCGCCTGGTTCATGAACTCTGCAGATGCTAAATAAACAACCCTTTCAGTCTGGAGATATCCAGCTGCTGGCTCAGAGAAGAGACTGAAGTCATCGCTGATCAACATGTTACTGTTTTATGATCCGTTGTAAAAATGTAAACCCAAACTCACTTTGCTACAATATTACCAAGCTACATCTCCAGGTGCCAATAGGGAGAAGGCATGTTTGTATTACACTGAATCCTTTGGAAATTCTTAAGATAACATTTTCTTGGATGTAACGTCATCATTTGGCTGAGAAAGTCCAGAGACTCTGGATGAGTCAGTGGAGGAGTACATGGCTGTTATCTTCACTGTGAATAAGATAATGTCAAGGCTGAAAATGATCTCCTCATGAAAATGAGCAGATCTTTTTAGCAGACATCTTCTTTTATGTAAAAACTGCTTTTTTTGCCAGTCATGTGTATGTGACTTCTGGTGTTCCTGGAGCCAGTCTCAAGTGGACACTCGAGGAACTGCAAGTTTGGGGTGTTTTGCATTATGTGCTTTTACAAGAATGCAAATGTTATAACTGCTTTTAACTTCATGATCCTCTCCTCAGATACAATCTCTCCTTCAAATAAATCCACATGGAGCCACTGTGAGGCTCCTGCCTGAACCCTGGGAGGGTTAAACACACCACATGCCATAACAAAGACACATTATTCAGTATGATCAAGGTATGTTACTGCAGACGTCACACACCTGTGTTACAATATATGTAGTAACAGAACACACACATTACACAAGCTTTCTGGCTCTATCTTTACTGACCCTGACATCACTGATACTTCTTTTTAACAAAGTGCACACCAGGAAAAAGCATAAACATTGTGTATTTAAGTTCTTATTCACAAATGTCATGAACATTGACTCTCCATTTGGTAGATTTTTCATCCCTTTTTCCTTGAGAAGAGAATTAGTAGAGGTCTACAAAATCCTTCCCAGTTACAAAAGCTGAACACACCCTGAGCAGATTGAAGTTCATCGAGTTCTATCACAGGAATGTGTTTCATTTCTTAATCAAATCAATATATTAACACATTTCCAGGCCAAATCATATCCACATTTCACAAGAATCCAAACACTGAGGTTGCTTTTTTTTTCACAATATCAACCAGTGACAGAAGAAGACCGTAATAGAAGGCTTACACATTCACACCAATCAAACTCACATGGAGATAAAGAAAGAATTCCTCCAGAAAAGACACAAAACAGCAAGGGAAGGAGGGGGAATGTAAGGCTATCTGATTATAGAAAGTATAAATGACACAATGATTGAACAGAATTACTCGCTTGACCTGAACTAAACATGCTACAGCCTAGCTGAGAGTGAGGCTACATTAACATGGATTCAGACAGACATGACAGATAAATCAATAAACTTGTGTTTGATGGGAGCAGGACACGTGAGGCTGGTGGAGGATGCATTTCTGTTCTTTTCAGTTTCATATTTTGACCAATGCTGCCCTGAAGAACACTTTTCGTAGACTAAAAGATTTAGTTTGTTTTAACCCCAACCAGAGGATGTTTTTTTGTGTGCCTGCCTGAAATGCAACAATTGTCCTCTGTAGAGAAGGCAACTCGACTAAAAGGGTGCACAACACAAGAAGCTGACAGACCTATCACAGATCAGTGGGTGGGACCTCACTCCCAGAATCGAAACTTAACGTCCGCCATCTTGCTTGGAAGCTTTGCTAACAGGCTCCTTGGAGAAAGTTGAGAAGAACTAAAGTATGATAAAAGTATGTTTCAACTTCAAACTGATATGGATGAAGGGGATTTTGAAGGTCTTACACTCGAATCGGATGTTCGTGGCTATCTCTGCAATAGAATAGAATAGAATTACTTTATTGATCGAAAACTGGGAAATTGTGGTGTTACAGCAGCAGGTTATCCAACACACAATATTAGCAAATAAACACAATATAATATTAAATACAAAGTAAATAAGCACTAAAAATATCAAAACTAAGAATGAGAATATATACAACCAGGATTTAACTAAGCATTACAAGCCACAATATAGAGACGAGGCGGCTGCTGCCGACAGTCAGGTCTTATGACAGAAGACCTGTATTTATTAATCCAGGAACATAAAGGCCTTAACTGCTGTGAGGTCTCCATGCCCCCATATACCAGAGAAGGGCTTTGTGATCCTATAGACAGACTGTTTCATAAGCTAAGAACAAGATCCACAAGAACCTGTGAGGTAGAACAAACTACAGTACAGTGGATAAAGCTATCATGTAAATCTATGCATTAGTGTATACCTTACCATGAGCCACTAAGTTTATTGTTATTCCAAACATTACACAACCTGCTCTTACTGTTTATTAGTTCCTCCCTCCGCCTAAAGTTGTGCTACTCAGCAACACCAGCTGCTGCAGTGTTTGTGTGGGAGGAAATATGCTCCGTGTTGGACCGTTATAATTGAGAACCATCACTAAGTCAGCTAGCACTGTAAAGTAGTCTGAAACACAAGCTTAAGATTGCAAACTGGCCTCTTGTATTACATTTTACCCCTATCTGACCTCTTCCCAGTTAGCTGACTGGGCTAAATGAGGTATTCTCTGACTGTGCAGAAGCTTTGGAGCATAAAGAAAACCAGTGGGGTCCAGTTGGGAAACTCCCCTGAAGGAAGAAAGAATGATGTTACATTTTTACCAAAGATTGACTTTCATTTAGAGTTATACCTCCAGGTTTGTTTTGACATTTCTGAGAGTAGTAGTGCACAGATGGCTGATGATGCTCTACTTATTTTCTCTGGTAAAGGAGAATTAAATGTTAATGGACTTTTAACAGGTTAAAAAAACTGTAATATCAGGCAAACCCTGTCCCTGTCCTTTTGCTGACCGTTTGACTTTCTGTTGTGTTGTTGAGTTAGCTCTCAGCAAGATCCTGACAAATGATGGCCGACATTTCCTATGTCGTTTCCCGTTGGACTGACAGCATGGTTTCTTTTGGCGATGTTCTCACAGAATATATAAACTTAATTATAAAGAACAGAGAAATTAACCAGCATTAAAACTGATGTTTGTTGACTTTGCATGTCACTCTCAGGTGGATGGGTTGGCGACTGCCTCACATGGCAGATTTTCTCCTCATGATTTTGGAGCTTTAACACTCAGTTCCCTCCATCGTGTAAAGAAGCAGCCTGTTCCACAGTGGCCCACTGGCACACAATACTCCTCTGTTCACAGGATGCCAAAAGGTCCAGTCATCGCCCTCCATGCCACCCCTCCCTACCCCTCCTCTGCTATCTGTGTCAGTCTTTTCTCTACGTATCTGTCTTTCCCTGCTGCTGATGCTCGGACGGATTAGCATCCAGTGGCTGAAGGGACGACTTCAGACAAAGAAAGAGTCGCTTTGTCTTTGGTGCCGCCGACCCAGGAAGTAAGAGAGGAAACTGGGAGGACAGAAAACGCATGACAAGAGCCTTTGTAATGACCAATTTTCAAGAGTTTCAGGATTTCGGAGGAGCTATGAAAAACTAGCAGCATCCTGCTAGTTCATTAAAGTTCATTAACCCTCAGTATTCTGCAAAAGAGATGCTTTATCGGAAGCCACATTCCACCTGTTATGATGTGGTGGCATATCTTTAAAAGGCTTCAAATACCTTAACTGGTGTTTAGATAAGCTCAGAAGTTATGCTGTTGGCAAATTACAAACTGTGATCAACCATGCTGGGATGTAAATCTGGTTTCTGTTTAGGTCTGATACACATGAATGAAGATAAAGTTAACTATAGCTACTCATGTTTTGAGTTATCCAACAACATTTCAAAATACAACAACAGGCTTTTAACATATCATAGCATACAGAAACTCTGTGACTCAGTGAACCTACAAACCTCATCCTGTGGAGTCTATTTATTCAAACTCTATTCAAAACTTAACCAGCTCCACAAACACCACAAAGATATGGTCCTTATCATTCCAGACGCAGTAAACTGCTCCTGCACACTTTTGTTTGAACACCATGTGTCCTCTGTTATCCAAAGCTAACTTTAAATATCACATGTTAAATCCACCAGAGTCAAACCTCCACACAGAGGCCTCCGCATGAGGACACTTAGTAATTAGTGGTGAGCATAGGGAGGAGTTAGCAGAGGAGGGCGTCATTTGATATGAGGACACCCTATGATTGGCTGCAGAGAGTGATTACAGCTGCTTTAACCTAAAGATGTCTTCCTAAAGAAAAGGCAGATACCAAATTACATCTGTGGTGCCAAAGGCTCAAATTATGGCAGCAGCACATGTTGGGTATGTTTTATCTACGCCATCTGAAAGCAGCTTTTGGATGTATTTAGACGAGTGGTAAAACTGATTGTCATTAACTTGTATTTCTTTTTTTTTTTTTAGAAATGTGTGTTGACACAACAAATAAAGTTAAGCCAGCAGCAGTTTAGGTCTGGTGGTTAGGAGACCAGTATTTCCCCTACCATTATATTAGGGGGGCGGCCCGCCCCCCTTGAAGGTCAAGTAAAAAGAAAAACATTTTTTTTTAAAGATTTATTTTTGGGCTTTTTGTGCCTTTATTGTAGAGATAGGATAGTGGATAGAGTCGGAAATCAGGGAAATAAGTCATTTAAGGATACCTTTCCAATAGAAAAGGACAGCTGTCATTAAAAGTAACACATGAACACCAAGATTCCTTCAAGTGTTTGTGTCAGCATGTCGGTGGCGGTGAAGCGCTTTGAGTGCAGGCTGATGCACGGCAAGGGTAGAGAACACACAGGGAGCCAGTAAGGCATTTGATTGGTACTTTCCATCCAGACCTGCACCAAAGTGATGGGTCAGAGTTCCCAGCTAGAGACAACAGCTGTTTTTCAGTCCTTTTTCAGAGCACACAATTTATTGACCGTCATTGAGATTAATGGAGGTGTATCTTAACGTTTGTTCATTTATTCCCTGTGTTTCTTATTTGACTGATGAGTTGTAAAATCAGTTAACAGGTTCAAGCCATCTGATTGGCTTTTCCGAAGCTGCATTATCTTAAACTCTCTCTGTCATCTCAGAAGACATGATGAGACTGATCCCGTTAACCAGACTTGGTCCAAGTCTTACTACTGCAGGTTTTGAGCCTCTAGAGTTAGAAGTGGATGACTAAGATGGACATGTAAGTAATAGTGGACATGGGGAGGAGAATGTGTGATTTTAAAGTAACTTAAGAGAGTCAAGAGTCTCATTGGTTTAGATAGCCCACACTCCCACCTCTTGTCTGCCATCAACCAGACTGAATAGTTCAAATCACCAGGGCCAAACCATCAAAGAGTGATGATTGCATAGTTAATGGTTCTAATGGGTTGTTGTGAAGGGGTATTCACAGTTAAACTGCTGTAATTGCACTCAATGAGCAATGGGGGAATAGACAGAGTGTGCCAAGAGGACTATAGAAGAATGAACGCTTGTCCTATACATGCACACACAAACATGGACACACAGAAGCTACCCAACATGCTTTCAAGTTCAGAGACAAAAGCACACACACACACACACACACACACACACACACACACACACACACACACACACACACACACACACACACACACACACACACACACACACACACACACACACACACACACACACACACACACACACACACACACACACACACACACACACACACACACACACTCCCTCGAAAACCAGTGCTGCTGTCTGGAAAGACTCCCTGCCAACTTAGAGAATACAGGCGGCTGAAAGAAAATACTTCTTTGGCCAATCAGCACTATTTCCAAAGACTAGAGGCCTCTGCAAGACCCCACCCAGTGTTTTATGAACCGAGCATACCAAACTACTCAGACTACTTTCTTTCTGCTGCAAGTCATGAAATCATTGATTGTGCAGTAGCAAGGTCAATAGTGCAAGGTTGAGTCGACAGACATCTGGAAACGAGGCATGGTTAACTGACTGCAGCCACCCACAGAGTTAATGTGTCTCAACAGTATTACCCAGATCTTCCACCAGATACGCGTGCATTGCGAGTCCGCTCCGCTACATTAAGGCTGCGTGCACCCTCGTCCATCAACACCCACAGGCTGCGTTCTCAGTGCGCAGCACGGGGCAGCACAGCCGGACAAACGAGTTCCACTTCCAACTGTGCAAGACAATATGATGTATGCGGTATAAAACTCTATATAAACCTCATAAACACATAAACAAACACACATATGGTCATTGTTCTGAATCTTCAACATGGAGTGTTTAATTCAGAAAATTAACCGGATGTTTCGATGTTGTTTTGGTGTCTGACTTCCCGTCCCCCTCTTATCTTTTCTGAGGTAAATTGATGCCCCGAGCTCCTTCATCCGTCAGATGAAGCTACCTTCAGATTAATGTTTGTCAGTTCAGTGGTGAAAACATTTTTTGGGATTTACTTTTGATTTGGACAAGCTGCAAACACCTGTGTCCCGTAAAACATGAGGAACAGCAGTAAGACATACTGTGCTTTATAGCAAATAATCTCTTTTTTTTATTTTTTATTTATCTCATTATTTATCGTTGTCGCAACAGAGGACAATGTAATAGCACATCAGGTATTTTGTCCTATACTGCAGCCCTACAGTATTTCACATCTAAAACCAAGTATTAGTCTCCAAAACCCCTCATCATTTTGTCACAGCTGATATCTGAAAATGATTCATCAGTCCAGATATAAACCATGCAGCCGAATAAGCAACATCCAACATCAGTGATGATTCTTTACCGTGATGTTACTTTCACCTTACTTTACAGCACTCTCTCTAAACGGCTATTATAATGCTTAAAAAAATAACTTCTACCTCCATCATGTCATGCAGGCCAGTCTCTCACAGTAGCAAGTAAAGAGCAGATGGTGGTGACATCAGTGTGTAGTGTATTACAACATAACTGGGTTCTCATTTCCAGGAGATGAATTACAGTTGATCTCATGGTCAAGTTACTGTCACTGTCATCTTTAGAGATCAAGGCATGGAAGGAAAACATGTGTCACAGGACTGGTGTACGGTAACTAAGCTCCCCAAGTACCCCAAATATCAACACAGGCTACATGAATACTGCGACCTCGAGGTCCATTAATACAGCACCGGATACTCGTCACTGGCAGGCGACACAGATCCTCTAATGCTGATGCCGCAAACTGGGAGCTGTGAGGTCGGGTGGCAAAAATACCGACCTTATTTTCAAACATATTGCACTTATTTGTATGCTGAATTCAGAGGTCCCTTAAATACATTTTCCCCTGGCATCAGCATTCACCAACTACAATTACACATATGATGTGGTTGCTGTGATTTACAGGACAGCCACAAACAAGCAAAAAACTTCAGCCTATTTTGGCTCTGCTCACTCAAAGTATGTTGAATTATTCACAGGGCTGCCATAAGGAGAATGAGTGTAGTAATGCTAGGCAGGACCCGTGCATGGAAAACCCTCATAAATAAAACAGCATTAGACAAATAAACTGGGGTCAGTCAAGTGAACCCACTCCCTCCCTATGGAAGACTATAGCCTCCACTAACAACTGACAAATTGGTTACAAGCTGTTAGGCCTACAACGCGTCTCTTCTTGGTTGTGCAACATTTTCTTTAAACAATGTGTGTTGCTTAAAACAATGGACTCACAAAATGCCCCAAACATATAATTTGCAAAAATGATGATCAATGCATTTTTTGTTTACAACAGCAGCTTGTTGTACAACTGTGTTTCCAAATGCAAACCACAGTTATGCTCCAGATGTAGCTGAAAAAGACGAACACTGTTCTTTACAGTATCAGATTTAAAGTTCTTTATATTTACGATGGGAATGTTTTTAAACCCGGAACCTGGATTGTTTTAATACTTTCTGGTCTTGAAAGATTTCAACCAAGATCACTTCGGTCAAAATTTGCTGCAATGGATGTCATTTTTATTGGGGTGGGGGGGGTCACGTCTTATCATGCTTCATTTTTAACTTCTTCTTTGGCCATTTAACTTACTTTGTTGTTGCTTCATCATGACTTCACACAGTGAAACTTTTTGCCATAAGCGGCACTGTGAGGAGTCATGCATGACGTAGTGATGCAGTGAGTCAAATTTTAAATTTAAATTTAAATATAGACATTTCAATTTCAAAGACAAAGCAATTTCCTAATCATAATAATGTGTATTTTGTCCCATCCCTTATTCTTAGTGTCAAATAACACATCAGAAAGGATCCCCATGGAGAATGGCCTACAGATTTTTAAGAAGAAGAAATACTTTATCGATCCCTCAAGGGGAAGTACATTTTTTACACTCTGTTATTGAGACATTCACACAGATAGAATGAATACACACATGCACGAACTGGATTCCATGGATATGCACTATGCCTTGCTCAAAGGCACCATTAGGAAGAGATCTGGCACCTCTCCAGCTAACAGATCAATTTCCAGCAACTCTCATGTTCTGTAAGGAAAGAATTACAATTTCAAGGAATTGAGTCAGGCAACTTCGAAGAAAGCAGTGTAACAGATGTGAAAAAAAAAAAAGGATAATCCTCAGAAACAAAAGGTTTTCAGGGAACCTTTCCCTTAATGTTACCAGACACTAAAAAAATAAACATCCCAGTCTGCCAGTGGCAAAATCTTTCATTTTACAGTTCTGTGAAGATTTTATTTATGAAACAGACTGAAATGAATGTTGATGCCTCTTTATTACCGTCTGAAGCAAATTAGACCCTCAAACCGTCTATATATATCTATATATATATAGATATATATATATAATTATTTTTAATGCCTAAAATTAGTGATGGGTTGGCAGAGGTGACATCATGCATATACCTTTGTTAGACGTTTCAACAGTAAAGGTTCACCTTGACTTGTCCATTTGGATCTCAAAAGATCTTTTTTTAACGCTCCTCCTTGTACACGACAAACTCAGCACAGAGACCGGATGCACATCTTTGTCCACAGGGAGCGGCAAAATACACACAAATTGAACGTTTCTTAAACTGGACAACAAGTTTACAAAGGCCGAATTTAAAAAATTTCAAATTATCAAACATCACACTTTCTGACCGGTACCTTAAAGACATTTTAGCAAAACCTGAGTGGTCAGAGCCTGACTTGCTTTCCCACACTCACAACTTTTTTAATAATGCCACCACCATTCAGCCTGCCTCTCTGCTTTCTCCATCAAAATACCGTCCCGCAGTGAGTCAGGTCAGCAGCATGCTGGCATCACGGTGAGCATAGCAACTGAGCTGGCAACTGAGCTGGCAACTAACGTAGCCAATGCAGGTGTCTGATAGCTGGCATCTGTTGGAGGGGCTCATTCCATCGCAACACAGCAGAGGGCTTTTGGACTTCTCAAAGAAACCCTACACGTCATCAGCACGGCCGACAGGAGCAAAAACAACACAGAAAAACACGCTTCCTGGGAATGCTCATCATCCGCGACCCTGCCAAGTACAACATTTTAATCACTCAGTCTGGGATCAGCAGAGCAGCAGAGCAGCAGGCGGCGCACAAGTCCATTGCGGGGAAACCACAGAGATTAGTGATACTATGGAGGAAGATTATGATTATGCATGGGTTGCAGCATGCATGGATAAATAGATGGATGAATGGAATAGGGAGAAGGGGTTGCATGAATGAAAGAACAGTTCATATGAATGGAAGGGTGACTGAGTGAAAAGACAGATGTGACAGTAGACGTCAGGACGGTTACATCGGCACACATGTTCTTTCCTCTGTGTTAAAGCTGCTCAACTCAACCAGATCATACCGATGAGATCTTCAGTCAGTTATAAAGCGAGGCACATTGACTCAGTGATGATCTCTCTACTGATGAAAGATTGTCGTTGGAAATGTGCTTTCATAATCTTGTCAATTTTTAACTGTCAATGTCCCAACATGGACAACAATACTCAATGTAATCATGGAAAAACACAAGATTAAGGACCTCGTACAATATCCATATGATTGTCCATCTGGTCGAGGACTTTATATGTAGATGAAGCTACTGCAATGTTCGAATTCATAGTTCATGATGCAGAGGCTAGCCATGGCTGGTTATAAAGTAGGTTCAATTCAATATGTCAGAAGAAGTCAGCACTCAGACCTGAGCTGGGAAACTACTCAACACTTGATGAAGAGGGAGAGAAAAGACCCCAAAACCATTTTAAACATATAGTCCTATTAATCCATCATTTTCAGAGATGCTGGTAATTGCTGCAATGGAATTTTACTGGGAAAATATGCAAATCAAATTATATCTGCTAAACAGGCTTGTTCTGCAAATTGCAGGCTAAAGCTGTTTTCACACTCCTTTACTTTTCTAGATGTAAAAAATGTCATGACATAAGAAAAATGCAGCGGTTGTAATGTTTACAAGATATCCAAGAGAGCGGGTGAAGCAGAGGCCGACGCTTATTGATAGAGCCAGAACTGAAAGAGACAGACCAGTAACTTATTTGTTCAGGAGGTCAAATGATAATAAAAAGCTGTTCTGGTTTAAATAAATGATCTTACATCAATTAAGACATCTTTGAGGAAGCAATTCTTATATATTGTCAAATACAGTCAAAGGGAAACTTTTTGCACCAATTACTGCAAAAAGTAATAATGACATTGAAGAAGAAGCCCTTAAAAAGGCCAAAACTGCCTGCCAACCTCTCTTTGCATTATCTGATTTAGAGTGCCTC
This sequence comes from Labrus mixtus, assembly GCF_963584025.1. NCBI lineage: Eukaryota > Metazoa > Chordata > Actinopteri > Labriformes > Labridae > Labrus > Labrus mixtus. The sequence continues at coordinate 4,949,205 of NC_083630.1, forward strand.
ACTACCAGAACTACTACATTCCTGCAGGAACATCGTTATAAAAGAACTGTATTTAGGGCATTAACAATGAGTCCTTGCTTAATGCATTTCCTTGGACCCGAACAAATAAGATCCATGCAGTTCCTGTGTGGGATTAAAGCTGAATGACTGATGGAGGTGTCTTTGATGAGACGACCGGGTGAGTGAAATAAAGGACAGTGTTTTAAAGGGCAACAACTGTCCTCTCAATGAGGCAGTTTCCTGTGAGTGAGCTGATGATAGTGATCCCAACTAAAGCTTGGATTAAGCGTCTTAAACCACTGTATCCTACACACCCTTAAGCCCCAAGAAAATACCCCTGCTGCTGACAAGCGGTTCAGGAAGCCAACTGTCTGTTTGTCCTCGGCCACGACCAGCGCAACGAGCCGCTGACAGGTTCCTCATCAACACAAGCCTGGCTGCCGCAGTGACAGGAAGCGTTTGTTTCCATCATCAGGTTGCTCTGCTGAATTCTGGGAGTTGAGCCTTGCACATATTGCATTCTTAGTTCCCACACCTACCTCCCTCTACTCTGTGTGACCCCCCCCCCTTCACCAGGAACAAAAACTCGCCTGGGAATGTGAGCAATGCAGGGCTGCAGCTTGGAGACACCTGTCCAGACAACCAACACTCGGCAGAGCCTCCTACGCTGGGCTTTGTCTGAGACGCTGCATCCGACCCCATCCTGACCTCGGCTGCCTCTGTATGTACACACAGTGGGCATAAAAACCAAGAAACAAAAGCATCTGGTTTCCAGTCACAGGCAGGCCAGGTTAGCTAAGACCATTTCGGCCTTCAATGGCCTTATTGAAAAGTGTGTGAGCCCTCATAAAAAGTACACGCCCCAGTAATAAAATGGACCAAAATACTTATAATCAAAGTCCCCTAAGAAATCCCCTTGTCCCCAGCTGGAACAGTGGCCTGTCGTCTTTTTTAAACAAGACTTGAAAAACAGAACGGGGCTATTTCCACTGAGAGAGAGAAGCTGGCAAAGATGGAGGTTTCTGAGTTTACACAGACAAATGTCAGCACTCAAGAGATTACCCTCTGTGTCATCCAAATAAAACGAAAAGAAGGTCATCCTCTTCCTTTCTGTGTTTTCTCTCACAGTCACAGCAACACAAGAATAATAGTAAGTAGGCAAACAAAAGGGACATAATGCTGGTAAATGATGGGGCACTATCGGGGAAAGAAATTAGCTAGAGATGGATATAAGGTTTTAAATGGCACCTTTTTTTTCTAAACATGATGTCAGGGATTAAGGTAACATATCCAGATGCACCCATTGGGAAAATCAGGGCTGATACAAAGTTTGAAATAACAATTTAGACGATTGCTGATTCTGAGACAGATGTTTGTTTCATGACTTTTTTTTTGGTGTAAAGGCCCCGACACACCAAGCAGACGGCCAAGAACTAGTGGCGACGAAGGGCCGCCAGTTGCGTCACCTCAGTCCTGGATAAAAAGTTCCACTAGATCACACCGCAAAGACTACAGCCGACGTACGTTGTCGGTCACCACTTGTATTATAGGTAGCCTACTGATGGAGAATACTGTCTGATTAAAAGATGAAAATAGCGCTGGCGTTGTCAGTTCTTGGTCTTTTAGTGGAAAAAGAAAAGAAGAGACAAATAAGGAGAAACCGCACTAATGGGTGAAAGCATGGATACTACAGCGGCATGCTCAAGGGGCTTTACTGAACCTGTGACGAGAGCTGGAGATCAATGAAACCTCCCAACAGCCAATCAGAGAGATTCCTCTCACCGACCGCCGATTCAACATGTCGAAACGGCCAACAAAGGGCACCTATGGGTAGTGACGGAGCCGGACACACCGCAAAAACTACCGACAGGACTGACGGCCGACGATCTCCTTGGTGTGTCAGGGCCTTAAGACTCCCATAATGCCACTTTTCTCTCATGTTGGTCAATAAAACCATGTCAGAGTTTGTTCAACAGGTGACTCCATCCTCCTTATTTGAATCAGTAGTTACATTTACTAGATGTCAACATTAAATCGATTTGGCTCAACAGATCAATATCGGCTACTGACATCACCCAATCGAGCATTATTTGCCAATCGGCCGATAACGATGCTGATCTGATGCATCCCGTAAAATAATATATCAGACTTTTCAACTGTCAGATACCAATGAAGAAGTGTTTACAGCGAGGAAGTGTTCTAAATAGATTTGAGCAGTAGCAGACCAAAAGACTGAGTGGTGGAAAGAATATGTCCAGAGACATGCCACAGATAGTATAACAGTAACAACCTCATTCAGACTATGGCTATACAAACTTGGCAAGCAAGGCGTCAGAACCATGAATGATTGATAAAAACACTACAGGACACAAATCTAAGATAACATTTCAAAAGCAATGTGCTGTAAAATAATGAATGCAACTTTCCCCTCAAGATATTCCTCCAACCATCCCAACCACCTAAACATCAAGAAGTATTTTGAAGTGTTTTGAAATAAATTCTTAATAATATGTTTTGTTTTTTTGTAACCAAACTAGTAGTGTCTTAAATAATAAGATTTGTAACAAGGGTATGTGAAATAAGCTAAAGCTTCAGCCTACACCTTTTCGGTCAAAATGTTTTTGTTTTTTCTTGTGACCGAAATAAATTTAAAAAAATAAAAAAAGTACACTTCTGCTGAATGAATGATGGCCATGTGTGCTTTCAAGAGAAACGCTGATTCTGTTGAGGGGAGAAAATGACTCACTGGAATGCAGAATAATGACATTTCCACTTACATGGCATTACCACTGACATATTTGGTCCATCCAATATCGACCACATCACGAAACAGATGAGGGTTATTATTACACATTGTCCTGTTGACAAGATGTGCAAGGGTCTTCACCATATCGTGTGACAACATCATGGCATACTCTCAGACAATAATAGTTAAAATGACACATATATATTTACACAAACTGGAAACAAAACAATGAGGGTCTTATGGAAGTTAGCCAAGTGCTGAGTCTCCAGAGGGGTGCCAGCTCAGAGGCTTGGCGCTGTCAGCCAGTGACAAACACCCGTGTCACCACACTTGACTCTGCAGGGTACAAGGGCTCTGTATTCTCCTCCCTGGTAATGCATGGTGCTTCCCTGCAGCTACACTGTACTTCCTGAAGAGTGGGGACTTCGGGGCGTGGGTGTGTTTTGTGGAAGTTAAGTTGTTATGTCACGAGGAAATGTTATCATCTTGGTGTTGTGTACATGTTGTCATACCTTGACTATAACTTCCTTTTTGTTCTTCTGGGTAAGCTTTGTGGTTTTAAAAAACAATGGTTCTACTGCAGCTTTTGCACCTGTTTATGTTATTAATAAACATTATGTTTGCTCAAGGTGCATTCACTTGACAGAATAACCCTCAAGAGAATACGTCAGGTGGAATTTCATTGAGGAAAAAAAGCACTAATGTCGGCTAAAAACATAGCAGCCTGAAAGATAGTTTATGTCATAGTATGCACCTAGCTGTACATTAGCCTCTGAACCGAGTGCATTAAAATTGCCCTGTCATGTTTTAAGTTGTTTTAAAGCCACATCGATATCGCTTTGCAAGACTCTATTTTCGACTCTTTTCTTCCAGAAATATCCACTTTGAGCTTCACAACTGTTTGCCAACTAAAAAGAGTTGAGCTTGATACAGTAAGTAACGTTACTCACTTCGCATGGGAGGTAGAAGTTGAATGGTTTCCTGCAGGTCTCTGCTGGTCTACTCCCAAAGATTTCTTCCGAGGACAAAACTTATCAGTTGTTTGTTGTTATTTCGCACTTTAAAATCCGTGATTTGCTCCGACAAACCTCCCAAACTTACTCATCCCCCGCTCCCTGTGGCTATCCAGTGAACACAGCCTTTCAAAATGTTACGCCTCAGCTCGGCCGTGCCACTCTCTGCACGACAGATGATGAGGTCTCTCAAGGTGCTGATCTGGAAACAGTTTGTTACGTTTACACACCGGCTGAAAGGGGGATACGTGACGTCACGAAACTGTCCTGAGATCTGCTAAGCACGGGGCTTTTCAAACCGTCCGCCTAATCCGTGCGTTCATTGGTCAGTTTTCTTTAAAGGCGTGGTCAGTTGTTTGGTTCTTTATTTTGATTGGCTTACAGTATTGTCAATCATTAGGTGACGCCTCCGTCGTAAATCGTCTTATTTATTTATTTTATTTTGATGTTTACAAAAAATATGTTTGTAAACATCAAAAATATTCTTCAGATACGGCCTATATACATATAAAAATAAAATACATTAAATCAAAAATACATTTAAAAAAGACAATTAACACTGTTGGAAAAAAAGTGAACTTTATGACTTCCCACCTCACAACTAAAATGTAAGGATCAGAGACATGGCTTTATATAGTCTGTTAAGGAACTCACTATTCTCAAACTTCAGTTTTGATGAAGACAAGTATTGTTTACATTCATTCTTTAAATACTTTATGTATGGTTTGTTGTTATTCCACTTGGTATTATTATTAGTATTTGGTGTTATTTGCAAACAGGACAAAACAAAACAGATGAAGGAAAGGGATCTGCTTTTCTATAATAAGAGTGGAATGGACTTTTAAAAGATCATTATTATTTTGTGGTGTTTCATATGTGCTGTCACTTCTCAATGTCAATAGGATAAAGAAAACATAACAGCTGCCCATTGACAACAAATTTCATTTCATTTTGAGAAATAGTAAAAAAATATATATATATTTATAAGCATTATATATCACATGAGCATTTCATAGAAGCGTAAGTCAGTTTAAAATATGAGACAGTTCTGAGTTCAGTTAAAATATCCTAATGTATAGATATCTGCTGGACCTTACACGCCCCTTTACTATGTGGACGAGAGTTGATAACTGCACTTGCACATAAGTTACTCAGTAAAGTTTATTAGGCATTTTTAATTTAGGCCTATTTGTTCCCCACATGTAGCAACATCATTGATATCTGAAGAATTAATGCCAAAATATTTGATACAACGATGCACATATCATGAAGGATTTTGTCTGGGGGCTTTTTAGCATGTTTGTTTGGCAATTTCTAGACTTGGTCCTGAATAACATTAACAATGTCCTCAATGTGTTAATGACATTTGTTGCAGATATAAAAATGGTTTAATACCTCCCCCTACAGGCCAAGTTAAAAACAGAAAGCAACAAGTAGTCAAACTGTAGAAGAAAGATGGAAAAGGATGGGAGTTGACTGTCTAGATATTATGGAAAATTAATTGATTTATAAATTAAACATCTCATTAGATTTTTTTTTTTTGACTCTCTGTATTCATATGTGTGAAATACATTCTGTGAAATCTGACATTTCTTTAATGCAGCAGACAAACAAATTAGCCTCTGTAAGTATAAAATAGAAGATGTAAAATAGAAGATGCAGAATCACAAAAAAAATCTTTGACTGTGTGTGAACGTTCCAGAAAAGTGCAAACAATAGCAGCAGCCCCCCTCTGTGCCCCGTTGTCCCCACATTAAAATGTGCTATGTGACAAAATGCTGAACCACAGCTTCTTTTGTCCTCAGCCTGGGTTGTGGGATATATTGTGTGGGAACAATGGATCCCAGCAGCCCTCTTCTGACAGACACTCGCTCTGAACCATCAGTACAGCCCCATCAAAGCCACAAAATGTGGAGACACTGATCTGCATGCTCACACTGTTTCATTTTCAAAGGCCTAAAGTGAAGACTTGGAAATTGTCATTTTACTCAATCACATCTTTCTCTATTTATTAGAAATATTAATATTGTCATGTTATATTTGTGTATCATCTCTCTGTACTTGCTTTATTTTAATGTGTGCAGAACTTTTTTTAAATCATCAACAAACTGAATTATAAGATGCTTGGGCCTTTAACTATTTTTTCACTCAGAGATTTTACAAAAAAAATAACAAAATAATATATTTTTTAAATGTTGGTGATATTACTGCAATACTTTAAGAATTTGGGGAATATTAAAGAAGTATTTGCCGTGATTTTATTAGAGTGATTCTGATCTTTGCCTGCGTTGTCCCAGTTTAACCACTAGATGTCAGGGGAGAATAAGTCACTGCTCTCTGTCGGCCTGTATTGGCCTTTACAACAGCTTCTGACCGTATAATCCACTCTCGTTGTTTCTCAATTAAATATTATGCTACTCTGTGTGTGATAAAGGATAAGCTTTTTCCCAAACGTAACAGCACACGTAAAGGGCTTTCAAGTTTCGAGACTGCTCTTCTACAGTAAGCAGAGTATGACCCGGATGTTGCCATCGCAGGGGGGAGGAGGTAAATGGGGGTTGCAGTCAAGGTTGCCAGGTTTGTATAACAACCCCAATTATCAATCTTACAATCTAAATATTGTGTTGGCATCAACCATTGGCAAAATCATCAGCCTTACACCTGATGGTACTTTTATATATTGAATTCCTTGCAAATCATTGTTTTTAAGCAAAGTGAATATTTAGCACATGAGCTGTAACTCACTGAAACCAAAACAACTTCAAATATCTTTCATAGTCACAGATGTGCACCTGACCTGAATACAAACTGCATCATTTAGCACCTACAAATACTGAGTTTAAAAATGCAACACCCTGACCACCAGTTAGTATCATTCATGTTGTTCCTGTGCAAACTCATTTGGAAAGAACGCTTAAATCATGTATCAGAGTATAAAAAAGGCATCAGGTCTACAGGTGTTAGGCAAGAAGATGGAACAGCAAGAACAGAGGAAGATCATTTTCTTTGTACTGTGTCTGTGATTTTCTACATACTACGTCTATTTTGGGACAAACATACACATATAATGCTTACACTTCACCAAAAATAAATAAAAGGGAAACTAATTACCACATACTAACATGGCCTCATGAAGCCAAAACATATGAACCCTTCTGATTGTTGTGTTTTTAATTGATCACATCAGTGTTGATGCTCTTACTTAATACCATTGTGTAAGACGTAAGTATGTAATAGCTGTGTGAATTGTTTTGGTGGAAGAGATCAGTTTTTTAGAAGAGATAACATGGTTTTGATTGTTGTGTTTCATTTCGCAACAAGATATTTGTTGAGTTTCTATAAAGTAGTTTACACATCAACCTAACCCTGTAAATATGTGACATTGACATATAACAGACTAAAAAACAGCTTCTATCCCAGAGCTGTGGACAAACTCGATCAACCCATAACCCCCCCCCCCCCCCCCCCCCCCCCCCCAACAAGACGGGAATACGATGTGCAATAATTACCCAACTGCTGCTAACTGTTCAATATTACTTGTTAATAACTTTGTAATTCACTGCTTTATAATTGTCTATTTATTTATTCATTCAGTCACTGCACAATAATAACTGTATATACTCTTTCACTGCACTATAACTTCACTTATTTGCACTATATCTCTATATTTATATTTGTTTAATTAATCAGTCACTGCAAAAATAATAACTGTATATATTCTTTCAGTCACCTCAACTATCTATTTATTTATTATTATTATCATTCATTCACTGAACAGCAATTGCTCTGGCCACTTTTTACATACTTCTCTCTCATATCACAACAAATATATTTTTGTTGTTGTTGTTTTTGTAAACGCTGCTGTTTAAGATTGCTGCTAATGAAGTTTCGTTGTGTCCTTGTATACAATGATAATAAAGATTCTATCTATCTATCTATCATCTATAATGCAGTGAGATGGCACTTTCCTCAGGTACTGACTTCTAAAGTGTTTCCCAAACGGGTGAATGTGTAATATCTGGCAACCCTGCTCGCAGCTCCACTGGCTGCTCGGTCTCCTCACAGATAGACTCGGCTGAGATGGACTGAGTGAGGGCGCTCTTTAGACCAGTGCTGCCGACAGCTTTGAAACACCTACAACAAGCTAGGCTGAAATAACTGACGATTTTAGGTCGCTGAATAAACAAGACAATTTACAGAAGCGTTATCAGTCTTTCACATCCCACTCCAATCACACTAACACGGCATTGATGGTAATGTATGCAAGGAAACAACCGAGACTCGGCGATGGGTAAACATCTTTTACTTATTCTGATTTTAGCTACGCTTTTTGACAATCCGCCATTTTTAACTGAAACCAAAATAAGTGTCCAGAAACTTGCACGTCCAGCTTGTTGCAGCACTTTTAACTATTTCTCAACACTTCATGCTAACAACTGGTTTTTCTTTATATTTGCAGGTGCGACCGAAGAGATTCACAGCCCTATCAGGTACTTGTTAGCTTCACCTAGCCTGCTAGCAGCAAATAAGATTAAAATGGACACTCTAGTTCAGGCTTCTGGAGAGCACAGCAGGCCGCAGCCAGTGCGGAAAATAGCCTGAAAAGTAAATTAATTTACTAAAATGAGCTCCCAGAGCGTTGCAAATGTTTCCCAACGTAAGTATGGTGTGATAAAGGATACAAAGACTGAATATATTCGTCGAGTTCAGCTGTTTTGGAAAAGGTACAGCCGAGTTTTATTACAAAGCTAATGATAGCCTGTTACTGCTAGCCCAGTCCGATTAGGGCCTGACCGCAATCTGTCATTTTAAAGATACAGCTAGCTAAGCTCTCTAAACATTAAAGTGCTCTAAATATTTACAGCTAACTAATGCATTAACATTGAAGTGTCATTTATAACACTAGCTAACACTAGTTTGTCTGATAATATGGTGTTTACCTCTCCATTATCTGAAATTATAAATGTGTCAACAAATGAAAAAACATGTTAGATCCATTCTAGTACAGCTACTGTTAGGGCTGAACAGTAAATACCAATAACATGGGTTTTACAATAATATACACATAGTAAAAACATTAAATTAAATGATCTTTTTCTATCTCAGTATGTGCAACATTGATGGAGGTAAAGGTTTAATGGCCATTCTTCAACAGCATGTTGAAGCTCCAGCAAACTATCATCTACCCTCACATTAATTGGTGCCAATTTATTGGTTAAAAAAAATGATTGGACATGTTGCAAACACACCCATTGTGTAAAACAAGAAGAACAGCGGGTCGGCATAAAAACTGAGTTCTAGATAACATGCATTCTTTAATATTTAAGTAATCACACATCAGTTTTTCCTAATATCATGCAGCCCTAGCTACTGTGGACATTTTCAAGAGTTGCAATATAATCATCAGCATCTGATGAAGAGCGTGATCGGGCTCGAAACTTTCTTAAGACCTACAGCAAAAAAAACAAGTATATCCTGGGAGCCATAGTGTTGTGACTCTTTGTACATCATATCCAGTTGCAATATAATACATTAACAGATACACATATGCTGCACTAAAAATAAAGATAACAGCTGCATGAATATTATAACTTTGATGCATGAACAGGCTGATATTAAAACAGTCAAAATATGGTCTTAAACAAAAAGGTAACACCCGTTTTAAAGACCCTCTGAATACTATGATAAAAGGATGAGATCATTGTAGAAATGCAAGACAACTAGTTGTAGTGAAGTGTTTGATTTGTGTTTGCAGACTCTCAAATACTCATCCAAAAGCCAACCAGGAGGGGATCACCGACATGAAAAGATGCGCGACTCCTCAGATGTCACTCCTCCCTGCAAAATGCTTAGGAGGTCTGACAGCCCTGAGAACAAACACGTCGACAGCACGGGGCACGGCAGAGCAAAGGCTGTCCACACACACCGGGCCAGAGACAGAGACGGAGGTGAGACACAGTGGTCATTGAGAATAAAACAGGCTTGGCTACAGATAATGCCGTCAAGTAAGCCTGCAAGCTTTAACCATGGCACTCTGCAGCAGTATCATTTAGGTACAGCTTCCATATTTGTTTCAGCTAAGGATAAGACTAGATGTTGTCGTTTTGTATCAGACAGGAATGAAATGCATGCAGCAAAGCAAATATCTTTCTAGTCAAGTAGCATTTCATGTTAGAATAAATCTTGGCTCTTTGCTGCTTATTGAACACTCATTGTGGCTTCTAAATATTAATCGCAAACCACATGTCCTTGAACTCCAATAGGGGCGAGTTAAAACAACAACAACAACAACATGAATAATGTCTGAGCATTCAGGTGTTGAGGTGAATGCCAGTAGACAAAAATTATGGAACTTATGGGTGACAGTTTTGAATCTTATAGAATTAGTTTGGTAGAATATTTTTTCCAAGATGGCACCAACGTCAGGAATCAAAGCGCTAGGTCCATTGCTAATTAAAAATGTGATTGTCAGTGATGTAGTTTGATTTATGCATGTGTTGAGAAAACATTGCGATGTGAGGTTAAATCTAAGTTAGAATGCTGTGCCGGGTTGCTTGTGTTTGATTTTCAAACAGAGTGTTTTGTGTAGCCAGCTTTGTAAGTGATGGAACCTTAGAGGACTAATGTTGATCTGCAGCAGGTACTGTTGAGTGTGTGTGTGTGAGTGACATATTTCTACAGAAAAGAGACCACAGAACAACTGACTATAGACAATACAGTGTGCAAATAAACTAAGGCTGGGTAGTGATGGAATAGCTTGAGTTTATTAGTTTATACTTCAAGAGTAGAGATAAAAATCCTGAGGAACACAAAATCAGGAATCAGGCAGATTTTATGAAGCAGTGTTGTATTTCATTTCATGATATAGGGCTGACCCCTTAAAGTCCACATCTCAAATCATGAGTCAGTAGACCTCAACTCAAATTTTGTTTGTAGAATCGCTGCATCATGTGTAAAGAATGCTGCAGTAGAAAAAAGCTTTGCAAGCTATAGCCTTTACAAACCAAGTCTCTAATGTACCCGTCAGTTTACACGGTTCTTGGTGCAGCTGAATTATCCACAGTGTGTCCTCCTCTCCTAAACTAACAGGTCTGATGATTAAAATCAATAAAAACACTCAACAAAGCAAATAAAAACAACAGGGTCGGGGCCCATGAGCTGAGCTGCCCCTAACTTTTGCTCAGTTTTTGTTAATCTGATAACGTCAGGTCAAGACATCAGATGAAAAATGTTATGAATCCATTATTGATAATGAGTCATTTAAAAACAACGGTGAAGTGACTTGAAGTAAAATCACAGCAATGGGCTGGAAATGTTTTGATGTCGGGCCAAGATATTGTGCTTTTAGAAAACAACATGGAGTGCATCTTAAAAGTAAAACATGAAGCTCTTGACGGCTAATCCCTCTCCTGTGTAGCACTTAACTCCATATCAGAAATCTGATGTCACTGACACAGTTCTAAGTCTGGTAAAACCATAGACATTAGACAAGGAACTGGTTTATGGGCTTCAGACTCTGACATGTCCAGCTAGTAAAATAGATACACAAATATAAGCTTTCATTATTTCAGTAGTTTTATGCTGTTATTATGTAAAGGCAACAAGTGACTGTGGCCGTTAAAGTAAACATGAACGTTTCTTTGATAAGCTTTAAAAAGTCAAGTACTTGGAGTGATAATTTATGGAATGATTTTAAGTGAATGTTGCCAAGTTTCATAACTCCAGTTGTCTCTTTTTGTTTATTTTAAACATGTAAATTTACTGCGCTGACAAAAACAATAACAGTCATTTGTGTTGATGTGCAAATACAAACTCACAGACAACACAGCTACCACCTTGGGCAGCTGAACCTGTTTTAAACATGACAGGCTTGTTTTTAATATTATTCAATCTAAAGAGAGTTTCACTTTCATCTGCAGGGTTGAACAATCTGATTTCAAAGCTGAGCTAAATCACAAATAAAGCTTTCAGTGTGACTCACTTTTTCAGTTCAGTAATGTACCTTTGCTTGTAAAGGAAACTTAATGATTTTTTGTGAATATTACTAGAGTGGTTGTATTAGTATTTAGCACCATTGTACAGTATTAAATTTTCTGAATTTGCACATTAATCATGCAACATGGGTAGACTAGGGCTGGCAATCTTTGGGTGTCTGACGATTTGATTTAGAATTGATTTTGATTCAAAATGATTCTGGATTTATTGATCCATGGATTCTAGTCTATTTATGATTGAGTAAATACTTCAGGGTCTACTTTAGTCATCTGTTAGACTGGCTGAATGTCTTGCTGCTCCATTTGGTGTTTTACTGAGTTAAAGAGCTGGCCTTAGCACTTAGAAGGGAGTCACTGACTAGCCCAAATAAAAATAAAATAGATTTTTGGAAGTTGTTGTGCTGTGAAGAAATTAATACCTTCTTATTTGAAGATATGGTGATACTTGTGTGCCCGTTTCTTAAGTAATGCGATTCAGTATCATGAAGATTTTGTTTTTCCTTTTTTAATCTTACACAGACTTATTTCTGTTTCAGCAGTCGCATTTCAATGCAGAATTATACAATTACATTTATTTAGAGAGAATTTATTTAGGAATATTGTGAGTCACTTAAACGTCAAACTTGTGTTGTTGTTCTGGGCCAGGTGTATGTTTATATAATAGTGTCTGAATATAGTCAACAGCTTTCTGTTAATAGTATTACAGTACATTTCCATAATATTTCAATGATGCTTATAAGATAAGATAAGATTAACTTTATTGTCCCAGTGGGAAATTTGTCTTGGACTTCACAGAGCTCTGATGCAGTAACAAAAAATAACAAAATACATTCATTTGTCGGTAAAACATGTCAGTTAAATAATCATAAAATGCCATACAAGTGAATTACTAAAACCATAAATATGTAATAGTTATGAAAAGTGATAACAGTGCAGGTACATCTACACATCTTCACACACACACTCACACCACCTCATACATGCACACGTATACACACACATTACAGTTTAGGTACTGTTGAGGGCTTTGATGGACAAGGGAACAAAGGTATTTCTGAAACGGTTGTTCCTCCCTCGGGGTACCCTGTATCGTCGGCCTGAGGGGAGGAGCTGGTACTCAGGGTGAAGAACATGAGATGGGTCTGAGATTATTTTTTGTGCCTGTCTGATTATGGTTTGTTGAAAGATGTCTTGGAGGCTGGGGTGTTGATGAACTCCCATGATTTTCATGGCTGTCTTTGTGAGTCTGTTGATTTGGGCCTTTGACTGAACGGTCAAATTTCCAAACCATGCAGAGATACCATATCGTAGGAGGCTCTCTACTACTGCATGGTAGAAGAGAAGCTGCACTTTCCGGGTTTATACAGATTCATATGGATCTTGATGGAGAGCTCTGTCCAGTAGCTGCGCTATAATTGCACAATTCTAATAACTGATGCAATTTCTGAACAACTAACAAATAATCGTTTTACCAAGTGGGAAGAATGAACATGTTAAAGTCTAGCCAGTCTTGATTTACAGTTCTGTTTTTGCTGTTTACTTTTTTTTTCTGAAGATTTATTTTTGGGCTTTTGTGCCTTTTATTGGAGAGATAGGATAGTGGACAGAGTTGGAAATCAGGCAGAGAGAGAGAGTGGGGATCCACATACGGGAAAGGAACCACAGGTTTGATTCAAACCTGGGCCTTCCGCTTGTCGGACCATGGCCTCCATACATGAGACGCGCGCACTATCCACTGCGCCACGAGAGCCCCTTTTTAGAGTCTTTTTAAATCCAAGTTCAATCACTTCCCTGACTGACTTATTTTCGTCCCACTTGCTGTGCGTCCCTGAGTTTGTATCTCTCTCATACTAAAATACCCAGATTTGATGGCTTGGTAGCATCTGTTGAGATTTACAACAATTCAACAGGTCTGTGATTTTCCATGGCTGAAAGTAGTGCACTAGCTTTTTGTTTAAAATGCATTGCAAGATGAAGCTGTATCTATTATTCAAAAAATGGTTAGGAATTAGGGGTGCAACGGTACACAAAAATTTCGGTTCGGTACGGTTCCAAGTTTTGAAGCTTCGGTTCGGTACAGTAAAGGGGCTGATGCAACACTTTTTTTCTTTATTAGGAGCATTTAAAATTTCCCTTTTACACATTGGGCTAAGTGCAGCATCGACAGTTCAGACTTGTACACCTGCTCAAGTTACTTTTTAATAACATTTTGAATTAAACATTGTAAAAAAAAAAAAAAAAACATAAAATAAACTTATGCTGCATCCTTCAACCAAAAGAGTCTCCAATAAATAAAAGACATGAATGAAATAAAGTTTTTTAGAATGAAATTAAGTAATTAATATAGCCTATATGTAAAAATATTTATTTTTAATTACACTGACATCTTTTAGCTCTCAGAACTATTAATATTTCCCTCTGTTGATATAAGAACTTCAATGGCATTGGTTATGGCTTTGGCCCGTTCAGAATTACTAGCAAAAGGCTGTGGTTTTTTTCCTAGTTGCAGTGATGTTTTCGTTCGCGTGGTGCCTTTTCAAGTGCTTTAATAAGTTGGACGTGTTGCCTGCGACGTACCCGATGTCCACTGAACAACGACGGCACACTGCTCTCGTCTTGTCAAAGTCTGTCTGTCCATTATTGTGGGAAGGGGAGGGAGGGTGTTCATTCTATCATGCTGCAGGTTATTCTCCCACACAGACGTGTCTCCCCCTCCCCTTTCATCGCAGAAAATGAAAACGAAACTTAAGAGTCAGTCCGTAAAAAGAACTCCATCCCGGTTATATGCAACTGTCCAAACCGACAGGGCTCGAGGAACTAGTAATCTGCACAGTTTATGTTTGAACTTTTTTTTACAACTTAAAAGCTGTGTCCCATACCAGCGGCCGCAGCCTTCCTCCACCCTGAGGTGTGCTGCTGCTTTGCGGTCCGTGTGGGAACACAGATTAAAGAACTTTTGTTCCGTGCGTACTCGGATCAATCCGCGTTCGGACCGAAAGCCCTGTACCGGAATGGTCCGGTCCGAGTACGTGTACCTTTACACCCCATTAGGAATCTATTTAAACTTGTTAATGCATATTTGCAATTCTCAAATGAATCAATTTTCTCACCTCTACAAACAGGCCAAAGTTCTAACTGTAAAGTTCATTGTGTTGCGTTTGGTGAAGAACCCACAGGAAAGTTTAACCAAACCCTGAATAACCCCTCATCTGTACTCAGGTTTTTTGTCTTTCAAATGTCTGTTTTGATTTTGTGGCTCACAGCTCAACTGTTTTGGTTCATCCTCGCTGCTGTCATCCGCTTTGTTTTAAGCTGCAGCTGTTCTCAGCAGCTGTACTTCAATAACCTGCTGTACTTTACCTGCTTAGCATCAAACTGTGAACGGTCAGTAAAAACAAAGTGAGCAAAAGGCCAATGCTTAAGAACAAGATTTTTATTTTTTTTTTTTATCAACAATTAACAAAAATAAGAATGAATACATGCATCAGATTTCCATACAGTCCATATGGAAAAGTCCCAGCGCTTCCAGGGAATATGTCACAGTAGACATCTGTAGAGGAGGTCTATGCGACTCTACTGTCTCTAGAGCAGAGAAGGGGGTGTGGCAGCCAAAAGACAGGACTTGTGCTTTCAGGCATCTGTTTTCGTCATACTTCTGCCTCCACCAGCATTACTGTTTGTTGTCATTTCAAGACTAGGTTTGTAAAGATTATAGACGCAATGCTCGTGCTCCTGTAGTTCTCTGTGAACAGTGAGGAGTAGATCAGCATTACAACATTGGCATCAGATAGCAAACAAGCTTTTGTTAGCTCAAGGTCACTGAACTGTGAAAATAAAAAAAATATTTTAGAAAGATAGAGCTGTTCTCTAAAGCTTATAAAACCAAAAACTACTGGAATCTGTGCTACGACGCTTAAGGTTGCCTTTTTAACAGCTATTAAAGTGTTTTGTTGCTAAGGAAAACACCACAAAGTTATCTTTGTGCTGTAGCTGAGAACAGTAGAGCCAGGCTGTCTCTTTCCCTGTTCTCTAAATACAAACACAAATTCATGACTTCAACCCAAAACTGCCCTGAGCAAAACAGAGAGAGCAGCGGTGGTTTACTGACAAGGATGTAAATTGAGAAATCATCATTACTGACAACAAAGCAGTGAAACAGATATGCAAGACATAATTTTGTTTGTTTTCACAGCAGATAAGCTTGTAACAGTTTAAAAAGGTGCAGGATTTAGTTTAACCCAGCTGAAGTGTTCGTATTGGGGATGCAACAATACAATCAATACCAACCTCGTTTTTTGGTCACCGTTTACGGTATGGTTCAGTTCTGATGACCTGTGCCCTTTTTTTCTCCATTTGTTTTTAATGCAGTTTTCGGCAAATCTTATAGAAACAGAGGTTAAGGAAGAAAAACACTTTTTTAATTCCAAAGATTTTAAATATAGGATTCCCCAACATGCATTTGTTGGCTAATTTAATGCTACCCCTTTGATTATTTTATCTTCAGCACACTTTGCAGAAACATTAGTTGTTAGTTTTCTCTTTCTACTCTCTACTCATTGGTAAAACTACTGTTCCCAGAAAAAGCAAGATGTTTTGATGCATTTAGAAATGTAATCATCAAACAGATAAAATAACTTTATTTTGCTTGTTCTGTTTGTAAAGCTTTGATTCACCAGACATGTATCATACAATGTACCATACGCATGCACTAGATGTGATAATATGAGATGTGCAGTAACATTTTTGATAATAATATAAAGTGCAATTAATAAACAAAAATTAAAAGTGCATAGCTTAACTCGCAGATTTGATGTCTATCTGCTGAGCATGTCATACACAATGCCTGTCATAACCATGTCCCGCCTGATTTCTAAATAAATACAAAAGGCTTTTTTTTTACCTCTGAATTGTAACCAGTTAATCGAAGGGAAGCTGGTTGCTAAACTTTGAGTCTGGTTTTGCCCAAGATTTCTGCCTCTTAAAGGACGTTTTTTTTCGTGCCACTTACGCTTTGCTGAAAGTTGCTTAGTGCTGTGCTCATGATGGGTTAATGTTTGGTCTTTGTAGATAACAAAGCAAAGGACTTTTACTGGCTCTTTTGAAATATTATTAAAAAAAGAGTAATATTTTTTACCTGCTTTTTGTTAAATGTATTGAATTAACATTTGTTATGAATTGATACTATACAAATAAATATTGTTTGAAGCATATGTTTGAAAGTTAAAGAAATTCAATATACAACCACTTCTGGCATTGCTGCGTGCCGTTTGTTGTCGTTCTCAGCCAAGTTTTCCGGTCATGTCTGTGAACATGGCACTGTTAGTTATTGGTTCATATTGATGATTTCTTTCCCTTGTCTTGTGCTCTCTTTGTTGCAGGGACCAGTTATTCTCCACAGGAAAATTCTCACAACCACAGTTCCCATCATAGCTCCAACTCACATTCAAACCCCAGCAAGACCTCAGACACAGTAAGTATAACCTCTGCTTCAGCACGGGGGCAGATGATGGACTAAACATAGTTTTTCCACTACCACAGGCAGGAGTTCATGGCAGTAGCTGTTTTTCTGTAGATTCACAGTTTTTAGTTCAGGTTGAAGTGTTTTCTCTTTGTGAAGTTGGGAAGGTGTATGAGACACCACTACTGAAAGAGCCCAGATTTTCACTTTGGCCTCCATTTTTTTTTTTTTACATATTTTGGCTTCCGAACGCAAAGACAGATCAAACTGTTGGAATCGGTGGCTAGTAAATCACACACACAATATGTGCAGAGCAATCATTTGGGAAAGTACAGGTGAGAAAGTTTGCACATTGAAAGTGCTTTGTTTGGACACTAATGGGTCAAATTGCTGTACTCAGTGTCTAACACCATTACCATAAGCATTGCTACAAATATGGACTTTTTTCAAAGATGGATCTTGTTCTACCAGAAACAGTTGTTGCATTGCTCTCATTAAAGCCAATAAACTCCCAACGACAAAAACAAGAATTTAGCTAAAAACCAACACAAGAGTTGTTGGTCTACTAGGGTGTAGATTTTTGTACATTTTTAGTCATTGTGTAAAATAAGAATATTGTGTTGAATCTAAACTAATAATTAAGGTTTATGAAGTCTGGTGGCTTTAAAAACAGAAAGTGAGTGAGGGTTTGTTTTACTCTGAAGAAAAAAATATTTGTCTTTGGAAGGATCCTCTCAAAGATGTCTTAGAAAAGAAGGCACTGAAAACAACATATTTTGACAGGGTTCCCACTCCTCCTGGAAAACCTGGCTAACAGTTGACTAATTTTCCAGTCCTGGAAAATGAGAGGAAAAAGTAAAATGTCCTGGAAAATCACGTGTTGTCCTGGTAAATTATTTCAACACTCTCCTACAGGGCTGGACATTTTCACTTCCACACGTTGATAAAAGTAGCGATTTGGTACATACTCCACAACGCACATTGAATCGAAGTCTATAGGTAATGGCTCCGCCTCCCCCTTGTGTCAGAAGTGGATATTTATTTGAGAGGATAGAGCGAAAAGAGTCCTGGAAAATGATCTCTGGAAAAGAATGGGAAGCCTGTTTGACCCGAAACACTCCTATGAAGGATTTCTCAAATGTTTTGTTCCTCATTGTCAAATAGAGCCCAAAATATACATAAAAAATACCAGTATTACCCTTTAGTATTAGATTTGTCTTCCATGTATCTGTTACAAGTGGATATGACCGGAGAATCCAATCAGGTTTGTTTGTTTTTGTGCGGTAACAGTATTACATCGTGATGTTACAGTATTAAAAGGGATTGCGATTATGAAGAACTACAACATCCCTTCTCTCCCTCAAACAAACCTGGGATGCCACACTGAACCGTCTTCTGTGCATGTGAGACACAAACAAAAATGTATATGCCATTGTGTCTAGCTGATTGTAATGGGTTAATCTCTTGCTGAAAACACCACATATCCTGGCTCTTTCAAAATAACAGCGTTTCAATAACATAATGGCTAAGGACTTTAATTGTGATGGGTTGTCAAAAATATGTGTTCCTTGTTGATTTAACTTTGGCAGAGCTACAATTAGCGGAGATTTTCAATAACACTGTTTGGAGTTGCAGCATTTACAGCCGTACTCCTTTGACCACGATTCAGAGCCACGGCCTTTCTGTTTATCATCTGGGACTTGCTGCAGGCGAGCTCGTCCACATGATGTTGCAGTAATCGCTAAAAGAATACAAGGGAGAATACAAGTTAACCTGATTGCTGTGCTACAATTCACTTCTTTCATTGTAAACACTGACACTCACTCTGAGTTAGTGAGCATGACTGCTGGCTCTGCTCTTTGAGTGTCAGAGGAAAACCTGCAGAGGACCACCAAGACTAACTGTCGCAAATCACTACGTAACACTACTTTCCTTTACCCACCCTTGTCACTGGTAATTCAATGGCTGAGCAATCCATGTTGCCTCGTGTGTGCACTACAAATAAACGTGTGTTTAAACCGGTGATGACGGTATTGCAAAAATCCATGTGGTGGCAAAACGTAATACCAGAGCTGGTGTTGATACCAGCAAACTAACATTCTTCTGAATTCATGAATAAATCATTTTTGACTCTTGCTTTAAATTTGCTAAATTTAAATTGTTTGGTGAAGTAAATAACTGAACAGGCAAAATTGCATTTCAAAGCTATTGTTCATGCAGATTAAAAATGTAAAGTACTGCTTCACTGAGGGGATAAGACGCATGCAGTGTAAACGTGACTATTTGTCACATCAGTATGTTTGTGCTTCAGTTATGGATAAGTTATCATTTTTGTGCCGTATCTGCTACTTTGTTTTAAGCTATAAATATCACAGTAAAGAGGAACGTGTGGAAATGTGGAAGAACTTTTGGCTTCAAGAGTGAAAGCAACAGCAAATGGCTTTTCACACCGGTCAATCTACAACAGACATTTTTAAAAATGCAAAATTGTTTCACTTTGGTTACCTCAACAATCCTGAGCTTCCTCTGAAATAAGCCCTTCCTCCCACTTGATGTGCTTCTGTGAAAACAAGCCAGCTATAACAGTCTGCCATCCCCAACATCTTTTGTACATTTCAGATGACATTACAAGCTCTTGCATCAGACCCCCTCGACAAATACGCTCACACTTTGGTCTCTGGCTGACCTCATGTCCCAAAATCTTCTCTCTTTTTTTTTTTTTCTTTTTTACCTCCCTCAGCCTTACGAACCTGGTGACGACTGGTCGGAGCACATCAGCTCGTCTGGAAAGAAATACTATTATAACTGCAGGACAGAGGTGTCCCAGTGGGAGAAGCCCAAAGAATGGCTGGAGAGGTAGCTATAATTCTTCTACTAAAAACACTTGACTACACCTGCTTTGTTTTAATCAGTGTAACATATAGGTTTATATGCATACTTGTGTTTTACAGAGAGCAGAGGCAAAAAGAGACGACAAAGACTGCAGTCGTCAACAGTTTCCCCAAAGACAGGGACTACAGACGGGAGGCAATGCAAGCATCGGCAGCCCCCGGCTTCACTGGTTCAAGTAAGTGTGACACACTATGTTGCAACACGTTGTCCTCGAGGGTCTGCAGCAACTGATCTAAATGAACCACATGACTGTATCTTTATATGCTGGCGATAGCTGTGATCAGAGGCAATGTCATTTTGGGTTGTTTGTCTGTTTCACTCTTGTGAACATGTCTTAGGAAGACCTTGAGGAATTTTCTTACAATTGGGCCGAAATGTCCACTTTGACCACAAAATCGAAACAGTTCCTGTTTGAGCCAAAGGCCAAGGCTACTGTGACCTTATGTCTGTCCAATTCTCATGGGGATATATATTACAGCAACACCTGGAGAGAATTTCTACAGCATCCAGATGCGTTAAAACAAGTAAGCCGAGGTTGACATGAAGCTCTAGAGTAGTTGTTAAAATGTACGCCTCTTTGGTGGCGAGAGTCTTGAAAGGGTACCATATGTTGACAGGTTTTCCTTCCACCTTGTTCTTTTGATATCTCATAAACTCTTGTAAAAAATATAAGCTGTCTGGTTTATTATATTTTTATCTGTAAAGAGGCAAAACACAACCATGGTGAATTAGCGGAGGATCTCCCCTCTGTTCTACCTCTTGCATACACTACCTGTCCGTTCTGCCGTCTCCTGACAATCAAAGGCTTGGCAAAAAATAGAGCATGAGCGAGGCGTTTCTGATATTGCATCTCTCCTGTAAATGATTATGGTGCACTCTCTTCTATTTTGATTTCATGGTGATTTGTGGCTAAGGCTGTATTTCTGGTTTGTTTCTTTTGCTGGCTGGGATTATCAAGGATATTTTAGTTTCCATCTTTAAGCCTGAAGCTAAAGAGAATTGCTGTGATTGGTTAGTCATTCACAACTGTTGTGGAACTGACCTTCTGCTGATGAATGCTCAGCAAATGTTTAGCAAAAGACGGACTACAAATTGGAGAAACGTGCATGTCGATGTGGCTTAGAACATTGAGCAGGAATTGTTTTTTTTTTTTTTGCAGTAGTGCTTCCATAATACGGTTTCTGTGTGCAACTCTTTATCATTTCAACAACTATATGTTATAATGAGCTGAGAATGGTAATGGCAGAAGGTCGCCTTCAGTGACTCTTGCCAGAATGCCAATATCTAAAGCGTTTTGGGCTTGTCGAGGGATATTGTATATCCTCAACCCAAGTTTCAAAATGCTACACAAACTGCTTTTAGATGCTCACATTGCTCCTCTTCCCTACTTTGAAGTGGTGTATACTGAGGATCCAAAAGTCCAAAGATAATGTATAATGATCGGCTGCCGTGCCCCTCTGTATACTGCACAACTAATGACGTGCAATGAAATTCGTTGAATTTGAAAAATTCAACTTCAAAATCAGTCACATTTTTCGCGCAGACTTAACCCAGAGTTTATCCTGCAGACCCCTAGTATTTTATCCGCAGAATATCCGAGTGAGCTGATGTCTGAACGCGGCAGCATATACTCCGGAGATTTTCAATTTGAGCCAATGGAAAGAGAATGACGTTTATATAGTGACCGGCTAAAGTGTCTGCCCGCGACCACTACGATCTCCGTGCACGTAATTAAACAGCTGCATTATGTTTTCTGTTCGTCAGTATGTTGTTCTCCTCTCTTTTGTGGATGTTGTCATTCCATTGGATTACACATAGCATTGATATAAAGGCAAATATTCTCATTATAACGTTGTGTAGCGGACTGTGTTGCTTCGGCTGCTACTTCCGCATTGTTTATTTACGTCACGTCTTACGTCGGGAAATCCCCCGCGCCCTCCTCCCCTCTGACAGGGAAAGTCCCCCTCTGTGAGGAGCATATGTGAACGGCTAGTTCGGGAGAATCTCTGGAGAAGTCCTCCTGTAAATATCTATCCGGAGTGCATATGTGAAAACGGCTCTAGTGGAAGAACTGTAATATTCCTGGTGTCTGGTCTTGATGTTTTTTTCCACGTAAAGGGAATATTTTCAGATTTACACTCTTACCTGTACTATTCCAGTTAGATGTGTTGTGTAAAAACTAGCGATGGGCACTTGTTTCCAGTGGTGTCTCTCATTAGTAAGAAAGCTCAGTTACACATGTAACGCTAACCGAGTTGAACTAATAGCAATCCTGAAAATAAGGCAGAGAATTTTGTTGATGCTACAACTTAAAAGGTTTTTGGGGAGATTTTTAGTAGAATTAAGAATAGGGCCAAAGAAATACAGTGGAGCCAGGACAGGGCTGTAGCTACAGGCAAATCTACACTTCTTCGTAAAACACTCTGGCAATTCCTTATAAATTATTTGACCAAATATAAGAAAAATCAAAATCACCTGAAATTGAAAATGATTTGTGGTGCAGCTTTCATATGCTGTTGTTGTAAGAAAACAACCCTAGGCCACAGTTGAAAGAAATCCTCGTCATTCAAATTGTTGCATGATATTTTTAGTACAAAGGGGCACTCCTCATTAATCTACTCCTACGCATGCAAGCTGTCAATGAAGATGTCTATATCATGAATTACCTGTTTCTGAATACCTGTCAACTCCTAAAAACACTCCTTTTCTTACAGGCCTAATGTTTGGATGATAACCGCCGGACACAAATGTCTTCGTGCATGAATGCTGTTGAAAGATTGATACAAAGAGAGGCACTATTAAAAAACACGAAGCCAGTCATTAGGTCTTGTTTTGTCATTGACTTTTTTATTACTGTGTTCAACACTGATGTTAGACTGTTACAGCAGGAGCCAAGAGTTGTGACAGCTTGTTCAGTGTTAGCTCTGATCTCAAATGCTCACCGTCCTGTAGTTTCTGTTTCTGTACACTTCACTGGTTACTCTTCGGCAGAAACTCTCTTGGATTACATTTTTACATTTGACCGACAAGGTGGATGTGATCATTATTTCCCCTCAGCTCAGGATGGGGCTAAAACCCCGTCAACTTACTTGAAGCTGCAGTGTGGTTGTGTAAAGGGACTCTCTTTACATGACTCTACTGACTTATTGATCTTTATTTACTGTCAAATCCAGAGTATAAGATGCACTTAATACCAGTTTTTTTTCTATCTAAAACGTCCACTGCGGCCTTTATACCGGTTTCACCGATATACCAGTAAACCAGTCATTACCATGAGTGCAGCCGCTCCCTTCACCTACTGCAGGTGATTGAAAATTCATCCCCATTCATTGTGCACTGCAAGCTGATTTCAAGCTGTCCTGGGATACGTAGCGAAGCAGACCAGGCTGGCTAAGAAAATTTCTAACAAATCTTGACAATGATCTCAGGAGGTCATAATCATGCATTTAAAGAAAAATGGTGGTATGTTGTTCATTAAATAAACCTTGTGGAGTGCTTTTTTGATGGAAAAGACTTTATGTCAAAGTTTAAGAGGGACCTGCAGAGGTGGGCAGCACGACTAACACCTGTTACCGGCTGTGGTTACTTCTCAACTTTCACCGTAGGCTGTGGGTTCAACTACTGGATAAAGTGACATTCTTCTTCTGCTTTCTTCAGAGTCCACCCAGGTGGAGAAACCTGCAGCCACCCAGTCTCAGTCTTCGTCCTCAGGCTCAGGGAGCTTGAACCCTTCATCAGGGCCTCCTGGATCTTCGGCCTCCACGGTGCCCGTGTCCCCGGTCCTGCAGTCCCCCGCCCCTCCGCTACTCCAGGACCCCACTCTGCTGCGACAGCTTCTTCCAGCACTTCAGACTGCCCTGCAGCTCAACAATGCCAGTGTGGACATGGCGAAAATCAACGAAGGTAGGAAAAAATGCTAAAGATGCACAAAGTATTAACATTCAACAGGTGTTACATTAAGCTGGCTACACAGTCGAGGTGCAACGATTCGTTGACGTCATCACCAAAAGTGGATCTGAGGGAGACGCAGATTAATTGTTTCAATAATCAATGACTAGTTGACTATCAAAATAGTCGTTGCCTACTGCAGAGACTGTTTGAAAGGCTTCTGGTCTGACTGCTGAAGCGTTGATATTATATAAACATTTCTTTTGAGCACAGTGATTTGTCCTGTCTAACGTCACTAACATGTAGTTATATGGCTCTTGTGTCGCTGTCTGATAACGAATGCCTCTTGGTTGAGGTGAATTTGAAAAGAAGTGTTTCACTGATGTGATTAATGGTCACAATGGATGGTGGGATTAAATGGCAGATGATGCAATATTTGTAAACAAGTCTATCTGATAAGGACTCTACATGGAGGCTGCCCTTTGGTCTGCAGCATTGAGATATTGCCGTATGCAGCTTGCTTCATTTCCAGTGCCAGAAAGTTTGGTGCGATCCTGGATGTGTTAGACTATCTGGCAAGTAGTTCTGCCCTCTTCATAGACAACAAGTGACCCTGAGTGCAGTTGCATTTTCTCTGTGGAATCCATCTTGGATGATTTTTATTCAGAGCAACAGCATTACTGACTGACTTTAAGAATGACCCATCATATTAGAGAGGCACTGATCCAACTTTTTGAGGTCTGATACCTGTGCTTTGGGTATCTGCCAATACTGATGTAGACCTGATCTGGTATTAATGTTAAATTAATAACCTGTATTCCTCGCTGTGAGGATGAGACTGGGAATCGCTTGTGTTTTAGGCTGCATCAGGTTTTCCCAACTGTGTAAAATAATTTTAAATAAATACATACAAACTTAGAGATGCACTGATTGCAATTTCTCTGGCCGATTCCAATTACCCTGCTAGCCTCGACGTCATCTTTTGTTATTGTAGTATCGATTGAGAGCCCCGTTTGCGGAATCTACATATTGTATCTTTAAGTTACTGTTACAAAAAAAAAGAGAGGTGAGGAGGGAGCAAGTGCAGAGAAGCGGTGTGTGTCTCTACTCCTGTATGTTGAACCTTTTTCTCCTCTGCTGATGGGCACCTCACGTCTGCACTGACGTCCATGTTAGCTTGTTGTGTGTGTGCGTAGCCATTCGTTAGGGTTTGTGTCGCTGTGCGCTGCGCAGAACATGACACGGCTTGTGTGTGTGAGTCCGATAGGCACCAAATCAGCTATACTCGTTAGGACCCTCTGGTCACCGGTCAGGGCTGAGCAGGATAAAAACTGGCTGGTTCTGGTCACATGTCAATCTATCGGTGCCCCTTTAAAAATTACTAAAACAATGCCTCAATCTGAGTCTGACCCACAGTCTGTGTATCGCATTTGGATCACTGACCCTCTGCTGTCACAGTGAACCCTTGTTGAGCTGCTCTGTATGTGCATAGCAGCCGAAGCTGTGCACTCTTTTGTTTTCCTTGGCTTTTTTTTGTTGCTAGCATTATCTCTCAAAATGTCATGCACTTCAGTAAACTGATGAAGCATTTCTGTATCTTTATATCTCCGGCATAACATTATACAGTAACTCCAGGTATCTGTGAAGCTCATAGCGTTTACATTAATTAACTCTGCTGATAAGTGTTCTAATATGTTCTCGGAGAAGCCGGTTAGAAAGCTTTTAGAAATGTGATGACAAACTGTACAATGGTCTCAAGTGTTTTGTCGCTTTCAAAACATAAGCATAAACATTTCTCTCATCTTTGCAATACTGACGACAAAGTTAACCATTTCATTTAGTTTCTTTGTTTTTTTAAACCTGTAGGTCTGATTGCTTTTATAACTTTGACCTGTGCAAGCAGAGTCTGCATGAATCCTTGCTGTTGGCTCCTGAGATAATGTCTATAAACTAGAGGCTGACATTCATTTGTGCAAGGCAGCTTTTCAGAGATTGTATTCCTTTTTCATCAGCAGCACCTTGTAATAATCAATCATTTGTATAGTATTGTGTTATTTCAAGACAATTTCAAAAGAGCAGGTAAAAGACCTTACTCATTGTTATATTACAAAGACCCAACGTTAACCCATCATGAGCGTAGCACTTTACAACATTTAGCGTAGTTTCAGTTGCATGAAAAAACTTCCTTTTAAGAGGTAGAAATCTTGGGCAGAACCAGACTCTTGATGAACAGCCATCTGCCAAAACTGCGCCGGGCTCTGCAGGGGATACATGAGAGTGTGTGTGAGTGATTTACAAGAAGTATGGTTGGCTTTGATTTAATTCAGGCGACTGTATCAGGGCTAGTTCTTACCCTTTTTAAAAGACCAACACAGTTTCTATCTGTCTGTACTTGTGTCCATCTTGTCTTGTTAATTAATTACTTTGTTTCTTAAGATGCCAGGAGTCCTGTTTACCTTCCACCACACATATTTAATATACATTTTAACATCATTAGAAATTACAGACAGATATTTCAATAACACAAGTCCATGGGTGAAGTAAAAAAGGAAACCTGTCATTCCACCTGTTCTCTCTCCGTGTCCTTACTGATGCTGGCAAACGACTGAACCAAGTTTAGTAGAAGTAGGAGGCGGAGATCGTTTCGTTAGCAGAAAATAGACCAAAAAATAAATAAAGGAGACCAGCAAAAGCATGAACAGGACTATAAGATTTCATGAAATTCTTACATAGTTACAGAAATCAGAAACTGTTCAAGCTTGATAACTGGTGACTTGATGACTGGACATTTCAATATGAAATACGTAATTTGACTGTCAAATTTAGTGTGAAGCAGTGCTGAAACCTCGGGAGTATCAGGACTTACTATGTCAGTCACGCTAACAGTGTTTCTGTTTCTTTCTCCAGTTCTTACAGCTGCTGTCACACAAGCTTCATTGCAGTCGATGCTCCATAAGATCCTCACAGCTGGACCGTCGGCTTTCAATATCACTACTATCCTCTCTCAAGCTGCTCAACTCTCCAACCAAGGTAAACAAAGCCAATGCAGAAGCATGTCTGCGCTGACACTGTGTGCAGATAGAGCGACTTTTGAAAAAGAGTTGCTATCACCTAACAGAAGAAAAAAAACATACTCCCATTATGGTTTGCATTTTTGGAATTCAGTGTAGTAGATTTTTTTCTACCCCTTAGATTGTGTCCCATTTTTTGTATCTGTGTCTCAAGCAGCTCAGCAATCGAACCAGTCGCCGATGTCGTTAACATCTGACGCCTCATCGCCCAGGTCTTATGTTTCCCCAAGGATCAGCACGCCACAGACCAATGCTGGCCCCCTCAAACCCCTCCTCAGCACGCAGCCCGCCATCTCACAGCAAAAAGTAAGTCAAGATATTTCAGTCTGTTTTCAGTCAGCAAGATGCTGTGCATCAAGTAGAGTGAATGAACACCTGGATGAATGTTTGAGTGGATTTCACTGGAAACTAGCTCAATTCAATAGGAAGAAAATCAGCCCTATCTCTGCAGTAGTGTCGCCTGTAGCCTGTACATTTTTACATGCAGGGGAAACGCAGCCTCTGCATACACAGTGGTCAGTTGTGTGATTACTGGTGGTGATATCAGTCAGACTTTTATTGAAGATCAAACTTAGAAACAAGAAAGCTGGTAGTTTTGGTTTGCATCAATCAATACAAAAGTGGCAACATGTGCTTTAGCTCACATGACATTGCACTGCCTGTGATGTGAATATTTTTGTTTTGTTGTGCTGCATCAGCGTGACTTCTGTTACTCTGTACCCGGCCTCTCATGATGCTGTAGTGAGCACACACTTCCAGCTTCTGTACTTCATTTGTGTTACAACTAAGTTTTGACAGGAAGCTCAAGATTTCATTTTTTGATGTATATTGGCGCTGAAAAGTAACAATACACAAAGTGGTTTTATTTCTATCTGATAAAAAGAAAAATGTGTTTCACATTGCAAAAAGTTGGCCAAGATTTTAAACAATTTTTTTAAAGCTTTGTTGTACGGCATGACTTCTAGTTTATGTGCATTAAAATTCTATTACAAACATTAGAGAATAAGCATGTCAAATATATTACTTTGTAGTAAGTAATGTGTAACACCAGTCTACCTGCTCTGAACCTTGTTTAGGTGAGTACCCCATCAGCGAAGCAGGCATCTCATCCCCAGCCCACATCCCAACAGCCCCTCTCCAGCGATAAGCAGCACAGTCACGATGCCACAACCGCTTCTCCACGCACGCTCCAGCGCCAAGGGTACGTACAAAAACACGACTCTGCCAAGATCAAACAGAGGAGAGTTTTCTAAAGAAGGGTCTTCATCGTCTTATTCTGTATGTGGGTCCTGAGATTGCCACCTGCCATGGAGTATGTTTTATTGACTGTACTGTGTTGGTTCACAGTGTTTAGGCTGGGTTTGCTGCTTTCTGAATGCTGAATCATTCTTTAACCAGTACGTGCAAGATGGGTTTTACCACATGACTTGTACAATTCTTATTCATCCATAAGGACTGCTGTGTATTTCTTCATGAAATCATTTACCCATGTCATCAGAGCAGAAATGATGTCTTCGATGATGAAGCCCAGCCCATTCACATCAGCTCATGAATGATTTTAACACCATACAAGTTCATTCCTGAGTGAACTGTCTTCCTTATGTTGTGTTGTTGCACCATCTGCTGGCCATTGATGGAACAATAAGTTTCATTTGGTTGTGTTGTCTTTAGTGCATCATTTTTTAAAGTTTAACCGTGAGAGGTCAGTTTGTCTGTTTTTACAGCGATACTCATTACCACAATATAAAATATTGTCTGTACAGCTTTTGTTGATGTAGACACAAACATTAAGAAAAATAAAGGCAGAATCCATGAGTGTTGATTTAGTTTGGAAGCAGGAGAACTTTGATTAAGACTGGAACAGGGTAAAGGGGTATAATGGAAGAGAAGTGAGGGTTTATTTTCTCTAAAATAGAAACACGACTTCATTTCACTAATCAGTGAAATTGAAGCAGGGTTTTTTGTTTGTATGTTTGTGAAGCAAACAGTGTGGCCTCGTCTCCACAGACATTCTCATTTGGCGGTGAGATGTCAATGAGCTCTGGACACATTGAGAAGTACGCTGTGGTCACACCTTCC
Source organism: Labrus mixtus (assembly GCF_963584025.1). Lineage (NCBI taxonomy): Eukaryota > Metazoa > Chordata > Actinopteri > Labriformes > Labridae > Labrus > Labrus mixtus. The sequence continues at coordinate 4,978,346 of NC_083630.1, forward strand.
TTTCTGAAAAGCCACAGTTCAGTATGCAGTGCGTACTTTTCAGTAGGAGGTTTCAGTAGACTGAACCCTCGTGGTTATTCAGTATGCATTTTTTGGGTCCACCTCAGTATACTGAACATTTCAGCAGTGATACTAACTCCCGGGTTTTGTGCAGTATGGTTTGGATGCGTCCTTTCAGGAAAATAATTGTATTTAAACACCCACATTGCTGTGCGAAATGAAATGTAAAACGTCCCTTCACGTGCTCCTCCCAATCAAAACAAATGAGGATTTAAAAAAAAAAAAAAACAACTGGGATGGATGTGGCTGGTTCAGGTAACGTGCCTTCAAATTGTTTACATGCAATGGGAAGTTTTGTATTATTTTCTGAGCCATCATGCATATCACATCTGAGTTGGAGCGTCAATAACATGAGGCGGGCTAATGACGCCACTTCCACACTGAATGAATCAGACAAAGTAGGATCAGATATCAGCCTGCTGTTTGTGCCTACTGAACAAGTAGATACTAAAAGCATACAGCACGGAGAGAATGGACTGTCTACTGTCTGCAAAGTGCCTAAACAATCACCTGGCTCTCCAGTTTCTGCAGCATGTTTAGTAGAAGCATGTTGTTGTTTAGTTCGGTGCTTCGTTCTTGTGAGAGAAGTTTTTCCTCCTGCACAGTGACTCTAACTCACCGCGTTATTCTTGTCATTTAACTTGAGAAGTGAAAACAATGTTGGTATTTCAGAGACAGAAAGCTGACCGCTGAATGATCCCCTGCCTGTGTTTGTTTACAGCGTGAAACGTTCTTTCTCCCAGGATGCAACACTGTATATCACATATCACTGTATATCACATATAGACCTGATGCATTGAGAAAATTGAGTGAACAACAGTGTACTATATGACTCAGCAGATCCTGTGTAGCAACTGATGGAACTGCAGCTATGGATGTTGGCCAGCTGATAGGATGTGTGTGGTGTTTCTTGACTTGAGCTTAAGTTGTTTCTGCTTCTTCGGAGGCTCTCAGTCATCAAGGTCAGAGTTCAAAGGTTATTCTGAAAAGCAACTGGACTTGGTTAAAGTTCATGGAGGCTTTTCACCTCTTTCATCTCTCTTCTTCAGTTCAGAACTGAAGAAGAGAGATGAAAGTAAAAAAGTTCTGCAAGAACTTCAACCACGTCAACTTTCAGATCAAGCTTTGAATTGCAGCTTAAGGGTGCACCCTCACGAGGCAATCTGTAACGTTCCCAAGTACATTTGACCCCCGAATTCCTGTTTGTGTGACTAGTGCGAGTGCTCCATACCGTGCTCAAGTTCGGTACACTTCCTTGGCACGATTATAACATTTGGGCTGAGTGCTGCACGGTAAGGTTGCACATGCACAGTTCTGCAATGTGGACATAAAAAATAATAGGAGTGTTAGACGACTCAAAATAAGCAACAAATGTTCTCCATTGTGCCGAGTCTGAGACCATGCTTCTTGTTAACTTGAGGATGATCCATGATGATGTAAAGCCAAAGCGTGTGTCATATTAAGACGTGATGACGAGTGTACAAGAGGTAGCTTTGCTCAGGTCGGAAAGTTCTGGAGCCATGTGAGTGTAGGCTAACTGGGGGAGTGAGGAGGGGCAACTGGGCCTAGTGTGAGTGCACCCTAAGTTGTTTTCTGTAATGACACGGACCTGCTGCTTGGAAAGCCTTGATCAAAGTTATTTTCCTACTTTAATTTTAAGTTCACTCTGCAGTGACAGCTGGTGGTTTGTGTTTTGAGACCTTCCTTTTAAACTGGTAAAAAAAAAGTGTTGAAGAAAAGGAAGTTGAATGTTAAACCTGGCTTTTGGAAAGATTTTGATTTGTTTTGTTTGTGATGGGTCAGGTGATCATTAACATGTCTCTGTGCCCTCATACTTCCTCTTCCTGTGTTTACTGCAGCAGTCAGAGGAGTCCCTCTCCGGGTCCCAACCATGTCGCCTCCAGCAGCAGCAACAACAACCACAACAACGCCCCCAACTCCACCTCCGCTCCCCCATCTGCCTCTGCAGCCCGACCCTCCTGCACCTTCACCCCCACCCTCGCTGCTCACTTCAACGAGAATCTCATCAAACATGTACAGGGGTGGCCGGCCGAACACGCGGAGAAGCAGGTTTGTCCCACTCACATTTATTCATAATTTCCTGTGATTGAAGTCTGTATATCATATCGTGAAAGCCTCCTCTTATACAAACTTTGTGTTTGACGAAGGCATCAAGACTACGTGAAGAGGCTCACACCATGGGGAGCATCTGTATGTCTGAGAACTGCACCGAGCTCAAAAACCTGCGCTCTTTGGTCAGAGTCTGTGAAATCCAAGCAACATTACGTGAGCAGAGGTGAGAACACACTTTCAGTCTTAGCTACGTACAAACTAATACTCATTTGTTTTAAAGAGGACATATTATCCCCCCTTCTCCACTTTTTCAAACAGTCCCCTGTGGTCTAAATGAAACATCTGTGCTGTGTTTTGGTCAAAATATAACATGAATCAAGCACCAGAGGAGGTTTGTGACCCTGTATAATCCAGCTCTCTCAGAACGCTCCGTTTTGGTGTGTGTGTCTCTTTAAATGCAATGAGCCCCCCCTCAGTTTTCCTGGTAGACATCACTCCTCTGTAAGAAGAATAAAAATGGCGGACCTGCGCAAAAGTTTTTGCTCTAGGCTGGGGATGGAGTCCATGGGTGGATCCAAGGAGTCTTTTCAATCAAACCAGCACTCCACACAGCGACCCTCCGTTTCCCAACCCAAGTCCCTACAGACTGAGCTACTGCCGCCTGAAAGAACAGAAAAAAGAAGCCCCGCTTTTTTTGAGGAGAGAACCTGGCAGGAGATTGTTTTTCTTTTAAAACTCTGTTTCAAACTGTAAATACAGCTGTCTCAATGCTGCAATATAAGCATGTAAAAGAAACTTTAATTTGAAGACAACCACAAGTAACTTCTGCTTTGTCTCTCCCACAGGATACTATTTCTCAGACAGCAAATCAAAGAACTCGAAAAGTTGAAGAACCAGAATTCTTTCATGGTCTGAGAACTTCTGTTAGCTAGACGGAGCTGGAGTCTGAAAAAGGGGAGGAAGACCCATTGCACATAGTTTGGAAGCTGGAAGGAGAGCAGTTGTTTGGTTCCTCTTGAGCCCAGTCGAAACACACACACAGGAGCTGCAGACGGGTTTTGCTTTGGACCGTTTGGGCTGTGACATCCGAGAGGGAAACATGAGGAGCTGCTGAGGGGAGGAACAGGAGAAGAACGAGGGGGAGTTGGGGTGGTTTTACAAGACTCGGTTTTGTAAAAAAGAAAACCACAGCGGAAAAAAATGTAGATTTCTTGTAGATGTTATTATCTATGTTGTAAATATGTTTTGTAGATTGAAGCCATGGAAAGCCATGCCTATCAAAGCTTTTGACATCCAAACTAATCAACGCCTAGGCGGCTACGTTCATTAGCTAGCCTTTCCTTCATGTTAACTCATCTGCAGACTTCAAGCTTCATTTCGTTAGTTCATAGATCGTTGAACCGTTTGAGAGCGAGCGTGTGACCTGAGTGTGAAGGGAGGAGGATGTTTGGAGTCGATTATTTACACAAAAACCTGTCAGAAATCATAACACACTGGTAGTTTTTCCCCTTCAGAATGTGCTAAACTGAGTCTAGATTCTTTTCCTGTAACCTTTACTCCAACATCGGCTCTCTGCAGGTCCGTCAGCACTGCTCGCAGAGGTTCAGTGATTTATTTGCAGCTTCTGGTGGCCCTGCATGTCCCAGTCTGAAGAAAAAAAACAGTGCCTGGTGGTGTGATGGAGTGAGTGATTGAGATGAGAGATGTGATGGCGTGCTGCTTTGGACCATTCCCACTACCCCTCTCCTAGCCTCGGCCCTGCCCTGCCACTCCCCGAGACTCCCAACACCTCACACCCTCATGTTGTTTTTCTTTTGTTCCTCTTTTACCCTCCTGGTTCATTCCTTTGTACAGTCGCTAATATACGGTGGAGTTTTAAGAAGAGGACGCAGAATAAAAAAGGTTTTATTTATAAAGAGTTGTAGTGGTGAGCAGTAAATCACAATGATATCAAGGATATGATGGTGGTACTGGGATGTGTGTATGTGGATCACCTTTTTGTGTCAGAGCAGGGCGGCAGAGGTCACAAGCTCAAATGTGAAAATGTATGTATTGTAATAAACATGTTCAACTAAAGCGAGCACTGGTTATTTCATTGGTTTGGTCGTGACGCTAGTGCCTTGTTGAAAGTCTTAAATCTCGTTTTAACAGTAGACCTCACCTCGTGTCTGAAAAGATCTTCAACAAGGGTTTTGTTTCCAGCACTTCTCATCTCTCGCTTTGTTTCATTTTTTCCCTGTCAGTCAAAGAGCAGGGTCCGCGGCTGCAAGAAGGCCTGTTTTTTTTTTTTTCTCCCACCATGCTTTCTGAGTCTTTAACTGAACAGCATCACACATTCAGTAACGGTGACCACATCATTGCTTTGTATATTTCCTGAAGTATATTGACAAATGAAATAAAATATGCCTCTCCAGGAACATGTTGTTCTCGGCTTTTTGATGGACGCTGAAGCTTCAATTTCTTACTGCGTTTGACGTAGGAATAAAAATGTAACTTTTTTTTACTGTGGCCTTTTTATGCATTTGTCTTAGAGACAGTGGATAGAGTCAGAAACCGAAGAGAGAGTGGGGAATGACATGCTGGAAAAGGGGCTGCAGATGGGATTGAACCCGGGACGCCTTATTTTAAGGACTTCAGCCTCTGTACATGGGTTGAATTAACCACTAGGTTACCGTCATCCCATTTCAGAGGATTTTGAGCAGACTTCTGAGGAAAAAACCTGACTGACCAAAACAAGACCTAATTGTTTATGAGCTGTGACAGTAAATTGAGTTTTATCTGTTGATACTGCTCCAGAAACGATTGTAATAGTCTTTAGGGCAATTTAATGAAGACAGCATATAAATCAGAGTATGAGGGCCAAGCATTTCAAGAAAAGTGAAGACTCAGAAATTGTTCTTTGTTGCATTTTGACAGAAGTTCAAATACATATGTTCCATTTTAGTGCTATGCAGCTTTGAAAAAACAAATCAGCACATTACTGTTTTATTTTTATTTTGAGAATGAATGTGAGATGTTGAAAAAAAATATAGATTTCATGTAAGAAAAAACTTTTGTAATGCAAGTTTGACTTCTCCAGAGTTGTCCAAATACTGTGTAAAAAAACATGTGGAGTAGGACCACATCTTAAAAAATGTAACTCTTCTGCCCTCTGCTGGTGATTTAATGTCCTGCACCACAGACTGAGCAGAGCTCTGACCTGCTCCGCTCCTCAGACAAGTGTTATCAGATCAGAGACGTTTCACTTGGTATGTCCTGATCCAGTCTTAACTTGCAGAGCTGACTTTTCTTTCACATTAACAAAAAAAACAAAAACATTTTGGTCATGATAACGAACACTGAGGCCGCTCTTCAGTCTGTGCAGATATTCTTCACAGATTACAGTGATAATAGTTTTGAAGTTTTCATAAACCTCACAGGCAGGGCCGTCTCCAGCCATTTTGGTGCCCTAGGCGAGATTAGGATTTGGCGCCCCCAAAGACAGTTTCACTGAACATCATTACAGATCCATTGAGTGGTTGTGCTCTTCTCCTCTCATTTTCTTGCTGCATTTATGTGCATTCATATTGAAACTACTGCCTGTGTTTTCAGACATTTCCAACCTTGGTGTGCTCTATCATGTGTTTTTGAGAGACATGCACAAAAAGGGAAATGCTTGCAGGTGTCTGTGCAAATATTTTAATTTAATATTCAGTTTGTGGCAACTTTGTAGTTTGTGAAACGGACAAAAGTTAAAATGATGCATCTTCATAAACACATCAAACAACATATCAAATTATTGAAGCAAAAGAAACACACTTCAAATGAACGACTGTGTGAAATGACTGCGTTAACAGCAAACATAGAACAAGTGCATAAAATCAAAAACAAAAGCTTGATTTGCAGAGTTTTTCTCTTGCAGTTGTCTAAGTTTGTTCATTTCTGACTTTACATTGTTGTTTTAACTTGCTGCAGTGGTTTTTGCTTTGTTGATTGTCTATTAGTAAAATGTCATCTATAGAAAGTCAGAAAGTATCACAAAAAATGTAAACATTTCATGTTGACAACATTTCCTTGCTCTTAAACTGTGTTATTAAAGATTCACGATATCTTCAGACTCAAGAGGCAGAGTTGCAGATGATCAAACAAACACTATCTTCAGAGTCATCTCTGAATGTGGAAAAGAGAACAGAGAGCTGCTGGATTAATTCTCCACATAAAACAAGTAAAAACAAAGTCAGCTGTCAGTTTCCTGTCCTGCAGCACTCCAGATAAACTCTGCATGGATGCGTCTGAATGCTGAGTCTGTAACTCAATCTGTAACATCAAAGCTGCTCACTGCACGTCTACAGTTTGTATCCTCACAGCGCTCTGATGCAGAGGCTGTGTGTGTGTGTGTGTGTGTGTGTGTGTGTGTGTGTGTGTGTGTGTGTGTGTGTGTGTGTGTGCTGCTCCATTATCTGCAGGAGAATAAAATAGATCACGGAGCTCGGAGACAGTCTGCCTGTCTCTGATTCTTCTGAGACCTTGATATGGCTCACATCAAAGAGAGGAGAGGAAGCTGAGAGGTGTCAGAGGAAGTCTGTCAGCCTCAGAGTGTGTCTTGGTGTGTCATGGAGAGGTTCAGATCTTCAAAGTGGGAACATTTCTGCAAAATAAGAACACTTCGGCCTCATTTGAAGGAGTTTTTTACGTCTTGTGTTTAAACTTATGTTAAAAAACCAGACGAGCATTCTCCGGTATAGACTTGACCTCCACTCCCCCCCTTGAGCTATCTCAGCAGCGACCCAGCCGTCGTTGATCCAACAGCAGGGGGTCTTTTGTTAAGCAAAGCCCCTACTGTCTGTCCCAGGTCACACCTACAAGTTTCTCCTAATGTGTGAAAGCAGACACAACCTGTGGGCTGTAATCACTGCCTAAAAGGCCACTTAGAACAACCCCCCCCCCACCCTCCCTGAGCTGAAAGCTTGTTGACGCTCATCCTCCCAGCATGGCAAGACACACACTTTGGTTTCCTTACTTATAAATGTCATGCTTCTCCGTCTGGTTCTGTAGAGCAGGTCCAACTCATAATCCATGTCAAGGATTTTTCTCATACATTTTTCTTTTTCTTGTCATAGTCATCAAGATTAGTTTACTTTCTTTATTGACTTCTATGAAACAGCTGGATAATGATCTCTGTACATCTCTAATCTCTGAGGAAATACCTTGATGTCTCAGTGATGTCATGCAGGTAATTGGTGCATCTACTTGGATAAAGTTTTAGTGTAAAGCTCCAGGTTATACAAATAAAAAAAAATGATTTTTCCAACTTTTGTTGAAGATTTGTCCAGCTTCAAACAAAATATGTTCTTGTGATGTATTATGGTAAACATTAGCAAGGCTTTATCCATACTAGAGGATTAAAGTATAGATAAGCAATTTCAACATTTTCAAAAAGACAGCACAATAATAGCTAGCCCCTCTTTAATCTACATATTTACAAAATTCAATAGCAAAAAAAAACAAAATCTGAGAAGATGACATTTTGTAAAATAATAGAAGAAATCATACCCCTGTTGACCACCAGATGGCAATAAAAACCTGTCCAACTACAAGTAAAGACAGGTTCAGTGAGATAGAGGCGTAAACTCACGGCCTGTAAAGGAGCAGTTCGGGTCATTTTTGGACCAAATTATAGGAAAATGAGTCTTTAATGAGTTAATGCACGGATTATAAGAGTCACAGAAAAAGACAACAGAACACTACAGAGGCTTAACAGTCTTCATGTTGTAGGCTAGTTACACCCAGGTAATTTCTCATGAGAATCACCTGAATCATCATAAACAAGTATTTCTCTTGTGTTCCACCTTTTTTTTGTTGCAGTTCGCAGCAGTCTCTAGATAAAGGATGTAACGCCCGTCGTGGACTGGCGCCTCAGTGGAATTGCAGATAATTACGGTAATTGCAAAGAGTGGTTTTCTCTGTTCCCTAAAGCAGAATCCTCATCCTGTTGTCTGGTGGCCAGTCACGGCCTTCAGAGGCTTTACTTCTGCAGACACAGAGACAGGCTCGGTCTTCCGTAATGACCCCCCCCACACACACACACACACACACCCCACCCCTCAGGAGCTAATAATATTGCTGTCACAGTTAAGGCTCTCTGTCACTGATAAAACCAATTAAAACTCTAAAATATAGTCAGATATAAAGGAACGTGTTATATTTGATTAGGGTCACTAAGTTACATTTTAATTTCCTTATTTATTTGTTGGAGAGAAAAAGAAGTTGTTGCTGATAAAGATTGCGCGCACACGTGTTTATTTTGCATAGTTGTGAAAAGGCAATCGTGTTCGTGCACGCGCGTTGGGTGTGTGTGTGTATGTGTGTGTGTGTGTGTGTGTGTGTGTGTGTGTGTGTGTGTGTGTGTGTGTGTGTGTCGTCTCAGTGGCGCCATGTGCCTTTTTGGATTGCTAATTTGTGTAAACGGCTGTCCGCTCCTCCCTGCAGCAGCAGTCTGTAGCCTGAAGGGAAGCGGCTCACAGCGGCGTCATCCTGGCTGCACCAGCGATGATGACACTGCAGGTAACACACATACTTCTTTAATATGTAGACATATGAGATGGATCCTGATGTGAATTCGTAGAGCAACATAAATGTACAATGTCAGTAAATAACTGCATGGATAATCTGGATAAAAAAGTTCACGTTTGTAATTTAGTTTAAAGCTCTTTGAGTAGGTTGAATAACTTACTGCAGGTTAAACAAGCTGTTTATTCACATACATTTAAAGGCACTATGTAGCACAGACACGAGAAAGAAAATGTAACCGTTTTTTGTGTTTTTCAATTGCAAAAAAATTTAACTGTTAATAATGAAACACCCAAACCCCTGCAAAAATAAAGCCCAATAAAGAGACTTTATCAGTGTAGGTTTGATCGCCTGGTGGACTGACTGTTACCAGGGCCAATGGAATCCGATAATGACATATGGAATATGGTATTATGGAAATGAAGGCTCATGAATGAATAGACTGGCATGACATTAGTTCTACCATCAAGCTAGAAATAAAACATGAAGAACACATCCGGAATACAGTTTATTTAAAGCTAAAGTTTCTGCTTAAGAAAAAATAGATAATTTCTGATGGCAAGGTAGAATACATGATTAAATGATTTTAAAAGAGATGACATATCAAGTAAAATAAAGTGGGTAATTGAGAGAGATGATTTATAGGCTATTTCTTTTTGATAGTGTTAAAATTCCTTCTCACTGTTGAGTAACTGACATTATTCATTAACCAGATTGCATTCATTATTTAAATCAGTATAATTGTTTCTGTTTTAATTGCCTTATCTGTTTATCCTGCATTTATTTTTTTGTTAAGGAAATCATTTTATTTCCCTGTCCTTGTAAATTTGGTTCCCCTTATTTTGAAGGGTAGCACCGGAATGACTGTTGCTAGGTAACCTGCCTGACTTCCCCTCTCGGTGATCTGACCAATCAGAGTGAAGGGGGCGGTGCTCTGACAGACCACAGCTATTTCTTCTGCTGAATCTTCTTTGACCGGAGTCTGCGTGCAGTCTTTGGTCCGGCGGAGTTGGTTCGACGTTTATTTCCCAACATTTCTCCGTCCAGGAATACAAAAGTGATGCACCTCCGTGACCGTCCGCATCCAGTGGCAGAGGAGGACAAGCGGTGACAACTTTTATATCACGTTTCATCTCTACGAACGGAGTACTTCTATTTTTTTTCACCCGAAGAAGAAGAAGACGCTGAGTGTTGCGTCCTCAAGAAATGTCGGACTGCTTTTAAAGAAACTTTTTCTGTATCCATGTGGGAAAGGAAACACTTCAGAGTCACTTCTGCTACTTTGTTGTGTCTGTACGGGTTGTGAGCTGTCGTGTTTCATCGCAGGAATGCCTCATTTGTAGCTCCATGTTAAATCTTTTTGCCGTCCAGCGGGCTCTACTGGATATAAACGAGGACGTGTTTTTTTTTTTTGCGCAGTAATTTGGTGTAGATGGATCGCCAGTCCAGTTTCATTTCCATTTGGCTTCAACTGGAACTTTGTGCCATGGCTGTTCTTCTTACTAAAGGTAACTAGACTTTGAGTCTTGAGACAGGAGGACATGTTTGGTAACTACTTCAAAATCAGCGACAAAACAAGGCTGAACTGAAACCACTCAACTTTATCTCAAGCTGGACCTTGTAAAACTTCTCTCCTGGTCTTACAGACTACATCACTTAGTGTAGAATTTAGATAAGAATTCAAAATAAGTAAAATAAGAAAGGTGCTACTAGAGGGGATTTAGATCTTCCATTGAAAACTAGCTTTCTTTGTTAATTTAAATGATTAATTGTAAACGTCATCCCCCACTTTTTTTGTCAAACAATTAATTTTTCTACACTGTGAAGACAACATGCAAACATTAAAGGAGAAACACCCAAACTAAAATAGATGATGTGTCCATGTTTGTCACTAATCAAGACTGAATTGATTAATTCTAAGAAGCTCACTTGATGATGCTGCAAATATGAGTTTTGTGAAATACATACATTTCACCATGTTTTTTAAAAATCCAAATGAACTGTCTATGTAGGATTATTTAATTCCATTTACTGTCATTATAGTTTTCTAATTCTCAAATTTCTGATAAGAACTAAAATGATCACTGCAGCAATAATTGACTTATTCTAAGGAAGGTGACCCCTTGCAAAAAAATATTTTTGTAAAGATAATTCCTTTAAACACGAATACAGCAACAACTCAATCCCTGTGTCATTTATCTTGTATGTTTCACTTAACTTGTGTTTAACTCAGTTTTCAAGCTGCCATTCATAAGAGACTTGAGCAGGACTAAAAAGCCTCACTTCTCTGCCTGTTTCTCTACCCCCCCCCCCCTCCCTCAGCCCCCCTCCCTCCCTCAGCCCACAAAGGGGCCTCTCCTCTCTAATGAAATATTCTCCAAATGACCTGCCCGGGCCCTGCTGCTCCAATCATTCACAGGGAAAACACTGATCTGATGAATGTGCTCCTGCACTGCAAGTTGATGCATTCAAAGGACATTAGCGGCGAGAAGAATAAAATGTGGAGCGCTGAAAGTTTCAAGCCTATTGTGCTCTAGTTGCAACTCAGGTTTTGAATGCATCTGATTGAAACTTAATGGGAGACTTCAACCCGAGTCTTTATTGATGGTTTATGGAATTATTTCTAAAATGTCCAGCTTGTTTTCCTGCAAAAATAATCATCAGCCTTCTTGTGAAAGATTACAAATAGACTTTACAGAACTTAAAGGCAGTAAAAGCTCTCAAATCAAATTATAAATGATGTGTTTTTATTCACAGCAGCGTTTTGGCCTACATTTCTGTTTTCTAAAATAGAAGCCCTGAAGTAATGAGTGGGCCCATGTCAAAGCAGGCAGCCTTAATGATAAGGTTGCTGGAAGCTCTTTAGATGAGACCTCAGTGCACCCTGCCCCCCACCCCACCACACATCAACCCCAGGCTCTCCTCCTGACCACAAGTAAAGCTTTGCGTGCAAACGGGGGAAAGTAGACTCCTGTGCCGCGCTCAGGCCCCCCCCCCCCCCTTTCTCCCTCCCTCTTTACGAGTTTCCTATGGGGTTGAAAGAAATTGACTTTGGCAAACAAACCACTAATTATGAGCTACACGGTTCCTGTTTTATGAAACAGAAAACAAAAAGGAGCATTTTGCATGAGAAGTTCTGAACTGAAGGCATATTTGCTGAATGGTTGCAAAAGAGGAATATTCCCATGCGGTCCTTTAAGTTCCCTGGCTGTTAATTGCCGGGCAGAGCAGATACTTTATGAGCAAACACTTCCAAATGCAAGTGGGTTGCATTTGAAAGAATTAAGTATCCCAAAAAAACCACAACATTTTAATAAAAAAAACTGTCAGAGCTGTACTAGAGGGTAAACACAAAGTATAGCCATCACAGGGCTGAATTATGTGAACACCTTAATAATAAATGCCCCTTCAAACCCCCACAGTGTCCTAAACACATGCCAAGTTTGAGTGTTTATCAGCCCAATGAAAAGCTGCATAAAACGCTTTGATTTGAAGTTTTTAAAAATGTCTATCCTTATTCTAACCCGACATCTTTCCCTTTCCGTGCATTTCCAGGAGAAATAAGGTGTTACTGTGACGCACCGCACTGTGTAGCCACCGGATACATGTGCAAATCAGAACTGAATGCCTGCTTCACAAAGGTCCTGGACCCTCTCAATGCAAACTCTCCCCTCACGCACGGGTGTTTAGACCCCATCGCCAACGCAGCAGACGTCTGCAGCAGCAGCAGCAGCAGCTCGAGGGTCTTGGACGCCCTCAGTGGAGCCTCGTCTGCGACGCTGGAGTGCTGCCACGATGACATGTGCAACTACAGAGGCCTGCATGACCTGGCGCACACCAGGGACTCGACAGGTAAAGAGGGAACCTCACAGAGCTGAATCACGGGCTGTTAGGATGTTTACCTTTTCACTGAAACTGAAATCTGAAATTCTGTTTGGCTGGTTTTAATACTGTTTGGGCTCTCTGGGGGGATTTTTACGATTCCTCCTCGGCAAATATTCAATTTATTCCCCCTTTCCTGTTCCAGAGGCAATGCGTTGAGCTGTAGGGTTCTTCAAACACTTTTGCTGTTTATGGACATGCAGGCCACCCCTGCCCCCCCCATACCCCCCTTCTTTCTGCCTTACAGAACTTCAATTTGACTTTTAATGGGCTCTAGCTCTGTGCCTGGGAAGGCAGGGAGCAGCCAGTTTACCTTAAGCACTTGGAAAGAGATCAGATATATTCTCTCTTTTTATTATGTGTGCACCATGTAATTTTCCCACTGAGGAGGAATGTGCCTTGTAGAATGAATATTCCCTGACAAGGCTTCATGTTGGGCAGAAACACAAGCTTGTAGTGTTATGAAAAGGAGCACAGAGAGGGACGGGGAGGAAGGGGAGTTGTCCTGAGGGGACTGTCTGTTGTGACCCCAACCAGAGCAGACTATAGTTTATTAGCTCAAATTAATTTCTGGCTCTGAGTCGGGACAAGGTGACTCATTTGTTTTTGGCTCTGCTGGCCTCTCTCACTTGCTCACTCCCCGTCTGTCTGTGGTTACTGGCATGACAGTTAAGAAACTGTGAATGCTTCTCATTAAGATCCATGAATTAAAAGATGATGTTTGTGCTGTAAAATAAATAAGGCTCTCTGCTGCATAAATCTGTGCATTAAAATGTGGAGCATGCAGATAAATGACTGACTTTCTGTGTTTGTGCAGATCACAGTCGGTACCAGCCAGACGGCAACAACAGGAACCTGGTGACCCGGGTTCAGGAGCTGGCCTCGGCTAAGGAGGTTTGGTTCCGGGCAGCGGTGATCGCAGTCCCCATTGCCGGCGGCCTCATCCTGGTGCTGCTCATCATGCTGGCGTTGAGAATGCTACGCAGCGAGAACAAGCGTCTGCAGGACCAGCGGCAACAGATGCTGTCGCGGCTCCACTACAGCTTCCACGGCCATCACACCAAGAAGGGTCACGTGGCAAAGCTGGACCTGGAATGCATGGTTCCCGTGACAGGACACGAGAACTGCTGCCTGACCTGCGATAAGATGAGGCAGGCCGACTTAGGCAATGACAAGATCCTGAGTCTGGTGCACTGGGGGATGTACAGCGGACATGGCAAGCTGGAGTTTGTATGACTCCTGCTGGGACTTTGTGACACAAACAGCCAGGACTGCCTCGAAATCGTTGGCTTTTGCTTTTTTTTTTAACTTTAAAAGACATTCCCTTTATTCGTCCATTGGACTTTTGGGTTTGAGTTTTTATTTTAACCAGTGGCGAAAAAATACGAGACTGATCTCATGCCGTGTGGTTTTTGCTAGAGGAGCACTTTACTTGAAAATGAAAGAGCAAAGCAGCGAGGAGCTGTATTTAAACTTGAGCGGGCAGGACTGAGGTGGAGTGAGAGCTTTGTCCCTGCTCCGGAGGATCCTGGACTTTTTTCTACACTGAGCGCTGAAGGATTCCAAATCTGTCTTATTTGCACATTTGTAAAAAAAAAAAAAAAAAAGAAAGTAAAAAAAAGTTGTCGTTGCTTAAAACAAGAATTTTACACTGACACCAGGGTACAAACAATGAGTTGTTTTTCTTGAGGAGTAAAAAAGAATCAGTGTTTGACTGTAGATGTGCACACTCCTCTGTGTACGTTTCATGATTCAAGCTTATTGTAAAGATTTAAATATATCTATTTTTGTCTGATAAAGTGACCTGTTCGTGTCTTGTTCTGGGTGAATGTCCAACATCTCTCTGTGATCAGACTATAAGCTTGATTGTGAGTGTGAAAGAAAACTTCCATTAAAATGACTTTTTATTTATTTGATTGTTCATTCTGTTTTTTTTACTGGACGTATACTGGACCTCCTTTGAGAACCACTGCTCCTAACCCCCCGGTGACAACATGACATGTGTCCTCACTAACAGCACAAACTGTCATGAATACATATTTAATTAACCCTGCACTACAGGTAGAAATACAAATAAAGTGCTTAATACAGATCAACATTTAGACTAACTTCTGCTAAAACACAGATGTTTTGCCAATAGTGTTTTAAAATAAAATAAACTGTAGTGCGTCTGATAACCTAGTGGTTATGGTGCTTACTCCATGTACGGAGGCCACAGTCCTCATCGCTGCAGTTGTGGGTTTGAATCCGACCTCTGCCCTTTGCTGTATATCATCGCCCGCTCTCTCCTCCTGTCATTTCCTGTCTCACTTTAGCTCTCCTTTCCAATAAAATTGAAATGGCTCAAAAATGTCTTTTAAAAGAAACTATTCCCGTTGAGCTCTTTTACACCTAAACTTTCTTTGTGGTCTTGGGGATGAGTGCAGTTTTTCAGGACTGTTGGTTTTGAGGTTTTACTGGAGTTTTGTTTTTCCTAAAGGGCAAAGTGGTTTATCCATGCAGTGGTTTTGGTGTTAGTTAATTTTTTGAGGCATCACTGTCCTCTTAAGACCAAAAAATCCTCCTGTGTGTATCATCTGAATGACCTGACCCGGAGAGATTCTCGCAGAATGATGCTATTTGGTGATTTTCATTACGTACTACTTCTTTACTGGAACAAACTGTCCTGACCACAGTGGGAGAGTGTTTCTTTCTGGCTGAATTCTTGCTTAATGTGTACCCACACAGCAACAAGCAGGACAGTTAAAAGCTTGATTTTGACAGTTTGTTTAGAGATGGCGCTCATTCCTCCTCTGGAGTGTCTAAACTGAAGCTGAAGTATTTCCATTTTTACAACTCCAAACGTCACAGCCATCATGCCGGGAGTCCACAGTCGATGTATTATGTGGTATGTGCGTCACATAAAGCGAGACTGGGGTAGCTCGGGTTGAAAAGTTCACACTCAACGGTTTCCCCAGTCACCATGACAACCACAAGGAAGACATCCTGTTGTCTGCCTCGCCAAAGTGTGTGTGTATGTGTGTGTCTCTTGGCTGAGCGCTGACCCTTGTTTCTTTCCATTAGGACAGGAAAACACTATTAGCAGCTAGCCACTTAGCGGCAGCGTGCATTAGCGAGGCTCAGGACCTCCCCCAGGACTCCCCCCCCCCCCCCCCCCCCTAATAATAACAATGTCCCCTTCCTGGACCGCCTAATGTGACTGCTGTTTGCTTTAGCTTGATTCCACTTCGCCTGCTCACCCATGGGTGTCAGGTGGCCCAAGGGAGGAGAGGAACTCACCAAACATGCCCCGTGTTTCAAATCATGAAGTCTCTTTTTACCTTAGCATGTGCAGAAGCTTCCCTGAAATGTACTCACTTTGCAAGAACTGACATGCAGCTTGGACCGGGGTCCCTGCATACTTTTCAAAACACGGTTTAAGAGGTTTAAGGCCTTTGTGATATCTACTACTTCCACAGCAGAAACACTGACACAGGTGAGCACAGGTGACCCATTTTCATTCAAATGAAATAATTGAAAATTAAATATCTCAACAGGAAAGAAACAACCAGAGTTTAAATACTGTTTTATTGATTGCTTATGAAAAACCAAATAATAGGAGAAATTCCCAAATGGTTTATAGGAACAAACATTTTGGAGAATGCAAAGAAGTTCAACATCTATGTCACACGTTCTATGTGCTCACACGACGACACATGAGCTGGAACACAAACTTTTCCTCTGTCTTGCTGCTTTATTTTATGAGTGACGTAAACAAAACAACGATTAACGCGATAAAGGAAACATAAAGGTCACTCTCCCTTTAGAAGGAGCTTTGTCTGCTTGGTGTTTCGGCGGTTTGAATTGCGTCCAATCGCTGAATTGTCATTGGCTGAGGGAAATACACAAGCTACCCGCCCAGAAACATCCTGTGTCAAACAAATCAGCACAAAACATGAAAATCCAGGCAGAGGATATAGGTCCCGCAGATAAAAAGTATGACAGCCTATGAGCTAGACAAGCACACAGCACACTGTATTCTTTAGCCAGGCCTCCTTCTGCACAACGATATCCAGCAGTCACAGCTCGGCCTCCACAAAAGCTGCATCCAGCAGCGGCGGCACGGTCATTAGCATCAGCCATTTTGTTCAGCACTGGGCGGTCAAGCTGTTTGTATTCAGATGCAAATTTAATGAGGTTGCCGACCAGCCTCCATCAAAAGAGCCCCAATTTGTTTAGAAGCAACTTCAAGCTGACACCCACCAGTGGATTTTTATTCATGCACAAATACTCCCTGTCCCCTTCCCCCCCCCCACCTCAAATCCACCCTTTACAGCGTCGGCACCACCTCTGCCGCCTCCGGGCTGCACCGCCGAGTGTTCTCCTTCCTCAGATGGGTGACATTCCTGCAGCAGGGTTAACAGCATGCAGTGGATTAAATGTGTTTCCTCTGTGTTTCTGCCTCTCATACTGCAGTAACAGTCCAGAAAGGCCTCGTACCCACTGTGGCGGCAGCAGCATGTGGAACAATATATGAAGTGTAAACACACATGGAACCTGTTAACACCTGAGCACAGTAATGGATGCACACCTCCCAGGGAAGTAACAGGCCTGTCCAAATCTATGTTTTTTTTAGTTTTTTTTAGTTTTTCTTCCCTCTATGTCCTCACATTCACCAGGAACTGCCAGCTCACCCAACCCCAGAGTGGAAGACACACACACACACACACACACACACACACACACACACACACACACACACACACACACACACACACACACACACACACACACACACACACACGGAGTTTGCACTGCCTTTTATTTGGTGATTAATTGATCAACTGAGAATTAATATTGTCTTGTTTTAATTTCTCATTCTCCCTAGTGTTGCTTAGTTGTTGTTTTCTGTCTTATTTGTTTCCCTGTGTTTGGACTTTTTAGTTTTTTTGAAGAAAGTATGTTTTCAGAGGGATGTTAAGCATAAGAAACCGGTGAAGTTGCTTGGAGAAATATTGATCTCCTCAGAGACTCTTTGGTAACACTGATGGAGTTGTTAACAAAAACATCTCTGACATTTTTCCGGACATCATTTTAATGAAAGAGATGAAATGGCTGATTTAACTAATGTTGAAATAATCAAAAACTGCAGTCTGTAAATGCTCCATTTGTAGTACGCTAAGGCTGCTTCACACCGAGGCCTTTACAGAAGCTGCTTTAAACAGCCCTGGTCTAAATCATATCACTGATACTCAGAGGTTGTTTACTTCTTCCCAACCACAAACAAATAGAGACATTCCAGAAAATAAACACAACATGTCATCCCAGAAGACAGAAAAATTAGGATTTTTAATTGACAAATCATCATCTGTGGTGAAAGACATCCGCTGATACGGAGACATGATCTAAATATTTGGCCATTTCATTTCCTTCCACTGGATAAATCTACGCTTTCAGAGCATGTCCTCGTATACCCCCCCCCCCCCACCCATCCAAACATTTACCCCAGTGTGTTGTTAACATTTAGATATAAATCTGTCCCACAAGAATAATAATAATGTTGGGAATGTTTACTGGACTGGCTTCTTGAAGCTAATAGTCACCGTCTGTAAATAGAAGAAAAGTTTCTTTGAGGAGGAGTTTTCAGCAGAGTCCAGAAAGTGCACACACTGACATGCACGTCTACAGGCCTGAAGGTGACGAGCTGTCGCTGGCTGTCAGCTTCAGGTCTTCATGGACGATGTTGTAGACCTCCTCGGTCACTCATTGGCCCCTCTGTGTCAGCTGAAGGCCTCGACAGACAGGCAGCAGAAAAATCAGCAGCAGAAAAAACCCTCACTGAGTGTGAGACAGGCGTCCA
Organism: Labrus mixtus; assembly: GCF_963584025.1. Taxonomy (NCBI): domain Eukaryota; kingdom Metazoa; phylum Chordata; class Actinopteri; order Labriformes; family Labridae; genus Labrus; species Labrus mixtus. The sequence goes on from NC_083630.1 coordinate 4,996,749, forward strand.
CCAACCATTAATGAACTCCCAGATGACATGAGTAGGATCATCAGTACATCAGTGGTAGAATTTGTTGCATGCATGTTTTGCCTCATAAGTACTACTGACTAGATAAAAACTGATTATTCATTTTCAGTCGTAGCTTTTCGTTTGGTTGTTTCTACACCTTCCCTTTTCAATGTGTGCTCAGACAGAAAGCAAAGGGAATTGTTTTGCATGGTGTTATCTCAAAGTTGCACCAGTGTTTTGGGAAATGTTTGTACCGCTGTGGGACAAAAGCCAATCAGCACTGAGATTCTCCTGAGACTGAATCAGAAATCCAGATATGACGCCCCACAATTCCTTGCGGCCGCAACATTTAAAGCGACTCGTGCATCCGAATGTTCACGAACATTAACGATGACAGAAAAGGGAGATCATGTAAGTTACCATTGTAATGATATGCCTTAACGACTTTCAACAATCTTTAACCCGCAGGCGAACTATGAACATTATGCTGATGTTGTAAAACGATCAAAGTGAGTTTAACTTTTATTGCAGCCTATGCTCAGTTTACATTCGTTATTTATCCACTTTGAGTGTTTTGGCAGCCGTAAGCAATATCATAAATCACGTTAAACTTTCCTTCAGTCACAGATGCTGAAACCCTTGCCTTGATTAAGGTTCTTGAGATATGATGCAAAGCCATATAATCAGATTATAATCACCATAAACAACATCACCCTGTCTTTCAGGTAAAAAGGGATCAGAGACATTTTGAGCCAGATGATGTTTTATTCAACATATTTCATTCAATTCAGAATGTTTTGTGCATTTCTTCAGTTGTACATTCTTGTCTTGCATAAATGTAACAATTAATTTCATACTTATGTTGATGTTGATTTCTGAGTGGACAGGAAGGTGATGGTTTCACTTTTGTTACTCGTAGCCTGGTAGTCTATATTGCTTTTATTTCAATCCCAACCTCGTGGTAATGAAGATTATTTCACCGGTATGAAGGCACAGGGGAAAGTTTTTTAGATGCGTTTTTTTTAGTCCATTTTCTGAACATTGTAGTTTCAACATGGCGGACCCACGTCATTAACCTCTGCCGGCCCGTCGCATTTGATGACGTCGCCTAGTGGAAATGTGGTCGGATTGTAAGAGCAACGAGATCGCCTTTCCTTAAGTCCTTTATGAATTCTCCTAACATCTTTCCTTGACCTCATGACGTTTTCCACGGGGTTAAGGTAAAGTGGATAGTGAAAGGAGATAGGAGGGACAATTCGGATGCACCCTTAGCCTAGGAGTGATTTAGGAACTTTCTCAGAGCGACTCTGAACGAGGAAAATAAACTTTTATATTAGTGAGGGGGCGTGGTAGACCCCGTTGCCAGGTATGACACATTTTTTCAGAAGCTGTGATTGGTTGATCCAAAAATATTGAGAAAAAAAAGTAAATCATAGAATCTTGTTATACATTGTGTAAATATAAGCATCTCTTTGTGATAATTTGTAAGTCGTACTTTAAAGGTATATAGTCTACAAGATGTTTGAAATCACATGCTCACCTGTGCAGCAGGTTCTTCACATGCTGATCGTTACATCAGCAGGTGAATGGTCTTCATTAGTGATTGGATGAACCTGTGGAGGTAACCACATGTAGTCATACAAACTTTGCCTAGAATAAGTGGGCTCGTTTATCCTGGTGTGGTAAGGCGCTTTCAGCCAAATATGATACTTTGATACTGCCCTAACCAGGAGATGATTGTCTGATTATGGCTTTAAAATCAACCTCCACAAAGCATGTAAAAAAAAGCAGATTCTTTTTACAATCTTACAGAGATTTTTTTATGTAACCAGTATTGGCACAAAATGAGTAATAATAACAGTGAAATAATTACAAATACTTTTAAAGTAGTAAAATAACAGTGAAATAATTATCCCCTGTGAGCCAGGCATGCTGATGCCTTTGGACTTCACATCTCATCAGAAAGGCAGAATTTAAACTACTCATTACACCTCTGCTCTTTTATTTTCTGTCTTGGAAGGGGAATAAATTTGACCTTAAGCCAATTTTTGTTATTTAACATGGAGAAAAGGTATTACAGGCCTGCTGCCTCAGGTTACCTTGGGTATGATTTAATCAGATAACAGTTTGTCTGGCTAAGCTAACAGTCATTAAATAATTTTATTACATCCAAATAATAAAAAAAGTTTTGTGTGTAAACTCAGAACAGCCATGGTAACGTGATCAATGGTTAATAACATGAATCTGCAGCAGGATGAAGAGCACCCAGAGGTGTGGCCACTTCCTACAGCTTGCGTGCATGCTAAGACTGCTGATAATGACTCTCACAAAGCCTTTTGGTTTGGCAGCAGGCCAGCGCTTTCTACCTAACCGACATGAGAACGTTGAGCTGCAGCGTAGCCTCTGGATGCTAGCTGCCAGCCCGGCTCTGATGTGTGCTCATTGTGAGCGTATAGATCCAGGGATTACCGGGCTGAAAGCAGAGGAGCTTGTGTGTTTCTGACAGCGTCTCTGTGTGAGAGAAAATTAAGAAAAAAAAAAAAAAACACCATCAGAGTTTAAGAAGTTTGTCTGAAATAACATGTGGTCATTAAGAGGGATTCTTCCAGACGTTGTACATTTAGGCTGCAGGGTGTTACAGCTAAAGTTTAATGACAAATCCTGTACAGATACAAGAAATTGTGTTCCAGCATTTAAGATGCATCAACATATCATGGTTCATGCCAATTCTAAACATTTAAGATGTGTTTAAACTGGAAATTAAAATTCCAACAGAACTAGTGACTCAAAAAGCAGAAACTGTTATATTTTGGTTCAGGGTTAGACACATGGGGAGATACTTGTGTTTTGAAGTAACTGAGATGTTACTGTTATAGGTTTGTCGCCTTTGCACAGGCAACTTAGACCTCACTCTGATCTGTCAGGATCAGCTGTGCCGATGAGCGATGCTTCACTGATGTAACGTTCTGCATATAGATCCTCATCTGATCTTTAAGGTTTAGGAGAAAAATGATTTTTAACTTTTACCCACATGCATAACAAGTAGTTGATCTGCTGAGTCTCTCTCACATCAATTTGATGAAGAGATTATCACAGACTAAATACTGCAGACTGTCTGTGTATCTTCACATATTTTACTGCTACTTCTTCTTCTCGTGTTTATTCCGGCGTTGTGATTGTGAAGTGGAAGCGTCCAACGCGCTGAGGAGAATTGCTGCGGTATTGCTGTGTATTTTGACAGAGAGGACTGACCACTTCACACCATCGTAGGAGTCGGTCAGTGAGTGATAAAAGCAAGTGGAGCGCTGAAATCCTCTCTGGCTGACAAAATGAATTTATCTATTTGTTTATGTTTGAGCTCTCTGGCTAACTGACGCAGATAACACATGTGGAGTGTAGTGCCTCAGGGCCGTAAAATATGTCGTCGAGGAGCTGCTGTGTCTTGGGAAACACTGGGTAATTATTTGCTTCCCAGAATGACTGATTCTTGGTAAAGTTAAACTGGATATTTAAGTAAAATTGTCTTTTTATTGTTGAGAAATAAAGACTGACCAGATTATGGAAATGAATTAATAAACACAGGCAGGTTTTTATTACGAGCAGAAAAAATAGGATTCAATAAAAGTTGTGTTTTCTTTGACATTTTGTGCACCTCAAAGCTTAATCTTGAGAGGTCGACATCACCACCACCTCCCAGTTCAGACAAGCCCGGCTCCATTGGGAGACGACCGGATACTTATTAGCCAGTGATCCAGCACATGAGGCCCTTAACCTGCCCCCCTGTAGCACAGACACTTAGGGGTCAACGCCTCCCCCGACATGTCCTCCTCTACTTCCCCCAAAACACACACACACACACACACACACACACACACACACACACACACACACACACGTAATGTTATTTTAATGCTGTGTATCATGTTGCTAAAAAATAGAGGCTCTAACTATTTAAGTTTAATTTTAGAATAATTAAAAAAACAGACAAAATAATCTCCTACTGCAGCCTGCAAGAGGCCCGTCTCAGTGGCTCAGTGGAAGAGTCAAAAGTCTCTCAGCCGGAAGGTTAGGAGTTCGATCCCCAGCTTCCTTAACCACATGTACAAAGTGTCCTTGAGCAAGGCACTTATCCCCATGATGCGGTGTGTGAATCTGTTTACTCCCCATATCACTTTATCAGAGCCACTAAGTTCTCTTACCCCAATACTTCCCAGGATGCATGGCGGTTAATTTCGCCCAATCTAAAGTTTGAAGAGTGGTATATTTTCTATACGCGCTCATAACACAGACGATTGCATTTATTGTGAAAAGCAAAAACAAAAAAAAATCTACTTTATATGCCCGTCTTTGCAGAAAACAGCTTTATTAATCCATGTGTATTCAGCTGCATGCCAAAAAATGTTGAGTAATTTTTGAATTGTCATCAGGTTCCTCATGCTGCTTGACCACTAAATGGGGTTAGAACAATCATGTCCTCGTCAAACAAGTTTTCAGAGAGTCCATCAGCTGATCCCAGCCTCGGGCCTCGCTGCTCTCACAAATCTGTGTCCTGTTTGGAAACCGGAGGACACGCAGATAAACATCCTTCACTCTGTCTCTGTTTGTGAGCATGCTACCTGAACTCTGCAGGATGAGACCGGCATCCAGAGAGGAAGCTGGTGAGGCAGGACGCCGTTGATTCTTTGCTTTGTGGAGCTTTGGCTGTTTTTCTAGGCAGGTTTGGCCGGTGGTTTTAGTGTGAAGTGACCTCATCCCAACCTCAGTGTGTGAAGCTCTCGACGGGATGTCACTCTGCAAGCTGCAGCTGAAGACAATTTTCAATTTTTCATAGCCAATATAAATCAGTATTAGAAGTTGACTATGCAATCTGCTTACCCGACACCTTTGACTCATTATTCATTGAAAACTGGAGTATATGCAAGACACTCAGATCTAACATACTGACTTGCTTGCTGATTTTGTAATCAAAGAAAATTCCCCTAATGGGAAAAAACTTAACTCAAAACCTCAGGGTGCCTCTTTTTTCCGTCCTGATAGGACAAAAAGGGGAAGTTGACTTAAAGGCTTCCATAAATATGTTTGGACGTGTGTTTGTCTCTGGGGATTGATTCTTACAGCTCAAGTTAAACAAACAGAGGCTTTCTTCTGCACTCCTCAGTGAACCAATAATCAGGAGTTCCCTGCAGCTCACAGAGCCTCACAAACACTGCTTCAAGGTATGCATCCATGCAGTGTGTGTGTTTCATAATATCAGGATCATGCAACATGATATTTATTGGCAGCATGTGTGATATTATTAGGCTGCACCGTCGAGGTTCCTCCATGTTTACTAAATCTTTCCAGTTTGCTGCTTCCTGTTTTGTGCTGTAGTGAGCTCCTATTTGTTGACAATGGTTAAAAAAAACCCACAACTTGCATGAGTGAACACAAAGATTTGATCCAATTAAACATGTTTGATGTTGTTGGATTGTAAAGATGAGACTTTAAAAAGCTTCAGATGTGTTTCAGGCAGAGGGGAACCATCAGGGCCCTCGCAAGAGAAGGGTTTTAAAAAAATATATAGTAAGACATAAATCAGTCCTGATTTAATTTTTTTCAATTGGTAATTTGAAAATCCACAAATAAACAAAAACATTTCTGAGAAAACACTTAAAACCTGCCTCTTCAGTTTATGTTGGAATGCGAAGGGTTAAATGCAAGAATCCAAAATGTCAGCCTATCACAATTTCTGTCTCTCTGCTGTTGCTAGGCAGAAAATGATATGCTTCCAGGTCGGTCAGGTCATTTGTAGATCTGCTGGTGTTATGGTTTAAATAATGACCGTTGTAACTGGCAACTTTCAGCCGGACTGGTCTGTGATTTTCAGAGTTACAGCAGATTTTGAAGACGGATTCATTAAGTGTCTTAATGAATGCTTCACCGTTCACACCCGTTGGACAGTAGGCTAAATGTACTAACTTTGATCATTATGCACTGTAATTAATAATAATAATAATAATAATAATAATAATGATAATAATAATAATTCAATAAAGCTGACTGGAATGAAAAGAACAGCCTAATGGATCGCTCCCTTACATTGACCGATATCCAATATCAGGATCGGATCGGTACATCCCTGATATAAACTGCAGTGTGTATACATTAAGAAACATTTCCAAAGGAAATAATGCTTGTTCAATTGGTGTTTGAATATAAAAAGATAAGCACAGAGTAAGAAAGGGAGAGAGCAACAGGCCTCTCTAATGCGCCCTGTCCAGCTCTGCTATTCATCATCAGGTGGAGGGACTGTTTACTGCCGGGGTCAAGGTCCCAGGCACATGTTTATGGCGTCCCTCAGATGAGCCATTGTTGTTAAAGCGCACTCTGTGCATGCACAGGCCCACACTGAAGATCATATCTAACAGGGCCCCACTGCCCCGGGGCAGAGAGAAGCCCAGTTTAACCCGCTTCGTAAGATCGAGCCACGAGAGGACATTTAAAACGCATTTAGACTCTCAGGATAAGACATCCGGCACGCTTGTTTATCTCTCTCCTGTGGCTATTTCCCTTCCCGACCCTTGTTTACTCCTCCATGTTTATGTAAATCTCATTTTATTTGTCCTTTGATTTGCCTGGAGACGATCTGAATTAAACATAACATTATAGTGCCATGGCCTCTTTTTTTTTATTTCCATAACCTGAGAGCTGGAAGCATGAGCTCTGGCTTTCATTTGCTCTTTTTTTTTTTTTTTGTCAGTGTGGGAGGTTATGTGACCGCTTTAACCTTTATAACATTAAAAGTTTTCCCCCCTCTCAAAAGATCTTTGTGATAATCCTCTCCCCCCCCCGTCACTCCTTTGACTCCCCTGTGGGCTGTACAGGAAAACGCTTTTACTGCCGCCTTACTTCTTCTACGCCTGCCTCTGGGTTACACATCACCCCTCCTCTCCTTTCAAACCCAGCACCAACACACTGTTCACTAACCCCGGCACAGCTCAGTGCAGGAGTCAGGGACGTCCTGTGTGGTGGAGGCAATGGTGGTGCCCTCATCTGTGGAGCATTGAGACTGAGAAGTAGATTAAGGCTGTCTCCCCAACACTGGGCAGACCTCTGCAGTGTGCAGAGTGAAGGAGGGGGGAGCCGATGGTGGAAGGAACAAACTTTAGTTATACACCTTTTTAGATGGTGGAGGTTTTATGCAGTTTACTTTTTGGTTGTCTCCCAAAGTCATTTTAATTGTAAAATATTAATGAAGCTGGGTTTTAAAACATGTTGATACAACATAAAAGTTACTATTGATGCTTTTGATGCAGCCTGAAATTATGTTGCAACCGTTGTAGCTGCCGACTGAAACAAATTTACAAGTTTACATTTTTCAGAGTACATTTTTTGGGGAATGTTTGCTTTAGTTTGATAGGAAAGCTTAAGAGAAACTGGAAATGTTAGGAGGAGAGGGGTGGGCAATGACATGCAGCAGAGGGTCAACGTTGGATTCAAACCCACGGCCACAGAGACGAGGACTAATGGGACGGTCGACATAGTCGCTAGGCTATCCGACAAACCAAGAGTTTACTTTTATAGGTCATTAAAACCCAAAAAATATAAATATAGGGCCCAGATTAAGTATAGTGGAATTACTAAGGCTCATTTTAAAAGCTCATAGTTTGCTTGCATGAAATTAACTTAAACAATTAAAAGTTAGCTAACTGCTTGTTGAGGCTTCCATACTGAAAAGACAGATATCACTTTGTTTTCTTCTTTTAAAATTGCTTTAAGAAGAAAGTAAAGAATCCCAAATTGTTTAACTTTTCCTCTCATTATTTTAAAGACTTCCTTTGTAATGTTTTTCAGAAGCATGATGTTACATTGAAGCTTTAGCTTGTTGTAGTTGGCCTTGCTAACCCTTTGCTAAAGCTAAGTCATTGTGTTATATGACAGAACACTCAGTTGATATTTCTGTCCTTTATAAACACAATAGAGGAACACGAGTGTGAAGTTGGGAGAACAATGGAAATATTCATGTTTGTACAATCTTTCAAGTAGCAGTTTGAGGGTAAATAAACACAGACTATACAAACAGTTAACCTGTGAAATTCACATGATTAGCCAACATTTGCTTCCAGTTCTCACAGAACTAATGTTTAGTCTGTTGAAGCCTCTAAAAAAAACCCTCTAAAGGTATCTGTTCACATGCCATAAAAATAAGGAATGATTTTGGTTTCCAAGAACTCGTACATGTCTTGTTTGACATATTGGATTTGTGTCCCTGGAGCCTATTTTTTAAACATATAATTTTACCTCAACTGTGAGGAATTGTCTCTACTTTCGCGGGGTATCTGGTACTCTTTCCAGTCCTGTGCCGGGAGAGAAGTGACAGCAGGGGGAGAGAGGGATGTGGGCATGGGGATGATGATGGTGTGGGGAGGAGGTTGAGGGTGAGTGTGGGACAGACAGACATAATTAAGACCAGAGGTGGAACCTGAGAGTCCTGCAGTCTGACAGGAAGCACTGGCTTAACTCCTGTCCCAATTAGATGACAGGAGGCCCAGCCTGGCCTGGCCTGGTACGGTTTGGCTTTGATGGGACCTGGGGCAGACCAAAAGAGCAAACAAGACTCAACTGAACTTTTCCAAAAATGCATCATATACTTAACAGATGCATCATGCATAACATGCATATAAAGATTTTACTTAGTAAAAACAGGAGGAGTATAAATCCTCTCACATAACCCCCATTCAGACACACTAAAAAAGCGTGTATTACCTGTATTTCAAATATGCTGAACCACTTCAATTAACATCAGAATAAACTAAAATAAAAGTTACTCTAACATTATAAAAAGATAAAGGACATTTGATCTGCAGGTACTGCTAAACAACTGCAATTAAGTCAATAAAATGATCAATCCAATGAGAGGAAATTGCTTTCACATTATGTTATGTTATGGTAGGAATGACATCACGAGATGCCATATTTCTTTAAATATTTTCAGTTTCAATTCAAAATTCAAAATCAGGGGCTCTGGTTTAGCTCAGTTAGTAGTGCAGGTGCCCCCTATGCAAAGGTATAGTCCTTGTCACACTGGTTTCAGCTTCAATGCCCGGCCTGTTACTATTTTGTGCATGTCATCCACTGCTCTCCCTCCCTCATTTCCTGTCACCCCTCAGCTGTCCTGTCAAAAAATTGAAATGTTAAAAAGTTATTGCCTCATTGATTGATTCAGTTTTGCAAACCTTGATAATCAGTCATCAGAGACACAAGGAGCATTTATAGTCTCTTAAATTGCCTAGTTTTTGCAATTAGTTTATTTTAATTGCAGATTTTGAATTAACAAAAAGGGTTAGGGTTAGGGTTAGGGTTAGGGTTAGGGTTAATGATACAATAATTCCCAATTTGTATTAAAGACCTGAACTAAACATTACTGGTTATGGAAAACTTAAGACTTGACAAAGCTTTATGTTTGCTTTAGTTCAACAAATGCTTTAAAGAAGACATATTATCCCCCTCCTCCACCTTTTCAAACAGTCCCCTGTGGTCTAAATGAAACATCTGTGCTGTGTTTTGGTCAAAATATAACATGAATCAAGCACCAGAGGAGGTTTGTGACCCTGTATAAACCAGCTCTCTCAGAACGCTCCGTTTTGGTGTGTGTGTCTCTTTAAATGAAATGAGCCCTGCCTGAGTTTTCCCCGTAGACATCACTCCTTCGCTAGCAAGAATAAAAATGGCAGACATGCGCAAAAGTTTTGTTCTAGACTGGGGGTGGAGTCCATGGGTGGAGATATCAGGGGAGGGGAGGGTATTTTTTTTTTTTTTTTTACCAGAATCCCACTGTGACATCACAAGGAGAGCAAATTTGAAACTGAGCATTTTTCTCTGTGTTGTAAGACTTATGCAGTCCACAAACATATGACTGGATGGATTTATTTCACATTTTGTGGTTACCCAAATATATATTAAAAACACTGTCAAAGTGGATTTTTCACAATATGTCCCCTTCAAAGAGAACATATTATATCCCCTTTAACTGTTTCTACAAGACGTGTTTTTCTCCTGGCAGAATAATATACACACAGAAGCAAAATTGTATTCAAAAACAGTCAAACCCAAATCAAGGCTAGGCTGCCCTAGTGTGGTGGCAGCCATGCCCCATCTGACAACCCCCCCCCCCCCCCCAACAAAGCCAGTCACTTCCTCTTTTTGAAACACTGTGTGATAGAAACTATCACTGATATTCTTGTTAATAAGTCCATTAACACTGTGAGCTGGCTGACTGACAGACTGGTGCTGAGTACCTCCGTCTGGCACTGTGGAAAAAAAACATGAAGCCTGTTTAACTGTCTCTGCTTTTAATATGAATACAGCCTTGCAGGGAGAATCGGCTCCTATAAAAACAAAATGTTGCATTAAAGTCGAGCTGTGTCGAGGTCTAGGCTGGCAGCTCTGGACACACAGGAGATGTGTAAAACCAGGTCGTGAATACAGCAGGAGCTTTGTAAATGTGAGAACTGCAGATATGTCTCCCATGTGTGTATGAAACAGGTTTTACCATAATGTGACGTTTCCTTGACTTTTAACAGGTGAGTCATCAAAGTGCTGGAAGTGTGGTGTCTGATTATATGTGTCATGGAAAATTAAACAGGGAAATTAAAGGTTAAAACACAAGAAAGCATGTGCAAAAGTACAAATATGCACAAACAAAAACATACAATGTTCACCTCCAACGTCCAGCCATTGCTTTTTAACATTTTGGTTAGTCACCAGGAAGATGAGGTGTTAATGTGTGGAGAAAGACATTGTGCCCCTACAATTGGATTACTATGTGTGTATGTGTGTGTAAGAGTGAGTGAGGCACATATCCGCTGTTGGCAGGATCTTTCCTTTCTCACAGCAGCGTCCAGGAATTTTTCATCGTCCATTTCTCCGTTTTCATACCAAGGGTGTATGATGTCATCTCCATGAATTTCAAACACCATGACGGTTATTCCTCTCAGTTCTCCTCTGATGCTTTCTTGTAAACATCCATCCTGTAAAAAAAATTAATGTGGACATTAACAGCTTTAATGTTGAAATTATAGACGCTAAAAGTTGTCAATTGCTAGCTGTGCAGCCAACCGTTGCTCTGGCTGTGTCCAATTGTGTGCAGCTGCAACAATCCAGCATTACCACAAGAACCATTAAAGATTCATTTAATCTGATATAATCCCACTGAAGACCAAGTTGTCACAGGAGGTCTTGTATGCATGTTTGTTTTTTGCATGTTTGACGGTGGAAATTCAACGACAGAGCTTTGGAAGTGTCCTTTAGAAAAAACCTGAGATCAAAAGTGTGTGTGTTTTTGACGGTAAATGATTATGTGAGATGAGTGGAGATGGCGGTGGGGAAACTATGGGCGAGCTGTGTGGGACATGGCAGCAGCTCTGTTTAACTGCAAACAGGAACCAGATGAGGTGTGATTAGTGCTGACAGGCAGACAGGCAGGCTTCCACTCCGCCTGAGCTGCCAAGGAGAGAAGATGAACTGTGCACAAAAGTGGACGTAGCCGCCATGACGTCACCTGTTGGTTTGTGGACTGTATATGTGAAGTCTAGCGTTTGGCACTGTGGCCGTTGCCACGTTAGATTTAATTTACCCATAAAGCTGGAGCAGACTTCTTATGATGGTCCGCTAGTACAAGAGCACACACAGCAAAACAAATTAATTGTCTGATATTTGCTTGAAAAAAACTACAAGAGTCACAGAAACCTAAATCGTGGCTGGGAAGTCAAATTTAGTGACTAAATTAGCTGAGGTGACCCATAGCAGAAAGCTAGCAGCACCCACCTGTCACTTAAAGCGACCACGATGAGAGAGATTTTAAGATTCATCCCCTGGACAGGCTCAGGAATTTAGAGTTTAGCCATTGAGACCAAAACTGTATTTGTTCAAAGCTGTAAACATTTTTACTTTGGATGTGAAGTTGGGCATTTCAAATATAGGACTCCATGGGAATTGACTCCCATTTTGAACCAGTCTTAAGTGGCCACTTAAGGAACTGCACGTTTTGGCCATTTGGCTTCATTTTGAAGCCTCAGAGGAAGCTGAGTGGGAGAAAAGTGATGTTTGGCTTGACCACAGACCCAAAACTGCTCTGGCAAAATCTTAGTTCACATCAGCTCTCCCAAGTGAGGATCATATTCATTCAAATGGGTATATTGTGAGATTAGACTACCCCAGGTCAATTAATAACAGAAAAATTGTGTTATTGGATTGGAGTGTGGGACTCATCCTGGAGTTTGGGATATGACAGAGGGAGAAAGGATGACAAGTATGATTCCATTTGGATTGTGGGTCCTAGAAACAAATTGTTCACTAATTTGTAAACTGCAGTCCAACAGCTTTTCCTCCTGCAGAAGTGAATAACATCATCAAATGGCCAAACATGAAATCATAACCACATTCTGGATCAATTTCCACATTTTCTCTCAGTTCCCATGGCCCAGCTGTGGTGAGGTTTGTGAACTCTCCTATCCTTACGGTGCAGAAGTTGCACAATGAGTCGAGCAGCCCCCGGCTGCACCAGGACCGAGGGCTTTCGCCCTGCTAGTCTTTAATAAATCAGCTCTGAGAAGAAGAGACTGACACGACCAGGTTGGGACATTTCTCACGACCTGTGGAGAACTTCTCTGAAAAGCTACAATCAAATTTAAGATGTTGGTTCTCTACCAAGAGTAGAGGATGTGATAGCAGGTTTTCACAGGGAAGTGAAGTTCAGTAAGTGCTGGAAGGCTACTCCTTTTTATTGGATTATCTAGGCATGCTATTACATTGGCCATGATTACTAAATGTCATCTTAAGTGAATGAGGCTTTAAGCCCTGCCAGGGTCAGGGTTCCAGACATGTTATGGGTCTGTTGATTGATAATGGCTAACACATTAAAATTTGTGTGGACGGACGATGATGTGGGGTTGCTACTCCAAGTGACCCTAAACTACGAAGTGAGTAAATTTCAAGAAAAAGTCGATTTGGAGTAAGCATCACAAACAGAACTTGTGAGTCTGCCATTGTTGTTGTCCATGTATTATTGTTCCATGGAACCGTTATGCCAATGTGTTAAAAGTTTATAGTCACTTATTAGCTGCAGACTATAGTCATAGTAAGGTACTAACAAGACAGTACGCTATAATTACCATGCTAATAAGCAACTAGTATATTCCATGGAACTGTTATGCCAATGTGTTAAAAGTCTACGTTTTCAGAGGCAAAAACTAGACAAACATTCCAGTGAACACGGTTTTTCATAAAGTTATAGATTACTCTATATGCTTTCCTGTTAACAAAGTTTAAGTTATTTTACTGAATGCTCGGATAAGACCCCCCCCCCCATATTTAGCGGTTCATTGTTGTTCTGCTCCGGTAGCAGAGTGAGTGACAGCGGCCCGCTGAGTGCTCTGCTAATGAAACTCATTCCCCTGCATGTCTGTCTCCACGGTAGCTTTACCCCTTCCTCCAAACCAGCTCCCCATGTCTGCTGCTGGTTACAACAACCATCACCGCTACAATCAGCTGCTACCTGCTTCTCATATAGCACAGGAGCACTTAGCTACAGCCCACCCCCCACTCCTTCTTCTTCTTTTTTTTTTTTTTACAGAGAAGGGTCATACAAAACAAAACATATTAAGATCATATCCTCATGTTCAGCAACTTCCTAACTTACTATCATAAGCAGTAATAAGGAGGGCAAACTCTTAGTTAATGACTTATTAGCTGCAGACTATAGTCATGTAGAGCACGGTACTAATTAGCATGCTAATAAGCAACTAGTAAATAGTGAATATTGTGATGTTAATTCAAAGTGTTACCATGTTGTTTTTTAGGAGGTTGGTTGTTGTTTGAAAATGGTGCACACAATTTTACAAATCATCCAAATATGAATAAAATAATCACATGTGGCAATTCTTATTTTGTCTACTTGATAAAAATGTACTTCTGTATTGATTAAGTATATAATATATATGCTAGGGTTTAAAAGTCTCCTGGTTTTTGGATGACCAGTAATGATCTCCAAAACCAATGACTACAGTTATGATAATGTAAAGTATAAATTCAGCTTAAGAGGGAGCTTTCACACGTGAGCCATGGTCTGCAGAAAGGCATGTGACATAAGTCAATGGTACAAACACTGTGTGAAGTTATAGCCCCATTAGGAAACGTGTGAGGTTAACAAGCTGACACGTTTGCTAAGCTGTATATCACTTGTCAAAAGTGCATAAAAATATAAGGTGGAAAGTGGTTAACAATATGCCATGAGGAAAGTCAAGATAACAATGGAGAGTAAATACTCAGATGAGCAATTGTGACTGACTAGCATTAGCCTAGCTTACAGCTAATTTGGCAGATATCATGAGTCAACTGCACCACTAAGTTCTGGTCCCCTTGTTAAGAGTAGACCAGTAAATAAAAATGTCTTTTTATAGTGGCCAAAGTTCAGGGGCTGATGAATCAGATTTTTCTTTCCATTGAGCGAACGTTTGGGGTGTTAATGGAAAATTGGTGAAATACAAAGATGTGCAGAAAATGTGGGAAAAGCCAGCAGTATGCTTACTTCAGTTAGACTGTCTCAGGCCGAGCCGAGACAGGAAGAAATTCCCAGCGGGAGGGCCGGCTCATTATGATATCCTGTTACAGCCTGGAGCAGCCACCAACTACAGAGTAGACTTTATAGACTCACTCCCTCTCTCTCTCTCTCTTTTACTCTGTACTGTTGCAGGAACACAACATTGATGCAAATAAGAATGAAGAAGATGCAGAGGTAGAAGTCTGACTTTCCTCATTTAAACATGATGACATCTTCTCCAGGACAGTTTTGTCTCTTTTGTGTGCTTTAAGTTTTCTGCAAATGGCTTCTCTCTGCTTTCAGTCCCCTCCCTTCCCTTCCTGAGGAGTGCTCCTTCTCCGTTTTTTATTGCACACAATGATTACACATCATTGAGACTGCCCTACCTTTTCATTTCCATGGAACCAACTCCCAATTACACTCATCAAAGATGGGGAGAGGAGGAAGAGGAGGAGGAGGAGGGGGGGGGGACAGGTTCTGTTACAGTTTCAAACACCCCTAGACTTCCTGTTGCTGAGAAAGAGAGCCTTAGGAAAGCTGAAAGGATGTTTTCTTTCTTTTTTTCCACCCTCTGAATGATAAAAGCCAATGTTTTCCAGACATGACACGCATCTCCAAAATTGCTCTTCAAACAGAATGTCGTAAAAGTCAAAAACAGATGCATTGCAGGATGAAAGCTAGTTTTCTTTAGAGATGCATAAGGCTTGTTTTGAAAAAAAAAAAAAAAAAAAAAAAGCGTTACAACATCTTTGCAAACACAACATCTCCTTTGGGACTGCAGAGAGAGAGAGATCAATGTAGGATTACAGTCGGAAAAAAGACCATAACCTTTGCGTGTCCTCAGCTTTATCCTCATTTAAATTCAGATCCAAATACAATATTGACACACCGATAGCTTTTAATTACCACGGTTTTAAGTTTCTGTCCTCCTGCGATGACTCACCAGCACTGAAGCGTCGCTCCTTTTCTTTATCCTCCACTCATAATCCCATTGGCAGCTACTCCTTGCCCCACCAGAAACAGTTAGTAATTTTATGCTTCGCCATTAGCAGAGGTGCTGAGAGGCTCGGAAATCTTATGAGTTTTTTTTCGACTAAGCCGCAGCTTTATGAGTTTTGGGGAGAACATGTACCACACAGTGAGGTACTGGGGGGGTGCAGAGATGGTAGATGGAAGTTTTTTTTTTTCTTCTGCATTTAGTGCAAATGTATAAATTCCATGCAGTGATTTGCCACCACAGACACCAAACCTAAGTGTAATTGCAGGAAAGTTTATGAGATCAATTTGACTTAGTTGGTGATTTGGCAAAATGAATGTGTGGGTGGGTGGGTATGGTATAGGGAGACTGCTTTTTTATAAAACACACACCCAAAGACTTATAGACAGTCATTGCCTGTAGGTCGCCATGGTAACTCAGTAAAGGTTATGTGTGAGGCGTCAGAGCAGGGAGCAGGATTAAGTCTGCACCGACTGAGTTCCCCTTCTTTACAACCAAATGATGTGTAATAGTTCAGGGCTCCATTGAATCATGTCATTATGTGGGGGCTTCAGGAGGGAGAGAGCAGGGGCAAAGAGTCCACCAGCTCGACAGGAATATATGGATTTATTTTGTGCAATCATACTATCCGCTCATGTCAATAAATATTAGATCTCTGCTCTGCTTCAAGACGATGGGGCAGTGCTGGAAGTGATCATCTGGTCCGTGCTGTGTTCTGACCACAGTATGTGTGACATCATGTGAGTGAGGGTGGGGTCAGCAATCCCATCCAGAGGAGTCATACAGGACCTCTTCTACTATTTGAGAAGATGAAATGTCCTCAGGCTGTTTGTGTAACTGTAGACAGGAGTTGTCCAGTTGAACAAAATGAAGACACCTAGATGTGAGAGCTGCCTCTACTGAACGTCTGACACAGATTGTGTAACTGCTTTGTTTGCAGTCTACATCCATAAGTCCCCGCCCCAGGTGATAGTTTACCTGCAGGGGGAATAGAGGATGTATTTGTCACTTGAAAATTCCTTTACAGAGGGGACATCAGAAAGCCACTCTCCCTCTCTGTAGCCCCTTTAAAATTGTGATTCTGCAACAGCACCATAACAAAAATCTGCGGTCATCATGTCTTTGTACTAACACATTGCATCCCCAAATTTGTTATATTGGTGTCCCAGTGTGTGGTTTCAACAGCTAACAACACTTCCTCTTTGTTTTTTTATGTTTTGTTTCCAGATCTAAAGCTGTTAAATACAAAACAGAACAGAAAACATAAAAACAAAAACAATAAAACGTTTTAAAATTAAAAACCAGTGGAAAACATCTTTGCAGGCAAGTAAATAGAGATCAATTAATTGCTTATATTTAAGTGAACTTTGTGCATATGCAGCACTGTGAATGTTTGAAATCTGACCTTTGTCTCCTTCTTCTTTTGTTGTTATTTCTCTCATTTTCCTTTCTGATTTGCTTGCTGAAACTTTACACAGTGCTCTGCAGTATTATGAGCTTGTAAAAGGCCCAATCAAAGATTTTGTAGTTTCTGACACCTCTGTTGGACTCAGTTTTCCTCCCTGCTTTTTGTTTTCCGTGGTACAGTGCCAGAGGCGGTAGTTGTCATGATAATGTGTACCTACTCCGGCCTGGGAATGGTTGAACTCAGTAATTAGTGTTTGTAAGCAGCACTGAAGAAATAAGAAGAAGCACCTGGTGACAGACCTGCACTCACACGATGGTGCACACACACAACATGGTTTTCAGAGTCGTGTTAAAGGTTTCGGCTGCGTTTTTTCTTTTCTTCTTAAGAGCAGAGCCGTGAGAACAAACACTGGTGACCACTGCCTTGTTAACGATGTTCCCTCTAGATAATGACTCAGGGAAGAGGAAGAACTGAGGAAGGTGTTTGAACAATGACAGTTCATATTTTACCAAACATTTTCCAGGAGCAGAAGCTTTCAACCAACCGGTGTAATTGCAGCAACTCAGACCTGTCATTTAACCCTGGAACTGGTTTCAACCAGCTCTGCGGGACTTTCTCACTTCTCTGATTCACAACTGAGAAAAGTTAGGGCTGAAACTCTGCATTCAGCATAATAGGTCAAATGTAAGCTATCTGTTGATTTACATTAACACTACGACCAGTTTCACTCAGAAAGAAGCTAATTAGCCTTGCTTGCTAATGCTAACATATTTTTGGTAATATTTCAACACCTTAGAGTCATGGTAGCTCACACACCTTATGTGCTTTGTTATAATGCGCTGCAGCCCCCGAAACAAACTGAACAGTTTTAAAAATGTATTTGTGCTGTGTGTCAGTTATGTTGTGTTTTTTTGCTGATCTTATATTGTATTGTATCTTATATTGCTATATTGTTCCTATTGTTTTTTTTTTATCGTATCGCCTTATCAATCAATCAATCATTATTTGTATAGCGCCAATTTATAACAAGCATTGTCTCAAGAAACTTTACAAAAGAGTATATGATATAATATGCAGGAAGGATTTCTCCTTTTTATTCCTTTCCTTCCTGTTCTCCACACTTTGTTGCTGCTGAGGTGGAGGTCGGAGCAGGCCGTGCATGAATGAGGACGGAGGTGGTTGAGGGACGACACGGTCCGATGGTGGAGGCAGGTCATCAGGGACGTCGGCTGGTGGTAGTGCCAGATCACCCCGCTGAAGGTTGTCTCGTAAAATGAAGTAATTCAAATCTCACACCAATAAATCGTCATGTATTCTTTATGCAGAATTCTTTATTTTACTGGTAATTTGAACTAAGATTTACTTTTACTTTTATTGACTGCATGGATTAAAATATGATTAAAATTAAAATATGAAGACAATCAACAGAGAACTCAAACAGCAACGCAATGGCTACCAGCATCACCTCCTGAGACATTTCACTTCTTGTGTGGTTATCTGACTTTAGGTGTGAAAACGGGTTATTTTCATTGACTTCACACACAGATATTACAGCAGAAACACGTCATTCAAACAGAAAAATCATAGAGAGTAGCAAGTTCTTACTTCAATAAAATAGATACAATTGCCAACTTCATACAAAAATGGGAATGTTAAAATAAACACAGAAATATATTTACCAGTTTTCGAGCATGCAGTTTTAATCTAAATTTGGCCTTTTAAATTAGACGGAGAATGGAAATCAGCTATCTGGCGTCACCACACAGACAATGACATTTTGAAAACACACAGCGACTGTGGACAAACTCCAGTCCTCCTCCTCCACCGCTCACACACTGCACTTTGAGTGTCTGGGACAGATTTTGTAGGTCCCATCACCCTGTCATTTGAGCTGCTCCAGCCTTGAGAAACCTCTGATCTTCCCTCGGGTTCCTCCATTCATTTTCTCCTCCCGCTCCCTTCCAGCGCCAGCTCATAATGGCCATGCCTCTAAACATAGATCCACAACTTTCAACGCAAACATACACATACAGTAGGTGAATTTTTGCAGAGTTGACTCGTAATAAGGAGGTCTGAGCGTTGCCTGATGGCTTTATGCAATGTTAAACCCACGACGTTATTTAAGTTTAAAGAAGTCTCTTACTTCACATTATTTATCTTTTTAAGATTTTAGACTTCTCCTAGGCCAAGTTCCACTTGAAAAAGAGACTCCTGAATTTATCTAGATATTTTCAGGAGTGTAAATGTGAAAACGGCTATACAGAGATTTTTCCTGAACACTGGAAAGTAAAGGTGCGACAACCCGTAGTCTCAACAGACGATTATTGCTCCATTTTATCTGTGCGTGGCTGTTTGCGCCAGGGTTTGTGAATAAGACTTCTTTTTTTTTTTTACAATGGGGCTGATTTGCATAGAAAGTCAATAATAAATCCCCAAATGACTGCATAATGGCTCATTTACATACATGCAAACAGCACTGGCACACAGAGACACCTTTTTGCTGTGCACGCAGTAACGTGGTGCACAGCAAACAGCGTTTATTTTGAGAATCAGACAGTGTCTTTGACTCACAGGCCCACAGAGTGCAGCTATTTTCAATTTCTACAACCAGAACTGTATGCTAATGCAATGTTTGGTGCTGTTCTAATCTAATTAAAAACATATTTAAAAATTGTGGAACACTTTCAAATAGGTTCAAAACTCTTGTTTCAACTGGAGAATTAGCCGTTTATTTACAACGAGCATTAGCACGATGAAAGGTCCTTTTAAAATAAATGTCTTCTTGATGTTAATGAGAGTAGTGTGCATTTTAGTACAGCTGCTGTGCTCACAATGCCCTGTGTGTGTGTTGTGTGTGTTGTGTGTGTGTGTGTGCCATTGACGGTTCATCAGTGACATGTGTTTAAGCTTAACAAGCAGCTCTTTGACTGTTTACCCTGAAACGTTTTGTTTGTCCTGATGGCTCCTCGCTTTCATTCTGTTTGTACAACAAGAGAAGGGAAGAAAAAGAAGAAGAAAGGGATGGTAGTTGGAAGTGTGTGTGTGCGTGTGTGTGTTGTGGGGGGGGGGGTTAACAAATGCATACATGTCAGCAGCAGAGGAGTAGAGACAGATAGAGGGCAAATATTTACCAGGCTGTCTGCTGGACTCCCCAGGAGGCCCGCTTAATGAAAGAAGAGGGGTGTTTAGACGAGGGCGCGTCTGTTCAATTAACATCTCCCACCAGCAGACAGAAGTTTGTGTACAAACACTCAGCTACCGAATTACAGTGGGGTTGTGTGTGTGTTTAAGATGTATGCGTAGGTGTGTATTTGTGTGTTAATTGCAGCATCCTGCCCTTTGCTTCATTTTAATCTTTGAGCTGTGTGTCTGTGTTTGAAGGCACTGCAGGGTTAGGGGAAGTTTGTGTGTGTGTGTGTGTGTGTGTGTGTAGGGGTGGAGGAGAGGGGAGGGGTTTGGGTCTTTCCAGCTCTTCATTATGTAAACAGTGTTTATGTTGTCCACTGAGAACCCCCAGAGGGATGTTTAGACAGAGCCTTCATTAACTAACGCTGAAGCCATTAGCAGGACACACACACACAGACACACACAACACACACACACTGACTCACTTACAAGTGCTTCAATACATACAATACTCACAAAGACAGAGCAAACACACTCTTTCTATCCCTCTGTTGGGGGGGGGGGGTATTCTGCTGTTTAAGGGAGTACAGCATGGAGATAAGGGAAGGAGCCACACACACTGATAACCTCCATATCTCAGAGTTTGTGTGTATTTTGGACGGAAAAAGAGAGGCGGGAAGGCTACAAATGCTTAACATCCCAAAAGAATCTGTGGTGCACCATGAGGCTGTGAGGTCTCGATCCAACAAACACAATACCATTCTCTTTATGTCACTAAGTATACCCGCTCTCATTCTCCAAATTTAATCAAACTCACTCAAAGCTCTATAAACAGGCATCATAACTGGCCAAACATATAGCATGTACGCTCTCTGTAATCGTGTGAACGCTGCAGCCATACAGCGGGCTAATTGAAACTGGCAGCAAATGGCCGAGCATGAGCCAACTTCTTGGAAAAAGAGGAATAAAGTGATTGGAAGAGGCATGTAATTGCCCTGGGGTGCATTCAGACTTCAGAGGGTTTTGTCTTTTTGTTCCCCCTGTTTGTTTTCTAACTGCTCTACATCAAGACGAGGCTGCTCCTGTGGCTCTCTGACACAAGACATGATTCAACTAGTTGTGCTGTGGCTGCAGCTTACAGATGGACACCAGAGACAGGGGGAAAAAAAAAAAAGAAATGAAGAAGGGGGACTCAAACAGCAGATTGTTTTCTGTCCTGCAAACTCTGAACATAAAAAGTCCAAAGAAAAACATTGTAAAGTTGGTTTCATTAATGGTAAATAGACTTGAGCTTGTATAGCGCTTTTCTAGTCTTGAGGCATTCACACACTGATGGCAGAGGTTGCTATGAAGTAACTAATCCCATTCATACACATTCATATGCAGCTGATGATCAGTGGGAGCAATTCTGGGTTAAGTGTCTTGCCCAAGGACACATCTGACACATTTCTGCAGCCCCACTCACATGATTGAGAATGAAATACAGCTCTCATCAGTTTTGTAGTGTACTTTTTTAGGCTCTTTTATGGGGCGGCTGTGGCTCAGTTGGTAGAGTTGTCGTCTCTCAACTGGATGGTCTTATGTGTCCTTGGGGAAGACACTTAACCCAGAGTTACTCCCGCTTCTTCATCAGTGGCATATGAATGGGCAGCATCACAATAAACCAGTTACAGACATAACACACAGGACAATTACAGACACTAGATAAATCCTGAGTCACAGAGCAGAAGAATCATTTTTCAAAGCATCTACTCCCTGCAGCATCTTCCTCCAATGCCTTCAAATGTTCAAATGCTAAGGATGGTTAGATCACAACTTTGTGTGCGGCCTGCACGGCTTTTGCACCAACAGCAGTAGTACCTGCAGCAGAGAAGAAGACTGGATATTATGAGAATTGAGAGCGCTCTGAAGTTTGGACATGTGATGACAGGGACGGTATTAATCGAGCACTTGGTAAAGACTCCACTCTTCTTTCTTGGGTTGTGTAAAGCCTTGCAGACACTCGGAGTGGCTGGAAGTGTTTATCTCATTCTTATCAGGTAAACTCTTCGTCTCTCCTTCCTCTGGTCTACCACTTGACATCGGATGCCCACCGCACTGTGTTTAGAAAAAAAGGTCTGAGAAGTAAGGCGACTGACTCATCCGACCACAGACTGATATACTCACAGAGCACACACACACACAAATACAGCGTCCAAGTGTTCAATCTGCTGCCCTCAGGTACTCTAAACATACACACACACGGCATGTTGCGTGCTCTCCCAGTGTTTAGTCTTAAAAAGTCCAGGAAACGCCTTTCCTTTGAAGCTCCTAAGAAGCCTGTGCATGCCTTCCAGCGTCTCCTCTGCTCTTGCTGCAGAGCTGCTGTGGCCTATATGGATCCAGTTAGAGCGTCTCTATAGGAACGCTCATATTTTGTCTTTATAGGCATGTAAAACATTCTGTTTATATTATAATGCACTACTGAGCGCTCTATTAGCAGTAATAGGCTCTTGGGCAAACCTCCAAATAATGAATAAAAATAAACAATGTGTGTATTCATCCCCGTCACAGCCAGCCCTGCTAGAGTGAAGAACCAGAGAAACACGGAGCGATAAAAGGGAGTTAAGAAAAATTCAGTGCCTTAAATTGAATTAGACGCGTCGGCCCCGAGCTGAGCTGAGCAGAGAGAACACATAAAACACGAGATTTGACAAATACATTTGCTTTTCTTTTGGAACTGGTTGGATTCCTTCAGCCCGTTCTCCGAATCGCTTTAGGGGAACACAAAAGCGGTGTTGTCTCTTTAACAAGACATTTTAACCTGTCACCGTGCTTTTTTATTGGTTTTCTCTGTGTTTCTGACGGAGAGAGATTTATTCTGCTTTGACAACTGCTCTTTGTTGGCCTCTAAACATCCCTGACATCACAATCTCAAACAGTTCAGGCTTTACTCCCTCATTGTAACTTTAACCTACAAAATGTGATGCAATGTAAATCATGCTTAACCTAATTAACTTTAACCCAACAGAAACAGCAAAAGTACTCATGAATGGCATTTTGTTTATTTTTTCATTATGATCATAACTAACTCAAAAGATTTGTATTTAACGAAACTGAACAAAGAAAGACTTTTTGTTTTCATCAACAACCTCAGAGGCGTTCGGCTTCAAGTCGCCAGTTAACAGGGTCACACATTAAACCGTAACACTGGCAGAGCGTTGAAAAGCCAGTCACGTTCATTCACAAGTTTTTTTAACTTCTGTATTTTAGTGAGTGATGTGAAACATCGGACGAATATGCTCATCTGCTTAAATGTTGAGAAAATATATTAGACCTTCCTTTGCTGCTCCAAGTCAGCTCATGATTCTTTTTGTTGGTATTTTTAAATAGCTACCTGCCATCTTGGAGGCATCCCACAATGCAAAGTGTGACTAGTATATGGCATTTGTTTACCTCTGTAGTTGGGCGAGGAGGCTGTGATGTCATGATGTACGATCGGCCCTGCGTTGGTGCCCGCTTTACAAAAATTGCAGTGTGAACACAAAACCCAACAATGAATCATGTTATCATCTGAATTGGAACAAAGAAAACGAGCCATAGGTGTTAAAACTCTTAGAGACACATTTAAGAAAGGAGACTCTTCCTAGCATGCAAGCTAGAGGTGAAGGACAGATTCTCAAACATCATGTCACCCAGCAGCTAAAAGCACACTGAAGCAAATGTTACACACTGTTATCCCATGATTAGAGCTGCTGTAAAGAGAAGCCACACCCATTGATTCAGTGTTTTCACCACACCCAGCAAACCTTCAGGTGTGCTGCGCTGGGTCTTTATTACTTACTGTATAATTAAATCTTTGACTTTGTGTGAGTTCTCCTCTGAAACAAAATATACAAAATCTAATTTTGTTTTTTTCCAGTGTGCATTTAGACAAACAAAGACACTAAAATGCCACTTCTTTGCGACAGAGCATTGATTATGATATGCTGAGGAAACACAGGGCCGCCAGTGTGACCTCTCTGACTCCAGATAAAGCTTCCTGCAGAGACAAACAGAGATATAAGAAGATGCACGGAAATACACACTCTGCACCATCTGATAGGCAAAAACTGCATACAAACAAAAGCAAAAATATCACCTTCTTGCACATTTCTTGGATGAATGTGAAGGTCCTTCTGCAGGGAGTTATATGAGCATGCACACACACATCAATGCAGGGATATCTTAGGTGTGTGTGTGTGAGGCGGACGGATAGGAGTGGTTAAGGATCGTCCCTGAGGGAGCCAGACGTTGCTCTGGCCTGTCTGGAGATAAGACCTTGAACACTTCTCAGAAAAATCCCTCCTCAGTCTCAGCTCTGCCCTCGATTTTTCCTACACCTTAATCTCTTTCTTCTCACAATTCCAGAAGTCGAGAGCCCAAATTTATCAAGAATTTCAAAATAAAATTAACAATTAAGGAAAGAGAACTAGTTCCCAAACCTCACAGAGAAAGGGTAGACAGGAGATCAATCACATTGTTGTACAGCCTTTAAAAAACAAACTTGTGGGTAAACTTTTCTTAGAATTTTGTCACTATAGAGCAACTGTTAGTACTTTGTGAATTCGGCCCCTGCTGTTAGGAGGAGCTGCAAATTTTATTTATTAGTGCAGATGTCAGTGTAGGTTTTATATCATCCAGGTCATGTTTCACCTTTCCTGAATATTTACCAGGTCCAGTTTCCTTTAGATCAAGCTTTATTTATGACTGAAAAAACTTTTTTCTTGCAGGGACCATAGTAATCATCATCGTCCAATTTTAAGCTGTTTTCACAATGTTTTTAGGACTTTAGTTTATCCATGAGGATCTTGCTTCTAAAAAAGATCAGGGGAAAGAATAACACACCAAATTTCCTATACTGCTTTTTACTCCTAGTCCAGAAAATAGATACAAAAAATGCATCATTCAGAGAATTTGCGGCCTGTTAGGATTGATTTCTAACCCTAAAATGATCCCAGTTGAGACAAGTTTAAGTTTCCTTTTTTTAACGCATTGCTGAAATTATTTCCCCCAGCAATTTGTAAAAAACATGAACATAACGTAGTGAGGAAGAATAACATCTCTGGTTTCTTGATTTTTCCATGTCATGGTATTGTGTAATATAGGCTATATATATATATATATATTTTTTTTTTTTTTTCTGAGTGTGTCCAAAAAAAGTCAGATTTGTTTTTTTTGCTTTGTCCTTTTATGACAAATTAAGATTCTTAATAGTGCTGCAGCTAATTGTGAAGAATGCAACTCCCAGCTGCTTTGTGTAGTTTATATGAAAATATTTTCATTGTGAGTGAACCAGTCCAGTTTTACAGTGTCAGAGTCGACGCAGCATGAAAAATCTCTCCATGTTTTGTCGCTTAGCGTGGGGCCTTCAGAACGATGACCCCAGACTCACCTCTGTGCACAACGCTGGGCCCAGGGAACCCACTCGGCCCCAATAATGAGATCATTACCAACAGTTAATTAAAAGCGATGCGTCTTCTAAAGCTTTGCCCCATATCGCAGTGTCCAAACAATTGTGTCCCTTGTGGACGCCCGAGGATGAAAGGGTGAGCCAAATGGAGGAGAACGCCCATTGTCCTTCTCCTGAGAAACTGTCTTACCTCGCTTTCTGCCTTTCAATGAATTCTTTGTTTGTGCGCCGGGGTCCAGTGCAGTCCTCTCGGGTTCAGAGGGACAGGGCTGTGCCGAGCTGGGACGAGCTGCACCCAGCCTCAGTGTCAGCGGGCCGGAGCCTTGGGATGGACAGAGGCCTGGAGAGGGTGGGGGTGTGAGAAAGAGAGAGAGCAGAGGGGCTGCCAGGAGCTACACGGAGAGTGGAGACATTCTAGAAAGCTACAACAACTCTAAGTTGATCAGAGTTAGCACCGATTTTGAAACTAGATTTTCTACATTTCACAGTTTCAGAACAATAAGAAGAACATGAAGTTATTGTTTCATATATAACTTTTACGGGAACATTTTTGTGGAAAAAAGCAACCCTTTTTTTAAAATCTCAATTTCTGAAACTTCCCACGTTCTTGCAGGTTGAGCAGTTGACTAATAATTGGCACAGATGAAGATGATTTTTGAACATTGGGATCTTTTCACAGCAGACATGTTGACTTGTCAGAGTAGGGAGAATCACAGGTGTGACAATGCCCCTGTCCCATTCAAAATGTCTTAAGTCGTTTTCACATATGCACTCCTGAAAATGTTGATAATCCCAAAATTCTCCTGACCTGGCTGCTCAAACATGCACCTCACAGCGGGAGACGATCCCTGTCAGACGGAAGGGGTAACGGGGGATCTGCTGAGGGGAAGCATGAAGCGGCGGATAAAGCAACAGAGTCTGTTATACAAAGCTATAATGAGAATATTTGCCTATATATCAATGCTACATGTAGTTCGACAAAAGAACAATATCAACAAAAGAGTGCCAGTTCAGTCTATCCACTGTGCACTGGTTACAGGATATTAATGTCACCGCCCTCTCCCACACACTCCATAATATCCTGCTGTGTCCTCACGTCAGATCACTCAGACTTTTATATTTTCTCAAGGTGAGGAGAAAATGGAGAAATGTTCTTCAAACACTTCATGAAGAATATTTTTAAATCATAGTTGGGCAGAACAGACTAAAAATTATTTGTGCAGACATTTCAAGCCAACAATGACTTTTTTGAAGTACAAAGTGAGACATGCATGTTGAGTTTGTCTCCATGTGCTCACCTCCACAGGTGTATCCAATCACTAATTAAGACCCTTCACCTGCTGATGTAACGATCAGCATGTGAAGAAGCTGCTGCACAAGTGAGCATGGGATTTAAAACATTTTGTAGACTGTATACTTTTAAAGTACATCTCACAAATTATCACACATATGCTAATTTCATAGTGTTTATAATTACACAATGTCTGACTAGATTCTTGGATCTTTTTTCTCATTTTTTTTTGATTAACCAATCACAGATTCTGAAAAAAGTTGTTGTACCCAGCAATGGGGTCGACCACGCCTCCTCACTGAGATAAAAGTTTCTCTTCCTTGCTCAGAGTTGCTCTCAGAATACTCCTAAATCCCTCTTGAGCTAAAAAATCCTTGCTAGGATGTTTTAAGCTAAGTTAGGAGCTCTCTGAGACGATTCTCAGGATGTTTGTGAATACGGGCCCAGGAGTTTTCTGCAAGTGTGAAAGCCCTATAAGGTAGCTGTGACTGTAAATGCATTTCTTTTCACTAATTACATGCATCTTTTTTATGAAACTTTTTTATGTTGTCAGTTTGCCTTATAAATGCAAAGAAATGAATGAAAAAATATTTTCATTCATTTCATTTCATTCATTCAGTCTTGCGATCTGACTTTTGCAAAGTCCTGTGTTGTACAAACTTATCTAATTAATTTGTCCAGCTTTTATATCCCTTAACTGAACTCAATGAACTAAGTTTAGCTGCTGAACATCCTGCAAAATACATACTTTCTCTGGGATAATGCTTCTTCTGCAGACCCACCAATCATTTCCTTTCTCTCTTTATCTCTGTGCATGATAACAGTGGAGGACACATGTTCCAGAGCTGGAGGCCCTCGCTCGTTATCTGCAATGTGCTTAATGTTGTTCAGCAACAGAACCTTGGAAGAGAAACCAAGCTTCCAGACAAGCATGTCGAAGATATCTCATGGTCCGGTGCCACTTCCCCCTATCACTTAAAACACGTCTGTGTGTCCTTCACGGGACCCTAAAAGGACGCCATCTGTCCTGGGAAAAATAGAGCGAGGCCTTTTAGAGATAAGCCCTGCTAACTGCAAAGGAAGAAAAAACGAAGCTGCTGTTATGAAACAGAGCTTTACTATTGGGCAAATAGTGGGGTTATTGTTTATCAAAGACTGTTCTGTACAAGTCTGTTTGAAGTGGTCCAAGCGTTAAGACTTTATTTACACAAGCTTTAGATTAGGGTTGAGGTATGTTTCAAGTTATATCAGAAAAACATGACCTCTTTTAGTCTTTTCACTCATTGAACATAAGGTCAGTGTTCAGAATTTGTTGTTGTAGGTAGAGAGAGAGGGGGGGGGGTTATGTGATCAAGGCACCAAGCTCTGCAGAAACATGAACATATGAGCGAAAGACAGAACACCCTGCTGTAGTCGACAAAATGACAGGCTACAGGAGGAGAATGCGGAACAGCTGACCTGAAGGAGGATTCTCACAGTTTGATTAGTGGTTTGGTGACAGGCACCAGCAACACCACATCGCTGTTTTAGTGTCTGACAAACTCTGCGTCTGTCATTTCACACAACCTGTTCCTGTTGGCCTGACGGAGAACAATGCGTGGAATGGTGAGGATTCCTCCTACCTGCCTCTTAACCTCGGCTGAGAGCTCCTGTTGGCCGTTCCTGTCGCAGGCCTTTTGTCATTCCTCACATTCTCCTCCCGTCACATAAACAGGCTCAGAGCTCACCTTGGCGCCTCTTCACCTCAAGCCGCCCTGCAGGCTTGTAATTATGCCTAACCTCTCCTGTTCAAGCTGTGTAATGACATGATTTACATGTATTGGTGAGGCTCAGCGTTTGCTGCTGCATCACAATGATGTGCATGGTGTATTTCAAGGAGGGCCACATTGTGTCCAATATTAAGGAAATAGTTGAAAAACAAATAATCACATGAATAAGTTGTTAAATACAAATGAACATAAAATAAGTTAGTAAAAAAAAGAAGAAGAAAGCTCAAAACTGGAATGTAACCGACAGTTCTAGTCAGCTATTTTCTAACATGAACACAAGTTGACTTTCTTTTCCCCAATCAGAGATGTTTTCTTTCATCTGAGGAGACGTCTTGTCATTGTCATTGTAAATGCTTTAATCGCAATGTGATTAAGGTGTGGAATTAACCCATTGATTTTAAAACTGCGTTAATCACTTGTTTTTTTTTTTTTTTGTCTCTTTAGCAGCTACAGCAAGGTTAACCGCTGCAGCGTCTCCCTGCAGCCACAGCGATTATTTTCTACATTTGTTTATTTTTACAGGGACACATGCAATGAACACTGTATTTTGCATAAGAAGCAAAGTATATGCCATGCATACGGGTTTTGGCTAATTAAAAACATCTGATGGAAAGGAACGACACCATGTAAGAGAAAAGTGTAAATTACAATATTTTTTAGTTTTGTTGTATATTTTTCAGAGTATACATTTTCTTCACTAGTGTTTCTTGTTTCATGTGTGTTGATGCTTCCTAGTTTGGTCTTTTTCTCATGTCTGTGCTTTCTTTTTGGGTTTGTCTTATATTTCTTTTTTGCTGCTGCCATTTTGGCCAGGCCTTGCTCGAAAAAGAGGACATTTGATCTCAAGCAATTCTGCTAGGTTAAATAAATAAATAAATAAAATAGTGTATGTAATTGTAATTTCTTATTCTTGTGTCTCTCTATGGTCTAGTGTGTTTTGTGACATTCCTGAGTTCTCTGTGTGTCTTCAGTGTTTCCTGATTTTTTTTTTCATTCTTGTCCTCAGTGTTTCTTGTGTTCATTCCTTCCTCTGTGTGTTTTCCCTCCAGTCCTGATTGCCCTCATTGTCTTCACCTGTGTCATTAGTCTCACCTGTGTCTGATTACCCCCTGACTATTTAGTCTCAGCGTTCCTTCCCTCTCGTTGTCAGTTCGTTGTAAGTTGTCAGGGGCGGTCGATGGCAGATTTTCCTGTGACTCCTCATTGCTCTTTTTGTTTAAAATAAATCGTTTCTGGTTTCTGCACTTTGGGTCCAGTTCCTATTTTTACATTCCATGACAATGTGAAAAACACTCCCTCACGCCCTCCCTGCAGTATAAATTTAAACCATCATTTAAGTTCAATGCACAGAATGTGAAATATGCCACCAGGGGGCTCGCAATCAAAACAACAAAAGATGACATCGAGGTTGGTGGGGAATCATGGTAGTTATTATCTCTGCTAAATATTTTAATGTAAACATTAGCAACCATTCTACATACTATACATTTCAATACTAGTCTCTCTGCATCAGGATCTGCTGAGCTCCTTTTCTTTACCAAAGAGACTTTAGATGAAAGTCTGTCTCACTCTGCATCAGTTTATTTATTACAAAGTTATGAGCTGTCTGAAGAACTTGTGCTACCCAACACAGAGGCCTTCAAGGAAACAGAGTGACAGAAAGAAGAGAAGATATCAGGAGAGAAGAAGGATCCTTACACTCTAACTGTTTCATATAAACCAAAATATATCCTCTTTATTTAATAAATAGGTTGAGCTTTCATAGTTTCTGATTTACATGTTTTTATACAAGTCACTAATATGATTGTTTATACTGTAACTTGTTTGTTGTTGATCGATATGGTACATATTGCCATGTAGGAGTACTTATCTGAGGCTTAAAGCAAGTCCACTCCCCAAGCCTTTACCTGACAGCCCTTCACCTCTCTGTCACCGGGAAAAGACGATGACGTAAAGTACTTCGTGTGTTATTCAGAGGTGTATTTCCAGGTGGGGAGTGGCAACGAGAAATGATCTGTCAATGTGCCTCAAGCCAGTTGTTGAAAGCTTGGAGATTCCCAAACCTATATTTAAGGTAAAGACAGAAGTGAAGGCTGCTGTTTGTGACGGTTAAACAAGTAACCATAATGTCGTGCAATTACAGGATTTAAATCAAATGTTTCAACATGGTCAAAGTACCAGTTTGAGCATATCAACCAAAATTGGGGAACAATGACAAAGATGTTTTACTGCCTTCATAAAGTTCATGTTGTTGGGCATTTCAAAGGCATTTTATTCTGTTCTGAAAATGACAAGAGGCTTTGAAAAGCTCCCAGGGAATCCTATTAAATTAACTGTCATATAATTCAATCCTTTTTTTTTTCTTCCCATGTGAACACAAGTGCCCCAAACATCTTTGTGCAACATCTGTTTGCAATGCCTTCCCCATCCTGGGCACAGAACAACCAATGGAAATAAGTGCAAGACATCGGATACACTTTTATTTGCACACAACAAAGACAGAAGGCATATTACCCAATTTCTTCACATTGTGGGATTAAAAAAAAAAAAATTGACTTTCCATTAAAAATGACATCAGTGACGTAGTGTAAAGCTGTTTGGTCTTTTGTACGAATACTTTGTTGGGAAATGGAAAGTTTCCCTTCATATTTTTTTTAATCAATAGCGATTCTGTTTTAGATTGAAACCTTGGTTTTCCGAGGCCGCAGAGACTTACCGAACTATTTTGTTTAACTTCACAATCAAGCCACCCCTTTTTTGTTGTTGTCTTTTTCCTGCTTTAAAAGGACACATCAGTTTTCCATTACCTCACTTCACAACATCCCTAATTGGACAGAAGACAATGTGCCTGCAAGTCAGGAATATGATGTCACGCGGCTCTATAACGTCCTAAACATGACAAGATGGCCTTCTTTAGTGGCAAACACATGTCCGCGACAAACTCCCTGCTTGTTGTGTCTCTATGCCTGTTTTTGAAGTTTCAATGGTTAGAGTTCAACTGGTAAACAGACAGTGAGATGTGTGTGTAAATGTTATGCTCTTCGCGACTCACCTCACACCATGTGTTGTGTCATTAGATCCAAATTAATTACAGCTAGGATAAAAGGCCTTCATTGTTATGACAGAGCAGTTTGTTTTCATTAGGACAGAGAATTGTCCCCCAGTAAGAAATGTCTAATAGAAGTCACAGTGTTCCGCACTTTGAAGTTAAACCATAACCCTGCTCTTTGTATCTGTGGGGACCGCCTGTCTGTCTGCCTGTGGGAAGAAATGATAAATATATACAGACGGCAGGACTGCTGACTGTTCGCTGCAGTAAGGGAAAAACAGGTATGAGCTGAGGGGGACATGCTGAGCTGTGTGCAGCAGACGTGGGGTTAATGGGTGAATACACTGTCAGAAAACGGTCAAGTTGAACCTTCACTGTGCAGTAAAAGCTACAAGATGGCTGACTTTTGTGCAGAATGATGATACTGATGGCTAAGCTAATCTCGCGTCGGTGTGATTGATCCGGAGAGGCACGGCAGACAGCTCCAGCTGGAGATCAAAGGAAAGCCTCTCCTGTGCAGAAGGAGAAGAAGAGGAGGAGGGGGTATGGAGGTGCGTCCCGCCCCTGTTCACCAGTGCCAGATGTTCTCCTCTCTCCGTGTCCCATCATGCTTGGTAATTGCACGGCGCGCCGTAGGCTCCGCCCATGCCCCCTTGACATTAAAGTGCACCGCCTGGCGGGGCGCTGGGCTCAGCAGAGCTTTGAATTAGGCCTGGATACAACACTTTTACATCGACTTTATACACACTCGCACATAAGCCCAGAGAGGCTCTGAGTGGCCTACTGGTCCCCAGGCTAAGGGGCACCATCCTCAGCCAATTATGGATCTGCAGAGTGGCAGCTGGTGGGATAAGAGCTGGAGGTGGTGGTTTGTATGTTTACACGCGTGTTTACACCATGTGCAACCTCTAATTTCCAACTGTGTCTTGTATCTGAAAGTCCATGTGGTTGCGTGCTCATTCCTCCTCATAGTGTGAGTCACTGCTGCTGCCGGCCCCGGGGCCTTTTCCACTGGCACCAGCCCTCCTCTCCGCGACGCCATCATTATAGGTGTCCCAGGGAACCATGGGGGCTGAAATTAGGGCATGCAGGGACATTTAATGACAAGGTAGAGATGCAGCAGACATGGCACTGACTCCATGTGTCCAGAGTCAGTCCCACTGTCTACCTCCTGACCCACCCACCCCCCCCCCCAGCCTGGTCATTTTGCCCCAGTGAGAGGCTCTTGGGTTAGTCTGGTGGTTCCTCCCACTGTCCTCCAGAGGCCAGATGGGAGATGATAAGTGGCCGCCAGCTGCAGGTGGTGCAATGACTACACACACACACGACTATCTCTGTCCAAACAAAAACACAGTCCCTCACTCGCTGCTCTATCATCACGTCCTCGGCCAGATCTAGACATATATCTCCCGGCCTCTCGGCCTTAACCCTGGTGCACCTGTACTGCTGAGGCTACACCTACAGATACAACGGCCTTGCTTTTATTTGTTCATTCATTAAAGCCCTGGTTTGTCTCACACAGGGAGGCTGCAGTGTGCTGTGTGAACACTAAGACCATTGAAATATTTTCATAAATTGATCCAGATGTTTCTAAATTGGGAAGGAGCCACTTAGGGTGCACTTGGTTTAATATCTTCTGATTTAAAAAAAAAAAAATAGCAAAAAAACATGTTGCTTAGATGTTGTATTTTGATTTGAATGTCATAATTCTTGCCTCTACTCGTGCACATATTAAATGTAACAAAGCAATAAAATGTACAACTTGTCAAACAAGACATACACTACCCAGCGTACCTCCTACAGCTCTATTGCTCACCTCCGACATGAAAACCATTAAACCACCAGTGTGAGCAGGATGTGTTTATGTAACCTACAGTGTTGCTCTACCGGAGTCATGTTTTGATTTTTCCCATATTGCCCCACATTGTTTCCAAACTCCTGTTTTCCCCAAGGTCGTGTACCCTGTTAAATCACTAAACTGAGAGGAAGAGGGAGTGAATGGAAGCACGTTGAGCTGCCAACTCTTGGCACGCTCCTCCCCTCCAACTCATGAATGAACACTAATATAATAAAAAGACTATGTAACACCCCCTCCCATCACTCCCACCCACCTTCATCTTGTGCTCGCACTGGAGTCTGTGTGACACGCAGAGGTGTGAGGGAGCTAAGCGGGAGCCTTCGACTGGAGTCGGACCATAAAGCTCCCGTCTGCTCAGAGATCCTTCCGAAGCTTTGATGGCGTCTCTGTATTAATGCCCCTCTGCTCAAAGCTTGGCGAGGAGGCAGGCACTGTCAATGGGGGTCATTGTGCAGGTATACTGTGAGCGTGTGTGTGGTGTAATGCAGGAAGGAGGTATGTGATCAGATGTGTCCCTGTGGTTTACAGGCAAGATTAAATAATATACTGTTATAAAACATTACACAGGAAGTTCTTAACATTACATCAACAGTATGCATGGTAAATACAAGAACCATGTAGCATAGAGATATCCAAAATAAATCTGAACTACAGTCAATAAAGTTCATATTGCACATACACGTTCTGGCAAACTTACTAAAAGGTCACATGTCTGAATAAGAGCTTTATCACACTCCATCACAACTCATGGAGCTAGAAATTTAAGCCTCCGTCCACCAGAATGTTTAGACCTGAAGAAGCCTTTTAGAGGAGGAGAGGTGAAACGTCTTCAAGCTCTTCAACCAGTCCAGTTGCCTTTGGATCAAGCTTCAAATTTACCATGACTGGAAAGACTGAGAACCTACACAGACCTCATATAATGCAGGACTAAGATGACTGACTCCTCCCCTCGCGAATAAAAGTTGTTTAATTGAGGGACTAGAGAAAAGAAGAATAACATACTGTACTCACTGCTTAACTGTGTTTCTAGATCACGCTCATTTCAGGTAAATTTACATGCAGTGTGAAGATAAGAGCATAATAAAGATCTGCTGGATCGCATATAAAGCCTTTAAGTTCAAATTAATTGATAAGATTGGCAATTGACATTGCCCATATTTAAGCCTATAGATATTGCATTATTTTCAGGACCAACATATGTCTCATCAAAATACATTAGTTTGAAGTTCCTCTGACTGAGGAATAAGAAAAGCATGTGACCATGTATACAAACAATTAAATCAGCAATGACACAAATTCCCAGTCTGATAAAGGCTCCATACATTTCTTTAGGTCTTCACATCAAATCCAAACTTCTTTTTGATCCAATCAGTGCACACATAGGCTCCGTTGTTCTTTGCTTTAGGATTCCTACACAGCGGCGTCTACCGCTCCGCTGTCCTATGTGAGGGGTGGCGTGTGGAGCTTGTGGTGCGACTCTGTGTTTTTGAAGCGAGGGGAGCGATAGGATCTGAGCTCTGATCACACCAAAATCACATTAGTGCCGTTTGAACTTTGTTTTTCTTCTACTCGCAGGGATTCGCTCTGTGCAAATAAACGTGCATAAAAAGTATTTACAGAAGATGGCAAACTGATGGACGGCAGATAGAAAACAGGGAAAATTTTGTTTCATGTCAGCCGCCCACCAGCTTCACCTTTGTCTTTTCTCACTGTCTTTCATGTTAGTTTTTGATTCTTCTCATCCCTCAAACAGCACCACCTCATTTCTAGCAGTCTGCCTCTATCTATCCTCTCTTTGTTGTTTGTCCTCCCTCCTCTCTGTCTGTCCTCTCTGCAGGTTATCAGGTCAAAGTGAAGCACATGCCACTGAGTGCACCGGACTGTTCCTTGGAAACGGGACTGACCTCTGATGACAAATGGAAAGAAGACACAGGCAAAAACATTTGACGGATTAAACAGTCAGAACTGAAACAATATTTTTTAAATGCCCACAATAAAGAAACTCTTAATTTAATTGAAATGTTTATATCACTTACAGAATCATGAGAATCTTGATAGTGAAATCAAAGAATATATTGATCACTAATAATGACAGAAACCATCAAAATAAACAAAGAAGGAATGACAAAAGATCATGAAAATGTGTGTGAAGATGTTCACAGTCATGAAGCAGTTTCATGTCAGTTTGTGAAATTGAACTAAAAACAGTGCAGTTATGTAAGGGTTAAGGATTTCACCAGCTGGGCACTATTGCTGGAACTCATTTGTGGTGAGGAGTCATTCATTTATCAGGGAACATTTAAGTATTCATTGTTAAAATCGAAGTCTTTAAAGTCATAGAAGCATAGCGTTCTTTCTTCAACATGTCTAGAAGTTTAAACTGAGTGACAGATTGATTTGAAGTCAGGCTGAGAACTGGAGCCCACATTTCCCCCCTATAATGTCAACCTATCTTTTCTTTTATAAGACGCTTGAAATAGTGCAAGATAAAATATCAAAAGGCGACTCAGCGAAAGAGAAACGTCAGCACAGTTATAATTTAGCCTTCAGAACAAGACCAAATGGAGCTTCTCTCCCACTTTAGTAAGAAGGAGAGGAAGGAAAGTATAAAGGAGTCAGGAAGCCAAACCATCACCGAGTGATTCAGAGGCCTCTGTGCTTGGTGTGGCCATAATTATGGCTGTGTGAGATTGAAGGGTAAGAAGGAGATGCTGGAGCCCAAGCAAAGATTATAGTCTAGTTTCTGTGAAGAGAGACTAAACAGGGACGCAGTGAGCAACAGCAGAGGTTGAGACATAGATCGAGGGGGACACATAGGAAAACAAAAGACACTAATAAAATAAAAGTGTGAGAGAAAGAGTGACAAGTTAAGATAAAGAGGGAGAGAAAAAAAAAGCACTGAAACAATTTAGTGGCGAGAATGTTCTGTTAAATCTATCTGGGTTATAGACTGAATAAAACATGGACGTAGTCTCTGTCAGCCATTGGTTTCTGAGGAGGCCTTTTAAAGCTTAACGGGTGGTTGCTATGTAGGAAATGAAACTGACTTTCAATCAATTTATAGCATCAGCCAGAGGTGGAACTGAGGCGGTGTTCTGTTGAGATGTGCTGCCTTGTCGAAAAATTCTACAATAGCACAAAACGATCCACTAACAAAATAACCTCAAATTTATTGACCTGAGCTGGACTATCTGAATAAAGACAGGAGCTATTCAGACCAAACCTGTGTTGTCAAAATGGGGATTTTTATGGTACCTAATGGGACTTTCAAGAGTGCTGCTTCCAGCATCAAGTGGACACTTGAGGAACTGCAGTTTTTTTTTTTTGCACTTCCAAATTAGCTTTATTGCAGAAGAAATGGACATAATAAGGGGGTGTCGTCAGGAACTCCGGGCCCCATGACAAGACCTCCCATTGGGCCCCCCGACCTAAGCACAATGTCTATAACCAAACCTCCATCACACACACAAATGTAAACACAAATGTTTTTAAGGCCCCTGTCGTCCATGGGGCCTTAGAATCGTGCCTGACATTATTTAAATACATAAAAAAATGAATTCAAGCAACCAAACAACCCAGACGATATTTTTGTAGGTGACAAATTAGCGATCGAGGGCTGATCTTACTCGACTTGGCCTGGCTTGAACTGACTTCAACTTTTACTTAAGCCTTAACCCATGACATGGTAAAAAGTGGAAATTGTCAAATCTCCATGAAGGTGACTAACAGCGGTCTTCTATTCAACACTACCCTGTTTAAATCTGAGCATGGCACACGTATTGTACAAACTGAACTACATAAATATCCCAATCGAGGATGGATTTTATAAAAAAGTGCCTTACACTCTCCATTGGGAAACAATCTCTTTAACAGAATAGCAAGATATGAACAGAGGGAAATTACATAAGCACAAGGATGATTAAAGATATAAAAAGGAAATGAAAACAGGGTTTAAAAACAGCCTTCTCTGAACTCTGCTACGTTGGTTTTTGTCACACACACACACACACACGTGTATCAGACGAATAAGATCTCTGCCCTCTTCTTGCATCCATACCAGATCCATCAAGATTTAACCACACATCCAGAGCCTACAGGGCGGGAGGTACAGAGGAACGGGGGGACGGGGGGGGACTCTTTTCCACGTCAGTGACTTGGTCAGAAATAGCTTCACACAGGGCAGCACATCAAGCTGCCGCATGAGAACGACTCCCCCCGAAAATGAGTTCTCCATACTGGATTGAAATGAAACGGTAGATTGTGCCAAACCAAAGCTGTCGGGGAATGGTGGAGGGATTTGAGCTTTCTGAGGGCACATTGTCTCTCTATCTGCACATTCCACTTATGAAATTATCTTCAGTAACTAACAGCTATGGTACATAGATTAGAAAGAAATATGCTGAATGAACGATGGAGAAACAGAGGAAAGCACCCACACAAGGACACACTATAAATACTCTGAAAGTAGAACCTACACACACATGTACACCCATGCTGATTAAAACCAGGTCTCTCCAGGGTCATGTTGTGATTGGTCGAGTGGAGAGTAGGGTTTTCTAGTCGGGGGGGGGGGCAAGACTCTGATATGGCCTCTTAATGAGTCCAAGTACACACAGGGAAGGGATACAGGCGCACACACATATCCCAGCCTCACTTTTTAAAGAGGGCAAACATAATTTATGAAACCCTAGAACTTTTCCTCGCTCACCAGACTTTCCTGCGATGGGGAGGAAAAGGGGAGATTCTCAGTGACTTTGATGAAAGCCAGGGAGGCCACTTGACTCTGGTGTTGTTTAGGCTTGGCTTTAACGGAAGACATTGACTAATTGAACTTATCAGGCGGTCAAATGCTGAAAAAAAGATCCCAGGGAGGGCATGCACCACAAGGCTGAAGGGGGAAACCTGTTTCTTTTTTTAAAAGACGGTAATCGTAAGATAACACACTTCCATCAGAATCAGAACCAGAATCAGGTTTTATTGCCAAGTACATTTTACACATACAAGGAATTTGACTTGGTGTATTGGTGCTAAACAATTAACAAGGAAATAAAGCAGAACAAGCAACAACTTAAATAATACAGAATAAGAAGATATTACAACATATAAACCTGAACCTGACAGCTGCTCTGCACCATTTGCACTTTTTTCCAGAGCCTTTCTACTGTTCGCTTCTTATGATGTGATTTTTGTTTGTCTTTACATAATCAGTCTTACTGTCCGTGTGTGCTGCAAATGACAGGAGCTGCTAAACTGTTTTTTGTTGTTTTTATAGCAATGACAATAAAAATATATTCTAAAATAGAATTTAAAAATGTAAAATATAAAAAATAAAAAACACAAAAGGTGCAATGTAGGAGCTGTGCCGTCAACAATGAGAAAAAAATCTTACAGTGTATGTAACCTACTCACAGAGTGCATGTAGAGAAAATAAACTTGGCAGACACTTTTCTGCATTTCTGTCAAATTATATTTTTATTGACTCTAGTATGCTGATGCGGTAAAACCTGTTCTACTAATAAGGAAACACATAAAATAAAGTTATATTCAGCTGCATCATCATCTGACATTTGTTCATATTGGAGTACACAACAGTCATTTCAGCTTGAATTCAGAATAAAGCCGTTAGGCGTTCAGATTACACCACCAGCTGAGTGACAG
This sequence comes from Labrus mixtus, assembly GCF_963584025.1. NCBI lineage: Eukaryota > Metazoa > Chordata > Actinopteri > Labriformes > Labridae > Labrus > Labrus mixtus. The sequence goes on from NC_083630.1 coordinate 5,035,914, forward strand.
CTCGACGCCTGTTTGTCTATGGCAGCGGCGTTCACATTGTTTTCTGCAGATCTATGAACACAATGGTGGATAAAGTTTCCCCCGCTGCTCTAACTGTCATACTTCTCCCCTCCAGGAGGCTATCAGTTGGTTTGGTGGCTTTGTGGTTAGATGACTCAGCCAGCGCCTTCATGATAACATCACTCCTGGTAAAGAAGATGGAAGAGATAACGACTTACACAGAACTGGTACAGGATGTGTTGTCCTGTGTTTTTATGTCAATCAGGTTCCAAGAACAGACGGTAAGAAAGGTTAAAAAAGGTCACTGTTGTTTTGACTGTGGGTAACTTTGAATTACAGGCTCATGGGGATGTCATGAAACTACACTTAAACCAACATGTTGAGTTTTTTAGCACAGATTTCATAAAATAAAGTTAATTATTGAGTCAGAGATCCCATTTCTGATCAATAAAAAAGTGTATTTCCTGCTTTCTTTATTGGTTCATCCATAAAATCAGTGTAAGAACGCGACAGAGAGACTGAGAAAGAGAATCCGAGAGAGATCAAAAGAAAAAGTCAGCTGACCATAAGTCCGTCCTGTGAATGCACTCACTGAGGTGCTACTGTATGCCGTCCTGTAAATATTGTTAAGTAGCTGCAGTGATTGTTGTGATAAGCGTCATACGGGTCATCAAGGAATATCGACTGAAACATATCAAATTGTGGGTAATGTTATTTGAGTGTGTCTCCTGTCGGCATGCTGATAAATATATATCAAAGTGAGGGAATGAGGCAGGGCGGGAAAAGTTTCTGTGTGTAAGAAAGAAGAGGTGTGTGGGTGTTTGTGAGATTTACAAAAAACAAAGCCACACACACACACAAAACCTGTTGACGGTGTAAACAAACCGTGTGCTGGGTGACTGCTAATTGAGGACTGTGTTTTTTTTGGGGGAGGTCGAGCTTCTTCTTCTTTTATTTAATTTTTTCACCATCAACAACAAACAAACACACCTTGCAAAAGCCTCTTGTGCGTCTCTTGCTACTTGTGCAGCCCTCGCCACACCCGCATTGTGCTGCTGAATGGCTGCTGTGGATCATAAACTGTTCAGGTTACTGAAGGAGAAAAGCTCTTAAGTCAAGAGAAAGGGCAACAAAGGGAGATGTTGTGAAAAGGCCCTCGGCTGTGGAGCTGCTGCCACTCTGCTGAGTGTTAAACATCAGAGAGCTGGATTCACTGTGAGCCAACCGGGCTGCTGATGTGTTTCTATACATGTACGGTCTCCATATGTGTACAGGTAAACAAACGCAGACCCTGAAAGATGCTCTGACACACACACACACATTAGAAGAATCTGTTAAGTGTTGAGGTCATCAGGTCCCAAAACAAAGCTTCAGTCAGACACAAGTATGCAGCCGACCGTGGAATCAACTACTGCTGACAGACCTGCAGAGAGAGAGAGAGAGAATAAGATCAGAGGAATGAGAGAGAACAGAATATCATGGAAGAAAAAGAAAGGACGAAGGAGAGAGATAAAGAGAGACTGGTCCGGGCTGAGCGAGGCTGCGACAGAGGAATTAGCAGATTGTGAAAAAGCCAGAGAGCCCCTGCAGGTTGTTCTGTGTGTTTTTTGTCAGCCATTATGGCCCATTAGTGCTGTATGTGGCTCTAGTTTCTGGCTGAGATTAAAGTCTTAGCTGAGGGATACCTGAGAGACAGCTTTAAGCTCTCCCAAGACAGAGTGCCATCACAGCACAGAAGGGAATGGGCCCGAGGGAGGGGGCTGAATGAACAGAGATTATCCTCTGCTTTACATTTAGCGTCATTATTAGAGAGTCATATTTTTACCTCTTTACACATTATCCAACCGTTTCCCTCTTTCTGATATATTTTCGATGTCATCAAGGCAAAAAAAATGGCTGACCCCTGAAAGGCCCAGTGAATAAGCACTCCCAGGATATGAATTAAATCAACGTATGTTAGCGCTAGCCTCCTGGCTAACATTAGCTCCCTCTGCCTGGGTCCCATCAGCCTTTGGAGCTGACTGAAATACGTTTGTTAACAAGTTCTTGTTGGGGTCAAATGCCCTTTTTAAGGTGTAATTACTGAGAAACACTGAGTGCAGCTTGTCTTAATGTGTGACAACCATCAATATATTTTGCAGCTCGTACTGCACAGACTCTTTTCCCCACATAGATAGGGCAGCTTCTGAGGATCGAGGAGATGGATACAATCAGGACATATAGGATTGAATTGTTCTTAGATAGCCACTCTTAAGTCTTTATACAATATAGGAAGAATATAAGTTATTTCTTGACTTGTCTCTGTCTTTGACTCTCTCTCTCTCTCTCTCTCTCTCAGATGTGGTTGAGTGACCAAGTGAGAGAGACAGAGAGAGAGGTAAGAGATGGCGATAGCTGATAGGCCGGTGACTGAAATATAAACATCCATGTTAACTCTCCACAACCAGACACTCAGTCTGCCTTTCACAAGTACAAACACACACACACACACACGCGCACACACACACACACACACACACACACACACACACATACAGTCGCATGCACACTTTCAAAAGCACATAAACACAAACAAAAGCAGAAAACAAAGATGTATCTGAACAAAAGATCTGCTCTAACTGACTTTATACCCAACTTTCTGCACCATGCCTCCCCCTCACACACGTATACACGTATACACACACACAAACACACACACACACACACACACACACACACAAGCACAAAGAAGACCTTCATCTGTGCTAACCCTACAGTAAGACGGTAGCGCAATGTGGTGCAGAGGTGTAATTAGACTGTCTGCCTACACTCTGCTACAAACACTCATCTAGAGACCTCCCCTCTAACTCTATCATTATGTGTGTGTGTGTGTGTGTGTGTGTAGGTGTGTCTGTGAGAGAGAGAGAGAGAGTAGAAAACACTGAAATTACAGAAGTGAGGCAAAAAATTGGCAAAGGTCGATATAATTTTTGTAATAAACCTGGAAAATCTTTTTTTTTTTAAACACACACCCACACACACACACACACTCCCAGTCCCCAACACCCCAACCACCATCCAGCATGGCTGTAGGGGGACCCGGGCTCATCAGTGGCAGCTCCTTTGTCTTGTGCAAACAGAGGAAAGCTAACTCTGTGCGGCTCCCCCACACTGCTCCTGCACGGTAATCTTCCATAATCCTGCCACTGCAATTTTCACCCTCCAGCTTTCCAAAACTTCTCTCTCTCTTTGCTACCTTTTTTCATAATCCATTTTTATCTCAGTGTTCCTCTGTGTCTGTCTTTATTTTGACTTTACAGTAAGATCTACAAGTATTGTGATGTATGAATATTAGGGTTATATAGTATAAGTAACTCATAAAATCCCAGTATTCAGTATTTCAAAAACCTTTAGTAATGTCTCTGATTTTCACAAACTAAACTTTTTTTTTAAACTATGAGAAAACTAGAAACACAAAAGGAATTGTATAAAGACGTTTTCAGATATACACTACAGAAAATATCTAGAGAATTTCAGGAGGACTGCTTGGGATATTCCCCTGACCTTGCTGTTCACATATGCTCCTCACTGGCCTTGAGTGTGTTTGTAGTGACGTTATACAGTATACCATTCTGTGTACATTCACGTGTCCTTTCAGTTCTTTTGAATATCTTTGCTCTTAGACAATTTCTCTCCTGCAGCTCCTCTTTCTGCAGCACAGCAGGCTCCTCTAATCCCTCGGTCTTATTTGGGGCCCCGTGAAATCCATGCACCATTACCAACAGGACAGGTATGAAAATTACCTCCACTACCCCAAGTTGAGCCCATTCATCTCCCCTGGGCTTCAAAATGGGGCTCATCCCCTTTTATTTATACACACACCCCTTCACACAGGGTGGGGCGGCTTGTGAGAACAAATTCATGATTGGCAGCAAAATGTCTTTATTCCCATCTATGACAGCTTAAAGGCAGAATGTGCAACATTTTACATGTAAATATATCAGAAAAGTGTAAATGTCTCTCTGAGTCATGACTGTCTACAATGAGTGAGATGTGTGAGTCCTGCCAGCTGTGTTGTTGTTGGGCCGTGTTTACATGGACGGGACGGCCTTGTGTATTAATCTGTTTAAGTCCAGGACTAGAGAAAAGAAGAAGAACATCACTGCTTATTTGGATATCACGAGTGTCTTTAGATCACGGCCATTCTGTTTCAATGTATGTGCAATATGAAGCTTTGAGTTAAGTGTGCTAACATTAGCATGCTAACACAACAAGGCAGGACACAGGTAACTGCAGCTCGAGCCAAAAACTACTTGTCTGTGGCTTGTGCTTAATTATGGTGTGTTCTAATTGATAATTCTTTGCGCGAATGGAGAGGGGTTGGAGGTGTGCCGCTGGAGGAGAGCGGAGGCTTATGAATAGTGGAGGTGTTGCCAAACAGCAGTTTGTTTTGGTTTCATTCTGGTGCTCAAGGGCGATTTCTACTGGATCAAAAAGGTCTTCCTTTAAAGTTGATTTCAGTTGTAACGGCAAATAAAGAAAAATTCTACTCACTTAACATGTTCTTTATTACATTTACATGCATTATATACACCCATATATTTACATAGAGAGGTTTTAAGAAGTCTGTTAGAGATTGTTTTCTCAGATAGGCCTACAGTACTTAAAGCTAATCCAGAGGCACAGAACACACCTGCTTATGGTACCGGCAGTATTATTCTTTTTTTGACTGAAAAAGTAGCCTGTCAATCAAAACTGAATACAGGCCGCAGCTAAGTAAACGTAGAGAATGCTACATGTTTTTTTAAGTCATTGGGATAAAATGCATTTTTAGCTTCATCCTTTGAGAACTATGGATGTTACAGTTTGTTTCGATCTTATGTCAATCTGACGTTAGCTGATAATGTGGCTCAATGAAGTACCACAACCCTCGAACAAGTCTCATTGTCTGACTTCAAACAAGTTGCTTGCAAAAAAAAAAAAAATCCACATTGAGGTAGACACGTTTTGTCTGGCAACAGTGTGTGTGATGTATTTGCCCCAGTGACCGTGTTGAGGCCCTGTGTGTGCATTGTCCACAGACAATAGACCTGTATGTGGACTGTGAGGGTCTGCACTGACCACTGACCTGAAGCTGTGGCACATCAGACTGTGAGCCAAGAAACTGCAGCCACAGTTCATCCTTCCTGTCCTAAGCTGAGAGAGTGAAGCAGACAGATTGCTCAGCATTATCATGCCTGTCATTCAATGGACTTTGCTCCCTTGTAATTAGCCAAAACAAATAAAGTGCAGATACCATTAGCAGTTTCCTTGTTGTGTTAATAAATCAGCAACATCTGCTCCGTCTCGGCTCTGTCGTTTGAAGTTCACAGAGCTTTAAAGCGGGGGCTAAAAGACCCCGTGTGCTTCACATTAATCTCTGACTTTAAACAAAAACTCCAGCTCCATACATGTATATATTTATTTCAGCTCTTACTAGGTTTAAGGGGATAAGGATTTAAGTTTTTGAGGTTATGGTTACCTTATGATCCCGAGGAATTTGATGTCATGGGAGGGCGGGTTTGCCAATAAGGTACTCCATGCTTAACCAGATGTGGGTTTGGGGATAGAGTTGGTGTTGCTGGGACTTTTTTGGATGGTGGTGGTAGTATGAGTGCTGGTCGGTGTCAGACTGAATCAGTAGCTGGAGAGTAGATCACTTTCAGATGTTCTATGAGTACATGATTTTTCCCCCCTCTCTTTTGTGGTCTGCTACCAGTCGAGGTTGTCAGACTTTAAGACGTCATCCTGCTGTGTAATCTCTCTGCAGATTGTTTGAAAATTACCTCCTCGTTTTATTATCTGCTGTATCCTGTCCTAATCAGCTTCTGCTTGTGGAGTAAGACTCTTTTATAATCGTTTTATTTTCTGTAATCGGTGCAAACGCATAGTCACACACGGACTGTTCTATGTACATTTTCAAGTTTTCAGATGCTCCAGGGTTCACCAAATTACTCTGCTAGTTGGTCCATTGTCTTCAAATGTTATGAATATCTTCAGAAGATGAATCCTAACGACTCAGTGGAACCCTGACTTAAGTTTGTAATGACATTAAAGTCAAATATTGATGTTCCTAAGAGGATGAATAATCATGATTCTAGTGATCCAACAAGGCGAACATCTACTGGATGGAGATATGTTGCACATACATTCAACACTCCTGTGTATTAAATCATATTGACTTGGTGGTATGGTCACTCCTAGCAGAATTAGATTTTGGATGAAAAACTTTAGACATGGCTGCCTTTAAAAGTCACAACTTAGTCTCAATTGTTGTTGATAAAGTCAAGACTCAAGTCTTAGTATTTTCTGAGTCCTTATTAGTAAATCTATTGACAGGTAAGGACAAAAGGTAATAGTAATTTTGTACATTATGTTACTAACTAATGACCTTTCTGAACAAATATACTGTATTTGACTTTAGTAGGTGCTGCCGATGGGGCAGCGCTGTTTCCTCACAGGGAGAAGGTTCCTGGTTCAAATCCCTGTCGACAGGGTCGCTCTGTGTGGAGTGTATGTTCTCCCCCGCTCATGCAGGGTTCTCTCCAGGTACTCCGTCAACATGCTCGTTAAGTTAACTGGTGACTCTACATTGCCTGAATGTGAGTGTGACTGGTTGTCTGTCTCTATATGTCAGCTCTGTGATTGACTGGTGACCATACCCCATCTTTTGCCCAATGACAGCTGGGATAGGCTCCAGCGACCACAAACGGGAAAAGCTGTATAAATAATGGACAGATATCTTCATTAGCGTGTACATTACTTATCTAGCATACCTTATAACCTAAGTTATGTGTCCGAACTCTGACATAAATCTTGAATGCTAAAAGCTTCAGTATTTACTGGTCTAAACACTTTCCAGCTGGAAGGACTTTCCTGGAGAAAATCTTTTCCTGAGCAGGAAGATGTGCTTCATGCTACAGGCAGAGAAAGCGGCCTGTATCAAATAAAAACTAAAGAACTGAAATTAAACAGAATCAGGAAATCAACGTCTTTGAAGGACGACGAAGGATATCACAGTACTTCAGTTATAGACACAGAGCCAGAAACGTTGCCTTAAAAAAGAATCCTAATCCTAAAGACTGTCACTTGGATGACTCAGGCAAAAAGTTAATAAAGTATATGAAAAACCAAGTATGAGCTGACACAAGCCCCTCCTCTCATTAATGCCCCCCTATCTGCACTAATGATCCTCCTTCCTGAGGTCTGATTAGATCAAAACTACATACTTATCTCTTCTGTTCTGTCCCTAATCTCATCACTCGTGGAACTCAAACCTCATTCTTGCCTTTAGCCATACAGTAAATGATAATACCAGATTACAACAATGGCCTGTGTTTCACTGCCCACAACATACCTGGAGTTTCCTCTCCATGCCCTCCCCTCACTGCAGCATTCTTTACCCAGACTTTTGGCCTTGCCAGGTATCCCCGCCTGCACGTCCCACATTCCCAGCTGTAGGTCTGCCCACGATGAAGCCATAACACGGCTGTCTCAGCTGCCAGTTTGTGCTGGGAACACTGCCTGTGTGTGGCTGGGTGTGTATGTGTGGGAATGTGTGTGCACCCGAATCCAAACTCTTGTGTGTGTTGATGACTTCATCCTCGCCCTCGTCCTAGGCGTCAGGGCATATTTTTAACAGAGTGCATGTGTGTGAGACTGTGTAAATGAGAGTCGCTGTTATGGAGACCGATGCTGTTTCGCATTACAGGGAAGCTGGGGTTAATTTCCTGTTGATGGACGGGGCCGGGTTACAGATAGAAACAAGTTTAACGGGGGATTATTTAGCGGTTGTAGCTCTCAGCTGTTTAGTAGGTGAAACTGGTAGGTGACGTGTGACATTAAATTTGATATTAGGGCCAAGACATACATGTAGTGTAGGCTGAGTGTGAAAGTGTTGAGAGGAATTAAATATTGTAACATTGTGGTTTTGATTGTGGTGGCCTGCAGCAAAGTAAAGTAAACCATCAACACATTCTGGTGAACTACAGGGAACAGAGCAAGATGCATTGATACAAAATAACCTTTTATATTTTGCTCCGATTAAATGATTAAGATGGAGATCTCTCAGTTTAAATGCATGTTAAAGCAATAGTTCATTCTGACTTTTTTAAGAAGTTAAAAATCTTTTCATGGTTGGTTTTATTATTTGTCAGGTTTTGATTAGTACTTGGTGCCTTAAATTAACACAAACAAAAATAAATACTTCAACTATTGCACAACATTGTGCGAGCCTGAAAGAATCTCTGTCTGGTGTAATGAATGTGGGCCACGCTCAGTAGAAGCTGATTCAAAAGCGAATGCTTCAGAATTGTTGAACAGAGATATAACTCACATGTTGGCTGTGAATGATGGTTCACGGTAGATTTGAAGTCTTCCCCAAGAGATAGAACCATCAGACTGACTGATAGAAACATGTAGTGGAAGTTTATACAAGCAGTCCCCTCCCCTACCCCACGTCATGCTCCACAGAGCCCTTCAAAGGACCATATAGGAAACCCATCCCTCATTTTCCTCTCCCGCTAATAAGGGGCAGCTTTTTATTTGGCCGAGACAGAAGGTTTGTGTTAGCATCGTTAGCGATAGCCACGGTCCCAACTGCAGCCGCCACATCCACCCTAACCCCCTGTTAGTACGTATTTTCATGAATTCATTCATCTTGATAATTTTGTGGATATATCTTTAAATTGTGTCAACCATCTAAGAGTAATTCTTCTTTTAGGTTTGTGAAGCTGTAATACATATGTGTTAGAGACCTCATAGCAGCAGAGTTATATTTGCATTGAAGAGTCTGTTGTGAGCTGAAAAGGAAATGTGACTCTGAGACTGAAGAAATGTATTTGTCTGATATTTAGGAGTCAGTGTGATGTCTTCTTTCTAGCCTTGTAGAGATGAACTGAAGCAGCCAGGAATGTGTGGGCTGTACCTTCTAGCAGAATATAAGCAACACTGTGAAGATGAAGACTTAGCCAATGATTGTCAGCGATTGTGAGATCTTGGTCAGCATGGGTCAATGATGGTCTGCACTTTGTCAGCCATGTGTGTTGTGTTTCTGTGTTGTCTGACCATGGCTGAATAAATCTAAGATGATCCACAGTCTGTTTCACGATTTCATCATTGTTCATCTACTACAGAAACAACCCCCACCCAACAGCCCCCTCTGAGGGACACTTGGGAATCATACCTACCCAACAGGTCTCCTCTGTGCCCAGTCAGGGTTGGTCTCTGGTACTGTGAAACCTCCATGAAGCTGTGGATTAGCATAAATTCAGAGAGGCTGAGTGGGAATTACAGGCCCGCAGACTACTGTTTGAATGCTGACTCATGTGTTTACATGTAAGCTCCTGGAGAATGGACACATGCCTCATTTGATTTAGCTGGATGTTTTCATCCACTGGGGCAAGGGAGAGAAAAAAAACTTGAGGAAGTGGGATGGCAACAGAAGTCTGAGGGAAAGTTCAAATACCGTGAGGGAACTGAATGTATAATTTGTTACATGTGTGCAGAATGGGGATAATATGAAGGGAAACACACACAAACATGCAGACGGAGAAAGAGAGAAGCTCTCCGGGCGGCTGAGTGATCCTCTGTTTTCTTTACAGTGTGGTTCAGAAACGATTAATCTTCTTCTGTCTCATGTAATTAATCCTTCTTTCACAGGCTTTTAACTCTGCTATGGCGCGTACATATGTAGAGGAAATCACAAGGGTTGTTTACCATATCCCCCTGGCAGAAAATCCTGCATCACAAGCAAACCAATGAGGGAGCCAGTGACAGAAAGGGAAAGTTAGTTTTTCTTTGTTGTTGGATTTCCACCTTTTGAAAAAGCAACATGCCAGCAAGGATTCAGCATGGCTAATAAAAAGAATGCCACAGCTTGTAATATGTTAAATATGAAGCCCTATAATGAAATATATGTGCAAAACATTCTCACTCAATCGCTTTGACAACTTGCCAGTGTGGCCCTTTGCTTAAAACATGACATTAGTCTTGTGCTGGGCTTCCACGATGATCTAAGTTAATGTGCAAAATCTGGAGAAACTTTTAAAATAGAGCTAACTTTAGGGCTGCGCATAAATTTGATTTTTATTGCAAGAGTAAAGAGAATGAGTTGTAAGTAAGCAATGCTTTCTTACCCATGCATCATGTCGACATTTTACCTGTTGGATGGAGGCTTCAGGATTGCAGCCCCTCTCTCATACCAGTCGGGTGTAACTTGAGCTAGCTATCAGCTGCCCTCAGAGTAATTGTTTCAAATTGAGTGAAAAAATGCTTGGTTTATTTTTCTGCAAACAGCTATAGCTGAAGTGGATACAGATTTTTTTAGTGTTCGTTTATTCATCACTCTTCATATCGTTATCACAATATCGTAAAATAGTCTTGCGCATCGTATTTCTTTCTCATATAGTGCGGGCCTAGCATAAAAATACACTTGAAGTCCAAAGTAATTTCAAACCTTTATTTATTCCTCGAAAGGACACTGAGCTTTCCCCCATTTCCAATGAGATTACAAGCAGAGCAAAACAAGCTACAAACACTCAGAATCAGTGACAAAAACCATTGTGATCCATTCAAAACAGTTACAATTTGAAACACAGTGGCTAGAAATCAAATTCCTAAACTCTGGAAGAGAGGGCAATACTCCGATCCTTAGAGTTTGCTGGAGGGCGTTCCACAAGTTTGGGGCATCAAAAGAAATGCTGATTTCCGAGTTCAGTAAAAGCTCGAGGGACTTTAAGAACGAGCCAATCAGAAGAACGAGTTATGTAGGTGCCCGAATTCCACTCCAACAGGTCTGTGACGTAAGGTGGAAGTTTACCAATAAGAGCCTTAAAAATAACTATGATTGTAAGTTTCAAATGTTTATTGCACCTATTTAAGACTATAGGAACTCGCTGCATTTAGTTTGTGTTTTTTTTTGTCTGGATCTCTGTATTCATGACTTTGATGATCCACAAAGGATGTTCCTGCCTTCATGTGGCTGTGTGTTAGTGTGTGTATGTGTCTTTACATGACAGAATACGTGTAAAGCCCCTGTCTCCATCCCCCTTGTAATGTCAACCCACAGTCTCCACCACAGTTGGCCCAAGTCTGCCATCCCCCTCCTCGTATTCATCCCGCGATCAACCCCCTCCTTTTCTAAAATGTCCCTTATCCATCAGCCTTGCTCCCCTTTGTCCACTTCCCCCTACATTCCTGCATTTCACTGCCATAAACAACTATTCACATAATGGTTACAAAAATCATTAAAGAAGAAACATCTGTGTGCCCGGCGCAGCCAATCAGACGAGGCGCAGAGCAGTCCAGCCTGAGGAGTAGGACGGTGGTTGGCTGTCTGAAGTTTCTGCACCTTGTCGAGACCCTTCCACTACCATGCATGCTCTTTATAGTCTGTTTAGCGAGGGGAAGAAGCAGCGGGACACAGCCGGGGAAAAAAAAAGGGCGGGCTGGGGGATTTAGCCAAAGACACACAGACACATGGAAATGGTTAGCATCTCGGAGGTGGCAGGCAGCAGCCCGCTCTCTCTCTATTTTTTCTTTTTCGATCTTTTACATCACGAAATAGGAACCAGATTGCCACTGCGGCTGCTTAATTTGAGCTCCTTTACTGTTTACGGATGTAACTGGAAATTGAGGTGGAAAAATTTATAGAACGCAAAAGAAAAAAAAGGAATAGGTAGCTGTGGGGGTATAAATCTCATAATTACAGGCGTTAAAGCAGCTTGAGCTTTTTGAATTAAGCGTTGGCCTGCATCACTGCCACTTAAATAATGCTGTGTTAAGGGCAAGAGTGTTGTGTGGTAGACCATCACAATCTTATTTATCGCACAGATTCAAGAGCTACTACATCTAAATGAGACCTTAAACAGGAATAATGTCATGCAATTAAACAAACAAGGGCCGTTTTGTGTCTATGTTATGTAACCTTTAACATCACGGCCACCTCTGAGCTCGGTGAGAACGGGGGAATAAAAAAAAAAAAGAAGTGAAACATAAAATAAATGAATGGAAAAGTCGACCCGTGCAGAGCGCCCTGCAGCCACCGCTGCTTCCCCTCAGCACAGATTGAGTGTGACTTGTGTCATGCGCAGACCCACTGTGCGTCTCCACAACGAGAGAGGGCAGCGCCACTGTGCCCTTAGATCAAAGCATTTTCCGCAGCGCATGATGTGCATGAAAATAATAAAAGCATTGTGCAATCACTGCAATGAAAATGTCAGTAATAAATGCAGAATGTACAAAGAAGCTGTTATGCTGTTTGGTTTTACTGTGTGGGCACCAGAGCCAAGTGTTAGAGACATGCTGAAAGCTTGGAGTCGACTTACTAGTGGAGTCTGAATAAAACACCAGTGAGGTGTTTCCTCGCACGCTACCTCAGGCTGAGGTGGATGTGGAAATGGTGTTCATTTTAGCGACTGTTTTTTATGACGTGACAAAGTTATTGCTGCAGGTGAGGACAGCGCAGGGGGACGAGGGGGCGGAGGAGAAGTGCTGGGAGTATTTGTGTCTTGCCGTGTATGTGTGTAAAACTCAGGGGGGGGGGGGGGGGGGGCGATCCTTGCCTGCTCCCCTGGCTGGTTACTGTGTTCCCACGCTGCTGGATCCACAGATTCCTGATCTGTCCGATGGGAGGTGGCGCGGGGGGGGGGTTTACAGTAGAAGAACACTAAAGAGGGGCTGAAAAATGGCCGCTGCTTTTACTAACATAAACAGATCATAAAAAGGCTCTTCAGTCTGACTGTGGGAGCCCAGTGGAGCTCTCAGTTTATAGATTTGTGTTGGCGCACTATCCCTTCAGCCGTGTCCTCTCTGATTTGGGTCACGTCCAAGAGCTGGAGAGCCTCATTTCAGTCTGTTTAGACTTTACAGATCTGTGTTCACTTAATAAAACCTACACTCACCCGCATTCGATACACCATGCAGAAACCATGCTAATTGAATGAGAGGAAATTTAGGGGTCAATCCAACCAGGACATACTGTATTTCCTCAGGACAGGACGAGCAGTTCTCTGTTTAAATCTTACATGTGGAGTTAGAAATGTTGGATGTCCTGCAAGTCTCCACCCTGCACCGGGTAGGTTTTTGTCAGCGCCACCACCAACCTGGCGACAAGTCTCCAGCTGACCCTAGTCTTGCCTCTAATAAACATTATGAAGGTCTGTCTTCTTAATAAGGTAATACTTGTGAGAAATGTGAGTTCTTAGTGTGCGCCCTGGAACTAAGCGCAGTGGGGGTTTTGGAGTCCTCAGCTATTGACGCTGGCACACAGAGGTGTTAAAAAGTTATGCAGTCACCACAGAATCGTATTCACTTGTGCTTTTCAGAGAACTTCCTTGTTCAGTGTGCCACCGTTTTTCTGAGCCTGTGCGTGAATTACAGCAGTCTGGCAAATGTGTCTCTCCTTATGGGAATCACAGGGGGTAGAAGAAATATCATGAACACTGAAAAAAGAAGGTTAAAGCCAGACCAAAAGAAGAAATAACACCGTCTTCTTTCTGCAAATGAAAAGTTTAGTTTATGAGCAATAAAACACACATTTGCTCATTTCAATACAATGAAGGAGTTTATTGTCACAGCCTCATGTGGTCTGCTGTGAACAGTAGCTCATGGTGGTTGAAGCCAGTGTTAACTTTGGATAGATGTGGCTGTGTTACAGAAATAATAAGTTTCTGTGCTGAGCTAATGACAGCTTGTTCTACTGTTAGATTTTTATTTCAACACTAGCAAAAGTAACTTTAGCTTTTTCCTAAAAACTACAGACTTTTACAAAAGTAATGCTGCTCGATCACTTTAGGGCCTCCATACATGTGCGGTGGTGACTGTGTCTGCAGAGACTCTGTCCTCTGACTGGGTTTTCATGTTTCTTTTTGTTTTGATTGACACGGGACATCTCTGGGGCAGGGGCGGGACTCCCAAGACATTGACAGATGAGTTTAGGAGTGGATACAATTCAGCAATTGGACGTGATTAAAACTGTTGAATATGACAAACGGGGATGTAGCTGCAAAGCAAAAAAAAAAAATATAATCACAGTGAGGTGAAAACACTGAATAGTTAAGGCTCCATCTAAAACGAGGGTGAACCGTACCTGAGGATGCGGAGTCGGCCTGATTTCTGACTGACAGACAGGTGGTCAGCTTGTGCTAAAACTGAGCCCTTGCACCATTGGATGACAGCACGGTGGCTACATATTTAGCCTAACAGCAGAGACACCAGGAGACAGTACACCACTTCTTTCTACTCTCTCTGGTGGACCAAGCACCACACCATAACTGCAGGATTTAACAAGTGGTCCATAAGCTGTCATAACTGTTTTCTGTTACTGACTTAACGGATATTTATTTCATTTAAAATACTCAGGATCATAGCTTTTTAAAAAGTGCATAACCTGCATATATTCTAAGCTCAAATTCAACCTGATTCTTCAAACTACATTCCCTTAATTGTAAATTTTTCTGTACATATTGGTGTTTTTACTCCCTACAGCTGTTCTTCTTTGTTGTAGCAGTTTTAATGGGAAGAAGCCATATGGTAATGGACTTTTATTCTCGATTGTTCTGTTAAGTTTCTGACTGATTCATCTGTAATTAATGCTTAATAATACTATAAATCCTTCAAGCCTGGTCCATTGTTTCATTTAGCTTTGAAGACTCGTGTCTCCAACTGTCTTCAGTGTTTGTCAAACAGGTTTCACTTTTTTTTTGTCCGACTGAATGGTCTGCCACTGTCCCAGCTTTGTGTATTATCAGAGGAGGTGTCTGTCTGCTTAACAGTGCGAGCGGGCTGGTTTATAATTATTAGTATAAGGCCCCGGCTCGCCATGTTCTGCCATCTCCTCTCGACAGTGAGGGTCAGAGGAGCAATAAAAGATGATTAAGTGAAGGAGCTGAGGCTGTAAAGTCGGTTCCAGCCGTTCATGGATGAAAAATGACAGTGAAATCAGTCGCAGCATGGGAACACGTCTGGCCTCTCTGTAATGATTAAACCCGGGTATGGATAACCAGTAGCAGACAGACACGTACGTGGAGCCATGATAACACGAGAGCAGAAACATCTGCGGTGTAGTCTGCGTCACATAATGGGCTTCATTGTGGGTGATTTAGTGTCTGTAACATGGAGCACAATGTGAGTTATACACCAATTATCAACACTGCTACATTGCACTAACATAACAGTGCAGGACATGGAGCTGGGTTAGAGGATCATGTTGACACATTTACCTCAATAATGATGCAGTGTGAAAAAATAAATCCTATCCTCAAACCGCACTTCACGACAGAGTAAGTTCTGACGTCATAACGCTGCTTTAATAACAGACACACTCATAACTTGATGCTCTGTGTGAAATCGCCAACGAGTAAATAAATGAATGTTTATTGACATTGATTTGTTGGATTAGGTTACACTTACATCGGCACAGTAGCATCCTGGAAGGAGAGGGACAAAATTACAAAGTGTGAAACACTTTAACAAAGCTTGAGACAAAATTTGCATTTTTACATTCCATAAAACAAAATGACGAAACCCAAAACACTTTTACAAAATGTGAAACACTCTTACAAGCGCTGAGTCAAATTTACAAGATGTGAAACACTTTTAGCAGTCCACAATTTTTTTATTTTTTACAAACGACAGAATCTTGACGGAAAGGGAATGTACCAAATGCCGGAAGTGACCCGGACGTGCATATCTGGACCCTCTGTCTCATCGGTGTCATTTAAAAGTTGGAGAGACCGTCCACACAAAGAGCAAAAGTGACTTAAAAAAATTAGTTCCACAAAATGGGCAAAACATCTTTCTGTTACCACAAACTCAGTATCACTCTGTATCACTGTTTGCCAAGTCTTTTTTCCAAAACAAACAAAATGACCCCTCACTCAGTCACTTCAGGGTAACTTCCTGCATTTGGTGCATTCCCTTTCCGTCAAGATTCTGTCGTTTGTAAATTTGTTTAGGGACTGGTAAAAGTGTTCTGCCACTTGCAAATTTGTCTCACATTTTGTAAAAGTATTTTACACCGTAATATCGACTGTTGAGTCTGTTGCCTTCAGAGATCTAATAAACAAAATACCTGCCACAATGTTTTCTGTGAACTTCCAGACAGCACAGTAACATCCTTATCCTCCGTCATCAAACGGACAGGAAGGTAGCGTCTTTTGTTAGCATCTCTGAATGGCGATAACGCTGCCAGGAGTAATTATGAGTAATTGGTAGGACAATAAGGTGATGACAGCTGTGGAACCATTGCAACATAAGGGCAAGGCTGAGCCCAACCTGCCATCCAGGCAGCACCCTTACCTCACTCCCCACCGCCGTCACAATCCACTGGGTGCAATTAAGCTGCACAATAAGCTTTTTGTGGAAGCCTGTCCGGCACGTATCAACCTCACATCTAGAGCAGTGACTTAAACGTTCCCTTTTTTCCCACCATTTTCACCCTCCGTGTCTCGCCCAGGAGAAGCATTTATTTTAATCAAAGAAAATAAAGACAGAAATAAATGTGTGAGAGGAAGGCCTGATAGATCTGCATGAGCCAAAATCTAAATAAATCTCTAGAAATCTGGAGGGTTAAAGTCCTGGCTTTACTGATGACAACCACAATGAGGAAGTATTGCACGGCTCTTAACAACTTGTATGACTTATCCTTTTCATTCTGTGTGACAGGTAAAAAACAAACAAACCTTGAAACCATCGGTTAATTCACTTGTCGGTTTTGGCACCGCTGCACTTCCCTCCCTCTCCTCCCTCAAGTCAAATGAGGGATTTGGTGGTTTGAGGGAAAAAAAATGGAATTGATCGTCGCTGAGAATTTCCAGTGAAATTTGCTGAGAGCGGCTTTTTTCTCAACAACAAGTTGACCTCTGTTTGGTTGTGGGAACTCCTGGGTGAAGAGCTGTGCACTGGGATGGAGCTTAGAGGCTTTCAAACAAACTCCAACAAGAACTCTCAGGGCTCGATTACACACATGTGGTAATGTCCTGCCTGCTTCACTTAAACAACTCAACAAAGTGTCAGAGTTTGTCTTCCCTGGGAATTAATTGTTATTTCCTTGTATTGCTTACAATGACAATAATATGTTTTATTCTATGTTCCAGAGATATAGATAATAAAGAGATGGTGTCTTCTCTTTGTTAAAGGAAAACTCCCAGTTTGTAACGGTTTTGGACTTAGGCCCCGTGTCCACCTAACGCTTTAGCGCCGGCTGTGCACTTGGAAGTGTTTGCATGAAGCCGTCCTGTCTCTATGACAACAGTTTGTTGTCAACGGTCGCTGTATGACCGACACAGCTCGATTAATTTTTATATTTGATAATTTTTCAGCCCAGCAGATACGGAGCAAAGAGGATGTGAGTACAAGATACGATCTGTAGGAGGCTAAAATACAGGGAATATCAGACAATTTGAAAAGAGCGCCCGTAACGTCAACAGCGCCTTTCTGAAAAGTTGAACGATTTTCAAGATGAGTGCTTGGAGCGGTTGTAAAAAAGACGCCGAGCGCTGCACTTTTTCATCCAGGCGACACGAGGCCTTACTTGACTCCTTCTTTGCCTTTTGACTTCTTTTGATCAATACCAGGAATCCTTTCCCATAGAGAATAACAGCGCCATTACCTTACTGACATTTTGAACACGTACTATTGGAAGCATATATTTTAGTTGATCATAAATACGAATGCACTGTTTGTCGTGTAACATCTGGACATGAGGGGGCAGTTGGGCGGTGGGAGGGACAGATGAGGGAGGATGCTTAAAACACTGTATCCAATTATGTGCAAATGTATACTTTCAGTGTATGTTGCAAACAAATGTACAATGTGTTGCTAATTGAAAACCCAATTAAAACTGTTAAACAAACAAAACAAATAAACGTGGATACACACATTTTAAAGAAAAAATATAATTTCAGAATAAGGAAAAGTGGGATGACTCTTAAATTTGCAAAGGGCCTCAATCCTGTATCACCTGCAGAAATGGAAGACGTAGTTTCAATCCCATAATTCAAGGAACCAAGGTTTTTTGACAATGCCCCATAGTTATAGGATGACCGGATTGGTCTTTAAAAAAGTGAAATTATCTGTTATAAACAAGAACTATCTTCTTTTTCATTCAAAGGTAAAGTAATGATAAAATGAGAAAACCTGTTAAATTCTTAGTAGTCATTGAAGAGGTGACTTTATGACCTCTGTGCTGTGGAGGAAACAGAGAAACACAGACTGAGCGATTACTAAGGAAGATGGATGAAGAGTCATGAGACGTTTAACAGGCTGATAAAACAAAACCACACAGACACTTTGGCATCAGTACAACATGGTAATACCGCTTATTATGCACTTATCATTCTTGATTTGATCTAATAAAAGTACATATTTCTAATCAGAACAGTTTATGAAGGCCGGGTCTGAAAGCCAATAACACAGCAGTGAACTTTGGTCTGAGAAATACACAAAGCTCCCATTTAACTTTCCCTCACAGATAAAATTCACTGCTGATCGATGACATCATATCAACACAGAGAGGGGGACAAAGAACGACTGTTACCCTTTGTTCCCATCAAAGATTAACAAAGTTTGACGTTTGCTGGGTGGAGGGAAACCCCGATGAGATATCAAATGTTAAAATACCATCTAAAGAAAATATTCAACCAAAGAAATGATGTCTCCCAGGCAGGTATGATAGTAATGAAAAGACACTCTTAGATATAGAGAAAAATGAGTGGCAGCCAGAAATCTCTTAGATAAACACCTTCACGTTGTTAACACCTTCATGCCAAAGCAGGCTGCATGTGGCGCCTGGGAGCTGAAGAGCTGACGGGCCTTCATGGAGAACTCTTTAACAGACCTGGAACGATATATCTGTTTGTTTAATACCTACTAAAAGTCAGAGTTAAAAACAAAAGGCATTTGCTGTAAGTGCATTTGCTATTACAGCCCAAAGACAATCGTGCTTCAACACAATACGGGACAACATTGCCTAGTGTGAGTGTGCCCTGAATAACTAACTAAACCCACTATGATAAAGTTGTTTTTAACTCGTATATGTCAGGAATTGTCCTTATTTAGGATTTATTTTTTGTACTTTGGTCTATTTCAGATTTTAGGTTTCCTTTTTTTTTAATTTCTCGCGTCTATCCTAGTGTTTCTTGTTTCCATTGTGTGTTTTTTTTCTTAATGTTTCCTATCTTTTCCTATCGTTTCCTGTTTTATTGTGTAAAGTTTCTCCGTTCTATTGTGTATTGTTAAATCTTAAGTTCTCTGTGTGTCTTCAGTGTTTTCTGATTTATTTTGTAGTTCTTGTCCTCAGTGTTTCTTGTGTTTATTCCTGCCTCTGTGTGTTTCCCTCCAGTCCTGATGCCCTCATTGTCTTCACCTGTGTCTGATTACCCCCTGTGTCGATTTAGTCTCAGTGTTCCTTTCCTCTTATCGTCAGTTCATTGTTACATTTATCCCATGTCAAATGTCAGTTTTCTGTGTAGTTTCCTCATGGCTTGTTTTCTTCTTTTGGACTTTTTTTGCATTTCAATTGAATAAGTTTTTGTATTTAAGATAAATAGTTTTATTTTTGTTTACTGCAATTTTTCCCTGTTCCCAGTTCCCTGTTTTTACATTCCATGACAGTACATACCTTAATGTATAAATGAGTCATTTATATATAAATCACAAAATACATTTGTGAATTCATTCATGAATATTAAGACTGATCTAACTCCATATGCTGCAAACTGACATTTTCTCATCCAAACTTTAAATTCACTTTCTTGTCTCCCTCACGCTCTGTTAAAAATTAACTTTTCCTACAGGCCTGGAGCACTAAATCTAAATTTGTACTTTTTTAAAACTATTTTTTTAAAAATACATGAACGTTATTCTTTCAGCATTTTGCAGCATGTTTGTTTCATTTGCAGCATGTTCAGTCGTTGCATTTGTTTCCGACTTTGGCTGAATATGTTTCACCTTTTTTTCTAAGCTGTTTGGCTGTTCTTTACTGTGCCTTTGCACTTGTCGGCCACCGTACCTATTAAACAGTTTAGTAATACTTCAAGGAGATCGGATGCAGCTATAGATGTGCTGTAAATTAAGCTGCGTTCCATTTTTTTTAGTTTATTGTCAGAAGAAACTCTAGGAAAAGTTTCCAACTACCACTTCGACCTCCAACCCTGATGACACCTGCTATGGATCACTGCAGCCAAGGAGACAGACTGACTGACGGAAAAGCTGCCCTCACTGTTTGCTATTTAATGTCCTGCATAAACACACAGACGCAAACACACACACAAAGACACCTATCTGTAGTATCAGTGCTGTCCCTGCAGCTTGTGCCTCCTCAGAGCTCGACACGGAGCTGAAAGGTCACAGCCTGTTGCCGCTGTCACCGGAGAAATGTCACCAGGTCACTCCTGCTCCGTCCAGCCGGTCTGTCTTTAAACAACAGTCTATACTCTCTCACTGCAGAGGTGTGTGAAAACCTCGACCTGCAGACAGAGGTGAGCACTTCCTTGACAATGCTTCTGTTAAGAAAATGCAACAAAGCGCTCCATGTAAGGGAATAAAAGCTGTAACTCGGTAACTGGGCTCTTTTATTGTCCGGCTCTGTTTACTGAAGTCGGCGCCTGAGTTTTACACAAGAAGCTCTTTTATTTGAGTCTCTTTTAGTAGCAAACAATCTGCAATTTTTTTGGTGTGAAGGATAAAGAAAATAGGGACTGAATGAGGGCGTCTGTGGAGAGTTGTGGTCAGAATGTGCTGATGATAAGCTTGGCATGGCTCATATTGAACACACACAGAGACAGAGTGGAGCTCTCTGAGTCGTCTGTGGGAAAGAGACAGGCCTCAGTGTGGGAATCGGCCTTCTTTTGATGGCAAGCTGGAGATCAGCGGTCTGCTATCAGCTGCGACGGAAAAGTTCAGCGCGGTTTTAAGAGGGCAGAGGCAGAAAGAGAGTTTTTGTCCGTGGCTGACCTCATGTCATCCCGCTGAGCTCAGCTAATGAGCACAGCCTTTGAGGATGCCTGATAAATTGTGCAGATAAGTGGTTTCATACAAATCTTCTGCCACCACCGTTTGGCCTTTTCGGATTGAAAACTAAATTGTAAAATGTGAGTAACTCATGAAATCAAGCCCTCTCTCTGTCCGTCCGTCCCCTCTCTCTCCCCCTCCCAGCTGTCTGTCTCTAGTCCTCCTGGCTCCAGGCCTGAGTCACATGGTTGACTGATCAAGTCGGGGTGTTGAGGCGAGCTCAGTGGGAGAAGCGCAAGAGCTCGGCGGGTTGCTGCTGGGGCTGAAATCAGTCTAAGTAGGGCAGGCTAACCACGAACACACCTCGCCTCCCCTCCCTGCCTCCTGTGTCTCTCTGTCCTTCCTCCATCCTCCGTCTCACAGAGTTCACCCTGTCCACACAATCACCTCTGTACTCTCATACCAGCATGGAGGGATGGATAAATAAATCAGTTACACAAAGTACTTCACATTGAAACAAAACACACGATGCTTTGAAGTGATTTTTGCAACAAAATCATTTTGTACTAAGATACGAAGTATTCAAAATAAAGAAACTGACAGAATTTTCTCTTTACATATCTTCAGTCCTATTACAGTCTGAATCACCCAAGTTCCTCCAATTACTGATAGATACAACTTATTTTGCCAAGCCAATGTTTTTTACTTGCATTTTTTATTAAAAGTAGTACCAAAAACAAAAAAAGAGAAATAATTTGCCAAGTGGTTTCAAATTAAAATGACCTAGTGTCAGTTTGACACATACATGGCTCTGCTATAAAGTTAACCATGGTAAACAGCAAACATCTGGTTCAATCTTAAAATAAGTTTGCTAAGAAACATTTTGAATTTTGTTCATGAGGTGCAACAATAATTTAGTGTAACAATGAGGAACTCAGCAGTTTTCGTTTTGATGCTGAACTGAGAAATGTTTTAGGTTTAGGAAAAGGACAAGGATTTGGGTTTTACATTACTATTAACACATTAATAAAACAAAACACACTATAAACAATTATATATTTTAACAAGTTAAGGTATGCAACGAACATATTTAAATAACCTATGTGTCAAAACCTTAAAAAGATCTGAAACATTATTTCCCTGGACTCCTAAAAGATTTGTGTTTATTAGCAGGAATACAGTTTAACATTATCGAGCTAGGCTAGGCTAACTAGCTGCACGTTCTGTTTTAAAAGAAAAGGTTTGTGTTGCGGCCCGTTTTAGCTGCACTTGTCTTCGGCACAGTCTAGAGAGTACGTTACTTTTGGATCAGCGTTTTCTTCTGTCTCGCTATCGCTCATTTCAGCTGTGATTTCATTCGGCTCCAGACGTCTGTAAGCCCACCCACCCATATCCCTGCGACATAATTGGCTGTTTGTCATCTTTTTCTTCTTCTCTTTAATGTTGGGTAGTAACTACCGTTTACTACACCTTACCCAGTGCTTGGGTAGTGTAATTACAGGTTTAACTTAGCAAACTTTTATTGAACATTTGTCATATTTATATTGAGAAAAATTAAATCGCAATAATTATAGTCATCATTTTATCGCCCAGGCCAACATCTATCACAAAATGATTTCATCCTCTTTTGACAATTGAGGAAAGTTCTGCACAATACCATTGACTACAAATGATTAATTATATTGATTGTCTGTTCATTTATCCTCGGTTAGAAAGAGGACAAAGGTCAGGAACAGTTACAGTAACGGCAATCCAAAAGCAGCAACAAGTTCATCACTTCACAGGCATGTCTGGACAATCTGACACGTTCTACTTTAACAACAGGAATCCATCAGAGTGAATCAGCGCTCTTTGAAAACACCTGCTGCAGCTTTGTTTTTTTTCCCCCTTTTTCACCAGGGACGGAAAAGAGGAAGGAACAGAGCACAGAGGGGGAAAGGTTGAATTCTCATGCCGCCCTGAACCCACCAACCCCCACCCCGATACAGGCTCATTAACTCAATTCATAATCGGCCCTTTTCGCCCCCCACCCCCCTCCTCCTCTTGCCCCTACTGGCGAGTTAGGCAGGTGGGGAGGGTAGCTGAGCTCATTAGGACCATCGCTCTCTTCTGTCTCAAAATAACCACCGCTGCAAAGTGAAAGCCTCACGTTTGCAAGTTTCCACAGTTTCTCGTTGAGAAAATATTTTTCTAGAGAAGGTCCATTTTCTCCCGTCCTCTTCTTTCCTAACATCTTTCATGTTTCCTTCGCTTCCTCCCTTTTTTCCCCTCGTCCCCGTCCAGGCAGCTTGAAGCAGAACCACTAAATGGGGATAATTGGGCGGAAAGTGGCCGGCCCTTGTCTGACCAATCTTCTCACACAACAATCAGCAGATTGTTCACGGTGACACAACAACCTCCTAGTGTAGATTCTTGCCGTAATTAGCAAGCAGCTCAGATGCTGTCGTATGATTGAAAACTCCCTCCCTTTGCTTGTTTCCTCAACAACCCAGCCTTTTCATTCATCCTGACCTGTCTTTGGGGATTGTTTTGAGCTGCAGCGGGTGTCCTCTTTTGAGCGCTGGATCGATGCTGCGCCGAGGTTTGTTTGCTGTCTCTGGAGATGAGACGGATGGTCAGTTGGAGGGGCCTGTTTTTTTTTTTTGTGTGTGTGTGTGTGTGTGTGTGTGTGTGTGTGTGTGTGTGTGCCTGATTGGACGATGGTTAACCATCTAATGAGGGCAGAGGGAACAAGTCCACAGAACCAGAGCAGCAGGACCCCCGTCTCTCTCTCTCTACACACATGCTGGCCTCAAACACACACACACACACAGATGAACTTTTTTTGACACTTGCTTGTTGAACACTCAAACATACACAGCGTCAGGAAATGTTTGTCTTCCTTTTTTAATCCTCTGCTTTTTTTGTTTACTTACGTGTGCATAATCTCCTGCTTTATCTCTGATTACACACACACACACACACACACACACACACACACACACACACACACACACACACACACACACACACACACACACACACACACACACACACACACACAGCCTGAAGGGTTCACAGAGTACTCACAGTTGCTGGTTGCTCTGTTTGTTTGCTTTACAGGCAACATCCAGCCTGGATAAGCAGACATCCTTTCTCTGCTTTTTATGGACTAAAGTTTCATCACGAGAAGGGATGGTGTGCATCTTAATCCAGTTTATTTCAGGGAACGTAGTACATAGACATGATATGTTACAGACCAGCAGAGGGTTTCTTAAGAAAGTACACATTAAGGTTTCTAACTCCTGAACAAACAGTAGAAATCGCTCTTTGTCGTCCTCGAGTTAATTCAGTACCCAGCTGCTCTCTGTGATCTCTTCAATTTGTAGTACAGCCAATTAAGTTGGTCCCTTTTGATCATTTTGACTTTTTTTCTCTACTTTATGTAAATGTCAGATTCATTCATTCATTCAGTCATGTTAGAAGAATGAAAGTCATATAGGTATTTACATGCACACTCAGCATGCAGTGAAATGCCGGCCCTTAAAAGTTACTTTATTTCCGGAGCAGTGATGTCCTAATACCACGCGTCACAATTACCGGTGTGTCATTTAAAGCAATCATTTGTAACTTTTCCACCTTTATCGAGGATCCATGAATAACCGTTATTCTTTGTTATTGTGTGGCTTGTTTCATCTTATTTAGGCCAACAATTTAAGACATTTCTAAGAGAAATAGAGGCCGTTCTTACAGACGTATATAGAGGTTGTTTTGTGGTCACCTAATGAGGAACATTCCCATCTTTTACACAAAACATTCAAATAGACTGGATATGTCAGAGAGGTCACACGGGGACGTCACCAGGAGTCATCGCTTCATGAGAATAAGAAGACGTCTTTTATCATCGAACGTCTCGGAGACGGAGAGCAGACATGGCAGGCTGCTAGATAGCCATCTCTGGATGTAAGTGATACTGCTGAGCGGAGAGCAGGTCGTCCTCATGGCCTGCAAGCGATGACAAACACGATGTCTGATGGTCCTATACAGTGGGAGTCTTTTTTTCTTGTGGAACTATTTGACACACTTTTAAAGGAAAGGATTGTCCCCCCGTGTAAGAGCATACAACTGCTGTGTGTTTTGGCCACATTCTCTGAGCCAAATGAGTCATGTGTGCTGCAGGTGAAATTAGGTCAGCGTTGTGTTTGTGTATTTATATATGTGCGAATGTGTTTGAGTTTGTTTTAAGTAGTGAGCAGTGTGTAGGGGAAGTCCAAATATCAAAGGGCTAATTGTCGAGCAGGAAGTCTGACGTGGAAATCAAACATCCTAATAAGTTGTCAGAGGCAGCCAACAGCAATAACACAGCGGCCGTGTGTGTGTGCAAAGAGAGACAGGTAGATTAGTAGACACAGGACAGACAAACACACAGCCCTGATAATAGGACTGACCAAAAAACACCCGCTTGTTAATGTTTCAGATTTCAGTTTTCTAAATTAGGAAAGATAAGTTAATAAACCAAGCTTGATTAAGGTTCTTCTCAGCTTTATGAAACAGTCAAATACTGATTAAATGTTAAGTCCCTGCTGTCTGAGCTACCCTCTGAAACATCACTTAAACAGTGCAGAGTAAATCTGGAACCTATATAAACTCCTAGACTTGGGTTCTTATGTATGAGTCCAGCACTGGGTTGCACCAGCTCTGCACAAGTTCAAACGTAGCCCAGTTTTCACACAAGTTCTATCTGACAACAGAGTTTACACTTTCTGCTTTCATTTTCGGTGTTGCACCAGCTGAGAGAGGCAGCCGAGTTCAAATGAAGGCCTAAGTTAACAGCTTACATCTCAAACCTCTCTCCTTGTAGGTGTAAAGTTCTCCGTAAAAAATATGGTTGTCATGGCGATCATTCTGAAAGGTGGGATAACTTGGAGGATGAGGAGTAGCCGAGGGTTTTATCGGCTGTTTAGCGTTGGTTGTGTGTTCTCCATGATTGATTATACATCACTCTCATTGGGACTTTATGGGGACAGAACATCATGTGAAAGCCAATTTATGACCAATGTTCATGCAAGTTAACACAAACATTTCTTCATTTCTATTAAAGGTTTTGATTTTGGTAAATGCTCAAGTCAAGTTTGGTTGCAGTAGTCCTGATTATAGGCAGTCCACATTAAGGTCCATTAAATCCACTGATTACAAAAGAAAATCCACTCCAGCCCCCCCCTCTCTTCTCCATACCTGACACCTCTGGGGCTTCGGTCGCTTCTCTCCGGGGGGGGGGGGGGGGGGGGGGGCTGATGGGAGTCAGGCCCGGTAGACGGACGGACAGGGTGAGCCAGAACACTTGCGAGGTCAATTCCACATGTGACCGGTATTTCGTATTTAATGAGAGCTGCTGTCACTTTGATTCAGGGCACTCAGCGGAGAGAGAGAGAGAGACAGAGAGAGAGAGAGAGAGAGGAGGAGAAAGAAGAAGCAAGAAGAGGGGGAAATGTTTGAGTGGAAGTAAAGTTTTACATTTTGGGATTAGTATTCAAAAGGCACATTTATATTGATGTAGTTTTGGACATAACATACTATAATGTGCTCAAAACAAACACCAAAGTGACATAATGCCTTTAATCCCACCCCTTTCACTGGGCCCCCCTCTTTGTTACCTCCCACCCACATTCCCTTGCTCCTCCAAAACCTCCTGCCCCCCTCCCGACTCCCGCTCCTGGCCCACGCTGCAACCTCATTAGGTCATGTGTACTCAGTCCTGTTGTTCTTGCGTCCCTTAATTTCCACTGTTATGGGGACAAAGGGAGGCACAAAGCGCATCGCAGTCCAGGGTCCTTGCACTCGACCTCATTCGCTCATTACTGTCGCCATAGAAACTCGCTCCCCTCATCACCTCCAGGCGACCCCTCCCACAGTGTGTGGACAAGTGGAATGTTATCATGGAGCCATTTGTAGGTGTGTGTGGACTCAAAGTTCTGATAACTGGAGCTACTGTGTGACTCGATTAGTCTACGCTCCCGTCTTTGAGTGTGTCATGTTCAGGGCAACCTTTCAAAACCCTCTTCCTCTCTGAACTTTTGGGATCAGGTAATTACTGGTGGATGCAGAAATGTAAAGGTGTGGATCAGGTTTCTTGACTCTGGATCTCCCCCCAAAAAGTAAAAAAGTTCTTTATGATCTTTAAGTTTAAAAAAAAGATCTGCAAACACATTAGTCCATTATTTTTGATCAATCTGTCTGCTGGTGTCAGAGTGTGTGTGTGTGTTTAACATATTAAGTGCAGGGTTGGCCAAAGGTTCCCCTTTTGTAGCAGCTGGAAGAAACGTCTTTTTTCACCAGACATCACTGTAGTCTGACTTTTTGGAAAGAGAGCCATGAACCCTGAACCGTTTTGTGTAATTTTCCAAGAAATGCAGCAGCACATTTACACAGCTACAGGCTTCAAAAAGACAATCTCAGTCATTCCTGTAATACAATAGATGTTTAGGCTCTGCAAAGAAGCATATACAATAAATCACAATTATGTTTTTATTTTTTAGCTTAATTTTATTAGATTTGTTTGCATTCTTTGGAGAGACAAGACAGCAGACAGAGCGACAAGGGGGAAAGGAGCCATAGGTGGGAAACAAACCCGAGTTGCCCGACCTTAAGACTGCAGCGTCCATACATGGGGCACCCGGACAAACCACTAGGCCATCAGAACCCCACAATTCATCACAATAGTCCTGCACAGACAGAACCACTACAGGAAAGAACTTGGTGTGGACTCAAGAAAAAAAAAAATGTCTTCCTTTTTCACCAGTTTCTGTAAGTAAGGCTGAATGAGAGAGAATCATCATTTCAATTTCCAAGATACTTCAAATCTTTTAATAACATTTAGACTCTATACTATAAAAGATCCCTTGAAAGTGTCTCCTGACAGGTGTAATCTTTCTTTTTTGTAAAGGGCTCAAACTCCGATCCTTGCTGAAAACTTTTATAGCTGCATTTTTAAAACCTAAAAAATAGCAGAAATGTGAAAGTAGGGCTGCTACCTAGCTTTTTTTTATAAGCACCTTTTTAATCACTGCATTCAGGAAACACATTCAGGTGTATTTTTCTCCGTATACACCCTCAACTGTAAGCTTTCATTCCAAATACTGTTTGCACACACACACACACACGCACACACACACGCGCACACACACACACACACACACACACACACACACACACACACACACACACACACACACTCAAAAGAAAGGGCTCCCTCTGCTGAGCTCTTAGTACAGCTCGCTTCAGCCCCCTCCCCTCTCTCTCTCTCTCTATGACCATCTCATCAGCACTCACCTGAACTCACTGCCTGCTTCAAGCTGTTTTTCTTGCTCTATCACCTCCATTCACCATCGCTGATTACATCATTTCCACTGCTTTGTTCTTCATGCGACATTTAAAAGCCAAGAGAATCCAAACACGTACGTTCTCTTAAAACTGAAGATGCACATGATGATGACAGGATGTTACGACTACATTTTGTTTGTCCGAAGAATGATTCCAACCTTCATCAAACTTCCCTCTGATAATGATTACAAATTATTATTGTGTTCTGTTACTGATTTCCTAACATGAATCGTTCATTTATTCCTCAATCTTCAAACCCAATTTGAGTTCTGTCTAAAGCAGAAAAGATGACAATTCAACTTGATAACATTACATTAATATTACTGACCATGCTCATGCCCTTTGCTAGCGTTTAAGAAGCACATATAAAACAGACATGGTCCAAGTTAACCAAGTCACCCCCCCCCCCCCCGGCACAGGGAAAAAAAGATCATTGTTAAGTGGGAAAACTCAAAATGTGACTTAGAAACTGCTCCTTATTATATTATCTTTGTAATGAGGAGTTCCAATATCTGCATAGGAAAACACTATACAGCTTTACAAAAGCACCGAATATTACAAACAATTTGACAAAGAAAATGTTGTTAATAGTTAGATTTAAATTGATAAACAATGTCTATGTATTTCATTGGGGGCATCGACTCTTGTCTAAAAAGTGTTCGTAACCCTTTCCATTTGATGAAGTGATTCTAAACTCTGAGCGGGGCTAATCACTTTGTTTTGGACTATCTGGCTCACCGTCTCCTAAAAGTACAACACTGTCAAGACGGCCAAAGGTGAACTTACTCACAAAGTCATGCAGATGTTCTTCGCCTTAGCAAGCTCGTCTGCTGCTGAGCACTATTTATATGAAGAGAATTGATTTAGCCATGAAAACCAGTCATTTTGAATGCTGCTGTGTCCATGCTGCTAGAATAATGAGAGTGAATGAGTGCATGCATGCAGCAGGACGAGCAGGCCAGGCAGGCTGGGTATCAGTACATCACTGTGAGGTTGAATCTGCCTGCTGTCTACTGTGGGAGAGACATGTGGCCTGTACGGACTCGCCCTGCAGTCCCCAGGTGAGCCCTCAGCTGTACTCATTATAATCTCCCAGAGGAATGCCACCCAAGTCAAATGGAAAGGCTGCAATTTGAGGAAAAATGCAGAAAAAAACATCCAAATAAATGCAGCATTTTGGGTGAAAAAGAGGAAACATGAAGGGTATCCAGGTGCATCTTTTCTGACATGTCAGGTTTCAGAATTTGAAGCGAGAGGATGTTCATTGTTGACACAAAGAGACAGCTTTGTTACAACATGCAATTTAGCTGCTGAAATATAAAGTTCTGCACATGCATGAAGATGAGAGAAGTTGAGAAGTCGTTTAGTGATTCACAGAAATGAATCGTACTTTTCTTCCTCGTCATGACACAGCAGAATAGGAGAAGAAAAGAGGCGCAGTGAAAGTAAATGAAAAGAGTAAAAAAAAGATCAATGTAATTTGGATGAGATGTATTTTTAATGAGGCTCCAGTCGTGTAGGGGTTAGAGAGCAGGCTCATCTGTAGAGCAGCGAATGGGGGGAGAGGAGACGAGGTGGTCGGGCCGCTATTGATCAAAGAGCTGCTGGAGGTAGGCTGGCACCATGACGGGGTGACCTGCACTGATGTACAGTACAGAGAACGACTGGACATCACCTCATGCTCTCTTCATTAGGCTCACATTTTTTTGGGGCGATGTTCTTTGGGTCAGTATAAGTCCTGGGGCAGGTCTGCACTGGTGATTTATTTTCTGCAGAACTGATAGTCCGTTGCAGATCAAAACCAGACAGTGATGGAGGTGCAGAGAACTGACTGGATGAAAACATGATGGCATGTTCAACATCCTGAGGTTGATGCAAGAAGTACATCCTCTGCTGGGCCTTTTTCTGATAGTGTCTATGTAGCAGTGGCTCAATATGTGCAAACAAACTTCCTATTATCAAGATTTTTGGTGCTGCAGCAGCTTCTGAATGCTTTAATGTGTTAACATACATACTTTTGTAAATCAAAAAGTCCTGAGAATCTGTGAATTAGTCATTTCATTAGCACAGTAGCATACAGCTGCAGTTCAATGGCAACTAAGAGATTACATTTTTGTTGAACATGCAGGTTTACATTCCTGTAGTAAATGCCCTGTCAGATAATTAAACGTGGAGAATTAACCACAGAAAAGACAGATTTCAGAGTTCTGGGCTCTGAGTCAACAACCTGGAGCTGCTATGTCTGGGATAAGATGAGGTAGACTGTCTCTCCAGGTGTGAGTCAGACTTTTATCAAGGCTCCAGTCAAGAAGTCTAACAGCACATCAGCACAGTGACAACGCTCAGTGGCACAGTAGCCATAAAGCACCTCAGGGTGGATTCTTGTCTTGTGTGACTCTAGGAAAGGTGTCACATCCTCCTTTAATCAATAAAGAAGCAGGAAGACTCCCACCTATTATCCACTATTACCATTTAACCCCCCTGGCCCGTCTCTCTCTCTCTCTCTCTCTCTCTCTGTGTAGCCCCAAGCCACAGGAGCTCCTCTACAAACCAGCCCAGCTTCCTCCCACCAGTGGAGACAGACCAGTGGCTCCACAGCGCCTGATAATCAATGTCTGCCCCTCTGCACCCTAGGCCCCAGCCTGCCTCTTCAGCTCCACTAAAGGTCCCTGATACACACAGGAGCACAATCGCAAAACGTAAAATATGCATCCATGTGCATGTACGCTCTAATAAGCACAAGATAAGTACATTTAAATACACACAATAGTCCCTGGACCCCAGTAAGAGGGGTGCATTAACGCTGCCTGCTCCCTGTGTGTCTCCAGCCCGGCCTCCCCTGTGCAGACACAGACATTGACTGCTGGATCACAAAGCCTTTACCTGAGTCAATAAAAGTCCCTGCACAGAATTGATTTGGCAGGGCAGGAGAGTGGAAGTGGGGACAAGAGGGTGGGGGCCGAGCAACAGGACTCTGAAATCTATAGATGGATTTTTGACTCTGGTTGACATCTGTGAGCGGCGTTGTCAGTTATCTTCCTTTGTTTGCTGAGAAACAGGGAAAGCCTGACTCGATAGGAGACGGAGCAGACAGCGTTATCTGTCGCAGGCTGATTGTGCAGGACAAGGAAAAAGAACAGACAATTAAAGATTTTCATCACAAAATGATCTTATTTCTACTTTCTGCTGCTTTGTATTGAGCCTAACTGCCAAAGTTTGCTGCTGCAACCTACACGTCATCTGATCCGGTCTGCATTTGTTTCAAGCTCCCCATAAATATTGCAAAGGAAGCAGGCCCCAAATGAGAGTGACGAGTGAAGGAAACAAGGTAAGATAAAGTTTGTCATAAAATGTAAACCACTTCTTCACCCCTCACACACAGCCTAGTTCTTTTTTTTTTAAGTTCTGCAAACATTGCTGCAGAGTCTGTGGGAATAAACGAGTGGTGGTCTGCAGAGAAACTTAAACTAACATTACAGCTAAATTGCTGTTGATTAATGCTGTGAGCACTTTGCACTGTTTATGTACTCTGTACTGCAGAAACAAAGACTGAAGAAGTTTAATAGCACTTTCCCTGAAAGTATCTATTTGTATAGAATATGTAGATTTTAACAAAGAAAATAAAGAAACATTAAAACTTGAAACACTGCTACTCTCGGGCCTCATCTTTTCTTTTTATTCTTTCAACACTTGTTTTGAAACAGCTGACACAAACAAGTCATGTTTCCATGAACATATTTTTATTTTCATTTTGGAATATGACAATGCAAAACAGTGACTGCAAACATTCTTAATTATACACAGAAAAAAAAACTCTTGAATTTCCCTATGCAAAAAAAGATATGAAAACTCCTTTGCAAAAAACATGTTCTTTTTTTTAACATAGTACATAGTACATCGAATGTAAGCAGTCAACCAGGCCAAACATAGTAAACATTCTCGCTGTTTCAGGAGTTTTGCAGCATGCATGTTACACTACATATTACACCATCAAAAGCAAAATGAACAGCACTGTTATCAGGATTACAGCATTAGGAGGGTGCATTGCTAATAAACAAACGTGCCCTACATTGTATTATTCTTTAGTAT
This sequence comes from Labrus mixtus, assembly GCF_963584025.1. Lineage (NCBI taxonomy): Eukaryota > Metazoa > Chordata > Actinopteri > Labriformes > Labridae > Labrus > Labrus mixtus. The sequence continues at coordinate 5,068,332 of NC_083630.1, forward strand.
GCGCTTGATCATTTTTGGGCAACAATTGAGCTTTAGGCCTATAAGGCACACAGCAACAGTATGATTCATTTTCAGTTCGGGTTACATTTCATGGTACTTCTAGACAAAATATGTACGGTATAAATCACAAAGAACATGACTTGATATAAGATCACCAGACGTAATCCTTTAAAGTCAGGTGTAAATAAAACTATCACCACTCTCCTCCACCTCTTGTTCTATCAGCGTCCACATAGAGAGACTCTCTCCCCACACACGTGTGTTCATGTAACCTATGAAATGACTTCATGAGTGGCGACAGCTTATCTCTCCCTGCGGACGGGATCAATAGACTGGCGCTCTTGTGTTCCTTTTTGACGTGAAACCGCATATGCTCTGTAGTCTGCCTAGGTAAACACCACAACCCCCCCCCCCCCCCCCCCTCGCCTTACATCATGGAGTTAAGAGAGGAAAAGATGTGGCTGATTCTTTTCAGATTTTACCCTTATGTCACCTGATTTGATGCACCACAATGTTGTCGTGCACTTTTCGGTTAGTGTTGTGAGGACAGTGGAGACAGCAGGGCGTGGAGTCCTCACTATCAGTGAATCTCACATAGGAGTTAATGTGTAAACAGGAGGGACAACCTGTTAGCTGCAGACGGCTCGTCCTCTTGTATTAACACAGACCAGCAGTTCGTTTGACGTGAGACCTCAGGCATGATGTCACATTGTGTTGATAATGTCAGTTTGCATATTAGAGCCTCTGATAACCACAGCCAGTGTGAGCGCAGCAGATCTCGGTTAAAATCTCCTGAAACACTCTTGTGGTTTGTTTCATCTCAGAGGCATATTGACACAACTGAAATAGATCAGGACAGATTGCAACAGATTCTGGTCGCTGTTTGGTAACAGTCTTAGCATGTATAGTCACCTCGTTTCACTTTTAGGGAATGTCAAAAAATACTAGAATCAGGAGGGGGGGTTGACATTTTTCTTCCTAAACTGCCCCTAGTTTGAAACACCCTCCAATAAAGATCTATAACTTTGATTAAAATAAAATTATGAAACTGGTGAAAGTCGTTTAATCATGAATGAGTGAAAGAGAAATTATGTGGTTTTATATTTTTATTTCGAACATGTTTGTAAAATTTCTTTAAAAAAATTAATGTTTTGCCTAAAGACAAAAACCGTCTTGACAACTTGGACAATGTAAAACCATAATGGTGACAAGCGTTACAACATCAAGGGCCTTTCAGATAGGACGCTGTCATGCCCATTCATTGTCTATTGTGTTGCACCGCACAAGAGCGTTTCTGCACGGAAGTTAAAACATGTTAAACTTTAGTTCAGCGTTCTCAGACCTCACCTCAAGATCAGATCACAACAAGCGTTGACCCACTTTCCCCAGACCCACCGGCACACACAGAGAAACATCTAGTTTGAAAAGAAATGTCCAACAGTTTGGGTGGTGTGTTTTCAACAGCAATGTGTGCCGTGCTTGTGAAGCAGTTGTTATAGAGCTGCAGCTCCTGGATGAGCCTAAACTCTTCCACATCATGTCTTGTCCTGAGGATTTCATGAACAAACACCCTTTTCTTTTTGTGTTTCATACACACCATTTGAAGAGCTGTTGTTGATTTGTTTTCTCATACAGTTTGCCTACAGGTTAGGCTGCCATAAAATACATGTTTTCTTATTCTGTCTATAACATCTATGACATCCTTCAGAGCAGAAAACATGCTCTCATCGATGACAAATGTGTTACACACCAAACGTGCAAAGAGGTGGTCCTTTAGTTTTGCTTTCAGTTAATAAAAAGTAAATAACAAAACTTTCCAGATGTTTTTGTTCTTTTCTGGAGCGCTGTTGTTAAATCTCAACACCCTCCAGCATTGCAGCTTTTTCGCCACAGGACTCCTGCCCAATCACAGCCTCTTTGAGTGAAAGTGAGCAGACCTGCTGAAATCCTGAAGAAAAATTATATTATAATTGCTCTGAGCGCATTGAGTAGGGGAGGCTGGCTTTGGATCCTGTATGCTCAGGTCACACAATAGGCATCCACTTTGAGCGTCTGAGAGGGATCCATATCACACGCAGCATTGTGAGGGTCCTCACAAAAGCTGCGGGGAGAGATACTTTGTTACTCGAGTGCTTGCATATCAGTTTCCTTACAGTGCTGGAAAAAAAAAATCTCTTACAGTTGACAAGTGAAATTGTCTGTAACCCTTTGACCCATGTGAATGCACATTGTAGTCCTCGTGTCTGTTTACACAGACGTACACATGCTAACACCCTGAATAAACACACACAGGCTCTTGTGTCTATATGAGGAATGTTTAATGACGCTCACAGATGTCAACCAGAGTTTAACAGTTTGCTTGAGTGCTCACTAATTTATACAAGCGCTCTGTGATTACGTGAGCCTCGGTGGATTTGGACCGGGGACAAACACTGAGGATGTTTTGGACTGTTCATCTTTAGGATGGCTTTCTCAGCTCTCTCATGTTAACACAGTCTCTCACAGTCACTGACTTTAAATCTTGTTTTCTTAATGAGTTGAGATCCAGATGAGGGGAATACCTCCCTCTTTACCTACACCAACATAACAATTCTTTTATGCTAATTTATGGTTATTATGGTGAATACAGAGCCCTTATTACACATTAAGACAGAACAGATTTATATCAAAGAAAGGTGTGCACTTCATGGCCTCAAAATTATAATTTGTGGCCTCGAGTTATAACATTTTCATCAATGTCACCAGTGGGGCTCTGTAAAAATCTCCCCACAGTGGCTTTATTTACAAAAGTTCTATTTGCAACAACCTAGCAAAAAAAGGTGTTAAAATAAAATACAGCTCCTTGAAAACGTGAATCACATTCAAATTCAATTGGCTGTCCACACCTCAGACCTGCTGTCTGTTTCCTCATCCTGCTGAGTGCTCCACATTCCTGCACAGCTCAGCCTCTCATCCTGCTCCCACATCCTCCTCGCTGAATCCTCAGAAAGAGAGCCAGACAGAGCAAAAAAGAGCGGATCATATTGACAATTATTTCAGTGCGGCTGGCTCCAGGCAAATTAGATTGAATGGGCTGGAAAACAAGTTACATTAATCCAATTAGGCTATGATCAGTGGATGCTATTGGGCAGCGGGGGCAGAGCGGAGGCGGGTTTCTTTGAGCTGAGCAGCAGATAGAGACAAACAGAAAGGAGACAGAGGCAAGAGACAGGACTGGTGCTAATGTCTGCTCTAACTTAATAGAGAGGCTGCCTCACTGCTCGCTCTGATTGACCACTCCATTACAACTGCACTGACATGACCACTGTGTGTGTGTGTTTTTGTGTGTCTATGTGTGTGAGAGGGTTATTTTTCAGAGATCAAACAAAACCAAAATTCAATCTATCTTAATCTTTTGAATTCTACATTAAACAAGCATAAACTGCAGTGACATTAACTACATGTTTGTGTGTGCATGTGTATGAAGGGGTGTGTCAGGGAATGCACAGTTTGCATGTCGGACATTCTGTGCTGCAGTCTGGGTAAAGCCCGGGCGCCCTTCACCCCACCATCTCTCTCTCTCTCCCCATCAGAGGGATGTGAATAATGGAGTAATTACAGGAAGCAAGGCCTGACGGCTAAACATTATCCTAACCAGAGGATCTGTGAGAGGGATTCTCCGTGTGGAGAGAGCGAGAGAGAGAGAGAGAGAGAAAAGAGAGAGAGAGTCTGCCTCTAATTTTCAATATCTGGATTAAAGATTAGCTCTTCCTCTGATAGTTTATTTTCAATTGGATTCGTGTACTGTGGGTTTGTTTGTGCAAAAAGAGGGAGGTCTTGTTTTTCCAAGGTGTCTTTCAGCCTTAGATTTTTTTTTTTCAGCTGGGCTTATGGTTGCAATACACTGTAAAAAGTAATCTAGTTACATGCATCCAAATCAGAACTATGATTATGTTGGCTTCAAATGAGGCCTACATTCACATCATCTCTCTTGAATGTCCACTAGTATTATTTAGTCCAGCACGTTAAGCAAGGTATTTTACTGCTTAACTGAACTACCTGAGGTAAGAAGAACTCCACACCCAGAGACAAACTACACATAGGTTGGACATGCACACACACACACCGATGTTCTCCCCTGTCTCGCCCCTGTAATGCCTCTGTTGCTACCTCTTAAGACGGTACAGAATGGAGATCACTTTGTCACTGTCCACATGAACACAGAGATAATAAAATCACAAGGACAGTATCACAAAACATATTCTTGTCTCTCTAACAGCTCTCACGGGGCCATCAAACATTTAATATCTATAATTCAGAGGCCTCTCTGAATCTCCCACATACAGTAAACACTCTGAGAAATCTGTGCTATTTGACCCCGGCTGAGGTCCGACAGCGTCTGAGGTCAGCCCTAGGTGTCCCTGACAGTGTGGGTCCTGATGGGTCAGGAAACGCTGGACTTCTCCCAAATGACCCCTGAGGACCCCAAGGTGGCATTTTCCCTCCGATTAGAGCTAAAACACGGCTGCTGTTAGAGCTGCGGCCCCCCGGGCGATCATGATGGAGGGAGGAAGGAAGCTTCTTTTCCTGTCCTCCTCTCTCCTCATAACTCATCTGTCTTCTCTTAATTCTCTTTCTGTCCCTGAATCTATTCCCTTCTGGATTCTTTTGTGGAAAACTTTCGTAAAAAGTTTAAAAATAAATAAAAATGAACCCACTTCACCTCTCCCAGGACAGGAACACCCATGACAAGGAGAGAAACCAACAGTGCAAGAAAAATCATTTAAACTGACAGTAAACAAAACCACTGAAGCAGGGAGGGAGGGAGGGAGGGAGGGGTTGCTTTAACCTGTGGATCACACTTAAGCTAATGTGTCATTAATGCCCAAACACACTCAAACAAACACTACATTACCAAGTTCACTGCACAGTCCAAAAAAAAAAGGGAATGCAGGGGGTTGGAATTAAAAGATTTCCCTCCTCAAACAGGACGGCACAGCAGAGCCCGTGACACAGCTTAAAGGAGGAAAACAAAAGCTGCAGTAGGTAGTCTAAACACCATTCAGATGGAAAATGAGATGTAATTACTGCCGCATTCCTGCCAGAAAGCATTTCTTTGGCAGACATGACAAACACCCTCTTGTACAGTTTAAAATATTACTCAAATAATTCAATCATGAGTGCAAAAAAAGAAAACCAAAAGTTGGGCAAAATGTGGATCTTAAACCTGATGAATATTTACAAATCATTTGTCAACACGCAAGATATGGTGGGCAATTTAAAAAAAATACATGTGCAACCAGCGTTGATTGAAAGATGCTTATTGACGTTTAAGGTTGCTGACAAGGGCGAACAATGGGAAACAGCAGGTCAGATCATGTAGGAACCACACCTACACATTCACACACTGATGGCAGAGGCTGCATAGTGTCTATCAGAAGTAAATAACCCCATTCATTCACATTTATACTCCGCTGGCCGAGCAGCGGGAGCAACTTGGGATTAAGTGTCTTGCCCAAGGACACATCGGACATGAAGATGTAGGAGCTGGGGATTGAACCCCTGACCTTCCGGTTGAGAGTCGACAGACCCTCCGCTCCTTTAAAGACTAAACTCAAAGATTGTAGGCGAACCCCTCCAGACACTCTATGAATCAGCCTGTAAGAAACAAGCTAAGGTTGGCTAAGAGTATTGTCTCTACCCCTGACCACGCTCTGTGAACAGAGAATATGAACTATTGTCTTCAAAGCTGAGAAACAGGGTCCTACATTTCTATAAAGTCAGACTAAAGCCCTCTATTGTACACCAGTCAATCCTAAAAATGAATATCTTTATCTATCTGAATCCCAGATCAAAGTTTATTGAATATTTCTCTGAATATTTGTTCAGTGTCGGGATGTTGTGTCAATTGTTTGTTGATGCGAGACACTTTTCACATTTCTTTGTCTGACAATAATGTTCTATCAATCAAATCAATCCATGATGTCATTCATTCTATTCATAAAAAGTCTGAATTAAGGTTTTGCCAGGTCAATCTGCAAAACCAGACCAAAACCAACTTTTTAAATAAAGTGTGGGCAATGAATGGTCCTAACCATCGACTGTAAATATGGACACTGTCATCAACAACAACATCTGTCACTGCAGGGGGCTTTGGAGTCTTTTTATGAGCAGAAATGTAAACGTCGACTTGTATCACATTTGAACAGGACATGATTTTTTCAGTCGTGTCTTTTTTTACTCTCTGTGCCAAAAAATCAAGACAGAAATAATCTGAATCTGTTTTTTTAAGGAGTGGAAGCACAGGTTTCTGACTTAAAAACATAAAGTCTTACCGTATGCCAAAGTGCTAAGCAAACAGTCCTGCTCCCAGGGCTCAGAGTTTTTATATGAAACCTCACAATGATGCTTGTAGTTCACATTTTTGTTGTAAATCATAATAATTATGGTTTTGGTTATGCTAAACTGCTCTGTGACTCATTTTCACACATGTGATATTTCTCTTTTCAGACCTTGTTAATACTTATGAGTCATGTTTCCAGTTTTTCAACAAACTCAAAGCGTGCTTTGTCAGAAAATGAGGTTTGAATATACAGTAGGCTCCACTGTAGATTGATTTGTGACCGCAGAGCTGACTTCAGGGGCCAAATGCGGGGCAAAAAGGGATAAAAGAGGTTTTATTTCTTGAGTTCAAACTTTTTAATAAGAATGGCTGCTATTATCGCTGCAGCTGAAAGAAAGACAAAAGAGCTGAGTCTTGGCACCTTGGTATAGAAATGAATGTTTACTGCTTGGCTCTCTCTGCCTGCTACTTCCTTGTTTGTACTCTTACTTTTTTCTTTACTTTTTTCTGCATTGGATGTCTGTCTCTTGCTTTCTCTCTCTCTCTCTCTCTCTCTCTCTCTCTCTCTCTGTGCGGCGCTCTCAGCTGCGGTCCAGATGATCTCTCAGCCTCTGTGATAAGTCGATTTTGTAATTCCCTGTGTTTTCAAAGGCATCATTACAGCTTATTTATATTTGGAAGCTGACTCTTGGCCTCCCCACGTCAGGAGACAATCACGAGGGAAGCCCATTTTGTGGAGCCCTGTCTGGTTCTGTTAGGAAACGGAAAAATAAATCATAGTGGAGGCAGACTGAGTGGATAATAGCTGGAGTCAAACACACACACACACACACACACACACAAACACACACATATACACACATATACACACAAACACACACATACACTATCTCTACTGCCTCACACTTGATCTACTGCCGGTAGATTTTCAAGAGAAGTAACCAAAATATGTTTTAGCAGGAAGCATTCTCATTTATGCTCAGTAAGACACAATTTAAAAGATGATAGTGTTGTACGCCCCATGTACAGAGGCTGTAGTCCTCATCGCAGCGGCCGTGGGTTTGAATGTGATCTTGGCCCTTTGCTGCATGTCATCACTCCACTCTCTCCTCCCAACATTTCCTGTCTCCCTACTGTCCTGTCTAAAGCCCAATTCACACATACTCCGTGCGCGCCGCGGTCCGTCAGCGCCGCGCACTACGTTGTACTTAGCTTCCACTCTGGTCAATCATTGTGTTCACACAGGGCGCGCTGCGGTCCGTCTCCGGCGCGTGTCACCGACGGCACTACGCTCTGCTCCGTTTCAAATACGCAGCGAGTCTATTTTCACCGGAGTACGCTGCAGGCACGCGTCAAGCTGGACAGAATATAACAGCCCGGACAGGAAGTCAGACAAGGAAACGCACAGAGCATCCGGTCAATTTCAAAATAAAACAGAATATACGGACTCGCGATCGTATTTTTCATCACTTTATCAACATTACGTCAAAACAGGCACCGAATTAACAACAATGCATCCTCAGAAAGACAAAGCGACATGTTGTTTGCATGTTTTTCTCTTTATTCCCGCGGGATCTTGTAGTTCTCCTGTGATGTGTCATGGGTGCGCTCCGCTGCGCTGACGTCCCCGAAACGGATCCAGTGTGAATGGGCGCGAGCCATCCGACAGAGCAAAACCGTGGCGCTGACGGGCTAACAGTTAATTCAGAATGTTTACATGCACGGTTAAGTAGAGATGGAGCTCAGAGTAAGTTCAAGCAGGAAGACTGGTTATATTCTCTCACACATTTTTTCAGGGACTGTGGAGCATGCACAGAATGTCTAGTCCAGTTGGGTCTGATTGTGGTGAAAACATGCACGAGTAAATTGATCTTTGTGGCAGTAGCTTAGTCTGTATAGGGACTGGGGTTGGGAACCGGAGGGTTGCTGGTTCAAGGAGCAGTGCGGACCAGAATATGGAAGTTGGTCTGGTAGCTGGAGAGGTGCCAGGGCACTTCCTGAGCATAGCTGCCCTTGAGCAAGGCACTGAACCCCCAACAGCTCTGGTGCGCTCCCTGTGTAGCAGCCCCACTTAGACATATCTCCAATAATGCATGTCCAGAAGGTCCTGTTTGTGCATGTCTCTCAAAAACAGAAAACCAGAATGTCAAATTTAAAGAAATCTCCAACTGTAATATCCACGTGTGTTAGTCCGACTTTGAGAAATTCCATTTAGTACCATTTCAGTCTGACTAACATGTTTGGATGTTTTTTTAAAAGTCCAGTTTTAGTCGAACTAAAACAATAAATATTTTTTTTCTAACAGCATGTAAACAAACTTGTTGTTTTGAGGGTCGACGCATTGGAGTAGATGCTAAGTTTGCTGCTTTCCATTTTTTGTAACTCAATGCCTCCACATAGTAAAACAGCATTCCCTTTGATATTTGAAACCAATTTTAAGAAATTTAAATTCCATGTCAGCTTGTGAATTTAGAATCAATATGTTCTATAAGAAAATCTAAATGTTTCAAAAAGGGCCACCAAAGGCATAACACTTGTGTTTGTGTTGAACAAGTTTAATCACTAAATATGTAAACTGACCCCCCCCCCCCCTCCCGCCCGCTGTATTCCCATCACATATCTGTCCTGCCACGTCCCCAACGCGTCAGCATCCGTCTAGGAATAGAGGCTGTTTTTTCTCCATCGGGACAGTCTGGTGCCAGAGAGAGCGCTGTGGGTAAACCTCGTTACCCGCCCCACCACCCTGACAAACAAACCACAAACAAACCCGCTGGGGCCCCAGGCACCAACAAAACCACCGGCCCCAGCCCCTCAGTCTGCCTAAGTCAGCTGCCTGTCTGTGTGTGTGTGTGCAATTGTTTCGGCTGAGTGAAAAAAAAAAAAATCCCCTATGTGAAAGGCTTTGTATTAAACAGGGAGAAAGACTCAGATTGTTGGGTGTCATAAGCTAAAGCGTAAACCAGAAATGTCTAAAATCTCAGACAGCTGTAAACAATACAGGCCACTTGACCTCAGAGGTCAATCCTGCATTACCTGGAGTAACATTTATTTTTCCAGTTGCACATCGTGTGCTGAAGAGAATTTCACTTTCAAAACATTTACAGTAAAATATACCGATCTGTGACGGTTTTAGTGGTCAAAACTTTAATTAAATTTTTATTTTATTTGTGGGGTGCCAGCCATTGCTGACCCTGGAAAAAGTTGTTTTGTCTGTTTTTTTGTCGCCAACTTTGTGAAAAACCCTTCAAAGGATGTAAAAGTATAAAACTCAACAACCTTATAATATTTATAATAATAATAATGAAAACAGAAATCTTCAACGAGGTTTTGTTTTAATAAAGCTTTTTGTATTAAACCCCAACGTTAATAGTAAACACAACAACCACAATAATATAACACCAGCAATTTTAAAAATAGTCTTCTTTCTGAGGGAAAAATCAACAAAAAAAACGTCATTCAGGCTTTCATCTTTCAATTCTTGAATTCTTGGTTCAAAACAATCTTAGTCTTCACGGGTGAAAACAAATAAAAAAATAATAGACCGTTTGATTCAGTTTAAAAAATAATAATAATCCCATTCAAAGCTTGTCAGTCAGTCAGGTCATGGAGCGGTCTCTGGACTGACCTGCTGTCCCTGATTATCCTGCTGAGAGGAATTCTGGTAAGCAGTTGAGCTGAGCGGTGGAAGATCTTAGAAATAAGGCACAATCCGGGGGCCTAAACTACCCCGATTTGGCACAATCTGTCCATAGACGTTAGTCTCTCTTTCAACACACACACTACTGAATTGCGCTGCCTGTTTGACAGGCGTGACATCATAAGAGTGCGTCGCAGCGGAGTGGACTCCGTCGCACAAAAAAACGACAGAGTGTCAGACTGAACCATAAAACACAGAACCCAAATGCATCACTCCAAAACACTAGTTATTTAATCAGAAGACTGCTCAGTTCACTGGAATCCAGAAAAAAAAAAGCAGAGGTATCCGAATCGTAAGGCAAAAATACAGAAACTGATCAGAATTACTCATCAGCAAAATCCTCTGGGAATGCTGGAATGCTGTCACAAAGACACAAGACGAACTTGCACAAACGGAGGGGACCACAGGGATTAAGTACTCAAGGGGAGTGAAGACAGCTTGACACAGCTGAGACACATCAGGTATCCACATATGTGAGTGATACAGGCGGGAGGGTAGGAAGCAAAGGATCGACACAGTGTAAGTATCAAAGTAAACAGGACACACAAGACATGAAACATGAGAATAACTTAAAAAAAAAAAACTTTACTATCCTGGAGATTGGACACAGGAAGAAAGCCTGAAGAAGAAGAAGAAGACAGCCTGACTGGGCAACAACATCGTTATTACATTAATTCAACATCAGCAAATCCAGGAAATTCTTCATCTTCAGATTCTGCCTCCAAGATATCAATGACTCTTTGGCGCTGTTGTCTGTCCCACTCAGCAGCTGCCGGGCATGGTTTGGAGCTGGGCAATATTAACCACTCGCAAATCCTCACCAGAATCCTCCAGGACAACTTCATAGTTTAAAGGACTTACTTTTCACACCATATTTTCAGATACAAATTGTTTCTGGTCAGTAAACTGGGCCGGTCAGTAAGTTGGGTACACTGGTTGATCTGGAGCTTAGATTAGCTGTCCGGCTAACAAGTAGCGCTTCTCTTATTTTAAATTTAATAACAATGGGCCTTATTCACTAATATATGCGTAGAATGTTGTTCACCACCTTGCATATGTTATGAAATATGCGTGCGCCTGCGACAGGAACTGTTTTTTGATGGGGCTCCAAAGCCCCCTGCAGTAACAGAACGGTGACGTCAGCGAGGGTTCGTTTATATTTATTCAGTCGATTCATACTGGTGTCCCAGTTTGTGATTTTAACACTGAGTTAAGGCATTGCAGAAGTGAAGGCGAGACGTTACAGAGGCATAAATATCCAGCCTTGAACTGGCAGTATAAAAGAGGCCGATGTAAAAGTTGCTGAGTTGCTTATATTCCAGACTGGACCTAAGTTGAAGACTTCCCAAGAGAACAACATTGCCCCCCCTTCCACCTCTGCTTCTTTCTAACTTTAATTAATGTTTTTTTTTTTTTTTTTCTGATTCTCCCCGACACTGTGTTGTGGTTGACTCAAAGCTGAAGTACGGTTAGGTGTGGACTTTACACTCTCTCGCTCTGCTGTAGGCCAATAAAATTGTCAGTCCCATTATCAGCTCACATGCCTTTCATGAGTATCTTTATGTGTCTGCAGGACTGTGTGTATATGTGAAGCTTTTATTACAGTGTTTTTTTTTATCTTAATCATATAAACTTGTCAACATGGCCTCTATTATCAGAACACTCGGGAGAAGTTAGTCACCAACCGTGCTGCCAAGGCACATCAGGCTTAGTTTTGCTTTACGGCGCTCATTTTTAAGCCCAAAAATATAAGCAATTTATTTTTGTTGCTGCACTCAAAGTTTAAGGGAAGGATGCTTTAGCAGGGAGGCTATTTTGGTTTTTGAAGGGGTGGCATCCTTACTAAGCAGCTTTCGTCACTGGATTGTTGTTGTACATGTTACAGCTGGCAAAGAGGAGCTACAAACAGTGATTAGTTGAATGAGGGAGGAGGTCAATTCATAGTAATAATTACTACAGAAAATTGCTTTCATTGTAATATCAGGGATGGAAAACACTCAGAGATTGGCACACATTAGTCAGGAGCTACATGAATAGAAGTTGTACAGAAAGTGCCTGAGGAGGATCCGGGGACGGTACTTCCTGAGGAAGAAAGAAAACAACAGTTCACATGAGCATTTAATTGTTTAAAAAAGAAGATGAATACCTCTGAGTAAGTGCCTTCCAGACATTTATGCAAAAGGAATAAACAATTAGATACAAACACACACACAGACACACACACACACACACACACACACACACACACACATACACACACACACACACACACACACACACTAGATCTGTCCGTGTGACACAGGCGGGCATGCAGCCAGAAGCAAACATCACACCCACACTCCAGCGCCCGGGGGGTGAGAGGGCGAGGAGGGATTTTGGAAACTAATGCTCACTTGGCCCGTCTAATGAAGCATTTAATACACAGTGCTGGGAATGCAGAACAAGCATGATTCATGCAGCAATTAAACTGTGCTCCAACATCTACTGGAAAATAAAAAAAAAGTAATAAAATGCTGCTGCCGCCAGCTTCACTAGGCAAACTGTTTTTTGCAGAGAAATCCTAGGTGTGTATCCAGCTAATGTGTAGGTGGTGTGCATTTCTGTTTACTGTACTTTATGAGGAGGTGCTGTGCACAAATAATGACTGCTTCATGTTTGTTTTGCACTGTTAGATGGGAGAGGGACAAACATATGACAAGCATTTTAAAGCCAATTATTATATTTCCTGCACTTTTCAAGTGAGTGAAAGGAGTGAATAAAAATCCTTTTCACCCCATCATTTCATATCCTTTTCATATTGTAGGTTTTTATTTTCTTTAATGGGGGCAAAAAACAACAACATTTTTATTTTAGGGTTTTGGAGAAGATAAATGGTAAATGGACTTGAGCTTGTTCAGCGCTTTTCTACTCTTCTGACGACTCAGAGCGCTTTAGCGTTTATAGGTGCGTGTGTGAACAACCAGATCAGGAGGATTTCAGGAGCAGTCCTTCTGAAACTCTCTATAAATCTTCTGAGTGAAGATGTGTAAACGGCTTACACAAGCAAACTGTTACTCATAGATGAGTCCAATAATCTGGAATTCAAAAAGAGAGAAATAAAAAACTGCTTCCCACAAATTCTGAAGACTATTTGGTTTCTTGTGAACTTTCCCCGAATAAGTTTTTTTGTTTGATTTCATTCCTTCCAAATTAAACTTTGACCTTTTCTTCTCTGTAGCCTAGATCCCCAGATATCTGTTTGACTAATGAAGAGTCATAACATTATATTGTTGTTTCATTTCTACAATTTTAGTTTAACTGACAACAAACTTGGAAAGATATATTTTCAAAAACAGACGATTGTATTTCCAGTGAACAAAACCCAGAAGGACAAACTCACTCTTGCAATGACTCGGGGATTTTCCCACAAGGCAACAGCAGGACTCTTTTGGGTGAAAACATTGTGATTTGATGAGCTGGCAGTTTTGTTGCTTTGTGAACGCAGCCTGTTGACGATCCCGACGGAGTCAGCGGCTCGATGTAAACATAAAGGTACCGCAACTCAAAGCATGTGGCGTTTATTCAGCCACTTCACTGTGTATTATTCCTGAGCAATTACATGACCATCCCGTGTAGGACACAACGGAACGAACACAAACAGAAACCTGATCTCCCTCTGAGTGGTTCGCTGTCCATGCAGCCTCAGAGGCAGACAGGGAGGGTGTGTGTGTTTGTGTGTGTGTGTGTGTGTGTGTGTGTGTGTGTGTGTGTGTGTGCAGAAATAGCATTTTTTTAAAGCTCAAAACATTTTCTTTTCACAAACTATCCCTGTTTTTTCATTTTTTTTAAATCCAAAATGAATGCAGGACTGTCTTTTCCTCCTTTTGCTGCTTCAGCTTCAGTTTTATGACCAAACATGGATTATTGATGACTGGGAAATATTTACGATGCTCCTTTGCTGTAATGGTTCAGCTTTATTTACCATGTGATAAGACTTTATTGCTTTTATGGCAGAGAACTATAGCAATTAGCGGTTGTAGTGCAAACAACCTGCTGGTCACTCCCTTTTGTGAGTGTGTGTGTGTGTGTGTGTGTGTGGTTAAAAGTCCTCAGACCTCAGCATACTCTGACAAAACCCATCTGTCACATCACATGTTTCAAGCTGACTTTTTACCTTTGCCTTTCATAAATCGATTGAACTTTGAAGACGTTATAAAAGAACCAAGGTCTGACACCCTCTCACATCCAGACATTTGAGTTGCAGAGCACAAGATTTGAGTTTATTATTCATATACTTCAATCAGAACCCTGCTGCCTGTTTTGAAGTAATGTTGATAAAGTGATGAAAAATACGATCGCGAGTCCGTATATTGTGTTTTATTTTGAAATTGACCGGATGCTCTGTGTGTTTCCTAGTCTGACTTCCTGTCCAGGTTAGATAGATAGATAGATACTTTATTGATCCCGAGGGAAATTCAAAGCATCCAGTAACAGGTTACAAAGACGTACATGACATGAAACATTTGTTACAAATTAACCACAAAAACGACGCCCCCCCTACCATACATATATATTAGCCCAAATTTATTTTTTTAAGAATACCCCTAGATGAATACATTTTTTTTTAGCAATGTTTAAAAATAATAAAATTATCAAATAACAGACATTAAATAACAGTCAGTGCAAACATTAAAGGTGCGATTTAAATTTAAATAATTGAGGTTATCATTGAAGAGTCCAAAGTGTCCAAGGTTGTCATATTTTGCCCAGCTTGACGTTTGCCTTCAGCGTACTCCATCAGCAGAGCGTAGTGCCGATGATGGCACGCTCCGGAGACGGTTATGTGTTAGTAAATCTGAAATAAAAAACTATTTGGCGTACCTTGTTCTCTAAGTGCGAGACAGTTATGTACATGTTTGTCTTTGGGTTTTATAGGCCTCGTTGTTTAGGCTCCCAATGTGCGTTTATTTTTAAAGGTGTCTGCAAGGAGCAGCTGAGCGACAGTGTCATCGTCATCCTCAGCTCTGTTCAGTGTGAGCACTAAATCGCTTCTCCAGACCGCACTAATGCACTAAATATATTTTTAAACAGTGTGGCTTTTTTTCGGGAAAGTCCTCTCTGATGTATAATGAGAGCAAGGGTAGACAAATATTTAGATTCAGACCCACATGAGACTCAATCACTGCAGACATCCACTGTCCAAACACTCAGGAAGCTTTCCCTCCACATTTGCTAAATTACTCCCACCGTTTTCTCATCAGTGGCTTCCCATTTTCTTTGCAGTGTCATCATATAGCCACCATTTCATATAATCACAGATAATGATAACTGCTGTCTTCCGCTGAGCGCACAGACCTCCCCACTGGTCACACACACACACACACACACACACACACACACGCTGAATTTAAAGGGGGCGCAGACATGACTGAGGCAGGCAGGCGGCTTTAAAACAAAGACAGTGTGAATGTGTGAGCCAGTTATCAGCTCCAGCAGAGCTATGCGAGGCCTCCAGACAGGCCCTCATTGATTTGAAAGTGTTTCCCCCCCTCCTCAGTAACCCAGGAGCTGAAGGGGGGTGGGGGGGGGGGACAAGAGGGGGCAGGCGGGGCACGTTGAAGGCCCAGGGTGTGATGGTTATCTCTGGGGTAGAGTTACAGCGAGCAGAAAGGGGGTGTTGGAGGGTGGTGGGCACGGGGGAGTCTCCTTCTTTGCTGTTGTGTGTTCACAGAGGGAGCCACTGTTTCTGCAAAGCCCCCTCCCCTCAAATCCCACCTCCTAACTCACCTCCCCAACACAGCCGCAGTCTTCTCAAGGGAAAAGAAAAATCTGCACCAACTGCTGCCTCCAATCCCGTCACCTAGCGCCACTTCTCACATGCACAGAGTCATTAAATCTTCAACAAAAGAAGGTTGATTTGACACATGCAACTTTACCTTTAGGTGTGCACGAGGTACGACAACTTGCTTAAAGGGAATTTTACTGATTATTATTATTTTTTTTTAATGATTTAAAAATTCAGAACCTGATTTCAGGAGTTTGGGAACCCTTGTGCAGAAACATAATTGTCCAAAAAAATAAAGATTGGGTATTCTGACCAAAACTATAGGATGTAAAGTTGAATTGGTTTAAGGAATAGGAATGCATCGAAGACAACATCTGTGGTTCTGCTGCATTAACAATGAAATAGTTGTGGACTGTTGTACCATTTTGATGTTGGCGTATGATTGAGTGTGTCTGTATGTGACTCAGTCCCACACAGGCTCACAGTCAGAGCGTGTCAAAGCCTGTCCGGATGGCCAGTAGTCAGCGTCTTGTTCCTTATCCTGTGAGCGACCTGTTATCTGCTCTCCCATCACATCTCTACTCAAAGGAGAGCTGCTTTCTGCTGGAAGAAAGAGGGAAGAAGGGGATCATGCAATGTGAAATATGTTGAAATAAATGAGTGATCAGGAACAAACCCGCTAACTGTTTCTGTTAAAACATGTTTTATTCTTGCTGTCAGAGACTTAATTGATGTGGACTTTTATGATCATATTTACTGCTAGAACCAACAAATGTGTTTTTGGCCCTTGTTGTTTTCTCTTTTTTTGTAATCCTGACTGAATTCAGAAAACGCGATTTCTTTTAAAAATATTTTATGCAAGCAACATAATATCAGACATGATCTCCATTTAAAGATTTCTTTTTCTGGGGTGCTGGTGGCGCAGTGGTTTGTGCGCACGTCCCACATATGGAGGCCTTAGTCCTCCAAGCGGGCGGCCCAGGCTCAAATCCAACTTGTGGCTCCTTTCCTGCACGTCATTCCCCACTCTCTCACTCCCTGAATTCCAACTCTTTCAACTGTCCTATCTCTCCAATAAAGGCAACAAATGCCCAAAATTAAAAAATTCTTAAAATATTTATTTTTCTGAATTAAATCACTGAATAAGATATTTGAGTTTTCATTTTTAATTCAAATAAAAATTAAACACTTCAGAAAGAAAATGCTTGTTGCATAGAGGACACATATAAACTGGACAAAAACTGATGGTCGGTCTCTCTCTCTCTCTCTCTCTCTCTCTCTCTCTCTATCTCTCTCTCTCTCTCTCTCTCTCTCTCACACACACACACACACACTGGCTGTGACCTGTAAGCCAGAACTCGTGACCAGCAGCCAGCGATCTAATGAAGCCTGCTCTGCCTGACTGGTCTGGAAGTGACTGGGGGTGACACAGGGGCCATCATCCCATTGACCAGCATTCCTCTTTTATATAACAACATTTACTCTGATGACATTTACAGCAGCCTGTTAACATCAACACGCAATCCTCTGCAGCTCCTGAATGCTCCTGAGTCCACATGCCTCACAGTGAAAAGAAAAATACATTAATCACTCGTGTGGCTGAGTCTCATTAAGGAGTAATGCTCTGCAGAAAATCATGTTGAGTCTGTGCCAGATCCCTGTCTTATTAAGAGGGAAATATGGGAAAATACTTGTCATATCCAGACAGTGACTCTGGAAGGAGACGGAGGAGACCAGAATACGTCTTGGCAGGGATTCAGGCGGTGTGTGTATGAATCTAATCTGTCTCAGAGTGGTGTGTGGAGCCAATGGTTAACCAGCCTGTTGTTCAGAGACTCAGATAGAGCGGAAGCTGATTAGATACACTAGCAGTAAATATACTACCAGAGCAGAACTCTCCATCACCGAGCTGCAATAAGATACAATTATCATTTTAAAAACACAAGAGAGAATGTGTCTGCTATGCTTATATTCCACTTATCTGCATTTGATGATAACCGTTTGATACTTAAACAAAGCTATGATCTGATATAACAGTGCAGTGTGTTTGGTTTATTATCAGATAAAGGATATTTTATTTTCAATCATGTGGCTGCAGTTTTACTGCGGTTTTATAGGATGTTTTAAAAAGAGGGTTTGGTAGTATTTGTGTGAGGAGGGAGGAGCTCCTGTCTTCAAAGGTTAAAGGTCAAAGTGTGTTGGTGTTTGGTATCGGTGTCACTGCAGCTTGAACATAAAACAGTCATAAAATACTGAATTTCAAGAGTTAATCATGATTGATTGTAGTTTTAATTGCATGTTTAAAATGTAATTATTTTGTGTTTAGTACTGTCTTAAGATTAATTTGCTTTACTTCCTGTTTGGATTAAATACTTTTTTGGAAGGAAAATAAGGAACTTCCAGTGAATCAAGAGTTACTAAATAAATGTAACAACCAAACCAAAGGAAAATGATTTTTTGTAGTGAAGTGAAATGTGCGAGGGAGATCACACTGGTGTGTGTGAGTGTGTGGAGGTAATTATCTCAGTGCAGTGTCAGGTGTGTGTGTGTGTGTGTGTGTGTGTGTGTGACTGATTGGCCCTGAATTGGTCCAGGTGTGTTAAGGTTATATATATATCCTTGAGTTGCAGCCCTCTGAGCTGGCTCATTGTCTCACCTTCAGAGACAGTGAGAGGTTCTCTCTCTGTGTTTCTTGTGCGCTCTAGAAGTGTGTGATTTTGCATAAGCATCTGTGTGTTTACTTACAGGATCCAGATCTACAAATGGAGTTAATGTATTAACTTAGGTTCGGGAGCAGGACCACGCCTAAAACCACACCTCCAATTACCTGACAGCCTACTTACACCTGGTCACCTCACCACACCCCGTTTGTCTCAGATCCTTCTACCCACCCTGCCTTCCCTCCTTCTCATCCATTCAACCCTCCTTCCTTATCCCTTCCCATCCAATTCGGCACACGCCTCTCCCTCGCCTCTCCCATTTCAGGTTCAGTCTGGGGCCGTAATCAGTTCGGGTGGATCCATACCCGAGACGGAACCCCTACTCTGAGTCTCTCGCTCGCCCGATCAACCTCCCAGACCAGCCTGAAAGACGACGGCCATCTCACACCTACATCCCTCTCATACACATACTGTACATCTGTCAATATATCTTACAATTCACATTAAATGTTCAAACTAATACTGTTGTGGCGTGGTCCTTGCTAGTGAATTGTAGTTTGTTGGTGCTGGGAATTTCTGACCCAGCCTTTTTGTTTCTTTGTAAACACAGGCCTTTTATTCCCATCACTCCGGGTACAGGAAGATGCTGCAGTGGATGAACTATGGTGAGCTAATAGGGACAAAATGTCACCCTATCAATGGCAATAAAAATAATAAATACATAAATTTTGGACCCTAGTCTAATCACGATTAATGTGCAGTAGGCTCTTATTGATGCCACCAGTCTAGAGGTAATGGATAGGCCAAAAAAACACTTGACCTTTTTCACCCAGGGGAAACCAGAAATCTACATAGACTTCTTTAAAAACAATACATAAACAAAAGAAAGAATGTAACTCCTTAGTGTTTACTTTTTTACCCCAAACCCCTACCTTCATTTTATATTAATGCAAGTAGATATGCATCTAAACCAAATTAAAATGCAAACTATCAACAACCAGGGTATCGATCAGTTGGTGCAGTATTTGAAGAAGTCTGTCTGTGGGTTGCAGCAGACAATAGAAACACAGACCTGTGTCATTGTTTGAGGTGGTGAACTTGTTGCTCAGAAGAAGTCATTCGGCTGTCACAGTACCTGCTCCATGACTCCAGTTTGCATGAGGTGTGTGTTTTTGTGTGAGTGCTGAGTGCTTGGTGTGATTTGCCAGTCTTGTTAAGAAGCCTCCCCTCCTTCAATCTTTAGGGGCCTCTGGTCCCCCTGGTTTGACCTACTTTATTTTGTTGCCTCATCTCCGTTCCTATCACTCTCCTCTCTGACCTCTCTGTCAGCCGGGTCCACAGGTCAGCAGTCACTGAGATAATAGCCCCGGACTCTGCAGGGAGCAGAGAGAAGAGGGCAGAGGAAAAGAGCTCTTCTGCAGCGTGCATGTTTGCACACGAGACAAGCAAGACACCGAGTCGACGTCCATGCAAACTTGTGAACATGATTGTTTTCTATGCTGACTGGAATGCACAATATCACACTGCTAACGCTGGTTTTAGAATAAAAACCTCAGTTAGGTTTAAATTTGTAGGGGCCTGTTACGCACTCGTCTAGGGGGGCAGGTTTATAACATACAAATACCCAAAACAAGTTACTTCCCCGGTCCCCAAACCAAAGGCAAATACTAATGACAAATTCAAACTCCTATTAGCACTCTGGCTCAGAGAGATAAACAGAAAACCAAACAAAAAACTAACATAATAATCTCTTTAGGACACCTATCAAACAAAAGACAATCTCTAAACCTAACTTTTTAACCAAACCAAAAACAGGAGAAAAGTGAGAACAAAAGAAAATGGCAGTAAACTGCTTCTCAAACAAATGACTTACTCAACAATAAACTCAATTTTCAAAACTAACGAACTACTCAGTAACAAGGCTTTAACAACAATCTAGAAACAAGTTTGGAGGCCGAGGAATAAACGATCTGCTGCTATCAGTTTTACAACACGCGCCCTGTTGATGAGGATCCCAGCAGGCTTTAAAGGTTTGCGGCCAGACTCCGGACCAATGATGCAGGCGTCCTCCCTCCAGCTGATCAGCTCCTCCAGCCAATCTCTGATCTCCACCTGCAGCAGCACCAGAGATCCTCACACGCACACACACACACACAGAGGTCTCACTCTCAGACAAAGACACCACACGGAAATAAACACAATACGGCCAGAGTCGTAACAGGGCCACACATTTACCTCTGGACTGCGTCTTTCCATCAAGTGGTCCTTTAGTGGGAGGAAACTAACAACATGAGTCTTGACCTTCACCAGTAAACTCGCCTTCAATACTGCCAAGTATGTGAAGAAAGCACATGAGTAATGCACCTTATGTTTAGTTGTTCGTGTTTGTATTGATTCAAAAATTGGCTTTTCAAACTAGATATTTTGGTGACATCTTGATAGGTTTTTTTTTTTCTTCTTTTGGAAATTTCAGTTTTTATTTCATAAACTATGTACAATAGAGGCGCAGCTGGACTAGTGGTTAGATCACACGCATGCTATAGTCCTCCAAGCAGACAGCCCGGGTTCAAGTCTCCTTTCCCAATGTCATTCCCCTCTATCTCTCCCCGATTTTCTAGTCAAGCAACTCTACAAACAAACAAAGGCTAAAAGCCCCCAAGTAATTATTAACAAATATCTACAATATCTAGGGTAGCAGGACCCACTGTTTAGTATTTAAGTAAAACTTTGTTGTTCCTGTCCAGAAACCGTCTGTTTGACCCAAATCAGTCAGGCTTTAAGCAGGGCCACTCTCGTGAGACTGCACTCCTGTCAGAAACAGAATCGCTACAAGAGGCTAGAGCTGCGGGTCAGTCCTCAGTTTTATTACTGCTATTAATATTATTAGTATGGACCAAGAAAGAGTGGTTAATACCTCCTCTGGTTGAAGATATTTTTGTTTTAAATGTCCTTTTCCAATAAAAAGTAGGACATAGCCTGAGCTACTTCTGCTGCTGGTGTGTGTGTGTGTGTGTGTGTGTGTGCGCGTGTGTGTTAGTACTTACTGTGTGGCTTACTTGGTGGCACTTGAACTACTGTGAATGTGTTCCCCAGATGTCCCTGAGCTTAGGGAACGAAGAAAAGTGAGCGAGTGCAAACAGGAAGTGGAAATCATCTCACAGGGCTAGGGGAGACATCCTCCCATTCCTCAGACGGGGGCCCAGCTAATTGGTTTGGTGGGGTGAAGGCTTTTAGCACATGGAGAGTCTGGAGACCTCCCGATAACACAGACTCAGCAGACAATCCGGCATCATTACCGAGATATGACGGCTGGCCGCAGTGCCACTGAAACACTTTCACATTCATCGCGGTCTGAAAGCGAGGCAGCGTCGATTATTTTCATGTTTGTTTTAACTGGCTCCGACTCCCCTCAGACTCTTTCCATGTAGCTATTCTCTTTTCCCTCTCGGTATTTTGTGAGCAGCGCAGTGCTCCTTAATTAGACGCTTCGGCCTGGTTTTACTGCGGCCTATCATCTCCTCTTGGCATTGTCACAGACGTAAGGCCTCGTAGCGCGCGCTCTGCTTGGGATGAGGCGATGCCTCTCAAGGATTCTCTTCTCCTACCGCTTCAATTTCATCATTCTTTTGGTTCAGAAGCCGCAGCAGCTGTTTCAGTTGACTCTGCTCAAAATGGACTTCCAGGATATGGTCTCCCCACCAAGAGATCTTTTTTTATTATATGACATATCCAAGCAAACCCTCCCTTGGTGTTGTTCCCACTTATAATACCCCATTTGTCATGTCTGGGGCTAGAGTGCTAATTTTGAGGTGGCAGTGAATGATGATTTGGAGGACAGGAGGCTTTTCACTGTCATTATAACGTGTCATAAACAACAACAATAGCAAAACAACAGTTAAGGCACATGATTTATCTCCAGGCTGCATGGTGGAGACCGCAGTAGAATCTGGTATGCTCTCTGTGAGGCACAAACTTGAGATAATAAGTAGAGTGGAAGATATGGACGAGAGGCAGAGGAAGGCAGAGTGGCTAGATGTGGAAGGTGGAGAAGATAGAGAAACAGAAGGACTGCGGAGATGAAGAATAAGAGGAGGTGGAGGGGAGAAAAGGGGAAGCGGGAAGATGTCAGCTACTGTCAGTCTGCAGAGTCTCAATAACACCTCCCTGCTGAGAGACTTTATCTACAGACTCCCAAAACTAGATAAGACCTGCTGCTTCTTTCATGTGCATCACTGCCTGCATTAGTCTCATAAACATGCACACAGTCATTTGCATGTAAATACCATCTATACTCTATACAGGGTGTCACCAAGCACATCGTACTTTTGAATTGAATCTACACTGTAGTATATGCCGAAGGTTCGCGTAGTCCTGTACATATGCAGAACAGCCTGAAGTGCACCTCCTCAAAAATGTGATTACGCGTCCAAACGATGCAGATCGCAGGCCCTGTGATTGGTCTACATTTTCCCTGCTGGCATGCACCACTTGTAAAACATTGGGATACAGACTCTAATTATGACGAGAAGATAAATATATATCCTTTGTATCATGAACCTCTGTGTTTAACGTAGACTAACTAGTATGAACCTCTAGTTGTAAAAATCTGCATCAATTAGGCTTTATTTAGACTGACTTTCTTGATATGAGAGTGTTTATCAAGCTTGTGTGTCATGCACAAAAGGGCCATTGGTAAATCATGAGTTTAATGTGAATGTCTTTTTTAGTATAATAGAGTTTTTATATCATGTTATTAAATATTCTGCACTTTAGAATCCTTACTTTAACACTTGAAAGTAATACTGTACCAGGTATGCACCCAAACTGCAATCATAACCAGTTCCATATTTTGCTCCACAGGCTCTCAGGTTGTCACTTTCCAGTAGGTACAGTATGGAAAAACCAAGGCACAACTTTAGCCATTTCATCATGCGTCACCTGACAGGATTCATGAGCAGGGTGTCATTAACATAAGGTCTACGAGGAAAACTCTCCTGACATTTTTATAATGAGCGTTTCAGATTTTTAGCATTCATTCATTTATATGTCAAGACTGGCACTCTGACTCTTTAACCTGTTTTCTTAAGTGCATGTATACATGAATGAATAAAAAAAATGTCTCTCTTATTTTATAAGTGCCTGCTCTATGTTGGAAACTTGGCTGCTGCAGCCACCTGTGACAGGGAGTGGAGACAAACATCCAAGCTGGACAGTTCAGGTGGTGCCGGGGGACAGCTGGCAGTGCCACGCTTATTCCTTCGCTCCTTTTTCTTACTTGGTGTCTCCTTCTGCCACTGTGAACTGAGCGCAGGAAATCCCCTGGACAGGACTGAGCTGTGGCTTTAATGAGCGCTTTAACTTAAAAGTACGGCCCTTTTCCTGTTTACTGACAGGCCAAAGGAAAACTAACAGTAAACACACTCCTCCTTCAGACCTCCCTTCCTCCCTCTTGTCTCTCCCTCCTTGCCTTGAGGCTGTTGTGGCCTATCCCAGGACATCCTGGTTTGTCCCAGGACATGGCTGGCAAATACTGTCCCCAGAAAACGACCTCAGCATCTCAGGGAAAAGTACAGTTAGTTCTGTAGACAAACACATTTTGAAGATCAAAATGAAGGCTAGTTTTAGTATTTAAAACATGGGCCTCATTTTCTATTGATATTTTGAGGTTAAATTGCCTAAATGTTACAAAAGAATATGAGATTTCTCCAGTAGATCACTTGGCATGGGGGTGCTAATACTTTTTTGTACCAGACTCCATTGACATGTTTTCACCTTGTACAACACAGGAGAAGCTTACCTCTTACTGTGACTGCTGCGTGTAACACATCTGAAATTACCCATTAAAGGGGACATATAACATACAGTATAGAGAACAAACCATATGACGTATTTTTGGAGGCCAACCCAGAAGTAGCATCACCATGGGGTCTAACGAGAATTCGCCTACTGGATGTTTGAAGTGTTAATGCAGCCCGACAGAAGTAAAAAGCTAACGTTACGCTACAAGCTAACTACACCACGGTCGGATGATTGTGACGTCACTAGTGTTATGCTTCAGACGATCTCCGATAAACTAAACCATGTAGCTTAATAAATAGTTTACTAACATAATATTCACCTTAACCTAAAGATTAAACCTACAGGAGACATCTCCGACTAGTGAGAGAGTTCCCGCCCTCTGTGTCCGGCGTGATGACGTTTAATGTCCCCGACAACCACTGTAGTCACATTTAGCCACTTGTTAGCAACCGCCTTTTTAAAGACGCATAAAAACTTCAAAATTCACAAGTGGGGGTATTACCTAACGTAGTTTATGTGGTCTAACCACAAACCCATTTAAAATGCCCAATGACTTTTAGACGTTAGACCCCATGGCGCTCAAATGCTAAATAGCTTCCGGGTTTTAGGACTCATTCCTGTGGCGCTCTATATCTGAACATATATTTGGGTAACCTGAGTGTCTACAGACCCACACAACGTGAAATAAATCCATCTAGTCCTTTGTTTGTGGTCTGCATAAGTCTTACAACACAGAGAAAAATGCTCTGTTTCAAATTTGCTCTCCTTGTGATGTCACAGTGGGATTCTGGTAAAGAAATTCCCTTCCCCTGGTATCTCCACCCATGGACTCCACCTCCAGCCTAGAGTAAAACTTTTGCACAGCTCTGCCATTTTTATTCTCTCTACAGAGGAGTGATGTCTACGGGGAAAACTCAGGGGGGGGGTCATTTCATTTAAAGAGACACACACACCAAAACGGAGCGTTCTGAGAGAGCTGGTTTATACAGGGTCACAAACCTCCTCTGGTGCTTGATTCATGTTATATTTTGACCAAAGCACAGCACAGATGTTTCATTTAGACCACAGGGGACTGTTTGAAAAGGTGAGAAAGGGGGATCATATGTCCTCTTTAAAACACAAAAGTTAAATGACTTTTTTGTTGTCGATGGAGTTTTGTGTTTTTCAAGAGAGCGATGTAGCGCCAGTTTGTAGTTAAAGAAAAGCCTTTGTATTAAACAAGGCGTATTATATTTGAAGCACACCCTCTCTGCTCTCTGAACATGTTTCTGGTAAAAACAAGCACTTTTAGCGATTTAAACAAGTGCCTATCTCTATACTACTAAACTGCAGCCATTACAACCTGTCTCAGGGCTGCAGCCAGAACCGTACTGGAGTATTTCCCAAACTTCATTCAGACTACAAAATATGTAAAGAAAAGTCCCCAAGTTATAACACCAGTTACGCTCTAAGTTCGGACCTTCTATAGGGCTGCTTTTTCAGCCATACGTCTGATGAGAGTGAGAGACTAAGAAAGAAAGAAACATCTCTGTTGTCATGCAGAAAACGTACTTGCATGGATTTATATTTAGCAGATCCAACCAACTCCTCCCACCTCCTCTATTCTAACCCCAGGAATCCCAAATCACCCAGAATAAAAATAATTGGTGGTCTCGTCTCCAGTTTGGATTGGAATGAAGTCTGTATGGTAGAGCCACAGCTCCTGGCAGGCTTCCCTCGCTCCAGTCTTATCCTGAGGAAGAGGAGATTTGGCCTCCAAACGGGTAAACATGCCGCGGTTTTAACCTCTGTCACCCAACATCCCTGACATTGCTCTATCACAGCACAGCAGGCAGATGCATTAAAAGCCACAGGGTGAGCACAGAGAAACAAGGAATCCTCTTTGACCCAAAACTGCCGACAGTGCAGTTGATGTGTCAGACACAGACAATTTTAAATTGCATCACTAACTCATAATGTCAGGGTCTGAATTTATTAACCTGATCCAAAGTGTTTGCAAATGTTAAAAAGCTGATGACTGCATGCCATGTTAATTTTTGAAGCCCCTTCATCTCGGTGCAGAGTTCATTCAGGGTTGATTTTTCAGTGTAATAAAAGCATTATTGTTCTGAGGTAAAGAAGGATTTTGGAGCAGATAATTCCCGGAATGTGACCGAGTTAGTTTGTGTCAGAGAGTCACAATCAGCTTATTTTTCAATCAGATAAATTCTGATGTTCTTTTGAAACATGCAGTGCAAACATTTCAATTCCTCTCAAAGCAGAGAACATATTTGTAGAACTTTAAATCAAAACAATACATGCTTAGCTTGGTCACGAGTTTCCTTAAAAATAAACCTCTTACACGAAGCAAGCCAATCTTAACACGTTAACAAGAGTAAATCTCAAAACGCTGCAATTTTTTTTATAATAACGCAAAATAACAATTTCATTTAGCAAACACTTTTGCCCAAAGCAAGCGTACATGTAAGTGTAACAACACCACAGACACAGACGAGAGGAGTGCCAACAAAGTACAATACAGCCAAACAATACAGCTATTTGAAGTTGTGGGTTTTGTGCTTCAGGAATGAAGCAGATTTAACCCAAGCTTCTGTGAAGTATTAGCCAAACCTCTCATCCCCACGTAACACTTACTTAGGCATTCACACAGGCAGCACTTTAGCTCTATTCATGTGTGTTTGTGTGTGTGCTGCAGAGCATGTACAGTCTGCTCTTTAGCATGTCAGCGCAGACTTGTAAGAACTTGTGTCTGCATTTATCTATATTTAAGCATTCACCTGAGCTTGCATTGTGTGACTGCTGCATGAATGTGTGTCAGTTTCACCACCAGCCAGGCACCAGAGGAAAACAATGGATTTTCCCTCAAGGAGGTAAAACAACAGCGGATTTATATTTCCTCCCTCCCTCCCTGGTTTCCCTCACCGCCTACAACATATTACTTTCATTGGACTGGAACGCTCTCTCACTGTGAAAAGTTCCCTCTCGTCCCTCCTCCCATGCAGAATGTAGCGAGACTTGGATGCCTCCCTCGGCACTAAAGCAGCCACACACATCGGCCGGGGGGAGTGGACCTCTCGCTGCGCTCCTCTCTCTCTCCCCCCTGCTGATGTTAAAGAACTTATGACTAAACAGCAGTAAGCCTTCTTAAAGTATTAACTACCTGTGGCTGCTGTTGTTTCCATAATTTGGCTGACATTTATTTGGTGTTGAGAGCAACTTTATGAGTTTACGCAAGGCAGAGCATGAAAAGCTGCAGCAAGGAAAAATCTGAAAAAATCAGTTTGCATATAAATGTTGGCAACCACAGGCTCTCACAAAGAACTACAGCTGGTGTTACATTTGAAGTTTAAAAGACTGTGCATATGTAAATGTATTCACACCTATAAGGCCACTGTCATGGCATGACACGTATTTATGATACCATGACTTTCAGGTTTTAGGCCTGTCAAACTTAATGGTAACACTTTCCCTATCCTTAATTACTCTGCCTGTTTAATGGAAAAGTTAACCACACTGAAAAGCAGCTAATTGAAAGCGCTAACATCAGCTCAATATGTAAATGTAAAAGTTTTCCATGTGTCATAAAACCAAAAAGTTCAGCTAATAATGCTTGGATATTACTAACTTTCAAGTTTTCTATGTGACCACAGCAACATAACATTGTTCACCATCAGCTGTCTTAAAAACACTAGAAGAAATCCGTCTTTTCCCACTCAGCCAAAGTTAGTATCCCAAATTATTTTACAGTAGCAGATTGAAGATGCATTTTGCTAACCAAGCTAGTACAAGTATTAGCTGATGGCTTAGAATTTGCTAATCCCTTGCTCTTTATCCTCCATCAGGCAAAATGCCACAATGAACAGACTGTTCCACTGATGTTGAAAATGTTGATAATGGTGTGGAAATTACAAATTCAATTTTGTCTGAAGGGTAAAAAAGTGACAGCTCTACGTCTTATCCAACCACTAATGCAAAATTTGAAATCTAATACCTAAAAAAAAGTCGCTGTTTATAGGCTTTAGTGTAGTGACATTGCAGTAAATGCCTACACAGATTCATTGTCACAGGTGCAGTTTT
Source organism: Labrus mixtus (assembly GCF_963584025.1). Classification (NCBI taxonomy): domain Eukaryota; kingdom Metazoa; phylum Chordata; class Actinopteri; order Labriformes; family Labridae; genus Labrus; species Labrus mixtus. The sequence goes on from NC_083630.1 coordinate 5,096,651, forward strand.
ATAGGGCTTTGCTGCTTTATATTGGTATTTACAGGCTTGACTTTTTTTTTTTGGTTGCATTAACCTCAAATTGACCCAACCCCACAGAGACCCCCTGAGACAGAACCAGGCAGCAAACATTACACAAACTGAATCAAACAAAGCTCTTCTCCAATGAGGTGATACCAGCAGATATAATCCCCCTGGGGACCAAATGAGCTCACCTCTGGGCAGAACCACCCTGTATTAGTGATTGTGTCTGAAAGGCGAAGAGTCCAGTCAGATGGCGTGCATTATGGCAGCGGTTGGCCTGGTGAGGAAAAGCCCCTGGCAGCCAGGCTGTCTGGGGTTGAAGTTTCATTATCATCTGCTATCGAGTGTCTTCCATTGAGCTCAATGTATCAGAGGATTACAGGGGAAACAGTGCATTGTTGTCTGAAGGCGTCAGTGCCTCTGATCCATGTCTCTCCCCCCGCGCACCTCTGCCCCCCTCTGCCCGCCATGGTCATAAACCCAGGCTATGTCCCCCCCTGTCTTCTTTCTATTACTGTATTAGTCTTCTTTCCTTCGTTTGGTCCTTTGTCTCTCTCATCCTGTCTGCCCCCTCCCCCCCCCTGGAATGACCAAACCATCCTGATTGATCACAAGCGGCAGCGCCAAATTGACATACACCTGACCGACCCCTGTGTCGATGGCCAGACTTTAAATTAAAGGTATAAATCAGAAGAAAATACTGAATCGAGATAAGCCTCCAACGTTGGAAAATGAAGCTGTGGAAGTGCAAAATCCTGCAGGATGTCGAGTGCACCAGAAGTCCCATTAACACCCTTTCAAACGATACCGTTTTTACAGCAGATATACACATGTTTACTCGCTGGTAAAGAAATGAAATAGGTCTGATTAGCTAATGCCTCGATTGACACAAACTGTACAGGGGCTGAATTTTTTATTAACCCCTTCTGTTTTGATTTGATGAAGGATAAGTGTTATTCAAAAGGCGTGTAGCTGACCTGAAGCTGTTTGTCAGGAGGCTTAAACCTGCCTCAGCTCCAGCTCTCAGCCTGTTGTGAGTTGACTGAAAGTTAGGGTGAGACAGCATTTCTAGCATGTAGACCACCATCGATTGGGACTCCAAAGCCCCCTGCAGTAACAGATGGGTGACGTCACTTCTTCCTTTTATATTTACAGTCGATGATGCCGCTGCCCGGAAAAGTAAGTCTTGCCTGGAAGTCGTCCACTGCTAACCGCTGGCTTCAATGTAATTACAGAGAAATTAAAATCTGTTCTCAGAGGTATATATCGTATATGATAGACCCAACACAAGGGGGGATTGGTATAAACCTACAACGTTACCACAACAGACAGAAAAGATCCATTGTTTGTGTGAGAACTACTTGTTAGGGCAACTTTAAACAAATTAATGCTTTATCATTTTTAGCAATTTAATGCATTTTTTTTACATTTTAAAGTTACTGAAACTGTCTTAGGAAGATGAATTTATGAATGAATCTGTCTAAACATGCACACACACTCTCTCTCTCTGCCTGTCTGCATTAGTGTGTGTATGACCATGAGTATGAAGCACAGGCCTGTCAGAGGAGACCGGTAAGTGGAGGTGCTCTGTTTCATGAACTGTGACTGAACTTGTTGTAAATGGGTAGAAATGTTAGACAAATATGGTGTCTGAAAACCTCAGAAAAGTCGTTCTTCCGCCCCTGTCTCAACCCTCCCCCTCCCTCTCCTCCACCCACAGCCCTTCATCCTCTGCCAGTCCACGGCCTGACATTTTCCACTGCTGCCAGGACAGAGACCGGAATGTCAGAGAGAAAGAGAGAGAGAGAGAGAGAGAGAAAGAGAGGGACCCACTTAAACTAGATTTACAGTATGTCAGAGCTTTTTTCCTCTGTGAGCTTTTTCACCTCGCAGTTCACAAAGGTCATCAGTGGGCGCCTCACTTAGTGAAGCTGTTTCTTTGTTAGTCCAACAATCAAAGCCCCTCAGTTTTAATAATTTATTGAGAAGATGTATAGTTTTCTGTCTGATTTCTTATCAAACATATTTATTGTGTTTTTACAACAAGCTTTTACTGATCTCTTAAAGAAAGAGTCATCTCTAGATTTCCAACAGTGTCCAACAGGTATGCTCTCTCTATATAGATTTCATTCTCTTTCTTTTCTTGGTGTTTTTTGGTGTGCAATATGTTTAAATATTAATAATTAATGTTCAGCTTTTTGGTGAGACATCTTATACAAACCTGCCCGAGCCAACAGACCAGCTTCTATACTTTGGTCCACACCGGGACTTAAACCGGTGACCTTCTAGTTCGCAACCCAAGTCCTTAAATGGTAAAATGGACTTGAATGGACAGTCTTCAGACTACTCAAAGCGCTTTTACACAACATGTCACACCTACACATTCACACACTGATGGCAGTGGTTGCTATGCAGTGAGACCATCAGAAACAACTAATTCAATTCATACACATTCATACACCGCCGACGAGGCAAGTAGGAGCAATTTGGGGTTAAATGTCTTGCCCAAGGACACATCGGACATGTTGTTGCAGGAGCTGGGGATTGAACCCCCGACCTTCCTGTTTAGAGACGACTGACTCTACTAACTGAGCCACAGCCGCCCTACAGACTGAGTTACTGCCGTCCCAGAATGCTTAAAATGAAACCCCTTGTCCCTCATCTCTTTTGTGTCGCCCAATCTGTTGCAGTGGCCTAAAAATGATTATGACCTTAAAAAATAGCACGTAATTCAGTGCATTACCTCATTAACTGTCATAAGACTTCTGCTCTCTGCTCTTCAGTGGTATTGAAATATGTACCGAAAAAGATACAATAAAGGTCATAATCACTGCTTTCTCTATGTCACTTATTACATGGTATTTTTACAATGTGTGGACAAGCTTCATGCCTGTCAAATCAGCTATAAATAGAACAGTATGTCTTTAACATCATGTCACATTGTCACCCCGGACTGAGGGTTTATTGAATCATTCCATCTCTAAAAAAAGAATTAATCAGAATAAGCCAATTCTCTTGATTCTTCTTTTTATAAAATAAACTATGAAATGTTATGGACTTTTTTGCTTGATTTATAATCTCTCTTTGTGTTGGCAGGTTTTCGGAATTAAAATCACTCACAAAACTGAGACTATGAGGAGCTAAAGTAGTTATCTCTTAGTTAAGATTTCTGCAGTGTATTCGACAGTCAGTCTAAAGAGAATACCATCAGTGACAGTCCTGACAGGTCTGTGTGAGGAAACCAGACACATAAGTAGAGTAAATCACTTCGTTTTCTGTGGTTAGTTAGTCTACTGTGGTGGTAGAAAAACCCCTCCTCACCCTACAGCAACATAAATAAGCCTCTGTTATCCCAATGGTGCTCTCCCACACACAACGCCCGCTCACAAAGACGCCCATTTTATGTGCCATGTTTGATTTGATAAGTGGCAAACCTGAGTGACGGGACACCTTTGTGAGACACAGGGAGGAAAAATTCCCCGCTCCATTGGAAGAGGACAATTATGAATAAGGGACTTCTGTGATGTTGGCAGTGAGAAGGGAGTGTCTGTTTTTATGTTTGTGTGTGTTTCTGGCGGGGAAAGAGTAAAATTGAGATAATGACCAGGCTTATTGTCCCACATTCAGCTATGAGACAAAGGTGTGTTTCTGTCAGCGATGAGGATGAAGAGCACGGTGCTGCCTGAGGCTTTTCCCAGAACTACATGACGACTCATTCACCAACTCTGTTTGAACTTTAACTTTTTCACTAATGAAAGGTAAAAAGTGGTTACAATAGAGACCCATAATCAGGTTGTTTGACATTTAGCCTCTGATAATTGACCATTTCTAAACCCCTCCCTGAGCAGTGATTGTCTTGTCATGGCTCAGCAACATTAACTTGAAATGGCAGCACTCAGGCTTTGTGTATAGGGCTGTAGTTACAAAAAAAAAAAAAAAAACCTACAAAGACTTGTTGCCTAATGGCCCATGTTCGGAAATGTAATTTTTTTCATACATTTTCAGACAGACACGATATGATAGGTTGCTCAAATTTCATGTTATATTTGGGATTTATTTAGGACACACTGGGAAGTAGACTGGGTCTGCCTAAACCTTAGATTGTCTAAAAAAGATGGACTACCTGAAAGCTACTCAAAAATGAAGCAAAAACATTTGGAACTCCTCCTACTGACTAGTAGCAATAGGGTCATAAGCTCCGCCTCCTCCATGTAAACAGAAGTGGACAGGGGTCAAGCTTTAAAAATGTAAATAAAGCAGATCCATTTTTTTCTAAAACATGGTTTCTGTCTCCTACAGGGCTGTGTGTACCTGATTATCAGAGTAGTTCTGATTCCATCTGGTTTAGTAAATTTAACAAAATATGCCAATCGGACAAAGAGCCAATGTTTTCCTTTCATCCTTTTCTGACCATTCACACTACATGTCTTCTGCTCTGGTGACATTTGCAAACAGAAACTTCTCCTCACATTAAATACAAGTGGATCATGTCTAACCCAATTAAACACTGAATACTTTAAACCATTCAGCCACTTCTCAATATAAAACTCAGGAACCATAACTGTCCCATGTCTTTGGAACTGTCTGTATTATTTTAAGGAAATGATCATTATAGGTCATAATACATTGTGCCACACAACTGTCTACCGCTCTGTGTATAGGATCTATTCTTCAAAAACTAAAACAAGGAAAAATCAATTTCCCTGTCACACAGCTTTACCCGCATCAGTTTGAAGTGAGTCACATGATCCATGAGGCCCTTCAGTTTCCTTCTCCAAACACAGAGACCTACATGGTGGAGTTGGAGAGAGAGAGAGAGAGGAGCCTCAGTCAAGTCAATAGTTTGTCTCTGAGCAGCCCATTATGAAAAAAAAAACGTTTTGTGCTTTTGTCAACACAAAACTTAATTCACTGTGACAGAAAAAGCCACCACACAATTAGTACACTATAATAACTAGTTTAAGGTTTTGCTGTAACTTTGGACTTTAAAGAAGCAGATGTTTCCTACTCTGTCGCTTATCGTTTGATGACTCAGCCCGTCCAAACTAACGCTGTCTATAGAGGAAATAAAACGCACTCTTTCTTTTTCCTAAATGATAATTAACACTGTCTGTGACTTGATTCCAAACTATATACTGACTCCAAGCCGGTTTAGAGTCGGTACATATTTAGAGATTCTTACAGCTGCACAAAATAAAAATAAAGTATTTACTGACATGGAATTTCAAGTTTTCATGAACAAAGTGGCATAAAATGTTTTTTTTTTTTATCTTGTATTTTGTCTGCCATAAGCCCTGCATTCAGGATCAGGTTCAGGTTACTTTATTTGTACCTTTAGGGTCAATTTGGTTGCAGGGAGAGTAACTTAATACAACACAGACAATACATAAAACATACAAAGTGCAAATGCACGGTATCATCTTCATTGGAGATGGTTTCATTTATTTCTATGCAGACGTGAGCTTGCAGAAAACATTGTGTTCTCATCTGTTGCTGGTGCCATAAATCACAGCTGTGCACAGCTAACCTGAATTTAAATTCTCTCCTGACAGCAGGAAAAGGTTTTCATTCATGTTTAGTTTTCTGTTGAGTTCTGTTTTTGTGAATGAAGCGCACAATGAGCCAGACGAGTAAGCCTGACACCACCCCTCCCTTCTCTCCCTCTCTGTGCCGTCACTTTGAGCCGTGCTTCAGATTTAGGATGACTGATGGGCGACAAGGCTTTCTGCTAAACTTCTGTCAGCTGCCCTGCCCCTCATAGTGGAATATGCCACACAGGCATGCCTGTGTTTATGCAAAGTTGACCAGTCGACCCTCACTCAATGTAACGCCCAGGAACACATGCACATACAGATGCAAAGATCCCGAGGCGGCCCTTTAGCTCTTGAACTACTCAAGGCTTTTATTTACTGACTGAGGAGGTAATCACGCAAAACCAGAGGTGGTGATGACGGAGGAGAGGAAAGGGAGGAGGCGCCAAGAAGTGAGGATGAGGAGATTTACTAATACAGCCGAGGGGAAATGGAGCTGTGATTTGTTCTTTTATTTGTAAAATAAAATCTTTCTCTTTTTGTTCCGCCCAGTGCACATGTGGGTTTAAGTGCTTGTTTTTTATTTGTGCGGACGCCGTGTGGAAGGTGTGGCGTGTGAGGAGGCCACGAGAAAGTTAAGATTCTGGGGCAGGGACCAGGAGTTTTGAAACTCTGGGTTTAGTAGCTGTGTTGGGGTTGCACGCCCAGAGAAACAGCAGTGCGTCATCAGCGTTTAACTGGACCCTCTCCATCAGAACAAAGGCAACAACACTGATGAATCACAAATGTCCAGGCAGAGCTCCAAGAAGCCTCCCTGGCCACAGAGGGAAGACAGAGTCAGGAACACACACACACACGAGATGACCGCAGCCTCTCCACCGAGGAGGAGAGGGAGACAGAGGGAGGAGAGAGAGTTCCTCTGTGAAGGGAAATTAGGATTTTGTGGGTGGCTCCGGTGCTCATCCGCATGCCTGATGAGCTTGTGTGGGATGGCGGGGAGAAGCTCGGCTGCTCAGGCGGAAGGATAGAAGGGCTCCAGAGAGCTGCAACATTTCTGTGCCAGTTGCTATCAATGCTCTGACTCATTCATCTCCATCAGTCCGGGCCTCCTCGCTCACCGCAGGAACCATGGAAAACAAAGACTCGCCTTTTTTATGATGGAAAGTTCAGCTTAATGTGGATAACACTTTTGTATTTCAGCCATTGTTTGCAGAGAAAAGCGGGGTCATTTCAGCGCTGCAGCCAGACATTTTCAGAGTATACATGGTTTATATAAACGTGTACAGTGCTCACTGGGGTACAGTTTCAGCACAATGTGGTTTGTGGACTCTGGAAACATCAAATTCCATCAAACTGTAATGGCTACTTCAATGCACACAGAGAAATGAGTCCATGGGAAAAAGAATATAGTGTTTGTGACGCAGAGAAAACATGAGAAAAACCCACATGTTCATACGAAGCACATATGAATGTGTTTTATGCGTTTCATAAATCAACATATGAAAAATCCCTCAGGAAAGTTTATTTTGCTCAAAACCGGCCATGTAGAAAAAAAGGCTCCATACCGCTGTACCCTACTGGGAAGTCATTGGTCTTAGTTGCTACCTTTGTGTTTTTATGCGTTTTATTTTTCAATTTTTCAGACTAAAGTCAATACTGAGTTCATTCAATCAGTTTTAATGCTTTCAACAATCCGTATAAGTGTGCTTTAACAACCTCTCTCCCTCAGTTTTCCTTGTCTCCGCTCTCTCAAAATCTCTCTCAGTGCACTGGTACCCCACCGCCCACTCGCTCACATTTCTTCACTCTCTCGACCAGCTCAGTCCGTGCACGCTCAACTTTGCCAGTATGCTCGCTTGATATTGCACGCTGTTACAAATGTGCCACAAAATAAACCAATCAGGAGTCTAGATTAGATTACGATCCTTAATGGTCTGTATTTGTTTTGACCAGAGAAGGGAGGTGGTTTAAAACACCCAACACAGCTGTTTTAGACACCCCTTGATTTGCCAAGAAAATGTCAAACCAACAGGTGTTGCAGCAATGGAAGCAGGCAGGCTGGTTCAGATATAACTGATTCTACCCGACCTCAACATTTTTCTAATAAAGTGCTTTTAAAAATGTAGAGAGGTTAGAAAGCAGAAATGTTCCAAGACTGATGCAGAGCTGGCTAAACACTGAAGCTTTCTTGTCCGGGACATGGCAACCAACAGGTGATTTGCGGAGGGGGCGAAGGGAGACAGCTCTCTCCAAAGTTTTAAATTTAGAGTTTTGTGCCAATTTTAAATGAAACGTGTCAGAGTAACATATTGCTCCTTTGATGTAATGGGTTCTTGTGGTCTGTTATGAATCAGTGGGAAAAAAAACACTTTCAATCGATTTATATTTTAATGAAAATTAAATTGCAGCTATTGTACCCTGTTGGGGTGCAGAGGAAATCTAGTGGAGCTATTCCAAATGTTGAAAACATGTCAATGAAAAACATTTTAAAACCTCTATACTATATTTTGTACATGCAGGTGTTCTTAACTGTGTGTTATTTTGTCATTACCAGCCTTATTGAGCCTATACAAGCTCATATGCTACACATTATCCCTCGCACTCACCCTTACAAACACAACTTCACTGTGAAGAGCGAGGAATTACAAGACGGCCAATTTACTCATTTTACAAATTGGTCGGGGCTGCTGTGATCTTGCTGCTACTGTGTCCGGTTAATGGTGAGGCTTGAACTAATGGCCCTAAGGAATGCTCTGGCTCTGCATCTTCAGTCGATAAGCACAGACACACACACACACACACACACACACACACACACACACAGGCATGACACAGACAAACACTACATGCAAGCTCGCCAACACGACCAGGCAGTTTGGCACCACTGTCCTCCGAGAGGGCTGGGAGCAAAAGAGAAGGTCATGGTGGGGGTTTTGGTGGAAGGGTGGGGGGTACAGTATGTTTAGCATAAGTTAAACTTATGATGATATGGTATGAAGTATGTCGGTACACCCTTTTATCTTAATTCATCCCATCTACATTGACACCTAAAATTCAAGTATCATAAAAATTTTATATTCTTGTTTACATATTAAAAAACAAAAAACAAACAAAAAACACAGCACAACATTAAAATCTTGTATGGCCAGTTAGTGACACAAAAATAATAAGTCAACGTATGTGCTGAGTTCAACCTCTGACCAGGCAAATAGCCAATCATTGTTTAGGATTTCAAGGTGGCCGCATTGGGTGGCCTATCACATCCGCCCCAGCCCCCTTTCTCGTTATCTCTCTATTTCTTTGTTTCCGATTGTCAATTAAGTTTCAAGTACTTATCATATTAGAATTCAAAAAAGTTAAATTAACATCAAAAGCCCAGTTAATATATCCACGAGGAGAGAAAGTGTAGATCTGACACCATGTCTTGTGTATTTGTTTCTATCTCGTTCTCTCACTCGAGTTCTTTTCGGTTGTCTCTATGGAACGAGTTGAAGCTGCCTGGTCTGCTCAGTTACTCTGTGCTACTTATAGAGTCAGCCCTGTAGTGATGGGGAAGTTTGTGGTGGTAAACACTGGCCATTACTCGTCTCGCTGCAGTCTCAGAGACGTCAGTATGGCTTGGAAAGTCTCTCTGAAATGCAGGGAATTATAATGTAGCCCTGTGTGTACCCACCCGACCTGGCCGGAGACTCGCACAATCGTCTCTGGATCACTTTTAAAAAAAAGGCTGTTTGTGGTGAAGTGACTGAGTTCATTTCATGTGCATGTCATGCATGTGTGTCTTTGCTGCTGGACGTATTTAATCCGTGTGTTTAGTGTTTGTGGTTGAGTGAGCTCCTACGCATGTGTGTGTAAAGAAGAAACTACGAAAAAGCTTCTGTTTTATGTTTGAGTTTCCATTGCCCATTTCCCGATCTCGTAAATGAGGTTCATTCACAAAAAAAAGAGCATCGTTAAAGTTCATCCTATTTTCCCTGACAAATGCTTGAAGGAGTGAATTTGAACTTGAAAACACAAACAGCTTCTGTTAAAACGATGATGACACACTGAGCTGAGCATGTGCTTTCATATCCAGTCCCAGGCCGGGTGTGATGGATAACAGCAAATGGTGATTGTGTCACTGAAACACATGGATCACCGTCTGTGTGTGAAGTGCTGCTGTGCTTTTTAAATGTGTACTTGCTACAATATAGTAGCTCTGTCTCCATGAAGGAGTGCCAGTGGCCCTGCTGGCTTGGTTGCGCCCAACATCTGGAGGTTATAGTCCTCTAGGCAGATGGATCGGGTAAAGATATATCATTAAGAAAAAACTGTGTCTCTATGATGGCTAAGGAAAGTTTTTAGCTAACATTATTCCCTGTAAAACTTCCAGTGTTTTTATAAATTGCCCAGTAAATTTTTTCTTCTTTTTTGCTCTAACTAAAATATAACTAAGCTGTATGAACAACTACTTTTTGGCACAACGTAGTTCATTAAGTACTAATCTGTTTTTTTGTTTTTTTAAGGTTAGGACAGTGGATAGTCAGAAATCAGGAAGAGAGAAAAGTGAGGAATGACAAGAGGGAAAGGAGCCTGAACGGGTTGGATTGGAACCCGGGCTGACCGCACTCCAGGACTTAAGCCTCTGTACATTAGGGTTTGTGTACTAACCACTAGGCTACCGGCACCCCATTAGATTCTAATATTGCAGAAAATATTGGCGGGCACTCCTTTGCAGAATCCTATGTTGCAACCAATCACAAAAGTCTGCTAAAAAAAACATTATGTTTTTTTTTTAAGTTACAACTGTTGCACTTTTTACAAATGTTAAGAAAAGATTGAATATGCACAACAAGTATTAAGGCGTTCTTTGTTTCAGTATCATTCCACACAACCACAGTTTCCTGTTTTTTAATGAATGAAGTGTGATACTGACATCCCAGAGAGACAGAGACAGAGGAGGAACCCTAGAGGAGGCACCATATGCCTGATGCCATAACAAATGCTCTGGCTCCCACACAATATTTAATTTCATCCGGGAGCCTGTGTGGGACAGGAAGTGGATCTCTATCCTGCTGATAGGCTGCTGTGTGTTCCTCAGCCCAGGACAGACCGGGCTTGTGTTGGCGAAATGTAAAACATTAGCAATATCCTGAGTCAACATTCCCCCTCTGCTCTGTGTGTTTGGATATCACATTTCCCTGGCAACTTGATATATTGTCAAGGGTACACTGGATCCCAGTGGAAGGTGAAAGCAGCGCACTTCCTTGCTAACTGAGGGGACCACCGCTGGAGGCTGAAAGCTTATTTGACCCATAGGTAAATAGAGTTATGTTGAAGGGAAGACGACCAGGCTGTTAATGTTTGCACAATGGGATGGAAATAAACGTCCATCAACCAGATCCGATTCTGCAGGGCTAAAAATTCCCCTTTTATCTTTACAAGTCACAGAAGCACGGGGCAACATTTAGCTCTCGCATGCTTGAGGCCCTAAACGAGACTCGAGCAGCTGAGCCTACTGACTCATTTAGAGAAAAAAATTGTACGAACAGAAAACAGGAGCCAAGAGCTTCAGCATGCAGGAATGCAGTGAAAGGAGAGGCTGGTGATGTTTGGGTATATTTTCATTAGTGATGGGGTCAGAGGAAGTGAGGGAGTTTGAGAAAATGAGCCTCACTTTACAAGTTTCAGTTGTTTACGCAACTGTTTTTCTTGCATAATCGTCCCAGTGCAGCCATCCCTTGCATTAGCTTATGATGTGAAACATTTTGAGTCAAGCTTTTTGGAAAGTGAACTAAAACTCATTACCGGTAATCAGAAGCACTTATGTTTAATGCACAGGCCGATCCAAGAAAAGCATCATGAAGCATTTACTTTCAGATTAAACACTCCATCCATCAATCCATTTTCTTTATCCGAGGTCGAGGTGTTTTCCAGCAGAGAACCAGGGCCTCGGACTTGGAGGTGCTGACCCTCATCCACTCAGCTATGAACCGGAGGAATAATAATTGTATGTATATCGCACTTTTCAAGCCAGAGGCGCAAAGTGCTTCCTATAGACAACAGAGACAACACAATCAATGAAGCAAGTTAAAAGCAGTTACAACAAGAAATTAAAAGAAAGATAAGAAAAAGTATTATAAAACAAGTAAGCTTAACAAAATAAGCTCAAATCACATAAATGCACAACAGAGCTGTAATAAGTCAAACAGATACAAATGAGTTATCAGACAAAAAGGCAAGTGTGTAAAAATGTGTCTTAAGTCTGGATTTAAAAACAGAGATAGTGTCAGCAGACCTAACATTAACAGGAAGACAGTTCCAAAGCTGAGGAGCCAGGACAGCAAATGATCGATCAACCTTTGACCTTTAGTCTGGACTGTGGAACTGCTGGGAGGCCTACCCCTGCAGATCTCAGAGAGGCCGTATTGGGTGGTAAGGCGTGAGGAGATCATTGATCATAGTCTGGTGCCTGCATGGCCATGTAAAGCCACATCATCTGCAAAAAGCAGAGACGAGATTTTGAGGCTCCCAAACTGGAAACCTTCCTCCCCCCTGGCTGCGCTTTGAGATCCTGTCCATGAAAATCACAAACAAAATCGGTGACAAGGGGCAACCCTGGCGAAGGTCAACACTCGACTTTGTGCCAAGGATGCAGACACAGTCCACTTTGGTCAGACAGGGACCGGATGGCTCGTAGCAACGACCCAGTGGCCCTATATTCTCACATGATCCTCTGAGGGACACAGTCAAAGGAACACATGCATTTACATCAAGATGTCTCTTAAGTCATGTACAGCTGAGTAACTTAAGTACAAGAACAATGCTAATTTTTCCAATCTAAATCTCAGCAAATCCACCGCACTACCAACAAACTGATCCTGCTGAGAGGGACTATAATAAGTCCCTCTCAGCAGTTATAATAAGAGTTTTCAACTGGGTTAACATGCATTTCCTGGTATCTGCAAAAATCTGATGGTATTGGGTGTGTCACCACCTGTTGCAGGTAATATTTCCCTGTTTTTTTTTGGTCAACATTATACTGAAACTGCTGTGAAACCCCCTGTGTGTAAAATAATCTTGTCATGTAAAAACCTCTCACAGTTAAATGTTCTAACATCAAGCTCTCCTGTTTGTTCATGCTGTGGTCTCTCCTCCATCTTCACAGACTCAAGATAATCTGTCTGATCTGCTGGCTGTCCCACTCGCTTGGCTTTTCGTTCTGGCTGCTGGCTGGAGTCATGACAAGTCTGATATCAAGATACCGTCCAGACCACAAAAAAAGTCCCTGGATATTTGAATCAAAAAAGCAAAACAGCTGCTCTGCATTTAAGACTTATCTTTAGGGAGTATCATTATTCCTTTCTCAACAATGCAGCACTTCCAATACTTTTATTTATATCCAGGAATGTCTGAAATTACTCTTAATCATGGATCAGTGAATTGATTTTGTTTAGCGTCCAGGCAGAAAAAAAAAAATATTATAATTGAAAGACATGCTTCTCACACACATAAGCCAGAAATACACACATGCACAAACAGGACCTGTGGACATGAACTAGTGGAGAGATGTCAGAGTGGAGCTGCTACACACCATAGCAGTTGGGTGTTTGGTGCCTTGCTCAATGGCACACCGGCAGCACTTGGGAAGTGCCCTGCCACTTCTCCAGCCTAGATGCTCAGCTGTGCCTGTCAGGGAACAGAATTACAGACTTCTCCTGATCCTGACATAAATTTAACCATAACCAAATGACCAAACTGATTACCTTTGCTTAACCCGACAGAAACATTGAGCACTGATAACTGAAATGAAAAAGGGACTTTTTAAAAAATCATTCTTCTGGCAGAAATTCAGATTCTATTGTGCTAACTTGGGCAAAATTGCAAAATTGCAAGTGTGCTTGCAGCTCCACAGATCATTCAGTGGTGGCGGCCACTTTCCTGAGCTCTTTTTTTGCACTCCAGGCCTACATGCCGGCCACATGATTGAAAGCTATGAATTTGTACTGAATACTGCATACAAAACTAAGTGCATTACTGCTGTCTCTGATCCTACAGATTGCATTTCCATAACAGCACGCTGACTTCAGTGAACATGCTGCGTGACTGAGCTCAGTCAGCGCTAACACAGCATCCAGTGATGGAAAAGACATGTAAGTTGATGGGCGCCATAATAAACAAAAAGCGGTGGCCTCAATCAGAAGCCATTCATTTTCTCCTGCTGCAATGAATTCATTTCATTTCCTGTCTCACTTTGTCTTCACAGTGGGAATAATGGGCTGGGTAATAAGAAGGGACGGGGATAATGGAAGATTCTGGCCCCTGCCTACGTAATGAGACTGTGGGATCTGAGCTGGGGGGAGAGCAAGAGAGAGGTTTGCCAAATGCTTGAAAAACCACAACCATGGGGATATTGAATGTTAGTGTTAGCTTGTTTTTGTTACACAGACAGAAAAAAATAGATATAATTTTGTACTCAAGTTACTTTGTTGTGATTGACTTAAAAAGTAAATCTTGTCTCTTTCACATTTGACACTTAAGTGTGTGAGCAGGATTTAAAGGGAATAACCCAATGAAAAGCAAAACTTCTTGTCTGAATTTAATATGTAAGCTTGACCTTTTGTGACATAGTTTGTCATGTGTTTGCGAGCACATGAGCAATTCCCTTAAAAGCCGTGAAACACACAAAGACCAACACACTTCACTCTGCCCGTTTCTGCACAGGGCTGTAAATCTTTCAAATTCATTTTTATGATTGGACATTAAGAATTGGATGACTGTGAAATGGATTTTTCATTTAATTAAATCATAGCTGTCTGCTGTGAGAGCTTTATTAGAACACTATTTCTCCAAGCATGTGAAAAAAAACACTTAGCATGGCACAGTGACTCTTTGTCCAGCAAACAAGGCAGAAAAAAAGTAAATTTTCCACAACTTTAAGTCACTTGCGCTTCTAATAAATCAGCTCGCTTCCTAGTGGGGTCCAGTGGCCTCGCAGAGCTGTATCCTGTTTCACCGCTTGTTATTGTAAAAACAGACTTTTTGAAGCAAAAGAGCACATGCATGCATTTCTCCAGAGGCAATCATTTTCATCAAAAAACCCACAATATTTGGATATACAGGTTATAAATGTATAGGTTTGCAAACCTTCCCCTTTGCAATTACAGGGGTAAGGTCTGCTTCATATAGGAATATATCTGATGTGACCTTGAGTTGCCTTGCGGTGCAGCACGTGAATCTTTGTGTACGTATGTACCGTATATAAAAAAAGAAAATGTGGCCCCAAATTGTCTACATGTGGGTCTGATTATCACAAAGCAAAGACCCAGTGTCCCGTGGAAAGTGTCCCACAGTGGGTCTACTCCCCACACAGTCACCACAGGCCTCAGGGAGCAGGGAGCAGGGAACACCCAAGATAGCACCTCAACAGGGTCTGACATCTCTAAGAGCCAAAAGATGGCAGGTTCAGTACATACTAGACTTTTAAGTCCTCATCAAGTCATGCAGACAAAACCCCAGGCTTTAAACTCAAATATCAAGTCAAAGAAGTCCTAAATTAAGTCCCAAGACTAGAGTCGGTACTTATCCATCCCAGGGATTTCCAAGTCAGTTCCAAAAAGTCCAAGTTCAAGTTCCAAGTCAAAATCAGCAAATTCAAGTCAAGTGTCATGTCAGATCCAACAAGCCCCAAATCAAGTCCAAACAATCTCAGCGTAAATCCAAGGTCAAGTCTTTAGCCATGACTCTGCACCCTGAGATGATACAAATCTCCGTTTAAATTCCAAATGATAACCAACAAGTCTCAGGAAAAAGTCAAGCTCAAGTCTTAAGTCAAGTCCAAAAAAAAGTCCAAGGTAATGTCAGAAGTCTCAGCATGTCCCAAATGCTTTCCTATAAATCCAGTCAAGTCCTATCATTGTCAAGTTTCAATTTAACCCTTTGACTTGGATTGTAACCATGCGGTTTACCTTTTTTCCGCCACCATATTGCTGTATTTAAAACTCTGAAAACCTATCTTTGGCTGTTTATCCTCATTCACCTCATTGAATAGTGTATGTAACCCTAATTATGTCCAATGGGTGGCGCTGCTGTACATAATTATCATTGTCTTAAAACTGTGGAAAATACCGGGAGTGACTGCGCTGCACAGCTCCTCAGAAACCTCACAGAACAAAAGCAAACGTCCGGGTAAAAAAAAAAAAAAATCTTTTCTCATATCATTCATAGACCCTCTAACAATCATATTTTAGTTGAAGGAAATACATTTGACAACAAAATATATATCTACGATTCCTCACAAAACATGGGTCAACCGCTCGGTTGAGTTGCCAGTCTACGCAAACAGCCTGGCTCAAGTCACTAATTTCTTATTTTGTTCACCTTTTCTAACCATTGCTACTCATTCAATTTGTTGAATAAATTATAGGTTATTTTAACAAGTTCTACTCTCTGTGATGTTTATATATGAAAAAACTAAACATTTTGTTGCAGAAATGAAAGAAATCCATTCATGCTCAAAGTAACCCTAAACAGGCAAGTCAACCAGCTGGTTGACCTGCATATCTGCTTCCTGATTGGGTAATCCAAAAAATATAACCTGAAATGTTGCTTAATGAAGAGGCAGGAACACAATTTTACCAACAAATAATTTTTTGCAAATGGATTTCTTAGTGTGGAAGTCAAAGGGTTAAAGGTCCAAGGTTCAATTTAGAGGTCCAGAGTTAAGCTCAAGGTCAAGTTCCTGGTCAGGATTGTTGAGTACCAGCAAGGCCCATGTTAGGTCCAGCAAGTCCCTTTAGCCAACACCAGTGGTACGTTACAAGTTGAAGACAGGTTTCAAGTCAAAACCAAGAAGTTCTAAGTGTAATCCCAATTTCAACCCAACAAGCCCCAAAGCGTAACCAAAAAGTCTCAGGTCAAAGTAAGAACCAAAATGTTCTAACTTCAAAGAGGAGATGGATGCTTTCCATTTTTTTCATTTAAAAAAAATCACTGGTCAAGACCATCAAGTTTCAAGCCAAGACATAAGACGTTGAGCTTCAAGCGAAGCCCACGAATCAAAATGCAAGTCTTACAAGTCCCAAATTAAGTGTGTGATGAAGAGTAAAAACTAATAGCTAAGCTAGTCCCGAAACAAGTCCAGCAAGTACTTTGTCAGCTCCAACAAATTAAAGGCCAAGATTCTGGTCAAAGCTAAAAAATTATTCTAGTGAAATCCAATAAGTGCTGAGGTAAGATCAAAAAGTCCAAGTTAAAAACTAACAAATCCCAAATGGCATTGCATGACATTGACTCTACGAGTAATGGCATGTTGTTTTGAAGAAAGCTGTGAATGAGACGGCTTGGAGCATCAGCATCCATGTGTTCTTCTATCTTTATTATCAAAATGATCTGTATATATTTAGTTTGTATTTAACAGTCTTAACAGGTGTGCTAAAAGTTAAACTCTAAATATAAATAAAACTGTGAAACTAAAGTAAAATCACCCATTTTTGGTTGCAAAATTGAGTTTCAGATCCAACTCTTGGGTGACTGACTTGAGTCCAGATCTTATGCCTCTAGTCTAACCCACTCTTTAAATTGCATCCTATTTGATTCCTGCTGACACTGACGTCAAAAACAAATCCTTCATGACCACAAGGCCTCCCACTGTGTTCACATTACCTAATCAGTAGCTCATATAGTCTGCCAAGTAGCCAGTACAAGTGAAATGCAAGTGCTTGTTTTAATCCTGTGAGAATTCAAGGGACTTTAACTAATCCTTCTGTGTGTGTGTGTGGAGAAGCTGAGGCCGGCCATGGCGTGACAGCACCTCTGGAGATACACAGATATCTCTACGTTTGTTTTCCTCTGTTTTACAAAAAAAAAAAAATTTAAACATGCAATCACATTCCCCAGCAGGATTAGACACATTTGTTCTAGTTGGTATTTCCATCTGCATTCACAGACATCTTGTTGTGGGATCTCATTGATAAAAAATGTTTCTGTCTGTCACAGTAAGTTTTGTGTCGCCTTCGTGCCTCTGATCCTTGGTGGATCCTTAGAAGAGTAAGGGATGGAGGTGAAGAAGGAGGACGCGGTGATGGTGGTGGTGGTGGTGGTGGTAGTGGTGGGGTAATATGGGGAGGAAGAAGGAGAAAAGAATGCATGAAGGCCACATGTTTTGACAAATTTTGTGTGCTGGTGTGCGTCGTACCAGATATAATCAGGGGATTTGAGCATCTGCCAAGTTTCTGTAGATAGTAAATCAGTTCCGTATGAGACTCACAAGATTAGAAGAGCAAACATCCCATAAATTCCAGTCCACGATGACACCATGTGTGCAGAAAGAAGGAAAGAAAAATAACATAGAAGGAGCTCTTTGGTGAAAAACATAGATGCCCTTTTTGCAGTGGAAATCAATTTTTGCATTAATCTGACTCTCTTCCTTTGTTTGTAATCTCAGAATCGGGGAAAAAAAAGGAAGGCTTTAAGAAATGGAAAGTGAAGACTAATAATTTGCCCACGTTACACAAGACTTTGGGGGAAAGAAAAAACACAAAAGGGGGAATAAATAAGTCTGAGGTGCTGCGGGGAGAGGTTGGCTGGAGGTGGTTTCCAGGGGAATGAGGCCATATCTGATTCTCCCTGCTGACAAACATGCTGCCAGGTTGAGGCCTGTTCTTAGGCAAGACCCACAGAAGCCACATCTCTCTTCCCCTTTTTTCTCCCGTTGGTATTTAAAGGTTTTCTTGGCAGTGTTCAGGCGCAGGATGCAGGCCACTTGCTGCAGGAAAGTTTAACCGCGCAGTGTCTGAGCTCTGATGGCCTAATTGCCCCCACAACAAACAAAGAGTAAACTGAGGCTGATTATAATTTGAGCCCTGGGTTTCAGCCTGCTGATTGTGTGTGTGTGTGTGTGTGTGTGTGTGTTTTGGGGAGGGGGGGGGGGGGGGTCTCCAGCATCTATTTCATTAAGTCCTCGAGCAGAATATAGCATAGGAGCCTTCATGGATATATACATATTTACCCCCATTTCTTGTGGTGTGTGGTCAGTGAGCATAGGTCCAAATTGAAGGTTTCTTTTCAATCCTTGGAGCCCAGCAGTAAATAAGTATGGAACACAAGCACAGACTGTTATGAGTGCTATGTGTCAGAAAGCAGGGGTGATACAGTAAAAGAGAACAGTGCGTGGCCCAGAGTCAACCCAGCACAGGGATCCAGAGCAGTAGCAGCCTAAGCTTCAGCAGCCTCGGGCCTCATTGCTTCCTCATGTCCTCTATTATTGATGAACGACATCCCAAATGTCAAGGAAACACTTCACACATCTTTTCTTTGTTTCTGTCCAACAAGGCTTGCTTTAATGGAGTTCTAATGTGTTTGTACAGTCTCCACCAAAAAAGCAAACACTTCCCCCTTCATGGCTCCTGTTTTGAGCAGTGCTGGATCCCCGTCCGAGCCTCGAACTGCAGAGCAGACAGTGCAAATAAACTGGACGTCCCATACGTTTGTACAGCTTAGATCTGTTTGCAGATGATTATCAGAGGATAAATCAACTCATGGGTAAGGATTTGAACAAACTTTCATCACATGCCATTACACTTAGTATGGTCTCTCGAGTTGGAAGGGTTCATTTCCTCAAATTGGCAGCGCTCAAGCACTAAACTTCACTTCTTTGACAGAAAATGGGCTTCGAAATTCTGTACAGCTCATGATACTGTACAAAAATCAAATGGGATTCTGTGATTCATAGACTAACCAATGTATATTAAATTGTATAGTATCAGAATCCTGGGACAGAGAGAGTGGGGAAGACATGCAGGTAAAGGAAGCAACAGGTCGGGTTCGAACCTTGGGCCGCCCGCTTTCGAGGATTTTGGCCTCTGTACATGGGGTTTGCACACTTACTGCTAGGCTAACGGCGCCCCTGACTAATATACATTTAATAAATTAGAAATGAATGAGTTGTTGCTCAATCAGTAAGAAGCCTTTTAATGATGTGCATGGAGATTGTAGCGGTCGTGTGTATACATTCTATGCACCGTGTCACAGTATACAAACGTCACTCCCCCTCCTATTGGCTCAAGGTAAATTCACCGGAGAATATCCTGCAGCATTCTCACATCAGCTCATTCGGACATACTGCTGTAAAAATACTAGGGGTCTGGCATATCCTGAGTTTGTCAGGATATTTCTGCTTGTGTGAAAGCTCTAATGGTTGTGCTTTTAGAAAAAAAAGGAAAAGAAGACAGCAAAGAAAGACTTTTTAATCAGAAATGGACGGACTCAAATGTTCATTTTCCCGACGGGCAGTTTAAAGAGCCCATATTATGCCCTTTTTGGGGTTCGTATATTTAATCTATGTACCTACTTTTGTACGTTCACAATAGCTAAAGTCCGAAAAAAGTGTCTGTTTTCATGTACTGCTCCTCCTTGCTCCCTCTACGCTCTGAGTCCGTCAGCTACGCTCTGTTGAGCCCCCACTGCAGAGCCCCACGTGGGCCAAGTCTGCTCTGATTGGTCTGCCGATCCGCTCTGTCGTTATTGGTCAATTGCTCAGCACGGTTCTTGGAAATGTCCCGCCTCTTTTACAATATTGGGAATGCAGCCACTGGCTCCGTCCGAGGGTAGCATAAACATTAGCACCTTAGCACTACTGTGCTACCGCAGGCTACGGCATATCGTGGGCGTGCTACAGAAGTTAACAGGCGTGCATCATGAGCTGCAGGGCTTGCCACAACGAGCCAATGGACTTAGATCAGTGATCTCACACTGACAATGACGTCGGACTGACTAATTTTTATCGAGGGGGGCTAGAACCGAGCGTTACATGCAGCTAATGCTACAGCTAACAGGAGGACGTAGGAGAAGCCGCGTTTCCGCGGACTTTGAATTTTTGCACATAGATGTGCCTAAACATGCACAGGACACTTGGAAAACACACTAAAGAACATATAAAACCAGAAAAAGCATAATATGGGACCTTTAAAACAGTATGCCTCATATGTTTCAACACCCTCGTGATTTCTCAATGCGTTAATGTCAAACATCGCAACGAGACAAAGGACATGTTTTTTTTTTTTTTTTACATCTTTTGAGCAATCAAGCCAACTCAAATCTGATCTGAGGACACAGAAAATAACTGAACTAAGAGCCCAATATGATCAATCCACCAGAATACTGACACATTCACTGATCAACAACGTGCCATAAATGTTCACTTAGAGTTGCTTTGGTTTTTGGATGAAAACACTTTTACTGACTCAGGACTCATTACTTGCTACAATTCCAGCTCAGATTTTAAATCTTCACTATTCGAGCTGAAGCTCATTTCTGTAAGAGTGGGACATACAAGGGGAAGAGAGAGAGTATATCTTCCTCATACATTATGGTGTAGTAGCAGAGTCTGCACCCGTGACCTATGGATGTGCCAGCCTGTGAGGTCCTCTACAGCTGTAAGGAGATGTTTGTAGATGGAGTCACACAAAACTGTCTCATTTGAATGAAATGCAGAGAGGGAAAATAAAGTGGGATGACGAGAATGTGAGTAAAAATGAAAGAGGAGAAAAACACAGCAGCGCAATGAATGCACTCTTCACTCAGAAGCTTGTGTCTCTGTCCCTCTCTTTTTTTTTCTCCTCCCCCCTTCTCTCCCTCTGGGGGGGTTATTATTGTTAATCATCTTATTTTGCTGAAGCCAGAGTGACTCCCAGGTTCCGGGCCAGATGAAAGGTCAGCCGCTGAGCTGTGCAGACACCGAGCCGTCAACGGATCAAAGCCCATGCTCTCTGATGATCCTACACCATGTCGCTTTGATACTGTAGCACACAAAGAAGCGGAGGCCTTGGCTGGATGACAAAGTTTGATCGCACTTTTCAACTGATACCTTTACCCTTTTTCCTTTCAAAGTCATGCAGTGTGCAGACCTGATAAAACGCGCCTTCATGAGCCGCTGCTTTGTGGTGCGTGGGCAGGTTGATGCGTCTCACTCACCTTGTTGTCATGAGAAGAGTCCTGGAATACACAATGCTCAAAGACTTGGATTGTATAGATCTCTTTGTTTGGAGTTTTGAAGTGAGAACTGTCATGAAAAATGAAACTTTACTTAGAGTTATTGTTGTTTTTCATCACTAAAACTTTAATCAAATCATTAAACCATTTTCTGTGCACCAAGATTTTATACAGCAATACAAAACCAAACAAATGATATTCATCTCTAGTTTTTTAGATTCAGTGAGCAGCATTGTTCCCCTAATAGAAAGGTGTCCAATATTGAAAAGACTTAAATGTTTCTCTAAGGTCTGTTGTTTAACATAAACATTAACATTACAAGAAACACATCAGGGTGGATCATATTCTCTGCAGCACATACTTCTCTGTCTAGACTCCAGACAAACTTGATATCTGCTTAGATACGGCTGCATGTCTGCTTTCTCATACAGCGGCTGTTTAGCTACCGTGGGCTCACAGACCCCCGGCCGGAGACCCAACCCCTGTGGTGCAGCACTGAGAGGTGTGAATGAGTTTCTGTTACGACCCCCTGACCTTTTCCTGTGTCAGGACCTGCAGTCAGTTTAGGCTCAGAGGTCATCTCTTCCCTGATAAACCCCCTGAGCGCTCACAGCCTCAGACTGGACACGGAGAGGGGATTAGCATGCCTTTGATCGATTAGCCTCCCAGCTCAGGCAGGAAGTATCTGATATGGACCTAAAAGCTGACAGGATGAAACATTTTTTAATTCCCAAAATCTTCTGAAATAAAGCAGCCTTAAAAGATTTCAGTTTATTCATGAGTGAAGAATGTGAAAATGAAAATATAGCCGAGTAAATTAAAGGCTATGAGGTCGTTATTTTACATGGAGATTTTTAGGATTTGGAATAACAGTAGGAAGTTATTCAGAAAAAATCAATTCAGAATCTTTTTTCGAATCAAAACTATTCTGAATTCAGGATTAAAAGTCTATTTTTTAATGAGTACATACTTCAGGATCTTCTCAGGTTATCTGTGAGACTGGCTGAATTTCTTGCTGCACCATCGAGCTAGCCTCAGCACTGAGCAGGGAGTCACTGAATTCAGCAGTTTTTTTCCCCTGATAAGGAATTTTAACATTGTCTACTTTCTATAACTTCATTCAAAGTTTAATTATTCATATTTAAAAGACCATTCAATAAGTTGAACTGTGTGATTCAATAAATGCATACATACTTGTATTCTATTTTTTATTACAGACATCCATACCATCATTTCCTGACATGGAGCAGATTAAGTATCACACTGAATATTAGAAATGAGCAGCACCATTCAACCAAAAACACAACTGGTGTGTGTGTGCTGAAACTCCAGGATGAGAAAGCCCCTTTTTTCTCTCACAGGCTCTCTGACACAGGATCCTCTCATGACTGCCCCCGTCAGGACAGGCAGGTGAACTGCACGTATGATTAAGAAAACTCTCCCTGTGTTAGCAAAGGAAGCCTTGAGTCTGGTTGTGATTATCCTTTTTGCTGGTTAGATCATTTGCGTTCTTATGATTTGAGGGTGAGCAGGTTTATTTGGAGGGCTTGTTTTCTGTCAGATGATGACACGCCTGCTGGGAGCTTTGTCAGCAGAAGGCAGCAGAGCGTGAATTCAACATATTTTGTTGAACAAATACTGATCAGAGCTGGAGGAGTTTTGTCAACAAAATCTTTTTTTTTTTTTGGTGCTTGGCTAGAAAGCAAAACTCAGCTCCACATGTATGTGTTACCATCCTCTCATCCAAAAGCATGACCTCAGCCTTTGGCGGACTGACCTGTTATCTTCTCTGCAACATCAGAGATGACAGAGTCTTTCATGTTCAGAAATGACAAAGATAAACTCCGCTGTTTTGACCTGTGTCCACACCCAGTGCTGTAGGAGACAAAGTCAGAGAGAAAAAGTATGACATCACCGATGCAATCTGTCTGCATGCAACCGTGTTTATTTGAGAAACATCAGCTGTTTTCTGGTGAAAGTTTTGTGGCAACGTCACAAACAAACAGTGAGAGAGCCTCCCAGTGTCACGCAAGTGTGTGTCCACAGCAGCAGGCCATTTCCACCAATGATCATCAAGAATATGTGAATATGTGGTTATGCGACATCTTCCTCTTCCTCATCAGTCTCGATCTGAGAGGGGGGACAGGAAGGGGGTTCCGGGATCCACAGCTCCTGTGAGCTTGTGTTTGCACAACACGTTGTACCACCACCTTCCCGCTTCGGGTTTAGACGGACAGTTTATATTCCTATGGCCCGGAACAAAACGCCAGGAACTTTTGTTTTGGATTGCTCACAGCCCACATCACCACCGCCTCTCCCCTGGCCTTTCTGGCTCGAAATAACAAAGGTAAAAATTATAACGTTGTGAGAACTTTCCATAAAGTAAGCAAAATTATCGGCCAACAAAATAAGAAATCGTCCTGCGTGCTGAGTTCAAAAAGGTAAAGTGTGACAAGAATCCAAAGACATTTATGAGTTTTAAGTTTAGGCTAAAAACAAAAACAAAGATTTAATTAATTTTTTTTACAAATTTATAGAAAAATGTGCTTGAATTTGGCAGCCATTGTTATTGCAAGCAGCCTGAAAGAGCCCATATTATGCCCTTTTTGGGGTTTGTATATTTAATCTATGTATCTACTTTTGTACGTTCACAATAGATAAAGTCTGAAAAAAGTGTCTGTTTTCATGTACTGCTCCTCCTTGCTCCCTCTACGCTCTGAGTCTGTCAGCTACGCTCTGCTGTGCCCACACTGTTAGACCCCACGTGGGCCAAGTCTGCTCTGATTGGTCTGCCGATCCGCTCTGTCGTTATTGGTCAGTTGCTCAGCACGCGTCTCGGAAATTTCAACATGAGCTGCAGGGCTCGCCACAACGAGCCAATGGACTTAGATCAGTGATCTCACACTGACAATGACGTCGGACTGACAAATTTTTTATCGAGGGGGGCTAGAACCGAGCGTTACACGCAGCTAATGCTACAGCTAACAGGAGGACGTAGGAGAAGCCGCGTTTCTGCAGACTTTGAATTTTTGCAAATAGATGTGCCTAAACATGCACAGGACACTTGGAAAACACACTAAAGGGCATATAAAACCAGAAAAAGCATAATATGGGACCTTTAATGTAAACTTTTTAATCCAGGAAATCACAGAGATAATAGCATATTGCACATTTTTAGCATCCTGTGTCACTTCTTTTAGATGAAGAATTAATCTTTCAGCAAACTCATCTTGCTGATATAGTAAACAGCCAACCGCGGCTTTCTCAGTGTATTCTTTGTTTCCTTTTTCATTTTAAAAACAATAGGAGGAAACACTTTGTTTCTGGCTTTAAATTGAGTATTTGTCATTGTGGTATTTCTACTTTTGCTTAGTTAAAGGATTCAATTGCTATTTCCAACACTGAAAACAATGAACATTGTGTTTCTTCAGCACCACACCATCCCGAGTTAGGCCTTTCTATCTGCTCCCCCTGAAGCTCTCCCTCCTCTCACAGTCAGACCCCTGCCATCCTCAGCCATCCCCCCCACACAAGAGAGGCTTTTAGCAGACGAGATTGGCAGTTTATCTGTGTCCTCGTGGCTGATGTGGAGCCCTCGGCCTCTTCAAAGAGCACTAATATCTCAAGCGGGGGGGGGGGGGGCACTTGCTTTACAGAGGCGACCCCTGTGGCCTGAGGATATGGAGACACTCCGTCCCTCTGTCCCTCTCCACATGAGGCACGCATTAGCCTTTTACAGTAACATCTTATTACACATCGCTATCTGACCACAGCCTGTGGGGATGTTGAGAGTCCACTCTCTGTCCACTTGTTGTTTGTCTCTGTTGCCTACTTGTCTCGTCTCGCTGCTCTGTTGTCTCTCTTTTGTCCTTCTCAGCACTTCTTTTTATGCGTGCCACTTTTGTTCCCTCACTCTTCTCTCTTCATCTTTCTTCGTCTTCCTGGCCACACAGCAGCTGCAGACATGACGGTATCCCCGCGCCATATCACCATGACGCCTGACCTTCTGGCTCTCCACTCCGCCAGCAGCCTCAAAGACATGACGCTACTAAAGCAGCCGCAGCACCCAGACTCATATCTTGTCTCCTGATGATCAAGGAGAACACATTCCACACCGTCTTGGCCTCTGTCACCTTTATGTTCCCCCTTTATGGCAGCAGAGATGGTTGAAGATCGTTCTCCTCTTATCAATGCAATAAAAAAAATGAGTATAAAACAATAGTATAAAGGGAAAATGTGGAAACAAGCTAAACTTTAAGCAAAAAGAACAACAAAATGTAAACACAAAGAAATCGTGAAGCTTTTTGGGTCGAGCAAAAAACTAAGCTTCATTTCTCCAATGGATTGAAAAGATTAAAACAACCATTTACCTAAACTGTGGAGAAATGTGCTGAAATCCAACAATGCTGCTGCAATCATCTAAAAGTAAAGCTATTTATGACGTATTGCAGAGAAAACAGACGTTTATTGTTCCTGGTGTACGTCATCCTGACTAATGACCTATTATAGAAATAAGATTTGCTTGCTAAAGAATTTAAGCCAAAAAGATTATTTTCCAAACTTTCAAAAACCATAGAACAAGACTTTTCAAGAATTGTATTTAAATTAAAAAAATATATAATCTACAAAATGTGATGCCATTGTCTTGAAATAAGGGTATAAGTGATGAAGCTACTGTATATCTTAAAACCATTGCTGGACCAAAAATAATTGCAATTGTCTATGTATACAGAAATGTGTCTCCATGAAATATAAAAATATATAGACAAAGTTATTGACTAGGCAAACATTGTCCAGAGAATATAATAAATTGAAAAACATTTTTTACAAAGCACAACATTTTTTTTTTAAAATGTACTCCCCTGATATAATAATAGTCTTTGTTCTGTAAGTCTTCATGAAAACATGACCACATTGCTGTTGTGTAAGGGTGGCTCAGTGATAGAGTATAGGTCATCTCTCAACCAGAAGGTCTGGGGTTTGATCCCCAGCTGTGTAGCCGATGTGTCCATGGGCAGAGATAACCCACAGGTGCTCCCTCTGCTTTGGCGGCAGTGTATGAATAGGGTTAGATAACACTGATGGACACTTTACACAGCAGCCTCTACCATCAGTGTGTGAATGTGTAGGTGTGACCTGCAGTGTAAAAGAGCCTTGAGTATTCAGAAGACTAGAAAAGTGTTCACAAGCTCAAGTCCATTTACAATTTAAGATCAATTATGAAACTGTGCTGTTACTCAATTTAAACATTATTTTATGAATACTTTAAAGAAGCAGATACTAGAATAAAAAAAACATTTCTAATCTGAAAAAACAGTTTTGCATCTGTTAGTTGTGACAAACAAATAGCTAATTTTATCTTTAAGCAACAGGATAGTCAGAACTATAAAAATGATTATGAAGAACATTTTTTGAACAAAAACTGACTAAAGAAAAAAGGTGTCTGAAGACAAATATTAGTCTCCCCTTTTTTTTGCATTTGATTTGAGACATTTGAACATCATCAGAGTCTCTATCTTCTTATCTTTGTAGACCTCCCATGCCTACTGTCAGTTTGCATACGCCCCTCCTCATCCTCTCAGAAACCTCAGCAGTAGCCCTGGATCTCCTCAGTCCTCCTCGAGCCGGCCCACTGACATGTTTACACCAAGTGTTAGTGTGATTTATCCCCTCTACCGCAGCGGCACATTGGTGTCACCACAGAGCGTTTATGGAACATAGGGCCGTGCTGACTGATCAGACAAATAACACTGCAAGACGGGAAATCTAAGTAAAAAATAAATAACCCTAAATCAATGCAAGCTATGCTATTTTCTTTGTCTGACAAGGCAGCTGTTTTTAGAAGTGTTTCATATGTGCCAACCTGTATTTTCTGTGATTACCTTACTAAAATATTATTAGCAAAAATAGGATAATATAACCAACAACTTGTAAAGTCTGGGATATCTGAAGCTTATTTAACACAAGATACTTTTACCCGTTTAAAAAATGCGGCCCTCTGCAAATAGTTTGTCTCATTTATCGTAACAATTTCACAATTTGATTGCGTCTTCCTTTTTTTGAACCCATTTTTGTAATGCATCAAGCATGCAACCAAGATCAGCATCACTCACACCCAGCTCTCAGACCTTTAAAGTATAAAGACACAGCTTTTATCATGCTCTGGCTCAGAAGATCACTTAAAAAAAGAGCCTTTATTCCCACTGCAATGACATTTTAAATAGCACAACATATAGGCCTATTTTCACCACTTTGTCTAAACAAGCTCATATTTATTCATGGAATCCATTTTCATCTGAAACTATTTTACCGGATGAATTTGAGACATTTGCCTTAATATTTGTATAAGTGAAGCTGAAAAAAGGTTTTTAAGTTTGATTCTTAAATGGACAGTTTGGGTTTTTGGTAGTGGGGTTGTATACAACCAGGGTTGTAACACTTATCAATGATAGGTGCACAGTAGAATATAGACAGCATGAGCCTGTCAAGAATGGAAACAAAGTCCCCCCAAAAATGGGCATGTGCACATAAACTGAAATATTGTGAGTAACTCATGAAACCTCACTTCCAAAACCTGAACTATTTCTTTAAAAAAAGCTGTTTATTTCTGATCATAGATGGAAATGGGAATGGTCAAGAAGGAATCACATTCTGGGTTCAACGCTGAACATTCATTATTGGTGTTTGAATGGGAGGGAGCGATAGGTGTTGTAGTCTGTGTGTGGCGTAGATGAGAAATGGGCCAGGATAAGGGAAAACTCAGGTGACCATGTGGCCATTTATAAATACAGACAGGCACAAATGCACATTCATACACACTCGTAGGACACACACAGGGGAGTCAGCGGTATGGGTTGTGTCGGTTGAGGGGCCCCAGCTGCTGAGGCCCCCACTGAGGTGAGAAGGTCAGGAACATTACCCACCATTTGTAAAGGAGAGAGCAGGCATGTCCAACAAGGCCCACCTGCCACTATATTTATGAAATTACTCACTGCAGCGTTTGGCTTCCATCAGGCTGACAGCAGGAACCCCAACTGACTAACTATTAGTCTGCACTCATATCTACAGTGTTTTGTGCCATTTGGAAACCCCAGAAGTCTGTCCCCCCCTGAACCGATCACCCGCATCTAAGTATGCTGGTATCAACAAAATAGAGGTGGGCGGAAATACTTTCTATCTAGATCCTCAGGAAAGGATGCTTTTTAAAACTATAATCTGTCTGTGTTCAGTACTGAGGTAATGCTGGGATGTTTTATCTTAGGTCTCTCAGCTAAGCCAAGTCTCTGAATTAAGCCTTGTTCACAGTTGCAGAAAACCTCTGAAACAGCGGAAACAGCCAAAAAACCAGTGTTTTTTTCAGCAGAAAGTCCGAATTAGCTGAATTGAGAATGCAGCAGGATGGTAAGAATTCACCTCGAGCAAGTGGGATGGGTGGTGAAGTTTATTCCCTGCGACCATAGATTGTACGCCAAAATCCTTTCCCGTAATGTTTTTAGACTGAATACAAATCTTCAGTGGTGGATAAAGTCATCTTGGGGCCCTCTTCATTTGTTAAGGTATAAATTAGTCAAATTTAAGTATTGGTATTGGTATAAAAACATGCAATACTAATAGTGTGGGAGTCCAAGCAGGGGCGTATTACATCATTTGGGGTGGCCTTCTGCATCTGTTGAGCTTATGTAGTGGTTCTCAACTGGTAGGTTGGGACCTAAAAGTGGGTCGTGGCTCAGTTTTCAGTAAAAAGTCTCAAGAAGTCGGTGAAATTGCATTTTAAACATGTTTATTTTGTTCTGTTCCTTGGTTCAGTCACATGTTTTTAATTCAATTATTGTGATTGTTTGAATATCAGCGTTCTGATGAGATCCTGAGGTTAGACCAGTACAAGCAGGTGGTCCTGACAGAGCTGACAGTACCCTGGGAAGAGAGGATTGAGGAGAAACATGAGCAAAGGCTGAAAACATATCAGGCCCTCATCCTCGACAGCCAGCGTAAAGGATGTAAAGGCGTAATGTTGATAAAGTGATAAAAAATATGATCCTGATACGATATTGTGTTTTATTTTGAAATTGACCGGACAGTCTGTGCGTTTCCTTGTCTGAATTGTCCAGGTTGTCATATTCTGTCCAGCTTGACGCGTGCCTGCAGCGTACTCCATTTAAAATAGACTCGCAGCCTATTTGAAACGGCGCAGAGCGTAGTGGTGATGGTGGCACGCTCCAGAGATGGACAGCAGCGCTCGCTGTAGGAACACAATGATTGAGTAGTGGCAGCGAACTAATGCTTAGTGCGCGACGCTGAAGGACTGCGGCGCAAACGGAGTATGTGGAAATCGAAGGTTGAGTTGCATTTTCAGTGATGAGCGATTTTGAGCTTGAGGAGGAGGTTTTTGGCTAAATACTTTCTGGACCAGTCTGTGTACCGACACACAGATGAAACTGATATACATCCTCTAATCCAAACCAAATGATGGGAAAATTACCTTGAGTTGTATTTTTTTTCATTAAGAAAAACAGGTTTCACTTTTTTTCTCTGACAGTAAAACATCAGTAGTTCACTTGCTATGGCTGAAGTTATGCACAGCAGTTACGCAGTGGGATCACTGGTAAATTCCCACTAATGCAGGAGCAGCCAGTGTGAGGCGGGGCCCCTTCAACATGCTGATCCTCCTCAGCTCTGGTTAATTTAACAGAATCACTAAACGCCTCTCACACATGTACAAACACACACATGGTAACTCTCTCTCTCTCACACACACACACACACACACACACAAACACACGGGCTGCAGTGGCTCTTCTCACATCATATATTTAGATATGTAATCCTGTGGGAAGTTCACAGTGAATGGCTCAGCTCAAAGACCCCTGGCTGTGTGTACAATAAGGGAGACTTATTGAAACAAGGCTGGCACTGAGAGCACAGCGGTGGGGGGATTTATTTGGAGAGCAGCAGGGCTCCAGCTAAACTTTGATCAGCACTCGTGCTCTACCTCCCCTTTCTCTTCTTCCCAACCACAGACTGGCCAATGAACTCTGCTGCCCACAGGGGGTGACCCTGGTATCCTGGTAACAGGACTAAACCTGACTCCAACTCTCAGTTGTGTGATGTTAGGAGGGGCCCTCTGGCTCACTACTTTCCCATTATTTCATTTACCATGAAAACCCTACATATGGACAATGATTGCTTTCCTAATGGTGGGTGTAGTTATTTGAAAAAGGAAGGCAGTTGAACATTATATCCAGGTTTGTTGGATTTTGATGCTAATCAGAGAAAATCTGCAAAGTGAATACAGTGAGTCTGTATTCTCTCTGGAAGCTCCACTTATTCCTGCTGATGTAATGGCAAATCTACCAGTATGAACAACATAGACTCTACTGAAGAAGCAGAGTTAGCCTCATGGTTTTGAAGTGAAATCACTGCAGAAGTGCCTTAAACCTGCATTCTTTCCGATGGCCAGGAGGGGGGCAACATCCCTGGTTAAAAAGGCAGACCTGAAGCTGTTTTCACACACACATGCATTCCTCAAAATGTCTATTCAATTTCCAGACAGACCGGCCCTAACATCTTCCTGAGTTAGCTGTTCGCACAGGAGACCATGGAGGGAGGAAATGACGTACAAAGACACATTGGAAATGGTGAACAAAGCAAAAGAGTCCTAAGATATGGACTCTTTTGTTCTTCACCTTTATATCAATGCAACGTGTAGTTTGAGATGTTCACCGTATCAACAGAAGAGCAAAGAAGAAAATACTGGAAATATGGAAACATTATGAAGCAGTTTCATTACTTGCAGGCTGCGTGCTGGTACTGTAGGCAGGATGGATATCGTAATCGCCACTTCCCTCTTACAGTAATGGCCTTTCAGATAGGATACGGTGGGCTCCTGAGCTCCATGAAGAGCCTATTCATTCTCTCAAATCCTGTCATGCCCTGAGGATTTCATGAACCCCCAGCCTCTTCTTCTTTGCTGCTCGTCTCCTACTCCTCAACAGGAGAAAGGTCAGAGCTTTCTCCTGAATAGTGGACAGATACACTGTGCATCCAAAAAGCAACTATTTTCCCAACCATCGTTTAGGTTACCTAGCAACTTGTGCCGCTGATTTGTGGATGTGTGTCCTCCTCCCTGGCTCCTGCTTAAGAAAACAAGATGTGAAAGAACAAATGTCAAATTTAGGGCTTCAAAACCATGGCCAAAAGATTCATGAACCTGATCAACTTTATCCCAGTTTTTTCAATTCAATGAACTACAAAGATGGCAAAGAAATTATTGGAAATAAATCAGGGAGAAACAAGGACATAATTATGAAAGCAGGCTTCATATTCAACTGCAACTCTTGCTTTTTTATTCAGACAGTCACAGAAAATCATACTGGCTGTCATTTATCCTTGTTCAGGCATCATGTCAGGAGCCCTGACCTGTCCCCTCTGTCTCCAGTCCCCCCTCTGTCCTTCCTGGGTTGATCCTCTAAAACCCTCCCACCAAGCCTCATCTTCCCACACCAATTCAATATCTGATACACATGCTCAAAGGTCCAGCCAAAATACAATTACATTCCTTCATAAGGATGTAAGCGGTGGGAGACTGGGGGTGAAGGGGCTGCATGCCGATCTCCAACATAGACCATAGGTCATTAGGTGAACGTGACTCTATAGGCATCCCAAAGTGAAACATTTAATACCAATACTTGGAATGCTCTGGACTTTTAAGTAACTCCAAAGTAAAATGTTTCTGGATTTATTTTGTAGTTCTTGTCCTCAGTGTTTCTTGTATTTGTGTGTGTTTCCCTCCAGTCTTGATTGTCCTCATTGTCTTCACCTGTGCCGTTTGTCTCAAATGTGTTTGATTACGCTGAGACTATTTAGTCTCAGTGTTCCTTTCCTCTTGTTGTCAGTTCATTGTTACTTTTTCCCCATGTCAGATGTCAGTTTTTTCCTTGTTCTCCTGTGTGGTTTCCTCTTGGCTTGTTTTCTTCGATTCAGATCGAAGGAGAACCTCACAGGGGCGTAAATATCGCAGCTTGAAACGGCAGTCTGATTAGGGCTACTGACTTTTCTAAACGTTGATCTTCATCTGAATATTGAATATGTTTTTTTTCTTTGATTTTTGACTTGTTTTTTTTAATTTAATCTTTTGCAGTCATCAGTCTTTTCTGAGTTTGCTGGTAATTCATGACCAAGCAGAGACTGGAGGAAATGTATGGCTTCTTTCTTCTTTCGATGGTCGACCTTCAACATTCTGGATGTTTGATGCATCTTATGAATGTCTACTCTAAACTCATTTCATAATGCCAAATAATACTGCAAATGCAAAGGCCTCCATAAGCCTCAACCTTATTCAACATTGTGTTAACTCATTTAGTAATGTTACTTAACAGACAATTTTCCAAACCGATAATTGTGTATATAAACTTCAACCAGTTAATGAAGCATTTTCACCTGTTCTAGTCTGCACGAGGCAATACTGTGTACATAGTGGACTGGCAATTTGAACTTAATAAAGGAAGAATTAAGGGCAGTGGTATCCTGCTTTCATCACTAATGTCCCACAAAGAGACACTCCTCCAGCTCCACACAAGCTCCTCTTAACCTCCCTGAGAAAAGGCCTTTGTGCAAACTTGACCTTGTTGGTTCTTACCTCGGTAATGACACTCTGTCTTTTGGCTGCAGGGCAAACCTGGTGCGGAGCTTAGCCAGAATGAGACTAATGCGAGAGCGTTTTGGAGAGACACTTCACATGTTGGAATTTTTCTTCCCGAAGAGAGAGAGGAACAGAGGCAGAGGTCAGGATGTCAGAGCACTCCAAGAGCTCCTAGCCGCAGCAACAGAGATGAAAGTTAGCCTAAATAATCCTGTAAAGTGCTCAGACGGGGCAGAAATTCCCCTGAGGGGGGTCTCCAGTGACCTCCACCCCTTTATGCTTTCTGTCCCCCCGGCCCAGATAACTATAGACACTTGAGTTCACATCCATTAGGCAAATTAGCAATTAGAGGACTAGTGAAGGTAACCAGTGTTTGTAGAGATTTGACTTGCTGAAATATGTTGAGGGGGCGGACCAAGGGGTATCACCGGCAAAAGGCGTACTTTGACATCTCAGACTGGATGGTTTGTCACCGATAGGCTGCTAAGTGACTATTTTTTTGGCATGCTGTGTTTCATCTTGCCCCTCTCCCACCCCTGATCAACATAGTTAGATAAACACTCTCAGACATATAAAGAGGCAACTTAAGAGACTAATGGAGCTAAAAGCCCCCATGAAAAGGAACACAGAGCTAATAAAAGTCACGTTTTTATGACTCGTACAAACAAAAACCAGAGGGTAGTTTAGCTCTGTTTACTCACTTGTACTTAAAGGACGTGAGGATGCTTCACGCAATATGGAGTCTATGCAGACACTCCTCATAAAATACCCTGAGAAGTTCAATTTGAAGATGAGTGTGTTTTTCTTTTTCTGACAATGTTAGTTTTCCAACCCCAAAGAGTCTGTGACATGAGTGCTGCTCTGATGATTGTACCCTGTGACTTCCTGTTGTTTTCAAGGCTTTTACATGAGTCATCACTTCAAATGTTTGAGAGTTACACTGAGGTCACACAAACCCTTTACTGGTAGGTTTAACGACCGTTCCAGTTCCACAAAACAGAGTCCAAGTTCACAGAGTCAAAGTACCTGAGACATTGAAAAAGACAAAAAAAAAAAAGGGGGTGTGACCTGTATAAATTGAAAGGTGCAGATTCATCCTGTGCAGAATTAAATGATACTTTAAGACTTTAGCCTGTAAAGAAGCAGGAAAACTCTATCAGATGGACAATGATGCTTTCTTGCTTTCCTTCATATGAAAATCAACTGACGTCATTTATGTCCGCCACAAAATGCAAGATTACACATCTTGCACAGTTGCAACTCGTGAAGATTGCAATTCCTGGGACTTTTCATCTGAAAGCCCAATTTCCTTAGATTTGCTAGCTGCCAATTCTTCTTCCCTGAACCTTTGATTCATTACTACAAGTAGATTTAATCATTTGTATATAACTGTCTCAACATCACCTCAAAATGTAGCAATTTTTAAGGATCAGCAGCAACCCTAAACTCAAAATTTAGGACACATCTTGTGTTAGTTTGCTCTGTTCACAACATTAATTTGGCTGTACACACCCTCCTCTTTTCTCGTTGTTAAATCCCACGTGTGTTCTGCGCCCCTGTTCATCTGAGGCCACTCTCTTCCCACAAAAGGGGATTCAAACCCGACATGGCCTCTGACCCCAGCAGCACGTCTGTAGCCTAAACAGCTCACCTCTGTTGCATGCTGCCTGGTTTAAATTACAAGCTTAAAAAAAAAAAAAAGTTCAAGTTTGATGTGGACGGGGGTTTGAGAGGTCCAGAAGGCGAGCATGAGGGGGAAAGGGGGGCGTGAAACGACGCTGTAGAAACTGGTCGACCTGTCTTTTTGATGTCTGCCAGGCAGGCTCTGTCACTCAAATAGAGTCTGGCCGCCTTTCAGAGGCGCTCAACTTCAAAGAGAGGGACTCATCTCTCTGCTGCAGTGGTCTTCACCCAGCAAGGACCACCAGGTAGAAAGTACAGAGCGAGGAAAGAGGGGAAGATAGTATCCAAGACTGGATAAAGTGGGACAAGGGCAGAATTATACTCAGAATTCATGAATAGGAATTAAAACAAAAATGCACAGGGTGCTACATCCACCATGGATCACTGTCAATGGACATGCGAACGGTAGGTGTGGAAAGAGGTGGTGTAGCAGCAGTGTTGGGGTCATGGAAACCTGGCAAGTGGTCATAATGACAACATCACCTGACAGCGTATGTAACAGTGGGACACTGAGGGGACCTGATACATACCCATCTGAGCCATGATGCTACAGGCTGTGTTTCCTACAGTAAGCTCTCCGGTGTGTTCACAAACACACTGTAAATATTATGCCAGCTCCTAGGTGGGGATTATACTGTAATGACTTTCCATTCTGAGGCTCTGACGCGGACAGACTTGGTATACCAGTCTTCCACAGCTTCCTTCCCCTCCACCGTGAAGACGGGCTTTGTGTGCCCAGCTGAAGAGGATTTTTCCGAGAGGGAAAGTTAAAAAGGGGGGGAAAGTAAAATGTGGCTCACACTGTGAAGAATCAACTCTTGTAAGAGAGCGTTCCTCATATTCTTGTAAAAATGGTTTTACAAGTTAAATCCCAGGGTGTCAACAAAAATAAACATACTGTTCTGTCTTTGCCTGGTGTCTGCAGGGTTGTATGTAATGTCCACCAAATGCACACTGCTTCCACATTTACTGAGATATATGGTGCAAAGGTGATTTGTGCATCTGTACAGCATGAAGTTTGCCTTGACCATGCCCCAAACAAATTTCAGTGATACCCCAAACTCCTTTTAGTTTTATCTTAATTTATGCATAAAAAATGCACACATTTAAAGGATTGTTAAGTAGCCTAAACATGTTTGTTTAATCTGGATTTTGATTTGGGGAGTTTGGCATGGCTGGCAAGAGCCAAGTTGTGTGTTTTGGGCTTATTTCCATAGACATGGATGCTTGTTTCTCTCAAGAGATGTGGCAACACTGGTTGCACTCGGAAAAGTCTCAGAATACATTTTTTGTTTTGCACTATCTTTGAAATAGGTGCTCTCAATGTCTCAACAAGACAGAAAGGCCGTCCTTTGAGTACTGAACCAAAGAGTTTGAAGTCAAAACAAGTCAGGGATGTCCTCTCTTCCGAGATGGAAACTCAGCACCCACAAACGGTGCACAGCTACACCCCTCTTTTACAACAATCTACTCACACAATGGGCACTTTCTTTGGATGAAAGGCTAGGCGAGGTTGGATTGCGGGTGGGGGGGGGGGGGTTAGGGTTTGGGGTGAGAACAGGACAAGGGGATGACAGTGCTGCTCTGGGTGTGTGTCATTTTTTGGAGTCAAGCAGGAGGGCGCCGCTGAGGGACAGAGCAGAGGCCTGTTCGACCGACACTTTGAATGAAGATTATGTTACACTGTAAACGGCTCCCCCGGAGTTCAGAGGGAGCGGGCTCATTTATTTTGTAGATATTATGAATGTCGGGTTTGTTTTTTTGGGTAGAGCAGAACATGGATGTTTTCTCTTATTCCTCCTCACAGGGAGCAGAGCGGCGGCCTTTTTCACTTTGGTCACATGGAGTATATGGGATTAATCACCCTGTATTGTAAAGTCCTGTGCAGCGGAATTATTTACACTAGAAGAAAGCGTTTATACAAAAGTTGCAGCGTCAAAAAACTGCCCTCGAGTAATGATCATAACTTAAACCCAGTATGTGTACACAGTGTAGGCATGATGTACACAATCTGGAAATTATAGAAGGGTTAAAAGCTTTCTGTCTGCCGGCTACAGCAGCCAGAGGTCAGCGATAATAACCCAAAGCAGACTTTGCCTGATGAGGGAAGAAGATAAAGCCTCACATGGTAAAGGAAGGTCTGGGCCAACACAACACCAACATTATTGGCCCTTTTCTCTCTCTCTCTCTCTCTCTCTCTCTGCTTAACAATGTCTGCATTCAGTTTTTTCTAAAGTAATATCGGTCACATATGCTCATATGTGACCGATATTACTAGAAAAAAAATGCTGCTGAGACATTCCATGCAGAGAGGGTATAATTCCACCAGAGGCATCACAGAAAAATCAAAAGCTGGGGATTTATTGGGGAGATACAGCTGCATTCCTCAACGTCTGTGTGTGTGTGTTGTTTTAAAGAGAGCAGGCCATGAGGGAGGCTGAGAGGGCTGCTTATTGCTTTTTTGCGCTAATGGTGCATATTAAATATTTTTAGAGTGACAACTTAGATTTAGAGCGCGAGTGGAGGGGTTTGATCACTTTAGCGCAGCATCTATTTTAATAAACTGTGCAAACACAACTTGGAACAAACCAGCCTTTGTGTGGAAGCATGGTTCATCTAAACTCAGACTGAGTTAAGATTAACACAGATTTCTGGGTGTGTGGGAAAGTTCTGTCCCCAAAACACTCACTGTGTTTTTTTACTCTAATCCTTAACAATTGCCTACATTGCATTTTGCCTTCTTTAGTATTATAATCCTATTTTCCACCTCAGTGTGACTTCCTCCTTGAACAGTTTTCTTAATTAAACTGGCCCTGAGTCTGGAGAATCAGAACTTATCACTTTTAATATGCTGCCAGTAAAACCAAAGACTGCCCTCACAACGCCTTCACAACAAGTCGCGTCATGCTTTGGAGACACAGACTCGAGGGATTGTCATCTACTTTTTTTCTATTTGTTGATAAGTTGACCTTTCTGTGCTCACACCGTCTATTAGCTCGCACCCTGAAAGGCTGGAATTTGAGAAGGTCACTGCTGCTCTTGTATGATGGATGCCTCACAACTAATCAAACAGTTCAAGTTTAATAACTCACAGACGGTTGAGGCTTAAAAAAATGGTCATTGTGTAAACACTTGTAAAATCATTTCAGATATATTTCAATATGAATAAATAGGGTTTATTTAAAAGTTAAATTGTCCAAATGTTTGTGGCAACTTTCCATTGTGTGTGACCCCGACCTCCCCCTGACACCTAGAGAAAGGCCTTATTAAGAGACTGGAAGGGCTGGGAGAGAAATGTGGGAGACCCCCATCGGCTTGCCTGAAGACAAGTCCAGCTGACACCATCACTCAGGAGCAGTCAGAGGGAGGTGTAGTTTAGTGTGTGTGTTGCACAAGCCCATATTGAAACCAGGACCCCTCCTAAGGCAGTGGCCAGACACGCTCAGCAGGTTGAGGGCCCTGAAAGTCCCCCAGCAGACTGGAGGTGATGGAGGAGGGAGTGAGGGGGGATACACTGGTCACAGATGATCAAACCGACAAATACAGTATAAGGAAAGGCACATTGTTGCATAAGTGTATTTAAAGAATTTCGTAGAAGCCGTAAATTGAATAGTTGATACTTTAAACTTGGACGATACGCTCAATCAAAAAGAGGTACAGCAGACAAGTCTTTATTACATAATCACTGTCCCTCTACTCTGTGTTATTAATCAATATAATGATAATAACAACAACAATAATAACAATGACAATTGTTGGCTGTACCTTTTTATTTTTTTTTGTAAATTCTTAGTTTTGATATATATTTTCACATTTTGATTTATTTCTCTATTTCTGCAGGTAGATGCTTTGCTGTTTTGCTTGTTTTGCACAGTGACAATAAAGACTAAAATCTTGTAAGGTAACAACAAACAGATGCACATGATGGAGGACAGGTCAGAACCAGGTGAGGGTCCGAGACACAGACCCTGTGCGTAACAACACAGGCAGAGTCACAAAACAACAGGTAAGTTTCAATAAATGATAGCCTACATGCTTCCGTGTTGCACTCATTAAGATCTCATCTAAACAGATTCAAAACAACTTAAAGCTTTTATGATAAACGCCAACTTATGGGGCGCTGGATGGCCTGGTGGTTGTGTTGCGCACCCATGTGCAGAGGCTGTAGTCCTCACTGCAGAGGCCATGGGTTTGAATCCAGCCCCGGTCCTCTGCTGTATATGTCATCCCCCAATCTTTAGTCCCAACATTTCCTTTCTATCTTCAGCTGTCATATAAAGGCAAAAATGTCCCAAAAATTTAATGAAAGCCAACTAAAAATAAAATGTCAGGTTTTATTTTTTTGGGCCCGAGCCATGCTCTATGCCCAACCTTTTTGGCCTGTGTGACCTTCCATACTTTGCAGTACAGTATGTGTCCTCTAGGCTACCTTATCCTATCCATTATGTTCTAAGCATTCTTGTTTCTTAAAAACATATTACAAAAAAAACCCCACATAAAAACACATTTAAAAAAAGCCATAAATCAGCATCAGTCGGTATTATTCTTACCTTGAATCACAGGACTTTTTGTCCTGTTTTGACTTCTGTGTTAAAATATCCATGTGAATTCTCTTTCCAATGACATCACATTTTGTCCTTCCAAAGTGAAATAAGTGCCCAAACAATAGGGCGTCAGATTAATTAAAAAATATGTGTGATGTTGAGAGAAAACAGGAGTGCATCTGGTATCCCTCAAACTTATTTGTGATGTTGAGACAATTTTGACTATCAGGCTTCTGTATACATTACATTTGATTTCCTACCCTACTGAATTTCTGGCATGTGGAAAACTTACTGTGCAGTGTAACACAACTCCACCTTTTTGGTTTGATCGTGTTAGAAAAGGTCTAGAATATCTGCACAGTGTATAACATCTGAGAACTGAGGGTGTAAGTGTCAATACGCAGTCACACATGTGATTCTCCTCAAGAAGCATAAAATCAACCCAGATCTGCACAGTACATGTTTTAACACACACTTTCCCTCTCACACACACTGCAGTCCCCACCACAAGAGCATGAATTTATCAGCTGTCAGCACAAAGCAACTGGAGGTGGCAGACAGGGAACTTCCACCATGTTTTATCCCAGGTCAACAGAAAGGCAGCAACCATGACCAACAAACCTGGGAGCCGTGGAGATGAAGATTCATGGGTTGGATGGATCTTACAGGATAGCCAATTTGGTGCTGCTGTTGGTTTATACAATACACTTCTCTATCCAATTCAATTTTAGTCGTATAGCACATTTCATACAAACGTAAACACAATGTGCTTTACAGAAGACAAAGATGAACAAACACAATACAAACTCATTAAAAAAAAAACATTAACAAACATTATAACATGAAAAAATGAACAAATGGATTCCAGAGCTTACTTTAAACCAAAAAGCATTTTGTAAAAGGAACATGCACTATCCTATACAACACACACAGTGCACACAGAGACCATACACCAACCATATGTACACACACACACACAAAGGTAAACTAGCAAACAAAGGCACGAGAGAAAAGCAACGTTTTAAGACCGCTCTTAAAAGAACTTAAAGTTTCTACTGACCTCAGGTCAGCGGGTTGTTTGTTCCACATAAACTGCACCATGGTGGCTATATGCACCTTCACCAGATTTTGTCTTGACTTTTGGTAAATTCAGCAGACCCATACCTGCTGATCTGAGGGATCTTATTGGGCTGTAGTCAGTGAGCAGATCAGAAATATATTGAAGTGCCATTCCATTTAATGTTTTGTAAACCAGAAGTAATATTTTGAATTTGATTCTCTGGTGAACTGGAAGCCAATGAAGATTTTTTTAGGATGGGTCTTTTATTTTTTCTATTTTCTTTATCCAAGTTAGCACTCTGGCTGCAGTGTTTTGGATGAGTTGTAGTTTTTTTATTGATTTTTTTAGAAAGTCCAGCATAGAGGGCATTACGGTTATCTACGGTTATCATGCCACTTTTTTTTTCACAAAGAGGTGGTCAGGTGGATGAGGGGGCAAGAGCTTTTTCTGTCTCTTCAGGGTCTGAAGTTCAAACGAGTCACTTTGAAATACTCATGTTTTTTTAGGTAACAAGCCCACCTCTGTGCTAACACTAGTTAGCTCTGTCCTATACTTATCCTGTCCTTTACGACATCAAGTCTTGTGCAATATCCTAACCTCAACACTTTAAATATACTCGCCTCTAACCTTGCTGAATCAGCAGACGACAGAAATGTGTCCATGATGTCTTTCAAACAAAGAGACTTTATCTTCAAATAGCAGCCCACTATTTTGATTTAAACATGCCTCCCCAGTGCATATAAAACGTGTTTCCTGTCAGTTTAAATACAATCTATTACCAAGCCAAACATCCTCCCCAAATCACACATTCAGGCGTCTGCTGCCCCTTTGCTGAATAAAGGCAGGATGGGATGGGATTGTCCCTGTGTCTCTGGTGTGTGTTTTGGTTGGACCCCGGTTCAGGCCTGGCTGTCTTTGAGTTAAAAAAGCTGCATTCACTTATCACTTCACCAAGTGAAGAGCAACGGAAAAGCAAAAATACACTGGGGCATCCAACAGTACAATGGTGTGGCCTTGGGGATGTAAACGAGTCAGCTGAGTTCCTGACTGCCATGTTTTTTGTACCCCTCCCCCTTCCTCTCTGTTTCCTCACAAGGAGCAACTTGACTTGTTTCTGTGTATCTCCAAGACTCATGAATCCAGTCCTTCTTTCTGTTTGCTTCCTGCGAGATGCATAAACCAGCCTTTATGAAAGAAACGTCTGCTGTGTTATTGGAATTGGCAGTGGTTAAATAATGTGGCACACAAGGCAGTGGTTTCCGCCTGTAGCCATTTCGATCAAACCCAACATTGATTCAGTGTTTTCTCTCAGATCCAGGATTTTTAGGGGTTTTTTTTCTCAATGAGGGCCACTGTGTCTTTCTCTGACCCCCTGAGGTTGGCTGTGTCAGAGATGTGTTGGCACAATATTCATTGTGTTGGCCCCTGTGCCCAGGATGTGTTTTACAGGGTTACCAATCACAAAAACAAATCCCGAGAGTGGTAACTTTTTGATAGTTAACACATGTGCCAGTGATGCTCTGTAGTGCAGGACACACGGCCCAAAGTGCAAATCATTTTTCCAAACATAGAATCACAAAAATTGTGACATTATTAAGACTATTATCACAAATCAATGCCCAATTAGCATTTTTTGTGTGTGCAAGCAGAATGTCTCAATAGATTGCACTGTTTCCATTACATTAAGGAAAGTGGTTTATGGTTCCCAGAAGATTTATTTTATTTGTTTCATGTTTCACCATTATCAAGTCAAAACATTATGACCAAATGCCCAAGACAGCACATCCAGGTTGGACCAAACTGGGATAGCTAACTGAGGCCCACCACATTTTGTCTTCATTGTCCATGGAGCTCACAAATGTATTGGTCCAGATGAGTTCAGTGGAAGGCCCCTTGTTTGGCTTCATACAGGGTCTATGTCGGAAGACCCCAC
Source organism: Labrus mixtus (assembly GCF_963584025.1). Classification (NCBI taxonomy): domain Eukaryota; kingdom Metazoa; phylum Chordata; class Actinopteri; order Labriformes; family Labridae; genus Labrus; species Labrus mixtus. The sequence goes on from NC_083630.1 coordinate 5,139,021, forward strand.
TTTGGACCCATCCAGTACCCATGGTTGCTGCCTAGATTGATGCTGATTTTTTAGGCCGTTCATTCTATTTGTGTTGGGCAATTTAATCTTAATTTGAAAGACAGCCCATCCAAACCAACCTGCTGTTGTTAAAGAGGACCTATTATGCCCCTTCTCCACCTTTTCAAACAGTCCCCTGTGGTCTAAATGAAACATCTGTGCTGTTCTTTGGTCAAAATATAACATGAATCAAGCACCAGAGGAGGTTTGTGACCCTGTATAAACCAGCTCTCTCAGAACACTCCGTTTTGGTGTGTGTGTCTCTTTAAATGAGCCCCCCCTGAGTTTTCCCGGTAGACATCAATCCTTCACTAGCGAGAATAAAAATGCGGGACCAGCTGATTGAATTGTTTTTTCTTATCATGCACTAACCAATCACAGCTCATTCCTACAACATTGTGGTCCATTTAACCATGACTTCTTTGTCACTAGAACCCTGCTACACCAAAAATGCTCACACTATGCTACTGCTGGCAAAAGCGTTGTCTCCAACAACACAGCATCTTCCTTTCTAGCCAAAATGCCTTTGGTCCACCCTTGCACGGGGGTTAAGCATTGTGCTCCATGAAAAGCTTTGGCATGCTGCTCGGCAAACCCAGGAGGAGAGGTTACAGCCCCAAGTTTAACTGTATCTCTATGGCGAGAGAGTTCCTGAATTAAATATATATATGTCTTGTTCTGATACAGGGATAGAATGAATGACAGAACAGGCTCTCTTTGGTTTAGCTTACACCATAAATCTATTCTGCACAGTCTCACATACAGACTGCAGTTGTTTGCATTTAGAAATGAGACAAACAGCTCTTTGTATTCACACGTGTGCATGTCTCCATGAGGTGTGAACAGAAGACAATCTTCTCTGTTAAAGCATCCTGACTCTCCACATGTCTTAAGAAAAGGAAGAGTGCAGTATTGTCAGTAAAGGTCACAACCTCAGCATGAACAGTGTTGAATGTGCTACAGTGTTAGCAGAGAGCACTGCAGAGAGTGTGTGAGTGTAAAAGAACTCGAAGTAGGAAGGATACTGGTGAGGGGAGTGAAGAGGAAGATGGAAGTCCGAGGGAATATCTGTGGTTTCACTGAGCTGCATGCCAAACCTCACTCCGGATACCAAGCCGCCCAGGATGCTGTGTTTCTCCTCTCGCTTATTTTTTCAGAACAAACAGACATATGGAAAAAAACGGAGTGTGTTAATTAAAAATGTCCACATGCAGGTGAGCAGGAGGTGAGCCAAAGATCTTTGAAATTTGAAAAACATGGATCATAGGCGAGCATGAATAAACTTCAAGTTGTGTGGTTTGGACTACAACTATTGTAAAAAATAATAAAATAAAGGAAGTGAGTTCAAAGGCAGTGAGGAGTTACATAAATCCATTAGGACTGTTTCCCACTGCAGCCACTGCAGCTAACAACATTTACTTCCAATGTTTGCCCGGCAGTTTAATGAAAATGACAACATTGATCCAGCGTCATAAACTTAAAAGCAGAGCGTTTGAATTCAGTTGTGTATTGTAATTGCTTCATATGTTTATCATTTCCTCTCGGGAAGTTATAAATCAGCAGGACAAACAATGTCTGGCAAAATAATACACATTTTTCCCGCTTCCTTATTTTCTGTAGAAGCAGGGGGAAGATGGATGATGCCATTTTCTGTTTTGATTATTGAAAAGCCTTAGTGCTCTCTATGCTGCACAGCTCGTTTGTGGCTGCATTGAGCCCAGATATGTAATTAAAGAGATCAGAGGAGCAATTGGTTTCCCGAGGCAGGGCTGCAGGACGGGGACAGATCTGCATGGGATAAACAGGAGGACAGAAACAATGCAAAGCTTTTTTGGAAACTACTGTTTAGAGATTTCAGTGAGTCATCGAGTAGTGTCCTGTGTCTTTTCACTCTGACAAAGGCTTTGGGTAAAACTATGAATGGGAGCTAGGCAGAGTTTAAGGCGACTTCATGGCTTGAAGTTTCTTTCTTGCACTAACATTTTGTGTATCTTACATCATGGTTTCTGCACACTGCACAAGTTCAGACTTTTTAACAACCAGAATGCATATTAATACAGAATATCTCGCAACACAGAAGAAAATGGATGAACGGATTAACCGTTTAAATTAAATTATTTGAAGTTCATTGAAGCCATCTATGAGTCGACTGACCCCCTCTGCTGTTTTGGAATCGGATGGAAATGACTGAAAATCCACATAAAGTAAAGTTAGCCCCCTGGTCTTGACAGGCAGTAATCATTTATAACAGCAGGGTGGTGGAAAAGCATCAGCCGTGTTTATACGTTTCAGCTAAAGGAATAACATAAATCCTAAAGTAAACCTAATCTGTCGGTGATAGTAAACAGTCTGTCACAGTAATGGCCCCGGAAACAAATGTGGACCGCATGGTGGGGCCTCAAGTAGAAGCCCCCCCACACCGACCCCCCCCCCCCCCCCCCCCCCCCCCCCCCCCCCGTCTTGTATCTCACGTCTTTCCATTTAAAAGCAAACCCCAGTGTCCCAGTGAGGAAAAAAAAAAACGTATGAACTTCCTGCCTTTGCTCTCAGCTCTCAGGGAGTGGAATATGAAATTTTGAGGGGCACCACAGACAAACCCTACCCCCCACCCTCCCTGTCTCCACAGTGGGGGTGAAGCAGGCCAGGTCAGGATCTGTGCGCGAGATAAGACAGGCAACAGGAAGGAAAAAACCCAGAACTCCTCGACGTGACAGAGCCACTATTCATTTTTCATAGAGGAAGAAAGAAAAACAACATCGACAATATCAGATGCAGCATAGGAAAGAGGAAGGGGGGGCTGGGGGGGGTTAAAGTTGGCTGGTGGGCGACTTGACTTCATTAAGAAACCATGCTTGTCTCTTCCCATGGAATTCTTGGCTTGCTGAGCGTTGTTTTAAAGGAGACACAAAATCAAAAGCATTTTCTTTAATGTCCCTCGCTTTGAAGTTGACTGTAACTAATCGCATAAAAAATGTCACAGCATAAATAGCATTCATTGATATGCAGTCTGGCATTCTGTAAAAGTTTCCACAAACAAACAAGAGACAGTGCCTCCAGGCTGCAGCCGATTCCACCGGATAAAGACGAGCACTGGCGTCACTTCAGCCCAAACACTTGTTGTTGTCACTGCGCACATAAATCATTCCATTCTCTTCATCTCCACACAGAAGCTGTGAACAATAACAGGTAAACAGAGATGACGCTGGAAGAACAGTCTGTTAGCTCAGCGCTGTCCTCTCCCACACACATTCCTAACAGCCTGTGTGTCTAAGGTGTACGTAGATAAACGGCCACGGCACCATATGTCAGCGCAAAGCAAACACGCATGGACAGACGATCACACACATGCAGATGCAAAGAGTCTCCATGGATGTGACTGAAAGCAAACAAAAAAACCTTACAGACACAGGACCAAAAATGGTCGGCAGAAGCACGAACAGCCAACATGAATTCACCTGCTTTTTACAAACTGTATTTGTACTCTTTTTGTCGTCTCTTTTGTTTTTGACATCAAACATGTTTGTTCAGTCTACAAACCACTAAAAAGAGTCCCTTTGCCATGCAAACAGACAAAGACAAAGCCCAATGTGAGTTGGGAACTGGACAAAGTGAAGGCTGGGAGCTGTGGAGCGGGAACACGGTTGAGTTGATGGTCCACTGTATGTGGATCTTCAGAAATCATTTCATTTGACTTACCAAACATGTCTTTAACATGAACAATATAACATCATAGGGCCCGACCGATATGGAATTTTTGGGGCCGATACCGATATCGCGGAGAATAAACATTCAATACCGATATATTGGCAGATATATTTCTTGGATCTATGCTACATTCGTAGAGATATAGATGTAGATATACACATTTATTGTGTTGATCCCTCAAATGCACTTCTCAAACACATCTGGAAAGTCGACACTCACCAGCAAAGTGTGCTATATGGTTTTCAACAAGCATCATCACTCTTCAGCCAGAAAGAGAACTGATAGAGTAATGCAATTAAACTCAAATGAAATGTTTTTTGACTGGTGAATAAATCGACAAATATCGGCGCATATGCGATCAAATTAGCCGATACCGATAGTCACTTGATATGCTAATATAGGCCGATATTATCTGCTGGCCTATTTTATCGGCTGGCTGATTAATTGGTCAGGCTTTATGACAACATATTCTACAGAACAGTCTACTCTTGAACTACTGAGGAGTTTATTCCAGGAGTGACCTGGCTGCCTTGCCTTTGCTGCAGATGTTAAAAGATGCTGTGTTAAGATTTAAGCAGAAACCCAGATTGCATTTGGAAAGTTCATTTTATTAATCCTGAAGTGCATCGACATGAGTAAAACTCATACCAGTGACATCATAGAACTTCTAACTTGCAATTACACAAAGCTTGAGCTTTCATTCATTCCTTCACCCTTTCTGCAACCTTGGGGTGACTGTGGCTCAATGGAACAATCAGTCATCTCTCCACCTTTAATGTCCACATGAAGCAACCTTTGAAGTCCTGCTCAGGGTGGCCTCTGACTCAGAGAAGCAGTGGTGTGTCCGGTCCTCACAGAGGGAACAGAGGAGGACAGCAGAGAGAATAAAGAGACAGGGAGACAAGCCTCAGAGGAGAAGGAGGAGGAGGAGGACGATGACCAGAATGTATTGACAGCAGCCTGTTGCCCTGAGAACAATGTAGGCACCATAAGTGTTTGGTTCCCTGCCTCATGTTAATGCTGGCTGTCTAAATAGAAAGAAAAGGCACCACCTCGCTGTGAGGTCAAAGGTCAGTGTAGGTCTGAATGCTCATTTATCTCAGAGAAGGAGACAGTGAGGGTGGAAAACTCAAAGCTTACGGTTGATACATGATTCATGTCAGAGATCAGATGGCGGTTACAACAGCTTTGGTGAAATATAGCATAGTTATAATGCAGGTGTTTACTTGCGATCTTTGCATTATTCAAATTAAAGATTATTTAGACATCTTCTTATGTCGACATTTGTTGCTGATATTAACTGTAAGTATTATAAAAAAAGACGTAGTCTCAGAGGCATCACCCATTTGTTTCTGGAGAGGCGTTTTAGATGGGCCACCATGTTGGAAGTTCTGACTCTAACTTTGGATAAATCTAGAATCATGGAAAGTGCTACAGCTACAATGCACCCACCTGTCAGTCAAATCAGCTATGCTCTGACCAATGTTTAAATTTGGACTGCAGTACCAATTTTAACCCCCTTGCTCCCTATCCCTCTTCCTGCATCTTATCCCATCTCTCCCCCTATCCCTTTCCAAGCCTGGCGCAGTCTAGGCCTGTGAAGGCTGTTTCGTCATGAGCTGGGGATCTGGTCGAACATTTCTGCCTTTTAATAAGGCAGTTTTTTCTTACCACTGTAACTTTTGCTGCTTTGCTAAAGTGCTCATGATGGATAGGCCGGATCTTTGTAATATAACAATGAGTAAGGTCTTTTACCTGATTTTTGTAACATAACAATGAGTAAGGTCTTTTACCTGCTTTTTGTAACATAACAATGAGTAAGGTCTTTTACCTGATTTTTGTAACATAACAATGAGTAAGGTCTTTTTACCTGCTCTTTTGTAATGTTAACAGACAAAGAGTAAGGTATTTTACCTGCTTTTTGTAAAGTGTCTCGAGATAACACTTGTTATGAGTTGACGCTATACAAATAACAATTGACTGATTGATTGATTGATTGATTGATTGAGTATTAGCTTATACTTTCTTACAGTACACAAGTCATCTATGCAAGAAAAAACAAACTTTCCTGTGTTTTATTTTTATTTTCAAAATGTAGGATTTACAGAGTAATTTATTCAATGGCATATTTCAACAAGTCAAATTGGATTTGAGGGACGTCAGGTACAATTTTCAATAGATTTTAAAAGAAAACAACATTCAGGGTACTATTTGCACGCAGTGCTAACCAGAGGGACTTTTGTTTGCTTTTTTTTTGCAGACACAAGAGGCTGTTATCAGCACCAGTGCACACAGATAAATACAAAAACACAACAGATATTGTGTTTGAAGCTGGTGGCTGTTTAATGAGCTATAACGTGTACAATGTTTAGACTCCATATTCTATCCTCCCCTAATACTTTTGCCCAAGCCTGTCTGCCGCAGAGGATAAATCTCCTTGGGAGCCACAGAATATGTTTCCTTGTTGTTAATTGAGATTAAGTGCTTGTATTAACATTCGCCAGGCAGTGTTTGAAAGCTTTCATGCGTGCCAAGTCCTCTGGAATAAGGATTAAAGTTAAGGAGAAAGTAAAATAACTATGGCATGTCCTGTTAAATCTAACTTATATCCCCCCTCCTCTCTGCAGATCTCTAATTTCACCTGTATTTACGCAGACAAAGCTTGCACGCCGCTTCATATAGCAGAGAATAAACACTGAGAAAACTCTACATGTTCTTGAGAGTGGGAAAGAAGTGGGGGTTGTACGGTTTGAATTTCAGACAGGGATGCAGAGGAAGTCATAAAGTGAACTATATATGAGACAGTGGATGATTAAAGCTAAACAAACATTGTTAACCGACGCAGGACAGTTAAAATTGAAGTATAACTGGATGTTTGACTAAGTAATGGCACTGAGTCATTCACTGGTTTTCCCCGAATGTACAAAGTAACTCTTCTGTTCTCATCGGTGCATTTGGGAATAAATTCTGGTTGTATTAAGTTAATAGATTGTTTTGTATTCAATAAAACATCCTTGAAGCTGCATTTTTATTATTAAAATCTGAAAAAAAACATTGCGGTGAAATGATGTTTGAATGGCCCGCTGTTCCCCTGTGTGCAGGGTTTTGAACACAGAGGTCGGTCGGTTGCTTCATCTAAAAACTAGCAGCATTCCTGTGGCAACACCATTAAATCTAGGTTGCTTCACTTCCCCTCGTATATTTCTTCTCATCATTCAGAGTGCAAGCTTGGCAAGGGTACAAATCAATCAATTAATCAATCATTATTTGTAAAAGGCCAATTCATAACAAATGTTATCTCAAGACGCTTTACAAAAGAGCACATGGATGGATTAATTTTGGAAATTTGCTTGGATTATTACTCTGCTTTGCCTTGCTGGCGTTCTCCACCTGCAGCCTGCGCTCACCTGCTCCTACCTGCCTGCCTACCTGCCTGACTACTTGCTATCACTCCTAGCCTGGGACAGGTACCTCTCTCCCCACTCTGCTCTCTTGCTCCTTGCTCCTGCCAGCGCACACACACACACGATCCTCCTCTTCGTACTTTTCTTTATCGGACCCGATCATGGACTATGGGGCCGACACGGCGCCTCGTAGCCCTGCTACTTGCGATAGCATGCTGGGGCTACGCTGGCAACCCCTGTGCGAGTGAGCCGGGGAGACTGCTCTCCTCTCTGGTTCTACCCAGCTTCCAAACCCAACTTCCAAACATGTATTTTCCGTATCAACTCGATACAATCACCGAGTTGAACTGCTACTATTTTACCTGCTAAACTGTCTATCGGTTTGATGTGTTGCTATGTGCTTAAAACATGTTTCATTGTTCCCTCGAATGCTCTTTTATTTTCGATTCATTGCACAGATGCGAACCTTAAGTGTAACTCAACCAAAATGTTTAAATCACGGTGCTTGATTGTGTTGCTGTTATTGTTATCTGGCGATGTTCAGTCTAACCCTGGCCCTGATTTTAATTGTATTCAAACTGCTGCTGATTTTAGCTTAAGATCTGGTCTGGGTATTATTCATTTAAATGTCCGTAGTCTTCTACCTAAAATAGACTTTGTTAGAGTTTGGGCACAGACAACTAATGCTGATATAATTGTAATTTCTGAGAGTTGGTTGAACAAATGTATTAATGATAGTGCTGTTTCTATTAATGGTTACAATATAAGTCGTGCTGATCGTGTTAAACGTGGTGGTGGAATAATTGTGTATTCTGAATGTAAATTCCACACTAAAGTATTGGTCAAGAAGTCAATACCTAATAAGTTTGAAATTCTAGCTTTACAGGTTGAGTTGTCCAAGGGCTGTCATATTACTGTTGTTGGTTGCTACAGACCTCCTTCTGCAGCAGCAGGGTCTCCTTAATACCTGATGTTGAACTAGCCTGGTCTTATTTTGCTGAAATGCTTAAGTCAATCATTGATAAACATGCCCCTTATAAAAGGTAAAGAGTTAAGGGCAGGGAAAGTCCCTGGTTCTCTGAAGAATTGTCTAATTCATTCAGAGAAATAAATTATTATTGGGCAAAAGCAAGAAAGTTGAACAATGATGCTCTCTGGGCTACTTTTAGATGCTTAAGGAATAAATGTACTACCTTAGTCAAGAAAGCCAAATCTAGCTATTCTCTTGCCCTTACAACTGAAAATTTTAATAACCCACGGAAATTCTGGCAGACAATCAAATCTCTATCTCCAAATAACTCCTCTAGTCTTCCAACTTGCATTGTGTCAGAGTCTGCCACTATCCATGACAGAGCTGAGATGCTCAATTGTTTTAATAAGTATTTTGTTTCTTCTGGTTTTCTTTTTGATAAAGTAAATACGCCCTCTACTGCACTGGCTCCACTTGCTATTGCTGAGCCCCTTTTGGAGAATGAATTTTACTTTAGACCCTTCACTGTTGCTGAAGTACATAAAGCTCTTAAGAAATTAGATTTAAAAAAAACACCAGGGCCAGATAATATAGGTGTTTATTTTTTAAAACTCGCCACAGATTTTATTGCAGAGCCACTGACCTACATTTTTAATTTAACTCTAACTAGTAAGAAAATCCCCAAAATATGGAAAACGGCTCACGTTCTTCCCCTCTTAAAAGGTGGTGAACCGTTGAGCCTCAATAACTACAGGCCTATTTCAAATCTATCTCCTTTAGCCAAGATTTTAGAAAGCCTGTTTAGTGATCAGTTGAAGGATTTCTTGAGTCTTAATGAAATTTTATCTTGTTATCAATCTGGTTTTAGAAAATCACACAGTACAGTCACAGCAGCTACTAAAATAGTAAATTATATTTTTATGGCCCTGGATAGCAAACAACACTGTGCTTGTCTTTTTATTGATTTTGCCAAGGCCTTCGATACGGCGGACCATGATGTATTATTGCATAGACTGTCTAATATAGGATTGTTTAATTCTGCTGTTGGTTGGTTTTCTAACTATATTTCAGACAGGACTCAATGTGTTAAAATTGATGGCTGCTCCTCTGATACGTTGGCTGTCCACAAGGGGGTGCCACAAGGCTCTATATTAGGTCCCTTGTTGTTTACGATTTATATTAATGATTTGGGGAAATATGTCCAAAATGCAAATGCACATTTTTATGCTGATGATACTATTATTTATTGTTTTGGAGAGACTGTCTTAGAGGCTGTTGATCGCTTGCAAGCTGCTTTTAAAGAAATAGAAGCCCAACTCCTGTCTTTAAGACTGGTACTTAATGCAGATAAAACTAAAATGATGATCTTCACTAAATCCAGGGACAAAACTAACTGTCGGCCCACTCTATTTACATTTCAAGGTACTCTTATTGAGATCGTTTCCACTTTTAAATACCTTGGTATCATCCTTGATGACAATTTGTCTTTTAAACCCCATATTGAGAACCTGGCAAAGAAACTAAAGGTGAGATTGGGCTTTTATTTCAGACATAAATCTTGTTTTTCTTTTGTTTCTAAAAAGAGGCTTATTGCTGCTACTTTTATTCCATTATTAGATTATGTTGATGTACTGTACATGACTGCCTGCTCTACCTCACTGCACATGCTGGATGCTGCTTATCATTGTGCGTTAAGATTCATTACCGGCTGTAAATCACTCACCCATCATTGCACCCTGTACTCTAAAGTAGGCTGTCCCTGTCAGCTCGTAGGCTTCTTCACTGGTACACCTTCATTTATAAAGCTATTACTGGAATACTCCCTTCATAACTCTGCACCTACCTCACTTTTAAATCAAATCCATCATACAGTTTGCGCTCTCTGGACTTTCTATCTACGTCAGTCCCCAGAACTCGTACTAAGTTTGGGAAGAGGGCCTTCATGTACTCTGCTCCCTCCACATGGAACAGTCTTCAAAAAACACTGAAATTGCAGGAACTCATCACTATTAATGATTTTAAAACTCGGCTCACAAGTTTTTTAAAGGCTAATTTTGGAGTGTGTAAATGTTTCACTGCATAGTATTTTATCATCATCACATAATTGTTCTTTTAGTGTGTATTGTGGTGTTGTGCTTTGTTTTTGTTTAACATGATCTTATCCTCCTTCTCCTCCTCCTCCTTCTTCTTCACCTTCTGGACTGTATTTGTCTCTTTTTCTCATGTCTGTGCTTTCTTTTTGGGTTTGTCTTATATTTCTTTTTTGCTGCTGCCATTTTGGCCAGGCCTTGCTCGAAAAAGAGGTAATTTGATCTCAAGCAATTCTGCCTGGTAAAATAAAGGTTAAAAAAAACAAAAAAAAACATGGGATAATATGCAGGCAGGATTTCTCCTTTGTATTCCTGTTGTCCACACTTCCTTGCTGCTGAGGTGAAGGTCGGAGCAGGCCGTGCATGAATGAGGACGACGGTGGTTGAGGGGAAGTCAAAGTCCGATGGTGGTGGCTGAGAGTCAAACGGTGGTTTGGGTGTATTATCTTATTCTCCTGGGCTGTAAGCTGGAATTTGATTATATTTTCTGCAGATACAGACTTGGTTTGTCGTCCTGTGTGTGATGGAGGCTGGAGCACATAAGCTATATCATGAAAAGCTTTGGTCCTGCTTAGTTTAAATTGACCAGTCCACAGGTTCTCCTGGGATGGAGCTGCATCTTAATCCTTGACCTCCCCAACAGGCATTGATCCCTGCCCACAGGCCACAGAGCCAGAAAGAGTCAAGACTCATATTGGTTTGCCTCATGAAGTTTGCATTTGTTTGTGTGTACTTCAACAGTAAACAATGATCATTTATAAACAATTGTCCTTTTAATCAAGGCTTATGCAGGAACATGTTCCCTTTTCACAGAATCATTATCTGCAGCAGTGCATCTGGAAGTAAAAATGCTGCCCTCGAGGAAGAGTGCCATTGGTTGTTGAAATGTCAGCTACTGAATGTGCTACTCACATGCAGCAGGGGCTTCTTGGGATTCAACGAGAGGGTTGCAGCGAGGCACAGATGCAGCTTTGTCGGGCTTGCGGAGGAGAGCAGGTCCTGCTCTTATCCATATTTGTATGTGATGATGGAGAAACTGAGCAGTTATTATTGCATTTATTTAGGCAAATATAAAAAAAATACTTGAATAACATGGATATTTATGTAGTTTGGTTATCTGTAATTTTACATAAAAAAGAACATATGACCTTCATGGTGTGTTTGTGTTGTAACTAAGGACTGATGGATCAACGTTTGGAAATCACTTAATCCTCAAAGGTTTAAATGTGGTTAATCTTTTTTTGGCATGCCGACCCCAGATCAAAGATTTGTGCTACAGGTCAAGCACATTGTGCATGGGCATAAACACAAACGCACACAAACACACACATATACATTCAGATAAAACAGAACCCTGCACTTATACTCTTCATCGTCGTTCTTGATGAGGTCAAAAGTTTTCAACCGGTTGGCTCTGCACTCATCACAAAGACCTCACTGTGATCATCCACTGTTAGTCCTGGGAGATTAGGGGGCTTTGCAAACACACACACACACATGCACACACACATGCACACACACACACACACACACACACACACACAAACACACACAAAGATCTATAATAACACCAACATAGGGAGGATTCATATCTAATATCTTTGTATTGGGAGTTGTGAAAACTCAGTTTATAAAGTAGTTGAATGACATGACTAAACTTTTTAAGCAGGACTACCATAGGCTGATATTCTCATTTGTTATAGCACAGGCCTATACCACCATCTGCTGGAGAAAAGACAGCACAACCACTGAGGTGAGTTATAACAATCTTCAAGTGCAGTAAATCCCATTTGAAGCCCAGTGTTTTTAAAAAAAATCTAGTTAATTTATGTTCTCTAAATGAGGAACCTGAACTATATGTTATCCAGCCAAACTTGCTCAAATAAAAAGGGATGGGTTATGCAAAGCAGTTTGTTGACATTTGTAAATAAAATTACTTTCTTTAATTTACTGCTATTACTTGTATAAGGTCTTATCTGCCTGTATTTGCGTTTAAGTTAACCCTACAGAAAAAAATATTGGGATACCAGGGAACTTCTTGTGTTTGTGACACTCTCATCATATGCATTGTATTCAATGTATAACAAACATCACATGTGACATAATGGTGTTGAGGCGCCGGCGGCGTCCCTATATGAGGGGTGATTCATGCCACACTTAGCCTAACTGAGCAGAGAAACGTATCGATCGCAGCCTACCACACGTGACACTGCCCAGAGAACTCGCATGAGAAGCTATGTGACCTCAGACCCATCCAGGGAATAAAAGGAAGTTGACAAGCTGCCATTACTTCGGTGGCAAACGTGGCCGTTCAACAGCTGCGGGTTGAAATGCAAGCTGTCTTAAAAAGTGAATGTTTTTCTAATTTGAACATGACTTTCTACATAATGTTACCTTTTACAACAATGTAAAGGGCTTCAGGGATAACATGTGCAGTTTTACAGTTTACTAACAGTCAGGAAAAACTTCAACTAGGAGTATAGGCTACGAAACACACACACACACACTGTATGAGAGCAACACTCACTTTAAATGAGCTGTATGTTATCCACACGCACGCTATCCAAACGTTTCTCTTAGCGTACGTCATCCAAGACCAAGTAAAATACGACAGGTAACAGGTAGGTCTGTTGTTTTTTTAGACATGGATATGTATGTCATTTTTTTCCCCGTTATTCTCGACATTGGTATGTATGTCATTTTTTCGACATAGGTTTATATGTCTTGTGACGGCCCTGGCCATGGTGTTTTGCCTGGTACGCTTGTTGTTTTGTGTTTCAGGGTTTTGGCGTCATCTGGTGGTTGGTGGTGGCATGCCTGCTGGTTGTTTGGAGACCCGTCCACCTACCTGTTGATAGCAGATGGGCTTCACCTGAGTAGCAGGGCATTACAGCCAGGCTGCCACAGCTTTCTGGCCCCCTCTCCCTCTGGACACCAAGACTTTCAACCTTCTGACATGGTGTATTTTAGTTTTGTAAGGACTAAAATATACCTATATACCTATGCAAGTTACTGTGTGGACCTCCATTGTCTGTGTTGGCCTAGGCGAGCTGGTCATAACAGTCGGTTTCTTCGACATAGGTATGTATGTCCTTTATTCATCTTGTATGTATGTCTTTTTTTAAAACATAGGTATGTTTTTCAACATAGGTATGTATCCCATTTTTGGTATGCATGTAGTTTTTGTCGACATCAGTATATATGTCATTTTTTTGGATATAGGTATGTTGTTTTTGTTGACATAGATATGTAAATCTTTTTTTTCCCAGCATAGGTATGTCATTTTCTTAATATCGGTATGTATGTCGTCTTTCCTTCTTTTTTTTGGCAGGCATGTATGTTGATTTTTTTCAACATCGGTATGCAAGTCATTTATTTCAACATAGGTATGTATGTCGTTTACTTCAATTTTGTGACACACCCTGTTTAGAAGGTCTTGAACACATTGTATACATACTGTTATATATACCACTGTTCTATTGTTAAAAATGTAACCTTTATAGAGAATAAATAATGTAAGGACATGGGAAATAACATCTACCAAGGTTTACATGTGTTACTTACAAGGGGACCGGACAGATAATGACCATAAAAATACTCTTTGAAGTGTGGCTGATATGGTTCTTCCTTTGAAAGATACATCCATGAATATGCAAATATTTTCTATTACAAGTTTCAAAACACACAAATTTAATAATGACAAACAATAAGCAACAATTGAACCTTGACCCGGGATCCCGGACTTCTACTCTCCAACCATGCTCTCCTCCTCGCTCGACATCCTCATCTTCTCGAATCCAGGATCTTCATGGGTGCTGGATGAAGGAGATCCTCTTTTTGAATCTTGACCGGATGAGATGTGGTGGTGAGACGAACGAGGATCCTGTCCCTTCCTCCTGTTCTCATCTAGCACCTTCTGGCATGACATCATAATTCTTGTGAGTCGTGGTGCCCGCCATTTTGGAGTGGAATATCTCAAAACTGTTTTTTCCTCAACACTCCTGAGACTTGCTTCCCCCCCTTTAAATATGATAATGTGTCCCCTCCAATAATCCTTTATCCCACCTTCACCCTCTTCTTGAAGAGCTAGGAAACTATAAAAAAGAAAAAGAAAACATATTTGTGAGCAGTATCAGTGGTCATATTATGAATACTGGCTAACTCCCCACCATCAGCCAAAACCAAAACATTGTAGACATGATCCACAATTCCGGTCCCATGCACAATTTAGCTCAGCCTAGGAATGGGTCATAAAAACGACTTAACCGAATAAACGTTTGCAGGGATCAATGTTGACTTTTTCGCAGCACCCAAGTTGATTGAACGGAAAATATTGTGGAAAAAACGTTTTTATAATGTAGCGCTCAAGCTAAAAAGAAAATATCAACCTAATAGAAACATTTTGCCCGTCAGTCTGGATACGCAGACTACTATGCTGTAGATAGCTTGCACCAGTGTCTTTGTTTCATTACCAGGTATGTGCCACCCCCGGGTAATTCCACTATTATCCAGTAGATGGGGCCACAAATCTACCCCATAACTCCACAAAGGTGTGACTTGGCTAAGGACCAATAAATCAACATTTTATATTTTTGGCTCATTGTGCAGGGTTTTTGTTACAGTTCCTTGTGACTGAACCCATAACTTCTGCATTTAATTTGAAAAAAAGAGTTGAGGTTTCTAAGGGTCAATACATGGTTGCTGTATTTGCAAAAGGTGGCTTGTATGACGAGTAAAACATTTTGATCAATCTTGTGGATTTGTTCTTTCTAAATAATCTCAACAGTCTAGGACCTTGGTTCAGAGCTCAGCTTTACTGTTAGCTAGTGATGTTACGTTTGACACCGAGGCTTTGAAGCGTGTGTCGAGTAGGAGGGGCTTTTCTAGCCGAGGCCCCGTATCGAGGCTCGTGTCATTTTCAGAGAAGCGCGTCATCAATGACAAACGAGGCCTCACTTCGAGTAGAACTACGTCATTGATTTGTTTGTGTTTCGGGTTGTGGATAAAAGGAAGCGAAACCCACTTGTCATGTCTCCTCGTGAGTTTGCGTTAGTTGGTTGTTGAGAGTTGGAGTTTTGGTTCTGTTTTTTGGAGAAATGGAGCCTGCCAGAAAGAGGAAAATGTCTCCTGTTTGGGAGCATTTTGAGTTATCATCTCCCAATAAGGTAAACGTTAAAACAAGACATTTCTTTGCTGGTATCAGGAATTGAACCCAAGCCTGTATGTCAATGTGGCGTTGCCATAACCATTATGCTACAAAGCTTTCATGTATTGCCATGCTGAATCTCTTCCATTAGTTGTCACTATTTCCGTCACTATCATCACTATCTGTGTTCATTATTGATGGCTTATTATTTTGATTTGAAGGTGAAGTGCTTTAAGGATCTTTCAATCTTCCTTTTTTCCTGGACTTGTAGTTAACATAGATCCTCAAACTTGTTGAACAATAGATTTATATATATTATTGTTTCATAGGCTATATCTTGATAGGAAATCATAAAAAAAGATCACCGAATGATAATATGATTATATTAACTAAGGTATGTTATAAAGTAATATCACGTGAATCCTTATTGGTTACCGCAGTAGAACAATTTGCTATAACATGTCAGTAATGCAATGGCATGTCATGTGATCAATAATAATTTGGCTGCTCTAAATTGTTTTGACCAGTAGGTGTCACTAGTGTACACTGTGTTAAATGAGGCCTCGAGTAATGAATCTATTTGCGATACAATTGGCTGGAAAGCCTCATTGCTTCACAAAGCCTCATTTCACCATCACTACTGTTAGCATTAGCATACATCCTACATGTGGCAGGAACACAAACAAAAGGAAACTCACGCGAAAAGGGGATCCCCAACCAACGGTCAAAATTGCCATGAGGCTCAAACAATCCGTTTAAAAACTTCCTGGTTAAACCAAGTTGCTACTGGCATGGATAGAGTTCAACAAACTACGTCAAAAAGAATATCAGTGACATCAATCTTTCCATAAATGAGGTAAATGTGCAACAACTCTACAACACAGTCTTTAAACTAAAGGTATTTTTTTTTATCTTCAGGAGGTTGAAAACAAAGTATAAAAGAAGGAAATTGTTATATCCTCCCCCATGCTTAAGTCCAACATGGTACAGTCCACTTTGCACACACCTGGTGGAGCAAGGGGCATTCAAGTGTACGTCTTCATTAGAGCACCAGCCTCAACCGAGAAGTGGAAGTTGGAGAAAACAATGAAGACAAAAAAAAGTTACAGCTGATTGTAACTAACTTTTAATTAATTGCTTTATTTTGACAGAAAATAGTTAAATTATAAAATAAATCAAAGTTTCACGAGTCAGCACTTCTTTTTTCCAATATATTATCTCTTCATCATCTGTCACTCATATTGATAATCCAATGATTAGGTTTTCCACGCCTCTGATAACCTGATACATCACTCGCCAATTCAAATATCACATTGCCGTAATGGTTATGCAACACAGGAGGAATCCATCAAAAACGTCCTTTCTTTGGAAGGGAAACGTGAGCAGGTCAGCCTCAGTGAGCATCAGATCTCATATGTTCTCATATGCTCATTAGAACTGTAAAATATGTAAATATGTACATATGCATGTTAAAGTATTATTGTATATGTCATCATATTACTTAATATCATTATCTGAACATACATTGTACTGCTTTAATACTTAAATATCTGGACACATGAAAATAATACACCACACTTTTTTTGGCAGATTTTACCTTTAATTATCTCAAAAACTAAACAGTAAAATCTGCTGAAGATTTTCAGGACCACAGTCAGGGACATTAGGAACAAGAATCTATTGAACGTCTCTTATCACCTCTCACAGATCTTTCAAAATAAAATAATCAAAATTACTAAAATATCAAAGTGTCTTAATGCAATTTGAGGAGGTTTTACCTTTAATTATCTCAAAATCTATACAATAAAATCTGCTGAAAATTCTCAGGACCACAGTCATTCAAAATAAAATAATCAAAATGATCATCTGTCTGATATAAGGACAGTTTATTCCCAAAGCGTGTTTGGTGTCCCTAAGGCCTTAGATCAAATTTAACCCCACTTTTTTTATGGAATCTCCTTTTTTTATCTTAACCTACAGATTCTGTTCTGTCAGTTTATTCCAACAATTCACCGTGTCCTTCAGAAGGTGGCAAGAGAACAGAACAATCTGTGTGAAACACAGTCATGCATTCACCTCATTTCAGTAATTGGACAGCTCAGTATTGAACAAACATGATTTAAAGAAAATGATTTTCTCCCTCCGACTGTGAAATGTGATCATATTTGATGGCACACTGTCCTGAAGGAGTGGAGGCTCTTCCCTCTGACTGAATGAGTTCAATCAACCTCTCAATGACATGTCGTGTTAAAAGGAGACACGTGTGTGATGTGATACACATTCAGAGGTAATCGGCAGAGATAATGACCTTTTTGTTTGTGATGAGTATACCTGGGATCATAGAGACTGACTCTGTGTTATTCTTTAAGTTGCCATGTGTCACATTTGACAGGCAGCGGCTGATTTCATCCTTTATCACAAGTGATTCTAAAAGATTAGAATTGTAAATGACTGAGGTCAGCTGTTACTTACCCTTTATACTTTACAACATTTACTAATATAGTGACAGTAGCTTTGTTTAAAGGACGTCTTTTAATCCAATTATAATCAGTGTATGAGCACAAACAGAAGCTTTAATTAGCTTTCAGTACATCTGGAAAAACAATTAATTAAGCAGGCTGTGTTTTGAAAGTTTAATTGATGACATGAACACCAGAAAGTCTTGTGTTTGAGTAATCCATCGGACTCATCCTCCTCCAATGTTGGACAGACTCCCTACTTATAATACATCACAGCTGATTCTGTCAGTTGCCTCATAGTTACCACAGCCATCTGAGGTCTAACTGCCCTTACATCAGTAACATCTGTAAGTGCAGTCAGATTCCCATATCGCTGGGGATGTCTTTTCCTGTCACCTTGATTTAACATTTCCTTGACTCTGTGCTGTTTTTTTATCAAGCTCAATGGAAAGTGGATAGAAGGGAGTTTTTCTGACTTTTCTAATGGACCCTAAGATTCAGAGAAAAACACAACGGCTGCCAGGGAGGCCTTTTAAAAGAGAACACACAAGGCTGGGGTAGGCAAGACATGCCCGGCCTGCCAAGACCTATTCATGTACTAGGTGACAGCTGTAAAGTGTAGAGGGCTAATCTGCTGGGATGCAAGCATCATGTGTCCATTGCACATTGCACACATCATTGCACATTTGGTGAGTCCCTCTTGATTAGCAATCTCTTCCTTTTCCCTGCCATGGTCTGAGCATCATCTGTGCACACTCCCACACAGTTTTTCTACTTCACCCTGCGCTTTGTCAGGTAACAGACAAAGTAAAAAAAAATCAGGTTGAGTGGCGAATCACTTCCTCCAAAAGTTTCTGTTTATTGGTTGCTAGTTCAACGACTCCTTGTTGGACTCACCAACAGATTGTGGGTTGTCGGTGTCGATGATGGCTGTCGGTGTCGACTCTCCTGCAGACTCTCTGCGGCCTCGTTGGTGTGGTACGTGCCTGTATGTCGGAACATGTAGCTGATCAGGAATACCAGCATACATAAGATGGTGAAGATCCCCAAGGCAACGATACCTGCAGAGAAAACAGACCACAGGTTAAAAAAACGGGTGTTATATTGTGTTTTTATATATAATTATTATTAATGCCTAAAACTTCTTAAGCCAGATGTCAGATGAGTGAATAACAGCATGCTGTCCAAAAAGCCTTTTTCTTTGACTTTATTCATGAAAAAGATTTCCTTTTTGTGATGGTCTTCATTGTTAAGGTAAAGCACAATGACACACTTATTACAGGACAAAATCCGCAAAGAGATAAGAAGTACAATTTTGTCCAAAGGGCGCCAAAGTTGATACAAATCAAAAGTTCCTCACAGGAGCTTTAAAAATGTTATCACGACTTTGTATACACAGATACCAAAAGTAAACATGAGATTTTAAATGTATTCTCCACTCCCACTTCTCATTGACTTTCCACTTTGCCCAAGCCATAGACTGTATAAAACACAAAGTCTGAGTGAAGTCACCCATTGGTTTCTCAAGCGCTCTTTTGAAGATCATCAATGGCGATCGCCATGTTGAAAAATTCTGTCTCAACCAAACTTTTCGTCAGGTTGGGACAGGCAAAGAGGTACAGCTGAGGCGGGCCTTAAGCATCCTGACAAACAGCTACAGCATGCCCGTTTGCAGAAAGATCAGACCCCCCCCCCTAAAATATGCATAAATCTTCTCCTCAATAAAATAAAAAAGGATGAGTTAAAAATAAATCACCACCCCAATACTGGCCGATCAAAAAATGAGCTTTTCAGACAAACATGTACCAGGCTGCTAACATGATTATCTTCACTGTCAAAATCAACATTTTAATATCGGGTGCATATGGGGACTCCCGGGTCTTTTGGAGCCAGCCTCAAGTGGACACTTGAGTTTTTGTCTTTAAGATCTCATTCATTTTTCAACAATCGTTCCTGGATGTAAGGTACATCTTATAACCATAAAACAGAGCAACAAAAGCTGTTTTAACAAAGGTTGTTCATGCCTACACTGTCGTCTCGCCCTTGTTTCTGTTCTTTCACTTTAAGAGTCTCTTTGTCTGAGTGCTACCACTTCACAATAACTGCCTTCCTGTGACATCAACCATAACTGTGAAAATTTCCTGAGGCCCACTTATTGCCATGGCAATTTAGGCAAAATTGCACCTTTTCAAATTACACAATTTGTACTCTTTGTCTCTGAGTCACAGTCCTTTCCTCGTTAGTATCTTTCCTCTTATTTTATCCCACTCTGTTTGCAATGAGAATAACTTAACCACACAGGGCCACGGGTAAACCAAAGGGTTTACTGATGCCACTAAGCCTTGTAATACTTTTCTGTCCAATCTTTGGATTATATAGGATGTGTGGGGGAGAAAATGTGGGATTATTTTAAGGGTCCATGATTTACAGGGGCCATTTTAAGGGTCCATGATTTACAGGGGCCCTAAAAAAAAGGGGGAAAAATCCCCATGTTAAATTATCAACCAACCCATAAACTTCCTAATGATATCATTAAAACTGTTAACTTCACCCACTGCATTAAGCATAGAGCTGCAGCATCTTCAGTAACGGAAACTGTAGCCTATGTTGAGTCATCCTTGTGTTTCATGATCAATACCCCAAGAGAACAATTACCCAGAAGAGCAAACAGCAGATCTCTTGACCCTGAACCTGAGGGATCCACTGACAAACAGGCTCAATAAAGACAGGCTTTATTCGTACATGTCTTTCCCACAGTAACAACATGTACTATTTTTGAAGGATTAATGTTCCAACAAAAAGTCTTAATCCACAACTACTTTCGGTGGATTAACTAATTTCTGAGCCAAAGAAAAGTCTTCAAGAAATGTGTTTAGTCATGTAAAGATTGTAAACCTCCAACAACAAAAAGCAGACAAAAATAAGTAAATAATCACTTTTGAGAAGCTAAGAGTTAGACATGTTTGTCTCTCCTCTATTATACAATAATTGTCCATAAACATTATTGCCATTTGTTGTGTACTGCAACAAAAGTCACTTCTTTCACTATGTCTTGTGATGTGTAATATTTAAGGTGGTATATGAGCAGATGTCTTTGAGTTGTTAGCTATTCTGTGATCATTGTTGACTTTGTCCCGTAAGTCCTCCAAGTATGTGTGCAGTGTTAGTTATGTAAAATTGGATGGCTCTATTCTGTGTGTGTGTGTGTGTGCATGATCGTGAGTTTGTGTGTGTCGTGCACTCGTGTCGTATCCCCATGGGTTCTTCCTGTGTGTGCACCAGTCGATAGTTCTGGCTGGTGATTTAAGTCATATATTATTTTAACCTCACTGACTTTTCGCAGTAAAGGAAAAAAGAGAGATGAGGGGAAAGAGTGAAGAAAGAATAGAACAGAGAAAGCTGTAGACGAATGCAAACAATAAGGGACAATCCTCAATCAGAGGTAATTTGTGACTAATTAAAGACCACAATTAAAAACAAACTAAAGTCACGTCTTAAACCGCTTGTCTCACTTAGGAGAATGTAAATAGGTGAAGGTAATTGGCAGTTGATGATCGGGGTAATTAGAGTAATTAGAGTAATTAGAGTCTAAGTTGTTGGAGAAGAGGGTATAGGGTTTTGTTAAAACTTACAGTTGAATAAACCCAATTAGACATTTTTTAACTGATGCAAAAGGTCACAAATCTAATTCAAATCAGCTAATGCATTGCCAGTGTTAGCAACATATCATTAGTAATATATGTAGGATCTTTCTTTGGAGTGAATGCAGGGATCCTTTTTAATAGAAAAAATCTTTATCTTAAATCAATAAAAATGCCAGTGTGTATTGTGACGGTCACTTCCTTACTTTGAAAATCAGACTTCTACTTATTGGTTCAGTCTCCTTTTTTCATAGAGGAATCAGCTAGTCTACTTTAGAGCACCTGGGCCTGTTGCTCTCAGGCCTGTTGGTGAGGTTATGACTCTACATGCTAGGCTTATGTGTTGCTTTTAAACATTCAAGCTGAAATGTAAATCCCCAGTAATCTATTGTTATTATATCAAACTATTTTGTAGCCACATAGTTATAGGTACTTCACCACACAAAATCAGCATCTTTTTTATTTCCCATTATGTAAGGGATAATGCCCGACGAGGTGTCCATTATCAGGCATTAATGGACGACGTGGAGGCCAGAACCATTTGACGCTCAGCCTCCACTGCCTGATAGTATCAGACTCCTTCATCATTGAAAAGTAAAATGAGTAGCAAGAAAATCAGAAATTAACATTTTTAACACTCCACACATTTCCTGAAGAAGTACTTTGAAGCATGACGGGGTCAACATTAAGTGGTCCAGTTAAAAAAGGATAAGAAAAAGATTCTAATGTTGTGGTAAAAGTCGATCTAGTATAAAAAAAATTGACAATTGCTCACTCTTAAAGTTGTGAACAGAAAAGGTCAGCTGAGCTGACTTACTTACCAAAGACTTTGCCCAGGAACAGATTTTTGAGCAGGTTGAACTGTGTGACTGCGGAGTCTGGGAGGGTGTAGCCGACAGGAGGGAAATGATCGTGCTGCACAGTGGGCGAGAGACAGACACAGATAATGAATTAACATTTTAAAGAGAGTATGTGTGTAAAACTGTTGAGCACAGACCCAGCCTTAGACCTGCATCAGCCCATTAAACATATTACACAAGATGATGAAGACAAGATGATATTTCATTTCTCCTTTTTGTCATCATTCATCCATAATCTTTTTTCCCCAGTCATTCTATATAAGCAAGGAGAAAATGCACAGTCTCTTCTTTACCCTAATCACAATAGCAATGCGAACACTCTGCCTCCAATATGTATGAGAAATGAGAAAGCTTCCGATTGTATTTTCCCTTTTTGATTAGTCAAGTTGAAAATAAATCTTCCATAATGACCCTGCAAACAAGACTACAGATAAGTGATCATACATTATGTAACAATATGCTATTTATAAAGCCTGCGCTGGGTTCAAAGAACTTTAAACAAGGAGAGAACAAGCGCCATGTTTACAGAGAAGAACGTCTGTGGGGATGTGAGAGAGCTGATGGAGGGAGGGATTACACAACTTTAATATCCTGGCAACATAATTAACTTGTTATTGCTGTTTCGCTGACGATTGTAATTAACTTGATGGCTGCAGTCGCTGCCATTGAAGAGAATCATTTTAGACCCACAAATTGGTTTCTGTGAGTTGCAGGAATAAACGATATTTCTCCCTGCTCTTTGCTCACAGGAGGACTGTATCTCAGCATGCAACGCTCTGCAGAATTCAAGCCAGGAGACTTAAAGGGATTGAAAAAAATCTCCTTTTGTTACTGTGTGTGTTTCATTGGTAATTTGTTCCATTGATGTGTTGAATACCTGTCGTCGCCTGTCAGCTGGCATCTGAACTGGACTGTATCTAAAGGGGATGACATGCATGTGAGTTGTTTTTGTTTACGGGTTTTAATCAGTCCTTCTGTGAAGAAGAATCTCTGCAACCCCTCCACCTTTAGACTTCTTTTTCTCTACACACACACACACACCCTAATTTGATTTTTTTTCCCAAAAGGCTGGTCTCAGAGGAGCGCTGTGTGGCTTTTGTTTTACACTGTGACTGGAGGGTGGGATAATGGGGCACAATTTAATTTTGCACAGCTTATTTACTTTTATCTGTTGAATCAAATCGGCTGCACAGGCAGGGGGACGGCAGTCTGAGACTCCAAAGCCCACACAAAGGTCCACAGCGGAAGACGGCAGGGGGAAAAGCTCATTTTGACTAACTTTGTCAATTACAACCACAATTACTGGGATGCTTTCATGTTATAAAGAGCTATTTAGACAACACAATGTTCCCCTTTTTACTCTGTTGGGCCTCTTAGTCTACACAAAGCTCACATTAGCAGAGTAATCAGCGGTTGGACAACAGGAGAGAATTAACAATGGGAGGAATATATTTCCTAAATATGTGCTCAGAGAGAATCTAATTTAGTCAATGTTCTGTTTATATTCACAATAATTTACAGTAAACAGAGAACACTATTTTTGTGTCAGCTCTGTTACTTTCATGTTATCGTAGGGACAGAAAGTAGTCTGATTGTAAAAACATTAGAGAACCTAATGCAAATGGTACGTTTTTTACACAAATAGTTAAACCAGAGAACTGCCAAAGTACTGTCTTGTCTGAGCTTTAGACATCAATCCACAGGAAAGGAGAGGAGAGGAGAGGAGAGGAGAGGAGAAAAGTGAAAGTGAAAGTGAACGTGGAAAGCAGAGAATAGAAGGACGAGAGGTTGAGAGGAAAGAAGACTGGAAAAGAGGTGAGAAGAGAGGAGATGTGGAGATTTTAGGAGAGGGGAGGAGATGATGAAAATAAATGAAAGGAAAGGAGAGGAGGGAATGGAAGGAAAGAGGAGGAGAGGAGAGTCCAGGAGAGATGAGTAGGAAACAGAGCTGAGATGACTCGTTTGACTGGAGGGATTCCTCTCTTTTATCTCCACATGCTGGTGGAGTGTGAGAGGTTGAGAGAAGAGAGAACCTGAGATGGGGAGATGGGAACTTATTTTGATCTCCCTGTGTTTCTCCTTTGATAGCGAGCTAACCTGACGAGACCTCACAGAGTGCGAAAAGACCAAACACAACTCTGTGTGCTGTGTGTATGTTTCAGCATGTGTTTTTGTGAAAATGTAAATCTGAGCCTCAGAGCTCTGAAGGTGTTAGATGACCCAGATCATCAAATTGATCTTTGCTATCATAGTTTGTGGGTTTACTTCATTTTAATCAGGACAGGATGTTTCTCTTTCAACGTCTGACTCTTTTATTGTATTGTTTTTTGCTCTCCACTTCTCCTCTGCTCCTGTTTCTCTCTGACTATCACTACACTCCTCCCACTTGTTCTCGGTCATGTCTTGAATTTCTTGTCTAAATGCCTCTAAGATTGTCAACCCTGATAGCAGAGAAGAGAGCCCCCTGCAGCCTTATGTAAGCACTCTGCTAACTCTTTCTCTGTAGAAATTAGATTTAATATATCGGGGGGGCCACCTGCATCACATCAATGACTTTTCTTTGGATCCGACTTAAATCTCTGCCTCTGTGATGTTGTATCTCAAATAAAAGATGTTACAAAACCGTCTCTGATGATCGTCCAGGCAGGACTTAGGCAGGCTAGAGCAGTTTAAATAAGGCGGCATAAGTACTTTTTAGCCAATAGGATGCTTTGCAGTAAATCAGCTGGCCATCAGCTGATGAGGCTTGTGTGAGGTCAGCTGTTACTGAAACTCTGGCATGATAGTAGAGCGTGACGCTAACTAACACTATGCTCAATTTTTCTCCTTGGAAATGATTAAGCATGCATTATACTGCCTCACTGTTAAGTCATTACGTCGACATAAGAAACATTGCTGTTAAATAATATATGATCTTTTCTGAGAATGTGATATTTTATGATTATTTGAGCACCTCTTGTTTTATCCAAAATCCTGATTTGTTTTTCTTTTTTTCTGTGTTTTTCTTGTTCCCTTCATCCTGAGCAGAATATCTCCAGTTTCTTCATTCTTCAGCTCATTAGAGTGATACAGAGCTAAATTTGTGCTTCTTGGCTAAAGAATCACTAAAAGCCCTCCTGGGAATGAGAAAGCAGATGGTGAGAGGTATGGAGAGATACGAGGAGAGAAGTGCAGTGGACAGATGAAAAAGACACATTTCCCTATCATGAATCCTTTGTAGAGAGTTGACCTGAAAGGATCATACTTGTGCATGAAGAACATGTTTGTACTAGGAAAAGAGCCCCGAGGCAACATGGAAAAAAGTTTCACTCATCAAAGATATCCTCATTAGCACACCGTCTAAATCTTTATTTTTCATCTATATCTTTAAACTTTTTTTTCTCGCCCACATTTCCCCTGCTGATTTTTCTGTGCAATCCAAATGACCACATTATGCCCACCAGTGTTCCTCTTATTCTCTGAGCACTCTTTAATGTTCTGAACCTGTATATTAAGAAAAAATGATTCAAAGGATTGTTATTCAGAGTACACTCTGTGCACACAGGGAGTGTTAAACTGGAGATGTGCTGGTTGAACTTTTAGCATTTCAGTCGCACACTGAGCTCTGCATCTTTATCTGGACAAAACCGAGCTGCAATCAAGTAGTGGAAGAAGTGCATGCATAAGCAGAGAATCTTCCACTCGCTCCAATCACTTCCCATGCCAGTAAAAAGTGATGTGTTATGTACAAGTGCTCCCATTGGGGTGATCAGCAGCTGCAGGATGTGATTTGCTTTGTTCCAGTTTCAGTTTCTAGCTGTTGGATTGTTTATTTTTTTTGCTGACTGAAGGTGATGAGATTCTACTATGGATGAACGTCCATGCAATGTGACACAGAGAGGACTAAGGTCTTTTGTAGAAGAGGAGATGCAGAGTTTGAAAGTGTGATTCATCCTGTCAAACATGTTATTCTACTTTGATGAAAGTAATAATAAAGGAGATTCATCAGGTCCCATGATTATTGCAAGAAAGGTTGACTTTCTTTTATTTTCCCACTGTATCCAGAGTTAGAAAGAACGCATATTTATGTCTGTAAAAACACATGTACTCTATCATGTCATAAGCTAAAACTAATGCAAGTAACACGTTTCAAATTGAAGAACATAGGTCCTCTTTATAATGATATTTAAGTTCATATCTTATGTTTAAAAAACAATATAATGCATGCAACTTGAAAAGAGACAATGATGTGTAAACATGGTATTCAAATAAGGAATTCTACAGGACTTCCAACTATGATTCAGATGCAATTAATACTCTTTTTAAGATTTAAAGGTGGATTCCTTTAGTTAGCCCGGGACAAAGTCTGTGCTGGCTCCTCACTCCATCATGTCAGCTAAGGACAGAGTCTGGGCTGTATTGAGCCACACTGCTATTTTTTTACCTGCATACAACTCAAGGGTGCACAAACAATAAAACACACACACATTCATGTTCCAATGCAACGTCATACACAAGTGCAAACAAGCGCAGTCTCTCTAGTTCTGTCTCACACACAAACAACCATGCTTTGCCCTTCTGCTACTATACTTAGTAGACGGCTGTCTACTGGAAGTGGATAAACAGTGGCAGGAGATGAGCAGTTTCATCTCGGGGAAAGGATGCTGCAGACCGTCGAGCTAACACTGGCTCAGATTGTGTGATCATGAAGTTGTTGATTGGAGTGTGCATGCAGCTGGATAGCAATCCAAACACTCCTTTGTTGCTTTTAAGGATTATATTGAAATGTATTTTTACATTTTTGGGATGCATGACTTTAATACAGTTTCTAATTAATCCCTTTGAAAGGAAAATGATGTTTAAGCAGTATGTGACAGTGCAGGAGCAGAGCCACATTGTGACATTTCTCGTCTCTGAATTTCGACACGCTGCCAGTTAAGAGGTCTTGTATTTTGTTTGTCGGTTTGTTCTCCCCACTCCCATTTGCAGAGCTTTTGCATTCAGCGAGAGCGTTCTAAAGTCGAGGAGAATCGGTAGGGAAGCACAATATCAATCTCAATGCTTTTTACCATACACCTAAACACTTTGAACACCAGCAGTTCCAAACTGCATAGGAAGTGTGGACAATCATGGAGCACAGCAAAAAAACAGAGCAGGTTGTCAGGCAGTGAGGCTCATTGAAACATAAACACTCCAGCAGTAATTCTGGTGCTATTTGACTCTGGCTCTGTGAGCTGAAGAGGGACTCGACATGATAATGTGTTTGCACAAAGGGGAAAAATAAGATATCTGCTACAAACCTTAGAGAATAAAAAAAAAAAACCTGCAGGGATGGAAAATGGAAATAAAAGTAAAAGTAATACCTGAAAAACCACACAATGGGAGCTAGATTTGTCTTTCTGTTAGAATTTTGAAGATGAAAATCACTTTTAGTAGCATTAGCGCCATGATGCAGAAACTTAAATGGTCTTGTCTAAATATTCCTCTTCGTCTACGGTGTCAGTGCAGTCTGGTATCGGCCTTGGCATCCAGGTTTGACCCCAGGCGTGACCTCGGCCCTCTCTTGCAAGTCCAGGGTGATGCCGTTCATCCGAAGGGCTCGGATACATCCCAGGAAGCCCCTCTGCCCCCCGGCAGCACCTGAGGAGGAGGGGGAGGAAGGAATAAAGGAAACAGTGAGGGGTGGCATCAAGTATATATTAAGCATCAGGAGATAGGAAATAAAATAAAAAAGAAAATAAGTGAGGACAAACAGAAGTCAAACTCACTGAAGTCATTTTGAATAAAAGAGGCTGTTTTCATCTCTTTTACAAACGTTTATATCTCGACGCCTGGAGGAAGCCACTAATGTCACGTTAATCGTTCAGACTGTGACGCCGCTCTTGAAACAACCTTCAACTCGTTTGATTTCTTCACTAATTAAAACCTTCTAATGAACACGGTGTCTTAATGAACATCTCACAAGCACAGACACACACACAGAGGCATGTAAACTAAAACAGACATACACACACAGAGCACACCTGACATGAACGAGTCAGTAAAGACATCTATGCTTCCCCTTGGGATGTCGATAGCCGTTCCCCTAAACTGCTACCATCATCATTCTGGTCTTGCACCATTACTGTCTAACTATCCATTAAGTTGGACAGAGGAGGGTGTTAAATAGATTAATGTGAGCCTAAATGACTATAGCAATAAACACACTCATAAACATCATTCAGAGGCAAACTCACAGAGGACGGTTATAATGTATGGATAAACACTAATACACACCATCATGAACAAGAGCCAAGGGACTGTTTAGTTATTAACACCTCTCATCTGTATCATTTTAATTTAAGAGAAATGTGCATTATAGGAGACATGCTAAGGGGACTTTAATACTCACGTTGCATTTGTGTTAAATAGATGAGCTAGTTTAGCCACAAAGGTACAACCCAGGCGTATGAAGATTACTGCATCTACAGCTAATATACATAGATTTCTTTTCAAAGCAAGGTAACTATTCATGCTGTTCGGCTTTCCCACAGTGGATTTGACTTTCAGTACACCTGTTAATTAAGCAATTGTGTACCTCGGATTGGCTGGAGGTTTGTGCCACCTGCTTACACGGGGCTAAATCAGTGTCTGATTAAACTTGAAGCAGCCTGTGAGGTCTGCAGAGACATGGGCAGACACATGCACATGTTACTCACACAGGTGCATTGTTTCATACAAGCCTGACTCATTCTGACCAACATTAATAATGGCTATCTTTTTGTTTACACCCAAATATTTAGTTACTAGTTATGTTGTATTTTTATAGGCTGCACTTATTGTTCTTAATTTCAAGTAACTGTCTTCTGATTTATGTTTTAATCCAATTGCCTTTGCTTTGAATTTCCTTACTTAAATATTTTACCCACAGTTGCTATCATCATTAATATTATTATTATTATAATTTATTATAGTTAGGGCCCCAGCACGAACCGTGCGAGGACCCTCTTGAAACCCTAGCGATTATAATTTTTATTCTTCTCATTCTTAGTCTGCCTCTTTGCAGCCACTTTTGAGGGCCTGAACGTGCCCAAAAACTCACCAAACTTTCCACGGTGATCAGGTCTCGTGAAAAATTTGATATTTTGGTGGTTTCGTAAACGGAGTTCGCAAAAATGGCTCAGTGACGCCCCCTTCAAATTTTCAAAATGGTCTCCCCATAAAGGGTTTTTTCACGTACACTCACGAAAATTGGTACGCATATTAAGCTTGTCAGGACAGACTAAAAATCCTCTTGCAGCATTTCATAAAACCCGACAGGAAGTCCACAAATTAAAGTTGAATTTCACGATAATGGCCCAAAATCGCTCAAAATTGCAGATTTCAGCCTTCCTATTTGAACACACTTGTCCGAGGGCGCTCATCCGATCGATGCAAACTCAGTGTCAGTGTGTTCTAGACAGGCTCAACATATCTTGTTTTGTGCTGCACGTTATTTCGTCAAAGGGCGTGGCCATGGCGTGCGTTTTAAGTTTTTTGAGCGTTTCGGCAAGTTGCCAAAAAAGTAAATGCTTATATCTCTGCCATCTAGAGTTCAATTATATTACAATTTCTCATGCATGATACGGGACCCGCCCTGAACACATCCATGATTGACATTTTCTGATTAGTCATAGCGCCACCTGTTGACAACAGGAAGTTACTGCTTCTCAATTAGCATTAGCCATTGCTACACGGTAGCTCAATTCCCGCTCAAAATGGGTGTGGACCATGCTAACACCTTGGCCATACAACACCTTCAAGCTCAAATGCCTACGTCCAACGCTGTCGCTATACGGATGCGTCGCTCGCCGTCAAACAGGAAGTCGTTTTTTCACGGGCTTAACATAGTCATACTGTCCCAAAACTTCATACATATGATCCTGGTGGTAAAGTCAAACATCTTATACCGTTTAAGTGAGTGGGTGTGGCTTAATGGCTCAGTGGCGCCCCCTACAATATTTCAAACATTCAGCCCCCGCAGCACGTTGAACCTACAATTCTGAATTTTACTATGCATTTCCAACATGACAAAACCTACAAAAAAGGCTCGTCAACCCACACCCAAAATTCAACAGGAAGTCCACAAATCATATCGCCATCAAACAGGAAGTGGCTGTAACTCTTATATACTTTGTCTGATCTTCTTGAAATTACATTGGTATGATAAGGGTTGGCCTCTGAACACAGTGACACAAAACAATAATAAAGTTTAACCATAGTGCCCCCTAATGCAAGGACTAAGTACTACATCATACATACTTTCTCGGATCTGCTTCAAATTTCACAGGTATGATCAGGGTTGGCCTCTGAACAGAATGACATAACAATAGTCAACTTTAACCATAGCGCCCCCTAGTGCAAGGACTAAGTACTACTTCCCATATAAAATCTCAAATTTTATTCAATTTTCACTTGAATCATCTCAGTACTGGCCTGCTCACATCTAACCTAATACAATTGGGCCACTGACATAGCGCCCCATACTGGAAAGACACTGTACTACATCTCATATACTTTGTCTGATCTGCTCCAATTTTCACAGGTATAATCAGGGTTCGCTTCTGAACACCATCCCAAAACAATAATAAAGTTTAACTATAGCGCCCCCTACTGCAAAGTATAAGTACTTTTTCCCATATACAATGTCAGATTTGATCAAAATTTCACATGAACAATGTCAGTACTAACATGATCACATCTAACCTAATACAATTATTCAATTAACATATCGCCCCCTACTGGAAAGAGGCGGTACTGCATCTCAGATACTTTTTCTGATCTGCTTCAAATTTCACAGGTATGATCAGGGTTGGCCTCTGAACACATTGACATAACAATAGTCAACTTCAACCATAGTGCCCCCTACTGCAATTACTAAGTAATACATCCTATATACTTTGTCTGATCTGATTGAAATTTCACTTGTATGATCAGGGTTGGCCTCTGAACACATTGACATAACATTAGTCAACTTCAACAATAGCGCCTCCTACTGCAAAGAGTAAGTACTACATGCTATATACAATGCTCAATTTCCTCCAAATGTCATATCTATCATGACAGTGCCAGCCTGAACTGCTCTATGTCAAAAATTTACGTGATCTTCATTGCGTTGCCTATTTCAACATGTCAGTACTATGACTTTTACACAAATCGAACTGCAAGGCCTGCTGCTTAGCCACGTCCCGCTGCTGCACTCCCGCGGTCGCAACACACCCCGACATGCACAGGGGTGCGAGGGCCCTTCATCACCGCTTGCGGTTTTAATTTTAATTTTTATTCCACCACTTTGCAGCCAATTTTGAGGGCCTGAACGTGCCCGAAAACTCAGCAAAATTTGCACGGCCATCGGGTCTGGCGAAAAAAAAAATATTTTGGCATTTTCATGAACAAAGTTTGCAAATTAGCTCGATGGCGCCCCCTTTTGATTTTTACGAATAGGGTTTTTTGCCTACATACATGAATTTTTTTTTACATGTTAGAGCAGGCCGAGACCTACAAAAAAGTCAGTGAAAGTCTGCTATGATTTTTTAAATGTCTAAAAAGTCTGTATTTTCACCGTTTGCAGGGTACCTGTTTGAAAGCATCCGCCTGAGAGCGTTTATCTGATCAATTCAAGTTTGGTGTCAAATGAAAGTAGACAAGTTGAAGAATAAAAGTTGTGCTCAAATCACGAGGTTTCGAAATAAGGCGTGGCCGTGGCGTGATGTCAAAGTTTGATGTCGTTTTTTGCATCACGCCAAAAACAGTAAATGCTTATAACTCTACTATGCAGTGTTCAATCATCACCAAAAAATGCATGCATGACAAAGAGCCCACCCTGAACACATCCATGATTTAATTTTTTTTTGTTAGTCACAGCGCCACCTGTTGACAACAGGAGGTCACTCTGTCTGAGCACTGTTTCCTTTGCACTAGCCACTGCTACACAGTTGCTTGAATCTCCCTCAAAATTGCTGTTGACCATCCAAACACCTTGACCATACAACCTTTACAAGCACAAAGTCTTGCGTGAAAAGCTGTTCCCTTACGGACAGGAACGCCATCAAACAGGAAGTAGTTTTTTCATGGGCTTAACATAGTCGTACACACCCGAAACTTCATACATATAATCCTGGTACTAAACTCAAACATCTTATATCGTTTAAGTAAGTGGGCGTGGCTTAATGGCTCAGTGGCGCCCCCTTCAAATTTTAAAAATGGCCTCCCCATAGAGGGTTTTTTCACGTACATTCATGAAAATTGTTAAACATATTAAGCTTGTCAGGACGGACAAAAAATCCTCTTGCAGCGTTTCAAAAAACAAAACAGGAAGTCCACAAATTAAAGTTGAATTTCAAAATAATGGCCCAAAATCGCGATTTCAGCCTTCCTATTTGAAGGATCTTGGCCGAGGGCACTCATCCGATCGGCGCAAACTCAGTGTCAGTGTGTTCTAGACACGTTCAACATATCCCGTTGTGCTCTGCACGTCATTTCGTCAAAGGGCGTGGCCGTGGTGTGCATGCAAAGTTTGATATGCATTTTGGCAACTTGCCAAAAAAGTAAATGCCTATATCTCTGCCATGCATGGTTCAATCATATACAAATTTGTTATACATGATACAGACCCTGCCCTGAACACATCCATGTTTGAAACTTTTGGATAAGTCACAGTGCCACCTGTTGACAACAGGAAGTTACTTCTACTCAATTAGCATTAGCCATTGCTACACGGTAGCTCAATTCCCGCTCAAAATTGGTGTGGACCATGCTAACACCTTGGCCATACAAGACTTTCAAGCTCAAACGCCTATGTCCAACGCTGTCGCCATACGGACGCGCTGTCGCCATTGAACAGGAAGTAGTTTTTTCATGGGCTTAACATTGTCGTTCAGTCCCGAAACTTCATACATATGATCCTGGTAGTAAAGTCAACATTTGATACCGTTTAAATGAGTGGGCGTGGCTTAATGGTTCAGTGGCGCCCCCTACAATATTTCAAACGTTCAACAGCACGTTGAACCTACTGTTCAGGATTTTACTATGCGTATCCATCTTGACAACACCTACAATAAACCCTCTTGCACCCATGCTCAAAATCCAACAGGAAGTCCACAAATCACATCGCCATAAACAGGAAGTGGCTGTAACTCTTGCTAGCTAACGGTTAACTAGCTAAACTTATAAAAATAAATAAATGTTACTATTTTCAATTTTAAAGCTAGAGGGGCTATACAGGTATCAAATGAAACAGCACGAAATACTGCATCCATTGGTACGCTCTCTCAAGTCAAGGTAGTTGACTTGTTGGTGATTTTAACATCCATGTTGATAACCCCCAGGACAGAGGGACTAAAGAACTGTTTCACACTCTTGATAGCTTTGGGCTGACTCAAGAGCCCACACGCAACAGAGGGCACACTCTGGACTTAATCATCTCCAAGGGCTTGGACATCTCCAAGGTTGTTGTTTCAGATGTTGCCCTCTGTAATCACTCCTGTGTTTTATTTGAGAGTACTATGTCAGTGTACAAAAGTATTCAAACAAAAGTGATCACAAAACGGTGAATCACTGAAAACACCAGTGAAATATTTAACCAGGTTTTCTCTTCCACAGCTGCCCTGTCCTGGGGCTCAGTCAGTGAGTTGGTAGATAACTTAAATTCTAAAATCACAAATGTTATTGATTCCATTGCTCCCACTAAGGTGAAGGTTGTCTCTGGTAAGAAAAAATCTCCATGGAGAAATTCAACACTGGTAAGAAACGGAAAAGAGATTGTCGAAAAGCTGAACGCAGGTGGCGTAAAACTAATCTCCAGATTCATTATGACATCTACAAAGAGAGACTTCACACTTATAATTCACAACTGAGGAATGCAAGGCAATCTTTCTTCTCTGACATCATCACCAGAAACAATAATAATGCTTGTGCCCTGTTTGCTACTGTCGACAGGCTAACAAACCCTCCTGTGTCAATAGCATCTGAATTTCATTCTACTAGGGCCTGTAATACATTTTCTACCTTCTTTACTGAAAAAATCCAGAAAATTAGACAAACTGTCAGTAACTCATCATCAGGATCAGGATATGTGCTGTGTCCATTTAAAACCAACTTAAGCACCATGACACAATTTAATCAAATCAACCTTAAAAACCTGGATGACATTATACAACAATTAAATTCCAAAACAGGTTTTTTCAAAAAAGTTTCCCAAGTCATTGCTCCAGATCTGTTACAAATTGTAAACCTGTCTCTTCTCTCAGGTGTCTTCCCACAGGCCCTGAAAACAGCAGTCATCAAGCCACTATTAAAAAAGAACAATCTAGACAAGTCAATAATGAACAATTACAGGCCTATATCAAATATTCCTTTTTTAAGTAAAATAATCGAAAAAGCTGTTTTTCAACAGTTAAATAACTTCTTGACATTGAGCGACTGTTTCGATGTCTTCCAGTCAGGTTTTTGACAAAATCACAGCACTGAGACAGCTCTGGTTAAAGAGTTTAATGACATCCGTTTAAACACAGGCAGTGGCAGAACCTCAGTCTTAGTTTTACTTGATCTCAGTGCTGCGTTCGACACAGTTGACCACAATATATTACTCGACCGACTGGAAAACTTGGTGGGAGTTTCTGGCACAGTACTAAACTGGTTTGAATCCTACTTAAAGGACAGGGACTTCTTTGTGTCTATAGGTAACTTCAAATCTGAGCAAACAAAAATGACTTGTGGCGTTCCCCAAGGTTCCATCCTGGGGCCTCTTCTGTTTAACCTCTACATGCTCAGATTATAAAAAACAATAAAATAAGTTATCATAACTACGCAGACGACACACAAATATATATTACAATATCGCCAGGCAACCATGGTCCCATAAAAGCACTGAGTAAATGCATAGAGCAAATCAATGAGTGGATGTGCAAAAATTTTCTCCAGCTAAACAAAGACAAAACTGAGGTTGTTGTTTTTGGAGCAAAGGAGAAGCGACTAAGAGTCAGCAATCAGCTTCAGTCAGTAAGACTTAAAACTACAGACCAGGCAAGAAATCTGGGCGTAGTGATGGACTCAGACCTCAATTTTAAAAGCCACATTAAGACAATTACAAAGTCAGCCTACTATCACCTGAAGAACATATCAAGAATTAG
Source organism: Labrus mixtus (assembly GCF_963584025.1). NCBI lineage: Eukaryota > Metazoa > Chordata > Actinopteri > Labriformes > Labridae > Labrus > Labrus mixtus. Next base: position 5,174,462 of record NC_083630.1, read on the forward strand.
AGGGCTTATGTCCCAGCAGGACCTGGAAAAACTTGTCCATGCTTTTATCTTCAGTCGTCTTGATTACTGCAACAGTGTCTTTACAGGTCTGCCTAATACATCAGTCAGACAACTGCAGCTGATCCAGACGCTGCTGCTAGAGTCCTCACCAAAACCAAGAAAATGGATCACATCAGTCCAGTTCTGAGGTCTTTACACTGGATCCCAGTCTGTCAGAGAATAGACTTTAAAATCCTGTTGCTGGTTTATAAAGCGCTTAAAGGTTTAGGGCCAAAATACATTAGTGACCCCCTGATTAATTACGAACCATCCAGACCGCTCAGGTCGTCTGGGACAGGTCTGTTCTCTGTCCCCAGAGTCAGAACCAAACACGGAGAAGCAGCGTTCAGTTTCTATGCTCCTTATATCTGGATCAAACTCCCAGAAAACTGCAGGTCTGCTGAAACTCTCAGCTCTTTTAAATCGAGGTTGAAGACACACCTGTTAAACAGGTTTAATAAGATTTTGAATTTTAACTCTGCACTGTAACTTTTAACTCTTTTTATATTTTTACTTTATTTATTTCAATTAATTTCATTTGAATTATTTTTACTTGAACATATGTTCAGATTCAATAATTCCAGTGATTTAAAAAAAAAAAAGTTCTATTTTAATGTTTCTTTTCTTTCCTCTGACATGATGCTTTTGATGTCTTGTGTGAAGCACTTTGAATTGCCTTGTTGTTGAAATGTGTTATATAAATAAACTTGCCTTGCCTTGCCTTGCCTTAACCATAGCGCCCCCTTCTGCAAGGAATAAGTACTACACAATGCTCAATTTGCTCCATCTTTCATAACTATCATGACAGTGCCAACCTGAACTGTTCTACTTCAAAATTTTCTGTGATCTTCATTACGCTGCTTATCTCAGCATACCATAGTACGACTTTTACACAAATCGAACTGCACGGTCTGCTGCTTAGCCACGTTCCGCTGCTGCTGCACTCCCGCGGTCGCAACACACCCCGACATGCACAGGGGTGCGAAGGCCCTTCATCACCGCTTGCGGTTTTAATTTAGGTTTGTTTCCTTTTAATCAATCTTAAACCTCCTAACCTTTTTTTTTTGTTTAAAACAAAAACACTGAACATGAAATTATTACTACTTTGTTTTTGTGTCACCTGTAGTGTGACACCTCCTAAGAGAAGATTGGACTCATTCAGGGACAGCTTTTAATGAATGAAGATGAGAGGGAGATCACTTTCAGTGTTTTGACTTCCCATGATTCATTAAAACACACACTTAGCAGGGTTCAAAGGTTCAATCGTGCTGTTACTTCCCTGGTTGGCAGGATGAAGGCACCCTCTTGTGGTGAGCTTCAGTAGTTGTTTTTTTCTACATGAACACTTTGTCAGCTTCAGACTACATCAGTAAAGAGAGATTTAAATATGTCATATCACATTATGTCAGTTTGTTCACACAACTCACAACAACCTGTAACTCTGATGATGCATTCAGGTCACATGGGAAATATACGACAGAAAAGCTCTGCTCATTCCTCAGAGACAAAGCTGTTTCAGTGAGGAGTGTTATGTCCCCGCTCTAGAGGAACCTGAACACAACATGATGAGTGAACCCCACTCTTCCCACTCCCAAAGAAAGACAGCAAAAACAAGTAAGATTCAGATTCAGAGCAGCAGTTTAATTGTTGTGAGAAAATGGCCAATACAACAAAGCTCAGAGGACATTTTTACATCCATTTGAATATGAACATTTCTTTCTGACAAACTAATTTCTTTAAGTGTGATTTTATAGATTTTCTACAAATGTACAAAGTGGTGAGAAGAGAAAATCAACATTAAAGAAAAGTTTGCTGCTCTCTCTCTTCAGACTCATGAATCAGAACAGAAACAACAGCATATAAATGTATGAATACCAATAATCAAACATGGAGAGCGGAGAGACGTTGACATTTTTATGCAGAGAGATATCAGTTCAGGTGAACAAAAGTCATCCGGAGCAGTGAAAGAGTCCACGGCTAAACAGACACAGGAAGGAGTGTCACTTAAAGACACTCAAACATTTACAGAACAGACGAGAAGAGGTCAAAGTACCGCCCATAAAGTTTGATTGACAGGTGACGATGATCAGATCTCAGCAACAAGCATGAATAAAAATCAAGTTGAAGATTTAAAACACAGCAAGTTAAACATCTGTCTTGTTAAAAACTTCTGTCTATTTCGGTTTACACAACTCAGCAGAGTCTCCATCATAAACAAACCTGAGTCCAGCATGTAAAGGCTGAGTGAATGTGGTCTGGACTCTGTGGAGGAGAGTCATGGTTTTAGAGATGCTGTAGAAGGAGAGAATACCTGCTCTGTGATCCAGGTACACTCCTACTCTGGAGGACTGAGGACCTGAGACAGGAGTGCTGACATTGTTGTAACAAAAGTAATAACTGTTGTTGTAACAATCTAACCTCCAAGATTTGTCATTACCTCCAAACCAGCATTCATGTGAGCTCCCTGCTCTGTGGATATTCTTGTATGTGACTGCTACACAAACTCCCTCTCCTCTCCTCTCGACCTCCCAGTAACAACGTCCAGTCAGACTCTCTTTACTCAGGACCTGCCAGTATTCAGTGAATCTGTCTGGATGACTATAATAAGACTGTTCTTCACTCATAAATGTTGCTTTTCTGTTCCTCTTAGATAATAACAGTTGTGTGTGTGCTGTGTTTGGATCCAGTGTGATGTCACATGAAATTTTTAAGAACTCAGCTCTGGCATGTCGCTCTGGTCCTGACAGTAAAACATCCACTTCAGTCACTGTCTGTGAGATGTTTGTCCATTTCTCTCTCAGGACGTCCTGTAGTTTATCTCTGACTTCTGACACAGCCGCTGTCACATCCTCAAAGTACCTCAGAGGACGGATGTTGATGCTGGATGAGTGCGTAGATTTACTGAGTTGTGACAGTGAGGGGTAGTCGCGTAGAAACTGGTTGTGATCCTGTGTGTGTGACAGCTTCTTCATCTCAGCATCTTTCCTCTTCAGCTCAGTGATCTCCTGCTCCAGCTTCTCCTGAAGCTCTCTGACTCGACTCACTTCAGTTTGCTGCTGGGATCTGACCTGCTGCTTCACATCAGAGCGTCTTTTCTCCATGAGACGGATCAGCTCAGTGAAGATCTTCTCACTGTTCCTTACTGTTTTATCAGCCGAGCCATTGATAGCCTCCATCTCCTGTTGAAGCAGCTTCACATCTTTCTCTCTGTCCTGGATTCTCTGCTGGATGTTTTGTCGACTCACCTCGACCTCTCTCTGCCTCTCGGTCCTTTCTGCTGCAGCTGAGACTGTGTCATGACCTTTGTGTTTGTCCATTAAACAGAGGAGACAGATAGACTGCTGATCAGTACGACAGAATATCTTCATCACCTCATCATGACGAGAGCAGACGTTCTCCTGGAGCTTCTTGTAGGGCTCCACCAGCTTGTGTTTCTTTAATGGAGCTGCTTCAAAATGAGGCTGGAGGTGTTTGTCACAGTAAGAAGCCAAACACTGCAGACAGGACTTACAGGCCTTCAGTTTCCTCCCGGTGCAGACATCACAGGCCACATCTTCAGGTCCAGCATAGCAGTGATCAGCAGGAGCAGCATGGAGTCCAGTCTTTTTCAGCTCCTCCACTAAATCTGCTAACATGGTGTTTTTCCTCAGGTCAGGCCTCGGTATGAAGTCCTGTCTGCACTGAGGGCAGCTGTAGACTCTCTTCTCATCCTGTGTATCCCAGTGGCTTTTAATACACTTCTTGCAGTAGCTGTGTCCACAGGTAGTAGTCAACGGATCCTTCAGTAGATCCAGACAGATGGAACAGCAGAATCTCTCTCGGTCCAGTTGATTTCCTTGCTGAGCCATTTCTCCTCTCAGTAACGACTGCTAGAGTTTCACTTCCTCAGAACTGAGACTAGTTTCACCTCTGAGCTACAAAACATGCAGCTGTGCAGAGAATGTGCAGCTCTGGTTGGTTACACCCATCCTCAGAGTGTAGATCTAAGGGGAGGGAACCAGAAAGTAGAAGAGACAGAGTGCAGCAGGCTTTGTGTGAGAGCAGGAAGAAGAGGGAGGGGCAATCAAAGTATTCATTCCAGGAAGAGGAGCAGCGCTGATGAATTCAACTTTGTTTCCTCATTGACAAAAAAGCCTCGGTTAAAAGTTGCTCCATACTCCTCTCTTTTGTTTATGGCTCCATATTTCTCTGCCTCTTGTTTTCCTGTTACTGATAGTAACCTTTAAACTGCCGTGAAATCATGAAAGGTGTTTCTCACATCTGCCCTTTTTATTTAAATTATAGAAGTTGTAAATATTGAAGCATGTTGGTTACAGTCACACCATAGGACAATTTCGAGGTTTGGCTCAAAAGCGTAAAAAATCTAAAAACACAGCAGCTTTAATAACAGCAGTTTCATGTATAACAAGGTAATGTTCAACCATTTAATGCATTTTAAATAGGGCTGGGCACATTAACGCGTTATTTTCGCGTTAACTCATTAATTAATTATCACCGACAATTATTTCATCTCGCATTAACGCAGTTTTTATTATTTATTTTCTTATTGTAAAAGTCTGTTGCTCACTGGCTTTTATTTTGTAAAATTCCATCGTGAGCGAGCCTAGTATGTTGCTTACTGCTGCGGCGCTCACAGGAAAGAGGAAAGAGTGTTGCCAACTTGGCGACTTTCTCGCTAAATCTGGCGACTTTCCAAAGCCCCTTGGCGACTTTTTTTGTCAACAGCTACTAGCGACAAATCTAGCGACTTTTTCTGGTGTTATTGGAGACTTTTTTGGTGTAAGAAACTGACGTGAAAGCATGTATTGCTCTGCAGTTACTGTCCTCAATGAGCAGCGGGTGCTGCCGTGAGCCCCTCCCCCTTCCAAAAGCTCTCACAGGCTGTCAGTCTAGCCTCGCGCAGCAGACCCAGCTGCAGTCAGAGAGCAGAGAGGAGACCCACACCACTCTGCATCCAGACTGCAACGAATGCAATAAGCTTTAGTTTTGTATCTATTTGCTTTGATTACATTGTTTAAGTTGTGAAGTACATTTACAATAAAAGTGCGCTATACACTACTTTTTAATTCATTATTGGATTTTGCGTATAACAATGCGATTAATCGCGATTAATCACAGGAACTCATGCGATTAACGCGATTAAAACTTTTAATCGTTGCCCAGCCCTAATTTTAAATAATAAAAGCACAATTTATATGAATTTTCATCTCATGTGACAATGAAAAGGCCATGTCACGTCAACAACCCCTTTACTGATGTCATCTGAAGCTGACAAAAGACTCACAGAAGTTTTTTACTCATCTTCCTGAAGTAAACGTCACAACAGCAGCTTCTCAACACAAGAGGGCGCCCTCCTCTTCTTAACCGGGCATGAAGCTTACCTAACAGACAGCTAGCAGCTTCCACCTGTCACTTAAAGGGGCCCTAATTCTAATTCTACACCACTTTAGCTTACATACACAGCTTCCACTTCATCTTAGCTTAGCAGATGCCAAACAGGGTCAGACTCCAAACTATTTTTCACACTTTTTTTTAAACTGAAACAACTAAGGAGGGGGATAAGTAAGAGAGAAAGGACACCAAAGAGTTAACTATATCAAGGATCCACATAGAATAAAGTTAGTGAGCTGAGGCACAATACAAATACTCAAGTGTCCTATATAACCCTCCAATAGTCAGAAAGTATAATATTGGCCAACAAAAAACAAAAACAAGTTAAAACATAAATCATATTTATTGTTATTACTGTAAGGATATCACAGTATGATACATTATGTATTTTAATGGATTATTGTCCTCTACATCGAACATGTAAACACATTATCTGGAGAACCATGTTGACATTGGAAAGTATTTTGGACTTTTAGATATTTTTTGATTTTTTTCAAGAGGTAATCTCTTTATTTCTTCCTTCACTAATAAAACCTTGTAAAAAACAACAACAATTGAATAAAATAATAAAGAAAAAACTTGCATGTTTGTCCTGTAGTGTGACATAATGTCCTACGGTGTGACACACATAAAAGAAGCCAAAATTCACTTTTACATGATAGTATCCCAAAAAGCTGTTAAGAATCGCAATTAAGGCAAATTATTAATTTGAACTACTTAAAAATTGGTTTAAGTTTAATCAGTTTTGAAAGAAAAACAGCAAAGTTTGACTTGCATTTATTGCAAAGAATCCCATGGGTCCAACAAGTCATGATGAGAAAAATGTTTTTCTCATAATTCAAATTAAATGACACACTTACTAAGAAAATAAGTGTCTTACTATCAAGAACAATATGTCTAATGCTATTATCTGGTTATTTCTTTCTGAAATTCTTGAATGTCACACTGTAGGACAAGTTTATGGTGCAATGCAGATGAAGTGTTCAAAAATATGTTGAAGAACATTCAAAAAGTGGTGATCATTTATATTTTCTAAATATCAGACTTCCCTCAAGATTGATTTGTATAATTTTTGTACATAAATGTTTTTTTACGAAAAAACATTTCTTTACCCTTGTTTTGTCAACAACCCAAAGACAGATTAAAATATCTGGTATATCACATTATGTCACTTTGTTCACACAAGTCACAGCAACCTGTAACTCTGATGATGCATTCAGGTCACATGGGAAATATAGGATAGCAAAGCTCTGCCCATTCCTCAGAGACAAAGCTGTTTCAGTGAGGAGTGTTATGTCCCTGGTCTAGAGGAACCTGAACACAACATGATGATGAGTGACCCCCACTCTTCCCACTCCCCAAGAAAGCCAGCAACAGAAGTCAGATTCAGACTTAGAGCAGCAGTTTAATCCTTTTCAGAGATGAGAAAATGGACAAAACAACAAACAGAATGTAACTAATCAAATCCCTAATCTTCCCTGACAGAAAACAAAAAAATGACAGTTTTCTTACCTGAGCTCCTAAACACATGAAGAGAAGAAAACAAAGGAACAAACAAAAAGGCTACTCACTCCTACACTGCTGTTAAAGTTCACAGTATTAACATGTCTTACACAGAAAGGAATGTCACTTAAAGACACTCAAACATTTACAGAACAGACGAGTAGAAGCCTGTTTGATTGACAGGTGACGACGATCAGCTCTCAGCAATGAGCATGGATAAAAATGAAGTTGAAGATTTAAAACACAACAAGTTAAACATCTGTCTCATTAATGACTTCTGTCTATTTCAGTTTACACAACTCAGCAGTGGCTCCAACATAATTGAACCCGAGTCCAGCATGTAGAGGCTGAGTGAATGTGGTCTGGACTCTGTGGAGGAGAGTCATGGTTTTAGAGATGCTGTAGAAGGAGAGAATACCTGCTCTGTGATCCAGGTACAGTCCTACTCTGGAGGACTGAGGACCTGAGACAAGAGTTTGGGCTTTGTTGTACCAGAACTTATAACTGTTTTTATCACAATCTAACTCCCAAGATTTGTCGTTACGTCCAAAACCACATTCATCTGACCTCCCTGCTCTGCTGATATTCTTGTATGTGACTGCTACACAAACTCCTCTTCCTCTCCTCTCCACCTCCCAGTAACAACGTCCATTCAGACTCTCTTTACTCAGGACCTGCCGGTAATTAGTGAATCTGTCTGGGTGACTAGAATAAGACTGATGTTTACTCATTGATGTTAATTTTCTGTTCCCATCAGATAATAACAGCCCTATGTGTGCTGTGTTTGGATCCAGTGTGATGTCACATGAATATTTTAAGAACTCAGCTCTGGTCTTGGGCTCTGGTCCTGACAGTAAAACATCCACTTCAGTCACTGTCTGTGAGATGTTTGTCCATTTCTCTCTCAGGACGTCCTGTAGTTTATCTCTGACTTCTGACACAGCCGCTGTCACATCCTCAAAGTACCTCAGAGGACGGATGTTGATGCTGGATGAGTGCGTAGATTTACTGAATTGTGACAGTGAGGGGTAGTCGCGTAGAAACTGGTTGTGATCCTGTGTGTGTGACAGCTTCTTCATCTCAGCATCTTTCCTCTTCAGCTCAGTGATCTCCTGCTCCAGCTTCTCCTGAAGCTCTCTGACTCGACTCACTTCAGTTTGCTGCTGGGATCTGACCTGCTGCTTCACATCAGAGCGTCTTTTCTCCATGAGACGGATCAGCTCAGTGAAGATCTTCTCACTGTTCCCCACTGTTTTATCAGCGGAGCCATTGATAGCCTCCACCTCCTGTTGAAGCAGTTTCACATCTTTCTCTCTGTCCTGGATTCTCTGCTGGATGTTTTGTAGACTCGCCTCGAGCTCTCTCTGCCTCTCGCTCCTTTCTGCTGCAGCTGAGACTGTGTCATGACCTTTAAGTTCGTCCACAGGGCAGACATAACAGATAGACTGCTGATCAGTACGACAGAACATCTTCATCACCTCATCATGACGAGAGCAGACGTTCTCCTGGAGCCTCTTGGAGGGCACCACCAGCTTGTGTTTTGAATAAGCAGGTATTTCATAATGAGGCTGAAGATGTTTCTCACAAAATGAGATCAAACATACCAGGCAGGTCTTTTGGGCTTTCAGTTTCCTCCCGGTGCAGACATCACAGGCCACAACTTCAGGTCCAGCATAGCAGTGATCAGCACGAGCAGCTTGGAGTCCAGTCTTCTTCAGCTCCTCCACTAAATCTGCTAACATTGTGTTTTTCCTCAGGTCAGGCCTCGGTATAAAGTCCTGTCTGCACTGAGGGCAGGTGTAGACTTTCTTCTCATCCTCTGTATCCCAGTGGCTTTTAATACACTTCATGCAGTAGCTGTGTCCACAGGAAGTAGTCACCGGATCCTTTAGGAGATCCAGACAGATGGGACAGCAGATTTTCTCACGGTCCAGTTGGTTTCCTTGCTGAGCCATTTCTCCTCTCAGTGGTCGTGACCGTCAAATAGTTCCTCTTTCTCTGGACAGAAACACAGTCAGAGCTCTGATGGACAACAAACGTCTGCTCTTGTTGACTTGCTGCAGTGAATGAGGTTTTTCAGTTCCAGTAATTCACAGTATATAGTTCACACCCATCGTCATACCTGAAGGTCTGTGACGGGGAGGGAAGAGGGAAATAGTTTCATCGGGTGGAGATCACTGACAGAAGGATGGATGTTCAGGTTTGACTGCGTTCCACAAAGAGCAGCTTTTTAAAGAGACAGGGTGTGTCTCATAAACAACAAACAGTAATTATAGTTGGACTTGAGCGAGGACACTATTTCATACTATTTTTGCTAGCATGCCATGGAGTGGGTGAGACATTGTCCGAGATGCAACGCAACTTAGACAGCATCCTCCTCTCTGACACCGCCGTCAGAGAGTCCAGCTCCACCCCCACAATGTCGCTGGCCCTGCGGATCAGTTTATTGAGTCTGTTGGAGTCAGCTACCCTCAACCTGCTGCCCCAGCACACAACAGCAAACAGGATAGCACTGGCCACCACAGACTCAGCAAACAACATCCTGCAGATGTTAAAGGACCTCAGCCTCCTGAGGAAGTAGAGGTGGCTCAGGCCCTTCTTGCAGATGGCCTCCGTCTTCTTAGACCAGTCCAGTTTATTGTTTAAGTTCAATCCCAGGTACTTACAGTCCTCCACAATGTCTACACTGACCCCCTGAATGGAAACAGGGGTCACCAGTGCCTTTTTCCTCCTCAGATCCATCACTAATTCCTTTGTCTTTGTCACATTGAACTGGAGATGGTTCTGCTCACACCATGTAACAAAGTCACCCACAACAGCCCTGTAAACTTCTGAAGTTGGCAGGACTCTGTGTTGATGATCAAGTCTGTGGTGTAGAGGGTGAAGTGAAATGGAGACAGGAACGTCCCCTATGGGACCCCAGTCTTGCTGACCACTCTGTCCGACACACAGTGTGTAAGGCAAACATAATGTGGTCTTCCAGTCAGGTAGTCAACACTCCAGGACACGAGGGGAGCATCCACCTGCACTGTTGTCATTTTCTCACCCAGTAGAGCCGAACGGACGGTGTCGATAGAACTGAAGAAGCCAAAAAACATAACCCTCACAGCGCTGTCCGGCTTGTCCAGGTTAGCATAGACGCGGTTGAGCAGAAACACGATGGCATCCTCCACTCCCAGTTGGGGCTGGTAGGCGAACTGGAAAGGATCTGATTGGTGCCTGACTATCGGCCGGAGCCCCAGAGTCTTCATGATGTGGGACATCAGTGCCACCAGTCTGTAGTCCTTGTAGTCGCTGGGGTGGGGCTCCTTCGGAACAGGAACGATCCAGAACGTCTTCCACATCACAGGGACCCTCTGAAGACTCAGGTTCACGCTGAAGACGTAGTGAAGTAAATTCTGTACCTTTAAGAGTAGGGTTAAAACTATCACAGAAACATACACCAAAACGGAGTGTTCTAAGAGGGTCACAAACCTCCTCTGGTGCTTGATTCATGTTATATTTTGACCAAAGCACAGCACATATGTTTCATTTGAACCACAGGGGACTGTTTGAAAAGGTAGAAAAGGGGTATAATATGTCCTCTTTAATATCAGCCTTACATCTATTATCATTATTATAAATATTAATGTAAATATAAAAGCTGTTCAACTTCAACCTTTATAATGAACATCATCACTCCTCCTTGTTTCATCATCATTACAGTGGTTGATATTTGACTGAGTCTATTATCACATTTAGCTGTTACTGCTTATAGCATACTTTTACCATTATTACTGACACTGTAGCTTTAAATCTATTTTATTCATTGTTGTTGTTGCTCTGTTTGTCTCTCTCCTTCTTCCTGAATCTCCCTCTATCCCACTTTCCAACCCGGACACAGTTTCATCAGATGGCTGTTCATCATGAGTCTGGATCTGCTCGAGGTTTCTGCCTCTTAAAGGAAGTTTTTCCTCTCCACTGTAACTTTGCTAAATGTTGCTTAGTGCTGTGCTCGTGGTGGATTAATGTTGGGTCTTTGTAACATAATATAACAAAGAGTAAGGTCTTAATCTGCTCTTTCTGTGAAGTGTCCTGAGATCACATTTGTTATGAAGTGGCGCTATACAAATAAAGATTGTTCCATTGATTGATTGAGATGAAAATGTTCATCATTACATCAGAAATAAAGATGTTTACAGCTTCGTTCAAAAACAGTGTTGGTCTTTAAAGCTCATTTCTCTCTTCACAACAACAGGATTTTTATGCAACTCACCTGTTTACTTTATATCAAGGCTTAAAGTGGTGTAGAATTAGGGGTGTGGCCTCTTTGAGTGACAGGTGGAAGCTGCTAGCTGTCTGTTAGGTGAGCTTCTTGGGTTGGGCACCCTCTTGTGTTGAGAAGCTGCTATTGTGATATTTACTGCAGGAAGATGAGTAAAAACTTCAGTGAGTCTTTTGTCAGCTTCAGACGACATCAGTAAAGACAGATTTAAATATCTGTCATATCACATTGTCAGTTTGTTCACACGAGTCTCAACAACCTGTAAATCTAATGATGCAATCAGGTCACATGTGAAATATAGGAAAGAAAAGCTCTGCTCATTCCTCAGAGACAAAGCTGTTTCAGTTAGGCGTGTTATGTCTCCGCTCTAGAGGAACCTGAATACAACATGATGAGTGAACCCCACTCTTCCCACTCCCAAAGAAGCAACACAAGTCAAATTCAGATTTAGAGCAGCAGTTTAATCGTCTTCAGAGGTGACAAAATGGCCAATACAACAAAAAAAATGTATAATTTACACAACAGACCAGACAAGGTCGAAGTACTGCCCATAAAGTTTGATTGACAAGTGACGACGATCAGATCTCAGCAACGAGCATGAATTAAAATCAAGTTGAAGATTTAAAAGACAGCAAGTTAAACATCTGTCTCGTTAATGACTTCTGTCTATTTCAGTTTACACAACTCAGCAGAGTCTCCAGGAGACCAGTTAAACTCCAGTCCAGCATGTAGAGGCTGAGTGAATGTGGTCTGGACTCTGTGGAGGAGAGTCATGGTTTCAGAGATGCTGTAGAAGGACAGAATACCTGCTCTGTGATCCAGGTACACTCCTACTCTGGAGGACCAAGGACCTGAGACAGGAGTGCTGACATTGTTGTAACAAAAGTCATAACTGTTGCTGTCACAATCTAACATCCGAGATTTGTCATTACATCCAAACAAACATTCATCAGAGCTCCCTGCTCTGCTGATATTCTTGTACTGTATGTGACTGCTACAGAAACTTCTTCTCCTCTCAACTCCACCTCCCAGTAACAACGTCCAGTCAGACTTTCTTTACTCAGGACCTGAAACCAATTAGTGAATCTGTCTGGGTGACTAGAATAAGACTGTTCTTCACTCATTACTGTTACTTTTCTGTTCTCATCAGATAATATCAGCTGTGTGTATGCTGTGTTTGGATCCAGTGTGATGTCACATGAATATTTTAAGAACTCAGCTCTGGTCATGTACTCTGGTTCTGACAGTAAAACATCCACCTCAGTCACTGTCTGTGAGATGTTAGTCCCCTTCTCTCTTAGGACGTCCTGTAGTTTATCTCTGACTTCTGACACAGCCGCTGTCACGTCCTCAAAGAACCTCAGAGGACGGATCGTGATGCTGGATGAGTGTGTAGATTCACTGAGTGGTGACAGTGAGGGGTAGTCGTGTAGAAACTGGTTGTGGTCTTCTGTGTGAGAGCTTCTCCAGTTCAGCGTCTTTCCTCTTCAGCTCAGTGATCTCCTGCTCCAGCTTCTCCTGAAGCTCTCTGACTCGACTCACTTCAGTTTGCTGCCGGGATCTGACCTGCTGCTTCACATCAGAGCGTCTTTTCTCCATGAGACGGATCAGCTCAGTGAAGATCTTCTCACTGTTCCCCACTGCTTTATCAGCGGAGCCATTGATAGCCTCCACCTCCTGTTGAAGCAGCTTCACATCTTTCTCTCCGTCCTGGATTCTCTGCTGGATGTTTTGTCGACTCACCTCGAGCTCTCTCTGCCTCTCGGTCCTTTTTGCTGCAGCTGAGACTGTGTCATGACCTTTGTGTTCGTCCACAGAGCAGAGATAACAGATAGACTGCTCATCAGTACGACAGAACGTCTTCATCACCTCATCATGACAAGAGCAGACGTTCTCCTGGAGCTTCTTGGACGGCTCCATCAGTTTGTGTTTCTTCAATGGAGGTGCTTCAAAATGAGGCTGGAGGTGATTCTCACAGTAAGAGGCCAGACATTGCAGACGGGACTCGAGAGCTTTCAGTTTTCTCCCAGTGCATCATTAATATTATTAGGGCCCGAGCACGAACCGTGCGAGGACCCTCTTGAAACCCTAGCGATTATTATTTTTATTCTCCTTATTTTTCATCTGCCACTTTGCGGCAACTTTTGAGGGCCTGAACGTGCCCGAAAACTCACCAAACTTTCCATGGTCATCAGGTCTCGTGAAAAAATTTGATATTTTGGTGGTTTTGTAAACGGAGTTCGCAAAATGGCTCAGTGGCGCCCCCTTGAAATTTTCAAAATGGCCTCCCCATAAAGGGTTTCTTGACGTACACTCACGAAAATTGGTACGCATATTAAGCTTGTTAGGACAGACTAAAAATCCTCTTGCAGCGTTTCAAAAAACCCGACAGGAAGTCCACAAATTACAGTTGAATTTCACAATAATAGCCCAAAATCGCAGATTTCAGCCTTCCTATTTGAACACACTTGTCCGAGGGTGCTCATCCGATTGACGCAAACTCAGTGTCAGTGTGTTCTAGACAGGCTTAACATATCTCGTTGTGCGCTGCACGTTATTTCGTCAAAGGGCATGGCTATGGCGTGCGTTTTAAGTTTTTGGAGCGTTTTGGCAAGTTGCCAAAAAAGTAAATGCTTATATCTCTGCCATCTAGTGTTCAATCATATTAAAATTTATCATGCATGATACGGGACCCGCCCTGAACACATCCATGATTGACATTTTTTGATTAGTCACAGCGCCACCTGTTGACAACAGTAAGTTACTGCTTCTCAATTAGCATTAGCCATTACTACACGGTAGCTCATTTTCCCCACAAAATTGGTGTGGACCATGCTAACACCTTGGCCATACAATACTTTCAAGCTCAAATGCCTACATCCAACGCTGTTGCCAAACGGACGCATCGCTCGCCGTCAAACAGGCAGTTGTTTTTTCACGGGCTTAACATAGTCATACTGTCCCAAAACTTCATACATATGATCCTGGTGGTAAAGTCAAACATCTTATACCGTTTAAGTGAGTGGGCGTGGCTTAATGGCTCAGTGGCGCCACCTACAATATTTCAAACATTCAGCCCCCGCAGCACGTTGAACCTACAATTCTGAATTTTACTATCCATTTCCAACATGACAAAACCTACAAAAAAGGCTCTTCAACCCATGCCCAAAACTCAACAGGAAGTCCACAAACCACATCGCCATCAAAAAGGAAGTGGCTGTAACTGTTATATACTTTGTCTGAGCTTCTTGAAATTACATAGGTATGATCAGAGTTGGCCTCTGAACACAGTGACACAAAACAATCATTTACTTTAACCATGGCGCCCCCTACTGCAAAGAGTAAGTACTACATCCTATATACTTTGTCTGATCTGATTGAAATTTCACATGTATGATCAGGGTTCGCCTCTGAACACATTGACATAACAATAGTCAACTTCAACCATAGCGCCCCCTACTGCAAATAATAAGTACTACCTCCCATATACAATGTCAGATTTTCAACAAATTTCACATGAACAATGTAAGTACTGGCCTGATCACATCTAACCTAATACAATTATACCATTAACATAGCGCCCCACTGGAAAGAGGCGGTACTGCATCTCAGGTACCCGATTTCAGCCTTCCTATTTGAACACACTTGTCGGAGGGTGCTCATCCGATTGACGCAAACTCAGTGTCAGTGTGTCCTAGACAGGCTTAACATATCTTGTTGTGCGCTGCACGTTATTTCGTCAAAGGGCATGGCTATGGCGTGTGTTTTAAGTTTTTGGAGCGTTTTGGCAAGTTGCCAAAAAAGTAAATGCTTATATCTCTGCCATCTAGTGTTCAATCATATTTAAATTTCTCATGCATGATACGGGGCCCGCCCTGAACACATTCATGATTGATATTTTTTGATTAGTCACAGCGCCACCTGTTGACAACAGGAAGTTACCCCTACTGCAAAGAGTAAGTACTACATCCTATATACAATGCTCAATTTCCTCCAAATGTCATAGCTATCATGACAGTGCCAGCCTGAACTGCTCTAAGTCAAAATTTTATGTGATTTTCATTACGTTGCCTATTTCAACATGCCAGTACTACGACTTTTACACAAATCGAACTGCACAGCCTGCTGCTTAGCCACGTTAAGCTGCAGATGCACTTCCGCTGTTGCGACACACCCCGACATGCACAGGGGTGCGAGGGCCCTTCATCACCGCTTGCGGTTTTACTTATTATTTGTTTTACTTTTTCAATAGTTGGAATCTTGCCAAACAGGCTTATGATATGTCTTTGAATAAACGAAAAGAAAAAAAAGAAGTAAAATAAGCTGGAGTCAGTTAATGTTTTTTATTTCTGATGGGAGAAGGAGGACTGGCCAAATGCTGTCCTGGGCTTTGATAGTCTACAGTCTCCTCTAACTGCACCTCTTGTCGGGGCTTCTTTACTGGAGTATTGATAGATATGATGTATCTGGACTGTTTTCAAAGCCTGACCTAACATTACACACAAATTCCCCAAATACTAAGTATCCAAAGAGCACCTGTATGTTAATACGGAAAAGACCAGGAGGGTACCCTATTCAGAGCAGGATTTAAGGTTATCCAGTGAATTTCAGCTACACCAGTTACCTACTGTCTTGGTGTGGCCGGCATCCCTGTGACAGGTGTCCAAACATGCAGTGAATAGCAACGAGCAAGATGACGATACGTAAAGAAAGAGGCAAACAAAAAAAAGAAAGACAAAAAAATCAAAATATGAGAAAATTAAAAAACATGAAAAATCATAAAGAATTTGTTCATGAGCATGAATTAAAAAGAGAAATCAAAAGAACAGATGGTGAAATTAAAAAAATAAAACGTGACATGATCGGTAGTTTATGAGCATGTATGAAGTGACCTGCAGAGCTCGAAGTGAACAGTGGGAGGTAAACGACAGCAGGCTGATGGTATAACATTTACTCTCAGGGCCATTAGAGCAAATGAGCCACTGTGCAGTAAACACTAAAGCAATCAAACGCTTGATGAGGAGCATATTGATCGAGAAAGGGAGAAGGAGACGATACAGAGACGGATATGAGAACAAGGAGCAGCAACATAAAGCTCCCTGTTGTACTACCCTGCTGTGAGTTTATGTGAAACCCTACAAACAGATCACTTATATCATCATCATAACTCTGTAATCGATTTTCTACATCAACTGCTCAATCTATATCAAACAGAGACAGTGTGTTGGGGTTGTATCAAGTCAACTTTGGTTATATTCTTTAATAATTATACTTAATTATTAATAATATAAATAAAATATCATTAAACTATGTTTAATCTTGTTTTGGGGCACCAACCTGTACTCAGGTAAATATAACCAAAATATCACTCAAATCAGTCTCAAATTAGTTATTTAATTACTAATATGATTAATAATTAATAACTATATTTAATAAATTGAAGGCGTGAAATCCGTACACAAAGCCTTCGCACCCAGCTTATATCACAATGCAAATACACCAGTAATCACAAACAACTGCTCTCTTAAATTATGACAGAATTTATTTAAACAAAGCAACATCAATCCAAAATCAATGAACTTAATCAAACAAATAACTATTATAAACTAATCTAAGCAACAAACATTATCAAGCAAGGCTTGTGAAAGGGGTGTGAATGTGTGTGTGTGTCTGTGTGTGTGTGTGTGTGTGTGTGTCTGTGTCTGTGGCTGAAAGAGAGATAGAGAAGGGGAAGAGGGGGGAGATTGCTTCGTCCCACGTGGTCGCCCTTCCGATGGCGCACACCTAACAAAGACCTAATGTGGCCTTAATGTCTAAAAGACAGAGTTCGGCCCTACACGATCTGTGTCTCTGAGGCGTCTGGATGGCCGCGAGTGTATAGATCGCTGTGTGTGTGTGTGTGTGTTAGTCAAAGGAGAAGAAAAGAGGATAGAAGAGGAGCGTAGAGGTGGAGAGAAATGCGTGCCTGAAGAGGCCGGATCACAGTCCGAATCCCACGCCACAACTCGGAGTAATTCCCTTCATTCACAGAAACAAACCAATGGCCGAATTCAAGTTAATACGGTTTACACTGGCCTTTCTGATCAGAAGAGTAATACCCGGTTATAACACTGTTACGCTAAACGCATATAGGACGCAGCGGTCCGAAACGGAAACAACAAGAGTTTTAAACAGGTAAAACTCAGGACGCGACGGTCCAACAAAGATAAAAATTACAGTTTCTGCTTCAATCAAACAATTGTTAAAAACACTCTCTAAAGCTAATTCTGCCCAGACCTAATTAAGCCTCACGTGTGAATCGCTTTGCCTGTGATTGGTGAAGGAAAAAGGAGTCCAGCGATAAAACAGATCTTCTGTCCGTCCTGGTGCAGAGGCGTCTGATGGCGAGGGTCCCTTACGGCAAGAGCGGCTTCGTTGGTTCTCCGTCGAGTGGAAAGATGTCCGTTGATGTCCTTTCGTTGCAGGACGGAATAAGACCGTTATCTTTCTGATAATCTGTTATAGTCTGACGCTCTCCGAGAAACTGAGATGCGTTCACTGGACAATCCGAGCTCGGGATTTGGAACACTGCCGGCCGCGGATTACCTGCGCGTCAAAATTTAAAACAAAGGAAGATTCTTGCAGGAAACAGGAGGTGAGCTTGTGTCTCCGAACACTTGAAGTCAGCGCGTGGAAAGAGATTGAACGAGGGGAGTCTCAGAGTTTTGTCACCTGGCCGCCTTCCTGTGGGGTCTCCCTCAGGTTCCGGTCCCCCCTTTACGTCACACGTAGGTGTGAAGTACCGCAGGGGATTCTGGGATAAAGAGTCCTTTTAGGCCTCTTTGTGATCTCAGTAAATAACTCAAAGGCACAGAGGTGCAGGCCCAAGTCCATGGTTTGACTGTCCTAAGCCTGCGTGGCCCAACAAGTGTGTGAAGTGGAAGAGGATGTTTCAGGTAGGATCTCCCTGCTTTTTCCAAATCTGTCGATCAAAAATGAAAAGATCTCTTATCTTTCTAGATGTCAGAAGGACCAGATTTGAACCACTTCCTTTTACTTCACTCTCCCTGGTGGTTCACTTCTTGAGAGTAATACTGTTGTACTTCTCAAACATTGAAGATTAGGACAGGATTAGAGATCAGATATGAGAGGTTGCTGTCACCTCTGTGGCTGTTACATTCAAGTGTTTCATATCTTCCACTATCTCCTGTGTTTGTAGACTACTGTTACATGCATACAGTGTACATGTCCGTCTTCATTTGATCACAGAGCCAGCATTCGCACAAATGAGGTGACAGCCTGAGTCACTGCCATGTTCCATAACTGAAAGTCAGTCGTACAATGACGCAATCTTTTTCGGCCTGTTCCATTCCACTAAATGAAAGCTAAAATACATCGAGAGCCATATTGTAACATGATGAGGTGGGGATGTTCGAATCAGCAAAAGCAATAAGTCAATGAAATTAAATTATATATGGGGATCAGGGAGGGGAAGGCTATCACAACGGGGAGCCTGATTGGAATTTGGAACAATCCTCTTTGAATATATATTTTATTCATTTGGAGCTTCATGATCTGCCTCAGCACTTTTCCTTCTACCCCAAAAACACTGAAACATATTTTAACACCACAGTTTGGTTTGGAGATTACTGACGGCTCAGCACATAAGGAAGAAGAGACTGAGAAAAGAAAGCAAAGGGAGAAAGGTGGACAGATCTTCTGAAGTTTGAACTTCTCATGAGCCTTTAGAGGAGATAAGGGAGCTTTGAAGGACAAACCCTTGGTACAGTATAATAAGTGTGATAATAAGTGCTTGATAGCTGATACAGAATGTGTGTGGGGGGGAAAGGAGAACGTCAAACGGTTGATATCCTCCTTTGCAATAATACTTTCTTGATCTAGATAAAAAGTGCTGAGCATATCAGAGAAATGACCTCTACATAGGAACTTAATGAGCTTTAGTCACACGCCCTCAGTGAGTCACATGAGTTTCTGAGGAGGTGTGTGTGTGTTCTCATTTGTGTACATCATAACATGAGTCAATTGGCTACAATTCACTTAGCAGACGCTTTTATCCAAAGCAACGTACATCAGAGAGTAAGAACAACACAAGCAAGGATCTCGAAAAAAGGGAACAATATTTCTTGAGAGCTCTAATCAGTATAGAAACCATCTTATAAGTCATCGTTATCAAACAAAAACCATCGTCATTACCATCATCATCATCAATAATATGGAGACCATCATCATTAAGTTAGTAGGTATTCATGAAAGAGCTGGGTCTTTAGCTTTTTCTTAAAGGTGCAGAGGGACGAATGGAGTTTGGAAGTTCATTCCACCACTGGGGGGCGACAGAGGAGAAGAGTCTAGTCAGAGACTTAGGACCCTGTTGTGAAGGTTGGATCAGACGCCTTTCATTGGCAGAGCGTAGTGGGCGGGAGGGAGTGTAGACCTGGATGAGAGAGTTAAAGTAAGGAGGAGCCATTTTTTTGTCGCTGTTTTGTAAGCGAGCAGCAGAGTTTTAAATTTGATGCGAGCAGTAACTGGGAGCCAGTGTAAGGAGATGAACAGCGGAGTGACATGTGCTCTTTTAGGAAGGTTGAAGACCAGTCGTGCTGCTGCATTTTGTATCATCTGCAGGGGTTTGATAGTGCATGTAGGAAGACCTGCCAGTAGAGAGTTGCAATAGTTGATGCGTGATATCACAAGAGCCAGGAGCTGTGTAGCGTGTTCTGACAGGTAAGGTCTGATCTTCCTGATGTTGTACAGGGCAAATCGAAAGAATAACTTCTGAAACAATCAGACATCTCCATAATGAATGTATGCATCTGAGGGCAGCCGACTGATGATGTGTATTTAGGCGTTCAACTAAAAGAGCTTGTAACTATGACGTGTCTGTGAGTGTCCCCTACAACACAAAGTCAGTCATACCTACAGGGCAGATAACTGTTTGGGTTCTGAGTGTGTGTGTGTGTGTGTGTGTGTGTCTGTGTCTGTCTTACCCACGTAGAGCTGGCTGAACAGCTTTAGCCTTGTGTGTCCTTGTGCAGGATACATCTGATCCAGCTGAAGGACCGCCTCTTTGACGTTTCGCTCAGCCGTCACGCTATGCCACTGGTCGTCATTGAGGGGCGTGGCAGAGTGGACCGTTAGCTCTACGGGTCCGTTTCCAACGTCAAAGGAGAAGGAGATGAGTTTTGGAGCTGCAGAGAGAAAGTGAAAAAAATCTGATTTAGAAGTCATTTATCACAAATTCAAAAAACAACTTTCTAAACCCATAAAACTCCCTGCTCTTCCAGGTGCAGGTTAAATATGCGTTCATTTTCTCATCTAATGGCTCATTTGCTCCAAGGACACTCATTTGCTTTTTATAGATTTCAGCTTTGTAATACACGACTGCCCACAGGTCTGGACAGGACTAATCCAGCAAACAGTCGATAGATACCAAGAAGTGCTGCTTTTGCATGACATAAAGTTGTACTGCAGCAGTTCTCACTTTTTCTGCTAAAAGCAAACAGTGAGACAGGGAAACGAGAAATACTTGAAGATGAATGACTAATTGTGTCTACATGAAGAAAAGAGAAGGGGAAATAAATCAAAAACTCAAAAAATCTTCCAGGTGGCTAATGGCTTTTCTCCTCAGTACATGTACTGTAGTTTATTGTTATTGTAGTAGTGAGATTTGCATCAATTTTATCTTCTCAGCTGAATTCCTGGAGGACAAAGACATAAAATGTCCAAAGTCACACTTCTACCAAAAGAAAATGGAATGTAGCAACAATCAGTCTCAACAATAGTTGATTCAGAGATGAATCCAGCCTCTGAGGCAAATAACTAATCAAAGTTCAGGATTTTAGGGGGGCCATTAGGGTAGCCAATCAGATTTCTAGGGTGGCCTTTTTCCAACTTCTGGCTCCACCTCCCTATACGCTCTACTGCACATTTTAGATGTAAATTCTGCTCCTGACTGATCTTAATACAATAGCCATAATACAACTCATAAGGGGAGGTCTGCAACTTGAAAGTAAATTTCTCTGCTAGATCACTGACTGAAAGGTTTATAGCCTTTGGGCAAGACTGTCACCAAACATGCTGCCTCTTAAGAACTCAAAACTGGGCAAATACATTCTTTCCACTAAGCTACAGAGAACCCCCAAACTTGTGCATTTGTGTATCTCAGGACCTTTCTGTCTGTACTCAATCCAGTTACCAGCCAAGTTCACATGCTTCTGTACACCTCTTGAATGCTGCCTCTCAAATGTGTCCATGCCTCCCTTCTTTCGATTAAGATTCAAAGATGAAAAGTGTCCACCTGAGTCTGCTGAGGTCCCGGTAATGTGTGTTCTCTACAAGGTCTCGTGTGTGAATGAAGTGTGCGTTTGTGCTTTGAGCTCCTGCAACAGCATGGTGATGCTATTCCAGCCTAATGCTAGTCATTTCATGGCCTGCCTGGATTGCAGCAGATACAGTTTTTGCACCGGCAAGAGAGCAGAGATTATATGTGTGTGTATGTTTGTATGTGTGTGTTTGTGTGGACGCGGGGTGATTTGCGATAGTGTGTCTAAATGTGTGCTGTGGGGCAAAATGTAAGATGATAGTGAGGGAGAGGGGAGAGGAAATCGGTGTAGGGGCGTTTTGAAAGCCTCGGGGGAAAACACACACACATGCACTTCCTATCTCCTCTGGCCTGCTGTGCAGCCTGGACAGGCGATGTACTTAGTGTATGTTTGTGTAAGTTTGTGTGTGCAAGTTTGGAAATACCAACTCCTTTAGCAAACTTCTCACTGTACTTGAATGTGCACTGAAGTGTCATCACATGTTGTCTGTGTGTGTTAAGAGTGTTGGCCTGTATAGCATGATTGACATTGAGACAAAGGATATACCTGATTTCTGCTGTATTTTTGTGTAAAATGTCACATTCTGCCTTCAAGGAAGAACTTGAACAGAAAACTTTTAGTCAACAAACTGACACACTGTCAGTCAGTGTGGCTTTAAAATGCACATTTGCTCAAAAAATCCTCCGTTTGCCTTATTGGCATGTTGACAGAAAATGAAGGCCATGCTGGCAGGAAATGGTGAAAGACGCCTTTGCCAACAAATATTTGAATCCAACATGCAATGATTCATGTCCCGACACCGGTGCAATGCCAGGAACCTTCACAATGCAGCTCAGCGGTTAAAATGTAGCCCAAGATTTTAACATTCCTGATTAGGGCGACTCCACCAACACTGAATGGTGCTGGAACAAGATCACACTAACCTACAACATTACAAGTCAATCATTATTCTCTGAAAAGGCTTGGAGAAGGTGAATGGTGTGGTGAAAAGCTGTTCCATTGTTTAAATCTGAACATTTCTTTCTCTTCTCCTCTGTCGCCATCACCACATTTCCTTTTCCAGCATTGGACAATGTGCAGGTACACACTGAACACTGACATGCATAGAAATGACTAATTTCACTAACTGCATTGCGTGTGTGTGTGTGTGTGTGTGTGTGTGTCTGTGTGTGTGTGTGTGTGTGTGTTTATTTTTTGTGTTGTGGAGTAAAAAAGGTTGTGTGGGTAGAGGCTTGTCACTAAAAATGGGTGATTTGGTTAAACAGAGGTTTATAATGGACATTATTATGGCACACACCAATTACGTCAAATAAATAATTGCTCTCACTCAGTCAAACAAAGTAGTGCCGAATAATCAGGACGGTAATAGGCTGTGGTCTGTATTATTCTGTGTGTGTGTGTGTGTGTGTGTGTGTGTGTGTGTGTGTGTGTGTGTGTGTGTGTGGTAAAAGGTTGCACTATCAGAAGGACTGCTGGCTAGATAAAATAAAGACAGAAATAGAGTGAATTGACTCTCATACACTCACGCACACACACACACACACACACACACGCACGCACGCACGCACGCACACACACACACACACACACACACACACACACACACACACTCCATAGGGTGCGCTGGTCTTTAAATAGAAGGAGATGTCAGCGCTGGTCTCACCCTGGATGGTGGCAAAGTGCAGGTAGGACGACGGGGTGGTGAATGAGGCAGCGTTCCAGTAGTTATCTGTGAGAAATTAGACTCATTTACTTCTAATCTAATCTGAATATGTGATCTTGTGTCTTTTGTTAAACACTTCTAGTTTAGTATTGTCTCTGGGATGATGAATGAATCACCTAAAACTATTTTTCTGTGCAGAGGTTTTAATGTCCAAAGCAATTTCCTGAAACTTCAAAAACATTCAAAAGAAAGTAGATCCTATCATTTGAACAGAGAGACAATTTCATTAGCTCTAAATGAGGAATTAAGAAGAGGATAAATGCATAAAGTGTTGCAGGATTTTTTGGATGACAGCTTTTCTAATGACTTTTCTAAAGCTAAATCAGCAGCAGCTAATGAAGACAAAGTATGTCAAACAGCTGCTGATGAGTTATCAGACTGGCTGATAAAGGGACTTCTCTGCTGAGAGGAGAGGAGAGGAGAGGAGAGGAGAGGAGAATTTGAAGATAAAGGCCAGACATGGGTGAGATAACCGATTTTTTTTGTTGTTTTTTTTCAGAATTGATGCAAAAGGGGGAGTAAAGTCATGTAGAGGGAAGATGACAGGAGAGGATGAGGAGCTGCTCGGCATGTGGAGGGCAGGAGGAAGAGGTGAGGAGTTAAGTCTAATGCAGTTTTAGCTGTGTGAGATCTCTTTGAGGGCTCAAGGGATTTGGCCTTTAACTCCCAACTATAACCCTGCAGGAACAGGAAGAGTCGAGCAGAAAGGGAAGAAGACGTGTGTGTACAAGAGGTGTGTGTTCAGACTGCCTCCAACGTCTCCACACATTAGTGGCTGTATTAAAATCAGTTTTGAGTTTTGTGTTTATGACCCTTTTTGGCTGCTGCAGGTTTGACGGTGCAGAGATTTTCATTTTTTTCATGACGAGTCAGCAAGTTGGCAGCCTGTAAGTAAGAGTGCTTTACTGCAACTATCAATGATAGTTTAAATCACTTTTCTGCAAAAATAAAATGGCTAAACAGTCAGAAAAAACAAAATATATTAAAGTTTTTATGACATCATTGGAATTGTTATATTGGATGCAGAGAATGTCTCATTTTTTCTCATTATTTTTTAAATCCGATTTTTTCTTTTCCCCCTTTCAGTCTCTCCCTCTGTCCTACTTTCTGGGCCCTTTTATAATACATGAAAGATTACAGTCCATATTAAAAATGTCACAAGATAACTTTTGTAATGCTTTTGTGTTGAAATGTATTGTTATGTTTACAAATGTGTTTATAAGTGGTACGCGTTTGTTCGAGTACACGCCTGGGAGTGTATGTATGCACCAGTGTCCCTGCTTCTCTATGTGTGTGTGTTTGAGTGTCTGTGTGTGTGTGTGTGTGTTTGTGTGTGTGTGTGCGTGTGTGTGTGTGTGTGTGTGTCTCCTGGTTCAGTGTGATAAGCCATCCCCAGTTCAAGGGCTGAGCTCCTCCCCTCTCCTCCGCCTCACCTCACATCCTGTCACCAGGGGCAAGAACAGATAGCAGCCAAGCACAAACACACACACACACGCACGCACACGCGCACACACACACACACACACACACACACACACGCACACACACACACACACACACACACACACATGGACCACATACTGATGCTGTCCTTAGCAGGGTTGAAGTTGGAATACTGTTCATTTCTCTACAGGAGGGATAGCCAATTACTGAACAGGGTTAAATGAGGTATAAACTGCACGGTTCCTGCAGTAGCCACATAAATAGAGAATGATGTGTTTACCTACATTTGATATCGAATTTAGAAGATGAAAAGGGATAAAAATTTCAAGAGCTTCAAGCAATAAAGAAAGAAGAAGATTGACAAAGACATAAAAAAAATGACACATGGATATAGAAAGAAAGCCTGCAGGTGAGTCATGCTTCTGAGTGAAGGAGGGGGAACAAGAGGATAAAGATTAGAGTGAGAGCTTGGAGAGAGAGAGAGAGAGAGAGAGAGGATCTATATTGTGTGAGGAGGAAAGAAGAACTTGTATGTATGAGATTGACAGACTGTGTTGAAGAGGAAACAGCGTTAGAGGAATACACATTGAAGCCGAATCATAAACCTCTGATTGCTCCTGTGCCAGATCGACAGATGCAGCTGATTGGCTCGGCTCTGTGGCACATTAACCGTCCCATATTGAAATGTTTATCCAACAAATGTTCCAGAAACTGATCCAGCAAATAAATGTCTTTGCTAACCCCCTGAGACAGCACAAATGCTACACAGATTTTAATTAAAATATGATATGAACCACCTGCTACAGCAAACAGGAGAAGAGCAGCCATGGAAGACAGACAGACTGTCTTTGTGTTGATATAACCTCTCGTGTGTGATCAAGCCATGCCACCCCGTTAAGCAATCATATAAGACCAATAATACAATTAAAAAAACGTCTTTAGTGGAGTCTGAACTGATTTTCCTGATTGGTTCTCAAGTTGATGGCAAATGCAGAAATGCAGCTTAGAGAAGAGTTTGTTCAATCTACTTTCAGGACGTCTGTGTTTCTGAGCCACTCGATTGTTACATGCTTCATTTACTTGAATACCAGACAAGGGTGGATTGATATTTTTATGATATTATTTTTTTTTAAACTTGGGACCACCATGTTCTATGGTCTCAAGAGTTTTTTTGCTGCTCAGCGGTGGCCCTCAAAACCTCTCATCAAGCGAGCACTGTAACTTGAATGAATATTTGATGTACAAAAACATACAGTATACAAAAATAGGAAAAAATCAATTTGCAAGCTACCCAGTGGAAGGACAACTGCTGTCTTGAAGAGTGGACCACAATCACTTAGCAATTAAATTAAATTCAAAAAACTTTATTTGTCCCCGGGGACAATTGTTTGAAGTTTGTAATTATACAAAATACTATGCCAATATTGGGCATGTAAAACCTATCCTTATTCATGTCTTATGTACAACTACTGATAATGGCATTGCTCTAACTACCACCACGATCACTCCCATGATTCCCTGCCAGCCTCAATGTCATCCTTTCTTATTGTTTTGATTGAGAGCCCCCTGGTGGTGCAATTTACATATTGTGCATTTAAAGTATCAATATTAAATTTTTTTCCATTCATGACCAAATATCTTAAGACTTCTCCGTTACATATTTAATAACGAGCATGTCATGAACATCACTGAGATCATTCAGCATATTTGATTCAAGCGTCATGTTGCATTAAACAGCTGCTGACCTTTGGATTACACCACAGATAGTCTATGGAAAAGTTAAATATTGCTTTATATTGTTTTTAGTGCAATAGTGACACATTATGTGTTAATTGTTACAGCAGATGGGTGTAAGGATGGCTAAGTGGACTGATGGATACATTTATATATAAATCATTCAGGTGTTAATTAAGATATAGATCACCAAAGGAAACAAATCAAAACAATGAAATCAATCAATAAGAATGATGCATACATAAAATGAAGCATTACTTTCTCTTCTCATCATAAAAACAATGAATATCACCTACAGCCTATAAAGCAGGAATGGGTTTTAGTACAACGCTTGTGAATTCCTCACAGAACTATTCGATTTTATTTGTTTAAACATCATTTTTTAAGTTTGGAAGTAAAACACTTTAGTCGAATTTATGGTTTTAAATTTGAACGAGTGTTTCTATGTGCTGCCAAAATGATGGATAATGACTGGAAATAGAGAGTGAG
Source organism: Labrus mixtus (assembly GCF_963584025.1). Lineage (NCBI taxonomy): Eukaryota > Metazoa > Chordata > Actinopteri > Labriformes > Labridae > Labrus > Labrus mixtus. The sequence goes on from NC_083630.1 coordinate 5,201,364, forward strand.
TTATGTGGGTAATAATTTGAAAATCTGTCAGCCTAACAATGAGACATTCATGCATAAAATATAAGTCGAGGGAACAAGACGGAGAAAGACTTATTTGTAATCTCATTGGTTTTTCACACACACACACACACACACACACGCACGCACGCATGCACACACACACACACACACACACACACACACACACACATATTTACAGAGATGCAATTACTGTAAATATAATATCCATCAGCTGGCTAAAAGAGCTTTGAAACACAAACTGTTGATTGTGGAGGCAAACATCACTCTTAAATAAATGTATCATTGATGGTAGAATCCATCATTCAGTCACTTTGAAGTAAGACTCTTCATCAGAGCATCCAGCTTAGGCAGACTCTGTTCTGACAGATTCATGAAAACATTAGCATTAGCAGCAGCAACAAAATTATCCAATTTCCATCCAAATTTCCATGGGTCTGACATATTTCACTTTTAAGTTCTGGATGATATAGATATGCAATCATTAAGACTCTCTCAGGCGAGAAGTTCTGTTCTTTATAGAGGTTATGAACAGATCAGGATCATTTTCTTTATTCATGAATGTCAGTATATTAGAGCAATGACCTTTACAGTTTGCTCTAAAAACTAAGATTAATTTAGTTGCACATCTGAAGTGAAGTACAACACTTTTTATAATGTTGATTAAAAATAGATGATCAAGCAGTTTTTCACTGCAACTGAGAAAATCTATACAGTAGTTGGTCTTAGTGGTAGGGTCCTGATGAACTTTTATTCAAGAGTCTGTCTTACCATTGTCTGTGCTCGGCGTCACAGTTGAAGTCGTACTTTTGGTCAGTGCAGTTCCTGTTGATGCCACAGGCACATTTCTGGATTCCAGGAGTGGAGCCCCCCCAGTAGAAGTGTTTCTCACTGCCACGACCCACCCACCAGGTGTAGAGGGTCCCATCTGTGGAGAAAGAAAAAGACACAAACAACAAAAAAAATATGTTTGCTGCAGGAAAAAGACAGAGGACCTGTAAGATGAATTAAGTTCAATATGAACATGGAATATTTTTCTTGGCCTTATTAAGCCTAAACTCTGTTTACATATTGTGGCGTGAAAGCAGAATATGTTAACGGCCCAGGAAACTGGCAAAAAGCGTTTGACAGTTGCAAAAAAAGGCTAAAGCTCAAAGCATCACTGGCCAATCATTATGAAATAAGTTGAGCTGACAAAATTTAAGAGGCTTTTGTTTGCCATTGCCAAAGAGAATGAATTGGTCAGCAGGAGCTGCTGGTATAAACGTCATACCCAAACGCTTACGTTGCCTTGACAACACTAAAATCCCACTCGAAATGCAGGCCTCAGTTATGTCCCTATGTTTTTCACTTTATCACTTATAGAAGTACAGCAGAATAAAAACACAGACTTTCTGAGGTAATTAGTTGAGTTACTAAACTGTCCAAACACCTTCTCATTACAGGTGATTAATTGTTAAATCATTACCTGTTAGAGGCTTTTGTCGCATTAATGTGATTTATATTGACAGCAAGCAGCTGGATGGTGAATTATATTAATTTACTCCACATCTTTTATGCAGCTGGATGGTAAAAGCCTTTGAGACTGACAGGCACACTCTATAAGGGACTGTGTCCACAGACGTTTTTTTTGATCTGGCAGTGACCGAAAACAAACACGAAACCAATGGAGTCCTGCATTTTTTTATTGTATGTTGCAGCTGTTTTCTGTCACTTCACTCACAGCGCTCTCAGTTGAAAATAATTCAACTTCTCAAACAGCGCAGTGCTCGCCTATGTAATTTCTCCCTCACCAACCAAACATGACGAAGAAGGGGCATGGCCTCCGATACCAGCTTTTTCAACAATAATGGCGGAAGAGATGCTAGTCTGAATCGTCTTTTTGAGGGTAAAATCTCCAAGATTAGAGCTGCCAGGACACTTTCATATACATTATTTCCATGTTTTCTTGGAGATATTCCCATGAATAATGACCTAGGGAAACAGAAGTTAACTTTTGTATCCTAGCAACAATGACCGCCAGTGGGAAGATTTTGAATCTGAGGTTGTGGGAGATGCCAGGGCAGAAAACGCTGTATGTGGACACAGGCCCCAACACACTCAGAGCTGCATTTACATTTATGTTGAACATTAGAATGTATGAATCTCTGCTCTGATGCACTAAAGAAGTGTTGAGGCACCTCTTTGTGTGCCTATGATTGTGTGTATTAAAGAATATGAGGTGAAGGATCCCTGCTTTTCAATAACAAATGTAATATTGTTCGCTCTGCCTGGATAATGTATTCTGGCTTGAGACAGTAACAAGGAGGAGAGATAGGTGGAAATACTTTAGTACCTGGAAATAAATCACGATAACAGCAAGAGAGGATGAAACAATATTACGTTTCCCTCTTTATTCTGGGAAAATAAGCTGCATTGTCAATATCACTTTGTCAAATTACATCAAACAATGAAATCTCCTGAGCCAGATTTCTTCACAGCAGGGGATTGAAGAAGACTTTGATGTAGCCAAATTGCATTGAGAAGTAATATATATTGTATTATTTATTTTAAACTCCAGGAAGAAGCTGTGGATGTGTCTGGGTGTATTAAATATATTCTCCGCCTGTGTGTGTTCGTTGGGCCTTCTTGACCTGTGGGGTTTATTGTCCTCATAAAGAGAATTAGCCTCTACTCTCTCCAGGCTGCTGTTCAGACAAGTTACTGTCAATAGGATTAACACATCCTCCTCTGGAGACTTCACAATCCTCTCTCTTTGTGTGGACACATTTCTGTGTATTTTTACACAAGTAAGAAGTTGGAGGTAAAGACCTTCAGAGATCAGTCAGTGAGGGTCCAAGATAAGCCACCAGCCTCCTGATAGGCCATCCATCCTGCCCCTTAAACCAAATACTGAGTCTCCTGTCATTGCTCTTGACACTAATGTGTGGTCACTATTCTCAGCGTTTTCTACTATTCAGTGGCATCTTGATCTTACAGAACAGTGATGTAACACAAGTCATCACCAGGACAATTTAATTGCTACTTGGGCAAAGTATCCCCGCTTGATCAAGTGGCAGTATCTAAAATCCACAAACTAACAAGGCAAAATGCCTGCAAACATGGATGTTGGTGATGTTAAATTTCCTCCAAAAATATTCAGATTTTGGGGTGTTTAAATGTTTCCCAACTATTAGAAAAAAACATTCAGCATGTCACACATGCACTGAACTCCTGAAAATGTCAAACGTTAGCCAAATGAGCTGCAGGAGAATACATTATTCTGCAAGTGCTCTGACCCTGACTTTAAATAGACTTTTTATCAGCCTACAATGTATGCAAGATGTACGAGTGGACAGAGTGGTATGATTGACAGTCCTGGTCATTTCCCTAAATTGCCTGAATTTCCTGTGAAGAGTTTTTTAAAGTAGTTATCAAACAGGCAGAAATGAATATGTCTTTTTGTGTTATGAATTGTCCCCATTTAACAAGTGTATAAATGTATTGCGTATTGTGTTAGTCCTCTTAATGGACAGACTCTATCTGAAGCACAGTATGGGAAGTAAATTGTAAAAAAAAAAATAAGCACCTGTATGCACAAACAAATCCTTTAAACCTCCATTCATGTGAAGCAGGGAGGAGGTTAAAGAGAAGCGGGACCGAAATGAGTTCACTGTAGCCTGCAGTGCACATACAATGTCAGATGAGACATCTTGTTGTCTACGTCAGAACGCACAGCAGAAAGGCCGGGGAAGGATAATGAGATATTTCAACTTGAGAGCACCCATATATCCACCTCCCTGTCAGCTTTGAGGGTGGGCCCGTCATGTTATGCTCTAGTAAATTCACTCTGCATATCTCTGCACCCATCTACAACTCTTCACAGATCATCGCCGAGTGTATCCGGCCATTAAATGAAAAACTCAGAAAGAAGAGCTGGAGGGAGGGAGAGAAAATTAATATAAATGGTTGCACCCCTAATTGGCTTGTCTGCTTGATAAAGGACACAATAACCTGACGCTGCAGCAAGTACCCCCATCCCTTACTCTCAAATATTAACTAGAGCTGGCATGTGCACACACACACACACGCACACACACACACAAGCATTAGCACAAACTAAGCAGATAATTTACACACACACACACACACACACACACACACACACACACACACACACACACACACACACACACACACACACACACACACACTGTAACTGTCAAAAGTATAGGCTGAAGACCATAAACAACCATAATCATCATTAGCACAGCGTTATCTCCACCAGTAGTATGTCTGTATGTCTGTGTGTTTATGACCAGTCAGATCTTGTGCTGAATGCCCCCCAGGTCAACGCCCAAGGACGGATTTGTCTTCAGAAAAATGGCTTCTGACAAGATAAGCTCTTTTTTAACTCTGCTTTTTCACTCCCATCATCCCTGCATATCCGTCAGGGTTGTGATATGGACGAGGATACAGTGAACAAAACTATTACAGTTTTTTCCAATTGCTAACACACTAAAATGACATGCATAGCACAATTATTTAAACTGACACACAGAGAGCAAAACCTCTTCTCAAGTCTCCAAAAGTCTAAACACTTTGTCTGCTTTACACACATTTTGCAATTCAAAATGGCACTTTTTAAATGCACTGAACACGGTTCTCTACATAAGACACAACAATCTGACATAAAGTCACATGTTTGCCATTTCAAAACACTGCTATTCAAAATGAAACTACATGAGCTAACTGGCCAATGTATGTGCCACCTGGCCAAACACCTCAATGGTTAATTGTTATCACTTCAATCAGGAAGTAAGCACCATGAAAAGACCAAAAGTGAGCACCTTTTTTCACAACAACAATGGAAGACGTTGCAGAGAGAGGAAGAGGAAGAGGGAGGGTGAGAATGAGAGGGGGAGGAAGAGTGAGAGGTAGGGGTAGAGCTGGTAGAGGAGTTCATGGCCAAAGAAGAAAACAACTTTCAAATGAAATCAGTTAGTTGATCATATCATCAACCATGGGCTGACAATGCGAGAGGCTGGACAGAGAGTGCAGCCCAACTTGAGCCGTTTTACTGTACTGGTATATGTTGCACTGACTTGTTTGGTGAAAAATAAAAAAAATAAATGTTTCAACAGCGTGTGTGTATCTGCAAATATTTCTGTGCATGTGAACAATCTGAAGAATTTTCTACAATTCCAACTATTTTAGTATTATGGCAAAGCATACTAAAGATGAGAGTGCTTTTCATTATGCCCAACAGTGTGTAGTTGGTTAGACAAAAATCTGGTGATATGAATGAAGTGTGTGCCATTTGGTGCAAACGTTTGATTTTGATAATGCTATATGTAGTTTTGGTTGCAGTGCTTCATTTTGCAGGATATATGAGGTATTTTGCAGTTTGGGTGTGTGGTTTTGTGAATTGTGTTAAGTATTTTGATAAAACCAGCCTAGTTTGCAAAATTTTTTTTACCAATTGGAAAAAAACTGTAATTACAGAGGAGGAGGAGTGGGACGTAAACAACTCCACCGAGGGCAAAGAGGCAGAGAAAAGGGGGATATGAGAGAGGACTGCTTCGAACGATGAGCACACAAAAAAAAAATGCAGTAGGGGAAAAAAAGCCAGGCCTGTCAGATACAGAAGACAAAAAGAAAGAAAAGACACAAAAGTTCAAGAAATGACATATCAGGTGGAAGAGATGACAAATTGGTCGTGACAGAAATATTTTCAGGTGGGAGGAAAATCAAAGTCTTTGGGACGAGAGAACTGTAGCAGTCATGTGAATTTGATCAGCCCTGATGAGAAGATTCATTGGTAACGGTTAATTGTCACTATGGTTACCTTCACTCTGGTTATTAGCTTCTACTTAATGGAAATAGTGTGCTCTAACAAATAGGAAAATGCACACATTCATAGAGCAATACATTGAGATTTTACAGAGGAACTCAACTTCATCAAGGGTATCATAAAGACAGGTTCTCATCTGCTCATTTAAGTTAATTTGTAGTCTTTATGCACACAACACAGACTGTAAAAATATGAAGTTTGAAGTTTTTATTTTATTATTGCATGCGCTTACATGACACCATGAGTTAAAACATTCCAGAATCAGATCAGGATATTCATTGTCACAAAACAAAAAGAGAAAACAAAAAACAAGACAAACTTATCTTGGAAAATATCTTGTCTTCTTTTCCAAGCTTTTGAGACAAAATCAGCTTAAAGACATCAAACTTAAACAGCCATTCCAGTTTTTTTGCACATCTGCCCAAGCCAATATTTCAGGTTCTTGACGAGAAATAACAATTCTCTTAAATCATCATATTTTGTACAGTGCAAAATAAAATGGGACTTCGTCCAACTCACACATGATACAAATGTATCTAGTTACCGGGATGTCATACTCGATATTATGCAAACAAAATCACAGCCATACACTCTTTAAGTGTTAAAATGTTCTTTTGGGAATAAATATAAATCTTAAAGAAGACACACGAGAACATGTTCAACACTCTGCTGGACTGTTTGCTGTTTGGTAAACACAAACTGAAGAGGGTTAGCATCATGTGTAGCTCAAAGATGAAGCATATTACAGAGCAGTAAGTGACACAGAAACTTTGTTAAAGTGGTTTGTACCATATCGCTCCGTTCAGTAGATTGTTGAAATTGTGTTCTCTGTGTGATGAAATGCTGCTTGTTTTTTTAAGTCTGCAGAGATTCACAGATGCTTTTAAACATCGAAAAAAAAACATAAAACGTGTAAATGACTTTCATGTTGTTATGACTCAAAACATGTCTCTCGGGTGCATCCACTCACAAAGCAGCGTTTGCAGGTTTTGGGCTCACTTTTACTCATAAAGAGGATGTACCGCCTGTGTGCTATGTTCATCATTACACCACTTTGTTTGTCAGAAACATGATGGATTTTAAGGCTTTTATCCTTTTTTCTTGAATTCTGAGTTCCTCTTTTATTCTCTCTTTACTTTCATGGTCCTGCTGTGCTGCTACACAAACAACTGCTGCTCTGTTTCAACTTCCTTTTATGTGTGGCATGATCAAACGCTACACCCATGAAGTCACATCCTGAAATAAAATGTACATAAGTGAAGAGGTAAGACTCAAAATGTCTGTGGTCTTCAAGGGGAAACCTCTGGAGCTGCAAATCAAGCCAATCCAGAAGTGCCAAAAGTTGCAGTTCATTGAGTGGCCACTGGGAGCTACATCCAAAACTGAGTGAATATAGGCCACATAAAGAAATTCAAAACTCTTAAAATTTTACCAAAGCTCAAAGTCTTATCATGCTTGCTTTTTTCAGCTGTTTTTTTTTTTTTTTTTTTACAGTTTATGGTTGTCTACTTCCTGCCTGTATTTATGCATCTGACCTCTGCTTCATTCATGTTAATACTGATTTAAACACTTAGAGCTTGTACGTAGCCTTGACAGTCTGTGCCGTAAGTCTGAGTGAGACTTTAAATGTTGTTTCCCTGAAAGTCTTGATGTCTGTACATAGTGATTCTAGTTGCTTGTGAAGTGAATCTGAGAATTCATCACTGAATCTGTCTTGACAATTTCTTGCTTCTTCACGTTACAGTCTAAGATTTAGAGCCAGAGTTTTGGGGAGTAAAGGTTGAGTGCGCTTTAGATGGTGCATGCACTTCAGATCTATCTTGTCTTTGAGGGAGGGGGTCTTGAGGAGAACATAAAACAACCTCTGACACTCCTCTCTCATCCAGTCTGTTACAGTCTCTTTCCCTGCTATCCTGCTCTTTGTTGTTGTTCTTTGCAGGTGAAGAGGTCGACCTCACAGGGCCAGACACTACCACGCCGGGCTTCAACATTCTCTATCTTATTCTACCTCTCCTTCACACTCTCTGTTTCCAGCTTTCTCTACTTTCCCCTTGGTATTCCCCTCTACCCATCTCTCCATCCTATTTCCTCTCTTTCCCTCAGTGTCCTGCTGTCTCCATCTTAGCTTGAGTTATCACTTTCTGTAAAGGTTGACTTCAAATATGCCTGCATTTCTCTTCTCTCTCTGCCATTTTTTTTTTTGCTTCTCCTGCTTCGTCGGGGGCACCACTATCGGAGATGCAGTGATTTTATTGGCTTTTATGATTTCACCTGTTTTATTTGTCTTGTTTTGACTGCTTTGAGTCCCTTGTTTTATTTATGTTAAAAACTGTGTAATGTTAGTTTGGAAAATGCTCTATAAAAAAAAGTATTATAATTTTAACAGCCAAAGAGAAATCAAAAATGGCACTGTACAATTTTGAAGAGGAGAGACCTGAGCAGATCCAGATTTATTGAAGAACAGCCGACTGACTGGGCCTGTTGGGTTTAGTGAAGGAGCAGAAGTGTGAAACTTACATCAATCCTTGCAGAAAAGATATGACTTGTAGTTTACAAAGCTAAAGTATCTCTAAAGTGTGATACAAGAAGAATATAAAGGCATGGAAACTTCTAAGTAACAACTCCTCTTTATAAATTAGAAAGAATAAATTATGAGTCACACTTTTATCAACGTCATGAAGTGTGACAAATGAATTAAAGATAAACAATAAAGAGTTATACTTTGAAAAAAAACAATATGTTGCCCTCAGAAAAAAAAACTCACACTTTTTAGAGTGGTAAAATAATCAAATATACTCTTTAAAGAATGTAGCTCTCGCTGCTTGCTTTGTCAAGCTATTACTTTAAAGGTCATGTTCAAATGAGATAAAAACTTTAAGTTTTGCAACAAATTGCCTATTTATTTCCAGAAGTTCAGCATTTTAATGTATTATAATATCATCTGTCAATCACTCTCTAATAACCTGTCCATGAAGTCTGGGAACATGATGACCACATTAGTAATGAGGACGAGGCTGACAGGTGAGGTCTGCACCTGCTTTCTGGATCTCATTACTGAGCCTTAATGAGGTCCTGTGTTCCATAATTAGGAAACTTTACGGTTCTCTATCCTGACTCACTGTTTGGTTTCTGTGTTGGCTGGGGGGGGCAGCGATGGTGTTTTGGTTTGCTTTGACAGCAGGAATGTACAAACAGTCTGAGAGATCTGTGGAGATCTAATTGGAAGTGTCAGTATAAGAAGTTCTAGAGGAGTTTGCATGAGCGCACGTACAGAACTGGATGATAATGAGATGAAGAAGAGTAAATTTGGGTCTCAGGGTTGAAAAGTTGGAAACACAGTTGGAGGTGTTTGAATGTGAGCACATATGTGTATTTTCCCTTTTTCTTATGGACTATATTTAATGTGTTTTTAATCTTGACTTGACCAAAACCAACTATGTGTCTTTAATGAGAAAGGTGAATTAAAAATAATGAGTCTATCAACAATTGCATGCAGTCCCTTGCACAGTGTGTAAATTGTAAAAAAAAAACAAGTTCCTAACATTTGGTGCCAAAATTTTAGACAGCTTACCTGCAACATTTGATCATTCAAAACAGGCAGCTACCCAACATCTGGTGCTTTGGACTTTTATTTTTGTTGCTGTGGTATCAAACGGATGGCAAAGACTGGGTGTGTCTGCATTACCCTATCAGTCGCTCCAGTGTTTACTGTAAGAAGCAGCACACTTTTTTGATGAAAAAATAGGTATTACGGATTACAGTACCTGTAAGTGAAGAAACACAAACATAATATTTTAGGACTAATATAAAACTCCACTCTTTAAAGAACAATGAAAACATATCAAGCTGTCAGATTGTGATTCCTAATGGAAGTAGGACTCAGTAAGAGCTGTCACGACTGCAGTGCATAAACTTGTTAGTGCCTGGCAGTTCAGCTGTAACCTCACACATCCATGCTGCTGATGTTTAACTACTCTCTCTTCCTATTTTCTCAATATCCAGTCTGTCTTTTTGTGTCTGCGCCCCCACACTAGATTTCTTTGTGTATCTATAACAAACCATCTGTCACAACAATTCTGAGGATGAAACATTTCCGGCTCCTTGTCTCGTTGCATGTGTTGTGTCTTTTTATTATTTTCACAATCCATGGATTTATTGTCTATTTCAGCTGCTTATGAAGCAGACTAAAATAAGTATAAATTCATCTTCATGACCTACAAAAGCAAACAAGACCATCAGTGAGATGTTTGACTATTTCTATAAAGTCATTTTAATGTCTGAAAACGCTGCTGCAGGATGGGTGTCAGACAAATTGATGCTGTTTTAGAAACTGCCTACTATACTAGTAGTACGTACTGATTTGGCCAAAATGCAGTATGCAGTATGCAGTATGCAGTAAGCAGTAAGCGGTATGCAGTGTGAGAACAAATGCAAAATCAGCTAGTTTCCGAAAAATCTACGGTATGCATCAGACCAGTCTCTCTTGCATACTGTTTCCCACAATGCAAAGTGTCAGATCAGAGATCGAAAGGCTGGACAGAAACAGGGGAAATAATCATGATGAGACCAAACCACACAAACATACCACCAATTATCTTTTTTTGATTCTAAAAATCATGAAAATAAATCACTTGTCAGCTTTTTTTCAGACTATGCTACACAGTAGCGGCATTTGTCGTCGGTTGTTTGCTTCAGAAATCCAAGACCGGAAAGCAACTTAGCCTGGCCAGGCACAGTGCATAGTGCAAAATAACCAGCGACCTACTTGTGTTGGACGCATATGGAGAATGCAGTCAATATATACTGCAGCAGGCGGTTTCAGAAAACAGACATGGAATGAAATACTCTACTTACACAGGCACAGGACAAAATCAAACAAGGGGTCAAATAAAATTGACAGGACTCACGCTTCTCACTTATTGTAGGCAGTCATGACTCAGAGAGACCTTTACACAGGATATACTTGATTTCTGCTTTATTTATCTGTAAAATGTTGCACATTCTTCTTTTAAAGTTGAGCTTGTGGCCTCATCTGTTACATGATTTAATAGATATAATATAAATATATTTTGTGCATAAAACCTTTACAATGTATCTTCCTGCTTGCTTCAACACAGTGTTTCAACAGCAACAGTCGTTAAACATATGAAGTAGTTTGCTACAGAGTTTTAACCTCTGACGAATGTAAGATTGCAAAGTATGAACATAACTTTATCAAATCATTGTAGTGTGAAGGTAGAGATTATGAAAAGGCATGCATGATACAGCACTTTCCCTGTGCCAACATTCTGAACCTCAGTGAAGCGATGGACCTCCTTCACTCTCCAATCATGGTTTTATGATATTAGCAGTTATGTGACAGCCTCAGTGTGGGATGCTCTTCAGCCTGCTGCTGGATTACAGCAATGCATCAAGGTGCTCACAGCAAAATGAAAATGTAATTGTGTGAACACTTGAGGGAAATATAAGAGGAGCAGCCAGGAATAATCGCTTGTTGGAACATGAGCAGTGGCTGCTAACAGGGAGTTCTCCCGGAGCTTTTTCACTTTCCCAGATGTCAAAGCTGTCATAATACCTGGAAGTCATTATCAGGGATGTGATTCCCAGAGAAATTATGGCTGATGAGTGAATGGCCGTGTTCATCATCGTAGAGAAGACTCCTTGGAGGTGTGGAAGCAACCTTGTCAGGGCAATATCGCCTCCTGATTGAATCAAGTCACACGTCCATGAACACATCATGAACACCACAGAATTATTACAGTCACGAGCAGGACACTTTGGCATTTAGCTGACAGTGATAGAGTTTAATACTTTTGGCGCTGCAGATGGTTATTATGTTACTGAATGTGACACGAGTCTATTTGTTAAATTAATTAGGAGAAGTGGATTCACTTGTACGCTCCACCTATTGTCTTACTTCTTCTTCATGCAGGTAGAATCAGATGGTGGTTAGCAGAGGGCTAAAGAAAGTGTCCTGAAGTATACATTTTTCAATCAATCAACATCTGTAAAGTGCCAAGTCATAACATTTTTTATCATGAAACACTTCACAAAAAGCAGGTAAAGGACTTACTCATTGTTATGTGTACAAAATAAAAATGGGGAAATGGAAGGGTGGGGGGGGATAGTCCCAAATGATAAAATGTATAATTTTTTATTCTAATTTTAGTAATCAACTAAAGAACAAACTGCATGTATATGTAAAAATACCATTTATATCCAAGAAAGAAACATTTTCCAAGGTTTCCAATACCTTGCCCCCATAATTTCTAAAATAAGATATGACTCACTTTGTGTTACAGACGGCTTCAAGGGAAAAGGATTCTTGAGATGAAGCACGGGGCCTTGGGGGTGACAACCAGGGCGTGATTGTCTGCTCTGCCAGCCTCCTCTCCTCTGAAAACTCTACAGAAACTCAACCCCACCCAGCCATCCACAGCTAACCAGCTGAGGGAGAGAGAAAAATCGGGCAGTATTTCAAATCTCTGCTTTTTACAATTCATCACCTCCCTCCAACGGCAATCTGTGCAGCTAAGCTATCGCTCCCAGGAAGAAGAAGTGGGATTCTTCCATCAAACTGTCTAGAACAAGACGCTATTCAACACAACTTCTATCATTCCTGCAGAAAGGACTTGAAATAGATCTGATGGCATTAAGAACACGCTTTGCTGTCACGCACGTAAAAAAAAATCATACCATTTTCAAGTTAATGATCTGTAAAATCTGTAAATGTTTCGAGTTCAGCTGAGAAGTCATGCAGATAGCGGTGATTATTTAATTTAAAGCATTGAAAAGCGTCCAACAGGCTCATTATGACAGCATGTTTCCACACTATTTTTAAATATCATAGTGTAAGGATACACGTCTGATGCACCTCTGATGACCAGAATACACGCCACAATGTTTATGAACTGATTTATAGCTTAATTATGCATGTGTGAGGTTAATGTGACAAATAATTTTTGAAAGGCTGAGAAACAGCAAAACGATTCACCACCATAATCAATAACGTTTATGACTGTAGGCGTCTGTTGATTTTTGAGAAGGAGACATGTTCCTCCTCAATTAGTAAAATCCCATATATAAACATAATTTTGTTGTGAATAAAGACTCAGAAGGCCAATTAGCGGTAATTTTAATTTCTAGAAGACGGTGTTGAGAGGCAGAGATTGCACAGATTTATCAAATTTGTTTGAATGATGTGGCAGATCTTTGCAGTGCCAAATAAGAAATGTGTCCGAGTACTCATGACAACATCTCAAACTGTATTTTTGTTTTCTTTACATAGTGTAGTCTGAAATATCTGCTGAGATATATTTGAACAAGGACCATCTGATGTGCTCTCTGGATTGGATAGCGTTGGATGGAATTAAGACGACGAAGGCAAAAGTTTGATGTTGACAAGCGTGACACAACATTTCGAGACAAAGCGAGTCAGAACAACAAAGCAAAAAAATCCACTTTTGGGGTATGCAATATGGCAAAAATATCATAATAATTTTTTTTTTCATATCATGATCACAACAGCAATTTTTCACAAGTCTTTTTTTTGGGGTCTTTTTCTTTTTTTCCGTTTTTGCCTTTATTTGATAAGACAGCTGAAGTGAGGCAGGAAATGTTGGGAGGAGAGAGAGTGGGGGGATGACTGGCAGCAAAGACCCAAGGTCGGATTTGAACCCACGACCACTGCGACTTCTTAGAGCCGCAGAGGTAGAAGGCTAAATGACAGATGATACACTGATTTGAACACTGCAGGATGGCCCAAGGCAAGTTGGGAGCCACAGATAAGTATCCTTAGACAGTAGCACAGTCACTGTGAGTGCATACTCAAGTAGATTAACTCTGAGGGACTCGTATATCAGGCATGCACAAATGCTGCCTTACCTGTGCCGCTCAGGTACATTTCCTGACCTTTTTTCTTATTATTCATAAATTGCCACATGCACCTGAGCAAGAGAGAGAGAGGTCCGCTGTCCATACCAACCTTTAGCTCTGGAAACTTGCAGTGAAGCTAAAGGGGAATCCACAGAGACGAGGTGAACGTATGTCCTTATATCCTGTGTCACCTGAAGGCCACATCATCGTGCATCATGTACTTTGCAGGATGTGGCCATTAAAACTTCCCCCTGCTTACGTCCCATCTACATTTTCAGATCACACAGAGGCGGCTCCGTATCCTGCTGTGAGTCTAATCTCAGTTTACAGCCCACTGCATGGCACGAGTCTTGCAATGCAACCTGAAAATGGATTATGATAATTCCATAACTGCCATGAAAGCAGAAGGAGTCATGCAGAAACATCAGTCACCTCACTTTAACCTCCTGCAGAGGAGCACAGCGGGAGACGTCATGAAAGATCCACTGACACAAACTTCTGAACAACCCTTCATGTTCCTCTTCTCTCCTTGTTATTTATCTTCTGCATTTTATATAACATTTATTTTATAGCCCTCCTTTTCCTTCATTCCAAGTCCTTGTTTTTCATCTCACTCCTTCTGTTGTCATAAACAGTCTACACATCACCTTTTTGAAATGGTTAAAAGCTTTATGACAACATTAAGTCCTGTTGTGGCGCCTATTGTTAGACCACAATGTTGCTGACAAAATACAGCACATAAAAAAACTCCCGGCTTCACATTAAGGCAGAACGGATGCAGAGCGACACGGCATCTCAGAGTCTCAAGCTGTAATAATTCTCAGTGTTGTGATGGGATGCTATTTTCCACTCCAAAGGGCACAAAAAACCACCATGTACCAAACAAAACACTCTCTCAGTGAGCAAGTTCAAGGTCCTTATCCCAATAAAAAACTGTGAGGGAAGAAATAACCTCAACACTGTTGTCACAGCAAAGTGATAGGCTGTTTGTACAAAGTCAACAGCAAAGCAATGTCAGGGACAATGAAGTGTTTCTAAAGAGAAGCAGAAACATGTGAAATGAATTAAATCGTATTAAAATCTATTGTAAAGGTCAATGTCACTATTACTCACTATTATAAACAAACAAATGGAATACTAAAAACCTCTAAAATGAGAAACCTTAAGAATCATACTTTTATACCAGAAGGCAAACAAGAGAATTTCCCAAAAGGTCAAGTGTCTCTGCAGCTGCTGGATTTATTGTTAAAAAACAAGTTTGTAATTGAAGTGATAACTTGATTATTCAGGGACCACATAAAGAGATGAGGTCACTGCAGGAGACCTTTTTAATTTATGAGAAAGAAAACATTTTTGCCGGTTAAATCCCTCTGAATTGCTCACTTTGAGTTGTCTTCTATTTTCTTGTTGAACACATTGATGGTTATGAGCTCAGCACCTCTGTGGTCTGACCCGGGGTTGATCCTCAATGGAACTCATTTGGACTTCAGGCGCTTAGCAGTCTGATTGGATTCACAGTTTATAAACTGAGCTGCTTTTCTCAGGGTTGACACGTACCTATGTGAGCAAAGGAGCGCTAATAAATTCCAACATCAAACTCCCTGCTCCTGTAATTGGATGGGATTAGTCTGGGCTGAGAGAGAAGCAGACCTAAACACGGCTGAGCCACAGATGCAATTTGCATAATTTAAAACCGCGGGGGTTTGAAACAAGTGTTTGAAAAAAAGAAAAACAAACAGGAGGGATTTATTTAGGATGAGTTCAGGTGATCAATGAGACACAGATAATTCAGTGTCATGTTCAGTGAGATTTGATTGTGCTCATTTATATTCCAGGGAAGAAAGTGTTGATATCATGAAAGAAACAACATCCTAGGAATTGGAAAATAAAGGATCCTGTGAAACAGGAATGAGTGGTTTGAGTGTGTCTCTGAAAAAGATGATAAGGTAGATACACAGAGAAGACAGAGTACACAGAGTACTCGAGTACTATTTTATCTTTTAGCATTTAGGCAGATAAAGGATTCTGGTATTATAAAAATGTAGATACGCAGATAAAGCTTAATTTATTATTGTAGATTCAACAAAAAAAAAACTAATTTTACTAAAATGCATAACGACAAATACATGAAGAAGAACAGAGTTTAATAGGTTTGAAAATAGTATTGTATTTTTCAAACATCACATGATGTTTTTTTGAAAACACAGGCCTCTGAGTGTTCATATAGAAGTTTTGCTTGACCTAAGCTGTCCTTCAGATGTATCCCTCACAGAGTGCTCAAGCTCAGCTCTAAAAATTCAAGGTGTATAAAAGACTCAGCCTGATCTTCTGAAACCACCTCTTCAACCGACACTTGAACATAAACCCATCCATCCATTATCTTTACTGCTTTTCCTGTTTCGGGAGGGCGCGGTGGGCTTTTGCCAGTCAACACAGACAACCAGCCATGCTCACATTAACACCTACGGGCAAATTTAGAGTCTTCAATTGACCTAACGAGCATGTCTTTGGACTGTGGGAGCAAGAGGTAAACAGCATGAAAACCTAAATTAAAGATGGCTCCCACCTCTAATTGATCAATGGTTATCTGACATAGACCACTAAGCAACATCGTGATCCATCACACTGTGTTTCACTGGACCCTCCTCGACCCCCTACTGCATGTTGATTACCCGCTCTCATCTTCACCTCCACCCTTCAAGCTGCCTGTCTGACCCGGCTCCATCCTTCCCTTCCTCTATACTCAGTGTGCCACCCTCCCTCGATCCCATCTACTGTATTTGTGCTCCATTTCACTCTCTCCCTCTCTTGCTCCCCTCTCTCTTAGAATGTTTATCTGCGCTCCAGTCATCCCGGCAGCAGAGAGGAGAGACAGAGAGCTCTCTCTCCCCCTGAGCTGGTGACCCTTGTGACCCTGCTCGGCTACACAGCTGGAAAATTAAAGACTTGTGGGGGCGAGAAGGTTCAGTGTGTCTGTATGTTTGTGTGTGATAGAGTGAAAGAACAATCCCACCTCTTTCTTTCTCCTCTCATTCATTTTAATTGCCAAAAGTGTTTTTTCTTCATAAAGCCAACCCTGAGGTGCATGCATGTCTAAAGTGAATGTGTGTGGTTCTTGGAAAAAAAGGAGGAAAATAACAGAACATGCTTTGGACAATGACAGGAAGCTTGTTATTCTCAAAGCAAAAAAAACCCAAAACAGAGCACTGTGAGAAATACAATGCACACACACAAATAAATTTGTTTTTAGACTGAATACTATTCTTACAAAAAAAGAGGAAACACAGCACCAAGCCTTCTTCCCTTCTCTATCACATCAAACCTCTAGAAACTGCACTAAACCTGATCACAACATCTACCTAACAGATCTAATCTAAGGCAAACCTTACACAACTCAACCGTCCCACAAGCCAGACTCACTTATCCAAACCACACTGACAAAAACTCGACTCGGCTTTACTCAAGAACATGACGGCCAATGGGGGGACTAAGGTCAATGAACTCCAATGCAAATGAATGTTATCCAAGTTAATCTACTCAGAGTGAGCTGAGCCAGGACACAACTCATTCTCGAGGTCAGCTTCAGCACTGTCATCTGTCGTTGTAGAGACAGGGTGAAGCACACAGCTCACACATACAGATGGGAGACAGCTGAAAAGGAATCATTATGTTGTGTCACAACAAGCCACCAGAGAAGCTTTAAAGATGCTCTGTATTGATTTTTAAAGTCTATGGGACTCATCTGGTGGGGTGAGAAAACAATTTCTTGATTTGATTGTATTGATTAAATAATGGTAAATTAATCTCAATATACAGATGCTGTGATTCTGTGGACTAAGGACCAGATTTGATCAGAAGGGCATTTGAGTTTAATTGGCTAAGAGCGTTTTTCACAGACAATATGCAAAAAAAAACAGTCCCAAATGTTTATCTCTAAAAACAGATATCTGCATTCAAGTGCAGATAATAAATTCATCAAAAATCCTGATGTTCATACCAACTCACACAAGTCCCACAGAGGAAGAATGGAAGAGTGTGATTCATTTCTCATCAAATCCTGACGGTGTGACAGAAAGAACATCCTGCCTGTCTCGATGTGCTTGTTTTAAAGTCTGCGGTGAATAAAGATGCCATCCTCAGCTCTCACCTGGAGTGTTGAGCAGTCTGGACATGCGACAGCTGTAGGCGATTTGCTGCTCACAGCTTCCTGCACTGGTGGTGATGGCTGTCATCTGGAAACAAGCACACAGATGTGTTTTTTTTTATTTTTGTAAAACCAGTCAATCTACAGTATATAACCAATAAATTGAAAGATGTATTCTGTCTAATCTAAAATGTAAGTCTTACAATAAGAGACACAATAATCTCAGTGCATTCAGCCTACCAGTGTGTGTGTGTGTGTATGTGTGTGTGTGTGTGTTTGTGTGTGTGTGTGTGTGTTACCTGGTCCATGGAGGTGCTGTAGTTCACCTGTAGGACGGTCCGTCTCTCTCTACTGGAGCCAGTCACTGTGGTTTTTGGGGACAGGTTGTTCATCACTGTTATCCACTTTCCTCAGCACACACACACAGACACAGACACAGAAAATTCACTCAGATCATGGTATAGAAACACTCATACACACATAAACGTGCAGATTAGCTGTCATGGCGGTGAAGTTCTTTCTGTGTGATCCAGGTAACAGCTCAGACTTCAGGGTTTAATCGACACTGTCTGTGCTGATATAACATGAACCAGTCACTCAGACATCTGTTCATTCACACTGTCACAACCGTGTGTGTGTGTGTGTGTGTGTGTGTGTGTGTGTGTGTGTGTGTGTGTGTGTGTGTGTGTGTGTGATTGTGTGTGTGAGGACGACACACTCTCTCTTCACATTTGTGAGGAGTGTGTGACTAAGGGGCCAGCCAGCAGAGTGCAGTGACATGTCATTAAACGTCTCGCCTTTGCTCTGCCTGCGTGCTCTGATGCTCCACATTATCTAGTTATCCACACTTTGTGTTAAATATGTGTGTGTGTGTGTGTGTGTGTGTGTGTGTGTGTGTGTGTGTGTGTGTGTGTGTGATAGAAGTGTCTCTTTGTGTCAGGTTTGGAGCACTCTTTTGCATTACTGGTCCCTTTCATTTGTGATTATGGTACGTGTGTGTGTGTGCCTACAGTATGTGTGTCTCTTTAGTGGCTGCATTAAATGTCAGATGCTGAAACTATGTTGCCATGGAAACCCCAGGTATTGTAGTTTAAGAGTGCTGTTGTCCAAGGTTAAGGACAAGGAGGGCTGGAGTTTCTTTCTTCACAGGTCACTGAGTCTAGAAAGAGTGGTACTCACACACACACACACACACACACACACACACACACACAGATGTATCAAAAACAAAAGGCACACAGAGACAGAAAAGCCATTCTCTTCTCACCCACACACACCTGTCATGTTGCAATTGACTTAAAAAGGGCTGACTGGTCCGCTGCCGTCAGGGGAGCTGTATGCCTCCTGAAATCTCTTCTGGGCGATATGTGTCTGACAATGCTTTCCATGTGCACAAAGGGTGAATGTACACTTCTTACTTTAAAGCTGCTTAACTTGTTATTTCAGGTGCTGCACCATTATTAAAACAATTTTTCATTAATGTACTAAATTCCAAAACCACAACTTATGGTTGTTAGATAAATGACCAGATGAAGATGAATGAACTGAAAACTGAACAGAATAATTAGATCAGAAACAGACGCATGCTTTTGTTCAAACATCAAAGCAAAAGAGCAGAGGAAGACGACCATAAATAACCAAAAACGTATTCTGTAAAAACAGCCTTCTGTAGAAGCAGACATCATCCTTGACGAGGAACAACAAACCTGTCCGCTGCTCGTTATTGTCACTTTTTGAAGCAGTGAACCTTCATCAGCCCTTTTGTTTTAAAGCGTATCCACAAGGCCTGTTAGCCTTTATATTGCTATATATTTATAGTGCTAAGGCTGCAATAGATATAGGACATTAAGGCTTTACTATATACAGGACCTTTATGAGATACAAGAGTCAATGGCCCATCCAGAAGTAGGACCTTGACTGAAATGGGGACAAGGCTAGGACAAAACTGTACGTGTAATGGTGTGTGTGGGAGAGTAAAAGTCCATGGATATATCGTAGGTGTGTATTCTACATGAACAAATCCGTGGACATGCTTTGTTTACATCCATTTACAGTAAACATGTGTGCACATCTGCAGGTGTTATTACAGGACACATGCATAGTAAGACAAAGGAGATGAGCGCCTGTGGTTTAATCAGAGCCACAGACTCACTCATAAAACACCGTCTCTCAATGACATCTCCATCAGCTTGACGCTATAAGCTGTCACACTCTCCAGCATACCTGTTAGCCTCGAGGCCAATGCATCACAAAGGCTTATTACAGAGGGCATTGTGTGCGTTTATGTGCCTGAATGACACGTCAGCCAGTAAAGAGTCAAAGTAAAATGTGTGCTCCAGTGTGTGTCTTTGTGTTGGACTCATCCCTCTCTACCTTTAAAATTCTCATTTTCTGTCCCCAAAAATCCCCCTGTCATCACTGCCATCTGCCTCTCCTCCTGCATCACCTGCATGCTGTCTTTCCAGAGAAGAGGGGAGAACAGAGAGAGGAAGAGTGAAATGGAAAAGAAGAAGATTACGCTTGTGAATGCTAAAAAAAAAAAAAAAATGCAGCAGTCCTGACCTCTTGGCAGAACAAACTGAGCAATGCGAGGATTGATTGATGAATGGATGGAAAACAAAGACACATCTGCACCTTTGAATGGTTCATTTAACTTAAAAGCAAACAAACAAACTCCTAGATGACTCAGTTGATGAGTAACATTATCACCTTATCACATTAAACATTTATTTTTTTACCGTCCTCTTTAGCAATTTCCATTAACTTCCGATCCTTAAGTTCTTTTTTTGTTGTGATTTCAGTGTTTTCTTTGAAAATAAAAGCAGGTTTCTATCCAAACAGGAAGTAAAATATCCTTAGCTTTCGACGATACAAACATACAAAATAAAGGTTTAAAAAAACATTTGAAATGCAAAATAATGGAATTTGAGACAAGATTAAAATTGCAATGTATCAATAAACAATTGGATATTAGCATTTGATATCAATTGAAAAAAGTGATTATTGGACAGCTCTAGTTTAGACTTAAGAATTGTAATTGATGGGAAATGACCACATGACTGATACCCTTTTACTGAATTTACAAATTAACTTTTACAACCAAAAGTTATTCAAAGTTGTCCCAACTTTTATACAAAAGTTATTTGATGCATATTTCTCATATTTCAGAACCACATTCATCTTCATGTACTCATCATTTAAGCAAATCAAATAATTCCTGGAATATGGGAGACATCTCTGGATGAGTTTTTACGGGACACCCTGCAGCAGAACAGTTTCAAAGCTAACCACATTTGAGCAGTTTTTGTGTGTGATTAAGTTCACACTACATGCACTTCCCCTTATAGTAGCATGGTTTAGCTGTTGTCTATTTTATTGGCAGTATCGGTGTGTTTTTTTGCCTAGTGTGTCTGGTTCAATGTGTGGTCAACGCTCAACAACTGCTGCCAATGAAAACAGCAGATTGATGCCCTGAAGCCATGAGATCTGAAACAGATGGCTACGTGGAAGACTTCATTATAAACAACCTGAAGCTTTGTTCTGTATATAAAAGAACATGGATTGAGAGTTTTGTGCTACTGTTATCGTGTCACGCTGACAGATGAGTCGCATTATCGTAGAAAGTGCAGATGGATATCTGTTAGAGAGTTTTTGGACAGCTTAATGTGTTCGGCCTCTCTGACTCATCAAGCTGTGATCAGAGAGAGGAGCTGAGGGCGAGCCACAGGCTAAACTATCTTTTCAACTCTCTATATTAATCTGTAACCTCTGCGTTGAAATGGAAATACAATAATTAGATCCTAAATGTGATGTGGTGTAGTGCTCTGAATAAATTCAGCATATTCTGCACAAGTTTAAAGTTCAATGTGCAATTCAACAAGCTACTGGAAACATGCATTTTCTTCAGAAAAGGGAACCGCAAGTCAGATCGTCTGGATTTAGCCCCTTGTATCTGTACTTTTTTTGTACCTATCTTTTATCTGTCTCCCTCTCTCCAGTGTCACTCTTTGTCTGTCTGCCTCTGTCTTCTTGAATGGGTATATACATTACACATTTCCTCTCCTCCCAGCCACAATTAATCCAACCTCAGTTTAGCAAAATCAGTGAATGAACAATTGAGGGATACTGAGAGGGAAAGAGAGAAGAATGGAGGGAAGAAACCAGAACAAATAAGGAGGAAACTGAGGAAGAGAAAATAACTGTAACTTTGATTTCATAACTTGAGAGGGAAAGAGGCCTGATGGAGCAATCAGAGACCAGACTATCTCTCACAGTTACTGTAATGTCATACTGGTGACAGCACACACACACAGATACACACAAAGTCACACATGGCCACTTAGTTACAGACCATCTCCCAAAAGACGGACGGCAATGTCTGTTATCATTAAGCTGGTGTCTTTTTAATGTACACTGATTGTGGCTTCGGTGTGTGTATATACGTCTCTGTGTGTGTGTGTGAAAGTGTTACCCTGTGTATGGGAGTGTGCATGTGGTGGTCTATTTGTGTCTGTGCTGTTGCTAAGTGAGTAACTTCCTCTGCTCTGGCCACTGGGATATTGTTTTTTAGTGAGATAAATTATTTGTAATTTCACTGCCACACACTTGTCAAAAGTTGTTTATATTGGGTATATTTTCGGACACTGTCCCATTCTACCTCCATAATCACACTCTGCTGTGAACGATGTGAGCGATGATAGCGGTACTGTTGGATGTGAGGGATGGGCGGAGGTGATTTAAGTTACGTAGATGGAAATAAGCGGGCCGAGTGACATTATTGATGTGAGCTCTGAAGGATAGTGTGCTGTCGAGGAGGACACCCAGACTCTAAACCTGAGGGGAGGGAGAAACTGAGGAGTGATCAACAGGGAGAGAAAAACTGTCAGGTTTTGAAATTGTGGATTTGGTGCCGATTAGGAGAACCTCGGTTTGTCATGCTATTTCTTTCTTATGAAAAACAATTTTCAAAAGACAAACAAGGATGATAAGTGAGACTTTTGGTAAGAAGAAGAAACTGAAAATCTGAAGGAATATTTTATTGATTCTGAAAAAAATAATCTTTGATGCTTAAATATGTTTATAGTCTGAATTGTATGTGTAATAAATGAATTAACTTAATGAACTATTGCTTTTTTATAGGCTCCTTCTATGATCTTTATTAGTTAATCATCTGTATTATGTGTAATTTACATCATGCAAAGCTTGCTAGTATGCAGGAAGAGGAAAGTAGTCTGTTCTCTACTTTCCCACTTAAATGTATAAGGAGATATGTTTTAATGTAATGCTGTGGCCTTATTCATGAAGCCTCCTAAATACTAAAAGTTGCTCCTAGTGACAACTTCTAAGAATTTCCCCTTAAAGTTAAGACTAGATCATTGTAATGATTCAACTAATTCACAAAGCGTCTTAGCCCTTAAGAGTCCATCTTAGACTTTTGTCAGTGCAAAGTGAGACATGCATGTTGAGTTCCTGGTTACCTCCACAGGTACATCCAATATCTAATAAATGCTGATATAACTCTCATCATGTCTACATTTGAATAATTATCACACGTGTTAATTTCATAGTGTTCATAATAACATAATGTCTGACTCGATTCTATGATAGGGCCCTATGGATTTCACTGTCTGTCTATGTCCATTATCACTACAGAGCACTTCTCTCCATTATTTGGATCAACCAATCACAGCTTCTGAAAAAGATGTGTCATACATAGCAACGGGGTCAACTATGCCTCCTCCCTTCCATGCTCAGAGTCGCTCTGAGAATGTTCCTATATCACTCCTAAGCCAATAATCCTCTGTAGGATTTTTTTAAGTGAAGTTAGGAGGTCTCTGAGAGGATTCTCAGAATGTTTGTGAATATGGGCCCTGATGTTTAACTTTCTATATCTGAATGTTCTGACTGGTGCACCACAAACATAACACAGTCAGACGTTTGATGTGAGTCCCTAAAAATAAAAACAAATTTAATTTTAATTCATATTAAAAGTATAACCTGAAGCACCTAGTCCTCCAGTCTGGTTTCTACTTTATAACATGTTCATGCAGAAGAAGCTCTAAGTGCAATGAAACGCCCGTGTGAAAAGTTTTGTCACTGTATGGTTCATGACCACTTCTCTGGTTAAAGAGAAGTGGTTTAAAGTGAACTGATGATGCTTTGTAAGAAGTTTGATAAGAAATGTAAGTACAAAGGAGAAGTTGTTCATGTCTTTACATTTTCTTAAATTTACTGAGAAGTCTAATGTATGTTGTATTCAATATTCTAATAAATTATACACTCATATTAAAACATGAAACCAATAAAATAAACAACCTCAACATTGGGCCAAAGCTTGGGGTGTCCAGTTCCTCAGATGGTAGAGCACGTACCATTTAAAGTCCTCATCACAGTGAGTGGACCAGGTTCAGTTCTGGTCCCTTTGCTGTTATTCTCTCTCTACCACAACTTAACTGTCCATCTTACACTGCACCTATCCAAAAAAAGAAAATAGTTTTAACAAAAAAAACATCAGAAGCAAACTTCCTCATTGACACAGAAGGGAGGATAAAGACGTTGATGTTTTTGTGTCTGAACATGACATTGTGTAGGACTGTGCTGGTTTCTTTTTATTAGCTTCAATGTTGTTTCCTTTGTATGGAAAGCTTTCAATGTTCTAAACAGAAATAAAGATGAATGAAAAGAGACATTTGAGATGATGAAAATACAAAAATGACTTTTCCAGTTTTTGTGTTTTGAGGGTTTGAATCCAAATCTGTTTTCCATATGTAATAAAAAGATTAGTGAGTACCAGTTTACTATTTGTCTTTTAATTGCCTCCTTTGTTTGTTAGTTCATCATCTGTAAACAGTCTCTGGTTATTTTGCCTCATTAAAAGTTTATGAGACAGGGCGTCGGTGTCCTAGTGGTTACTTTCCGTGGCCCATGTACGGAGGTTATAGTCCTCCTTCAAGCGGGCGGCCTGTGGCTCTTTTCCTGCTGTACTGCTTCACTGACAAAGTAGATAAGGTACACATTAAGACTGTAAAAAATGAGTGATGTTGTTCACATAAAATGTTGCACCAAATAGCATTAACATCAAAACAAAATATGACATTAAAAGTGACTGTGAGCATGTTCCAGTTTGTTTTAAGTTTTGTGCGCCCTGTGGAAAAGTATGGAGTGTGAAGTCTCTTTTAGAGGACTGATGATCTGGATTTGTTAATCCCAAGAGTCTGTATCTGGATCAGGATGATCAAATCCATGATTGATCTAAAAAAGGGATTAAAAATGAACTGGATCACATGACCCGACATAGAAAGAACCAAATCTGGATCATTCCTATCCACATTAAACCTTTTAAACCAACAGGCCCTCTAGATAAGACAAAGATACAACAACAGCTTGAGGGCCATGTTGCTCGTTTGTTAGAGCATGTACCATTTAAAGCATGAGTCCTTATCTCAGTGGACCAGGTTCAGTTCTAACCTGGGTCCTTTAGTGGATGACGTTCTCTCTCTTCCTCATCTTAACTGTCCATCTTTAGTTGATGCGACCAAAAAAGGTAAACATTTAAATAAAACAGAAGATGTGTCAAACACTAACTTCCTCATTCTCACGGTACAAGAAGAAAGGATGAAATGATGATGAGTCTTAACAGCGAGGTGACTGGTTTTTTACAGTTCTGCTGAAATTTAAAAATCATCTTTTTTCTACATTTTCTCTGTTTAAGCTCCTGGAGGTTTGTTTGGTAAGATCAGCTATGACTGCTATTTATGTTTTATCGTTTTAGTTTTTAGCAGCTTTTATTTTCTTTCAGTGAAAATGACTGTTTTGTTAATCCAACTCTTTAACTAGGACTTTGAAGAGTAACTTAGTTTTTAATTCCAGGTGATGGGTGTTACTGCAGTCCTGTCAGTGAACATGGTAACAGCCATCATGTTACTGACTGTCTTCTCTCTTTCAGGTGAGCTGTTTGTTCACTTACTTTCATTCAAAGATGTTTAATCTGTACAGTTTGAACTTCCTGTAGAAACAAAGCAGAGAGAAGAGTGCAGATAGAGTTTCTTCTTTCATCTCTTCATGTCCTGACTGAAAAGTGAAATGTTTTAGACTGACTTTGTGAACAAGAGAGAAAAAGACCAGAGCACACCACATTACTTCTTAGACTCTCATTAACATCCTCTATATGAAGATCCTGCTCCACATTATAATAACTGATGGTCTGCTTTACAGAAGCGTTGGATGATTGTCGGACTTATGTGTCAGCGCTCTTCATCACTACACCAAAGAAGATGGAAGCACTGAGTGGAACTTGTCTGAAAATCCCATGTAGCTTTAGTGTTAAAGAAGAAAGAGAGTTTGACAACACAAGAGAAACATTTGGAATATGGTTTAAAGAAGAAGACAGAGAGACCTATCCAAAGAATGTGGTTTTTAACAGTAGTGGCACAGTGAACAAATTTCAAATGAACATAACTGGAAACTTGAGAATGAAAAACTGCACCACTCTGATTTACAACATGAAGACGACATATGAAGGCGTATACTACTTCAGAATCGAGAACAGTCCTTTCATGGCAAATGCTCGTTGTGATCCTCTTCACATAACAATCAAAGGTAAGAGAGTTTCATTTTCTTTTAATCAGACTATAAAGGTTTTATTAAGAAACAAGAAATCATTGTCATAGCACGAGTTGAACTCTGATTAAATACTGAGACTCTTTTTACTGGTTGAGATTGAAGGGTCCAATCTTGGCACACTAAGAAGCAGAAAAACATTTTAATTTAAAGTTTTTAATTACAGTGCTGTCAGCTTTTGCCTTAACATCATTAGGACCATTTTTCCCTTTTCAACCCCTCCAACCCTGTTTTCCCATACATACACAAACATATACATGCACACACACACACACACACACACACACAAAAAAATCTTTGTTTGATTTGAACACACAGATTCTCCTCCGAGTCCCAAACTAATCATCTCAGGAGATCTGAAGGAGAAGGAGTCTGTCACTATAACCTGCTCAGCTTCCACTCCCTGTCCACTCTCCCCTCCTAAACTCACCTGGACTCTCAAACAAGACTCTCTCAACAACATGGAGGAAAACCCAGATAAAACCTTCACGACTAAAATCCAGGAGCAGATCACTCTGACGGACAAATATGATGGATACAACATCACCTGTTCTGCCACATATCCTGTGAATGAAGGAAAAGAAGTCAAGACAGCAGGGGAGACACAGACTCTCAGAGTTTCATGTGAGACAACCAGAGATTGTTATTGGATCCTGTCAGAATGTGATAATTTTAAAGATGTTTGCTGTTTTTAATGAAATGAAATTATTTAACAATTTTCCTCAGATGCTCCTAAAAACACCTCAGCGTCCATCAGTCCATCAGGTTTGGTGTCAGCAGGTATTCATGTGAACCTGACCTGCGCCAGCAGAGCCAATCCTCCTGTCAGCAGCTTCACCTGGTTCAAGATCAGCAAAGATGGACACATGATCGTATCTGAAGGAGAGTTTTACAGCTTTAATGTCACAGAGGGAGGAGTTTATTACTGTGTGGCCATGAATGATCTCGGTAATCAGACATCTGTACAGATCCATTTGAGATTTGCAGCAGGTAAAAACTAGAAGTAAAAAAGCTTCTCTTCTTTTATTTTAATTTGTTCTTTTTTGCTGTTTTCTGCTTGTGCGCTTTGGTCGGTTATTTTAATCTCTTTTTGAATGTACCCTCTTTTAGGTACATTAAACAGTTTAACAAATGATCGCTGCAATATTAACTCTAAATGTCTACATATCACCCAACCTTTCTTTAATTCAGATAACTCAAAAGCAAAACTATGTGGGAGATGTGACTATATGTGTTAACACTTTAGACAGCAAAAACAAGACAAAACAGAAAGGAGCAGGAACTAGTGACATAATGTGACATTATGTGTGTTGAGGATGTTGAAGGACTGTGTGTGTGTGTGTGTGTGTGTGTGTGTGTGTGTGTGTGTGTGTGTGTGTGTGTGTGTGTGTGTGTGTGTGTGTGTGTGTGTGTGTGTGTGTGTGTGTGTGTGCGTGTGGGAGGAGAAAATATAAGAAGTAAAGTGTAAGAGAAGTTTGGGCTAGATAAAGAATGAATAGAGAGACAAAAATAAACAAGTTAATAAAATCCCCTACCCTACCTCAGTCAGCCTGCGGAGGGGGCCGGCTGATGACTGATGGCTCAAAGTCCCTCTTAGGAGAGTACCTACTCTGAAACAGGAACTAAAGAGGTTCCTCTTAACGGGGTTCTTGGAACTAAAATAGTTCATAGTTCCTGCAATGAAGAATTAATGAAGTCGGGGGGCACAACAGTTTCAAGAACTATGAATAAGTTCCTGGGGCAAAAAATGCCTCATAAGGAATTTTTAACAATTTTTAATGAGCTAACGTTTGCTGTGGTACTGGATTAGCGCTTATGTTCGATCAATCAACGTACATAAAGTATGTACCAATCAACGTGCACTTACATCACTCAAAGTCCCTCTTGTGCTGGGAGGGTACCTACTTTCAAGCAGGAGCTGAAAAAGGTTCCTCTTAACGGGTTCTAGGAACTAAAATAGTTCATAGTTCCTGCAGTTCAGAATCAATAAAAAAGTGTTCGGGTTCAAACAGTTCCTAGAACTATGACAAAGTTCCTGCGGTCTGAAAACACCTTTTGTCCTTTTTACTAATAATACTACCAGAAAGAAAATAGTAATAATAATTTAAGAAATAATATTAATGATTATTATTGTTATTATTACAAAAACAACAAAAGCATTAATAGTAATAAAAATAACGACAACTCCACTTGTTTTTCACTGAACAGAGAAACTTGTTGATGCTCCTCTTTGGGGTTCAGCTTTTGGGATCATTGTCGTAGTCGTCTGCCTCGCTGTCTGTATTTGGTAAGTATCACAAATGAGTCTGTCATCTGCTGTCATTGTTTTCCAACAGAGGAGCAGTGCCTTTGCATTATACTGATGAATAAATCTCCCAAAAGGGGAAAAAAAAGTTGTTTCCTAACTTTGATCTTCTAGTTTCCAATTAGAAGTATCTCCTAATGTTGACTAGTTCATTAAGTCTCTATAAGCAGCACACTCTAATTCACCGACACCAGTATAACCATGATCTCTATTGTCTTTCAGGTGGTTAAAGTGGAAACATCAAACTCCTCAACAGAACCAGGTGGGAACATACTTAACTCATACTTCAACACTGAACACTCTGTTATGTTTTAATATATCTGTTGACATTGACTGTGTCCTGCTGTGAGAAAGCAAAAGTCTTTATTCTAAGCAGGCAATATGTCAGAGGTCAGCTGGTGGTGGAAATATGAGTTGTAGTAGCAGTTTATTCAATCAGTGATTATTTATCTCCATAAAGATATACATAGACGTTATACTCAAGTTAAAAATAAAAAAAAACAAATCAAAGAGGTGTAGGCTGAAACTTAAGTTTACTGTCTATACCTTGTTAACCCTTTAACTTCAACGTTTAAATAACACCATTAAAAAAACTAAGTTTCAAACATTTCAAAGAAAATAAAACAAACTGAAGTTCAAAAACATTTCAAAACAATCAAGTAGGAAGCCAAAAAACAAGACAGCATGTCATTTGTATTTTACCGGTATCCGTGCTCTTTTAGTTTCTACTAATTAATAAACTCATATAAATGTATAAATGGTGCATTGGTTGGTTCACAGTACATCGACTAACATTTTTTTTGCTCTCTTCTTTAACTAAACAATAAACAGGTATTGTTCTTATATGCGGTACCTCATACCTCCACACAGTCGGTCATATAATGAGCTCTGATGCAGAATATCCTCACTTTTATTTAATATGACAATGTAGTGTGACATTTTAGATTTAATTTTATGGAGCTTCAAAAAAAGTTTATCGTCAATGATCCCACCATGAAATGTGTTTTCATTTTCCATTTCTATATCGCAACATCTTTGATCTGGATTTTAACTTGATTTTTGAGTTTCCAGTTGCCAAAAATTGAACTTTATTTACACTCATAACATGTTAATGGCAAACCATTTCTGAATAATTTCAATGTACTTTGCACTGTATTCAGAAGCAGATATTTCCAGAGCAGTAAAGATCATCAGTAAATAATACACATTTTAAAAGTAAAGAAACTCAACAGATGTCATTAATATACAGTATTTTAAAAAATCAGGACCTACAAGCCACCCTTGAGGAACCCCACAAGTAACCATTAATCTTTTAGATTTGGATTAATTTTTGTACATATTGATTTCTTTCATCAAGGTAACTTTTCACCTAGCATCATTATAAAGAATAGTAAAGTGAATATTTGGTTTAAATTTGTGCATTAACAGTTTGCTTTGTTAGATAGAGATAAGTTGATACAAAATATTTACCCTAAGTGACTGCCAGATGTTACAATAGATGACTATCATTTTAGATTGCAATTATAGATTGAGTTATTGAGACAAAGTAAAAAAAAAAAAAAAAGGCAGGCTCTCCTCAGAAGTTTTATCACTTAGGGAGACAACATAGCACCTGCCTTTAAGATGTTTTCTTATTTGATTTCAGAGTCAAGGAGATAGTGTACTGGCTCCTCATCAACCACTGAATGAAACAGAGGAAACCATCCATTACGAGGAGATCAACTTTTTAGTGCGGGGACAGCTCTCTGTCTCAGTGCAGGACAGTGGACAGCAACAGGATACGTTGTATGCACAGGTCAAAGGGTCCAAGCCAGCAAGCAGCCGAACACAGCCTGCTGACGGCCCAGAAGATGTCTACGCTCAAGTGAAGAAAAAATTAGTGGATTAGATGCATTTCATCAAGTTTCATTATACAACTTTTTTTGTTCATTTTTTATTTGCTTATTGTTTTATATAGTTGAGCGCAGCGTTAGGTCAGGAAGGCCATGGAGTCACACTCTACTATCATGCCAGACTTTTAGTAACAGCTGATCTCATGCAAACCTCATCAGCTGATGGCTAGCTGATTTCCTTCAAAGGATCCTAGATTGGCCAAAGAGTACTTATGTCACCTTATTTTAACTGTTCTAGCCTGCCTACTATTTGTTGCTCCCTCTGCAAGCCGCATTTGCAACTCTCCTCCACCCCAGCTCATCCTTTCATGCTGTTCAGACTTAATCAATGTCATGCTGTTGTCATTGATGCCTGCTCTGTTTGGCTTTGCTGCTTCTCTCCCTGCCTTATGCCTTCCATGTAATCATGTGGAAGGGCAGGGAGATCCCAGACCAGAGCCATACTGCCAAATATAAATAATTGCAATGGAGTATTTTTTCTTGACAAAGGGGTCCTGACTGAAATCTTGTTGCTGTGTAATATTCAGCCTCTTATATATGTGCAACTAAAATATACAGAAGTCTATTAGGGACTTCATTTTTTATATTAAACTTACTTCAAGCAGTTGCAGTCCACATTTACGTTATTTTGTTACCCTTTAATTTATAATGTTAGGTTTTATTGTAAAATGCTTTAATTTGATCGTTTTTGACGAGGCATGTTAAATCTCATCACTTCTCTTTCATTTCCATTTTCTCACCTTGTTTGTTTCCCATGTTTTTATTTGTATTTTTTTAAAAACTTCAAAAATAAGCACGAGGCAAAGTTTCTTGCTTTTGAAGATATTTATTCATTGCACTGTAATAAAAACCTTGTCTCCTCAAAATACCTAATAATCTCAGTCGCACTTATTGGTCGAACATTTTATGTTTATGTGTAAACATCACCTGAAATCAAGGAATTGAATCACAAACATTACAAAAGTGGCAAAATGGATTATGCATAGTATTCCTTGGGATCATGAATTAATATATTGACTACTTACAGGACTTTTTATTTTGTGTATATGTAAATATTAAGAGCGTTCTGTTAAACTTTTAATAAAGCATCTTTAAGCAACTGATGCTTAAAATTAATTTGAAATCTTTTTGTAAATAAAATGTTAAAAACTCATCCATCTCTGTCAGAATTTTGCTAAATCTTTGGGTATTGATGGGAACTTGACAGGAATTTGATGGGATGTCAGTGGATGCAGAATGAAGTGAAGGGTGTTGGGGGTGACCCTTTACCTCCCAAGTGATAAGTTCCTCCTGTGGTGATGCTGAGAGGTGAAGTGGAGCTCACAGCAGACGCCTCCTCGCCGTCTATCGTCAACATGGCAAAGTTCTCCTTGGCGACCAAACTTATTGAGTGCCATTGGCCGTCGTTAAGGCTTGAACCTAGAGGGGGGGCGGATGTAAAGATTGATTCAGAAAACACATACTCTAAAGTGTAGATCTTAGGGAGTTGGCACAGGAGTTTCCACAGACTGCAAAATCTGCATTAACTGATTCCTGGGTGAGAAGCGTGTGGGTGGTGAAGCTAAAATACAATTTATAAATGTGATAAGAGGCTCTTTATCCTCTGCTTTTTCACACAACCACTTTTTTTCACAATCATGGCACCCCTGGGTTTCTCCTTACTCATTTCTGCCCTGACCCAACAGCCTGGTGAATGTGGCATCACTCCTTCTTTATCTCTACCGCTTTCCAGGCATAGAGTAGACTCAAGGCCCCTGAGCCTCAACTCCATTAACTCACAGAGAACCTTATTTGCGCCAGAGAACCAGAGTGCATGCGTGTGTGCTCTCCAAGGATGCTTGCACGCTTTGAACATTGCAATGCAATAGTAAGTGTTGCTTTGTCCACATTATGTCGATGTAGTGTGTGAGCGTGGGTTACTGAATGCAGGTTTTGTACTCTCCTGTACTCTCTCTTCTCTTGTAGCTTTGCTCCATTAAGTATGAGTGATGTTTTAGAAGAGGACATTACTACTGGAGCCGAGAGAGAAGCCAGCTCACTCTCATCAACCTCTTGTCTATACATCACCTCTTACTGACACCAATCTCTATCCATCCTCCCTCCCTGCTACCTCTCTGTCCCTGATTCTTTGCTCTGTCTCTTTGTCTTTTCTTCCTGTCCTCTGTTTCTGTATTTCTGCATTTCACATTCCCTTTTTATGTCCCTGTCTTCATATGTTTCTCCTCTTGTGGCCATTAGCAGCATGTCCATCTTTTTACCTTCTCAGCTCTAGCTGCTTCACTGACTTCAATACATCAATAGCGAGGATCCAGCAGTGAAGTTCAAGGTACGGTCATGTGAAAATCAGTCGTAAAAAAGTGCACCTGCTTTCTGGTCAATGCACATGAACCTTGGCATGTAACATATGTCAATATATCTGACTGTGTGAGTGTGTGTGTGTGTATATATGTATGTTAGCTTCTTTATTACCTCTGCTTGCTATATGACAGTAACCAGCCAAAAGGCTAACTTTTGCATAGTTTATTTTCTACCCAGCATACACTTGGAGACCCTTAGGCTTCTTGCCAGTAGGCAGCCTTAGCTAATTAATCTCCATCAGCAGGGGGACCGTGTGTGTGTAAAGCTGGTGTATGTGTCGGGTCATGGCAGTGACTGAACTGACTAAGAGCCAAGATGGCCCCCTGCTGAGGGGTTTCATAACTGGGGCTTCATTGAAGGAAGCGCTGATTAAATATGCCCAAACACACACAGTTGGGCTAAAATGAATTACATTGCTACAAGAAAAATCCAATAAATCTGTAAGAGAGTTATGTTACTCTATAACATTGCACTTTTGTTTTATACGAGAAAATTAGAGAAAGGTTTCTGAGTCGTCAGAATCACAAAAAAGACAAATAATTTGTAGAAGCATGAAGTTTCCAGAGGGTGGTCCATCATTTGATTGGTCACCCAGGGTGCCAACCTATAATTCTAAACTATGATTGGCTATCTAACCTATCATAAGTACAAACCAACTTGGGCTATGTTGGGACAGGCTGCTGGTTAGTTTTATGGCAAATCTTAAGAACACTTTTTTTGTTGGTTCTTTTAACTGTTGCACATTAAGAGATATGTCATTTTCAGAGTCTTAAAGCATGGATGATACAAGGATGACTTGAGTTTCGTCTATCTGAGAATCAAGAGACTTTAACTCTGTAAGTAGAAACGTGCCAGCCTGAAGGCGAACCTGGCTCCAAAAAGGGGGCAGACACTCTGATTGGTTTGAATCTTGTTATTCTCAAAACACCCGAGCATAATTAAGGGACTTGATCACCTCTTTGCACTCTGCACCTCACTTAGCAAACATTTAAGCAAACATTTGGAGTGTCTATGAAGCTGCCTTCTTTTTACAAGACTTGCAAATCTAAATACGTCAGTTTTGCAGGGTGTGCATTAATGTGTGCACATCGTCATGGAAACTCACCTGATGATAAGTCGACCCGGTTGTTGCTGGTCCCCTTTGTCACGTTGACATGAACCACCACCTTGCTCTCCTCCAGGGAGATCTCCAGAGTGCCATCATCGAGATTACTGAAGAGGAGAAGCCCATCGGGTTCAGCATAAGAAACTGGAAGCTCACAGATATCGTGTTGTGATCTGCTCGTCCTGGCAGCTGCAGGAAGCTGGTGGCCAGGAAGGTGTGTTACGCTGTCAAGACACAGAGTAGGAGATAGAGACAACAACAAAAAACAGAGATTAATGGGTCTTGAAAGAGAAACAGTGAAAAACAAAGTTGCTCCTCCTCTGCATGATTACCCTCAGATGCTACTGACTGACACTTGGTTCAGAGAATGATGTTGCTTGTACACATGACAAAAATGTCACGTTTTGTCTCAGTATGTCTTTGAGAACCAGGGTGGAACTGCAGCTTGGGGTGATGTTTTATTGCTCGAGGCGAACAAACACTACTGCTGAATTCAGGAGCTAATTACCATTGAGTATCTCGTGCCGGTAATCAAATCATCAGCACACACTGTATAATGGGGACGCCTCACTGACAACAGATGATTTTCTGTTTGCCTCTGACTTTGTTTGTGCTTAAAATTTGAGAGCAGATATTTTTTAATTAAAAATGCACAGCTGTGTGAGCCATTAGAGAGGATGAGAAGAAAGGCTCTTATTAACTTGTTAAGTGCCTGCATTTGTTTAATCAATTCATAAGAGATGGAGGACTCTTCAGGAAGATCAGGATGGGCAGCGCTGAGACAGTCTATCAAATGATGTTCAGTTATTAGGACTCATTACAGCCACTCATTATGAAGACTACCAAGTATTTATTAAAGAAGAGCATAGCATTGCATGTTTTCCTTATTTTGTTGAGAGAAGTTGTAATTGACAAAAATGGTCATATTTTATCTGTAATTGTACATGTGTGTTTTTCTCCTGACCTTTAGACACAGTTCTGAACTCAGATGGAATATAAAATAGGGGGGGGGGTGATATTACTATGTGTGCGGTGATGCTTCAGTAGTTTTAGTAATTCTTTAGTAAGAGCAGGACAAATAATCAAAATAGGAGCACACACACATACGCATACAAATACACAGTCATATAAGAATGAGTGTGCAGACAAGATAAAGTACATAGCTACACTAGAGTTACAGCTTGTCACAATTGTGTCTCTTTAGCCGGTCCCATTCAGGCAGGCACCAGTGGAATCCATGCAGCGTTAGCCACACAACAAGCAGACACACAAAAAAGCCCTGGTTGTAAAGATTTCCCCAAAGATCCCTTCATTCAACAGCTTCTCTTTAATTGGACTGTGGTTTGTCCTGCCCCATTTCTTAATACCCTACTTAACACTGGAACAGATCAACCATATCAGCATGTCTGCTAAAGGTCAAACTCTCAAAGCTTATCAATACAAACACAAACACATGTGTTGCACACTTGTACACAAAGAACCAAGCGTGCATGGGTTTTATGATTATTCTTTTACTTCGGTCTGAAACACAGAGACACAAACACATCAACTCAGCGTGGCTGCACACTCTCGGACAACTGGGTCGACTGAGCTACGCATGGCATCAAAGATTTGCTAATCAAAGATGATGCTTATGACTCTCTCACACACTTATACAAATATTCTGCACACACACACACACAGTAAATATTAAAGAAGGCTAACTGTGGATTTCCTACTGTCACTTTTATCACTTTTGCTCACCTGAAACACAGAGACACAAACACATCTACTCAGCGTGGCTGCACACTCTCGGACAACTGGGTCAACTGAGCTACGCATGGCATCCAAGACCCCTGTGCTGCCCAGAGCTGCCCCAAAAGTGCCTGTGTGATACTTCTTCAATTTGACCCACAAATGTACCAACTAAAATATCACAGTGCCTTTGTACAGGAATATCTAACAGTATGATTGAACAAGATAATAAAATAAAATATCAAAAACAATATGAGACTGGGGGGGTGCCTAGTGTCCATGAACATGCCTGATATTAATATGGGCCCCACACATGCATAAAGCAAGCTGCACAATTATGCACAAACTCTGTAACCCACAGGTGCTTTTCATTCACATTATGCATTCCTGAATCAGTTTCCTGTTTTTAAGTTCTATTTGCTGAACTTTTTGCATTTCATTAGCAACAGTAATTATGGGGGGTTTATGGATTAGGATTATAGCCCAGTGTAAAACCAATATCTAATGTCCTGTGTGGTATCAAAGCACTGTGAAGACAGAGGAATCCAAGCTACCACAGAGGATTAATAGTTTATAAAGATTAGTGATGGGTCATGATTTTAGAATATTCAAATAGTGATTTATTAATTTTAAAAGTTCATGCAAGCCAAGCTCGGGGGGGGGGGGGGGGGGGGGGGGGGGGTAGTAACCTGTGAATTTGTGAATCCAGATAAACTGCACTTCAGAAAGTGTTCCATTGAGGCAGGAGTGAGCACGGGCCCCTGAGCCACCTTTTATGACATGAATTGCACAGCTCTTGCTGACATTAGCTTACCCATAGATGTATCACAAGGAGCCGGCAAGTGTTTTGTTTGGTTAATAAGCTAAAGAAAGGTGAGCCCTACAGCATGTTAAATCACGCACAATTGGCTGGTTGGAGTTAGAATGCTTGATTGTATCCACGGCAACAGGTGGAAAAACAGTCAATTAGCAGACCAATCAGAGCAGACTTGGCCCACGTGGGGTCTAGCAGTGGGGGCTCAACAGAGTGTAGCTGACGGACTCAGAGCGTAGAGGGAGCAAGGAGCAGTACATGAAAACAGACACTTTTTCTAGAACTTTAGCTATTGTGAACGTACAAAAGTAGGTACATAGATTAAATATACGAACCCCAAAAAGGGCATAATATGGGCTCTTTAAGGATGATTCCTGCAGGAGAATAATTGTGTTTGTGTAGAAAATCTCCTCCCTCTGTTTCTTTCAGTCACATTCAGCTCTACTATTTCATGACTCATTTATTAAATAATTGATTTTCTGTTGATCCTGTGTAAATCAAAATGGAAATGAGCATGCTGGATCAGAAGAATAAACACAGAAGCCTTTATATAACACAGTCCTAGATGAGTTATATGGTAATACGGTGTTGCATTTAATTATCATACATTTACAAACCCAGAATTATCATCTACAACCAACATATTTAGTGATTATGCTGGGAACACAACATCTATATTTATCTGCCTCCCTCTCCTCCTACTACTTGTCTTTTCTGAGTTCTTCTTCCCTCCTCTCTTCTCTGTCAATGCACAACACTTTACTTCTTTTCTCTTTGATGACTGGATCGGGAAAGCAGGGAAACATTTAGAAGAAGTTGATTCTAACAGAACTTGAGAGATGAGAAGTGAAGATGAACAGACAAAATGTGAGTTCTCACTTTCAGACCGAACGCTGAAGAAAAGGAGCAGTGACGGCGTCATCATGAGAGAGCGCCGCAGGCTTCAAAACACGGCTGACAGACAAGTCTGAAAAATGACACTCAAAGCCCGGAGGATGTGTGTGCATGTTAGTGTCTCTGTCTGTCTGTGTTATCACTAGTATTTAAAGTGTAAGCTTTGTGTTCATCTGCTGTTTAGGTGATGAACTCAGATGGTTATTACAGCCAGCAGATATTGAATCTGAACAGACCCATCGCAGAAACATTCACAACTGTTTATGAATACCTGACACACTGTTTGAAGACTGACAAGTTGGTGGAGAAGTTGCTGCAGAGAAAAAAAATCTAATCTAAACTTGGGCAGTCCAGTGTTGCCAATTTTAAATATACTTACATTTTATTTTATAAAACTATTGACACACAAATTTATGGTGAAAAAAAGTACATTTATCAAACTAAATTCTTATTTTCTTCTGTTTTGAAAAGTCAACTCGCATCCAATTCTGAAAACACTTTGCGGGTACAGACTGTGTTATTCAGCCCTGCCAAACTGACAGTTTTTCTGTTTTCTCGACAGCCAGCATCACGACATTTCTCTCACTACAGCTGAAAAATATATATTGTTCAGACTTGTTTTAATAGCGTGTTTTATACTGCATTTTAAGATGATAACATTATAAATTGTGAAAGGATCAAAGCAGGCCCTGAGCTGATTGAAACCTGCCGCAAAGATTCTACTGTAGACTAGAGCTCTGTCTATGATTTTGTCTTCTTTACTATCATATTGAAATGTTAGTTGCTAAATATAAAATGTGTCTTGAAGAAACTGTCCCACACATGTGACACTGTTCGCAAATAAAGGGGTAGATGTTATTATGGTCAGAAAACAGCGACAGAAAGAAGTTGACTTTATTGAAGCCACATGTAGCCAATTAGAAGTTAATTATGTAGTTTGTGGGTGTCTAATGTCTTCATTAGAGGGGACAAGTTCTTTAAACTTGCTGACTGGATATATCTGTTTCATTGCTTTGTGCATTTGTGCATCTCTGTGTTTCCACCGCCTCTTGTCTTTATTAGCAGTGACTTGCTTTTCTTCTAACATGGGAAATAAATGAACAAGGGAAATCAAAATGAAATATAATATAGAGGTGAAGATTGTCTGGAATTAAATTATGTCCTAGTATTCTCACACACACACACACACACACACACACACACACACTCTCACAGACGTATGCACACAAAGTGCAATCCCATCTCCAGAATGAAGGATGTATGTGTGTCACTTATTACTGTAATTTATTCAGAGGCTTAATTGAAAATTGTTATCGAAATCAATTTGGCAGCCTTTAATAGGATGAGAGCAAAGAGGCTGTGGGAGTCAGTTCCCTGGGTGGTACAAGAGAGAGACAGTGTGTAAGTGTGTGTCTGCATATTGAACACTGACTTTGAGTTTGATTCATATACAAAAGTACCTCTTGATGAAGAAAGAAAAACTCAATACCACTTGACTAGATCCGAGAAACATCATGAAACAGTATCAGAGGAATATGTTTTCTGCAGAAAAGGCGGTCTTGTAATACAATTCCCACTTTTAGTCAAGCAAGAAAAGCAGAATTCAGTGTGTTTTTTTATGTTTAATGAAATAAGATCACAACAATCTTTCACCAACTTTAACCAAAAAGCCTTAATTTCCTTACATTTAAAGTTTTTGGCTATTAAGGAAAAAGTAATTTTTTCTGCCTTCAGCGCTGCCTTCCACCTGATGCCTCCAGTTTTGCACATCAACGTATTATTTCACTCTTAAAGGACGGTCGGTAAACATAATCCAGGCAACAAAAAAAGGCAGTTTAGTTATATCAAGCGTGAGTTGTTGCAGACATGGTTGGTGACTATATGTTGTGTGTGTGTGTGTGTCTCCACTCACAGTAGGAGCAGCCGTACACTTCTATGCGCAGACCGATCTGTCCTTCCTCACTCCAGTCCAGCGGGACGAGCCGCTGCAGCTGAAAGTGGGCTGAGCTCTCCGAGTTGGAGTTCCCAGAGAAGGCCTGTAAACACACACACATTTAAGTTAAACACATCAAGCCTGCAGTCATACAATTAGCTTTGGGACTTAGAGCATGTGTATTTTTTCGGCTCACCACATCCTGCCCTAAGGTGCAGAGTGAGTCGTAATACATGCAAAATGAGTCTAAATATCTAATATGCCTGCCATAAGACTCTCTGACTGCAGGGAATGGAAGCGGAAACTGTCTCTTGTTTTCAGCTCACAGTACATATCAGACACTCCCTGTTCACATCGCTTCATAGTTAAGCTGATTTCGGGGACCCTAGAGATTCACTGAGGCTTGTCATGAGGTTTACAGTCCCCTGTCTTAGCATTTTGTTCTACACATTTACTTAGTGCAGTCTTTTAAATCACAGCCTGCAAGAAAGCATCACACTGTATTGTCTGCAAACAAAACAAATATGTACAAAGCACTACTTGGCAAAATGGTCCAATGTCTGTTGATTTATTTACTGAACTGCAGTGTGCAAAAAAAAGAAAAAAAACTTATCAGATACCAGATGGGACTTTGTGCAAAATCGCATCAAAACATTGTGTTCTCCTCTTTACAGAACAACCCGCCTAAAGTGGAGAAACAGCATGGCAAAAAAATTAAAAAAAACAAATGACACAAAATGAGTGCATAGTCAGCTGAAAACCCAAAGACAACATTGTATACTAAGTGGTAGGGACTTGAGTATATACCAGCCTAAAGTCTTCCATTTATCAGGTCTACCAAATATAATAGCCCTGGTCCACTGAAAAACAAAACTGACTGATTGGCTTTTTGCTGTTCTGGAATACTACAACAATACAACAATAAAAAGTAAGATTAAAAGAGATGATAACCATTTATTCCCCATTTATCTCATGCTATTTGAATACAAGTCGAATTGCTTAGTAGATACGGATCTCCTCTGAGACAGATGGAGAGCCAAGATATTTCTCTCTGAATGTTTCCAGATCCTCCTTGGGGATCCTGACCAGGGTGCACTGGCTGCATGGGATATACAGTGTAATTCCTCCAGTGTCATCCGGGATGTCATCCCAATTTGACATTCCTATGAACAATAACATTTTATCAGATGTGCAAGCCAACTCAACTGTCCCCTAGCAATGCAAAGTAGTCTACTCTAAGCTCTCTACGGATGTCTGACCTCTTCATCCTGTCGTGAAGCCTAAGCAAACCCTGTGGAGGAATCTAGTTTAGGCTCCTTGTATCCAAAATCTAAATCATTCAGTCTCTATACAAAGCTCATGATCGTAGGTGAGGGCTGTCACACGGTTTGAATGGTTATTATAAACCCTGCCTTCCAGGTCAGCTCCAAACTGACTGATAAATTGTTTAGGCATCGTCATGGCGGTATAGAAAAAGCATCTAAAATAATAAACTGGTCAAAACAATTTGAAAAAGAAAAAAAAATCCAATCCTCTGAATCCTCCTACTCATCATATCTATTGCACATTTGTCATATACATCTCTTTCCAAATTGCCTGTGGTCCTGGCTCAGGATTTGCAGCACAAAATGTGCATACACACAACCGCCCACACACCAAAGTACCCTATATCGACCATAAGCTCGTTTTTTGGATGGAAATAAAATATTAATCATAAAACATGCACCTCTAAGTTCTGTCTACCTAGAGACGATTTGGCTGAATTTATGACAGGCTTTACTTATTTTTGTCCAGTTGGCACTTTCTATCCCTCACCCCACGTAAAGGTATGAGAGAGAGAGACAGAAAGAGAGAGAGACGGAACAAAACTGATTTTGGCTCCACCCAAAAAGCTCAATCCCCCTGACCTGATTTTCCAGCTTCTTTCTCTGATTTCTCTTTTGTGTTCTTCCTCCTATTTGTCACTTCTCTGTGCTTGGCTGAATGAACAGCTCAATTCAAAGACATTACTATGCAGAGTGGAGGGCATGAGGCAGAATAAGGAAAGAAAAGGAGGATGAAGAGGAGGATGAAGATGAGGAATGGAAAAAACTGAACAACTCGCAAAACTCTGCCTAGTCATCCATTTAATTCCTTCTACTCAGAAGTCAAACCATTAACCAGTAAACCAGTGAGTAATTGGGTATTTGTGTATGTGTGTGTCTCTTTAGTGCAACTGTGACCATTTATTTTGCTGTCTGTGTGTTCAAGTGTTAGGCAACTTAAGAGCTTAGACACTTTGATGTTTTGTTCAATCAAGAAAAGAGGTAATTCAAACCCATGAAGGCCACTAAGTGCCTGAGGTTACTTCTCAGTTTTTATTCAGCATGTGTGCATTTGTTTTTTTATTGATTGTGTACTTCTCTCAAAGTTCAAGCCTAAAACTGAAGTATATTCCTCGAACATTCAAATTACTTTCAATGTTTACTGCAGGACTGCATCAGAAAAAAAACAAATTAACTCTGGAGTCTTTTCTGGATTGAAACCAAAAAACATTTATATCTGTTCCGAGTGTTCTCTGGGTAAATGCATAAACTTGTAAAAAGTGTAAAAAACTGATAATGATGTGTTTGAATGGTTTCATTGTTGGTAAAGTAAAACTTTGGGTGAAAATCAAAACAGTGCGGAGCTGTCATCTCATTTCAGGATTTCATGAGATCAGTGGAGGAAAAGCAATGAGGGGAAAACTAGAAAACAAAAATAATGAGGGAAGCTTTATGCCAGTGTGTCTCCTTGTAAGTTGTCCGAACCTCCAAGGCTGCCGTCATTCAAGAAAGAACAAGACATACTGTACACGGCACTACAGAAATCAATGAATGTCCCTGTTGTCTGAACTGTCTCACACACATCACCAGCCATGTACACAAGATTCCCATGCCCATTATTTACTTTTCTGTATCCTCACTCACTTTCTTTTTCTCCCTGGCTGCATTTAATTTCCTGAATGTGCATTTGCCACATTTCTCTGTGTCTGTTTGTGCGTCTATCTGTGTGTATATGTGTGTAACTTTGTGTTTGTGTGTCTGTTTTGACAGACAGAGACAAGCCTTTCCGGAGAACAGATCTCCAGATACTGAGCAACAAGTGAAAGCTATTTTCTGGTGTTTGCTTTTTTTGCCAAGGACGCTGTTTCAGACCAGCCCAGAGTCTGTCCAATCGTTTGTGTGTGTGTGTGTGTGTGTGTGTGTGTGTGTGTGTGTGTGTGTGTGTGTGTGTGTGTGTGTGTGTGTGTGTGTGTGTGTGTGTGTGGATTTGTGTACGTGTCTCTTCCTAACAGAAGCATGGGAAATCAGTCTTGGCTGGCTGGTCTTTTGTTTGTATTGACACATGTACAGAACAAAGGGCCAAAGAGAGATTTGTGTTTCTGTCAGTGCTTTTGTTTGTACATACACAAAAAGCAGGAGAAAGTAGAAGAGCTCAATTCAATTCATTTTATATTATTTTAAAATGACTAATCAACTAATTGAATTTCCAGATGAAATTGCAATTAGCTCTGCAGCTACTGCAACAATCCAGCTTTCAATCATGGCATTATACCCCTTTATATAGCATGAGATACCTAAATAACTAAACTTCTCAGGAAATTAAACACTTGAATATATATGATATAAGATACGTTAAGACCTCAATTAAATGACACAAACCATTTTATTTTTGGTTTTCTATCATGCAGACAGTCACCAGAAGTCAAGTTTATTTAGCTCCAGTTTGGGAGGCATCATGACCGCCATCCGTTTGTACAGTTCAATGATGAGAATGCGTGACACTGGCTTATTTAGGAAACAAAGTAAGTGCCAATAGCTTATTCTACAGCTAGGTGATTGTTGTAGTTTTTTGTGTAATCACAAGAACACTGCTGGGTTTGGACATATAGTTTCAACTACCCTTTAAAGAAGTTGAGTTAATGACAGTTCATGAACGATGAAAAACTCATTTAAACGTCTGAAATAACCTTTCCATGAGCAAGCTTGCTCGTGC
This sequence comes from Labrus mixtus, assembly GCF_963584025.1. Lineage (NCBI taxonomy): Eukaryota > Metazoa > Chordata > Actinopteri > Labriformes > Labridae > Labrus > Labrus mixtus. Next base: position 5,244,905 of record NC_083630.1, read on the forward strand.
CCTGAAAGTGCTCTTTGGAATACAGCAATTGGTAAGAGGCCCCTTCTGGACATGAAACATTTGAATCAATGGGAGAGATTTTTTCATGTCCGATGGCTAACCTCTTCTTGACACTTTCTCCCAGAATTTAAATTTTGGAGCGTCGCTGTCAATCAAGCCTCCCGCTAGAGGTGAAGACCAGAACCGAGCCCTGCTGGAGGCATGCCGGCTAAATGGATTTTTTATTTGGATTTGCACTAAACCAGACTGGCTGAATGAGGAACGTATACTGTGCCATCTTACAATTTTGATATTTTTTGGAATGTGATTTAGATTTTTTGTGTGTGTCAACATATCTTCCATAGACTGATCCTCCTCTTATTGACGAGTTCACAAGAATCAATAAGTAAGGTTACAGGCTTTCCTCCGAAGCTTTGTATGTTTCAGGAAATGTTTAAAAGTAGATTAATTGGGTTCAGAGCTGAAATCATGTCTCCTGTTTTTTTGCCTTTTTCCCAAAATTCATAGATAGTCTTGCCTTCTGCACCTTGAATGCGGTAAAATGAAACATTTCCAATCGTCTATTATTGTCTAAAGCTGGCACAGTTTCATTCTCTGTTGTACACCTGTAGCCATGTGCCCATGCTGTTGTCCTCAGTTCAGTCTCTCATTAACTGCCTCAACCTGCTGAGGAGCTCCAAAATACTGAATACAAGGGGAGGAAAAATCTTTTCTCTGCCTCACACACTTCACACAAGAATGAGGGACACTTCCAGAAGATTTTGTGCTGATAACTTTCCATACTAAATTAGCACAAAATGAATGAAGTGCTCTTAAAAAACAAGGAATATATAAGCATCCAACCAATTCAGCACTTCACTAAATCATCACAGGGATTTTAAATATTCCCCTGCACTGAGTTAAATTTTACAGACATGGAAAGACTGGAATACACACACACACTCACACACTTTAGACGGAGGGAATGGAGCTTTAAGAGCCCATTTCTCAGGCTGTGAACATTAAGCACCTTCTCACCCCTCCGCTCACGGGGGAGTAGTGCTGATGGAGTGAAGACAGCCTCACTCTGACTCTGCTAGAACATCTCACACACCACCCAGAGCTAAGTCATCATTTTAGTGTCTGTGTGTGATCATGTTTACCACTTTACTTCACTGACTCGTTACAAGTACATGTGTGTAATTTGACATGATGCTTGTATGAGGACGCCTTTTCAACCTCATTAATGTTGGACTCCTCTTCATGCATCACTCACTCAGTGGCTCGACATTAAGTCCCACCAGAAGCATTTGGAAAAAGGTGAGTACAGTGGGCCTCAGTCACCAGCCAACCCTAGAAAGAAATGTATGTAAAACCAACATTTGAAGGTTTCATGTTGATTCTCGACAGCTGCACTGGAACTAGCTAAACTAGCTAGCTAGCTTAAGAACACAGGTGCGAACAATTCAGCAGTTTAAGAACAGCGTTGTGTCCCCTTATACTCTTCATAAGAACATTCTTAATGACATATAAATTACAGTAAATCTTTGGACGATAAATGTGAATGAGGCTCTGTGTTCCTGTTCATCACATTACTCTAAAACTTTTATAGCAGCAGTAGCCTCTCAAGTTGTACCACAGGAGACTTCAACGACCCTTCAGGGAAACGTCCTCTTTTATCTATTTCAATTCATCCTCCTCATTATTCACACTCAGCAATTTTTTAATTTCCATACAACTCTTATCTGGAATGGAGTGAAGTGACATTTAAAAGGCTGACGTTCAAGTCCTGTGAAGTCACTGCAGCGGATCAAGAAACAGAGGGGAAAGTTTGAAAGGACTTGAATGAATGAAAAAAAGAGCAAAACAAGTCAAATCCATTACTGCCAGCTATGTGTTTCTTCGAGGTCTGATTGGTGAAACTTAAACATTTGGGACTGACATACTCTATGTATAAAAATTCATTTACACTATCAGTCATCTGTGTGAGTGAGTCTGTGCATAAACATGCTGTCATACATGTGGGGGCCTTGTTGAGAGGATAATATCTATTAATAAACACATATAATATCTTACATTAATATCAGAGTAGTGCACCTCTGTCTCAGCATGCAGCTGCACTCAGTCCTGTTCAGGGAAAGTGGATCATGTCCTTTTTACAGCCTGTCCAATTACAAAGTGCCTTTAAAATAAAACTACATGCTTGTGTTACACATGTGCATGGTAGAATACATTTTCTTTAAATATTGTTTCCTTGTGAATATTTTTCACCAGAACATTTAGTAATCAGTGTAGAAATTGTCATTCATGTATACTTTAAAAGAACAACAAGTGTTTTTTCTTGCGTTATAGAAAACTAATGATATCTTTGAAGAACATATTTCCCTCTATAGTACATCTCTTATGAGGACAGTGTTGTCGATGTGAAGTAGCACTCAGATAGAAGCACTTCTGTGAGATATACTATACATCAGGAGTATGAAGGTTCGGATGCATTGAGTTGGTTAAATTGATTTCTAGATGAGTCAATGAAATGATGGTTGTTAATGAAAACATACAAGTCCTTTACAGCTGTTGCACTTGACGAGGTAACTGTTTTTCATTTTGCAGCTATAACCAGAGCTAAAGAAAATCTGGAAAATATGAACATTGATTTCACAAAATTAAAATAACACTTCTTCTGTTGTAGAGATTGTATTGTCAGAGTGTGAACCTGAGTGGTGAATGAGTCGAACAAGGCATGATTGTGGCTCTGTGTGTATGTGTATGTGAGAGTGTGTATGTGTATGTGAGAGTGTGTATGTGTATGTGAGAGTGTGTGTGTGTGTGTGTGTGCGTGTGTGTGTGTGTGTGCGTGTGTGTGTGTGTGTGTGAACATAATAGAGGATTAACTGCCCTACCATTCCCACCGTTGCCTTTTATCAAAAACAATGATTGCTTTATGATTATCAACATATACGACAGGCAGATTTCAAAGGATCTATGTGTGCCAAGTAAAACAATAAATCACAGGGGTCCACTACAACCAGAGTTCATCACCAACAATAAAACTGTTTTCTATTCTACGTTATGTTCATTTTATTGTCCTTTTTTTCCTTTCTTTTTTTTTTTTACAGTATTAATGCATGCGTCGCTTAGCAGCACAGCATGTGAGTGCAGTCAGATGGGGACCCGTTGCGGAGATTTCCTACTGTCATTGCAAATTCTGAGCCACTGCTATGGTTTTAAAGTTTGTCAGCCCTCGGGGTCCCCCAAGCAGTCGTCTGCCTTGCATGTTGACAAGGTGCGCCTCTGGCAAATGCACACATTAAGCCCTTATAGAAGATTAAGAGTGTGTGCATTTATGTGTGTATGTGATAAAGACAAGACACAGATAGAAACAAATTGCTCCAGTAACACAGTATTTGCTTGTTACTGCAGAATGGGTCATTAGTGGCACACTCAGCTTACATTATTTGCCCTACATTTGTTTATAAGCACTATTTTGAATTGCAGAGGGCATACATTTAAAGGTACATGCCATACATCTAGGCAAAAAGGGAAAATGGCTCTAGTATAGTTACAAAAACTTCCAGGAGATTAATGTGTTTTGGAGTATTTGCAGAAATTCTGTATAAGAGGTAATGAATCAGGGTCAATGGCAGAGGGAAAACACTTGTGAATAAAAGAATATCCAAAAACAATTATGATACAGTGCACAAAAACAACAGCTTAATTTGCCTTCCGCTGTTATGATCCATATTTATCACAGCGAAGAGTCTAAGAGGGAGAGAAATTATGGAGCTATTTGGGGATAAATGGAGAGCTAAATACCCACAAAAACTCACACATAAAAACAAAAAAAAAACCTTGGTGCAAATTTGTAATAAGCACAAAAGCTTCAGACTACTGTTTGTCATGCCTTAGCTGTATGCAACCCTGTAGGCAACCCTGTAGGCATGAAGACCTTGCAATACCAGCGGCAAATATCTCACTGAATTATTAATTGTGTCTCAATTCAGAGATAGCATCCCTCGAAGGATGCAGCCTGGGTAGACTGCTTGGGTTGAACTGAAAGTCGATGGTCTTGTCTACAGATTATTAAATGGGTGAAAAATGTATGTTATGATGTTTTGGGCTACACAGGATGCATCAGATGGATTTTTCATTGCCGAGGGAAAGAAGGATTTATACGTCAGCCACATTTGAAGGACCTTGCAATGGGACAGCCTACAATGTGCTGCTGAGATGTAATCGTTCTAGACCGAATATCTGCTTTGTGAATAACTGTCTCCATAACATGTGTTTCACTCCTATGGGGTTCCACTTAGTGTCCCCTACAGGGTTGGTGAACTTTCATTCTGATTGCTGTAACCGTTCTTCTGGTTTGTTTAAATAATTACTTTTGTTGCAGCCGGTTGTTGTTCATGTATGTGTTCTGGCTTTCTGGTGCCCTCTTTTCCATTTAAATAAGTTTTCTGTTGGTATTTATGAAAGTGTTTTTGAATTTGGAATATTTTTTCATTTGCAATGTTACACTTTACACTGCTCCCATGTGCTTCAAGGTTTTTATTTTTCATGCTGACCAGCTGTGAGCATCAATGATAATTATGACAGGTCATGGCATAAAGTGTTTTTTTTTCTTTTTTACTTTTAACTTTTATTCACCAAAACGTGCATACACACACTCACACAATAAAAAAAAAGCAAGAGCAAAAGCAAAAGCAAACAAGAGGGGAACTGTGGTACGATACAGTTTTGCAAGCAGATTTAGACAAAAACAAACAAACAAACAAATGAAACAAAAGGAAAAGGGTCAGTAAATAAAACAAATTAATTTGAAAGAGGGACAAAATAAGTAAATGACCAAACAGGACAAAGAAAAACATGGGGACAGTATAGTAACAACATTGTGTAAAATAAAACTGGTGGGATAGGTTGTACACATGGTGACGATTTTTGGTGTTATTTGTTCGTTTTTGTTTTGTTTTTCACTTTGTATGGGTGCAGACATGATGATTGCCAAATACAGACTGTTTGTAATGATATTAAAATTGTTGTGCTAATTTCCTCTCTCCTCCTCGTTTACCTGCCTGGTTCTGCTGTGGCATCAAGTGTTAACAGCTTGTTTCTACATCTCAGTCTTCCGCTGTGATTTACATCTGTAACCCATCAGAATATGAGTAAGGTCTTAGGTTGACATGAGCTAATTATTTCATGAATATTGATGTGCACCATGCTGTAGAACAGTGAGAGTGTTCCTCCTACTCTGCTACAGGTTATGCAATATGTGTGGATTTTTACTTCTATCACATCTCACTGTGCAAAACACCCTCAGCTATGTGTCATTTTACCAGAACCAGAAGCAAAGATATGAAAGCTCCGTTTGGTCACTTTGAACTTGAATCAAACAGTGTCTCAGTGATTCAACAAGTCTCAACACTGTTTTTTTTTCTTCTCTGCTTCATGTTTAACTGTAAACTCAGCTCAAACTCCTTTGTTGTTGAGGTACAGAGGATCAGAGTCCGCCCTTATTGGACAAGACACAGGGCTGTCCATAGCTCCTGGGGTGAGGATGTGAAAACAAAAAAGTTTAAATGCTAATCGGAGAGTAAACAACTGTGTATGTTTGTGATGATGAAAATGGATTTTATCTGTTTCAGCCCAGCAAGGGAATGCACATTACAGGATTTAATTCAACAGCCTGACCGGGGGAATAGATTTCACAGTACTGATAATGAGTAACACAAGATGAAAAGAGTGGATACAAGCAGGAAAGGAAAGTGAGCAAACATGGGTAAAAGGAGGGACTGACTGAACAAGTGTGGGAGAGTAAAAAGAGAGGCAATAACGAGTTCTGAAACACAAAGGGGAATACCAGAGTTTTGAGGGTGAGTAATGAAGGTTGCAGCATGATCTGTGGATGAGCAGGTAGAAGCTGGTGACAGAGATGAGACACAAACAAATGTGACGGCATCAAAGCAGAGCATCAAACAAGAATAACGTCTCTCCTCTCTCTTACTGTCAAAGTGGGAGTGTGTGTTCAAAAAAAAAACATCACTCTCTACACATGAGGGCTGCAACACACTCCACATGTGAGAATGTGTTTTTTTTTAAAGTACATAAAACACATTTAGGGAAAATATAACATCTTCATTAAGCTAAGGCGCGAGGCTATCGGAATGAAAGGGTCTAATTGTTGTACTGCAGGTCTGTGATGCCCTATGTTTGAATAGGGGAAACGTTTTTTTTTCACTTTTTAAAACTTGGATGAGTATGCATCAGAGGGAGAATGTGAAGTGGGAGGGGGATGGATAATGTGGTCTGGGAAGACAGAAAAAGGGGGACAAGCTGATAAAATGAGAATGTTAGTATAGAGAGTACAGAGTGGAGGGACAATGAGATGGAGACAAGGAGAAAGGTGGAGACAGGGATGTGATGGAAGGCAGAGCGAGAGTGAAAGAAAGTTTATCTTTATACACATTTTTGGGGATCCGTGCACACATTTGCAAACAGCGTGCACCAGTAATATCTCCATAATGTGAGTTCATGGCTTGTCACTTGTCCTTGTGTCGGCCTTATATTCCTTTTTTTCCATTTCAGTCTGTTCCCACTCCTCCCTTACCCCCCTTCTCTTTTGCCTTCGCCCTCTCCATGCCTCTTCTATTTTAACCTGTATCCACAGGGCGTGTGTGTCTTTAGTTGTCAGGATGCAACCCTGTGTGAGCTGCAAATCATTTGGCGGCTGAAAACCAATTTGGAGCTCATCACTCTTTTTGTTAAAGTTAGAGCAAAGCTTTTTCTGAGATTCTGTGCTTATGGAGAAAAGAAAAAAAAACAACTCCCTGGCTGCAAAGAGAAGTGTCAGAGTGTCATGACAATTCAAGTGTGGGATATTTGTTGTTAAAGTGTCTTAAGCTGTTTTCACATCTGCACTACTGAAACTATCTAGATCATTTCAGGAGGACTTCTCCAGAAATTCCCCTCACCTTGTTGTTCACATGTGCACCTGACAGCGGGAGAACCTCACATTTGCATCTTTCTAATGACATCTTTCCGAGCCATTGCAGCACGTTTGTCCTTCCATAAGCTCTCTTTTCAAATAAACACATAAATAAAGCAACAAGCTTATTCCCATCTATCCACACATATTAGCATGCAAAAATAAGCATTTGAAAGTTAACCAAATTAAACACAGCAACTACATGTACACACACATATATAGACGTAGAACACAGTGAATGTGTCAGTATTCAAGGGTACAAAGGGTTGGTACCAGGGGCCTGGAGGCTGGCTGGCATCAGGAGACAGCCTCCCAGAAAATCATATTGACATCATTCTACCTCTCTCTTTTTCAGGCACACACTCACACACAAAGAAATGGACATGCAGAAGCACACAGCGTGACATGCACATAGCCTATGGCCTAAAACTCTAGTAGCTCTCAGCATTCATAAAACATTATGAGCGGTGTGTCCCATTGATTTTGTGCTTCCCCTGCTCCACAGCTCAGGGAGATTGGAGTAGATTGGCTTATCAATGCACACTCATGCCACTGACGGCACATTTGGCTGCCAAATGTCACTGCTCAGAGCGACCCCTCCTTTTAGTACAACTGCGTGGGCATGTCACTGTGTGAATGTTAGTATGCATGTGTGTTGAGTGTGTGCACGTTCATGCTTCAGCTGCTGTTTTTGTTTTCATGAATAAATGCACAAGTGTGGGGTGTAATCCTGTTTCTACCAATGCAAGTGTTTCAAGATGCTTATGTGCCTGTGAGAGTACGGCTGTTTAATGTGTGTACTTTGTGTTTTTCATGCTTTAGGTACAGATGTGTATGTGTGTCATGTGCAGGCTGAGTTTTCACATTCACTGTGTTGTGATTCTGAAAATACTTCATGTCATTTTAAGCATGCAGATTCTCTTCTATTGCTATTCTAATTCTTTTCTTCGAATGTTTGAATGTGTGTATATTTAGATGTGTCTATTTGCACTTCATAATGTGCATGTCGCTTTTTTGTGTTCTTTGTTAGAGACATCAAGAAAATATCTATGCTGATTTCATTTACTTGATTGATATGGCCCAATGTTTCTAGCCCTAAAAAAATAAATAAAGTCAAATAAAGTGATTACAGCAGTTTGTTTTTGAGACCCTCAAAAGCAGCAAAATATCACAGGTAGGAGAAATGCAGAAATACATTTTCCTGACTACACACACACACACAGTCATGAAGTTCCTCTCCTCCCTCTCTTTCTTTCCAGCCCGTTCTCTCACTCAGACTCACAAACACAAACACACTCAGTTCTCTCAGTACATTAGGTGTCACGCAGGGAGACATTGTGAATGGTCTGTCAGGCGAGGTACAGGAAGTCAATAGCTCTCTGTCATGCCCCAGAATATAAATGTTATTGTTTGTGCAGGACACTGTGGGTGACAGACATGTTACTTTCTCTTGGCTTTTTGGACTTATTGCTTTGTGTCACAGGTGGACTCACAAAAAAACTGCAGTCTGACTATGTACATTGAGCCTCTTTCACAGGTACACACCCACTCCTGCACATCTGTATTAGTCCCTTTGAACTGATCCACAGGGACATGCACACCTGGAATGCAACAGATCATATCCAGGCTGTTATTCAATCACACACAGGTGCACACACAATTTCCTTCCATCTCAGCAGTGTTTGTACTGTATGGAGTTTCTCAATGATACATGAGCATGCTTTGTCTGTCACACACGCACACACATGCAAAGACAAAAAAGGGTACTAGGGAGGGAGACATTGAAGCTTAAAGGAATGCAGGTCCGGGGAAAATTCAGTTATTTCTGCTTAACTCTGATTGGTGAATGGAAGGATGTGAAAGGATTTTAGTGAACCCATTTTGTAACTTTTACCTTTAATAAACCGCCTAATGCTACATCAGAGAACTGAATGTACTCCACAGTTATCAGATAAATCTCTTTAAACAAAGGATTAAAAGTCTGGAAAACCCAACACAGCATTACCATATTACTGGCATTGTTTACAAAGCCACTGATTAGATTTGCATATATTCTACCTCATGCAGCTTCAATTGATTTTGCCACTACATGTGCATAACAATGCTCTTTGGAGCAGCTGTTGACGGCAGCTCATCTGAAATAACTCACACGTTTGACAGTTTAATGGTCAGAGTTAAGGCGCTAACCCCCTCTTCACACTTTCAACCCTGTGTGTGCAGCTTCTTTCTCACATACCAAGTTTGCAACGAGGATTGACCTTACTTTATGAAATGTCCAAGAAATGCCCATTATCCAATTTATAATTCTAGTGGATTCTCTTTTGTCAAAAACTCCAAGACATCATTTAAATTCAACAATGATTACTAGGATGCTGCTTGGATTCATGTGTAGACCAATGACAAATAGAGCTTCTAAACTTTTACAGTCTTAAATATGAAAGTGACTCGTAGCCTGTTATATTTGTCAGTGATTCTTTTTACATCAGAACCTCCAGAACTGAGCCTGCAGTTTGAATACAGCTATATACAGTAAAAGTTAGATTGTAACTTGAATGTATAAAGGCCCTTTATAATTCAAATTGTAGAGGTCAGGATCGCAGTAATTCTACCATATTAAACTGAATTGTACATGTAGGGACTCCTGCATTGCACAGTGTGGTGCAGAGGGAGTCTTTGGGTTTTGTTTGGAGGACTTGTGTGTCCCAGTAGGGGAAACAGCCATGTTGTCTTGTATGAAAAAAAAGTGTAAGTATATAATTAAATGTATTAAATTAAGTCCAACATGCACCCCTACACAGACGCACACAAGGTGCATGAATTCATGTGCAAAACAGCTGAACTGGTGCCAGCTCAGTGTCCATCATTTGTGAAAAAGCTAGAATATATTCGGTCATATGTTAAGAAAAGAAGTGTGAGATTGCAGCCACTGATACTTGCCTGTGTCAAGTGGGAGGTGTTTAGCAGATTTAGCATGAGCAAATGTCAGCCTATTCCCCAGAGAGAGAGAGACAGAGAGAGAGAGAGAGAGAGAGAGAGAGAGAGAGAGATATCGTAGTTTTACACCTGCTGGTGTGATAAGAGAGGAGTAACATGATTGGGCAGTCAGAAAGGCAGGGAGAGGAATAGTTGTGTTATGTTGAACAAAATAAGCAAAATAAGCAAGAGATGGAGGAGACAGGTGGTCAGGAGCAGAAGGAAAGAAGGAAGCCTATGAAAGCCTTCTTGACATTTCCAGCTCGGTAGATAACTCAAATGTTGAAAAATAGCAGCCAGGAGATGTGTCAGCCGGCTGCCACCATATGGGATCAGAGCCATGGATAGACAGAGTTTGGCCTGCTTGTTCAAAGGGCTTTCCATCTCTGTCACATCTCTGGAGCTGAAGGGAGCTGGATACAAATAGAGGGGAGACATTTATGACATCCTAAATGTCAGTTAGCATAAAATCACAGATGTTAGCCATCAAACGTAATGTTGGCATCCAGGATGAGTCATAATGACATAAAAAACAGCTACTCCTTAAATGTGCCTGTCTCATTTGCAGACAGGAAAGTCATAATTTGACTGTTTTCAAGTCAATCCAGCAGCAAATGGCTCTACACCAATAAGTCTGGTTCTCTTTGAGGTTTCTGCATGTTAAAAGTTTTTTTCTCACCATGGTTGCAAAATGATTACTCATTGGTGGAATAATATTGTGCCATGGTTAATAATATCATAATGAAGACCAGCACTATATGTGAAATTTTGTGTTACTTTGGTTTTCATTTGGCTCTATATAAGTAAATTGTATTGATTGATTGAAGTACCTATCTTAAAGGGCTCACAATCAATAAAAAAAAAGTATTTAGAGAAAATTCAATTGGATGGACTTTGGATGCAAGTCTGCGAGTCTCATGTACTTCATGTTATTTTTAACAATGGGGTCAGTAAGTCGGTCAGACAGTAAGAATATTCAGTGTTCTTTTCCAAACTGCCTGGTAGACAAGAAAAATACACAAAACTCTGCTGTCTTTTCTAATGACTGTGTGGAGTATGGATGAAGGGCTGTCAAGTCTGTCCTCACAACAAGACTGAACACTGAGGTTTTTAGGGACTTTTTTTCCTGGACTCAAGTCATGAACACTTTGGAGGCTGTCAAAAGTGCCAACAGCAGCATATAGTCTGATTCTCCAACCTGCCGGTAAGTAGGCGACTCTTTGTCTGTGCATGCCTCTAGTCTCCAGTGTGGCCAGGAGCACACTCTGACTTTTTTCAGTCCATCTGGAGCAGACTGAGAGAGGGTCTTTCACCAAATTGAGTTTGGTGCTACGGAAAGCCTCCTGCAGTGAGCTAATTTCTAATCTAATATTCATAAAAGCTAGCGCTCCATCTAATTTATTTTTGTTTGATAATCTTGTTTAGTCAAGCAGAGGTTTTCATCTGCAAGAGAAGATGGACGGTTGATCTTTCTCATCTGATTTTGCTCACAAATGCAAAATAATACCTGAAAAATTCCGAGATCAAAATTTTTACACACTCATGTCCACATGTACATGAAGAGTAGAATGCAAATACTTTCTCATTCTCACACAATCATACTGATGTAGTCATCAGAGAGATCCTTTTTACATGAATTATCAGTGCCTGCTCGGCTCCAGAGGAATTTATTTGACCTTTTTTTTTTATTCTGCTCTTTAAACTGCTTTCAAACACAGCTTTGGTAGAAATGATGCTGAATTGATGACACAGTCATCCTTGTCTCCATACCTGTCTGAACCAAGAACACTGAAAAGCAACACGTCTGAGGTTGAGATACTTTCCATTTCTGCTTTCACAAGAAGGAAGAAGAGGAAAGAGTTGAGACAGAAACTTGAAAGTGAGAGACGCAGAGACGTAGAGAATATACAACCTGCACTTGATATCTTCAACTGCAGCCACCTTCACTTTCCGTCTCCTTCCCCTTTTTCATTTCCCTCCATATCAGTACCTCTCCCCCTTTCCCCCTTTGCCTCAGTTTCTCTGGCTTTGTATTCCTCCCTGCATGTCTCTTGTTGTGTCAGTGTGTAAGAAGAAGATCCAACGCTGTTCCCGTCAGCTGTGTGGATAAAACAGTTGACTCTGCGCTTGCGGGCACAGTGAGAGTGCTGCCTGACAGCGAGACCCTTTTGCTTGCACGAGCGTGTGTTGTGCAAGTTGTGTATTTGTGTGCACTGTGTGTGTGTACCTGTGTAATGGTAAAAGCTAGATCAACAATCTCCCTAAGCAGCTTTCCCCTGTGACATCCCAGAGGGCGATTACAGAGTTTGAATGGGATCTTAGCCAAGGTTTGTGTGATTTTTCTTTTTTGGTTCTTCAGATCTGTGTGTGTTTATGTCGGGGTGTCTGTGTTATCAGAAGTGGGATTTACGCAAATGACTTGTGTACAGGGAGATCTCCAATCTGTTTCAGGCAGGAGCTGAGGAGTTCTGGCAGACTGACAGTGAAGTCAAAGAGGTTGGAAACAATACTGACTGAGCTGCTAATGATTCCAAACACCAGATGTAACATCCAACAGTTCTTTCTTTGTTTAGATTTTTTAGTCCTAACAACAACTAATGCAACATTCCCCATGATGATGCCCTTCTCTGCCTGTTTAATTCTAATACAAGATATAAGGTGTGGCTGTCTTCACTGTCCTAACTTCTAAATATGATCCTCCAGAGGAGTATGATTTTGCTCAACACTTCTCGTGTGTAAAATCATCTTGTTCTGTGATCTCGTATCTGTCATAATGGACATGAAGAATTTTATTATTGGGGTCTGGACCTTCACAAATCACGGTCTTGGCTTGCTAAAGATTGTTCTGACCTTAGTGTAATCTTGCATGCTTGCTGTCGGCTATCACTTTCAAATGTCGATCTTCAGTACAGAGAACTAATAAATTATGAGACAAGTAGAATAAAAATGTATTTATACACGGATGTGTGAAATACAAAGGGCACAGGAAGTCAGAGAAAGTGAAAAGAACAAATAAGAACTGTCATAAAGTTGATAACCTTTATGCAGAGTAAAAAACAAAGTCATAAAGATCAGAGGAACTTTACAAATGAGAGAGTAACCTGTAATGGAGATGAGTAAGCTATCCCACAGCCAGCAACAATGAGAAAAGCTCAATCATGCCTGGGTTTTATCTGGCACTGAAGAAAGGACAAATTTAATTGGACTGAAGATCAAAGGGGGTTTGGGAGGTGGAAGAGGAGCTGAGTAAAATGGAACCTGGAGATACTGGGTAAAGAAAGGGCAAAGAGAAGAGAGGAACATTTCTCATTTCTTTACTTTTTTTGTTAGCGAGGTTAACCACTGTGTTTCCTGACTTTAAATACAGGAACATGCTCGCCCTGGTCCAAAGGAACTCACACTGTCTGATCACACGTGTGAATGTAGAATTGTGTTAATGGGAAGTTTCCTTTTCTGGCAGTATCAGTATTTTAAAGTTGATTTTTTTGATTACAGAAAAACAAGGTTGAAATCACAATGACTAAAAGTAGCCTACTAATTCTTTAAAGCCAATTTCAATATACTGTAAAAGTAGGCATTGTAGAAAGCTACAGGTTAACTGCTGAACCCCACAGGATCATTGTGCGCCATGTTCCTTCTGTGCAAAACCGTGGTGCTCAGCGGCTGGGTAAACCGCTGAGTATTTGCATGGCTTCCTGCCCACATAACGTGGATGAATGGTTCCACTGTCCTGCTGCAGACTCTCCCTGTAATAACAGGAGGTAATTGAGCACTAATCCAGTCTTACCTCAGAGAAAGAATAAATAAAAAACATGAACACCTGCTCAACGTTCAATGGATTCAGCCCATGTCAGTATCCATCATGAGGTTTTATATTCTCCCCAACCAAATCAGATAATCTTAGTGTATGCTGCTATCATTCCCTCTCTTTATGTCTATTCTTCAGACAATTTTCTTCTCTTCCCTTCTCGTATATCTTTCTATCATCACTCCATTATCCACCTTTGTATTCTTCTGCCACACACAGTCCTGTTTCAATTCCTCTGCTTTTAATGTTCCTTCATTAACTGCTGCATTTTGCCTCTGTTGTTCATTTTCTTGTTCTTAATCATCCGTCTCTTTCCGTCCTCCCCCCACCTCTTTTCATTTCTGCATGCAGGTCACCGCGACTGTGAGTGAAGCAGCACAACAGGAGAGAGCAGCGAAGGAAAGGGACACAATGAATAGTAATTTATCGACAGGAAATAGCGCTTCTCTCTCTCTCTCTCTCTCTCTCTCTCTCTCTCTGTCTCTCTGTCTGTGTATCGCTCTCATTGCCCGGCAGGATTATACATAATGTATGCACACCCACAGAGTTACTCTGAGACCACCAGGCCAGAGAGAGAGAAAGAGAAAGAGAGAGGGAGAGAGGGACAGATGGAAGGAGAGTTATGGAGTGGTTTAGAGGAAAAAGTCAGTCCACTCCAAAGTTAGTTTGTGTAAAAGATAAATCCTCCTTTCTGCCAGATTACTCATTGTCTTCCTTGTATTTCACACACAGAGCAACATAAAGGTAAACGCCAACTTCATGTTGATACCCGACTGGGATTTCTTTTCGAGGAGAACCCCTAGATTGACCTGCCATGTAAAAATGATAGTCTGCTCACATGGGAGGCGGCCCAACATGGAGAATGAAATCTTCTCCAAAACAACCTTGCCTGAGATAACAAACAAGTAAAACCATGAGGGACCACCATCCCAGTATCATAGAAACTTTCTCCATGCAGAAGCAAATCAAACTGCATGCTGACTGAAGAGTTCAGGACATATTTCACTGCTTCAGACAGATAGATAAATACACCCTCTCCCTGAAAGAATCACTCTTTGATCTGCTGAGAATCGATAAAAACGTGCTGAACGTGCTGTCCATCTTCTGATCACACAACAGTGAGGTCATCAAAGAGCACAATTATGTTTCCTCCAGGAACAAGTTATTGGATGAAGACAGGCTGTTTGATATCCATCCATCCACCACTTTTCCCGTTCGGGGTCGCTGGCTATATCTAAGCTGCTGCGCACTGCATTTTAATAAGGCACCACTGTAACTTCTGTGTCTGTCTTTTTGAATGCTAAACAACCACTCAGAGCCCCTTTGGGAAGAGTGAGGGGATATAAAAAGAGAAAAATGAATCAAGATGGGGGAGGAGGTGTGAGAAGGTAATTATGAGGGAAAAAGGTGGCAGAGGCGGGATGAGAGGGAGGCTCAATTATCCTTTTGTGAACAACCAAGGAGCTCTCCATGGTGCCTGGCTCACTAAAGAGTCATGCTGCTGGGACCGGAACTGTCCGTGGTCCTGAAAGTTCTCTGCTGTTATTTGCAGCTGATTAAAAAAAAAGATGAAGAAATACTTAAGGTGACAAAGAAATAGCAATGAATCACTGTTACTTGTGCAATCAGTTGCAGCAGTGGTAAATAAAAAAAGTAATTAGGTGAACTCAGGAAAGCATTGATGGCTGCAGTGAGGACAGCTGCAGCAGATTTCTCCCTGGTAAAACTACAAAGAAACTGACAGAGAAAAAAAACACACCAGCATTTCTTTTTTGACTATAAATGTGAATAATCGATTGAAAAAACATTCAACGTTTCTAGAAGTGCTCCTGTTGCTCTCTTTAGAGACTGTATTCATTTTTATCTGTGCAGGAAAGTGTGGTAAGTTCCATGAGACTTATGATAGAGGGGCTCATAGCATAATACGATCCTAAAATAGAAAAAAGAAGAGATTCTGACCTTTTAACCTTTTGTTTTTACAACGTTCAGTTGAATTAAAAAAATGCTTGTTTCACCCCTCTTAGGGCGATTGGTTTGGAGAGGATTGTGCAGAAAGAAAAAGAACACAGTGACATACAGACAACACATGGACAATGAACACAAGATGAAACAAACTGTGACTCACGATACACACATGTGTACAGCCAATAAAAAAGCAAATGACAAAGATAAACCTTGAAGATGCACCCAGGACTTTTTTTGCATTTTTCCTGTTGAGCTAAACTCAGACCGAACCCTGACCCCTAAACTGAGGTATGAATCAAACCGTGACCTCTGTTACACCCTTCGATGTTAACAAAGCAAATTTATATTCAATTGATAATGTATTCACAAAAATAGATGTACAGCAAGCTGCTTCAAAGAAAAGGGAAAGATGAAGAACAAGTGCTCAAGTGCTAAAAATGTTTAAAATCGCACTGTCCCTTTAAGAGAGAACTTACTTGCTTGTTTCTTTGCTACTTAGCACTTCATTACATTGCCCGTTGTTCAATAATAATGTACTCAGGTCCCATCTGTATTCTGCAGCAGTATTCTATTACCAGATAGCATATTAGGTATTTCTTCTTATTAGGGGAGGGAAGGATTTATTTCAATACCATGAAGAGTAGAGGAATCATACATGAGTAAAATCACTAGGGGTTTAGTTCAAAGGAAATTAAAAAATGTTCTTGATGTTTTTGCTTAAACATGTAGCATTTATTTACTGTAATTATAATTAATTGCAATAATCTGATGGTAAAAATGTAATGCATTATTTGTTTGACTGTGTCTTTGTGTTGGTTCTCACCAGGTAACAAGTGTTGCAGAGAGTTGTTGCTGGGACAGAAGTTACCAGTCGATGTGTGTCAGCTTCTCATACACTGTGTTACATCTTTGTATAATGATGAACTCGTTTGGAAGATATAGTTTGACAGAGGGTGGCAAATGCTGTCTCCTACATGTTTGAGCATTACGCTTCACTATTTATTATACTCCACATTAAAAAAAAGTCAGTCTCTGAAATGCTTTACAAAAACCACTGCAGTTTGTTTTCTCCTTTACACTCCCCAAAACGATACAGAATAAACAATAATCGTATAATCAGTCACTGATTGTTTCATATTTTGATGAGAAAAAGAAACTCCAGTCTTTTCTTGTGCGACCTTCTATTACTCTGCTAAAAAAACAAACACTAACAGCCAAGAAATTCACATCCAAAAAGATGAGAAGCAGCAGCTGGTGTGTGTCCCACAGCCGATGTGCTCACGGCGCCCACGGGGTGAGACGAACGATAAAGAGCGGCTGCCACAAGTCACGCAGAAGCTGGATGATTCCAATTTGCACAGAGTCTTTGTCCAGTGAGCCTGTGTGAATGAGTCCTTTGAATCATGTTTTATATCTCTATGACTGAAAAATCTGCCTCTGAGATCAAGCCTGCTTTTTCAGCAACAATGAGCGATTAAAAGCTCCCTCCTGATATTTACTTAAGTGCAATGGTAGGCAACCGCCCCCTCTCCTTCCTCTTATCATTCTGTACCACAGGTACTGGCTCTTTGGTGTACTGACTAACTATGGGACAGAGAGGTGGAGGAGAGCTAAAATCTAGAGCGACAGAAGCTTGGCCTGGTTTTCCCCTCTCCTGTGCCGCTGATCAGCGCAGCCTCCATCTCATCTTACACTACGCTGCACATCAATCTGCCAGCACGCCCTCTCACTCTTCTTTTTCTCTCTTGGTCTTTCTCAGCCTCCCCGCTCAGTCCTCTGTCTCCAACCCAAATCTCTTATCACTTAGTCATAATACAAAATGATGCTTCAAATAATTATCTGACTCACACCCTCAGGTAGGATGAGGCTACAATCTGTCCCAGCAGATTTGGCGAAGCCTCTTTGTGTGCCTGGTGTTTGGATCTACCTTTAATCCCCTGTGTTTTATGTATTTTTGTATATAGCTGCTAAAGACAACAGCAAAGCGCTCTCCCTTGTCCGTCTTTGTCTTCTCCCCATTACCCACTATCTGTAGGAGGAATGTGGTCACCATCTGTTTTTCAGCGAGAAGGCTCCAGAGGGATCGAGGGGGGAGAGTGAGCGTAGCTGTGATATTATAAATGCAGTCAAATCTGAAATGAAGTGAGGGGAAGAGAGAGAGGGGAGATGTGTCATCAGGTAGTGTCACTGCAGTTTGAGGTAAAGAGGGATTAACAAGGACTGAACAGAGGGAGGGAGAGGTGCTATGATATTGTCATTGCGGTAAGGCAGCAGTGGCAGGCCCTTAGTCTGTGATTTATGTCTCCTTTGCAGTGAGCTTGTGTCAGTATAGGTGTGGGTGTGTGTGTGTGTGTGTGTGTGTGTGTGTGCGTGTGTGTGTGTGTGTGTGTACAGTATGTGCGATCTATCGTTCATTAACGCTGAGGAATTAAACTTTATGTCCCACTGCGGCGAACACATCAATTACGGCCTCGCCTCTGTTCACCTTTAATGAGGAGAGGTGGCAATCGTTCAGACTCACACACACTCACATTAAACACCAGAGCACCACATGCACACACACACTTAATTATACACATTTACATACAGTGCATTCTTATAAATAGGAGTGTGTGCAGTTCTTTTTGCTGAGACTATAATGTGAGACCAATTTGCCTTAAGAAATTTAAAACTGTATATAATTAAAATTACCCGATGCATTCAGAGAATTGCATGTGCTGTTGACCTCCAGGTGACCTTTATTTATATCATCTCCCACTGTAAATATATAAAGATCATTAAAAAAATATCAGAAAGCATCCAATAAAATTCAAGTTTTAAATGGGGCTTCATCTGATAGAGCCAATTTAACAAATTTAACAACAAATCTAATGAACAATAATTAGCAGAGAATGCTAATATCTCATTTGAATTCACAATGGCTCAACATGTTGTAGACTGTTGCCTGATCACATGCAAAACTGGATCAAGGCCACAAACCATTAGAGATATAATTAGTGCACTGAATCCCATGAATTTAATGTGACGGTAGGTGTAATTTGTTTGGGAGTGGAGTAAATAGCGTTATATTTTAATAAAAGGTAGTCATACAATGACAAAGTTCATGACAATAAAAGGAGGAGATTTCCATTTATTGTCCATGACTTCCAGAGTCTCTAGATTTAATTTTGTTCTCATATATAGGAAATGTTTTCCATACTAGTCAAAGAAAATATTTCTAAGCCGAGCCAGATGTGTTTTTCCTGCACCTTAAGGGAAGTGTATTACTTTGCAAGTGGCTGCCACTGTGAAATAAAAGTCATATTTACTCAGCATCCTGGGAACATGGCAGCATGATTCTGTCGGGGGTGTAGTGAAAGTGCTCATTAGAGAGTACACACAGGGCTAAAAGGAGCATAAACACATTATCTAACCTTTATTTCTTCTTAAAAATGAAGTTGAAAACACACTTGGGTTAATGTTCTAATATCAAATGTTTAATATGCACAGCAGTTTTGTTTTAACAAATGCAGATTCATTTCTGAGAGGAGGTAGGATTGTAAACTCACATTTTTCTGTATGAAAATGTGCTTTGGATAAATGTCAGACCTAACCTTTAAAGTTGCTTATCATGATCAGAATTGTTTCTTTTAAACATAGTATCTGTAGAATTAGTGCAGCTTTCTGCATGAATCTGACTGACCAGACACAACCACGCAATGCCAAGAAATAATGATGCAGAAATGATGCAACCATCGCTGCTCATTTCTTCAAAGCTACACCGTAAGCACTTAATTTTCCCTATGTTTGCACATGTGTTACACCAGATGTTTCCAAGATAAGTGGGCAATAGTGATGTAGCGTTTATGAACAGGTTGGCTCCATGAGCCGGCTCTTTGATGTGAACGATGGGAGCCTGCTGCTGTTTGACAGCTGGTGGACTTTTTTCAACTTTATGATGTCATTTAAAGGAGCAATATGTAACTCTGACACGCAGTGTTTTAAATTGGTACTGCAGTCCAAATACAAAACATAGGAGAGAGCTTTCCCCCCGCCCCCTCCTGGTTGTGGAGCTTATTAGAAAATGCAGAGGCTTTTAAGGTTTGGTAGAATTGGTTTATAAACAGTTTGCTTGTCCGCTTTCATCACTGCAACCTGTTGGTTTGCTGTTTGCCCGGCAAACCGATGGACCTACAAAACGTGCCTTAAAACCACCTACCTCCTCCGGTCAAAACAAAAACAAACTATTCTGCACCGGAATCAAAACTTAGGAGGACATACTGGCTGATGCTTTGTTATCAGAGAAGCCAGCACTTCAATAGAGCATGTTTCCTTAATGTCTGATGATAATGTAAGGTGATTTTATTATTAAATTCATAAATATCTTACATATTTCTCCTTTAATTCACAACAGAATAAAGGGATATGTTCTCCACACCACTCGGACACCATGCACTCACTGAAAGCTGTGTCAACATGTGTGCTGCACGACCAATCAGATGCAATGTCAGGAACACGACGAAACCCGCTTCATGTGTTTGATGGAGAGACAGAGAAAGTGAGTGTGTAACTCAAAGAGAGAAGCAAAGGAAGGAATAAATAAATAAAAAGTCAATGAGGAAAAATAAAAGAATTGGATGGATGAATTTATGACTAAACGAGTCACGACAGCCCATAAAATCTGAATGAAATGCTGTAAAGGTGGAATTTATAATGACACAAACAGGAGGAATCATAAATTGGAATTATCGCTGGTTTTAATTGTGGTGGGAATGAGGACCCAAACTGCCGGAGCTGCAATGAAACACAAGGGTTTAATGATTCAATATATGACGCTCCTTTTGCTTTTTCGTTTGTTCCTGTTTGATTGTCCTTACCTTTGTAAGGAACAATAAGATAATATGTTGATTTTCATTTAGAGACATTGTAACTGGTGTGTTGCAATTACAATGAAGGATTAAGAGGGGACTTACATTTCAATACACAGGCAAAACCTATAAAATAAAACCTGAAACTTCTTTTTGACCTTGGGAGTAGCTGATTAAGATTTATTTGCTTTATATAATAATATGAAGTCTACAAATGGAAGTTCTTTCGTCTTACTTTGTCCCCCCTGATTGTGATTGGTGCTGAGGTTCTAACCTGCTTTCAACCCTCCCCATCCAACCTTCCTGTTCACTGTCTGTCTCTAAACACGACCTCAGCCAAGCTTTCATCCTCTGCACTTCAACCTTCCTCTCCTTCCCTCTCTCCCCCTCTGTGTCTTTCTGTCCCGTTCACTTCTACCACCTTGTAGCTCGTTGTCCATTACTTTGTTGTGTGCTTCTACACACACACACACACACACACACACACACACATACACACACACACACACACACACATCTGCAAACACACCGGGACACAAGGACACTTGCACTCAAACACACATTAAGTAGCCAGGAGCATTGCTGGGTGTAGGCGCGAGGTCTCTAATCCTGTCCCAGAGAGAGGGGGCCTGCTGGGGGATTAGCGCAGGACTGTGGGGGGCTCAAAAGATGGAGGGCATAGAAGGGTGGACAGCTTGAGTGAAGGCGGGAGAGTGACAAAATATGTTTGTTTTTTTGACAGATGTGAATATAACCTGCAGTGACGGTCGATCCAAACAAGTCAATATGAGTCTTTCAGAATTTTATATTTATATATTTATATTTCTCCACCCTCTTTCAAACCCGGGTGGAACAAAGGTCAAACTTAACTTTTGCGAAAAAGTGTTTTGTATAGCATGCAAATTATGTTATTTTTGTAATTTAAAGGTACTGAAGCGGGGGAATTATGTAGCACACTTCCAAGCGTGCATCCTATTGGTCTCCCATGCCCGCACTATTTCCTGACAGAAATTAGCATGTGTGCTCGCGTTCCCTTTGATATTGAGCATCGAGAGCAGATTCATCGCAACACAGTTTAAGTGTTCACACACGCTCGTGTTTCCAAACACCAACGTGGTGAAACAACATTCAAAGAATCTGTCAAAGGCCCGCTGCTCTGCTAACATGACTGTCACACATTCAGACATCATGTCATAGCCTCACATGTATTCAGAGTAACACAGGGGTAATACACATCGGTTGAGTGTAACTCAAGTCAATCGTAAAACAGTTCAAATGGTTGCTTCCATGGTTTTTGTCAGAATCTATCCAAACACACGAGGAGTCAGGCTGCATCATGAGAATGACAATGAGCTCCCTGAAGCTCTTTTCGCATGATTGAGAGTTCTCGTACAATCTTGCACTTTGCGTGTGTCGTACCCTCAATTACAGCTCCCGTCGACCACAGTCGGCCTCATTAAAAAAAGGTTCTTGTTCTGTCTTTTTTCCGCTTGGGGCCAAATTCAAGCCAAAGGTTTATGAAACATTGATTATGATGCCAAAGGAGAGTTTCATTTTCTACAATTATCCTGTAAAATGAATTAACACTGCGGTATCATTCCAACGGGAATGTTAGCCATAATTAAATGTTTCTATAATTAATACACACACAGTTTTTCCACAGTAGTTCTTTTTCCATGTTGTTAATTTTATGATTTAATCTGAAATAAAAATAAGTCTCTATTTATTGAAAAATACAGTTAAAGAGAGAAACAGGAAGATGAGTAAATGTCGGGAAATTGGCAAACAAAATGGTGTTGAACGCTGGTTGGAGGGGCCCCCAATGATTTTTTGCCTAGGGCCCAAGCAGACTCTGGAATCACCACTGTGCATGGAGCAAAACAAAATACGAGTCTTTTACTGTATATGGATCATGTGTTATTTTAAAAATTCAATATTCAAATAATTTAAAACGATATTCTACCTGTACCCTAATGTGAAATCGTTTTGTTTTTATTTCCAAAATAAATCTATAGAAGAGTGATTTTCTCTCATTGACGGCAGAAGTGAGAATGAGTGTGGTTCGGGATGGTTCGGCTTGTTGAGCGCTCAGAGTGGTTTTGGGACTCTACAAACTACTGATGAGCCAGCTGGAGGCATCATGTGTTTCCACTGCCACTGCCCATCCGACCAATTAAATCCTACATTCAGCCTTACAGCAGCAACACAAACTGTGAGCACGTAAGAGCGGAAACCATTGGAAACATGTCCTCCAAGTGGAATAAATTAATTATTTTTCACTGACACTGTCATTATCTCACTACTGTACTTGACACTTTTGAGACATGGCTAGAATGCTAAGGGTACAAACGAGCTGAAAATGGAAAAACACACCACAGAAGGGAAGCTATCGGACAAACTCATAATTAACAGACACAGCTTGTTCTCAAAACAAGAGCGCATACTCCAAAAACCCCTCAGGAAAATAAAAATGTGTAATTTAAAGACAGTTGCAGGGAGAGTTGCATTAACTTAAAGAGCCCATATTCTGCCCTTTTTGGGGTTTGTATATTTAATCTATGTTCCTACTTTTGTATGTTCACAATAGATAAAGTCCGAAAAAAGTGTCTGTTTTCATGTACTGCTCCTCCTTGCTCCCTCTACACTCTGAGTCTGTCAGCTACGCTCTGCTGAGCCCCCACTGTTAGACCCGACGTGGGCCAAGTCTGCTCTGATTGGTCTGCTGGTCTTGCTCAGCATGCGTCTCGGAAATTTCAACATGAGCTGCAGGGCCACAACAAGCCAATGGACTGAGATCAGTGATCTCACACTGACAATGACGCCGCACTGACAAATTTTTATTGAGGGGGGCTAGAACCGAGCGTTACATGCAGCTAATGCTACAGCTAACAGGAGGAGGTAGGAGAAGCCGCGTTTCCGCAGACTTTGAATTTTTGCACATAGATGTACCTAAACATGAACAGGACACTTGGAAAACACACTAAAGAGCATATAAAACCAGAAAAAGCATAATATGGGACCTTTAATAAAACAGACAATACATTAAACATACAAAGTGCAAATGCACGGTACATGGGTAAAAGTGATGAAGTGCATAAAGTGTGCAGGTTCTAAAACCAAGCTATACCATGGTAACCAAGCGTTTCCCTCTAAAGAGATGCCATGATGTCTCAGAACATATACATTTGGACCATGTCTTTGTTTTGAGAAGCTTCCAGCTTATTGAACGCTATAGAAAAATAGAAAGAGGAAGCAGTGGCCCCTGTCTGACTAATCTCAGCTCACACTGTAACAGAACCTTGAACCAGAGCTAAAGGACCACATCCACATCCCACAACAACTCTTTCATTTTATCCTTTTCGTGAACTGAACAAACCTTTTTTAATCACAGGATCTAAACCTATCTACTCACCTAACCTCTGCTATACACAGACATAAACACTGACAAAAACAAGGATGTTGTAATCCTGGAGGGACTCTTTGCCTTCCGGCAAAACTCACACACATTAACATTTGGCAAAGCTGTAAGGCTACTTTGAGTCCACACAATTTTCAAAAACATGTTTGATAATTATCTTTGATGGTATTGTTTATGCATGTATAGTATAGCTGAAGTAAGCATGCTGCAGGAAGCCAATGCAGGACAGCTTCAAACTGCAATTCATCGACTTTGACAACTGGGGTGAAATTTCACTCCCCTGTTTTAATTATTGTAAGCCATAAAGTTAAGAGACCTGGTGACTTTGATTGACAGGTAGAGAGTGCTTGCTCTCTACTTGACATCAACACAGACACATTAAATAAGTCAACTTAACTTGGGTTGGAAGATGATATGTTTCTTTTTAAGATCTGACTTTAACAAAACCGTTGTCTATAATTTACAAAGATCCGGTCAAATCATTCTGTGCTTTTGCATGTCGATTCTGTGAGGTACCTGATGGGAGGGCCAAAATTAAACTTGTTGCTGTTGTAGTTTTTTGGTTCTTTGCATTCTAATGTCAGTGCTTTTAGATTATGCACAACAATATAGTTTAGCATCATTTTACCAACATAGAGAGGCACACATGTAAGTTATGTTTTCCATGTGACTGGCTGGAGACAGTATGTTCCCATTCTGCCTCGCTGTTTTTCCTCTGAGAGCAAAAAAAGCTGGACGGTTTCTTCAATGGAAGTAGCTCAAAGATTAATTGATTAATTCACTTAATCTCAGGCAGTAAATGGGGTATTCAAGCGGCTTACAAAGCAAATTGAATGCAAAGGCTGTGAGTAATAACAACATTTGTCTAGGCTGCGGCACAATGCCTTTTTCCACATGAGCTGGTGGCGAGATTTCTAACACCCATTATCACAGAAATGACAGTGTGTATTCAAATATGTATGCAAAATCACTGTCTTAAAAACACAGCAAGTGCAGCTAAATGTGCAGTTTCACACACATTTAGACGACATGCTGTCTGTACATGTGGAATGACAGCGAGACAAAGACAGTGGACATGGTTGGACTCAATATCAACGAACGGAGCATGTGTGTTGGAAGGCGGGGGTCGACCTGTGTTCGGTTGTCTGACCCAGTGAGATGTTGGGTATTTTTGTTGTTGTTGTCTTACCCCCTGATTCATCATGATTACCAGTAGGCGTGTGCAGATCAAAGGGTTAATGTTGCAGAATAGGTGAATCTTACAAAGAAAGGTGCAATAGCAACAGTTTTGTTTTTATGCGACCATGCACAAGAAGAGCAAGCAGTGCAATGTAACAAATAAGAATCAGCACAAGAATAAAATATTATGGCTACATCATGGCTCCTACAAATGTGGAAAAAAATCATTATGGCTAATTTGAAAATGTTTTAAACAAATGTGTCTTTAATCATGAAGATAAATTGGTTTGTTTCAAACTTTAAAGAGAAAAAATGGATTCACCTTATCTTACATCTGCAACATCTGCTCTCATCTCTCTATAGAGATATAACCAGATACTCCATGTCAAGAGGGGACAATCTTATATCAGTTACGACCCTCTTTAACCTGCAAGTCACTGACAATCAGTTCTTTTTTTTACACCGGCTGCACTTTGACGCAGCTTCAGATTATAACAACAACAATTATTATTAAATGACAAGGTGTCGGAGAGAATCCTTGCCTCCTGGCCGTCTTCCCTCAAGCTGCCTCTTCTCATCCGCCTATCTGCTCTGAGAAACATTGCCTCCTTTTCTAACAGTCCCTCTCTCTCTTCCACCTCCTATCATGTCAGCCTGCTCTCAATCTCAGAGACTCTCTTCTAATGAGGTGGACAGATTCTGATGGGTTCTAATGAGAACATATTCCACTAGAATAACTTAAGTATCTTATAATTCACACACACGTGTGCACAAAAACACAGAAAAGTGAGTATGCACATATCTTACAAATGTTACAATTCACTTAGCAGACGCTTTTATCCAAAGCGACGTACATCAGAAAGTAAGTACAACACTAATCTATTCATACACCGCAGAGTGAGCAGAGGGAGCAACGCGGGGTTAAGTGTCTTGCCCAAGGACACATCAGACATGTTGCTCAGCTGGGGATTGAACCCTCGACCTTCTGGTTGAGAGTTCTACCAACTGAGCCACAGCCGCCATATCTGTATCTCTAGATGCAGAATAACTCAATCATGCACCTGTACATACAGTAAGTGTCAATTACTGGTTCAGTTTGCAATTAATGCACGTAAAGTCTGATACTTTCCTTTGTGAGGAGGACTGAGGCGGACATGTTGAGGGACTAATTTGTGAGCTGCATGATGTGGGCCTGTGTGTGTGTGGGAGTGCGTTTGCATGTTACATTACTGACTATGTTGAAGGAATTACACTGCACGACATGTCAGTGCACATTTGTGTCACTGTGACCATGTTCCCATGATGAAGCATAGAAAGCCCTGCAGACGCATCACTTAAGAGACAGAAATGTTGATTCTCTAAAGAGACTGGTGCAGCAGTCTGAGCATAAAAGCATACTTAAAGACGTATTTCATGCTTAGGAATGCTTGTGAATATACAAGAAAGTCAATAAATATGAATATATTTATGTATGTGCATGTTTGAAAATATTTATGAATAATTTTTCATATTGAAGGGTTTTAGTTCTAATAATAATGCATTCCTTTGAAATGTGTTAAGTTTTTCTTTCCAAGCCATTTATATGCTGCTACAAAATGAGGTGCTTCTGGATTTGTGATGAAAATAGAGAGCTTTTTAGAAGCAGTGGCATATGGGTAAGGCAGTGGGCTGAAATATTCACAAGCTGATGGGGCAAGAAGAAACTTTGAAAGCTTTATGGGAGTGAAAGAACAGTCTGCAGAATGGCATGTTATTGTTGTGGTTGTTGCAGTGGACACACACGGGAAGGGATAGACTAAGGAAATAGACTAGAGGAGAAAAGAGAGACAAAATACGAAAGAGGAAGTTCTGTTCTGATGGTCGTCTCTGAGACTGAACACACCTGTCAGGTGTGCTGATGGTCTCTCTCTGGCTGTGAGAGGACTGGACATGTTCAGCTGCGACTGTGTTTTCCTAGTACATGTTGTATTTTAATTTAGTCGGAGATCAAAATAACATGTGTTCTGTGCCGGTTAATTAACGAGCCTTAGCTTGATGCATTTCAAGTTTTCCCCAATTTAGGAAAAATTCTACAACAAGAAAAAATCTAATCATAAACATCCTGGGTATTAAAAGTTTAAGAGTGACCAAAGCCTCATCCATCTTCAAATGTCATAGTTGAACTTCGTAAACAACCTGTCAGAGTGCACGGGAATCGTTACAACAACTGAAATCTTCAATGTGCACAGTAAATACTTGGTGCTTTAAAGTCCAGTTCTACACACTGAAGAATATTTCTGAATTCTATTGTACATAGGTCAAAAAAAGTGCCACCGTCTGGAAACAGCAAGGAAATCTTAACCCTGAAGAGTTAGCACGTGTAGGCAGAGCCGGCCCTAACCATTTTGATGCCCTAGGCAAGATTTCAGCCGTTGCCCCTTATATTGAAGACAGTTTGACCACCAAAGACAATATTCATCCACTTAAGAAAACTGGCTTACAGCTTTATATTTAACATCATTTCTTTATTTTAAAATAAAAAATACTTATCAACAAACATGAATAAAATGGTTATAACTCTAAGATTTCTTGTAAATAAACACAAAATAAAATAAAAATAATAATTCCTTGGGTTTCAAGAGGGTCCTCGCTCACTCTGTGAGTGCTCGGGCCCTAATAAATACAAATAACTAGTGTAACAGAACAAACAATACCAAACAGTGCAGAGAGCAGAAGTGGTCACAGACGGCCCAGGGACAGCAGGGGATGGTTTTAAATGTTTTAAAATGGCATCCGGAGAGAGATGAGCATTTGTTAAACAATCTGCATTTTATAATATAGCGTGAACACAAAATATCATTTTCTGTTCAGAGCAGTATAGAAACGTCAGCATAGTTTTTCAGGTGAGCCCAAACGTTTTCCTTACAACCAGACCTATAGCATGCACACATATCTATTCAGTGTGGACTTCTATCACAAAATGCATTCATGCTCTCAGACATCAATACTCTAAAGGCAAGAGCTTAAAACTATTAATGACAACAGGAGGAGGAAAATAAACATTTTAATCGACGAGGGTGAAAGCTAACTAAGTACAGAGATGTCAATAAATATAAAAGTAGGTTTTGTTTCTCAAACAACATTGGAACAAAAGAAGAAGTGTATTTCTTACACTGGTTATTTTCTTAACATGAATAATCTTAACCTAATAAAAGTAAAGTGGAAATAACTGATATTAACTGGAGCTAGGAAACACTGACGTTACTATCATCCATCCATAACGAGGTAGCTTAACTACAACAGATAATTGATCTGTGCAGCACAGACACTACACTTTTTCACATTTTTCCTCCTCCTCTTCTTGTTTTTCGTCCCTGGGCTCTGGAGGGCTTTGTTGTTGTTTTTTACATCACGGTCATTTATAAACGTGTTATTAATCGGTACACTCAGTGTCACTCAATTCTAATAAGTCACCTGCCCTCCTCCTCCACAACGAGCAGGTAACGAGCAGCTGTGTTGTGATGCGCCGGGTCAAGCAGGAGGCAAGGAAATAGAGCCTTTTTAAATATGTGAAGTAGGCCTAGTTGTGTTGTCATGGCTTCTTTTGTATCATTATTAAATAATAGCATGGAAATGATATTAGATAAATAATATTTAGTGATATTTAAACGCATTTCCTTCTATTTCTTCTTTTTATCTTCAACTTTTCTGCAACACTGGAGGCCCTAGTATTTGCCTATACTGCCTATGCCACGGACCGGCCCTGCGTGTAGGTCTAATCTCCTGGGTTAACCCGCTCTGTTTCCCTTCCTCATGTGGACCCTGGCTGGGCTCCAGTGAGCCACGTAAGCTGACACATCCCATGGATACCTGCAGCCCCGCTGGGAAACAAACCTTCCCTGCCTGTAACATCCACATTCAGCGCTGTGAGAAACATCCAAAACAAACAAAGTAAAGCGACTCAACTTACGGGCTGTTGACAAAGCTCCGTGCACACCGTTGACATGGCTGAATATCCACAACGTCACCTGCAACATTAAAGTTAATTCCCAGGCAGGGCAGTAGCGATGCATGTTTAACGGCCGGTACAGACGCAGCTCAACTGGAGAGGGAGAGGAAACAATGGGAACGGCAGGAAGGGGGGAGAGCCATAGCTGCATGGACTCCCCTTCCGCTCTCCATCTCACTGTGTGTGTGTGTCTCCGATACAGAGATGATGCAAGGGTCGCGCACACACAGTCTCCACTAACGCACTTCTCTCTACAGCGAGCATGTCTTCTTATTGAACGATTCTCGATCTAAAAATTCAACAACAGCCGGGTCTGAACTTGTGCAGGGCGAGACTGACAGGTTGCGGCTGTGGAGTACAGTTCTGTCTCTAATAGTTCAGGGAGGTATGACTGCAGCTCCAAATGCACTGAACTGATTTCTCCTCTCCAGCGCTCCTGTGCGCTGTCCGTGGCGCTGAACTTCTCTCCGTCTCTCTGTTCCAAAACAAGTTAAATTAAAAAACGACAGTCTTTTCTTAAAACACTATTTTTTTCCAATCATTAACGCTCCTCAGCACCACCCTGCCTGTGCTTCATTTTCTTATCAAAACTATATCGATGAAGATATATTTCCATTAATGTGAGATGTGATTGTCAATAAAACTCTAATCAGAACGCTGGGAGGAACCACCACATATCTTCCAATATTTAAATAAATAAAATGCCAGTGGGCTTTTGCTACAGGGGGATACAACTGAAGGGATTATATTTACGCCTGCAGAAAAATCTATTTTTGTACTATTTTACTTTTATGTGGATGTTTGATGATTTCAGTTGAAGCTCTTATTTAGTTCTAAGATTGAAATTAATGTCAATATGTCATCCTTTCCTTTTAAGTCTTAATTTCTGAGCATTTCCAACATCTGTTTTACAAATGTAATGCAGTCCAGTAAGGGCTTAAGGAAACAGTATTGTATTTATAGAATAAAAAAAAAACATAATTTTGGTGAATTTGTATACAGAGCCGTCATTTACCTTGCAAGGCGCTGCTGCTTTCCTGTTGATGTCTCATTTTAGAACACATTCTCCCAGTTGAGTGTAAATGGTAACTCAGTGTTGCTGAAAATGCTGCTACCAAAGAGCGTCTCAACTCCAGATGTGCCTGCAGATGTCACTCGCTCTAGCAATTCAATGGCAGGTGGGGTTTTTTATGGCAACTGCACTGAACTGATGAACTGATGAGCGATCGTTATCTCCAGTACGGATAAACAACAGGAAACTAATTTAGGGTGAGCTGAGCCAAAAAGTAGATTTTTTTTTTCAACCAAACTGTAGCCTGTTCAACTCTCCCACAGCCACAAATATTCAAAACAGGAAACTGAGTTCATTTTCTTTGCAACATTAATAGAGAATAATAGCATGGCCAAAAAAATCAGATGAAATAAGTGCATCAATTTGAAGACATACCAAGAAAGAAAGGGTTTTATCTAGGGTCATATACCTCTGTTTCTGTCTGGGCCTGCTTGTCCTAAAAGGGCTCTATTGACGAATACAATGTCAACTTTCAGAGACTGAAAACTTTATCAGAAGGAAGCACACATCACAGGCAAACAGAGACACACACACACAGCCACACACACACACACACACACACACACACACACACACACACACACACACACACACACACACACACACACACACACACACAGACACACACACACACACACACACACACACACACACACACACACACACACACACACACACACACACACACACAGCAGTGCCCAGAGGCAGGTATTTGTGTGGAGACACAACACACTAATGCATGCAGTTTTGTTTTACTCTTGATGCGTTGCCAGATCTTAAATGCAGTATATAAGACACAATTAACAAAGGCCAAGAATATATCTTGTGAAGATCCTGCAAAGAAATATTGTAATATTCAGCCCACTTATTCCTCCTCTATATGAGCCGTTTCTGCACCGTGAAGAAGAAATAGGGGAGAAAATGGAAATAATGGAAACGAGTTGGGGAGCGCTAGAAGAAGAGATGTGAAAATGTGAGGTTAAAAATAATTGAGAGGAAATTAAAAAGTATGCAATGAGAGTGTGCTAAAGAGGGGGAGATTATATACTGTTGGCAGATCTTGTTTCTCAACAGGAAAATGTTTAGTGGAAAAAATTAATCAGCAGGAAAGTATTTGTCTCGGTTGCTGGCAGAGGATTCAAGCAGGTCTGTGGAAGATGCTTAAAGAAAATCATCAGTAATATAATGTTACTTCAATCGCTAATGTTGGCTTAAAGTGAAAGAAAACAATGTTCCTCATTTCAGAACGCTTTAGTTTGTACTGGCATTAAAACGAAACACAAACATAGAAAACAGGAAAAAATGTTAGCAAACTATTTCCATTTTTATCATTTAATTCAATTTATACTTTGTCTGTATGCCTCTTATGAGCAGTAAGAAATATATTTTCAATAAAACACTGTTACTTATTTTGTGCAAAATTGTTCAGGATGAGACTTTATCTTTCTGGCTCTTACCATTAAGAGACAAGAACCTCCATGATACTGACACACACACTCTCAAGGCTTCTGCGACAGAATAAGTCAACATCCATTGGGGAAACTATTCTGCAGCATTTTGACTCACTTTGTTGGCTTCCCAGCTCTGGAGTCTAATGATCTAAAGAGCCAGTTTCAGCAGCCAGCAGAGATGCCACCCAATGCTGATGGCTCAAGGACACAACAAATGCTAACACTGCCAATGAAGCACTTGAATCACAAGTAAGTAAACAGACTAGCATGAACCCTTCAGAAGCATGTAATAATTGTGGATCATTTATCCAATCCAACAGGAGGTCAACTACATAAAATCCATTTAGCTCTTATTATTCAAGTACAAATCCAGACACCTCTCTTGTTAATAAAATAGCTCATATTGTACTTTTTAGTTGAATGGATAGATTGATGGATACTATTACACAAACACTAGAGAGAAAGCATGAAAGAGGGATAAAGCTGACATTTATTTTCTCCTTGATTTGCCCTTGAAGCTCCTTTTACCTGCAGTGTTCCTCCAAATTTACTTCTCCTGATAATGGATTGATTCTGGTGGATTTGCATACTTTATCCACTCATTCAAATCAGAAAGACATTGCTTGGAAATACATTAATTCAAACTTTTCTGTGTCCGTCATACAAACACTCAAAGAAGCTGGTTTATTTGCGGCTGCCAGAACATGGGAGTCAGTTTAGTTGCTGGCCCAACGGCAAACAAGGTGGGCCATAGTGATAAGACTGTTGTTTGAAGTTACCTGGTAGGGGGTTCGACTGCCCCTTATCCATCTTAGATGTCATTGAGAGCTGCAGGTCTGTTATAGTCTCAGTCTTAGTTTCCTTAATCTGAAAGAAAAATAACAGCTCCAGTTAGCAAAAATCAAAAGACAAGTAAAACTAATTTTATTGGAAACATGATGCGTAATCAGCTAATTTCCCATCTTGTGAATCAGCCTCAGATACACCTCCATGAATGCAAACGAACTGATACTCACATAAAAGGGGTTCCCCATTAAAAAAATCAAAATGGCTGCATGGCTCAGACAACCAGTTTAAATACTTCCTGGTCAAACCACATAGCTACTAGAAAAAGTAAAATTCCACAACGTATCAAAGCTATGAAGAATATTAGTAAGATCAAGCTTTCCATTATGTGTTAGAATCTTGATTCACTTTACAATATAGCCTTCAAGCTAGAGTTCATTTGACTATAACTGTATGGCAACTTAAAACAAAAAATGAAAATAATCCATCCTACCCCATCCCAAAGTCCTACTTGGTACAGTCCACATTGCAAACATCTGGTGGAGCAAGGGGCGTTCAAGTGCAGGTGTTCATACCAGCATCAGCCTCAACCAGGAAGTGGAACTCAGAGAAAAACAATTATAAGATATAAAAGGAAAACAAGAACTTCAATGATAATATACGTAATGCAGAATATGATTATCTACATTTGATGCTAGTTTTAGCTGATACACAAATATCACATAACACAACCATAAAATAAAAAGGTGCACAGTGTTCATATTACCATTAGACTGACTGGAATGGCATTATTCAAGGTGTTAGTGACATTATTAAATGTATTTTAAGTCAAATGAAATCTAAGCTCAATGGATAGAATTTGCAGCCTTCACTGAGGTAAACCTTTCATGTAAAAAAAAAAAAAAAGCTACTCAGAGATTATTCCTTTCGACAATAATGTGAACAGATAGTTATGAGCAGGGATGTTCATTTTAAACTGTTCATATTTAGCAGTTCAAAGTGATGTCAGAGAGACTGATCTCTCCATTTCTGAGCAGTAAACATGTAAAGTTTACTCCCCAAGTGACAAAAAAATAAAAATAAATCTGTTTGCTAAAATCCTTTGAGTTTTGGTTCTTCCACTACAATGCATTTGCTGTATAACACATCTCACAGCTCCATGCAGTCAACAACTGCTACTAAATGAGGTGGACTTGTGTAAAAAGTTAGATTTTTATTTGAATAATAAACTTTTTGTGAGTTTCTTTGGTCTTTAAAATTGGTTATCTTCTGCTTAAATTATATATATAATATATCCATATATTGATGATATTAAGAATGTCAAGGATCTGTATCTCTGTGTACGACTCAACATAAGAGGAAAACATTTAATCCATACACAAGTGACAAGAGAGTTTTGTTACCCAAGGATTATCCGTTGTATCCCTCTTGCTGAAATAACTTTGATCCTTTCCACACACACACAAACACACACACACGTATTTTGATGAGCAGTTGTTCTCGTGTTTAGACCTAAGCAGAGATTTGCAGATCAAAGTGCATCTAAAGCCTGCTCAGTGCAACGAAAAAGTGTGATTATTTGTGCTTGTCTGTGGCAGTACACAACACGATCAAAGCTACTTTTGCATGAGGGATAGAAATGATATTCCTTTTATAGAAAAAGTCTCTAATCATTTATGCATGGATTAATACTTTGCCTCGACTCAAACAGAGCACACCTGAAGCAATGAGAGAGAGAGAGAGAGAGATGGAGAGAGAGAGAGAGAGAGAGAGAGATGGAGAGAGAGAGAGAGAGAGAGAGAGAGAGAGCCGGAGAGAGAGAGAGAGAGAGAGAGAAGAGGATAGCAGAGACAGATGATGAGAAAAGTAGATAAGTGGAAAATCTGGAAGGATGGCAGATATCCATCCAGTAAACATATATTTTCATATATCACAACATCCCGGTACTCCTTCATCAGATTTTGCATGAGCAAAGCAACTAGACCTGTCTCACCTGATTTTCAGAAAGACATTTGGCTGTTTTAGTCATTGAAGAGAACTTTTCGTAGCAAACAGAGTGTCAAGCCAGACGGGCTACACATGCACAGATTCTACTTATTATGTAGAATCTCTAAATAGAGATTACTTTTGGTTCATTTGACTGCTTTTCTCTGCTTGATTTGATATATAATATTAGATTAAATTCATAATGTGTAAGGTGAGAAAAGAAAAAACATCAAATCAGCATGACAGCTTTTTCTTATAACCGACATCATTTGATTGTGCTTTCTGCTATTCCAAGAAATCAAGGCAAAAAAACAGTTCTGCTCTGTTCTGGAAATTATTTTCCCACGTCAATGCTTAAGTAGAGAGAAGTTATCCGTCAGTCATTGTATCATAGTAGCTTGCTCAATAGAGTCTACAGCACCAGATAAAACAACAGTTGCTGATTATTGAGCTTCTTTGATGAAAAAAAAGAGCTTCTGAAAAACAACACTTGAATCAGGGAATGAAGGGATAAAAAATGAAGATGGAAAAAGCAGGGAAGGACTGTCAATGAAATCAGCCAGAATATTACAAATCACTGCACATCGCTGATAGGACCATGTGAATGTAATGAGAAACACACATCAAACGGAGGTGACAGACGACAACAGACACAAGGACATAGACCTCTATCATAAAATAGGTCTCTGCTAGAGGTTTATTCTGCTGTCTTTCTCCTTCAACTTCCTATCATGAAAGAACCAGATTGAATATGAGGCGAATGCAAATGACATTTGGCATATGTTGACATTTGCAGAGATTAAACTAGGCTATCTCTATTTTTATTCTGAGAGACCGAGTGTGGAAATGCTGCCAGTGTGCATAAGGGCAGATTTTCTTTGTATGGATTCTACTGTATTTGTCGTGAGTATATTATGTAGTTGTTGTAGTTGCTCTGCACCACTGAGGATTCGGTCTACTAGAGGCTCTCAAAACTGGCATCACTTGTCTTGACACATCTCAGATTTGATGCACTGATGAAAAGACTGAAGCAAGCTTGAAGTCATCTTCTTTTTACAGCTCAAACATGCACACAGTAACTACTCAATGCATATACACACCCATGGGTACATTGGCATGCACACAGTCCTTCATACACTGCTGGATGTGTGTGTGTGTGTGTGTGTGTGTAGGAGGGGTGAAGCTCGGTCTCTGGGATTCATCTTCTACAGCGTCCTGGTTGGAAAAGCTGCAGCCACAGGCAGAGACTGGAACACGACGCTCGCCTGCTTCGTCGCCATTCTCATTGGTGTGTGTTGCAGGTGGAGAGGCTTTTATTGTGAAAACTTCCAGTCCTCCACCTGTTTCTCACCTGTATCTCACCTGTGTTCACCTGTATCTCACCTGTGCTCACCTGTCTCAGGCCCTGTATCTGACTCTGCTGCTGTTGGCGATCTTTAAGCGAGTGTTACCGGCGTTGCCGATCTCCATCGCCTTCGGCCTTGTCTTCTACTTCTCCACGGACTTCCTGGTTCAGCCGTTCATGGACAACCTGGCCGCTCACCAGTTCTATATCTGACAGAAGCCCCGCCCCCTAACCTTCCACGCACAAAGACTGTCCCTGTTCCTGCGTAGGTGATCCACCTGTCCGTTTGAAGAACACGATGCATTAATCAAAACACAGGAAGTGATATAATGCAGACGCAGGAAGCTCAGGTGTGTTTCTGATCACCTGCTGAACAAACATTTGAAGGAAAGTTCCTGTTACGTTTGAGTTTTAGGGTTTAGACCCCAGAATGCAGAACACGGAAACAAAAGTCAGTCTTAAGATGTTTTAATGTAGCTTGTAGCAAAATAAAAGGCTTAAGGCAGTTAGTGGCAATAGAGGACGGGCTGGTGCAGGAGAACTCAAAAACAGCAAGGCCAAACAGAAATCCAAAACAAGGAGGTGAGGCTCACCGGCAGGTGCAAAAGGAAATAATCTGGCACAGGAGTTGAGTCTCGATCTGTCTTTAAGGCCTGAGTGATGACCTGATGAGGTGGCCTACCCGGCTTATCCGGAAAGTCCTGATAAAAGTCTCGAATGAGTCTTGGGTCCAAAATCATGAAATGAGATACCCAGGACCGCTCCTCCGGACTGTACCCCTACCAATCCACCACGTACTGATACCCCCTGCCACGTCGGCGCAAGTCCAGCAGTCGCCGAATCGAGTAAGCTGGATGGTTGTCGATGAGCTGCGGGGCTGGAGGGGGTTCGGCCGGAGGGCTCAGAGCACTGGTGGAGACAGGTTTCAACAAAGACACTTGAAAGGCAGGGTGAACCCTTAACGCTGGAGGTAACTTCAGTTTCATCACACTGGGATTGATTACCTCTCAATTTCATATGGACCAATGTACCTGGGAGTGAGCTTTCTACTCTCCATCTGTAGAGGGAGGTCCCGAGACGAGAGCCAAACCTTCTGGCCTGGCTGGAGTGCGACGTC
Source organism: Labrus mixtus (assembly GCF_963584025.1). Classification (NCBI taxonomy): domain Eukaryota; kingdom Metazoa; phylum Chordata; class Actinopteri; order Labriformes; family Labridae; genus Labrus; species Labrus mixtus. Next base: position 5,281,801 of record NC_083630.1, read on the forward strand.
GATCCACTAACCGTTGATTCCGGACCGCAGTGCACGTGAGGGCTGCCCTAGCCTTACACCAGACCCTGCGGGCACGCCAAAGCTGTTCCTGGACAGAGGGGACAGCAACTTCATTCTCCTGGACAGGGAAGAGGGGAGGTTGAAAGCACATGGAAGCCATAAATGGTGACATGCCCATGGCTGAGCTGACCAGGGAGTTGTGGGCATATTCCACCCAGGGTTGATGGGTGGCCCAAGAGGCAGGGTGTCTGGAAGCTTCGCATCGTAGTGCTGGCCCTAGGTCTTGATTGGCGTTCTGTCTGGCTGTTGGTCTGTGGATGGAATCCAGACGAGAGGCTGGCAGACGCCCCAAATGCCAGGCAAAAAGCCTTCCAGACTTCTTTCCTTATAGAAGAGTTAATATAATTTGTCTTCAGTCATTGTTTTAATATTCAGTTTAATGTCTTTCATATCTTTGAAACATCCCATGTGCTTGTTATGAGAGCCAAAGAGCAACAGGGTTGAACAGGTCAGAAGGCTTCATGTCTCTGCTAGGCCTCAAATGGTCAAATTAGCTCTTTTAAGCACCTTTAAAAGGACTTTTTAACATCAGTCTTGTTCATAAAGCATATAGTGGAGAATGACCCTCTGTCTTTTGGAACATTTTCACACCTTTTAACACCCTTTTTTGATGTTTAAATTGTGAAAGGTTTGGCAAATTGAGAGTGGGGCCTTAAGTGACTTGTGGGCTCACAAAATCTCTTAGAAGAGACCTAGGAAGTTAAAATATTGCATTTTCCGCCGAAAATAGAAGGGATGTCCGCCATGTTTTTTTTTTTCGCCAGGGGAAAACTGGGCAGTCACTTGACCTGAGCTATGCCTATACAAAATAATAGGCAAAAGGAAACGTCGGCATGTCACAATTTTAGAGCCCATATGTTTTGCGCTGTGGACCAACATAGTGTTGGGGTTGTATCAAGTCAACTTTGGTTATATTCTTTAATAATTATATTTAATTATTAATAATATCAATAAAAATATCATTAAACTACGTTTAATCTCGTTTTGGGGCACCACCCTGTACTCAGGGAAATATAACCAAAATATCACTAAAATCAGTCTCAAATTAGTTATTTAATTACTAATATTATTAATAATTAATAACTATATTTCATAAATTGAAGGCGTGAAATCCGTACACAAAGTCTTCACACCCAGCTTATATCACAATGCAAATACACCAGTAATCACAAACAACTGCTCTCTTAAAATTATAACAGAATTTATTTAAACAAAGCAACATCAATCCAAAATCAATGAACTTAATCAAACAAATAACTATCATAACCTAATCTAAGCAAACACACATGATCAAGCAAGGCTTGTGGAACACCTAACAAAGACCTAATGTGGCCTTAATGTCTAAAAGAGACCGAGTTCGGCCCTACACGGATCTGTGTCTCTGAGGCATCTGGATGGCCGCGAGTGTATAGATCTGTGTGTGTGTGTGTGTGTGTGTGTGTGTGTGTGTGTGTAGCCTATGTGCGTAATGGCGCGGTGGTGGAGTTAGTCTCCAGATGTACGTCTACACAGGAATATGTGTGTGTGTCTGTGGGTGTTAGTAAAAGGGGGAGAAGAGAGGAGAAAAGAGGAGAGTAGAGGAGGAGAGAAATGCGTGCCTGAAGAGGCCGGATCACAGTCCGAATCCCGTGCCACAACTCGGAGTAATTCCCTTCATTCACAGAAAGAAACCAATGGCCGAATTCAAGTTAATACGGCTTACACTGGCCTTTCTGATCAGAAGAGCAATACCCGGTTATAACGCTGTTACGCTAGCGGTCCGAAACGGGAACAACAACAGCGGCGGTCCAACAAAGATAAAAATTACAGTTTCTGCATCAATCAAACAATTGTTAAAAACACTCTCTAAAGCTAATTCTGCCCAGACCTAATTAAGCCTCACTTGTGAATCGCTTTGCCCGCGATTGGTGAAGGAAAAAGGAGTCCGGCGATAAAACAGATCTTCTGTCCGTCCTGGTGCAGAAGCGTCTGATGGCGGCGAGGGTCCCTTACGGCAAGAGCGGCTTCATTGGTTCTCCGTCGAGTGGAAAGATGTCCGTTGATCAGTTTAAAGCTGAACTGAATCAATTTAGTCCCCCCAGCTCTGAGTTGCTGTTGCAGGGTTATGTCAAGTGTGAGATTGTAACCCTTAAATGCGTTCATAATCTTGATCTCTGTGTCATGCCGGGATGGGTCGAGGTGATGGAGTCATTAATGTGCACAGTGGCTCCCTGGGGGACAGTCATGAAGACTGTCTGGTTTGGTACAGTTAATTTAGTGACTGTATCATGGCGGGCGTAAGACATTAAAACTTCGGTGACAGGAGTGCTGACGAGCCACCGATATCCTGCTCTTTCTACTTTGGTTTCGGCTTCCTCGTCTCGTGTAGACATACTACCCTGACATTTCTGTTCAGGGGAGTCAGTCCTCAAACCACAGAGGTAGGTGGTGACATCCCTAATAAAGGGGTTGCTTGGGCAAACCCAGTAGATGTCCTTAGTTTTAGTGCACATGTTTAGGTTGGGAATGAGGTAGAGTGAAGGATCTTCATCATGGTATGCGATGGTGGATGGTGATTTGAGATCTACATGTGTGTTACCCTTCCAAAAGTCAACATTCAATATAGATTTAATTCTATACACATTCTGTCGTTCTATGATAGGGAGGTTAAGAATAAAACCTATTCCTAGATTTTCGGGGGCTACCGCAATGGAGACTGCACTACCAAGGCTGTATGCTAGGTGTACCTGTGAGGGTTGTTTCCCGCAGGTATAGACCAACAAGTCCTTTTCCAGTTTGAAGTGTGACAGGTCAGCGTGGAGAGCCCTCACTTCATCGGAACCCCCTGGCAGAGTTGTTGAAGCCCTAGGTGATTGGGGGTCCATCAGCAGCTGCCGGATGTTTTAAATGGCAGGATCTCGTTCCTGCATAGAGACCAAGTCTGCATCCCCAGGTTCTCGACCCAGTTGCACAATCTGGTTGCAGGTTTGAGGGTCTTCCTTCTTCTCTCTTGACTGTCGCCGAGTGATGTGGTTTCAAAACACAAGGCATATACAACCATGTCCCCTTCATCGCTCAAGGAGGCACTACAGATGGCTTCATCCTGCAACCTCTCATGGCGAGCGATTTTGATCATGTTAGTCGGGAACGTGAAGCCGACATGACTGGAAGGGTCAATCCTGCTCAAGGACGGGGGAAGCTCCCCGATGACAGGTATAGTCAGTTCAAAATCGTGAAATTAAATGTCGATCAGCATCCTGAGTGGGTGCCGAGCTTCCACCTGAACAGCGGTATGGGTGAGATTTTGGACAAGCAGATAGGTTGAGCAGTTGTCCAATTCAAGAAGGGGGGTTCCACACACCATTAGGTTGAGTTTCTCAAAGTAAGGCAGAGGCTGAAAGAAGGCTAGGCAGCCAGGTATCTTCTGTCCCTTAGGGATCATGAGACGGATGGGGACACCTGCTGTCCTTGCAGGTATGATTACCTGCATCTCACTAGCCACTTGAAATGCCCTTGGAATGGTCTGGCCTGACTTCAGGTGTTCAGGCTCAGTGTTCGGGAGACCGAGGTCAGCCCCAGCTTGGGCCCACAGAATCTGGTTGATCGTATCCAGCTGGGCACCGAGACTGACAAGCAGATCCGCCCCCACAAAGAATGGGGCTTGGAGGTGTGGGGTCACGCTGACGACGTGAGTGACTCTCTTCTTCCCCAGTTGGACGGAAAGCATGCCTACCCCAAGGGATTTAAGAAGAATTTGCGGGGAGTCTGCAGACAAGATGCGGTGAATCCAAGGTACCAACACTGGGGGAGCAGGGTGGTTGCACAGATCCTGGTACAGGTCATGACTTATTGCTGATTTTTCGGACCAGATTGTCAGCATAGCTTCTGAAATTTCGCAACCATCCAACCGGACTTCTCCGACCAGAAGGGTGCAGTATAGTGACGAGTTGGTGCTCCTTAGTGAGCAAAGAAATTACTGATGTGCCTGGAATGGAATTGACACAACCACTGGGGTGGAGCTGGTTGAGGGAGGTCAGCCCTGGGGCCTGGCTCAAAAGGGGGCATAAGCATGGGTATGGTAGCGCCCGACCTTCTGATGGCGGCCACCTGTCCCCCTCCGGGGTTTTGACCGCTATCGGGCGAGAATGGCTTGGGTACACTTACCTGAGCCCAAATATGTCCCCGTTGAGAGTCGATTAGAGGTGCCACCCGATCCAAGAGGTCTTCACCAATGAGAAGTGGTTCTGTGTCAAGGAGGTAGATGTAAACTGGGTGGACCAGTGTCATTTCCCGAAAAGAGAGATCAACCCAAGCACGCCGTGTGATCGGTGAGGTGTCTTGGGTGTAACTGGTGATGCTGACATTGCAGTTCTCAACCTGTAGAGGTTTACCTAAGGAGAGCATTGTCCAGGCAAGTTTAGCAAAGGTCTCTAGACACATTAAACTTATTTCGGCACCTGAGTCACGTAGGGCTAATGAGTTGACACAAGCCCCTAGTACTACTAAAGTGTAGATCCGGCTGGCCTTGCCCTTACGGACGAGGTCTCCCAGAAAAGTCAAGGTGGGGAAAATGTCAGGCGGGTGAACTCCAGGGGGCCCCCTGGGCTCCTTTGGCTCCCTTCCCCATCCCACGAAGTAGACTTTAGCTGTGACAGGGGAAGGACCCTGGGCTAGTCACGCTGACCGCGGGTCTGAATCAGGTTTCCTCTGATGGTCAGGGGATGCGAATGGTTGATGGGAGGTTCCCATTTGTGTCATCACATCTGTCATGCACTGGCGAATCATTTCCACCATCTCCATGTTTGTATTTCTGCCCTCAGCGGACTCGTAGGGCCTACCGCCAAACCTACCCCTCTGTCTGGGGTGTTGATCATTTCTGAAACCCCCTCTCGGTCTGGTATAATTTTGTTGCGTTGGCCGATACTTAGACTGCGAGTTGTTCCAACCTTCATCCCTTTGACTCTGCTGCCCACCTGGTGGGTGAGGCGGTCCCGAGTATCGTGGTTTGGTTACCGTCTTGGGGCACGGTAGTTCGTCGCCCTCAAGTGCTAGCGCGTCGCCTTCTGGTGTTGTGATTTCCAGGACACTGTGGCTGCTCTCTGGCTTCCTGGACTCCAGGCGCAGACGTGTTTCCCACACTACTTGCGCGTATCTCCTCATTTCCTGCATAGTTAGGCTACGGTCTCTACAATGCATGGTGACATCGTATCGCACGGTGTCGTGCAGGTTGTATGTGAACAACACTTTGAAGGCTTGATCTTCCTCCAATCCTGGTGCTCTTCTTCCTTGGAAGTAAGCAGCCCTTAGGCGCCTGTAGTACTCCTTGGGGGCCTCCTGCTTCTTATGCACAACACTGAAAGCTCCAAGGGTAGCTGCTGCTGAGTCTGTGTAGACTGAATATTCTTCCTGCAGAGCCCTGCAGAGTGCAGGGTACAGACCTTGAATGGGAGTGTCTCCATGAACGCACGAACCGTCCTAGTTGACGTTTTCCAAATCAGTTTTAGTTTTTCACGCAATGATGCGTAAGGCAGGTCAAGGAAACACTGGTCAATTTCTGTGAGGTAGTCATCAACATTTGCATCTGGGCTATTTGGATCAAAGCGCTCCACATCTTTGGCCAGAGATTCTATCTGCCTGGTTCGCAGGCCCTGACCCGAAGGCTGGCGAGGGTCGTCCGATTCGTCTGATGAATCGTAAGCCCTGTGGTTGTCACGGTAGTAGGGTTGTAACCGTGGCGGGGTTTGTGTTCGGCTCAGACGTGGCCGTCTATCGTGGGACAGGTAACGTTCGGTGCCTGATTGGGCCCGTGCCTCCTCCCTGTCTCTAGAGGGCGTAAAGTCCCTCCTCCTGCGGCGTGAGGGTTCTCTTCGCTCAAAGTGTATTGCGGAACACGGGGGCCCTTCATCTTTACTCATCCAGATCTTTACCGGGTGGTCTGAGGACGTGGGCACTTTTGTGCCTGGGTCGACCCGGCGGTGTTTTCCCCTCTCCTCCAGATCCTTCAACATGTTTGTCTCCCTCCTCCATGGGCTTGGTTCAGTCTCCCATCCTTCGTCTGAGGTTCCCACAGCTGATCTGGGGGCTGCAGTACTTACCTGCCTATCCTGAAATCTGGGTACCGTGTCACTTTGTTTCTTCTGTTCGGCCAGTTTGCTGCTTTCATGCAGTGTTTTATTCTCCTCCTGCAGGGCCTTGCAATTTTCCTGCAAGGTCTTTAGTTTATCCTGCATTCTTTTGAAGTCGTCCCGCAGGATCTGTCCTTCTTCTTGTACCCAGGCTAGCTGTTCCCGGTGTATCTCATTCTGCAAATTTGATTTGCGCTGATAAAGGAGGAGAACTTTGCCTAGAACATCTGATATTCAACCAAGCCCTTTAATTTCTCTTCACATGTACTGAGAGTGTAGGAGTTCAGACTGTCGAGCTGCTCTACAGGGAGGTCGATAAGATTAGCAACTACATCTGGAATGGAATGATTTGATTTGATTTGATTTATTTATTTGCTCAATTCAGTGTATGGTTTCAACACCATAATACACAACAAAAAATATTTTCTCATAATGCTGAAACACTGTTCATGAGCAAATAGGAGCAGGAAGAAGAAAACTTATAATACCTGCCCCTTTCCTAATAACACAAGATACTGTTTAACAGAATAAGATGGCTAACCTGTTGTTTTCTCTTTCTTTCACAAAACAAAAATAGATCAAAAATATAGAAACAATCAAATACAATCAATTAGATTAACTCAATACATTCATAATTTCCCAGAACCTTTTCTTTATACATTCTTTTAAATTGATTGATACTTGAGCAGCATTTTAAATGATTATCGAGAGAATTCCATAATTTAACTCCATTTACTGAGATACACATTTGTTTTAATGTAGTGCGTACAAATGGACTTTTAAAATTAAATCTCCGTCTATGATCTTCCTCATTAGATGTAAATACAAACAACTTCTGTACATTTTCGGGTAAGGATCTATTTCTAGCTTTAAACATGACTAACAATGTTTTCAAGTGAACTAGACCCTGAAATTTCAACACACGTGAGCTAATAAACAGTCTGTTAGTATGTTCTCTAACGTTCACTTTGTTTATAAGTCTGATCGCTCTTTTCTGTAAAACAAACAAAGGTTTAGTGTTGGTCACATACGTGCTGCCAAAAATTTTGCTTCAGAAACTCTTTCAATGAGAATACCATTTACACACATGCTGACGGTGTTCCTCCTTTTTTCTATTTCCAAAAATCATAAATTTAGTTTTATTCCAGTTCAACGATAATTTATTTTCATCAAACCACAATTTCAGTTTATCCATTTCACACACTATAGTCTCTGTAACAGACTTCAAATCGTTTCCTGAACAAAAAATATTTGTGTCATCAGCAAACAAAAGAAATTTCAAAATGATAGAACTTTGACAAATGTCATTAATATACAGATTAAACAATTTTGGGCCCAAAACTGATCCTTGTGGGACCCCACACTTTTTTAGACTCCGAGTCAAAACCAGCAAACTGTACAAACTGCTTTCTATTTTCCAAATAACTTTTTCACCAATCATGTGCAATTCCCCTAATTCCATAATTTAGTAATTTGGATAATAACAAATCATGGTCTACGGTGTCAAAAGCATTTTTTAAATCAATAAATACGCCGACCGTGTAATTCTTGTTTTCTATGGCTTCTGTGATTTTTTTATTAATAGATGAATTCTATTAATGCTAAAGTATTTCTATTTGTTCTAAATCCATACGGTTTCTCACTTATTAGATTATTTTTTTCTATAAAATCATCAAATTTTCCAGCAAAACACTTTTCCAGCACTTTAGAAAACTGAGGCAGCAATGACACCGGTCTGTAATTAGTAAAACAATGTTTGTCACCATTTTTAAAGAGTGGGACTACTTTTGCCATTTTCAGTTTTTTAGGAAAAATACCAGTTTTAAGTGACAAATTACATATGTAGGTGAATGGAGTAATTATGCAGTCTATTGTCTTTTTTTAAATTGTCATATCAATACCATGACAGTCAGTTGATGTTTTACTCTTACTTTTCATAACAATGATAGAGATGTCATTCTCACAAATTCCTCCAAGATACATTGACTGCAGAATTTGACTCCCTCCACCATCCCTTCTAGTTCTCTTGATTTGATTAGGACCTTGAGATTTGATGGATTTGGCAAGATTAGGTCCAATGTTTACAAAAAAAAGAATTAAACTAATTTACAATCTCAGTGTTGTTTTTTATAACTTTATCATCCTTAACAAAAAAATCGGAAGAATTTGTGGCCCTTGAGTCAGATCTTATGACGTTATTCAGAATCTTCCATGTGCCTCTCAAGTCACTTTTATATTCTCTCAATTTTCCATTAAAATAATCCTTTTTCACTTGTCTCAATATCATTGTCAACTTATTTTTGTATACCTTGTATTTCATTTCAGAAGTGTTTGTTCGATATTTTATATAATCTCTATATAATTTATTTTTCTTCTTACATGCCTTTTGTAATCCTTTAGTCAACCAAGGTTTTTTATCATAATTATTTTTCATCCTTCTCAACAATAAAGGACAATGCTTGTCATATAGAGATAAGTAAGAAATGTATCAAATGCCACATTCACATACTTGATGTATACCCCAGTCCAGTCTTCCTCCACAAGGTCATTTCGGAAGTTATTTATTGCTTCATCTGTTCTTAATCTAATATATTTTAAATGAAGCTCTTCCTTATTTCTTTTGAACTGACAACCATAAATAGTACAGATGGGTAAGTGATCGGAAATATCATTTATTAATAGCCCACTGTGTGAAATGTTTTCTATCTCATTTGTAAACATATTATCAATTAATGTTGCACTAGTACAAGTCACTCTACTCGGCCTTGTGATCATTGGATATATGCTCCTACTATACAAAGCATCCAGAAAATCAGAAGTCATTTGTTGATTGCAGGGATTGAGTAAATCAATATTGAAATCGCCACACAAAAAACAGGTTTTTATTCCATCAACTAAACTCTCAAATCTTTCTTTAAAGGTTTCAACACTGGACCCTGGTGTCCTATAAATACAAGCCACGATAACATTTTTTGACTTTTCCATCTCAATTTCTACAGCTACACACTCCAGCACGTCATCAATTACAACTGACATACTCTCCACAGGTCTACATTTTAAAGCACTGTTCACATATAAGGCAACACCCCCTCCCCTTTTTTTAACTCGGTTGGTATAATATAAATGAAATCCCTCCATGTCAAAATCAACACCTCTCTCTTCATTCATCCATGTTTCAGATAAGGCTATTATTGTGAACTGACTTCTGAATGTATTCAAATATTCACAGATTTTATTGGGAGTTTACATAGAGACTTCTGCAATTAAAATGAATGAGTGAAAAATTATCTTCTAACTTAATGTTCTCGTTGAACTGTTCATTGGTATAGTAGTTGCAAGTGTCATTAATACAATTGAACACATGGCGTTCCGGATCAACATCAAAATCATAATCCCGCGTCCTATGCTCTGCGAGGTCAAATCTTTTCAGAATTTGACTTTCAAGCTGTTCAGCCATAGTCTAAAATACGAGGATCCATAATGCAGACTGCATGTTCACTACTGTCCAGGAGAGTTGTACTTGAGGCGGACATTATACCAGTTATTATGATTTTAAGAATATAATGGAACCTCATCATCAGTCTTTGAACCTATTAAGAAGAGCCCTCACCCCACTCATCATTTCATGGTCAGGCGTTCTCCTCCTCTGGGTGCCGGCAGGCTGCCAACCTGCGGCCTGCAATGTAGTCTCCAGGTCCGGTTCCTCGTCAGGAATCTCCATGCTGATGCCAAGCTCACGGAGACCAACAGCTGCAGGTCGGGGATCGTTGAACAAGTTTTTCCGTCTTCGCCAAAGATTTTTAGTCTAGCAGGAAACATAATGTGTGACTTGATTTTTCTTTCGCGGAGCACTTTACGCACGTCCTTGTACTTTGCACGCTCCTTAAATACACAAGTGGAAAAATCCTCATCAAAGAAAATTCTCCGTTGATTCACCTGGATGTTCTTCTTGGCCCACGCTGCATGCAAAACTCTCTGTTTTGTAATGTAGCTTTGAAACCTCACCACAATTGACCTGGGATGATCCTTCTGTCCCGTTCTCAGCCCATATGCTCTGTGCACACATTCAATGTGCAGATCACAGTTTAGTTCTAATTTCTCATGTATCAGTCTCTCCACATAATCGATCATATTGTTTCCTTCACAGTTTTCAGGAACAGAGTAAATCCGGATATTCTTTCTTCGGGCTCGGCCTTCAAGATCCTCGCACTTTTCTTCCAGTTGTTTCTGCTTTTGAAGCGTTCACTTTGAACCAAACTTTATTTAAACACATTCAGTAAAACGTTAGAAATAGTGAGCGAAAATGAAGCTCATTAAAATTAACGTTTTCAAACCCGGAGTCTGCGTACGGATCATGACGGCTAAAATAGGACTAAAAACCTCTGAGGTTTCAAAAACTTGTTAAGTTTATCGTAAACGTACGACTTTATCACCTAAAAAACTACGAGTTAAATTTCTTCTACATTAACGACTCATCATCTCGTACTTACGAGGTTTTTGTCTCGTATAATTACTATAATCTCAAAAGAGTAAAATATCTTGTAACGTACAACTTATCATCGGAAAGATGTCGGGTTAAATTCCTCGTGAAATAACGACTTTTGAATCTCATAAATTCTGATTTGAGTTTTAAGCACATTAATGACTTTATAAACTCAAAAACTAGGAGAATTATTTGTTGAAAATTACGAAGTTTTAATCTAAAGAATATTTCTTAAATTTACGACTTTATAGTCAAATATTCTGCGTTAAATTTCTCGTTACATACGACTTTATTATCTGAAAACTCACGTTTCTCAACAGTCACATTTTTTTATCTCTAGAATTTATATTTTTGTGTCTGAAATTACGACGTTTGAATATTCAAAATGTTCACTTAAGTTTCATGTGAATTTACGACTTAAATCGTTAAATGATGAGTATTTCTGAATACTGAATTCATTCAGTTCCAGGTTTTTAATATTTTAACAAAGAACAAATCTCTCTGCTGTTTAAATTAGTCAGACTAGATGGAGTTTAAAGAAGCTCGATATGCTCGGTGAAAAAGAGATTTAGTTAGAACTTCATAAATCCAGCAGGAAACAACGATTTATCAGTTATTTCCTTTTAGGATAGAAACATATTTTATTATCTATTAATCTGAGTTATCCACATTTCTGTTTCTGGTTTTGATGTTTCTCTTTTGTAAATATGATAATAAATTAAATATCTTTTCAAACTTTCAACCTTCTCTTTGAATCCATCTTTTCCGCGTTGACTCCATTGAAGCAGTTTAAAACACTCTGACACCTGGTGTTTAAAATGGGTATTGCACAAGCAGCAACCTCTGGGGTTTCAAAATTAAGCTGAAGCTGATGCTGAAATGTAAAATCCTGCAGTTCCTCGAGTGTCCACTAGAGGCTGGCTGCAGAAGCACAGGAAGTCACATACACACCCATTCTAAAAAGCCTGTTTTTACAGCAGAGATTAACATGTTTACAGCCTGGTTCAAAAAACCAAATAGGTCTGATTCCAACCCTCACCTCGGGTCATGAGCTCGAGACTTAAAGAATAAGATACAAGCGGCTGAAATGAGTTTCCTCTGGAGGGGCGCTGGGCTCGACTTAGAGAGAGGGGGAGAAGCTTAGACATTCAGGGGGAGGAGCTCCAAGCAGAGCCGCTACTCCTTCACATCGAAAGGAGTCAGCTGAGGTGGTTCAGGAATCTGATTAGGATCCTCCTCCACCCCCCTTTGGAGGTTTTCCTGGAATGCCAAACTGGGAGGAGACCCCGGGGCAGACCCAGAGTTCTTTGGAGGGATCATATATCCCGTCTACTCTGTGGACGCCTCAGAATCCCCCAGGAGGAGGATCTGGAAAATGTTGCTGTGGAGAAGGAAGTGTGGGTTGACTGACTTTGCCGACCCGACTTCGGAAAAGAGGAAGAAAAGAAGAAGTGAGGCAGAAACACTGATCCAGCGTCTGGACCAATATCAGCTGAACATTTATTTTACTAAACCAACACCTCTCTGCCATCACAGCGAGGTAGACTGAGCTACAATCCTATTTCACTCAAAACCAGCCCTCCTCCTCCTCCTCCATGCTGGGGAACTTGACTTGGCCTCTACGCGGAGCGGGCTGGTGCTCGAATGCGCAGGGACCGTCTGCAAATTACAACATCGAAAAAAGATGATAGAAATATTCACTAACTTCACCCAGGATAAACTCTGACCCTAAGTTTGTAAACTGATTCAAAGAGCCTACACTAGTTACTGATCCGGAAAGCCGAATCTGTTTATATATTTCTAACTTTATCGAAGTGACCTCAGTGCCTGATTGCTGCAGAGATAACAGTAGCTAAAGCCATTCTAACAGATGTTCTGAATCCTCGTTCATGGGGGTCAAACTTTAGACCCTCACTAGAGTCAGATCAGATTATGTCGTGATCAGTTGGAGCTGTATGTGTCTTGACGTCCCGCTGAAAGAGAAGAAGGTGGAGTTCAGTTTCTCTTGTTTTTCTCTCTTCAGGCTCTCTGTCCAACCTCACACACACACACACACCCTCAAACAATGAGTGGTTAACCATACATGACTGAGCGTGCCCGGCCTCTCTGACAGGTGTAGAATTTCGCTGTATGGCTCTTCCTCCTCTGTCCTCTTCCAGTCGGTCACACTGAGGACATACTTGAGACTGAGACGGCTGCTGCTGCTGCACATTCACAGGTATTTATACACCGATCACTTTAAATCATACGCTCATACTTCCTGTTGGTCCACAGAGTTATATGAACGCTGTCAGCTGATTCTTTAATGTGTTAGAACAGTGGTTCTCAAACTATGGTATGCGTACCACCGGTGGTACGTGGGCTCCCTGTGGTGGTACGCAAAGAAATCTCCACAATATAAAAAACAAACCAATTCAGCATAAAACGTACTCTTATCTAGCTTGTCTCTATTGGGTTGTATTTATATCAAATGTGTTTTCCCTTCTAAATTAGTCTAGTTTTTGCAACAAACAACTTTAATCTGCTCAATTTATGCTCGCGCACAGACATAAACAACAACAGGCGTACGCCTCAAGTTTTGAAAAGTTCCACTCGATATTCCGTTATAGTTCAGTACTGAAACAAAAGCAAGCAGCTGTAGGCCTACATTAACAGAATTAAAAGAATATCTGTTAATGTAGGCCTACATTAACAGATATTCTGTTATTTATTGGAGTTCAGCACACAATCCGCAGCAAGCAGCTGTACATTAACATTTTTAAAACAGAGCCAGGAGAAACTTCAGTTTTGATGCATGTACAGACAGTGGACCTTATCGCTCCCCCTCCCCTCTATCTCTCTCTCTGTGGCTCTGAAGCTGATGTGATTCTGCTCTCTTTTGAGGTCTTAACACTCCGTAGGATCTTTTTTAAAAAGGCAGTTTTTCTATGTTGTTGTTTGCTGTTTGCACGGAGCCTGTGGAGCGCACGCCTGCACTCTCACGCGCTCTCTCTCGCTCTCCCCCGCTACCTCTCGCTCTCTCAGGCACGCAGCAATTTTATGAATAAATGAAAAATTAAATGAGAACACGTCAGAAATATACTTGGGCCCAGTCATCGTGTTTGTGTGGGAAACACTGGAGGCTAAATATTTCCAAACAGGTTGTTGGTATAAAGTTGTCATTTTTATTGTTCTGCACTTTTGTGTGTGCAAGTTCTAGCGCTAGCCCTTAGTAGGCCTACAGTGTGGCTGCCAGCAGTCAATAATAAATAATATTCTTTTCATGAATTAATTTGCCTCTTGCATGAAATGTGTGTTGAAATAGGCCTACAGTGTATTTTAACATCTACCATAATGGTGGTACTTGGAGAGCCAAATATTTTCGGAGGTGGTACGCAGTCTAAAAAGTTTGAGAACCACTGTGTTAGAAAATAAATGTTATGTTTATGTGTTTAATGAGCTTCTGACAAAGGGCGGAACATCAAAACATTTAAGAGTGTTACGCTCCCGTCTAGGGGGGCAGGTTTGTAACATAAAACCCCAGAAAGTTACTTCCCCGGTCCCCAAACCAAAGGCAAAAACTAATCTTGATTAGTGGATTTATTGAAGGATTTATTTACCACACAAATTCAAACAACTATCAACAAAGAACAATCTAAACTTAACTTTAAAAAAAACAAAAGAAAAAATGCAATAAACTGCTTCTCAAACAAAAGATTTGCTCAAACAAGAAAAACACAATTCAGAGCTAACAGAAAACTTAAAGAACAAGGCTTTAACAATGACGTGGGACAAGGTTGGAGGCCGAAGAATAACAAGCTGCTGCTGCTGTCAGTTAACACGCGCTGCCCTTCCTGAGGATCCCAGCAAGCCTTATAGAATTGACCAGACTCCCAACCAATGCCGGCGTCCTCCCTCCAGCTGATTGGCTCCTCCAACCAATCCCTGATCTCCACCTGCAGGTGCATCAAAGATCCTCACACACGCAAACACACAGAGATCTCACTCTCACACACACCACAATGCAATAAACAGCATACGGCCAGGGCAAAGCGTTAATACGAGTTTGAAACATCTCATTCAGATAAAGATGTGTGTCCGACTTCATCTCCACAGAACAGAAAGAAGATGATTATTCCTCGTACAAAGAGTCCGAGCGATGACACGATCGTGATGTTTTCTGAGTTTTTCATTAAAGGTCAAATATTTAAAACACACTTCACCATGTTTCTCTAACACTAATATGTGTCTCTAGTCTGTCTACAAACCCCCCAATGATGAGAAACTTATTTACACTGAAGAGGAGGAGGAGTATCAGAGGAGTCAGTCGTCTCTAAAAACAAGAGGTCAGGGGTTCGATCCCCGGCTCCTGCAGCAACATGTGTCCTTGGGCAACCCCACATTTCTACGGGTAGAACATTTTAATCGAGGATGGGGGGGGGGGGTTTGTTCTGACAGCTTCAAATCTGCCTCTCATGGCTGTCCTGCAGGAGTCCCTGAAGGCTCTGTTCTTGGACCACTTTGAGTTTAATTTCATAAGGCATATGTAATATCAAACTGTACGGAGACGAGGCAGTGATTTTTTTAGAATCATAAATTCTTTATTAATCCCGGGGGAAATGTGGTCGCTACAGCTGCTCTTAAATGCAACATAACAAATATAGAAAAATATAGAATATCATCAAATAAAAATAAGCAATAACAACCAAAGCACGGACTATTAGTGATGTTGAAAAGCTCAGGGAGGAGATATGAAGGATGTAAATATAAATATACAGAAGACATTGAAGAAGTGTTGATTCTTTTACCTGTAATGAGTGACGTCATGAGGAGTGAATCATAAAAAGACTTTAACACAGAATCTGAGAGAGCAGCCCTGAGACAGAAAAACGGAACAATGATTAAAACATGTTCACTTAAAATATTTGTCTAAAAATCCAAGTTCGGAGGAAAGTCGGAAAACTTCCGAGTTAAACCGAAAGAAAGTGTTTTAATCTGAACCAGATGATCCCAGAGAGGCTCAAAGATCCTGAACACACTTTCTCTCCAGCCCTACCCTCCTCTCGCGTGTCCGGAAACAGCCGAGTTGAGCTGATCAGCAGCGAGCTGATGGAGTGCCATGATGTCGCCGTCTCGTACCTGAGCTGGGTTCTGATCGTTGGGGGCGTGGCCTTCCTGCTTCGTCAGAGGCGGGAGTGCGCGCCGTACGGCAGGTGCAGCCCGGCGGGGGGGCTCTGCTGTCCGGCCTGGCTCGGGTGGTTCCTGCAGGAGGTGCCGGCCTTCCTGCTGCCGCTGCTGTTGCTGCTGCTGCCCGAGGAGGAGCTCACCGAGCCGGGGAGGAGCGGATGGAGCACTGGGAGGACACTGCTGCTCTGCACCTTCATGCTGCACTACTTCCACAGGTCAGAGGTCATAAAGGGGGGGGGGGTGACTTTAGAGAGAGGCAGACTGAAGGAGGTGTGATGGTACAAGAAGTGTAAACCGTGTCATGAGTTTTGAAGTGTGTGTGGGGGGGGGGGGGGGGGAGGATTAGACCGTAGTGTTGTACCACCCTAACTGAGACGAGACAAAAAATCTCTGTGAAGAATTTTGAAATAAATGTGACACAAACAAAGTGTCAGAATCTCAATGTGAACGAAAGAGTGGAGAAGAACATACTGGAGAACAGGAAACATGCAGCAGCAGGTTCATTAGAGCACGGAGATGGTAGAGGTGGCGTGCAGACAGTCTATGGTTGTGCAGCGATCACAGGGAATAAAGGTCACCACCCCCTCGCACTGGCTCCAGGTGAATTCTCCTGATTATATCCTGCTGCGTTCTCACATCAGCTCACTCTGACTTCCTGCAGAATAAATACGAGGAGGCTGGAGGAGAAACTTCGGGTGAAGAGAGAAACATTCAGATGTTTGTGTGATCACAGACGTCTGCTGTGAGGTCGTTGCAGGGTCAGATGGGGAGGGGCCACACAGCAGTTCTTTTATAAAACAACCTCTGTGGGGCACAGATGGCCTAGCTGCATGATAAACAGGAAGTGACCTGCATGTGTTTCTTTCAGGAGTTTTATCTACAGCTTCCTGACCAGAGGGCGACCCGTTCCGCTGTCCATCGTCCTGTACGCCGCCGTCTTCTGCTCGCTCAACGGCTTCCTGCAGGGACACCACCTGCTGCACTGTGCACGCTTTGAGCACACCTGGCTGACACGCGCTCGCATCGCTGCAGGTGAGTCATGATCACATCATCACCTGATCACCGGATCACCTGATCACCTGATCACATGATCTCTCTTGTGTGATGAAGGTCTGGTTTTGTTCGGGGTCGGGATGGTCATCAACATCCACAGTGACCACATCCTGCGGAGCCTCAGGAGGCCGGGAGAGATCGCCTACAGGACCCCTCATGGTGACATCATCATACACACATCATGTGCCCTGCTGTGATTGGACGTCAGCTGTCTCTTAACACCTGCTCGTTGTGTCTCCTCAGGAGGAATGTTTCACTTCGTGTCCGGAGCTAATTACTTCGGGGAGATCGTGGAGTGGTTCGGCTTCGCCTTGGCTGCGTGGAGTTTACCGTCATTCGCCTTCGCTCTGTTCACCGCCTGCTCCATTGGACCCAGAGCCTGTCACTACCACAGGTAGAGATGATGCATTCAGGTGCTGCTCGGTGATCCAAGTGTAACATATTTTTCCCCCATGTGATGACGATTCTGACGTCAGGTCGGGAAGTTGTTTATTTTCCATTTTACAACTCAGAAACTCCAGATGTTTCCGACACCACCTGAATGCAGCAACTACCAGCTCTACAGGTAGCTCTGTCTCTGATTGGTCTCCAGCTCTACAGGTAGCTCTGTCTCTGATTGGTCAGCAGCTCTGCAGGTAGCTCTGTCTCTGATTGGTCTCCAGCTCTACAGGTAGCTCTGTCTCTGATTGGTCTCCAGCTCTACAGGTAGCTCTGTCTCTGATTGGTCAGCAGCTCTACAGGTAGCTCTGTCCCTGATTGGTCAGCAGCTCTGCAGGTAGCTCTGTCTCTGATTGGACGCATGAACCCCGGCTAGACGATCTGATTGGTCTTGAGCCCAGCAGGTAGTTTTCTAATCCAGTTGTAAACAAAGCCAGCAGGTGAGTTTGAACCCCTTCAGGGGACTTCAGGGGTCAGGTACAGGGAGACCAGGATGAGGACTAACAGAGGTCAGAGCACTCAGACCAGAGGAACTTTGCACTTTATTCACCTTGCTTTTTCTGGTTTTGTTTTTATGTCCTGTTTGTTTGTTTTGAGTTTTCACGCTCTCGGTGCGAGCTGAAACGTCCGACCTTCTTTCTGCCTGTCTTTCAGAGATTACCTGCAGAGGTTCAAGGACTACCCCCCCTCCAGGAAAGCTCTCATCCCGTTTATCCTGTGAGGACGGGAGAGAGAGTCGATGATGATGAAGTAATCACTTCCTGTGCCTCTACAAACACCTGATTTCTGTATGTTTTCTGTCTATGTATACGACGAGTTATCTGGTGTCATGTTCCTGAATGTTATGTGTACTCTGAAGCTGTGGTCTGTCTCTCAGCAGATTCATGTTTCATGTTTGTATTAAAACTCTGAGACGACATTGTCCTGAAGACAAACTGATGAGTTGTACATTTTTCTGATCGAAGAGAGAATAAAGGTCGGGTGATGTTGTTGGAGAGGCCGTTTGTGAAAACTTAATTTAATTTTCTCTTTTCCTGCTTGGACACAAAAACTGTTCGAAAAAGTCGAAGCTTGAAACAGGTCGGAGGCAGGGACGCTGTGAATGTTATCTACGAGTTAACTTCATATCTCAAACATCACCATGTGAAGACGATTAAAGAGAGATAGAGAAACACACAGACCGGTTAGTCAGGAGTTACTGGGTGAGAGGTGGGGTTACACCCTGGACTGTTCACCAGCCAATCACAGAGCTGACATATAGAGACAGACAACCAGCCACACTCACATTCACACCTACAGACAATTTAGAGTCAGCAGTTAACCTAATGAGCATGTCTTTGGACTGTGGGAGGAAGCAGAAGTACTCCAAAAAACAAACAATAAAAACATGATCTAATCATGGGAACATTTATTGAATCTTTACGGAGGATTTCAATCAAAACTGATGAGTCATCAAACCATTCACCCCCCGTACAGTGTGTGTCGATCGAGACATGAGCTAATCAGACCTATTTGTTTTTTTGAACCAGGCTGTAAACATGTTAATCTGTTGTAAAAATAGGCTTTTTAGAATGGGTGTGTATGTGCCTTCCTGTGCTTCTGCAGCCAGCCTCTAGTGGACACTCGAGGAACTGCGGGATTCTACACTTCAGCATTGGCTTCATGTTTCAACACCGGAGGTTGCTGCTTGGTTTGGACAAACTTTTGTTATAAATAAGGTCTTAAACGTGTTTCATACTCTGATGCTTTTTGATACGACATGCTTCAAAAACATCACAGTTTGTGTTATTTAAAATGTCTTAAAATTAAGAAAGAAATGAATCTTTAAGTATTATTATTATAAATATACTAAATGAATGACCTGCGCCTGAATAAATACGTCTTTCTCTTTTGTTTAATATTTTTTATTTTATTATTAGAATTATTTATACATTCTTAATTTAATTTGAATTTTAGGTTTCATTTAAGTTCATGCTTTTAATTTGAAGTATTCCTTCACAAACCGGAAGTGTGAGATACGTCGGAAACTCTATCCTACATAACCGTAGAAGAAGAATCCACTTACGTAGGACATATTTGCGTAAATATCCACACCAAACATGGCGGACGGTGAGTTCGTTGTTGACCTTTGTTACCTTTGAGTTTCCGGTTGTTTGCCACCGGTTGTCGGTTTATATTAAACGTTTGTTTGTTGTGTTTGAACGACGGAGCGGATATGGAACCGTTAGGAGTTTAGTTTACCGGAAAGGGACCGTTACCGGGATGCTAAGCTAGTTTACCGCCTCGTCTTGTGCTAACGGCCAAACACGGACGGAATCAGCGGATTAGTGACTTTAACCGTCTTTTTATTTGATGCTTTTCTTTTTAAACAGCAAAACAATATCAGTTAGGTTTATTCAGCGACGTTTTCCAGTCACACAGCCCCACAGGAGACTCTCCCTCTGAACCAGACCCTGTAAAAAACCTGTTAGCTTAAGACCCGGTCCTCTTCAGGGGGGGCAGAGATCCCTTCTGAACCTTTTTTAAGGTGTGTGTGTGTGTGTGTGTGTGTGTGTGTGTGTGTGTGTGTGTGTGTGTGTGTGTGTGTGTGTGTGTGTGTGTGTGTGTGTGTGTGTGTGTGTGTGTGTGTGTGTGTGTGTGTGTGTGTGTGTGTGTGTGTGTGTGTGTGTGTGTGTGTGTGTGTGTGTGTGTGTGTGTGTGTGTGTGTGTGTGTGTGTGTGTGTGTTCGGTTGGTGCACACATTTCTCGGTTGGTGGGGCCATACCACCGGTAGCCCACCAACGGTGTGAGGCCATGAATTCTTGTGGGGCCAAAATGCTGGGCCCCAAACCGTTTATTGCTTTAAAGTAGCTCAGGAGGCTTCACTGATACTCCTCTTGCTTTCTTTTGACTTGGCCCAAAAGGTAACAAAAATCGTAAAAGTGTGTGTGAAGTGGGCGTGCGCCATGAGTCGATCGTGGATCGACCATGCCACTGCAGCAGGATACACACTTCCGGATGTGTGTGTGGTATTAGCCAATGAGATGCCTTGAACATCAAGTGTCATAGTCTCGCGGGATTTTACAGGATTTTGATTGTGAGCTGAAGCACAACAAGGAGCAATGCCCTATACCGACTGAAGAACTTTGCACATTAATAAGGTAAGTTTACTTCAAGTTTTCTTTTTTTTAACTAATATTCTTTTGGCTGTATGGAGTTTTGTGCAACTACAAGAAACGATTTTCTTTAAAAAAAATATATAAAAAGTACCATTCGAGCGGATGGAGCACGCTGCTGCTCTGCACCTTCATGCTGCACTACTTCCACAGGTCAGAGGTCATAAAGGGGGGGGGGGTGACTTTAGAGAGAGGCAGACTGAAGGAGGTGTGATGTTTTATTTTTAGGGAGTGAACAAACAGGAAGCAGAAGAAACTTTTGCTTCCTCATAGAAAGCTCTGGAAAGTTTCTCTTCAGCTGCTGACAGATTCTGGACTCAGTTCAGTCCAGGTAGGGACCTGAGTCAGGTGTCCACATGCAACTCAAAGTGTCCTCAGAGTAACAGATCAGCTGGTACAAGAAGTGTAAACCGTGTCATGAGTTTTGAAGTGTGTGGGGGAGGATTAGACCGTAGTTTTGTACCACCCTAACTGAGACGAGACAAAAAATCTCTGTGAAGAATTTTGAAATAAATGTGACACAAACAAAGTGTCAGAATCTCAATGTGAACTAAAGAGTGGAGAAGAACATACTAGAGAACAGGAAACATGCAGCAGCAGGTTCATTAGAGCACGGAGATGGTAGAGGTGGCATGCAGACAGTCTATGGTTGTGCAGCGATCACAGGGAATAAAGGTCACCACCCCCTCGCACTGGCTCCAGGTGAATTCTCCTGATTATATCCTGCTGCGTTCTCACATCAGCTCACTCTGACTTCCTGCAGAATAAATACGAGGAGGCTGGAGGAGAAACTTCGGGTGAAGAGAGAAACATTCAGATGTTTGTGTGATCACAGACGTCTGCTGTGAGGTCGTTGCAGGGTCAGATGGGGAGGGGCCACACAGCAGTTCTTTTATAAAACAACCTCTGTGGGGCACAGATGGCCTAGCTGCATGATAAACAGGAAGTGACCTGCGTGTGTTTCTTTCAGGAGTTTTATCTACATCTTCCTGACCAGAGGGCGACCCGTTCCGCTGTCCATCGTCCTGTACGCCGCCGTCTTCTGCTCGCTCAACGGCTTCCTGCAGGGACACCACCTGCTGCACTGTGCACGCTTTGAGCACACCTGGCTGACACACGCTCGCATCGCTGCAGGTGAGTCATGATCACATCATCACCTGATCACATGCTCACCTGATCACATGATCACATGATCTCTCTTGTGTGATGAAGGTCTGGTTTTGTTCGGGGTCGGGATGGTCATCAACATCCACAGTGACCACATCCTGCGGAGCCTCAGGAGGCCGGGAGAGATCGCCTATAGGACCCCTCATGGTGACATCATCATACACACATCATGTGCCCTGCTGTGATTGGACGTCAGCTGTCTCTTAACACCTGTTCGTTGTGTCTCCTCAGGAGGAATGTTTCACTTCGTGTCCGGAGCTAATTACTTCGGGGAGATCGTGGAGTGGTTCTGCTTCGCCTTGGCTGCGTGGAGTTTACCGTCATTCGCCTTCGCTCTGTTCACCGCCTGCTCCATTGGACCCAGAGCCTGTCACTAACACAGGTAGAGATGATGCATTCAGGTGCTGCTCGGTGATCCAAGTGTAACATATTTTTCCCCCATGTGATGACGATTCTGACGTCAGGTCGGGAAGTCGTTTATTTTCCATTTTACAACTCAGAAACTCCAGATGTTTCCGACACCACCTGAATGCAGCAACTACCAGCTCTACAGGTAGCTCTGTCTCTGATTGGTCTCCAGCTCTACAGGTAGCGCTGTCTCTGATTGGTCTCCAGCTCTACAGGTAGCTCTGTCTCTGATTGGTCTCCAGCTCTACAGGTATCTCTGTCTCTGACTGGTCAGCAGCTCTACAGGTAGCTCTGTCTCTGATTGGTCAGCAGCTCTACAGGTAGCTCTGTCTCTGATTGGACGCATGAACCCCGGCTAGACGATCTGATTGGTCTTGAGCCCAGCAGGTAGTTTTCTAATCCAGTTGTAAACAAAGCCAGCAGGTGAGTTTGAACCCCTTCAGGGGACTTCAGGGGTCAGGTACAGGGAGACCAGGATGAGGACTAACAGAGGTCAGAGCACTCAGACCAGAGGAACTCTGCACTTTATTCACCTTGCTTTTTCTGGTTTTGTTTTTATGTCCTGTTTGTTTGTTTTGAGTTTTCACGCTCTCGGTGCGAGCTGAAACGTCCGACCTTCTTTCTGCCTGTCTTTCAGAGATTACCTGCAGAGGTTCAAGGACTACCCCCCCCCCCCCCTCCAGGAAAGCTCTCATCCCGTTTATCCTGTGAGGACGGGAGAGAGAGTCGATGATAATGAAGGAATCACTTCCTGTGCCTCTCCAAACACCTGGTTTCTGTATGTTTTCTGTCTATGTATACGACGAGTTATCTGGTGTCATGTTCCTGAATGTTATGTGTACTCTGAAGCTGTGGTCTGTCTCTCAGCAGATTCATGTTTCATGTTTGTATTAGAACTCTGAGACGACATTGTCCTGAAGACAAACTGATGAGTTGTACATTTTTCTGATCGAAGAGAGAATAAAGGTCGGGTGATGTTGTTGGAGAGGCCGTTTGTGAAAACTTAATTAAATTTTCTCTTTTCCTGCTTGGACACAAAAACTGTTCGAAAAAGTCGAAGCTTGAAACAGGTCGGAGGCAGGGACGCTGTGAATGTTATCTACGAGTTAACTTCATATCTCAAACATCACCATGTGAAGACGATTAAAGAGAGATAGAGAAACACACAGACCGGTTAGTCAGGAGTTACTGGGTGAGAGGTGGGGTTACACCCTGGACTGTTCACCAGCCAATCACAGAGCTGACATATAGAGACAGACAACCAGCCACACTCACATTCACACCTACAGACAATTTAGAGTCAGCAGTTAACCTAATGAGCATGTCTTTGGACTGTGGGAGGAAGCAGAAGTACTCCAAAAAACAAACAATAAAAGCATGATCTAATCATGGGAACATTTATTGAATCTTTACGGAGGATTTCAATCAAAACTGATGAGTCATCAAACCATTCACCCCCCGTACAGTGTGTGTCGATCGAGACATGAGCTAATCAGACCTATTTGTTTTTTTGAACCAGGCTGTAAACATGTTAATCTGTTGTAAAAATAGGCTTTTTAGAATGGGTGTGTATGTGCCTTCCTGTGCTTCTGCAGCCAGCCTCTAGTGGACACTCGAGGAACTGCGGGATTCTACACTTCAGCATTGGCTTCATGTTTCAACACCGGAGGTTGCTGCTTGGTTTGGACAAACTTTTGTTATAAATAAGGTCTTAAACGTGTTTCATACTCTGATGCTTTTTGATACGACATGCTTCAAAAACATCACAGTTTGTGTTATTTAAAATGTCTTAAAATTAAGAAAGAAATGAATCTTTAAGTATTATTATTATAAATATACTAAATGAATGACCTGCACCTGAATAAATACGTCTTTCTCTTTTGTTTAATATTTTTTATTTTATTATTAGAATTATTTATACATTCTTAATTTAATTTGAATTTTAGGTTTCATTTAAGTTCATGCTTTTAATTTGAAGTATTCCTTCACAAACCGGAAGTGTGAGATACGTCGGAAACTCTATCCTACATAACCGTAGAAGAAGAATCCACTTACGCAGGACATATTTGCGTAAATATCCACACCAAACATGGCGGACGGTGAGTTCGTTGTTGACCTTTGTTACCTTTGAGTTTCCGGTTATTTGCCACCGGTTGTCGGTTTATATTAAACGTTTGTTTGTTGTGTTTGAACGACGGAGCGGATATGGAACCGTTAGGAGTTTAGTTTACCGGAAAGGGACCGTTACCGGGATGCTAAGCTAGTTTACCGCCTCGTCTTGTGCTAACGGCCAAACACGGACGGAATCAGCGGATTAGTGACTTTAACCGTCTTTTTATTTGATGCTTTTCTTTTTAAACAGCAAAACAATATCAGTTAGGTTTATTCAGCGACGTTTTCCAGTCACACAGCCCCACAGGAGACTCTCCCTCTGAACCAGACCCTGTAAAAAACCTGTTAGCTTAAGACCCGGTCCTCTTCAGGGGGGGCAGAGATCCCTTCTGAACCTTTTTTAAGCAGTGTGTGTGTGTGTGTGCGGCATTAGCTCAGTTTGAGTGTGTACAGTACTTGTGTTTAAGACTGAGCTGCTCTCAAATCAGCAGCTTTATAACAGGAAGCAAAACAATTGCCAGGGGGGTAAGAATTAAGATGTGACACATTACTGAAAAGGGGTTATTTTCATTCTGTATCCAGAGTGCGACTCTGAGAGTAGTGAACATTAATACGTGCTGTCAAAGGAATTGATTTTAGAATTTTAACACATTAGGCTGCTATTAAGCTCCCAGGGTTTACTGATTTTCCTGTTCAACATGAAGAGTACACAAAACAAAAGGCTGATTGTGTCATGCATTTCTTTTCTTTTTACATATTTTCCTCTTAATAATTCATGACCTTTGGTGGCTTTTGAGGATTATGATAAATTGACCAATTCTTTACAAATCAGGAATTCAAACAACTTGAAAGAACAGGCTGTCAACTTGACTTGATTTAATTTACAGAAAAAAGTGAAGGAAAGAGAGCCCACACATGATTGGAGAGTGATAAAAAGACAAAAAATGAAGTTTAAATAAAGAGAGAATGGGACAAGTATGTGAATAAATGAAAAGGGTAAATATTGGAAATATTGATGGACAAGGAAGGGTGAGCTAGTTAGACAAAGTGCAGAGAGACGAGACAGATCTGATCAAACATTCAGCTGGTGTGGCCTTGTAAAAAACAGCCAATGAAGAATGCATTCAGCCGGGAATTTATTCATAGATGTATTTATAATGCATGCCCACAGAAGGAATGACTTCCCATGCATCTTCACATAGCATGAGTGTGTGAGTGCCTGTGAACCGTGTGCTGAGTGTGTTTGTGTGCGTGCATGCGTGCGTGCGATTTCCCATCATGTGCAGCCTGTCTGGGAGACAGGATCGGTACTGATTGATGAGGACGTTTGTTTTAACGAGCCTCAGGAGTGGAATCACCTTGAGAAAGATTTGGATTCTCACTTTACACG
The DNA here is from genome assembly GCF_963584025.1 of Labrus mixtus. NCBI lineage: Eukaryota > Metazoa > Chordata > Actinopteri > Labriformes > Labridae > Labrus > Labrus mixtus. Next base: position 5,307,337 of record NC_083630.1, read on the forward strand.
ACTTCTCCTGCTGTCTGAAGATATCTCAAACACACACCGTCACACTGCTGCCTGTGTGTGCGCGCTTGTGATGTTTGTTTACGTCTGTGTTTGTTTGAGCTGTATGTGGGGGACTTTCTGAAGTGCCTTTATTTTTGTGCGCCTGTATGTGTGTATAGTGGTGTAGGTTTAGCTGTTGTTTTCTTGTGTATTAGATCACTTGTGGAATCACACGTTTTAAACTGTAAGTATTTTTTTCTTTCTTTCTTACTCTGCTTTTTCATTCAGGTTCTTAATATCATATTAGGTGATAGATAGATAGATAGATAGATAGACTTTATTGTCTGTCCCAACAGAGACAGAAATTCTCCTTTGACAAGGCTCGAACAATAAACACAACTTACATTAAAAACAGAAAGTGCAGTACATTAAAAGAGGACTTAAAAACAACAGTTTCTATTTGAATTTGTTCAGAATGGTTATTGCAGAGGGAATGAAGGATTTTTTGTAGATGTTTTTCCGGGCCAGAGGGACTTTGTAGGGTTCCTCTGTGATCAGGGTGGCTCTCCTGATCACAGAGTGATTATACAGTTCGGAAAGGGTAGTTTGTGGTGAACCGATAATTTTGCTGGCCTGATTAATGATGCGGGAGAGTTTGGTTTTGTGTTTGGTGGTGACGGAGTTGTACCAGGATGAGATGTTAAAAGTGAGGATGGATTCAATGAGTGATTGGTAAACCAGAGTTTAAATATGTTTGCTGACATGAAAAGTCATTAGTTTCCTCATCAGGTGGAGACTCGGTTGTGATTTCTTGTAAATAGAGCCAGTATAACTTCACCCCCATAGAACACTACCCCCATGGCCTGCTTCATTATTATCATTGTATTATTGTATTATTATTATTATTATTATTATTACTTAGCATCCATATATATATATATACATATATACTGTACATTCTATATATTTTATTATATTATTATATTAGTCTATATTATATAACATTTCATTATACTACACTATATTGTTCATACTGCACTATATTATATTATATTATACTACATTATATTATATAACTACACTCTGCATCTTGCTGCTATTTATCACACAGAGTCACTTTATCTTGTCATTCTCTGTAAATACTGTCTCAATTCTCAATTCCCCCCTGCTAACTTCATTCATTCATTCATTCATTCATTCATTTTGTACTTGTATATACCCCTTGTTTTTTTGTTTTTTTTTAATATATTTTATTCTTATTTTTATTTTTATTTTATTTTATTTTTATTTATTCTGTTTAATGTGTATTTTGTATTTTCGAGCTTCTTGTCTGTGCTGCTGTAACGCCCGAATTTCCCCTCTGGGGATCAATAAAGTATTATCCTATCCTATCCTATCCTATGATGTGAAAAACAGAGACAGGTGTCAAACTCTGATCCCAGATATTTAAAGAACTGAACCTGCTCTACAAGCTGACCCTGGATTGTGAGTGGTTGGAAGAGAGGTGATGGTGTTATCCTCTGCCCCCACAGCACAACTCCTTAGTCTTTGTGATGTTGAGCTCCAGTGAGTCTTCACCAAAAGTCCTGACCAGGTTGTTGACTGCCTGCTGGTATTGGGTCAGAGCTGTGGTGTCAGTCAGTTGCTCAACCAGGGCCATGTCATCTGCATACTTAAAAAGTGTCATTCCTTCACTGTTGCAGGAGATGTTGTTTGTGTAAACAGAGAAAAGAATGTGAGATAAAACACAACACTGGGGAAGACCTGTGTTTAAAAACAATTTACTGGAATTAAAACAATTTAAAAACACCTGTTTTGGACTTTCATGTAAAAAAATCTTAATCCATAAAACCAGTGTGGGGTGGACATGAAGGTCCCAGAGGCGGCGCAACAGAGTGTCTGTGTGTACAGTATTAAAAGCAGAGGAGAAATCCATGAATAAAATCCTAGTGTGGGGATGTGCAGAGTCAAGGTGTTTGGTGACAGTGTCTAAAAGTGTGAGACTTGCATCCTCTACACGACGTTTTGCTTCATAGGCAAATTGTAGGGGATCAAGTTTGTTAGACAACATTTTAGACAGATGGTCACACACTACTCTTTCCATACATTTACACAACACGGAGGTCAGGGCCCAAAAGGTGCTGAAACTGTCTGGTGAGAACCCAACCTAGCTGTAAGCCTGTCAGGGCCAGAGGCCTTGTGTGGGTTGACTGTGCAGGATGGAGGTCACCAGTTGTTCATTAATAGTGAGGGTTTGGTGGGGGGAACTAGAGGTTGGGCAGATCCAGTTGGTTGGTGTGTTGCTGCTGTTTTTGTTGTTTGGATGAATGGTTATTTGTTTGGTTGTAGTGACAGTGTCCTTACAGAATGTAATGTAAGAGGTAAGTACATCTGTCAACATGTTGGGATCACTAACGCAGTCATTCAAAAACAAATCCCAGTCAGTCAGTTCAAAACAACCTTTTAGTGATTCAGTTGCTTCTTTATTCCAGACTCTGATATTTTTTGTGATGGGTTTTCCTGTTTTCAGTTGCGATCTGTATCTTGGCAGTAACAAGATGACGTTGTGGTCAGAGCGGCCAAGAGGTGGGTGTGGTTTTGAAATGTATGCATCAGGGATGTTGCCATAGCACAAGTCCAGTATGTTTTGCATTCTGGTGGGAGTTGTGATGTATTGCTCCACATTGGGCAGATGTGTGGTTGTTAACAGTGTGCTCTCATTGTATATTATGATTTTGTTGATTGAACTGGCACGCGACAAGTAATGTGGGTGTGTACATTTATTTTTGATTGGTTGTTTAATAAAATCACCTTGAGTGAGCACAGCTGCTACTGCTGTGTTTTTGCAATCAGTCACGTCGTTGCGTCTACTCTGTGAACAGGTTATGGGCCCAGCTAAGTAAAGTCAAGAAGTCAAGAGTTTTTTGTTTGTTTGTTTGTTTTGTAACGTACTGAAGTAACGTCATGAGTGCGCCTAGAAGAACAGAACCTGGCGGTCGCTGGTCGAGGCTTTTATTTGACGGGGATGAAAAGAATTATGAACTTTGGGAGGTGAAGTTTTTGGGACACCTCTGGCTGCAAGGCCTGAAAAAGATTATTACCACGGAGCCCGAGGGTGTGGAGACACCAGAAGAAGCGGCCTCAAATGCTGAGGCCTATGCAGAATTGATCCAGTTCTTGGACGATAAAAGTTTGTCGCTTGTAATGCGAGAAGCAGCTGACGATGGGCGCGCAGCGCTAAAGATTTTGAGAGACTATTATGCAGGTAAAGGAAAGCCGAGAATAATAAGTCTTTATACTGAGCTGACCTCGCTTCAAAAATCAAGCAGCGAGAATGTGACTGAATATGTTATCCGTGCAGAAACTGCTATCACAGCATTACGGAGTTCTGGAGAGACTTTGAATGACGGGCTGTTGGTGGCTATGGTTCTAAAGGGGCTTCCTGAAACTTTCAAACAGTTTGCCATCCATATTACGCAATCGGATGACCGGATAACGTTTGCAGAATTCAAAACAAAGCATCGAAGCTACAAGAACATTGAAAAGATGCGTGCTCCAGCAGCAGAAGACAATGTAATGGCTGTGCGTACAAGACATAGGCCTACGAGACCCGCAAGTGCAGGCTCAACTGAACGGGGAGCTGAACGGGCTGCAGCGGACGTGGTGTGCTACAGGTGCGGACAGAAGGGACACATTGCTCGCGCTTGTCAGCGCAAACTGTGGTGCAGCCAATGCAAGAGCAACACTCATCGCGATGTAAACTGCAAGAGGAGACGACGCCAGGACGCAACATGGAGAGCCACCGGCACCAATGAAGGGACCGACGAATACGTATTCCTGGTGACCGATGGGGCGGCAGGATTCCAGCCAAGCAGCCAGGGTGTCGACGCGAGGGGCCTGATGGTTGACTGCGGGGCAACCTCGCATATTGTCACCGACATCTCCAGGTTCGAGAGGTTTGATGACGAGTTCCAGGCCGGGACTCATTGCATGGAGCTGGCTGACGGCACAAGGTGCAGGGGAGTAGCAGAGCGCAGAGGTGATGCTGAGATCTGCTTGGTGGACAGTCGCGGACGTCACCTCAAAACAACGCTGAGACGGGCGCTTTACATTCCCTCTTACCCACAGGATGTATTCTCGGTGCAAGCAGCGGCTTCCAGCGGGGCATGCGTGACTTTCAAGAAAGGCGAGGACATTCTGGTGCACAATGACGGTACAAAATTTCCCATTCACGTACATGATAGACTATATTACTTGCATACAGTACCTAATGGATGTGATGACAGATTGAATGGCTGTTATGATTTAAAGCAATGGCATGAGATATTAGGGCACTGTAATTTTGATGATGTGCAGAGGTTAGAAGGGGTTGTTGATGGCATGAAAATTAAAGGTCCAGTAAACAAACATCAAACTTGTGAAGTGTGCATCCAAGGCAAGTTTACGCAAAGCCGAAACCGAAAGCCTGATGTGCGGGCCAAAATACCTCTAGAGCTAGTTCACACAGATTTGGCCGGTCCAATTCACCCAGAGTCCAGAGAGGGATACAAATATGTTTTGTCATTCACTGATGATTTTTCCAGTGCCGTGTTTGTATATTGTCTTAAGCGTAAAAGTGATACACTACAAGCAACAGAGAGGTTTCTTGCCGATACGGCGCCATATGGTAAAATTCAACGTCTTCGATCTGACAATGGCACTGAGTTTACTTCAAATCCTTACAAAACTTTGTTGGTTACGCATGGTATTAGACACGAGACCTCTGCGCCATATTCTCCCCACCAAAATGGTACAGCAGAGAGAAATTGGCGTACACTTTTTGACATGGCACGGTGCATGATAATAGAGAGTGAGTTGCCAAAAGGTTTATGGCCTTATGCGGTGCAGACAGCAGCCATAACCAGGAACAGGTGTTTTAATACGCGCACCAAACAGACTCCAGTTCAGATGTTAACGGGGAGACGGCCCAACCTATCCAGGATGCAAAAGTTTGGTTCAGAGTGTTTTGCTTATAAACAAGATAAAAGAAAGCTGGATTCAAGATGTGAAAGGGGTGTTTTTATCGGTTATGATAAAAGCAGTCCAGCTTACATGGTTTATTTTCCTGACAGCAGGAAAGTGCAAAAGCACAGATTAGTCAAGTTTCTTCCTAAGACCAGTGTTGAGCAACAGACTCAAACTAGCATTGTTGAGGATGGTGATGATGTTCTTGAGCAGAAGGTCAATAGGCCTATAACTAGGCAGGATGTAAATGCAAGTCCAGCAAGTGACCAGGTTTCAGTTAAAGAGGAGGAACTGAGAAGTAGTCCTCAGACCCAAACAGTTGAATCTATGCCTGAGCCTACAAGGTACCCTTCTAGAGTAAGGAAGAGGCCAGACTATTTCCACAACTGTGTTTCTCAACAGGCATCTGATGAAGAAACTGATCAGGTTCAGATTAACATAGATTACTGTTATAGAGTGACATGTAATATACCTGTAACTTTCACAGAAGCTGTAACCTCAGACAGATCAAAAGAGTGGGTCACTGCTATGGATGAGGAGATGCAGTCACTTAAAGAAAATCACACATTTACCCTAACTAGCTTGCCTGAAGGTAAGAAAGCAGTGGGGGGTAGGTGGGTTTACGCGATCAAGAACAACATGGATGGATCTGAAAAGTGCAAAGCACGTTACGTGGCTAAAGGATACAGTCAGAAGAGAGGTGTAGATTATGAAGAGACCTTTTCCCCTACAGCTAATCTGACAAGTATCCGAGTGATAATACAAAAAGCAGCACAAGAAAATCTGATTCTGCACCAAATGGATGTAAAAACTGCCTATCTAAATGCACCAATAGATCATGAAATTTACATTGAACAGCCAGAGGGCTACGAAATAAAATCTGGCACAAATGAAAAATTGTTTTGTAAATTGGAAAGATCATTGTATGGGTTGAAACAATCTGGCAGAAATTGGAACAAGGTACTACATGAGTACTTGACCAAAAACAATTTTGAGCAGAATCAAGCTGACCACTGTGTTTATTCATGGGAAACACCCAATGAAAAAGTTATCATTGTGATATGGGTTGATGATTTATTGATTGCGGCAAGTGATGAGAATGTTCTCAGACATGTGAAGAACATGCTTACGGAAAGATTCAAAATGATGGACTTGGGCAAACTAAGGTATTTCCTAGGTGTTGATTTCAACCAGAGTGACAACTGTGTGAGAATGTCCCAAGCAAGATATGTGTCAAAAGTATTACAAAGGTTTAACATGCAGGATTGCAAACCGAGATTGACTCCTTGTGAACAAAAACTTGACTATACAAATGGTGCAAGTTGATGAAGTTTGATGCATTTATTTTTGGAAAATGATTTGACACTCTATGTCAACAAGGTGAGAGCAAGTGGGGGTGTTAACAGTGTGCTCTCATTGTATATTATGATTTTGTTGATTGAACTGGCACGCGACAAGTAATGTGGGTGTGTACATTTATTTTTGATTGGTTGTTTAATAAAATCACCTTGAGTGAGCACAGCTGCTACTGCTGTGTTTTTGCAATCAGTCACGTCGTTGCGTCTACTCTGTGAACAGTGGTGATGTCACACCTGTTACAGTCCCCCAGTACAAACACTGGCTGCTCTCCAGTCTGACTGACAGCTCTGTTATAACAATCAGATATGTGCTCAGCAGCTAGGTTGAAATCAGGCCCTGGTACATACACTAAAATGACAGTAATCTGGGAGAACTCTCTGGGTAAATAGTGTGGTCTGAAGGACACAGTCATTATTTGGTAGTGTTTACAGCACTCAGTTTCCCTTACTGTGAAGTGTGTTTCCCACTTGCAGTTGACAGCCATGCAGAGCCAGCCCCCAATTGACTTCCGCGTTTTCGCCGCATCTCTGTCAAAGCGAATGATGTTAAAGCCATCTAGGTGAAAGTCTGCATCCCCAGTCAGCCATGTCTCTGTGAAACAGAAAAGGCTGGTTTGCCGATAATCCAGATCGAACCTGACGAGAGTGGAGAGTTCCTCAGCCTTATTCCATAGCGATCGCACGTTGGATAGGGTTATGGCAGGTAACGGTAGCCGGCTGCCTCTCCTCCTTAGCCTGTCACGTATCCCTCCTCTTGATCCTCTTTTCCTTCGTATTCGCTTCCGCTTGTTTCCCCGAAGTAACACAAGAGGTATGTCGTTAGTGAGGAGAGATACCTGTGCTGGCTCTGGCTGAAAGCGCCTCAGCTCCAACAGGTAGCCCCGTGAGTAGGCGAGCCTACCTTGGTCGGTAAATGGCTGCGCCAATCGAGAGCAGATTCCCTTTACGTGCCATAAACCAGTGATCAGTAGCCAGAGGCAGGCTAGATACAACACAGTTGCCGTAAACATTCTGACAAAATCAGGAAAAGACGAGAGGACGTACAAGGAAAATGTCGAAAAACACACTACTTAACACACACACACACACACACACACACACACACTGAGCCGTGTCAGGAGTCACTCTGGCAGAGTGTGCCCCCTAGATGTTGAAACTCTCTTTAATATAATTATTTAATGGTAACATACTTTCTCAATTGCAGCATTTGAATGATAATAAATAAATGAATAAATGATAATAAACTTTTTGAAAAGATAATTCAAAAATAATAATTTAGAAATCAGTAAAGAAATCAGAATCTTACTGTGTGGGAAACACACAGCACACTGGCTCTTTCTCGATGACTCCTCTTCAGCCCCACCCTTACCTCAAAATATGCTAACTTCTGACCTTATAAAACCAACATTGTCAAGTGGGACACAGGTGCGGACCCAGGGGTGTCTCAAAGTTGTATATGATTGTATAGAGCCTAAACAAGCTTCATAAACTAAATAATGCACCAAAATGATGAACCACACCACTGCTGCCAAGCAGCTGACTCAAAACCAAATTGTCCAGGAGACCCAGAAAGCACTTAACAAAAAGCAAAGACTGCCAGGAAAGCATTGACAGTAAACACAAAAGGCTGAAGTAAAGCAACACTATCCAGCACCCCGAGTTGTACTCTGGGAGACTGCCAATGGAAAACAAATATACAGAAGTTCTTTGTTGGTGTTTATGTACACACACAGACGACTAGAGAACACCCAGGGAGACCCTCTCACTACCTCTGAAGGTGAGATAATGAGTCAGCACAGAGCACTGGACACACCTGGACTTAATCAAAACCAATCAGTCACACACACACACACACACACATACAACTGCAGGGAGTTGATTGACTCACCACTCTCACTGAGCAGAAAGGGTGAGTGCCCTCACGAACATGGCTGTATGTAGGCACTGAAGAAAACAATGGGTGATGTCAATGTGTCGAGTCAATAATTATTAATACAGTACTTTATTAATTCACAAGCAGCATCTGACAAAGACCGACAGACGATGTGTCTGCGTCTGATCATAACACACACTCCATCACATCACTGTCACACTTGTTTTGCTCTCTCTGCTTCTTCCTCCTCACTCTGACACACAAACCGTCTCAGGGGAACGCAAACTCAAAAACAAATCACTTGCACTTTCATGGCGTGTATATGTATGAGATGCAGTTCTCGGTTCCCTTTTTGTTCTGCTGCGTACATAATGAATCTTTATTGAAACACGGTTTGATGTGTCTGCTTGTTATGTTAGCAGTTTGAGAAAAAAAGACTTTGAAGGAGGCGTCTTGATCATTTGAAATTATTATAAAAATATATGAACTTTCTCATTCACTTTGTGCAAAAAAATACACAAGAAAAATGTCTCATCTCTTTTCCTGTTGCCTTAAGCACGTAATGCTAGCATGATTCATATCCCCAAAGGTGTTGTGTATCTGACCATCTCTCCTGATAGTGATCAGGTCAATGTTTATGTGAGCTCCCTGTTGGTCTGAGAGTGTGGAGGAAGGAAAAGTCATGAGCCGAAAGGCAGGTTTTACCCAGAGATGTACTGTAAAGGTCAACAGGGATGGAACAACATGTTGAACTGTACAGGAGACACCAGGAACATATAGTTCTCTGTATCTCTAGTCTGTCTTGTATTTGAGCATTAACTTAAAAAAAAAGAAAAGAAAAGAACAAAAAAGTAGTCTGCAAAGATATAGCTAAACAAATCACAACTTTGAGTCTCGTCAATCATAGCTGTTTTAATTGACTGACAACACTCAGGTTTCTCAGTTTTCTCACTGAACATATCCGAGATGTACTCTAAAGATTTAACCAGGAGTTCAAATAATCCTAAAATTGGCTGCAGAGCAGAACACAAACACACGCAAAGGGTAACATATGAGTTTAAGAAACACTGTTTAATATCTTTCTCCCAACTGTATTAGATCCCCTCTTAGATATGTTTAGTGTATATTTCTATTGCTTCTTTCTCTTGCAGAAAATGCTTATCTAGACTCTCATTGGAGAATAAAAAAATGGATGTCTACATTTTAAATTCCCTGGTGTGCAGGGTAAGCCTTTTACATTTCACAATTTTAATGTGAATGTCTACTCCTGTATGTGCTTGGATTGTGTGATGTCACTGTGTGTATTTGACGTGTCTAGGACGTTTAAAAAGAAGCCCTATGTGACATATATGTGAACAGAGTGCATAGTTTGTACTCTCTCTAGTTTGTTCTTTCTCTTGGGTTCCCAACCCAGGTCCCTACGGGGGGAACTATCTCCTGCTCATCCTCCTTTTCCCCTCTTCCCTTCTTCTTATTGCCACTCTTCTGAGGTTGACTTTCAAATTGGAAATGACCTCCAGTGATTTGAACTTTTTAACAACATCAAGCCTCCTGCAGCAGCAAAGTCACAAACCCAGAGGACACTTTTTTTTTATACTTCACACCTCCTCAGCCAAGCCAAAATGCTCTTTACCCTTGGGGGTAAGAAACCGTTTTTTTCTTCTTTAGGACTCAAGGTGATACACTTTACCCTAAAGGAATCTCATGAAACCTGAAAGTTATTCTTTGCTTCTTCACTGTTGCTTTCTCTGGCATCTCACTGCATTCACAATCCATACGAATAACTCTATTAGAAAAACTCTGCGAAGGTGCCATGTTTAGAGGCTCTAAAATTGGAATCCAGCTGTGGGAAATTTACATGCATTTCGTCAAGGATTGATCCAAGAGAACACTGAAATGAGTGTGGTGCTTAAGTTTGCTGAAGGCATGCAGGCTCTGCAAAATAATTTATAAGAGCAGAAATGAGAATGAAGGAAACATGATCGAGCAAGGAAATGGCAAAGTGTGAAGACAAGCTTGTCTTTTGTACATAAGCTGGATTTGATTTCCTTGGGAAACTATAATCAATGGGATATTTGTTGGTACTTTACTTCAATGAGAAAACAACATGAGCTTTGTTTTATCATTGTTTAGGACCAACTTTAGTTCCTTCAGACCAGACTGGACAATGTTGAATGCTGGCTGGAGAGACTCAAAGGCTTAAGTGTTAGCTAGCTAGCTAACGACCTCACCCTGAACAGCAAATAAATACACATTTTAACTTACCAAGACAGTGCAAGGATCCTTATATCCCACAGGTCGGTTAGATGGCTCTACAGCAGAACAACTCAGTTTGTCATTTCAAGATAGACAAACCCGGAGTGATGAGAGCTTTGCTATTCCCAAAGAGAACTACAAGATCAGCAGATGTCAATCATCTTCAAATGTTAAGAAAAATCTTATTGTGATAATAACTTCTGATCAGGTTTGGAGAGAAAAGAAAATTTGATGTCTATTTTGATTTTACAGTTTGGCCCATGTCCCATCTGTTATCATTGAGGAGGCGGGGTTTATGACCAATACTGCAACAAGTCAGCAGAGGGAGCTCTAAAAGCTTCTCTCCACTGGACAGCTTGTCGTGTCCACTCTAACAAGTCTATGGATTTTTTTTTAAATATTTGTCAGCGACACTGCTGTAGCGAAAATGAAAAAAACATAAATAACATTTGCGATCAATTTGCTAAAATGAAGCAACTCCCAGTTAAATTTTATCAAACAATGTTTAATGTAATTTGTCACAAGACCACTACATCAGTCTGTTAGCTGTTTCAAAAATCAGAAAACTTAAATAACATTTGTACTGACATTGCTTAAAAAAACATTTCCTGTTATTTTTTTATTTTTTTTATCAAACCCATTTGTGCGACACTAGGAACATCAGTCTGTTTGCTTTTACCCCCGAAATACATACAACTTAAATACAATGAACAATCACTTTGCCAAAAGGATAAAAAATAGAGTTTAATCTCTACAAAAAGAACATTTGCAGATATTTGGCAAGAAGAAGATATTCTTGTCATTGCATTAGTAGCTGCAATGAGCTCAAAGACTCACAACAATACTTCACCTTGTCAGAGCCACATCAGTTTGCTGTGAAACAACACAGCTGTATGTCCAGCTCCCGTCTCACCATGTGTAGGGATCAGCTTTGCTTTCAGGTCCTCCGATTTGATGCCAATAACAACGATCAGTCAAGAACTTGTTACGTTTCGGACTGATCAGCTGTTACGTAAGCACCTTTCTGCGTACAACACAACGTGTCCATTGCACATTTGGTGAGTCCCTCTTGATTAGCGCCAGAAATCTCTTCCTTTTCCCTGCCATGGTCTGAGCATCATCCATGCAAACTCCCACACAGTTTTTCTATTTCAGCCTGTGCTCTGTCAGGTAACAGACAAGAAGCTTAAAAAAATACCGCTGTTGCTCTGCTTGGGACAAACTTGCAAAACATTAAAATCCTCATAAAGTGTTGTCTGTGTTTGAATGAACACCATTGTGAGTATATGAGCCCGGTTTGTTAATTGTTCCACCGCAAAAAAAAAACATTACGAGGTCAAGACATTAATCCTCTCTCAGAGTCCTCTCATTGGCCGCTAGATGAACCACTCCTTCTTTGATTCCTCGATAGTTTCCGGGTTGTCGGTGCCGATGATGGCTGTGTCTGGTGACTCTCCTGCAGACTCCCTGCTGCCCTTGGACTCGTGGGTGTGGTAGGTGCCTTTGTGACGGAACATGTAGCGGATCAGGAACACCAGTGTACATAAGATGGTGAAGATCACGACAGCGATGATACCTGCAGAGGACAAGGACAGTAAGTACACAAATACAAGTGCTATTTTGTGTTATGATTAATAGTACTGTGGGTTTTAACAAAATCACCCACTTCTGAGTTAGGGTTTCCATGTCGAGCTTAAACATTTGGTTATTATTGGTTTCTCTGATTGACAACAATACAGTACATTTTCATTTTAGCCAGGTTTTAATCAATGATGCCAAATATCCACTGGTTCCAGCTTCTCAACGTTGACAAAATGTTGTTTTTCCCTTACAGAATAATACAGAAACTTGAATATTTGAAGTTTTACACAGTTGATTGGACAAAAACAAAAAATATATATTCTCGCTCTTGTAACTGTTGCTATCTGTTTCAAAAAATGTTGGTTGTAAAAATGTTTGTAACAATGCCTTTACCAACAGTGATGTTTGATGTCTGATATATATTTTTTTGACATTTATCAATCAAACTTTACTTATATAGCACCTTTCAGACAAATTCAATTGCAGTTCAAAATACTTTAAAAAAGTGATCGATTGTCTCTGGATGGATTGAACCGATATGAATTCACAAAATAACAAAGGTTACCCTACAATTAGAAAGTACTGGCCTACATGAGACTGAATAGATGAGTTTTTACATTGCGATTCAAAATCTAAATATTCTAGCAATCTTAAATAACTTCTCAAAACAACTCTTACCAATTCTCCACACGTAGGCTGGTACTTTAAAAACGGAGGTTTTCCTTCTCCAATGTTAACACCAGCTCTAGTTTGGTTACATTTGCATTAATCTCATGTAAACAAAAGTGACACAATGACTCCAAACAGAGGAGAAACCCGCACACTAAGACGTTACAAGCCAAAACTCTGTTTTCCCCCCATCCACACACAAACACTTTAAACTTCTGAAAATCTTCTCCCTGTAAGGGTTCTTCCAAAAGGTACGTTTTCAGTGACCTAAAACGCAGTTTGCATGTGTACGAAAGTGCTCAAAAATACCCCCCTACGTGTGGTCTAGGCCTGACTCATTTGTGGTTTATTTCGTTCACAGAATGTTGTAAAAATGAACCTTTTAAGATGTTTTACCTCCAATGATGGCGGAGTCTCTGTTGACTCCATCAGGAATCACTCTTTCCTCATTAAAGGGGAACTCTGCATCTGCAAAGAGGGATAACAAAAATTGAATCATTTCATACATCCACATATAAACTAAAACCCTTCCAGTCCTAAAACTTATTGAATAGATACACTGTATGAATCTGTGTGTGAAATATATGGACAAAAATCATTTGCTTATCCAAGGCCAGGTCATGGTGGCAGCAGGCTAAGCAAGTTGACCTAGACGTCCCTCTCCCCAGCTATTTTTTCCAGCCAGACTTAAAGGTCCTGACACTTATCTCAGCTGCTGGGCACAAACCACCTCAAATCCTTCCTGTATTCAACAATTGGCAGCACCCTGGAATAAACTTTCTCTGGGAGGCTGAAAGGCATAAGTGTGTGTGTGTGTGTGTGTGTGTGTGTGTGTGTACATATAGGGATATACAGTATGTAGAGGATTGAGGGAGCATAATGGTATGCAAGCAGGGATCTATTACACTTGCAGAAATACAGATGAGGTCTTTTGAAGTAATCCGTACCTGTGTTATCCAGATGCCAAGGATCTGTAGCAGCAGACATGGGTGGGATGGTGAGAGGTGACGCCCCACAGTTGGACTCTACCAGTTTTCCCTGGTACGACCCCGGAGAGGCAGCTGCAGGTTGGCTGTTCGGCTGATTGGCTGTGGCTGTTGGCGTGGCCTGGGCCTGTGCAGCAGTTCTCAGTGCTGACTTGAGGGGGGCAACTTCGTTGAACTGCACCCGTGACAGACAGCCAATGAAGCCTGGGGTGTTGTAGCGCTCGATGAGGATGGGGTCTATGTGTCCGGTTTCTGTACAGAGGCACAGGGTGGAACAGAAGCAGGGGTAATTGATTGTTTTGATAGACAAGAGTTTTACTGTTTAATGAGACCACCAAGCAGTACTGTTGTGTTGCAGTCACTGTAAACACAATGTAAATCCGTCTCAGACAGAAACACAGCCAGATATTTACATATCTAGCCTACTTGATTTCTGCTATATTGACCAACAACCAACAGGACACAACTAAGTGGTCTAGAGTCTCTGTCAGTGAACAGAATGGACCCCTCCCCAGTGCTTGGGTTGAGGTGTGCCTGTTTGTAGCTATAGCTCCATATATAATCCTTCATTGGATTCAGCCATCCGTTTCTCAACAGGAGGCTTATACAGAACCCGCCAGCTGTAAAGTCAGAGCGGAAAACCTCAGTCCATCTTGACTCTCTGACTTCAGTAAGAAAGTGAAGGTTAAGTGTACAATGTCTTTAAACTCCTGGATGTCTTCCTGCATCTGGACAAGGAAGTTTGCATCATTAGCATAAACGGATATGACCATGTTCCTTAGCCTACTCAGAAGCCGCTCCATGGCCACACTGTACAACTGGCCTGAGATGGACAGCCCTGCCGTATCCCTCTGTTTACTGCTACAGGACGGCTCAGCCTTCCCACCAACTTCACAACACAACACCCAGGACAAAAAGTGCTTCTCCAAAAGCCAAAACTGTTGGAAAAATCTTTTCAAACAAGAGCTTTCTTGCTGATGTCCCGGTAGGTCTTTAAACTAGAGCTCAGGAAAGTGAGACACCGTTTGTTGTGATCTGAGCTACCCTCCTATTGGACGCACAAAGGTGACGTCGGGGAGCGCAGCGCTTAAGTAGAAAATGTTTTAACTTCCGCGCAGCGTGCAAGAACCGCAAGCATGAGCCCACCACGTCCTATCTGAAAGGCCCTTTAGGGTATAGTGTACTATAATTAGAAAAAATTTATCTTGATCTGTTTGAATGTACTTTCCATTCAGGAACTTGTTTGCATATAAAGGGGTTTGTATATTCATTAACAGAAAACCTATATATAACAATGCAGAGAACAACACTGCTAAATATTTGTAAACAGAAGAGCTATCAGCACACTGTCTGCCTCATGAAAAACTGTCTGGTTGAAGCTACTTGGTTAAATTGGGGTCTTCAGGGTGAGTCAACCATTTTAAATTTGAATAACCTTTCAGATGTTAAATTATCATGAAAATCTTTTTTCAGACTCCTTTCTAAGTGACAAGCACAATTAATACCAAGACATTCTGAAAATGAAGGTCATTGACACTCCAAAAAGATTCCCAAATAATTATTTTGATATTTTGTCGGGATGAAGATAAAGTTGTAAAATTCACAAATAGATGAGAAACTGCAAAAAAAAAAAAAAAAAAAAGGTAATTATACTCACCAAAGACTTTGCCCAGGAACAGAGTCTTGACCAGGTTGAACTGTGTGTCTGAGGAGTCTGGGAGAGTGTAGCTGACAGGAGGGTAATGATCCAACTGTGAGCGAGAGACAAAGAGAGAAACTAAAGGAACATCTTTATTTATCGTCTGTAAAACTACTGACCACAGCCTTAGACCTGCATCAGCACATTAAACTGAATACTAGGGCTCCCTCTTGTGGGTATAAATGACAGGGAAACACAAAATTGTTCATTAAAAAAATATAAAGTAAACTGCTTGAAAGCTATTGATATGATTTATAGTAGTGCTGAAGAACCTCAACGCTGAAACATGTGAACAAACATGTTGTAAAGAGTAAATACAGAGAAGTGTAAAGAAGGCAGTGCAGCATTCATGTCTTTAAAAGAGCTGAATAATTGAAATTCTTCGGAGAACCTTCAAGAGGAGTAACTTAAAGATATATAGATAAAGTATGACAGAGAGTCAAGTGTATAAGGGCATACTGTTGTTACTAAAGCACACATTAAAAAAGACAGAATGAATAAGGAGAAGGATAAGGAGGGGGAAAAAACATACAGAAGAAAAGATCACAATAACAAAAACAATCCTGATCCCAATCAGAGGCTAGGATCCAAAACCTTTGTGTTACTAAATAGACTGTATTTTACTCCTAGCCTGGCATTCAACACATTGTTTTTTTCAAGACATGCTGCTCAGCAAAGTCATAATTTGTCAAGAAACGACTTGCAAACGACCATGCAAGTGGTTGAAGTAGCACAGAAATACTTTTCCATGAAAGTTAAGAATATCTTTATCGCCATCATCCTTACACTTCATATGATCTGTTACTTCTCACTTTCTATTTGCAAGGAGCAAATGCATGCTGTACCCTGATCAAAATAGTGATTAAGACTTTTCTATCTTGTTCAGAAAATACACGTCATTGCACATGAAAATGATGAAAGAAAACATCCTATGTAATAGTGCTTGATTGTATTTTTTACTCAAGGTTTTAGTAAAGCTGAATGCAAACTGAAAAGCGATCTTTAATGACGCTGCAAAGCTGGACTACAGATAAATAATCATCAACAATATGTTATTTCTAAAGTCTGTGCTGGGTTCAAAGAAGTAAAAACAAGGAGAGATCAAGAAGCATGTCTGTGGAGAAGTGAGAGTGCTGATGGAGGGAGGGAATACACGACTTTAATATCCTTAAAGTAATTAACTTCTTATTGCTGTTTCACTGAAGTCTCGATCTAATTATCTTGATGGCTGCAGTCGCTGCCGTTGACAGATACATTTTAACGCTACAATTTGTTTTCTTTGTTGCAGTAATAAAAAAAAAAAAAAATTCCTTTGCGTCTCTGTGCTCACAGGAGGACTGTTCCTGGGGCATGCAACTGTCTGCAGAATATAAACCAAACCTGGAAATACTGTAAATGTTGAATATCTGTCATTGCCTGTTAGTTGGCAGCTGAACTGACTGATCTGTGTGTGTGTGTGTGTGTGTGTGTGTGTGTGTGTGTGTGTGTGTGTGTGTGTGTGTGTGTATAGTTGCTCTTGTTTACAGGTTTGAATCATTTCTACCCCCCTGTGACCCCCACCATGATTTAGACTAATTGCTGGCCTTTTCTCACAGACACACCATATATCCTAATTGTATTTTTTCTCCAAAAAGCTGGCCACAGAGGAGCATTTTGTAGCCTTTGTTGGGATGATGGGGCACAATTACATTTTGTTCAGCTTAGTTACTTTTATCTGTTGAATCAAATTGGCTGCACAGGCGGGGGGACGGCAGTCTGAGACTCAAAAGCCCACAAAATGGTCCACAGAGGAAGACGGCTGAGGAAGAAACCTCATTGGCCTAACTTTGTCAATTACAATCACAGTCATTGGGACGCTTTCTTTTTACGCAGAGCTATTTAGACAACACAATGTTCTCCTTTTTACTCTGTTGGGCCTCTTAGTCTACACAAAGCTCACATTAGCAGAGTAATCAGCGGGTGGACAACAGGAGAGAATTAACAATGGGTGGAATCTATTTCCTAAAAATGTGCTCAAAGAAAATCTAATTTAGTCAATGTTCTGTTTATATTCTCAATAATTCTAAGTTAAAAAAGTCATTCCTTATCTGGCAGCTCGGTTTCCTTAATGAAATCTCAGCCACAGAAAATATTCCCATTACACATTAAATATCGGAGAAGCTAATGCAGCTCAATTTGTTTTACTTGAATAGACAGTAAAACAAGATATGATACGATACGATGCAATATGATGCAATACAAGCCTGCAAATCCACAACAAATTACTAGCCAAACCTCATACACAATTTAAAGGAATACACAGAAAAGGACAGAGGTCCATTTCTTCATTTAAACCTGGATATACAAAGTTTCCCTCTGTAATAACAGTTGAAGGCGGTTGCCACCTTGAATGTTCTTTTTCTTTGTTTCCTGTGAGTTCAATTACAAAGATGAGACATCTTGTTGCCTGAAGGGATTCCTCTCTTTCATCCTAAACAACCTGGTCGAGTGTAAGAGGTTGAGAGCCAGAGATGGAGAGATTGGGACTTATTTTGAACTCTCTGTGTTTCTCCTTTGATAGCGAGCTAACCTGACGAGACCTCACAGAGTGCAAAACGACCAAACACAGCTCCGTGTGTGGTGTGTATGTTTCAGCATGTGTTTTTGTGAAAATGTAAATCTGAGCCTCAGAGCTCTGAAGGTGTTAGATGACCCAGATCATCAAAATGATCTTTGCTATCTTAGTTTGTGGGTTTACTTTTCTTACTCTAAAGACATGATGTGTCTCTTTCAACCTCTGACTCTTTTCTTTTCTTTCTTTTTCTCTCCACCTCTCCTCTGCTCCTCGGTATGGTTACCACACTCCTACTTATCTTCCCGCTTTTTCTTCGTAGTCTTTTAAAACAATTTATTGTCCTAATGCCTTTTAAATTGCAAACCCTGGAAGGAGAGAGGTAAACAGTCTGCTTGCTCTTTTATGGTCTTCACTGCCTCTTACTCATGTGGTACTTCAAATGAAATATGATAACAACAAGGTCTCTGATGAGTGTAAATGCCTAATAACAATGAGTTTGTTCAATTTTGAATACCGATTGAATTGATTCAAAAATTGTCACTTTAGTCTAAAATGTTTTTTTTTCTTTCTCTCTGTAAATAGAATGAATCACCTTAGCATTTGCATTCAACTCTGCACATTCTTCCTTAATCATTAATGGATCAAATCAGCCTCCTGTTGCTGAAATGAACACTATAGCTCCTTTCAAACATACACTTCATGAATAATACTTTCCTGTCATTGTCTAGATGGGATGCATGAGTGAATGCAAAAGGCATGATATGTTCACCCCGATGCCTGAAGCAGAAGCGTGCAGCAGCTATGTTACAACATGATGTGCAAACATGGTATTCAATTGAGAAATGACACATGAGGACATCCATGAAGAAACTGTTGTGCAGGGTTCAAATATAGACTTTGATTTTTATTTTTCATTCTCTTTTGGAAAAAAAATGCAATCCCTATCTTTGCAAAAAAATAACAATCCACCAATCACACATGTATTCTGAACTGGAGGCAACCAATAGTAGCAGGATTTAGAAGTACATTTCCTTAATTTACAGCCTGCAGATATGTTATTACTGAACAAAGTCCTTCATAGTTAAGCCGAATTCTCCCTCCATCCTCGACAGCCGACTGAGGCTTGACTGTATCGATCCACACTGTGCTGCTAAGCGACACATAACTCAAAGGCACACACACAAACACAAGCCCAAACAATGACAGTCACTTTCCATTACCAACACAATGTCATGCACATGTGCAAACATGCACAGTTGTGCTTGGTGTCTTGTACAGTATACAACAATGCTCCCCCTTAAATACTTACACAGACTGTCAACTACATGTGAGAGCAACAATCACACAGCAGAGAGCACCCGTATAAACACACATGGATCGATGCATTCTCTCTGCTGCTATACTTAGACTGTCTACTGGAAGTGGATTAGCAGTGGTAGAAGACAAGCACTTTTATCATTGCATTTGTGTGTGTGTGTGTGTGTGTGTGTGTGTGTGTGTGTGTTCTGTACCTGGATGGTGATGCGTCTGTCAACTCGGGACATGTTGATGCTGTGTGGCTGTCCGTTGGCCAGGTTACGTTGATCCACGTCTATGGAGAACGGCTCCCTCAGACCTCCCAGGTTGTACCTCACCTGCAGTGAACCTGAAAACACACAAACTCACATTTCAGCTCTCAATCTCTGCACAACAAGTTCGGCATTAGTTCTCATCGATAGTTAGCTGAATTATTCAAATGAATTTTGAAGAGAAGCAGAAGCAATTTAAAAATCTGGGAATTAGTGAAGATGTTCTTGTTGACACTAAAAATTATAGTAATCTATCTTTTTTTACCAAAGCATTTGGATAAATAAACACTATTTTTTTTAAATGTTGGAAGATATCATAGCTCTCATGTGTTGGGGGGGACAGAGAACATGAAGCTGAAGCCATTGGCATCTTTTAATTTGATTTGGGTGTTTGTGAAAGTTGATTGCTGAAATATGAGTTTGCACTTAACTATTTGTATTACTTCTTTATACTTCTGTGTTCTGGAGTGGATTTGGGGGGAGATTATAGAACTTTGTAGTAGTAGTAAGTGTTCTGAAACATACTTTAGGCAGATATCTCAGCTATGAGCAACAAAGAATTTTGTCAGAATCTCACCATTGTGCCTTAAAACCACAGCCAGGTAGTCCTGTGTCTTGGAACTGACATACATCAGAATAGCTGGAGCATTGGACGTGCTGAAACTGAAGGCCACTTCCTCCTTTGTTAGATTCACTTCCTGTGGCGTGAGCTGGTGCGTCAGGATCTTTGAGTCTCTGCTGGCTCCTGCGACTGCTTCAGGCATGAAGTTGTACTTGACCAGAGTTCCTGCCTCAAAGAAACCCCCAACGTCTGGGTGGGAAAGATGGAATGAGGAAAAAAATATGTCAAGAACACATTTTATTCAGGAAGGTGCAAAGGGACTAGTAGACGGACGGATGGACAGACGATAAATAGCAAGATAGATCCACTGCCCTACTTCTACTGAAATGATGCATCTAAAATGAAGTTAGCTATGGAACAGGTCAAATCCAACACGCTTCAGTCTACTCTAACCTGCTGAGAAGAGAAGAAGAGACTGTGACTATTTGCCCTAAGTCTCAGCAGCTACACACACAATTGTCTGGAAGCATGAGAGGGAATGAGAAACCTTCGCTGCAGGGCAGAGACTCTTATTGTGTGTATGTGTGCTTGTGTGTGTGTGTACATGCACGAGTGTGTGTGTTTTATGTCAGCGCATGGAGAAGTGCAGGAAAGGGAAATTGTTCCAGCATAGAAACCTCTACAGTTTTTGTGAATTAGTGTATGTTTGTGTATGTTTGTATATTTATGTTCATATGAACATCACTTTTGGTGATCCTCAAGGGCAGAAAAGCACAAGAACAAGAGTGTAAAATAATAATACCGCAGGATCCCCTGAGCAGTGTGTAAATACAGAAACACTGGAAATGCAATGTGCAATTATGGCTGGTTTCATGCATTTTTCAGTTGGTGGGTACAGAGGTGGGATTAAAGAAGAGAAGGAGAACATTTAAAAAAACAGGAGATGGGCAACTGGGAGAGTATAAAACAAAGGAGAGGGCCGAGGAAGAAACAACAAAGAATTAGAAAAATAGAGGAAAAGAGTAGGAGAGAGAAAGAGGAATCCAAAACAGAGGGGAAGAAATGCAAAGAGGAAGTGGAGGAGAGACTCACAAAGGAAAAGCAGACTGTAACAAAGAGAGTGGAAGAAATGGTTGATTTCAGAGTAAAACTAAAGGAAATAGAGTAATAACTGATTCATAAGATGAAGGCACAAAACAGGAGAGAACAGGAGGAAAGCAGAGATCAGAAACATTGAAAAGAAGAGTATAGCACAAGGAGAAGGAAAGAAGGAAAGGGGTCAAAGCTACCTGAGAGAGAGACACATTAGGCACATGTAAAAAGTGAGGTAAATAGAGAAAAGAAGGACAATGAGTACTGGAAGAAGAAATGAGTGTGAAGGAGGAAAGAAGGAGGCAAAAGAGCAAATGGAGAGTCAACAGAGTAACACAAGGACACAAGGATGTGCAAAACAAATGAATCTCAGACTAAAGGCTGTGCTCCTCTTCGCCATACTATATCTAATGAATGCATGAGAAACACATATGAAGCTTTACCAATATGCAACCGTGCTGGAGCTCATCTCTGAACTTTAAAAATGTCGAGCTGCACGCTGCCCGGTAACAGGACTTGCTTTTTGTTAATCGGTTTAATGTTCTCCAGGCTCTGCAGCCGCACAGTTTTAGCATTCAGCGTGAGCACGCTCATGTTGAGGAGAATCGGCAGGTAAACACAATATCACTCTGAATCAATGACTTTCATCATAAGCCCAAACACTTTGAACACCAGCAGCGTTGAACTGAATAGGAAGTGGGGAAAAATCATGGAGCACAGCAAAAAACCCAGCAGGCTGTCAGGCAATGAGGCTCATTGAAACGTACAGTAAACTACTCCTGCAGTAATTCCGGCGCTAATTGACTCTGGCTCTGTGAGCAGAAGGGTAATTCAACAAAAATAATGTGTTTGCACAAAGGGTTATCTGCTACAGTTAGAAACCATAAGAGAATTTAAAAAAAAAGAAGAGATAGAAAAATGGAAATAAAAGAAAAAAACAATCAATGGGAGCTTGACTTAACTTGAAATTGAAGATTTGAAGATGAAAACAGTGTGGTGCACTTTTAGTAGCAGCTTCAACTTAAATGGTCTTATCTAAATATTCCTCTTACCTCTGGTGCAGAACGGCCCATCGTACGCGGTGTCAGTGCAGTCACACAGGTATCCGTTGTATTTCTCCACACACTTCCCTCCGTTCTGGCAGTACATCCCAAAACTGGTACAGTGGCCTTGGCAGCCAGGTTTGACCCCAGGCGTAACCTCGGCCCTCTCTTCCAGGTCCAGGGTGATGCCGTTCATCCGAAGGGCTCGGATACATCCCAGGAAGCCCCTCTGCCCCCCGGCAGCACCTGAGGAGGAGGGGGAGGAAGAAAGGAGAGAATGGGTGGTGGCATCAAGTATAAGCATCAGGAAATAAGAAATGAAGAAAGAAGTGAGGACAAACAGAAGTCAAACTCACTGAAGTCATTTTGAATAAAAGAGGCTGTTTTCATCTCTTTTACAAACGTTTATATCTCGACGCCTGGAGGAAGCCACTAATGTCACGTTAATCGTTCAGACTGTGACGCCGCTCTTGAAACAACCTTCAACTTGTTTGATTTCTTCACTAATTAAAACCTTCTAATGAACACAGTGTCTTAATGAACATCTCACAAGCACAGACACACACACAGAGGCATGTAAACTAAAACAGACACACACACACAGAGCACACCTGACATGAACGAGTCAGTAAAGGCATCAATGTTTCGCCTTGGGCTGTCGATAGCCGTTCCCCTAAACTGCTACCATCATCATTCTGGTCTTGCACCATTACTGTCTAACTATCCATTAAGTTGGACAGAGGAGGGTGTTAAATAGATTAATGTGAGCCTAAATGACTATAGCAATAAACACACTCATAAACATCATTCAGAGGCAAACTCACAGAGGACGGTTATAATGTATGGATAAACACTAATACACACCATCATGAACAAGAGCCAAGGGACTGTTTAGTTATTAACACCTCTCATCTGCATTCTTTTGATTATAGGGAAGTATGCATTGAAGCAAACATGTTAGGGAGCAATCTGCATCTGCACAGAACACATCGGCTAGCTTCTCGACACAGCGCAGACTTATTAAAGATTACTTCATCAAAAGGTACACGTACTTTGGTTTTCTCAAGCAAGTTCACTTTTTATGCATCAGGATGCAGATGGGCTTTCGGGCACCGATTCCCCTCCCCACACTTTTAGCACACCTGTTAATTAATCCATTGTGTACCTCTGATTGGCTGGAGGTTTGTGCCACCTGTTTACCCAGGACTGAATCAGTGTCTGATTAAACATGGAGCAGGCGCTGAGGCCTGCAGAGACTTTGGCAGACAGAGGTACAAAGGCACATACACATACACACACACACACACTCACACCCTATTGCATATATTTTTGTTAGACTCACAAAAGGAGTGCTAAAGAGCCTGACTCGTTCTGACTGAAGGTAGCATTTTACAGATATATCCATTGTTTGGTGTAGATGGAGGTGTATGAGCTGAACTTCATGAGTACCTTCATTTTTCTTAGATCAGGTAAATATGTTTTGTTATATGGTTCACTCTAACAGTTTTTGCTTTATATCAATATCCAGTGTTGGGACGTTACTAAGTAATGTGCAAGAAGAGTGAAAGGCTCCAACAACACGCTTGAAGATCAACTTGATTTATTACTAACCAGCCCACCTTTGCAGGTGTCTCATTGGCTGATACATACGTGGACGTATATGATTGGTTAAAAAAAAAAAAAAAACGAACCTATTTAAATGATGTTTGTAATGTCTTTCTTGAAACCTGGTGAAGGTCACAAGCCGAAAAGCGTTGGTCTAATGAAGTTGATGAAGTCCATCTTCAAAGTGTTGCTGGAGCCTTTTGACCTCTATTGATTAAATGTTACCTACTGTCTTGGCAGGTGAGTGAGGCTGGCTTCCCTGTGACAGGTGTCCAAACATAGAGTGAATAGCAACAAGCAAGATGAGAGGGGCAGAACATTAAGAGAAAGAAAAGAAAGACAAAAACAACGAGAGCATTGATGAACAGCATGCAAAGTAATCAGAAAAGTGAGCATTAACCAAGAGGGAAATCAAAAGAACAGATGGTGGCATTAATAAATAAAAAAAGACAATATTGATAGCATGTATGAAGTGACCTGCAGAGCTCAAAGTGAACAGTGGGAGGTAAACGACAGCAGGCTGATGGTATAACATTTACTCTCAGGGCCATTAGAGCAAATGAGCCACTGTGCAGTAAACACTAAAGCAATCAAACGCTTGATGAGGAGCATATTGATCGAGAAAGGGAGAAGGAGACGATACAGAGACGGATATGAGAACAAGGAGCAGCAACATAAAGCTCCCTGTTGTACTACCCTGCTGTGAGTTTATGTGAAACCCTACAAACAGATCACTTATATTGTCATCAACGTTCTTTATCCAAGTGATTTTCCACGTTGACTTTCAAATCAATATCAAACAGAGACAGTGTGCAAAGTGGAAGAGGATGTTTGGAAACAATTTGAGCCAAAATCATGACGTCTGCAAGGACCCACACACTCTTTCAATATGTGTGCATCAAACATAAAAAGACTTCTTCAAAAATGAGGATAAAGACGGGGTTAGAGATCAGATAGGTTGCTTTCACCTCTTTATCTTCCACTATCTCCTGTGTTTCAAAATTTTCTGCCGGCTTTGACCTTCCCCTGTCTGTCTTCATTTGAAGGTAAGGCTAGAATGCCCGAATGCAAGGGAAGAAAGGGACGGAGAAAAGAAAGCAAAGGGACAAAAAGCGGACAGATCTTCTGCAATTTTAAACTTCTGACGAGCTTGAGAGGAGTTTTTGCGCAGAGAAGACGGAGCTTTGAAGGACAAACCCTTGGTACAGTATAATAAGTGCTTGATAATAAGTGCTTGGTAGCTGATACAGCATGTGTGTGTGGGGGAAAGAGAGTCAAAGGGTTGATATCCTGCTTTAGAATAATACTTTCTTAATCCAAAGTAATATGAAAGATGAGCCAAAGTATTAAAGAATCAAAGAAATGACCTCTACAAAGGAACTTATTCAGCTTTACTCACACGCCCTCACATTCAGCCAAGAGGCTCAGCTTCAACTTTATCAAAACTCTGATCACTTACACGGGTGAGTGTGAGGTGTGTGTTCTCATTTGTGTGCATCATAAAATGAATCAAATGGCCGTGCGTGTGTGTGTTGGATGAACATTAAATTAATTAGTAGTAGCTGTGGCTTAGCCAGGATGAAGCCTCTTCTAAAAATAATTGGGTTGTTTTTAGTAAAGGCTGTTTTCTGAATCAATCAGATTTAACCTAAATGAATGTGTGCATCTGAGGGCAGCATCAGTCGAAACACAGACAGCACAAATACATGTTTTTATCCAAACCTGTTGTGAGTTGGTCCCGGCACGGACCAAGTCCGGAAATTGGTCTGGTAGCTGGAGAGGTGCCAGGCCATTTCCTGAGCACTGCCGAGGTGCCCTTGAGCAAGGCACCTAACCCCCCCCCCCCCCCACAAGCTCAGGAGCGCCCGCCGTGGGCAGCCCCCTCACTCTGAGACCTCTCCATTAGTGCATGTCCACAGGATCCTGTTTGTGCATGTGTGTGTATTTCAGTTCATGTTTGTGTAGCATGTTAACTAGACAGAGTGTAAAAACGAATTTCCCCTCGCGGGATCAATAAAGTATAAATTCTTCTTCTTCTAACTGATGATGTACAAAGAAGGCACAAAGAACCTGTAACTATGGTGTGTTTACTCCAAAACAAAGTAAATATTAAATTTGCAATTTGCAATGAAAAATGTGGATGTGATTCAGTCTTAAATGGTTGTTAATTGTGTGTGTGTGTGTGTGTGTGTGTGTGTGTGTGTGTGTGTGTGTGTGTGTGTGTTTTTTGTCTGTCTTACCCACGTAGAGCTGGCTGAACAGCTCTAGCCGTGTGTGTCCTTGTGCAGGAGCGAGCTGATTCACCCGATACGTCTGATCCAGCTGAAGGACCGCCTCTTTGACGTTTCGCTCAGCCGTCACGCTGTGCCACTGGTCGTCATTGAGGGGCGTGGCAGAGTGGACCGTTAGCTCTACGGGCCCGTTTCCAACGTCAAAGGAGAAGGAGATGACTTTTGGAGCTGCAGAGAGAAAGTGAGAGAGAGAAAAACAAAAACTTTAGAAGTCATTTATCATAAATTCAAAGAAATCATTTTTAAACCCAAATGACCCCATGAGTCCACTCTGCAGGTTAAATATGCGTTCATTTTCTCATCTAATGGCTCATTTGTTTCAAGGCCGGTCATTTTGCTTTTTATAGATTTCAGCTTTGCAATACACCACTGCCCACAGGTCTGGACAGGACTAATCCAGCAAACAGTCGATAGATGCCAAGAAGTGCTGCTTTTGCATGACATAAAATTGTACCACAGAACTGTTTTTCAGTTACCACCTGTAGATTAAAGATGCTTTTGCAACTGCACTGGTGAGATCACAGTATGATGGTGTTTAACCTCTCTGGAGGAAACAGTGATCAATTTATATGTGGTGTGTTTTTTCTGTGTGTGTATCAGTTATGACAGAAAATGTGTGAGGGAGATAGTTTTGTGGCCTATTCAGTTTTTGTTTGCTTTTATTCTTACTCGACCCAAATTTAAACCAGTCAGGTTAATAATCCCCAAAAGGTCTCAAATCATTAAACCCATCAGTGACACATTACAGAGCTGGAGGACACTGCTGGTTTAAATATGAACTTTTAATCAGTGTGTTTGTTATATTAAGTTTTTTTTCCCCTTACAACATATTTGTTGCGTTTTTAAGTAAAATGTTCAATAAATGCTCGTCACTGCAAAATCTCAAAGCATTTTTTTTTCTTTGACCTATGAAAGAATAAAGCAATAATGAGAGTACTATTACAACTCGCAGTTGTCTCTCTTCTTACTGTTTGTTACCACTGTGAGGCCACTTGAGAGCTTCAGACCTCTATATGTTATGGTTTCATCAGGCTCAGATATCAGAGTGGATTTTATGTAGTGATCAATGAGGAAGTATGCTCTGCCCTTTCCCTCCATTGTGTACTGTTTTTATAAAGTAATCTTTTTTTCCTTACATTTTTCTCCCGTTCTTCTCGTTCCTACAGCTAATATATTCTTCCTCTGTTTCTTCTTCTGTTTGTTCATTCCTTCAATTTCCTCTCATGTTGTTTTCCTTTGTTCTCTTATTTGCTTGTTCCTTTTATCCATCCTCCCTTGAGTCTACCCTCTCTTCCCCGAGCTTTACTTTTTTTTTATTGTTTGTTCACTGTCTCTTTATTTACTGCTTGCTTTCACTTGCCAATTCCCTATCACTCTCTCACTTTGCCCTTCCTCCCTTCCTCCCCTCCATCATTCCTCCATTCTTTACTTTCTTCTTTCTTTGCCTCGATTGCAGACTTTCACAATGAGATGTCAAAGACACCGGAAATCATCTCAGCAAAAGCCTGTCTTTGAGTGCTGAGCGTATTAAACATGATACATGTGAAAGAAAAGAGCTTGAACATTCAACAACCCACAGTGCACACACAGTGAGACAGTATAAGCCCCCTGAGTGATGCCTGTGTGCAAAGAGCAGGTCAGCAGGACATGGAGGAGCCTCATCACTTATTTTAAATACTGAAAGAAAGACAAACATATATCAGAATACACAAATAGAAACAAAAGCTATTGCAGCGTTTGAGTGTGTGCATTAGTTTACTTGTGTGTTGTTTTAGCGCCATTGTACAGCAAGATTGATGCCGTACAACTTTCCTTTTTATCCCCTGTCCACAGGAAGGAATGGAAACTAAAGTGCTCTCAGAGCTCGCCTCGTCTATTTGCATATCGTGATAGATGTCCTTATTGCTAATGTGTGTGTGTGTGTGTGTGTGTGTGTGTGTGTGTGTGTGTGTGTGTGTGTGTGTGTATGCAATACTGTGAGTGCGAGACATACTTACATGTTGGCCCGAAGACAAATCAAGCAAAGATTTTTATTTTTTCCCATTTGTTTTTCTATTAATCTGTGGATGTGAATGCTGAGAGAGCCACGTTCTAAATGACGCCTCAGTGCAACCAAACAATGATAAATAGTGAAAAGAATTGTGTACTGTGTGTATTTGTGTGTGTGTCTGTGTTTGACTGGTCGCTGCTTGTGTTGGTGCGGATGTTTCTTGTGTGAACTTCATTTCAGTTTGTTTATCTATATTAGATGGCTGGCAGTGTGTTATCTCTTCTGTCTGTTTTCTGTTTTCTAATTCAAACTCACTGTCGTCTGTCTCATCTGCTGCTGTCTTCATCCTTTAGCTCTGTACCTCACACGCCTTATACTGCTGGAACAGTCATGCCTCTTTAAGGAGGGGAATTCTGCAGATTGTCCACAGCAAACCTGCTGCTGTTAATGTGCATAAAAACAATTTCCCTGATTAGTCCTAAGCATGTTTTCAGACCAAAATTAAAAGCAAATTTACCTAGCAATGCGACAACATAAAAAGTCAAGATTTGTGCCTGAGACCTGAAGGAGTCATGAGATGAAAATAAGGGTACTAGTGTAGTGTTCAACAACAAAAATTCAACATCCAAGAGACATTTGAAGGCTGGGTGAATAAAAGCCTAAGTGTTTCGATATCTTGAGGAGAATTTTGTTTACAAATCTGCATCTGGATGAAGTCTATTGGTTTCCTTTCAATCTGTTATTTGCAATTAAACTCTAAACACACAAAAATGGTTCATTTTGGTTTTGTATTGTGGTAAACCAGATGACTCATCATTGACAGGTACTCTCTAGCTTTAAATTTGAATTTCCAGTATTTGTTGTCTATCTGAGTAATCTTGATTTACCTACCTCAATCAAACTGAGCGCTGGCTATACCTTCAAGTAGCTGAAAGCAGCAGTCAAGTTTGTCATGACAGTTTCACCCTTTTTGGCAGTTTTCTTAGGATATAAAATTATATAATTTAACAAGTCAGAAGGACAACTTGGAAAAGTCAGAGCTGAATATCTGCTAAACTTCAGCAGTAAACTTTGTGACTGTCTGGTCTTTACACATAAAATGCCAAAATATATTTCTAAATGCTAAGGTCTCCAAGGAAAGTAAATGTATCTTTCTGGATCCCTGACCGAAAATGTTTATAACCTATGGGCACCATGCAGTCTATTAAGGACTCAAAACCCAGCGTTACTTTCTACTGAGCTACAGAGATCCTCGGAGCTGGAGCGTTTGTGTATCTCAGGACCTTTCTGTCTGTCCTCAATCCTGTTACCAGCCAAGTTCACATGCTTCTGTACACCTCTTGAATGCTGCCTCTCAAATGTGTCCATGCCTCCCTTCTTTCGATTAAGATTCAAAGAGGAAAAGTGTCCACTTGAGTCTGCTGAGGTCCCGGTAATGTGTGTTCTCTACGAGGTCTCGTGTGTGTATATTGAAGTGTGCGTTTGTGCTTTGAGCTCCTGCAACAGCATGGTGATGCTATTCCAGCCTAATGCTAGTCATTTCATGGACCTGACTGGATTGCAGCAGATACAGTTTTTTACACTAGCGAGACCGTAGAGGTTATGTGTGTGTTTATGTGTGTTTGTGTGGACGCCAGGCATTTTGTGATATTGTGTTTGAATGTGTGCTGTGGGACCAAATGCAAGATGATAGTGAATCGATGTGAGGGCATTTTAAAAGCCTTGGGAAAAACACAGACATAAAAATATATATACTCACACACACACACACACACACACACACACACACACACACACACGCACTTCCTATCTCCTCTTGCCTAATATGCAGTCTGGACAGACATTGTACTTATAAGGGAATTTGTGTGTGAGTTTATGTTTGCAAGTTCATAAATACAGACTTTGTGGCTTATCTTGAGTCATTTTAGTCAGATACAGACAGATGTTTCTTACATCTGAGCTCCAAGCGAATGAAGTCAGTGTTGCCCAGGTTCTCCAGAAAGACTCCATAGGGTGCGCTGGTCTTAAAATAGAAGGAGATGTCAGCGCTGGTCTCACCCTGGAAGGTGGCAAAGTGCAGGTAGGACGACGGGGTGGTGAAAGAGGCAGCGTTCCAGTAGTTATCTGTGAAAAAAAAAAAAAAAAAACAACACAGAGCTCAGAACAATCCCATCTCATGTCACACACTGTGCTCTCCATTATCACTCTGGCTAACACGTTCTCATCTGATCAGCTGCAGAATAAATGAATTGTAGGAATCATTCATTTCAAATACAGATTCACTTTATTAGATAAGTTATTAATTAATAACCTTCAGCTCGACTTCTATGCAGAGGTTTAAATGCCACCTGTAATTTCCTGCAACTGCAGAAGTTGACCATCTCAGAGAGAAAACACTTCTTTTGCTTTAAATGAAGACCTGAGAAGGGGATAAACATACATGGACAATGTGTTGTAGGATTTTTGATGACAGTTCTTCATTTGACTTTTATGAAGTGTACCGGTGGTGGCTAATTTTGACAAAGTATGTGAAACAGCTGCTGATTCATTATCAGACGACATTATGATGAAGTGACTTTC
The DNA here is from genome assembly GCF_963584025.1 of Labrus mixtus. Taxonomy (NCBI): domain Eukaryota; kingdom Metazoa; phylum Chordata; class Actinopteri; order Labriformes; family Labridae; genus Labrus; species Labrus mixtus. The sequence goes on from NC_083630.1 coordinate 5,338,027, forward strand.
TCCACTGTCTCCTCCCCCCTCCCCCTCACATTGCCATGTCTCTGTTCACTCCTATCAGTCATTGAAGATGAAGAGTGAGGGAGGAAGCAACAGGAGAGGAGCCGGGGGGAAAGGACAGAAGGCAGAATTTGAGAAAAGAGGCCATGATGGGTGAGAGGGTAGAGTGTTGAAGAAGGGAAAAGAGGAGATAAAAGTCATGCAAAGGGCAGGTGACAGAAGAGGAGGGAAGGGAAATATGTGTGTGGAGGGCAGAGGAAGAGGAGAGGAGTTAAGGCTAATGTGGATTTAGCTGTGTGCAATCTCTTTGACTCCTCAGAGGATTGGCATTTAACCCTCTATCATAACCTCAGGGAGAGTGGAGCAGAGGGTACACTGCAGGTGTGTGTATAAGAAATGTGTGTTAACTGCAACTAATGTTACTTTTGAATATATTCTGAAATTATTACTATGCAAGATGATATCCTTACACTGCTTATTTTGTCAAACCAACAGTTAAAAAAGAAAGAAGAAGGCCAGTAAAATCAAGAGTTTGAACGCACAGGATGTGTCATTTTCAACTAACATTTTCATTACTTTCTGCCATTTCTCTCTTCCAGTCTCTCCCTCTGTCTTAATTTCTCGTCCCATCCAGTCGTGGCAGACAGCTGTTCACCAATAAGTCAGTCTGGTCCTACTCTTGCTTTCTGCCTGTTCAAAGGAAGTCTTTTCCTTGCCATTGTTACCAATTGTCCGCTCATTCGAGGATTGTTCTCTTTCTAATAATAACACAAAGAATATGAAGTTACATTAGATCAATTTTGTTTCAATTTTGCCTGTATATCAGTACAAATGTTATTGATTAATTGAAGAAAAAAAAAACAATTCCAGTTGATTTTTAGTTTAGCAAATAATCCACAAAATAAAGTGACTTATCTTAAGTCGCACTTAGCTACTTTCAAGTGTCTAACTTTTGTTCAATTTATGTTTACAAATGTTTTACAAGTGGTATGTGTTTGGCTCTGGGTTATATGTACCGGTGTCCATGCATCTGTGTGGGTCTGTCTGTGTGTGTGTGTGCGTGTGATGATAAGTGCTCCCCAATAGCAGGTTCTGAGCATTCCCACTTTCCTCCTCTGCGCACATCCTGTCACCAAGGGCAAGGACAGAAAGGAGCCATGCCCCCCCCCCACACACACACACAAACACACACACACACACACACACACACACACACACACACACACACACACACACACACACATGGACCACCTACTGATGCTGTCTCTGTGATAAGTGGGGTTGAAGCTAAAACACTGTTCATTTCTCTTCAGGGGGGTTAGCCAATTATTCAGCAGGGTTAATTAAAGACTAAACAGGAGGACACCTGCAGAAGCCCCAGGAATAAATAAGAAGAGGTGGTGTTTGCCATCAATTTGTGTCCTAGAAAGAAGGAAAGCAGGTCAACACTCATGTACTGTCACTCCATGTTTTGTTGATTGCAAGATATCATTTGTATACTGTGTCTGTACATTTACATGCTGGAGCTGTTTGTCAGAATGTGGATACTCACAAGCATTGCACTTGCATACTTTTTGTTTGTGTATTCTGCAGAAATAACTGTCATAAAGTAAAAATCTTGTAGGAGCTGCCCTTTAATTTAACACGTTTTGCATGCTCAATGGGGGAGGACAGGTCACAGCAGATACAATCGTTGACCACAGGCTCAGTAAATAACCGTGGATGAATGTAATCGAAGATAAACAAACACAGAGAAACGAAGACCAGCTCTCATTAGATTTTTGGGAAAAGTCTCAGCGTCTGTAAACCTGCACCTGCACTTTTCATGCAGTGAATCACAAATACATTAATGGCACCCAAAGTCTAATTTTCTGTGATTTTAATTCAATATCTAGCCTCCTGAATAAGACTTTAAGAGCTTCAAGCAAGATGGTAAAAAGAAGGCTGACAAAGACATCTAAAGGACACAAGGATATAGAAAAGAGAGCCTGCAGGTGAGTCATGCTTCTGAGTGAAGGAGGGGGAACAAGTCAGAAAAGAGAAGCGTTGTAGCAAAGAGAGAGAGGATCTATGTTGTGAGGAGGAAAGGAGAACGGAATATCTCGAGGTTGACAGACTGTGTTGGAGAAGAAGCAGCGTTAGAGGAATACACATGAAAGCCAAACCTCTGATTGCTCCTGTGCCAGATCGACAGATGCAGCTGATTGGCTCGGCTCTGTGGCACGTTAACCGTCCCATATTGAAATGTTTATCCAACAAATGTTACAGAACCTGATCCAGCAAATAAATGTCTTTACTAACCGACTCAGACACCACAAATGCTCAGCTGTTTCTGCCACAGATTTCTTGACAAAATACGATATGAACTGGCACCTGCTACAGAAAACGGGTCGAGAGCAGCCTTGGAAGACACAGAGTTCATTTATGTGTCGATAAAACCTCCTGTTTGTGATGAAGCCACGCCCCCTCATTAATCAATCATACAGTATAAGATCTGCAGCACATGAAAAAAATAAAATTAAAACAGATTAATGCAAAGCAATTTTTTTTATGGTCTCAATGATATTTTGCTGCCTGTTATTATAATTTAATTTTAATTAGTATTTGAAGACTTCACAATGCACACAAAAAAAGCAGAGCACACAAAAATCAAAATCAAACTCACTGCAGAGTAGAAGGACAGTAAGGTCTGGACGAGTGGAACATAACTTAGTTGTTACTGATGTTCAGCCACTGCTAGCAGCATGGCTCTAAGTACGGCAATATTAGGGAATTGGTCCTCCGCTTTGGTTCGCACTGATTTATCTGCACAACAATTGGGTGGTGCAAACATTTATATTACCTTTAATATGTATCCTGCTGACTTTGGCAATCCAACTGCTTTTTCTCGTTTGCCACAACACGTTTGCAAAATTTTATACCAACTAAGCGACAGATTGCCATGCCATTTGAAAGTAAAAAATATCATGTTCACCGTATGCTGAACTGCATCATTCTGGTTGAAAAATATCTTTAGGCCATGTTTACATGAGCCTCTAAAAAACGAAAATCGTTAAAAAAGTTTTGTGTTCAGACGATAAAGTTGTGATGACAGCCGCCATGCACACAGATCCGCAGAAACGACTAAAGACGCTGTAGTATACTGTATATGCCAGTAGTTGGTGATGTGACTTTGTAATGAAACAACATGCACACACACTCTTTCTACAGAGCGGTGAGGTGTAAACATTCAAAAATGGCTAACACATGAATGTTCATATGGACAGATGATGGGGTGAGGTTTCTACTCCCAGTAACCCTAATCTACAAAGCGAGTAAATACCAAGAAAATGTCGACTGTGAGTCATGCCAGTCGACATTTTCACAAACAGAACTCAGGAGTCCATCATTGTTTTGCTGTGGTGTCATGCAAATGATCAGCCGAAACAATAAGTTGCAGTTTTCAGCTTGAAATAGTTTTTATGTGAACGACCTTATTCATTTTCACACTAATATCACAAATGAAACATCCTTCAGCAGGTGAATCCAGGTTCAACACTACTGCTGGGATCAATAGAACACAATTCTAATGGAGACCAAGAAAAACAGAACACATCTGCAGCTGACCAAACCTCCTCCTAAATATTTTTTTTTCACTTTTCACTGGCTCCTCTCGTATACATGTTTGGTAACAAGCTTGTCATGAACATCACTTAGACCAACCGATCAGTGCTTTTGATTAAAACATTATGCTGCATGAAAACAGCTGCTGACCTCTGGATTGCACCGCAGTGATTTGAAAAATCCCTTACGCCCACTGAGCTGTAGCAGCTGACATGATGTGAGATACAGTCTGGGCTGAAGTTTGGATCTGGAAGCCAACAAGATGATTCATGTGTTTATGCTTGACCAGATGGGTTATGAGCCAGTATACTCGCAGATGCTAAAGATGACTGACTGCTCTATCCCAGGTCAGTAACAAGGACATTTTCACACACACACAAAAGAAAGACACACACCTATAGAGTGCATGTAAATACAGATTAAAAAAAAAAAAATCATCACAGCATCACAGACTACATAGCAACACAATTACTTATAACTCACTTATTACTTGTTATTTGTACCAGGCTGTAAACATGTTTTTTTTTTTATGCTATAGCAACATGTATTTTTGAATGGGGAGTGTATGTGACTTCTGGGGCTCTTGGAGCCAGCCTCAAGCAGACCCTTGACAAACTGCAGGTGTTTGCCCTTCCACATTGGCTTCACTTTACAACAATGGAGGTTGCCATTTGAGAATATATATGTGCTTAGGGTAGCTTATTCCCACAAGACAATAACTTGTTACAACAAAATTATTATCCTTTGCACAAAGGGAAAACATTTTTTTTTGCACAATATAATCATTTGCTCATACAGGGAATGCACTTGTTTGCACTAGATACAAATGAGGACCTTTTGGTACTTTGAGGCCTCTGTTTTCACCAGAGAATAAATGTGTTAGAGAGTTTATTAAGATGACATCAGTTACTCTGATTCTAAAGGTTAGCATTTCAACCTTCATTTTTGACCTGCCTTGGGTGACCTCTGTAGCTATTATTTCTCAATCAGGTTATTACATTGTTAAAATAGCACATACTGCCTTTTGCTCCATTTGCTGTCATTTATTTTAATTTCTAAAATATTAAAACGTCCAAACCCTTTTAACATCAAAGACTGGGACTAATTGTCTGCCTGAGACTGTACAGGCTGCCACTAAACTAGCCATGGAAATGGGCTTCATTAATGCTGGAGCACATGTGCACACACACACACACACACACACATACACACACACACACACCTCTTCACTAAAACTTTTCACTTACTGCCCGAGACATTAGTCATTTCCAAAGAAAAACCCATTAAATGGCGGCCAATCATCATTGCTCTTACTGAGACAGAGCTTCACACCCAGTATGAGAAGCATCAATCATACAAGGAGTACCTTTTCACGTGTGACATTTTTAATATATGTTTAATATGCCTTAATGGGCCAATATATAATGTATGCTCAGTGTTCCAGTGTCTTGACCAGCAGTTTTGCAAACATATTTGTCATCTTTGTTTTAGAGTTAGTTTGTTCATTTGGTTCGTTAAACACAAGCCAAGATAACTCTTTCTTTGTCTTCACTCTCACACACACATGCAGCTGATAATAAAGTCAAACAAAGGGAATATGGCACCGTAATGTTCGAGAGGGATTCATCTCCAGTAATTGTGTCTGCTATACGGCAACATGATAGACCCACACGCACAGACAGATGTGATGTCATGGGTCATTACTTCATGGTTGGTTTGTTGGCAGCTCTGTGATGAGAAGACATTGGTGAGAGTGACCAGATTGTTGATGAAGGGACCATAATGAGTGTGGTACCAGTGAGGAGGGCAGGGTGTTCCGTCATGTTTTGCGCCCTCGACAGAACCAGGACACTTCCTGTCTTGGACGGATGAACAGATAGGAAAAATGAGAAAAAAAAAAATAAAAATCAGGGCATGTTTTGAGTTTGCAAAACAAGTGGTATGCTTCGCTGTATACCTACACTCACAGCACACCGAGATTGCATAGCTCAACTCAATTATTCCTTTTGCAATGAAAATTGAGCAGTCAATAGATAATATATGAAGCCTTCTTATGATAATGATCGCACTGCCTTGCACTAAAGATTGAATATATGATCACCTTACCTTCCCTCAGGTTATCACTTTGCACTAAACCTCGATGGTGCAGCAGATTACGTCCCTACACGCTGCTCAAATATTTCATTTGAGACGAAAAAAAACAAGAGGGTGTCTCAAAAAACAAAATCACCACACTGTATGATGCAGCTCTGGTATGAAGCCTCTCATATGTGGGAAGTCAGGAATGTATTCAAATTCATTTCCAAGACATACGATGAACCATTGTTCTAGCCTTTAAAAAAAACATGATACTTTGATACTTTTTCATTGTAGTTCAAGTCTCCTTTGTGTTCAGGTCACAATCAGGAGAGATCAGAGAACATTCACAGCAGGCCTGAGGCGTTTTAAGTGAGCAGCCTCTTGGCTCTTAGTTGCCTCCAAGGATCAATTCAGGCCCGTAAAGAAAAACAAGGTACTCAAGGTTACAGTGACCAGGATATGTTGCTCAGCGGGGAAGAAGATGGTAAAAATATTGTTTCTTTTCTGGAGAGTTGCCTGGTGAATATTGACTGTCTCAGTAATGGAAGTAGCCACCATTATGTCACCAATTGAATAGATGACTGCTGTCTTTGAAGCCTGGAGTGTGGCATTCTGGCAGTCGCCATGTTGTTTTCCGGAGACAGAAGTGACATTATTTTGAAGACAGGATGGGGAGGATTGGTGGCTCTGCCAACATCAAGTTGTCAAAGGCAGCCAACAGTCGGTAATTTGCTGGTGTTAGCTACTTAACCAAAGTAACCAGATGGCCCCTCACTCACAAACAGCTGTGGAGGCAATTAGCAGGTGAAAGACACCAACACGGTTACTTCATATGTATATACATATAACCACCAGCAGGACATTCTTATCATCAAAATGTTTTCTAAAAACAACACTTTCCACAAGCTGGTACAAATGTGACAGCAAGGCGGTTTCTTTTTAAGCTCCCACTGTGAAGCATTGAGAACAGTCACAGACTACTGTTGATCCCGGACTGACTCACTGACTCAAAATTAAATTATTGTTTAACGGCGGTTAAACAATAATTTAATTTTGCAAAAAATCCTGTATCTCTTTAAGAAGAATATGTTTGGTCTTTTGCCTTTTTATTAGGGAGCAGGAAATCAGGTAGAGAGAGTGGTGAATGACATGCAGGAAAGGAGCCACAGGTTGAACCCAGGCCACTTGGAGGACAATAACCTCCAAACATGAGGCGTGACTCAACTGCTATGCCATCAGTGCCCCTTTCCTGTATTTGAAAAAATATATTTTTTTATTAGATAATAGATTATACATGCTACTTATCGCCCCTGTTGCAGCTGTGAATTGCATATCACCTTTGGTCTGTAGAAACGTGGAGTAAGTGTAAAATTATAGCCAGCTACTATTCAAACATAATGCTACTTTTCGCTCCAGTATTATCCTATTATATAAGTTATTTACTATAACAAACCTAAATACATCAACAGGGATAAAACATGAATCACTGATTTGGTTTATTTAAGTTTACCACTCAGTACAGAAAATGCATGGAGAGAGGTTGAGTCAAGATGGGAAGCTGGTGAGTAAAAAGAGTCAGGAGTCACATTCTGCACACTTTTGCTGGTGCAGGGCATTTAAACACACCCTGAGTGTGTTGTCTATTATATTAAAGTATGTCAGACAAAAGCATGTGTCTTTCAAACCTTTTAAAAGTCCTCTACATAAAATACACAGGAGTTTATCAGTCAAAAGTTTCAGTATCTAATGATGTTCCTGACCGGCTTGCCAACACTTTTTATGTATGTTATTCAGAATGCAGTATCCTCACAGCTCATTTATTCAGTTTTAATTAAGTTTTGGAACGATTCCAGTCTGGTTTTAGGCTGCTACCCTGCATGAAAGAGACCGTCCTCCTGAGGGTCACAAATGACCTTCTTTGGTCTCAACATAAAAGCGAATGCAGACTTTCTTTTTTTTTTTTTTTTTGGTTCAGATGTCCATGAAGTAAAACCTGCTCTAGCAGTGTTAGCTTTTACGACACAACACTGCCGTCGTTCAACAGACATCATAGAGCACTCCTAATAGGTAGGATTAACCTTATCATTACAACACTGTACATCCTAGTGACCTTTATGCGCACCCTGTTTCATTCTCTCTCTAAATTCTCCCATAAGAGAGAATTGTCACACCTCATAAAACCGACTGCTTCAACACTGTGCTCAAGTACCATTAACTTTTTTTTTATAACTTAACATCACATGAAAAAAATATATATTTTTGCTCCCCTCCTGTTAAAAAGTTGTCAACAGGGGACCTTTAATAATCCCTATGTTAAAGAAACAGGTGGTGTCTCTGACTTCAACCTTTGATGAGCAGTTCATAAATGTTATGCAGTCGTGCCTCCACAGTACAATCATCTTCAAATTAAAACCACCGCTCTCAGCTGCTGACTTGGAGAAAGTCATTAACTCACAGATTTCCTTTCAACTAGACCAGCGCGTCTTTCGCCTCAGAGGACGGTCTTTTTCACACCCACAGCTAATCCAGAATGCTAAACCAGTTTTCATTTTCTGTGCAGGCTCCCTGTAGGTATGAAGCTTGGTGTAGGACCAGACTGATAGTTCTGAAGAAACAGTGTGATTCAGCTCTTGGCTATATAACTGACCTTTTCACCCGCTTTTAATCAGAGCACACCTTGGTTTCCTGGAGCAGAACTTCTTGTGTGTCCCACAGTCTGGACTCACAGGGACCAGGTCTCCATTTATGTTATACAACAGAGCATAATGAAAGTCAGTCTCACACTCTAATCAAATTTGGAGACAGTGTCGGTTCTTAGATATATATATATATATATATATGTCTTTATGTCTATATCAGTATGTACCAACATTAACAGCACTGCAACATTTTATTTAATTAAACACAGCATTTGTCTTAAATTACTTGTTTTTCCCTGATTAAATATTTTTTTAAATCCTAAACTCCTTGTTAGTCCAGTAGCCTACATCTCAGATAAAAAAAAAATACATTCCTGGTTATATTTATTTGATATCCATCCACCATCAATCTTTAACTGCCCTGGATTCTAAAATACTTATCAAGTTGCCCATCACTCAAAATAATCAATTATTAACACATCACTTACTGTCTCCTTGGCAACGGAGTGGTCCAACGGTCAGTTTAGCCTCAGAGCCTGGTCTGTTGGTGTCGCCCACGGCAACCTGGCTGACCGGTAGGTGTTCCTTATTAATCAGGAGACCAGAATCTTCTCTCCTGTAAGACGAGTCAAAAGAAACATGCATGTATGATTCCATGGCTTTGCTATTAATAACTAACTGCATGCTGATAAGTCTTCTCTTTGGTATTAAAGGAGTACTTGTGGTGTGTTTATGTGCACTCTTAATAGCTGCCAAACATTGATTCTGACTTTGAAGTGAAGGAGGCTAAGAGGAAAGATAACAGTCCTCCCCTATCGGAGGCACAGTTACAGTGTCACAGCAGAAAGGTTGTATGTATAGAGTCCTCGATTACATATACATGAAAGAACATGGATAGTTTATATGGATTATAAAGACACCGTACACAAGCCTTTATTCATAATCTCTATGCCAGTGAAGCTGTGTTATGAAGGCTAGTATATCTGCATATAATCAGGGCCACTACATCAATTTACATATAAATAAGCTTTAATAAACGTGTTTATTTATGTGTTACATCATGAGAAAAATAAAAAAAAATCTAATGTTTAACTTTAATATATGACATTATTCAAATTTGATATTATGAGACAGAAAACCACATGTTGCAAAAGTATGTTACACAAACAAAATAATATATATCACAACCTGATGGATTAAGAATTGAATGAATCACAGTAGTGCCACATACATTTATTATTTGCAAGGATGGCTCAGTGAATAGATAAATTAATATATTTATAATCAATGGTTGATAAAGAGAATAAATCAACAAAATGAACAAATCTACCAGAAGAATGAAATCAATCAATATCACTTTTACATTTAGAAAATAATGTAATACCTTCTATTGCACTCAGATTAAGAAGTCTGGGTAGGCTTTGAGTACAACACATTTTAAATTACCCCAAAGAACTACGTATTTGATTTTAATAATTTGCCGTCCTTTTTAGTTTGGTAGTAAAACACCATGTGTGGTCTATAACGTGATCCCATTTATGGATCTGAATGTGCATTTAGGTTTGATGTGCTGTTAACAATCAAGGAAATGATCTGAAATAAAAATGTAGGAAATACTCTAAAAGTCACTCAGCAAAACAATGAGACATCAATGCATGAAATATGAATGAAGAGAACAAAACACAGTGAAAGTTATTTGGAATCTCATCAGTTTGAAAGATGAGAATGGAGACGAGAGAAAATTAACTCTCTCCTTGCAGTCTGCACACACGCACCCACACACACACACACACACACACACACACACACACACACACACACACACACACACACACACACACACACACACACACACACACACACACACACACACACACACTAATGGGAATATCCATCAGCTGGCTAAAAGAGCTTTGAAACACAAACTGTTGATTGTGGAGGCAAACATCACTCTTAAATAAATGTATCATTGATGGTAGAATCCATCATTCAGTCACTTTGAAGTAAGACTCTTCATCAGAGCATCCAGCTTAAGCAGACTCTGTTCTGACAGATTCATGAAAACATTAGCATTAGCAGCAGCGACAATATTACTGTCACCACCGTGACATAGTCCCATCCAAATTTCCATGGGTCTGACATATTTCACTTTTAAGTTCTGGATGATATAGATATGCAATCATTAAGACTCTCTCAGGCGAGAAGTTCTGTTCTTTTTAGAGGTTGTGCACGGATTCAGAACATTGTTGTTGTCGTGCCTGAATGTCATCCACAGTGAAAAACAGAATATGTACTTGTGAAACATAATGAGCACTCAGGTACAATGACCTTTACAATTTCTCATGAAAATAAGATCATTTTAATTGCACAACCAAGGTGACGAACAGTACTTTGAACAATATTAAATGATGCTAGAAAAATATGTGGGTGATCAAACTCTTCAGATCCTGAAGGACCTAAAAGTAAGGCCCTATACCTGTTTAGGTAATACTGCTCTTGTGGTAAAACAGTATCAATAATACAAGGCAGGTCCCAGTGGTAGGAATATATCCTAATTCTTTCTTTAAGGGAAGCCGAGAGCTGACATTGTTGGGAAATTAATCGATACATGGCAATGTGTTTGTGCTCCTGATTAAAGTCTGTCTTACCATTGCTTGTGGTCAGCGTCACAGTTGCAGTCATACTTTTGGTCAGTGCAGTTTCTGTCGATGCCGCAGGCACATTTCTGGACTCCAGGCACGGAGCCCCCCCAGTAGAAGTGCTTCTCACTGCCACGACCCACCCACCAGGTGTAGGGAGTTCCATCTGGAGAGAAAACAGACGAAAAATACAGAAATGAAAAATGTAGCTTGTTTCTGGAAAAAAGAAAGAAATTCAAGAAATTCAGCCAGTCTCACAGATGACCTGATCAGTAGATCCTGAAGTATGTATTCATTTAAAAATATACTTTGAATCATGAATCCAGAATCGTTTTGAATCGAAAATAGATTCTGAATCAAATTGTGAACCCAAGAATCGAAATCAACTTGAATCGTGAGACACACAAAGATTCCCAGCCCTGGTCTTTAGAAATGTTTTAATGTATTTTAACACCAACAGGGATTTTGAGCCTCTGTCGGTTTCAGTTGTAGGATGTTAGTCACCTTGTAATGCTTAAAGCACCTAACTCCAAGGCGATTTATATGAATGACAAGTTGCTGATTGGTCAGTAAGCACTGCTGGTACCCGACATCATACCCAGAACATGTAATTATCTTGATAAGCAAAGAATATAACTGGAAATACAGGCCTGGGGCATGTCCCAAATGTTCACTGTGTCCTTCACACAAAAAGTGCAGCAGAAAAAAAACAACAAACTTTTGTTAGGGTAATTAAGTAGAGTAATGGGTGATTTATTGTTAAATCATTACCTGTTAGAGGCCTCTGTCGCATTAATGTGATTTATATTGACAGCAAGCAGCTGCATGGTGAATGAAATTAATTTACTCCACATCTTTTACACAGCTGGATGGTAAAAGCCTTTGAGACTGACAGGCACACTCAGTCACAGATCACACCCTTTTCATATTGCCAGTTCAAGGTGCTATATTTACACCCCTGTAAGGACTCGCTTCAATATGAATGTCCTGGGGGTATAACGGTGGGCCAGAGTCGACCACACTCTGTGCAGGCATTGGAGGTAGTAACAGAGGTGTTATAGGGGTGAGACAGGATTGCTGTAAAACGGCAGAGCCAGGTGTGTGTGTGCGCATTTCTGAGTGTGTGTGTGTAAGTGGAGCACTGCTGTTTTCTACTCATTGATTCACAGACTGGGATACCAATATCACACCTTTGCAGAATCATTATAAAAGTGAAGAAGTAATGATGGTGAAGCTTCTTTATGGTACTACTACAGAATCAGAAAAGGCCTTTTAAAGATCTACTTTAACATGCAGTCAGAGCTGCTTTTACATATATTTTTTGCTTTATATGTGTGTGAGTCTTTGTGTATTTACGTGTTTGTGTGAATGTATATGTTTATGCACAACAGATGTGCACAAAAAGAAGTGACACCTCTTTGTGTGCCTAAGATGATGGTGTGTATTTAGGACAAAATATGAGGTGAAGGATCCCTGCTTTTCAATAACAAATGTAATATTGTTTGCTCTGCCTGGATAATGTATTCTGGCTTGAGACAGTAACAAGGCGGAGAGATAGGTGGAAATACTTTAGTACCTGGAAATAAATCACGATAACAGCAAGAGAGGGTGAAACAATATTACGTTTCCCTCTTTATTCTGGGAAAATAAGCTGCATTGTCAATATCACTTTGTCAAATTCCATCAGACAATGAAATCTCCTGAGCCAGATTTCTTTGCGGCAGGGACGGGAAGGAGACTTTGATGCAGCACAATTGCATTGAGAAGTGTGATATAGTGTATTATATTACTTTTTTTTTCTTTTCCACTACAGGAAGACGCAATGGATGTGCATGTGTGTATTAAATACACTCTCCGCCTGTGTGTGTTCATTTTGTGTGTTTGTTTGGCCTTCATGACCTGCAGGTTTATTGGCCTCATAAAGGGAATCATCCTCTGCTTTCTACAGGCTGCTGTACAGACAATAGACTGTATAGAACATAGACATAGTCTCAGTGATGATACCCATTGCTTTCTGAATTTGACTTTTGAAACCTGTCACTGTATTGGAAATGTTGTCACAAACTAATATTCAGTCAACCTAGTATCAGGCAAATAGCTGGAGCTGACGCCAGCCAAAAAGGAACTACTGTATGTAACTCTGACACCTAGCTTTCAAAAGGGGTACTGCAGTCCTAATTCAAAACATTTGGAGAGAGCTGTCTCCCCCCGCCCCCTCCTCCCTAGATCTTCAGTGTCCATGTCGCTGACTCTGAAGCTTCAGTGTATAACCAGCTCTGCGTTGTTCTTGAAACTTCTCTGCGTTCTAACTTCTCTCTATATTTTGAAAAGCATCTCCAATATTTATCCTTATTTGACTACGTTTCTGGTTGTGGAGCTTTTTAGAAAAATCCCAAGGATTTTAGGTCAGACAGAATCAATTATCTAACCGAGGGACATCCAAAATGGCCGTGTGGTGGTGTCTTAAAACCGCCTACTTCTCTGATCAAAAAAAAAATATGAGCCATTCCGGACCGGAATCAAAACTTAGGAGGAGGACATGTTGGCTGCAGCATATTATGTATATATACATAGAAAAAAAAGTGTGATATGTACTGTATGTGAAACATGGAGCATTAAATAAGAATCTGCATGTTTGGATACAGATTTAATGTCCGAGAAGCCCAAAGTCTCATCCTGCCATGTCATAAAATACCCAATAGGAGACTTCATCTCTGACATGTCTCGTTTTTCAAGCTGAGTAATAGAAGAGGGCAGAGGAGAGGAGCTATAGGAATAACAGTGAGGCATCAGGTGGAATGGAAGCTACACATCGTGCCAGTTTAAGTCTCCTGTGTGATTTTGTTTAAGCACTGCCAAAACAAACAACTGACGAGAGGAGAGGGAGGGAAGGTGTGGAGCGGGGGAGATGAGAAACCGACAGCATGGATGGATGGAGATATATGGGAGGAGAGATAGAATCATATTGGCGGGAGTTCATATGGAGAGACGCGGAGAGAGGGCTCTGCAAAGACGAGCGTGTGTCTGTGCTCAAAGGGCATTGTGTGTGTGTGTGTGTGTGTGTGTGTGTGTGTGTGTGTGTGTGTGTGTGTGTGTGTGTGTGTGTGTGTGTGTGTGTGTGTTTGTGAGTGTGTGTGTGTGTGTGTGTGTGTGAGTGGCATATTCCACACTGATGGAATAAAAAGTTGGGTTGTGGGGAGGAGGGTAAAGTTGGGGTAGAAGCATGTTCTGTGCTCTGAAAGAGGGTGAAAGGTTGGCCAATAGCTTTAAGGACAGATTTTCTAATCTTGGTCATGGGACTATCCGTTTCAAGCACTCATACCAAACACACAAGTTCATGCATCACACTCAGCCTATATTGAGGCACCACACCCCTGCCAGTCAAGAGTATGAACTTAAAGGTCAGTGGATCTAAAATGGCACTGGACATGCTCGGTTGCAGATAACCCCCCCCCCCCCGTCTGGGAAATGATGGCTTTTATTAAAGGTGGTCAGTTGGAGATGAAATGCCAGATTGACATTCATAACCTGGATTTGAATTGCTCATAAACCTGTCTGAGACATCACCTTTCCTGGAGTCATTACACCTAAAGGACTGATTATTACCGCCTTTGCCTGAGTATCCTTTTCTGACTTGCTGAGTGACAGGTGCTGGTTTGAATGTGAATGTACATTAAGAAAACACACACATGCACGGATGAAAATGTAAACAGTTAAACTGCACTGATCTCCCAGGAGAGTGGAAGTGAATCAGTTCCTTTTTTAGTTTCTCTCTTTTATCATTTAGAGAGAAAAGAAAGGGCAAAAATAAGAATGAAGCACAAGGCCGGGGCACTTTTTTACATTCACATCCGTTCAATGACCCTCACTCTCAGGGGCTCTGGAAAATGACAAACATATCCTTCCAAACACACATTCATTTTTCGATCTTGGGGAGTTTGTCAAAAAGTTGTGGATCAGAGAATTGTTAGTGTCTCTTCTTTGTTGTCATCTTTTGTTTGCATTTTCTGTTTGTTGTGCAGCGAGCCTGGTGTCTCTCCTCTGCAGCCTCTTTGTTAGGCCGCCTATCCTCTTATCGTCTCTGTCCTTTTAGGGATACTACAGGGAGGCAGATTAGCGAGGGCGAGCTAAAGAAAGCTGCAGATAATGCAGTGTGTCTAATGTTAAAAAAGAGAAAGATAATTTGTGTTCCCCTGTCTTTGTCTTTGTTCTTCATTTATCTACACAAATACATGTTTGTTTGTGTTGTCTCCACTTGGCTCTTTTTAATCCATCTACGAGTCTTTGCCTTGCTCCCCTGTCTCTTCCAAATGTGTCGATCTTCCTCGTCTCCTAAGCCCCTTGTCCATCAATTTACTCTGAGAACCTCTACTTCCCTTCGTCCTCACCACAGTTTTCTCCGTCTCTATGGCTCCCACATAGATTTATTAAGGCCTCTTTCTCTACATCACAGTCTCCACCTTTTCCTTGCTCTCTCGTATCTGTTGCTCTCAGAGGCCTCTTTCTGTTTATCTCTTATGTCTCTCTACCTTCTTTTTGCACTCAGGAATCTCTTGCTCGACCAGACTTTTTCCCCCCTCCACTCTCCCTGCCTTGCGCACTCTTTCCCTTCAATCTTATTACAGATGTTGTCAGCTGCCTCTCTCTCTCTCTCTCTCTCTCTCTCTCTCTATGGTCTGTATTAACTACTCCATGTCTCCGAGACATCCTGGCATCTAATCTCTTTATGTTCTCATTAGCTCCACTATAATCTGCCCTTTAATCCATGCTTATTACAAACTCCTCTCACCCTGATCCTGATCTGAAGTTGTGTTTGAAACCCATCCCACCCTCCACGCCTTTCCCTCATGGTTTGATCTGCAAAGAGCGCCTGTGATCTATAAGTCCTTGTAATTATTTGCCCTTGACTGTGTGTGTGAAATGAGGTTCTTAATATTAAAAGGAAACTTGAATTGTCCCTGGAGGACTTTTTGATCACTAGTAGTGCTATGGAGCGGTGTTTTAAAGATTGGGATAACATTTTGTCACTATCAAATCAACAAGAAAAATGCTTGGCTGGATGTAGGTGGAGGGTCTTCATCTGAAATTCAGTAAGAGAGGTAAATGGTATATATTTTTTTTATTTCTCAACCATCCTGTATGCACAATCAAAATCTTTAAACCTCAATTTATGTGGTGTAGGGAGTACGTTACAGAGGAGTAGTAGTGCAGAAATGAGTTCACTGTAGCCTGCAGTGTCACAATGTCAGGTGAGACATGTTGTTGTCTACATCAGAACGCAGAGCAGAAAGGCCGGGGAAGGATAATAAGTTATTTCAACTTTTTCTACCTGAGAGCACCCATAGCGTGATCCACCTCCTTCTCGCTCTCTGTTCAACACAATGTTATGCTCTAGTAAATTCACTCTGCATATCTCTGCACCCATCTACAACTCTTCACAGGTCATCATCGAGTGTATCCGGCCATTAAATGAAAACTACTCTGAGAGAAGAGCTGGAGGGAGGGAGAGAAAATGAATATCAATGGTTGCACCCCTAATTGGCTTGTCTTGTCTGCTTGATAAAGGACACAATAACCTGACGCTGCAGCAAGTACCCCCATCCCTCGCCTCACTCTTAAGTATGCACTACAGCCCCGTTTCCACCATGCAGTCGGGTTTGGTTCAGTACAGTTTGGTACAGTTGGGTACGGTAAACCATGAACTTCCTTGAGTTTCCACAGCCAACAGTACCCTTATTTGGTAAGTGGAGTGCAAGCCAGACGGAGATAGCCGATGTAATAGTGTGACATCATAGTAGCCCAACACAGTATAGCTGTGCTATTAATTAAGTTAAATGATCAAGAAGAACAGGTACACAGTAAACAAGGGAGGGGTCGGATCATTACTCTTGGCACCCCAACAGAAGGGTACCAAAAAGTAGGACCGTACGGATCCCATATTTTGGTACCATTCCCAACCGAACTGAACCGGACCGCATGGTGGAAACGGGGCATAAGACTAGCATGTGAATGCACACACACACACACACACACAAAAACACCTACAGCATCAAATGTGTAAGTGAAGACCGTAAACAACCATAATCATCATCTTAGTCAGTGTGTTTATGACCATCAGTCAGATCTTGTTAACTCGCTTGTTAGTCAGTTTAGGAATCAGGTACTGTATAGCTTTGCTAACCGGGTATTTGTAAACCCTCCCTCTCTCTTGAGTTCAACCAGCTCGTCCAGTTAGAATGACCTTTAGCTCCAGCAAGCTACAGCGGTGATGGCCAAATGCCAGACTCCAGTGTCTCCAACCTGTTGACAAACCCATGGATCACAGTATTGTCACAATGTCAACTGTGGACCCCAGGAAGAATAGCTTCTCGCTATGCTGAAGCTAATGGGAATCCAAAGAGACACTTGTTGCTGTTGTTGTCAGCAATGTTCAAGGAGAGCTAACTTCTGCTGGTTCTTGCTGACGATACCTTTGCTTTTTTTCTGTCAATATTAATTCAAACACTAGTAGGTACAATGGCAATTTAGCCTTGACAATGTGACTGCATGTCTAGGAGACACTGACACTCCAAAAAATTTAAATGTGTTTTGCCTTGAAAGTCTTCAAATGAATACAAAGTTATTTCAGTTTGATGTGAAGCATATTATGTTCTGAGAATTCATAACTGAATCAGCCTTGAGAATCTGTTACCAGCATAATATGTCAGTCTAGACTCTGAGAGTCACAGCTTTGTGGATTAAAGGTTGGGCTGCTTTAAACAACGCATACATTTCATTATATATCTTTAAGAGGAGAACCAAAAATAACTTTTGACACTACTCTCTCATCCAGTCTGTTACAGTCTTTTTCCCAATTAGCCTGCTCTTAGTTTGCAGTTGATCTGCAGGTGAAGAGGTCGACCTCACAAATCCAGACACTAACCCGCTGGGCTTCTTCATGAAAGCCCACAAAGACCCAGCAACCTTCTCTATCTTATTCTACCTCTCCTTCACACTCTCTGTTTCCAGCTTTATCTTCTCTCTCAGCTGCTTTCTCTTCTCTCCCCTTGGTATTCCCCTCTCCCCAACTCTCCATTGCATTTCCTCTCTTTCCCTCAGTGTCCTGCTGTCTCCATCTTACCTTGAGTTATCGATTTCTGTAAAGGTTGACTGTGCCCGCCGCCACCCTTCTCTTCTCTCTCTGTCCCTTACTACTTTTTTCTCTCCTGTTGTACTATCTTAGAGCCTTCTATCATTTAATATAACTCTGTCTGAATTTTTGAAACATCCTTTTGCAAAAAAGTCAAAAATTACTCAAACATAAGAGTTTAAAGTAAGTATGTGAATCTTGCAGACCCACCTCCCTGTTAAATACAGGGAAAATATTAACCAAAACACTGGCAAAGGCGCTCTTTTTACAATCATAGAAGGTTGTTCAGCATTATGTGTTTTACCAGCCAACATGCTTCAGAATGCCTTCTCTCCATGGATACTGAAGTATAATGTGACAACCTCTTTGTGACCATGGAAAGATTCCTAATAGTCAAAACATTCAAATCTCAGTTTAAACTATTAGATTCTCGCCACTCTGCAATGGATTTGATTAACAACTTCTGATTTCTAAACCTTCTGATTTGCATCATGGTACTCGCCAGGGTTGCCCTCTGAGCTCTCTTCTTTTCATTTTGGCCACTGAGTCCACGGCTTTGTCCACAAGATCTAAAAACTACGTTGGGCATAGGTAGAGGGGGCATAGAACACAGTATTATTGTATGCAGAATATCAGGTTTGAATAAAAATAACAATTTTGGATACTATTATTGGGCATGCAACTTGTATTGTATGTCATATTATCTATTACCATCTAGACCAGGGGTTCTAGACCGACTATCATGTGTCAAGGAGTTGTTGCTGACATTAGCAGGTGTCATCACAATAAAAAGAATGAATGACTGATTTAGCATTAGCATTAGCATACATAAATAGACAATTTAAGCCACGGCCACACTCTTTAACTCACACTAAGAAAACTAAGCGATGCAGTTTTATCAAAGCCATGAGGTGTGACACCTTTCAAAACATTGTATATTCAAGTTAAACAATGATGGGATATTACTTTTAAAGTATTACACAACATGTAAAATAAATCAAAATTATGTCATAAAGAAATCGGTGCTGCTTGCTTTCTCTAGATATTATTGTAAAGTTAATTTCAGAGATGACAATCTAAAGCTTTGTGACAAACTTGCAATTTACTTTCAGAAGAGTTACATTCTACTTTAGCAGCATAGTAAGTGTTGCTCACATGCCAATCACTCTCTAATAACCTGTCCATGAAGTCCTGGGAACATGATGACCACATTAGTAATGAGGACGAGACTGACAGGTGAGGTCTGCACCTGCTTTCTGGATCTCATTACTGAGCCTTAATGAGGTCCTGTGTTCCATAATTAGGAAACTTTACGGTTCTCTTTCCTGACTCACTGTTTGGTTTCTGTGTTGGCTGGGGGGGGGGGGGGGGGGGGGGGTGGCAGCTATGGTGCTTTGGTTTGCTTTGACAGCAGGAATGTACACACAGTCTGAGAGATCTGTGAAGATCTCATTGGAAGTGCCAGTATAAGAAGTTCAGCAGGAGTTTACGTGAGCACGCATCCGGTACTGGATGATTATATGAGGACTAGTGGGGTAGGGGCTTGGGGTTGAATAGTTTGAAAAAATTAGTTGTGTTAGAATGTATGTAATGAGCACATATGTGTGATTTCCATTTTTTATGTTCACATGCCCAAGACCAACTTTCAAAGATGATACTTTGGATAGTCTAATATTGAATATGATGTTTATTCTCGTTTCCTTCTCGTGTTTATCTTTATTTGTAGACTCTGCATATCCGGTATCTAAATGTAGGGAAGAGATCATGGTAGAGTTTTCTTTTGAAGTACAAGTAGCTGACTTTTCTGAAAAATTACAGAATCTGCTGTAATGCAATCATGTTCCCTACTGGTAGTCATCTTACCAGCATACAACTGAAGCCAACAGTGATCTCATCTCTCAAGTGTCTCTGCTCCATTTGTGTTTTGAGTGAATAGTTGAACTGGAAACAAGGGCAATGCAAAGAAAAGGAAGCCTTGACAAGAAGTCCTCTATCACTAACAGCTAGCTACACCAGGAGCCCCTTAAATTGGTACAGTATATATCAAAAGACCTTATTGTGCAAAGTACATTTAGCATTTGATTTCAAAGACTTCATTATTGTTTTAATGCATTCTCCTTTGTGAATCACTGAATGCAAGAAACAAAGGGGTTAATTTATCAAGGATATTATTGGAGATGTATCTTTTTTATTTTGGTTTTTAAGAATTATTAATTTGCATAATGTATATATAAGGCTAAATTCAGTGTTAAATCACTGAGAACTATGGCAGGTATGCAGTGCATTACATGCTTTGAATGTGTGGGTAATGTGTATGTGTGTTTTTTTTGTGTGACAGCTAATGAGGGCCGCTATGATTGAGTCTAAGTTTCCCCCCGCTCGCTGCAGAGGAGATTAAATGATGAATAAACTTCAATCATTTGGAGACAGGCCTTCATCTTTTGTTGCAGCTGCCAGACAGTATTCAGGCTCACTGTAGGCAGCAGGAGAGGAGGCCGCGTCTATAATTGACAATCGAGTTTCAAAATGTCAGACACTGTATTTCCATCTATTTGAATTTCAAGATTAAAATCTTTACTGTCATTGTGTAAGAGAACAAAACAGCAAAGCATCTCCCTGAGCAGCATAGTGCAAATAGATAAGAATAGTATATTTTAATTTAAAAGAAAACAACATTAAAAAAAAGTGCAACTAGATGAGAACAGTATTTACAGGGAATCAGACAGAAGCCTGACAGAAGCCATCAATCCAGACTTCAACGTTTGTCATTGAGACGCTCGCTAAGGGAGTTGTTCTTTTTCTAACAAGGGGCATGTTGGGCAGCTTCAGTATGAGAATATGCCGCAGGCAGACCTCAGTACTTGAACATGAAAGAGCATTTATGTATTTTTTTAACAGTGGAACCGATTTCAAATATTAGCAGACAGATGGCGGGATATCTGTATTTTATTAAAAAGGTGCATCAGGTCTTTCATTTTTTTTTCAAAGCTTCTTTTGAAAGCAGAAACAGTTAGTTTAACCTTAAAATCAAGTCAAGTCTTTGCCGCAGGATACAGCAGCCGATTTAGCAGAAACACAGCTTGAGCTTTATCAGAAACAAAAAAGGAAAAAAAAAATGCAACGAGGGCTTATCTATTCACTTTCCCATTTACTTTATTTTTCAAAATACACAATGCAGTTAATCTCTACTTTTTGCATTCAGAGTCTTCTCCATCCAATGTCCAACTCCTGCTCTGTGTAATAAGTGAGGAAAACAGAACGCTTATCTATTCTGGTGTAATCATGCTTTGACCTGGCTAATGGAGGCAGCATACCCCAGGGTGAGATGTAATTAGGAGGACAGTTAATAAAATGAACAAGACCACTTTACCGACCATAGTAATGTCCCTGACTTTCCCAGAGGGACAACAATTACACACAAGTGTACAGTGTACATGTGCCCTTATGCACATGTACATCACATGCATAACAAAGGCATGACCGTACGGATCAGATGGTTAATTTGGACAATCTGTAATGTCATTAGTATTAAGGTTGCTTGAATTTATGTGGGATTCACACAAGTTTAAACTCTTACTCTTAGAGTTTAAGGCTTCATCTATATCTGGATGTGTTTAGACAGTTGGATGGTAGGGTCTCCAGCCTGGACTACTAGGTTTACTCCAGTGAATAGAGTCTCTAAAACAGCTGTCAATGAAACACTATAATGACTATCAAAGCAAGCAGTCATGTGACCTAGTTCTCGGCTATATTAATATGGAAAAGACAGTGAGGAAATACATTTTAGAAGACATTCTCATGTAGGTAAAGGTGTTAGCGGGACTGCGTGTACCTGTAAGTGCTGTAAGTGTTCTTGGTGTGCATGTACTTGCTTTCCATTCTTTTCTTATGCAGTGAATTTGACACTACAGATATGACCATTCACCTCATGTTAAATCTGTTTTTGTATTTGCAAGTTATCACATGTACACTTGGAGCTACACGCTCAGACACACATAACACGTGAACACATTTCCAATGCTCTTTCCAACTGTTCAGGAGCTTGAGGAAGACATGGGGGAGGGGGTGGGGTTATTGAGATGAAGCACAGGGCCTTGGAGGTGACGTGGGCATTATTGTCTGCTCTGCCAGCCTCTTCTTCTCTGAAAACTCTACAGAAACTCAACCCCACCCAGCGTTCCACAGCTAACCACCAAGGGAGAGAGAAAAAGAGAGCAGTATTTCAAATCTCTGCTTTTTACAATCCATCACCTCCCTCTAACGGCAATCTGTGCAGCTAAGCTATCGCTCCCAGGAAGAAGAAGTGGGATTCTTCCATCAAACTGTCTAGAACAGTAAGACGCTATTCAACACAACTTCTATCATTCCTGCAGAAAGGACTTGAAATAGATCTGATGGCATTAAGAACACGCTTTGCTTTCTTGCACAGAAAAACATTCAGACTGTCTTAAAGTTAATGATCAGTGAAATCTGTAAAACCTCTCAAATGCAGCACTGACAAATCATGATGGCTACGATTATTTCCTTACTGAAATCCATTTACACAGCTATATAGCTTTGAAGTAGAGCTAAAAACCACATGACAGCAGGAAATGTTTTTCACATCAGAGTATTTTTTCCTCTGAAGAAACACTTCTGATTATATCTCAGGAAAACACTTTGCACTTTACAGCGTTTATGCACTAATTTATTCATAATTCATGTACGTGTGAGGTTAATGTGGCAATATGATTATTGTTTTAAGTGAGAGAAATGGTTAAAAAAAAAGACCCAGCACTGTCATAATCATTCTTATTACTGTAGACATCTGTTGATTTGTTTGTGCAGAAGAAGACATGTTTTGAGACAATTAGTGGAATGAGTTACATAGACATCATATTGTTGCAAAAAAAAGACTGAAGAGGCCTATTAGTGGTGTTGTTTTTTTCAACACAAGAACATAGTGCCAAGATGCATATTGCACTGCTCTATCAAAAGTGGTCCATTGATGCAGCAGCTTTTGTTGTGCCAAATTAGAAAATGATCTCTCCAACATCAGAACACCCATGGCACCTTTCACAATGTATTTCTACATATTAAAAGTGTTGATTGAAATATATAACCTGAGATACTTCTGCTGGATGAGGGCCAGATGATGTGCATCTTCTTTTTAAGAAAATAATTAGATAACTTTGGGTCACATAGATGAGACTTCCACTCATGGAGGAGAGACAAGCAAACAGACAGAGGAGAGAGGAGAAACAGGAGAAGAGAGTGAAAGTGATAAAGGTAAAAGCTTCTTGTTGACCCACACAGAAACACCTCTCTCACCTTTCTCTCTCCAGTAAATCTGAACAACAAAGAGTAAATCCACTGCTGGTGTTGGTAGTAGTCATGCTGCCTTATGTGATCCTATTAACTTTTAAGAGTTATTGTACTGGAAGCATTGTGGAGCAGGGAAGGA
Source organism: Labrus mixtus (assembly GCF_963584025.1). Taxonomy (NCBI): domain Eukaryota; kingdom Metazoa; phylum Chordata; class Actinopteri; order Labriformes; family Labridae; genus Labrus; species Labrus mixtus. Next base: position 5,361,556 of record NC_083630.1, read on the forward strand.
GGCAGTATAGTCTTCAGAGGTAGAAGGCTAAATGACAGATGATACACTGATTTGAACACTGCAGGATGGCCCAAGGCAAGCTGGGAGCCACAGACAAGTATCCTTAGACAGTAGCACAGTCACTGTGAGTGCATACTCAAGTAGATTAACTCTGAGGGACTCGTATATCAGGCATGCACAAATGCTGCCTTACCTGTGCACACACTCAGACACACTAGAAGTTTCTCATTTCAGGGGCCGCTTTCTTTGAAATCTGTGTTTGAAGAAAAAAATGCCCCATATTGGGCTGACAAGGCTGCATCCATCCTTTGATTCATTTATTTTATCCTTCCATGGGGGGTGGGTGCATTAATGATCATTATTATAAAAGATAAGGATGTAAAGATGAGGTATTTAAGCTAACTATCATCCGCAGTAGACCTGGTTGTAGCATATTCTTCTTAAATTTGAAGTACGACAATCAATCAGTTCTCTTTGTGACTTTGTCTCTGACTCTACAATATGATAAAGACTGCTAAAAGGCACCTTCAGCTTTGGAAACTGAGAGTAAAGCTAAAGGGGAATCCATATATATTAATGGTTAAGGTACTGTATATCCGACTGATCCGTGTCATCTGAAGGCCACATCCTCTTACATCATGCCCTTACATCAAGGATATGGTCTTTAAAAAAGTAACTCTTACATCCCATCTACATTTTCACACACAGAGGCGGCTCCGTATCCTGCTGTGAGTCTAATCTCAGTTTACAGCCCACTGCATGGCACGAGTCTTGCAATGCAACCTGAAAATGGATTATGATAATTCCATAACTGCCATGAAAGCAGGAGTCATGCAGAAACATCAGTCACCTCACTTTAACCTCCTGCAGAGGAGCACAGCGGGAGACGTCATGAAAGATCCACTGACACAAACTTCTGAACAACTTTTCATGTTTTTCATCTCTCCTTGTTATTTATCTTCTGCATTTTATATAACATTTATTTTCCCTCCTTTCTTTAAAGCCTTCTCCTAGGTTTTTTTTTTTTTCCAATCATTCAACTCCTTCTGTTATTATAATCGGCACACACGTGGCAACATCACCTTTTTGAAATGGTTAAAAGCTTTATGACAACATTAAGTCCTGTTGTGGTGCCTATTGTTAGACCACAATGTTGCTGACAGCTCAGAAAATCAAAACTCCCGGCTTCACATCGACGCAGAACGGATGCAGAGCGACATGGCATCTCAGAGTCTCAAGCTGTAATAATTCTCAGTGTTGTGATGGGATGCTATTTTCCACTCCAAAGGGCACAAAAAACCACCATGTACCAAACAAAACACTCTCTCAGTGAGCAAGTTCAAGGTCATTATTCCAATTACCAGAAAGAAAAAAAAAAGCATTTAAAGAAACAACCTCAATGACGTGATAGTCGGTTTATGCAAAGTCAACAGCAAAAATCAGAGACATAGCATTGACACAAATGTTTTTAAAGAGAAGTAGAAACAAGAGAAATAAATGAATACCATATTATGAAATGCTATTGTAAAGGTCAAAGTTTCAAATTATCGACAAAACAATACACTTGCATAACAAAGCATCAACACTCAAATTAAATAACAATGGTCTGAATCTATTTCTTTTATCCACACTGACTCCTTTCACCACATCGAGATGAATCAAACCCGGAGACTGTGATAAGCCTTTTCAATACTTCACGTCATTCATTTATATGAAGTCCAAAAAAAGAGAACTCTAGCTTATAACTTCCAATGCTCGATCAAGATGAGAGTGGTATTGATCTTGTCATCTACTTGAAGTCAGAAATCAAAAGAGTGTTTTTTCCCAAAATGTCACACAGTGTGTCTGCAGTCGGAGGATTTGTTCCCGAAAACAAGTTTGAAATTGACGTCATTTTGATTTATTATTCAGGGAGCACATGAAGAGATGAGGTCATCGAGGAGGCTTTTTTAATTTATGAGAAAGAAACATTTTATGCCCATCTTTTAAATCCCTCTGAATTGCTCACTTTGAGTTGTCTTCTATTTTGAACACATTGATGGTTATGAGCTCAGCACCTCTGTGGTCTGACCCGGGGTTGATTGTCAGGGGGAACTCATTTGGACTTCAGGCGCTTAACACTCTGAATGGATTCACAGTTTATAAACCAAGCTGCTGTCCAGGGTTGACACGTACCAATGCGAGCAAAGAAGCGCTCACAAATGACATCAAACTCCCTGCTCCTGTAATTGGATGGGATTAGTCTGGGCTGAGAGACAAGCAGACCTAAACAATTTGAATAATTTAAAACCACAGGGGTTTGAAACAAGTGTGTATGAAAAAGGAAAAACAAAAGAGAGGGGTTTAGTTCGGATGAGTTCAGGTGATCAAACGAGTCACAGTGTCATGTTTGATGAGATATAAACATGTTTTATATTTTTTCCAGGGAAAATGTCATGGAAGAAACTGCCTCCTGCAATGAAAGTATGGATACTGTGAAGTCTCCAACAGAAGGTAGATACACCGAGAAGACTGATTCATGAAAAAGGGAAAGGAACTCAAGTATGAGCGATCAGATGATTCAAATGGGCGAATATGAGAAACAATCATATTGAGGCAAAATGTCAAGTGGGTAAAGCTAGTTCCAAAACCAGAGTGAACCATGGGTTGGCTTTCACCCACAAATGTGGAGCTTGCTGTGTAGGTGTAAGCAGTGGGCGTGCACTTCTGGTGGCAATGAGCCCAGGAGGCGGGGCCCAGTTTGAATGTTTACAAGCTTCAAGGAACATTGCTACTGATACATTTAAGTCATCCAGTGTCTTAATGGGCTGTCACCTAAGCTTTACATTTCCATCAGGCGTGGCCACATCAAGGTCGAGGGAAAAGTAAGAAGCGGACACTGCGAGACATTCCTCAGAGGCAAAGAGAATGAAGACCTGGGGAAATTGCATGTGAAGCACTTTCTTGGGCAATTGAGTGTATCTGTATGAAAGGCAGGTTGAAATCTTGGAGTGGTTATAGTGGGATGAATTACCTTTCACAGAGCTATATATATCAAAAAGGCCTAACCAGGTGTGGCCTTCTATCCTTTCTTTCATATATGCTTTTTCCTTAGCATGAGGCGGAACAAATGCATGAGCCCGTCAATTCTCCTCTTCCTTCTCTTCTCTCTGTGCCTGTTTTTTTTTTTGCATTCTGACAAAAGCTGCTTTCCACAAGCCGAGCCTTCCCCCTCATAACACCCATCTTATTGTGATCCATTACGTTGTGTTTCACTGGACCCCCCATCTCCCCTCCCCTTCCTGGCTCTCATCTTCACTTCCTCCCTTCATGCTGCCTGTCTGACCTGGCTCTATCCTTCCCTTCCTCTCCTCATTTCCCTGCTCTGTGTGCCACCCTCCCTTTATTCCACCCATCTGTGCTCCATTTCATTCCCTCCAATCCCTCCCTTACATCCCCATCTGCCCTCTCACTCCCTTGCTCCCCTCTCTCTCTTAGAATGTTTATCTGCGCTCCAGTCATCCCGGCAGCAGAGAGGAGAGACAGAGAGCTCGCTCTCCCCTGAGCTGGTGACCCTTGTGAGGGGGACAAACTGCCCACTGCTGCTTGCCTACACAACTGGAAAATTAAAGACTTGTGGGGGCGAGAAGGTTCAGCGTGTCTGTATGTGTGTGCATGTTTGTGTGTGATAGAGTGAAAGAGGTGTTCATAGATCAGCCTGTGTGCGGAAGACAGAGGTACAGGTGGATCGGTGTGAGATCAGTATGTGAGTGTATTAAAACTGTGTGTGTGTGTGTGTATGTGTGTGTGTGAGAGATCAGGTTAAACAGTCTTGTTTTGAGAGGAAACATGCTGCAGATGGTTTTGGGTGTCCAGCTGTTACTCCTTCTAATGATTTAATGAATCACAGCATCCATCCAACTCACATGTCCTCCTCTCTTTGTCTCCTTCTCTCTCTCTTTTCCATATTAGCCTGTTGGCACAAAGACTATTACACCACTTAGCCAACTGAGTAAAAAGCAAATAAATAATCTCCTTTTAGCATTTAACGGTTATGCAAACCATAAACTACTATGTTGTTTTCTATCATTGCACAAACTACAAAGTTGTTGTTGTTGGCCTGCATTCAGCATCGCTCAGATTTATAGACTAAGTCAAGTAGATGACAAAGCTTTTATTTGTTGATACCCAGGAGGACCTCATACGTCTGCGCTCAGTAAATCGAAAACTGAGTTCACACAAACACGCAGTATGACACATCAGCAATATACACACAATAACACACAGACACACAAACAACTGAGTAATTACAAGAGAATGTCGCATGGTGCAGCAACATTGGAAAATGAAATCATCATGAATATTCATGAGTTTGTTTTTTTCTCCCTGTGTGAGACACTAAGATGAAAAAAACACTCAACGGAGATGTGACATCGGAACAAAATAACACACTCTGACACAGTCACACAACACACACACAGACGTTAGACACTGACATGGATATAAACAGCCTGATGTGAACATCAAGTTTAGGACTAACAGAACAAGGCACATGCAGAAACACAATCACATGACAACAGAGAGGTGCACACAGGGCTGCAAAGGAATCTTCCACACGTTAAAAAAAATGATACAACCTCTGTTAGTTATACTTTTTAAAAAAAATTTAAAGATTTTTTTTGGCTTGTAAACCTCACTATCTTCTCTAAGTTTTTCTCTAACTTTCTACGGTTTGGTTTAAAAACCCCTCGAGGTCAAGATGGATAATTAACTCCCCCCTGTGTTGCTTCATTAGCACCACTGGGTGATGTTTCCTGTTTTTTTCCCCTAATTTCCCCAAACGTATCTCCCCATGCCTCAATATCCCGCTGTAATCCGAGAGCAGCGCTATAAAACCGCCTCCAGTGATCACTGCATGCAAACACACAGACACAGATAAACCATGCACTAGCAAAAGCCTTCACTCTTCTATATGCATGAAACACTAATGATGCTGGAAATACTTAACTGTGAAGAATAGACAGAGAGTCTCAGGGACAGAGGGTAAAAAGAAGTGGGTACATCAGTTTGGGTGCAGAAATGCTTTTTGTGTGATCAATCACTGAAACTGCCCTGATGACCAGTTTGCTTTCATGCGCTGCTGCTTGTAGTGCATCCACTGTCCCCTAAACCCTTGGGATGGACCAACGAGGAGGTGAAGATTGCCTACAAAGCATCAGACGAGAAGACGACATCATAATTACTCCTCAAGCGAGCTGTTTTTAATTTTTCCATTTGCCTTCTTTCTGCCAGGCTGCAGCTGAATAGATTATTGTTGATATGTACTGTATGTGCTTTTTTGGCTGTACTAGTGCGTGTGTGTGTGTTTTTGTATGTATGTGTGTGTGCACATGAGACGGATCAAGTACAGCTCAGAAAATCCCATTTGCTGTTTTATTTCAAGACTTTCTGGGACATTAGTACCGACATATTTTTCACTGTCAAAGTGAGCTGCAGCAAACGAACTAATCTGCTCCGTCCTCGCTCTCCTCTCCTTCTTTTACTTGTTTTCCTTCCTCTCTGTCACTTCACATCAATCTCTGTCTCACACGTTGCCTTCTCTCTGCTTGGTCCCTCTTCTCGTTGCTTCTCTACAGCAATATGCAAAACTTCCCTTCTCGTTTCCATCCTTCGCTTCTCTTTCCCCCACGTCTTTAACTCACACTATAGAAGTCTGGATTGATGAGCTTTTGTTGGAGTTAGACAGAGATTTCATTGTGCTTAATGTTGTGATTTCAAGCTCTAGACTTGCAAAAACAAGAAAAAGCTGTTACTTGATTAGCTTTGTACTTTCTTATTTACTCAACAGCAACAACAAATCATATCCCCCCAACACAGAGAAACAAACGACTACAATCGGAGACATGTCTTACTCGTTAAAAGATTAAAGCCAATGACATGTGCTTGCTTTGTTCTCAGTTATAAAATCAAGAGACAGCTGTACACACAGACACACTAAGAAACCCACACATCAGCAACAAGTTACAACACTGCAGATTACAATCCACATAAAATGAGCTCTGCTTCCATGTGAATGGTGCACAGATTAAATACATTTGAATGGTGTTTCGATTCAGGCCTAATCAGTTTGTCCCCACTGCGATGCAATATGACAACAATACAAAGGAGCCTAACAACAAATGAGGTGAAGTCAAATCAACACAACTTATCAACTGAGAGATAGAAAAGTTGAGACTGCATAAACAAATTGATCAGCTCTGTGCGAATCTAACTCTGTGATTCTGTAAAATAGACTACTGCAGGGCATATTTGAGGTTTTACTATGAGGGATCATGTGTTGCTGTACAAATTAGATGGATTTATTTGCACTGCACTCCTGAAGGCTAACCTTCACACATTTGTGTTTCTGATTATGAAGCAAAACTATAAACATGTTCGGCCACATCATTCTCACCCTGAACTAATGAGATCTCATCTCCTACAGCTCGGTCTCATCTTAAAGGTCAGGCCTGTGTGTGTGTGTGCACTGACTCTACACACTCTGGGGAGACACTCATGACTCTTTGTGTATTTTGTTCACTGACTAGATAACAGCACCAACAACCCGATATTCCCAAAACTCAGAGTACTCCTTTGAGCAGCAAACTGCATCCCCCTGAGCCAGTAAAACGAGAATTTCCCAAAGGAGATCAAAAAGCCCTCGGCTTCATTTTACCATCGCTCATCAGAAATCACGACTGCTTGAATGCTAACCATGTGGAGCTTTTTCTCTGAGGAGTGTTCTTGTTAATGTTGCTGACAACAAACTCCAGCCAGATATGTCAGGAGCATGGACAGACACAGCGGAACATACACCTTCAATAATAATGTGGAATGCACACAGAGAGCTGCAATCACACGCATACACACTTTTCCAGATGTTTCAATATTGAATGGATATCAATATTGGACACACACACACACACACACACACACACACACACACACACACACACACACACACACACACACACACACACACACACACACACACACCATCATCATCATCACCACCTAGACACACACATTGGTTTAATTTATGCTGGATCTGCAGTTCTGACATGAGACAAGAAATATTATAGATTTGAGTTTGATTTGTTGGAAGCACCCAGTGCATTAATGTGTTTATGTGCAGGTGTGTTTGTCTTGTCATTGTGTGTGTGTGTGTGTGTGTGTGTGTGTGTGCGCGTGTAGTTTCTCTGTGTTTGTTGTGCCTAAGGCCAACCCTACAGCACCGAGCATTCCAGTGCAGATGATATAAGAAAAAAAGAAGAATGAGAATGAGTGCGAGATGGAGAAGAAAATTGATAACGGAGAGAAGAAAATTGAAAATCTGCAGAGAGAAAACAGAAAACTGTAGACATATAAAAAAAAGTGCTTTGTGTAGATGTTTGTGTAACTGTATTATTGCTGGTTTTCTATCAGAGACATAATGGAAAGCATACAAACCATTAACATTTGTGTCCTCATATTCTGGGAATTCCCTCTCTCCTTACATTCACTGCTTTGTGCTGTTTATACTCACAAACTGAACTAAACAAAGTGAACAAATGTGTCATCCCTCCTATAACTCAGCTGACCTGCCTTCACTCCAGTCACTGGGGATCATTAACAAGTTTTATGTCTCATTCAGAAATGTACTGCAACATAATAGCAGTCATAAAAATACATTACCAAATCGCTAACAATACTATAAGCTGAGTGATCACTTTGTGTGTACACATAATGGACTCCCGGGTTGTCTCTTTATTTTGACTGATTGGCTCATTTCATCTGAAAAGAGCAAAAGGCAGGAAACGATCGTGTACATGCTCTGAAACAAAAGTCTGTAATCAGATGTGTGATGTTCAGCACAGAACATTTTTACATTTTCTAATGTAATTTAATTTTTCAGCTCTTATATGTTCAAGGATAATATGGTCAAATGGAATCGGGATGAGTTAATTAAGAACATAAGGGGGGGAATGAAATTGGAAAAGGTAGAAAAAGGTGATCATGTGGTTGGGAAGTATTGGAGGAATTCACAGGAAATATGTCAATCAGTGGAAAACAATCCTATAGCATCTAATTTGAACAATAAACCACACTACATACTCAGGACATTAGAGTTTGTACTCTTCAATCATTTGGACACATAGCACAAGTGGAGCAGCTTTTACAAGGTTCTAAGACTGCAGGTAGACTAATTTTAAAGAGAACTTCAAACTAAGACTTCTTCGCTCTTCATAGTTTTTGATGGATAAAAAAAGAAGGGTTTTGTAATTCATTTTGGTTTTGTCAACAAACATATTTGTATTTAAAGTGAAACTTTTTTGGGGGGCTTAGAAGACTTCCATGACAGCTCGGTTCTGCTTGTGTTACAACAGATTTTCAGCAACACTGACAACACTGTGCAGACTGCAGAGACTATTTCACATGCTGATGGTACACTGCAGCCAGTGGCCAGCGGGCATGGACAGCTCACTCACTGTGTCGAAGCCAATAAGAACACACTCACAAATGCACACACAAACACAAACACAAACACACACACACAGAGACGGACACACACAAAAGTGAGGGAGAGTGAGACATCTAGCTTTGAAAACTATACCGGTACAAAAGCTTCACTGGCAGCTGATGCTGCTTTTTTATTTTTTAAATGTATACACTCACACACCCTCTATCTACACACAAACACACTCACACACCCTCTATCTACACACAAACACACACACACCCTCTATTTACACACACAGACACAAAACAGATATGAAGTTACACCCTTGGGACACTCATAACTTTGTGTGGCTTAGAGGCTGTGGGCACAATAAAAAAAATTTGAGGAAATAAAAACATAACAGGAAATAGAGTTAAAAAAGACACCTGATTACTCTAACTTAATGAACTGTGAAGTGTTAAACTCTTGTCCTGTGTGTCTGTGAGATGTAAGTGTTGCACTCAGATAGAAGTGGTGCAGCGATAAGACTCATGACTCTGCAACACAATATATGACATCATTATCCTGAGCAATGATGCATTACCGTAGCAACAGCACCCAGAGGTTATGATGGGATGTAAGAGATACAGGCTCCTCTGTGGTGGATCATGGTGTCGTTTATTGGTAAAGGGTCGCTCGCAAAATACCACACAAAAAATCCCTACACACGTCTGTTGTTTCCCTTTGGCAAAGACTCTCCCACAACAACAAATGTCTTCTTCAGCAGCCAAACTTTAGTGAAAGCTTTAGAGGAGTCCAGGATCATTCCATCGTTCATTTGCAAACTTTACACTTGAGACTCAAACACCCTGAATCAACCGAGTGAACACCCTCTGCTCCCCCTGTACCCACCTCAAAGGAAGGCTCTCTTCAGTACATAAAGAGGGGACCGATAGAGGATCATTTAGCACTAATCGGCATCTTGTCTACAAGGAAAGCAAAAGGAAGCAGAATCTGAGGGGAGATGAGGAGAGAGACTGAGTTCTTGCCTGAGGAGCCCGGTGATAGTTCTCCTCTTCTCTTATCTTGCGCTATATATTAGCTCTTGTTCTCTCTCGGCCCCTGCCTTGATTCTGGCCTCGAGTGCATTCACAAATTAATGACACTGTAAGCAGAAGATTAATCGGGTAATGAAAGACATGGCACAACCCAGCAGGGTGTGCGCACAATAGGCTAATAAAAAGGGAGAGTACAGGAACTTTAAAGTGGTATCAAATTCAATAAAGACATACTTAATTATTTTGAAGCCCATGAAAGGTTCCTGAGTCAACACATTTGTCCTTGTCTGCAGCAAAAGTAACCAAAAATATTAAAGGACAAAGATGGAACAGTCATTGTGCATTGTCATAACTTTCAGTAAAGGATTCAAGGATTTCAATAAAATATGAATGTGGACAGGTTTTTATAGGTTCAGCTGCATTTCAGAGCAGAGATGATTGTTGCTACTTTTGGAGAAACAAACAAAAGCTGAAAAGTCAAAGCAAGATAAAGAGAGAAAGATAATAATCTTGCGGCAACAAGCAGTAAACCAACGCTGTTGAATCAAGTCGTTAGTGTCCTACTTTTTTGTAAAACAGTTAAAAATGTGTGTGTGTGTGTGTGTGTGTGTGTGTGTGTGTGTGTGTGTGTGTACAGTTATACACAGTGGTTGGCTTGCTGTGACTTGTGCAGCATTAATTAAACCAGAAATGCCCGAGGACTCAACAGTCAGGGCGCCATGCATACACACAGCCTCATTATCCTGAAACCTCATCCTCATCTCTCTGACCACACTTGTTTCTGTCCTCTTGTGTCCGTCACTCTCTCTCTCTCCTTCTTCACACCAGACTTCTTTCTAACCTGTGTTTATGTTGCTAGTTCTGGATGTTGCTGGTCTTTATGTGTAACTTTCTTATAGATAAGGTTACTTGTTTCAGTTGCTCGATGAGGACTTTTTAAATTGTTGTTACTTTATTGCAAATTTTCTAATTTGACATCAAGCCATACCTCAGGTAAAAAGAAAAAATGTCACATTAAAGAAACCAAAAGACGGACGAAAATGGCTTTGTCTTTTACATATTTGGTGATATAAACCTTTCATGGTAACCTTCCTCTGATGATGTACAGCACTCACAAGCTCCAGCCTAGGTGTCATCAAAAGCTGAATAATAGTCAGAGACATTCATGCCAAGCTTTGTGCAATTGGTTGTGTACAAGTCTGTTCGGCTGAAAGGAAGGACGCTTAATCGTTAGTGAAGGGTGCTAATCCTCCTCTAAAAGCTCTGATTACAGCACTAATGGAACTCGTCTTCAGCTGTGTAAGAAAGGAGACGGGGCAGGGTAAAAAAGAGGTTTTGAAAAAAAAAAGGAAGGGAGAAAGTAATGTGAGGGGAAAATGGCAGTGAAGAATGTTAGTGAGGCACAATGGAGACTTGAAAAGGTGAATGGATGAGGGAGAGAACATGAGATGAGGAGGGGAGGTAAGTGTGAAGTAAGAGGGGAGAAAAGATGGACAGAAATAGGAATGAGGACAGGAAGCAGTGGGAGGCAGAGGAGATGAGATTTAAGATTTGCAGGGGTTATATGCATCTCTTTGACTTGTGTCTTTGTGTGAGTGCTGCTGCATTTATCTGCAACAAACTCCCGTATTATTTCATCTACCCAAGAGCCAATGCAGGACAGACACAGGTGTGTGTATGTGTGTGTGTGTGTATGTGTGTGTGTGTGTGTGTGTGTGTGTGCAGAATGTGTTTGAGTGAAAGAGAGGCGATGCAATAATCCAAAAGGACAGAACTTGTGGATGAGGTGAGAATGGGGTCAGACGACGAGAATAATTACTGCCCCTGTTCCAAATCAGCGGTGTCACTGGTGGCAGAATATAATTCCCATTTAACGCTCCGTTTAGCTCCAAAATGCCGGCTCAGTGCAGTAAATGTGATCTGGATGGCAAAAAAATAGTGGACGTGAAATAGTAGCAGCTGTGTATGTTGTGTGTGTCTGTGTGTTTGTGTGTGTGTGTTTTGCTCAGAGAAAAATGCTGTTGAGGGTAAAATTTGATGAAAGCTGACAGCTAATTTATGAAGCATATTTTAGGGTTAATGATTTTCCTAATCCTACATTCATTCAGTCTACACTAGTAATTGGATTTTCCTAACTTTCAAAGTAGTGAATTGGAAGTAAACTAGTTGATGGATGGGTGACCAACAATGTGTGTGTCAATTTGTGTGTGTGTTGTGAGTAAATAAAATAGCTTATTAATCAAGTGTGTGTTAGTATGGACACACTATGGGCCCTATTGTACTCTCGTTGCAAAGCATCTTGGCTCTCAGCGCAGGTGTGAGACTTTCTTTAACCTGACACAGTTTTCATGTGTAAAACACAAATGAGCTCGCGTCCCAAATGCCTGTTAGACACAAAGGTAAGCACAGCAAAGCCCCTGCAGCTCACTCAATACTTTTTTGAATGTCCTAAAACATTTCAATTGAGTTTTGATGAAACAGAGGGCTGACAGAAGCGCCCTCGCTTTATACACGGCTCAGAGCCTTCCTCATTACTCTCGTCTGCTGCACACACTCCTCTGAACCCACTCAACTACAACATTAACCAAACTTACCTGATAATGGACAAGCCAGCCGAACTAATGCAAACCACACTGACAAAGAAAACCTACTTGGCTTCACTTAAAATAACACAACATCCAAAAAGACAGAATCCATCAAATCTAATGCAAATGAATGCAATCCAAGTTCATCTACGGAAGGAATGAGCCAACAAGAACAGGAGTCTACGTAAAAATGCAGAATCTGGATTTTGATTTTGATAGTGGGAGGGCATTGGAGTTTAATCAGCTTCTCTAGCGTTCTTTCACCAACATTGCTTTATGAAGTAAAACAGTCCCTGTTGGAGAAAAAAGAGGTGGAATGCAATCCTGAAACCCATCGGCACACATCTAACAATGATGTAGCTTTAATTAATCTAAAAAAACAGATATATGCATACACATGTAGCTAATAATTATGCAGACATTTAGGGTTATTTAAGTCCACTCTGTAGTATCCCCCACAGAGGGAGAATGGAAGAGTGTGATTAATTTCTCATCAAATCCTGATGGTGTGACAGAAAGAACATCCTGCCTGTCTCGATGTGCTTGTTTTAAAGTCTGCGGTGAATAAAGATGCCATCCTCAGCTCTCACCTGGAGTGTTGAGCAGTCTGGACATGCGACAGCTGTAGGCGATTTGCTGCTCACAGCTTTCTGCACTGGTGGTGATGGCTGTCATCTGGAAACAAGCACACAGATATGTTTGTCATTCTGGATGATTAAGCCAAACGGGTCAATTTCATGTTACAATAAATTCTTAAGCAGCAATATGAGGCAAGGTGCTCTCTAATGTTGTTTTTATTTAACTTTCTGTCATTCAGCAGTGTTGAAAATTGAGCATGTGATGCAGGAAGTTGTGTTACACACAATTATGAACCGCTGGTTAATTTGTTTGTTAATTATGAAGTTGAGAAGTCCAACCAGAAGAACATTACAGTTACCTGTTACCAATACATTTGCACACAAATATGTTAAATTATTACTTGTAAATCTTTAACAGATTTTCAGCTGTTTCACTGAAAAACTAGTTTAAAATATATTTTGTGAATTTTATTTTGTCTGCACGCTTGAGAAAGTACACACTAAGGTAAGAGTGGTTATAGGTAGGTTTGCTTATATAGCCTGTTAAGACTTATTGTAGTACAAGGCTTGGGATTACGACGGAGGATTAGGGCCACGTTTTATTTATGTTTTTAAATTTTGAGATTAAAGACGTAAATTAATGAGAATAAAGTTGTAAATTTACGAGATTAAACTCGTTAATTTACGAGAATAATCTCGTAAATTAACGAGTTTAGACCAGCCTGCGCAAAATGATGAAAGTAGAACTCTAGTAGACTTTATTCTCGTAAATTTACAACTTTAATCT